>NC_088203.1:73586301-74944830 GCF_037126465.1 Ornithodoros turicata | reverse complement strand
ACCAGACAACGGCCAGCCGGAGGAGACGATGGGGGATGATCCTCGTCTCATAGGTTGCGGCGTTTCCCGCCGACTGGAGCATTTCAGAAGCCAGGAATTCGAGCAAGGCTACGATGTGAACCCGGGCGCCTACTCACAGACGTTCGGCAAAATCGGCGTTAGCATGGACGCGATAAATTCGAACGAGGACGAACTCGAGCACTCCTCTGATGGCACGCGTCTTCAAATATTTAACTAGCTATCGGCAGCTTTTGCACGAGTTGATAGCTTCTTGCTGTAGTGGTTAAAGACAAACTGCCATCAGACAACGGCCAGCCGGAGGAGACGATGGGGGATGATCCTCGTCTCATAGGTTGCGGTGTTTCCCGCCGACTGGAGCATTTCAGAAGCCAGGAATTCGAGCAAGGCTACGATGTAAACCCGGGCGCCTAGTCCCAGACGTTCGGCAAAATCGGCGTTAGCATGGACGCGATAAATTCGAACGAGGACGAACTCGAGCACTCCTCTGGTGGCACGCGTCTTCAAATATTTAACTTGCTATCCTCAGCTTTTACACGACTTGATAGCTTCTTGCTGTAGTGGTTAAAGACAAACTGCCATCAGACAACGGCCAGCCGGAGGAGACGATGGGGGATGATCCTCGTCTCATAGGTTGCGGTGTTTCCCGCCGACTGGAGCATTTCAGAAGCCAGGAATTCGAGCAAGGCTACGATGTAAACCCGGGCGCCCTCTCCCAGACGTTCGGCAAAATCGGCGTTAGCATGGACGCGATAAATTCGAACGAGGACGAACTCGAGCACTCCTCTGGTGGCACGCGTCTTCAAATATTTAACTAGCTATCCTCAGCTTTTACACGACTTGATAGCTTCTTGCTGTAGTGGTTAAAGACAAACTGCCACCAGACAACGGCCAGCCGGAGGAGACGATGGGGGATGATCCTCGTCTCATAGGTTGCGGTGTTTCCCGCCGACTGGAGCATTTCAGAAGCCAGGAATTCGAGTAAGGCTACGATGTAAACCCGGGCGCCTAGTCCCAGACGTTCGGCAAAATCGGCGTTAGCATGGACGCGATAAATTCGAACGAGGACGAACTCGAGCACTCCTCTGGTGCCATGCGTCTTCAAATATTTAACTAGCTATCCTCAGCTTTTACACGACTTGATAGCTTCTTGCTGTAGTGGTTAAAGACAAACTGCCATCAGACAACGGCCAGCCGGAGGAGACGATGGGGGATGATCCTCGTCTCATAGGTTGCGGTGTTTCCCGCCGACTGGAGCATTTCAGAAGCCAGGAATTCGAGCAAGGCTACGATGTAAACCCGGGCGCCTACTCCCAGACGTTCGGCAAAATCGGCGTTAGCATGGACGCGATAAATTCGAACGAGGACGAACTCGAGCACTCCTCTGGTGGCACGCGTCTTCAAATATTTAACTAGCTATCAGCAGCTTTTGCACGACTTGATAAGTTGTTGCTGGAGAGGTTAAAGACAAACTGCCACCAGACAACGGCCAGCCGGAGGAGACGATGGGGGATGATCCTCGTCTCATAGGTCGCGGTGTTTCCCGCCGACTGGAGCATTTCAGAAGCCAGGAATTCGAGCAAGGCTACGATGTAAACCCCCGCGCCTGCTCCCAGACGTTCGGCAAAATCGGCGTTAGCAAGGACGCGATAAATACGAACGAGGAGGAACTCGAGCACTCCTCTGATGGCCCGGGTCTTCAACTATTTAACTAGCTAGCGTCAGTTTTGCACGACTTGATAGCTTCTTGCTGTAGTGGTTAAAGACAAACTGCCATCAGACAACGGCCAGCCGGAGGAGACGATGGGGGATGATCCTCGTCTCATAGGTTGCGGCGTTTCCCGCCGACTGCAGCATTTCAGAAGCCAGGAATTCGAGCACGGCTACGACGTAAACCCGGGCGCCTGCTCCCAGACGTTCGGCAAAATCGGCGTTAGCTAGGACGCGATAAATACGACCGAGGACGAACTCGAGCACTCCTCTGGTGACCCGGATCTTCCTCTTTCACTAGCTAGTGCCAGCTCTTGCACGACTTGGTAAGTTGTTGCTGGAAAGCTTGGAGACAAACTGCCACCAGACAACGGCCAGCCGGAGCAGACGATGGGGGATGACCCTCGTCTCATAGGTTGCGGCGTTGCCCGTCGACTGCAGCATTTGGGAAGCCAGGAATTCGAGCACGGCTACGACGTAAACCCGGGTGCCTGCTCCCAGACGTTCGGCAAAATCTGCGTTAGGTAGGACGCATTAAATACGACCGAGGACGAACTCGAACACTCCTCTGATGACCCGGATCTTCCTCTTTCACTAGCTAGTGCCAGCTCTTGCACGACTTGGTAAGTTGTTACTGGAAAGCTTGGAGACAAACTGCCACCAGACAACGGCCAGCCGGAGCAGACGATGGGGGATGACCCTCGTCTCATAGGTTGCGGCGTTGCCCGTCGACTGCAGCATTTGGGAAGCCAGGAATTCGAGCACGGCTACGACGTAAACCCGGGTGCCTGCTCCCAGACGTTCGGCAAAATCTGCGTTAGGTAGGACGCATTAAATACGACCGAGGACGAACTCGAACACTCGTCTGATGACCCGGATCTTCCTCTTTCACTAGCTAGTGCCAGCTCTTGCACGACGTGTTAAGTTGTTGCTGGAGAGGTTAAAGCCAAACTACCAGCAGAATTCAGGGCCGACGAGCCTTCTGTTGTTAAAGACGCTCGTAGGGGGAGCGATCACATCGCCATTTACATAACGTATAACCGTTATCCCCCGGCATCTGGCTGCAGAATGGCGAAGATACGGACTGGCACGCTTTCCGGACAGCCTATGCGAAACAGGCTGAATCTTTACGTTGGGTAAACGACGTCAGAAAGCTGATTGTTCGCTCTTTGGCGCTCTCTACCAGGTCAGTCCGCTTGATCCCTGGTCACCTAGGCACTAACCCCCGAGTGGAACAGCACCGAGCTCTCCGACGACGGGCAGACTGGCGGCATTCGTGACATCCAGGAAGCAAGACGCGCCAACAAACAGGTACAGAAGGCACTCCGGGACATCGACCGTCAGCGTTGGCGCCAATTTTGCATGACACTGTCCCCATTTGCGAGCCCTGCCCGGATCTGAAGAATTGCACGTGGCCTGAAGGAAGCTCATCCAGTTAGGGATCCTTTAGGGGCCTTGGCATTATTCACGTCCTCTTCGAAGAAGCTGGTTGCCTCGAAATTTTGTCGTGTGATTACGAGAGCTGCGGACGTATGTCTTTGCGCTGAGTACTGGGCCGGCACAGCTTGGTTGACATCTACCCTTGAACATGCGACTATGCCATCAATACCCTCTCTCGACATGGATTTCACCATGGAGGAATTACTCACGACAATATCATCTTCGAGTAGAAAGTCATCTGCTGGCCCGGACGGTATCACCTACAGTGTTATTAGGAACCTGGACACTCTGTCCCTCAAGGCTGTGTTACCCATGTACAACCATTCATGGAGAAGCGGACAGGTACCTCTGGAGTGGAGAGTATGCCAGGTGGTGCCGTTGTTGAAACCAGGAAAGCACCTGTCTCAGCTGTCTTCGTTTAGCCCGGTTACCCTCACCAGTTGTTTGGGAAAAGTCATGGAACGAATAGTCCTACGGAGACTAGAGTGGTGGCTTGGGGGCCATGGATTATTTCCCCAGGAGCAGAGCGGTTTTCGCAGTTACCGTAACTCAATGGACTCTGCCGTTGACCTCGTCACAGCTCTGCAAGTTGGTAAACAGCGCAGGAAGATTTCCGTCGCCGTTTTTCTTGATGTCAAAAAGGCGTATGACCCTGTCAGTCACGTATTCATCTTGCATAATCTGTACCAAGCCGGCCTCTCGCGTCGTACTCTCCGCTGGCTTAAGGACTTTCTCCAACCACGATCCGTCTTCGCCCGCACAACACAAGGCGACACCAATTTGTTCCCGGCCCCTCCAGAAGGAAGCGTCCTGAGCCCTCTCTTCTTTGATGTTGTAATGGCGGGCATTAAGGGTTGCATTCGAAGTAAGGTCAACTTGTCCCTTTTCGCCGACGACATATGGGTCTGGTCCACTGGTACATCTCGCCCTGCCATTCGACAACGCCTCCAGGCTAACACTGGACGACATTCACATTTACCTTCTCCGAGCAGAGATGGAAATATCTGCGGAGAAAAGTGCGGCACTCGCCTTCTCCCGCATATCCATGCAGCGATGCCGTCTGCACACTGGCGACAGGCACACAGGCAGCATCACAAATTCCCCGGCGTGACTCTAACCACTAGCGTTTCTTGGAAACGTCACATCGATGGCATGGAGAAGGAAGTTCAGCGCTGGACCGCTGTCATCCGTCACTTCGCTGGAATGAGGTGGCGACGCGATGAGAAGGGCCTCCTGATGCTGCATAACGCCTTGATTCGGGTCACAGTCGCCTACAGTCTACCTGTGCTTCACGATCTCCCCAGCACCTTAGCACAGAGAATCCGCGCTATGCTGGCACGGAGCCTTCGGGTTTGTCTTGGTTTCCCCCGCGGGGCCGAGACAAGGTTAGTGGTTGCGGACGCCAGTGACATCTCTTTTGAAGTTCTCCGAAACACAGAAACTGTACGCCAGTATCTCCGCATGATTGCACACCATCGCCACCACCCGCTCATCCGTAAACTTCGGGTAAGGCGGAGCACGCCAATCCACGGATGTATAATGTCATTCAAATCCCGTGTTCCGTGATCAGCCCCGCGGCCGAAAGCACGGCCCCGAGGACACTTCCGTCGCCAAGCGTAACCGCCTTTGTCCCAGGGATCACGGACAACAAAAGGAGGTACCCCGACCTCGTACTACAGCAACTGACTATGGATTTCATCAGCACCGCATATGACGGGTTGTGCACTGTCTTCACGGATGGCATCTCAACGAAAACTTCGTTATCCTCATCTTTCCACGATACCGCTCACCCTGGGCTGTCGGTTGTCCCATCACACCTGTTCGACCTCAGCCGAGCTGTACGGAATCCTTCTGTTTTTACAATATGCGGCCAACTGCGATCTGCGGCGATGGGTAGTCTGTACGGACTCCAAGTCAGCTCTTCGATGCCTGAAAACCGTAGGTCTCCGCGGCTCGCTGGCACACTTGTGGTAAATATTCTACGCCTACTGACGTCCATAACTGCCCACGACCACACCATCGCTTTTCAATGGTTTCCGGGTCATTGCAGAACCTGGCAACCACGTTGCCGACGCTGCAGCAGCGGCCGCTCACCACCAGCGCAAGTGCGTCCCGATTGTACTCCCAAGGGAGGGATAGACGGTCCCTTCTTCGTGACTGGGCCGCCTCCTTATCCGTCGAATAATGGCGTCGGGATATCCTTGCAAGTACGATACTGGGAATGGTGAACCCAACATTCTCGTGCCGCTTCCCGTCATCTTTACCGCGCGTAATTAAGTCCCTCCTACATCGCTTACGGCTGAATGTTGTCTTTACGCCGTACTACCGTTACAAGATAGAGTGTGCCAGTAGCCCCTTGTGCCCGGAGTGTGGCGTGCCAGCGACCGCGGACCATGCCACTTACAGGAGGGAGCGTCACTTGTTGGCAAACGACTTTACGCGGTTTGACAGCCGACCCCTTGAGCTCAGACTCATTTTGGGACCATGGGACAAACGAAAGCGGGTGTCCGTCTTGCGACCCTTTATAAAATTCCTTGAAACTACCGGCCTGATAGGCTCCCTCTAAGACCCCGTCAGCGTCGTCAGCATCATCCTCATCACCATCCTGTCATTTTTCCCCAATAGCAATGGGGTAGCATTCTGCTCAATGAGCGGAAGTCATCCCCATATCATCGTCATCCTGTATCTCTCTCTCTCTCTATCTCTCTCTCTACCCACACCCTGCAGTCCTTACTTCCCCGTTCGCAACATCAACGCAGCTTGAATAATTTAATTCATCTCTGGATGAGAACATAGTGAAAAGCCTTGTAAGATTTTTGCCACACTATCAGAAACTACACGTGTGTTGTGTATTACGAGGGGTGTTCAAGTAAAACCGGGACTTTTCTTTTTTCGCAAAAGTAAAATGAACTTACAGGTGAGCAATTAGTTTTATCAACGTAATCTCCAGCTGCACTAATGCACTTGTCCCAGCGTTTCACTAGGGCTTGGATGCCAGCTGCGTAGAAATCCTTACCGGCGCGTAGCAGCCATGAGCGGACCGCATTCTTCACCTCGTCGTCGCAGATGAAGTGGCGGCCCCCAAGGAACGCCTTCAGTGGCCCGAAGAAATGGAAATCGCTGGAGTGAGGTCTGGACTGTAAGGGGTATGTGGCAGCTACTCCCAGCCAAGTTCCTGTAAGGTGCGTGTCGTGAGATGCGCGGTGTGCGGGCGTGCATTGTTCTGTAGGAGGAGGACTCCTTTGGTGATGAGGCTGGCCGCTTTTGCCTTAGAGCCTTATGCACATCCCTGAGAACCTGGCAGTAATATGCACTATTGATGGTGGTACCACTGGGCAGAAAATCAACATGAACAACGCCAGCCTTATCCCAGAAAACCGTGGCCATGAACTTACCCGCAGACGGGGTGCTTCGGAACATCTTGCGAGCTGGCGAGCCCGGATGCTTCCACTGTTTTAACGCGTGTTTAGACTCAGGAGTGAAATGGTGCACCCACGTTTCATCGCACGTGATGATCCGATCAAGGAACGGCTGGCCTTCAGTGTCGAAACGGTACCTTAGCTTTTGGGAGATTTCCAGTCTTGTCTGCCGGTCAAAAACGGAGAGCTCCCTCGGGACCCATCAGGCTTTCCGGGACTTTCCGAAACTGCAGGAGTTCATGAATGATGATGTTCAACGTTCCCACAGAAAAGTCCGTCTTTCGAGCCAGTTCGAGACATGTTATCCGTCGGTCCTTGAGGATCAGGGGCTTCAGAAGTTGGATGTTCTGAGGAACTCTGACACTAGGCTCTGAGCCGCCCCGGCCGGGATCGTCCTGCACTGATGTACGGCCGTCTCGGAACCGTTTGCACCACCCAAACGCTTTGCTGCGGCTAAGTGTATCGTGGCCATACTCAGCCTGAAGTCTTCTGTGAATTGAAGATGACTTTACGCCTTCATTCACGAGGAACTTCTGTTCTATGCGCGCGCTCTCCTCGTTGTCGGCCATATTGTCCAGCACGTGTCTTTTGTTTTGCACAAACTTTGGACCACCACGTGTCGCGTGTGAAAATGACGAAAAAGAAGTAGCGCGAGCCATTTGTACACTCAGGAGAGAAAGAAAGTCCGGGTTTGACTTGAACACCCTTCGTACTTGCGTGTGTGTGTGATCGCATAGTGTGATGGCCACTTGCCGGAGGTCACCACAGATGCATGATACCAACTGTGCAGAAGTACTGCGCTGCTACAGTCGTACACATACTCGGACTTTGGGAATCAATATCATGAAGATGTATTATACTGCAGCACACATTACCTACTTCTCCCAATTCGTACAGTTATCTATTTTGTGGTGCGCAGGTCAATAGGTGGTCCAACATGGAGGACATGAAGTGGAGGCAGCATCCGGAACGATTTTGCAGTACCTGATGACCGACACAGTTGGAGAGTACAAAAGGGGAAAGGGAAGTCCTGCCTTCTTCACTTTCATGTAGTGATTGTTCGTGAGTATATCACTTGGTTCAATAGTGGGTCTAACCCTAGGTCTACTGGCACTGTTGTAAGTAAATCATACGTAATAATTACGGGGGTGCGAATACTGAATTACGATTGATTACGAATTGAATACAGATGCTTAAAAATCGCACCTCAAATATCGAATTGAATTTCGAATGTTTTTCTCCAAGGTAGGGTATAGTAGCGGTGTTCATTTCTTGCAATCTGTCCCAAGAGGCTAGTGTAGTACTGTAATTGCTGTAGTACTGAAACTGATGTTTGTCATCAATTAAATAATAATTATAATAATTTCAATTTTAAATGACCTTTCTGCATAAACGGTGGGGAAACCTGAAATATACACTTCTACCTACAGAAGGGCCCGCGACATGATCTCAAATTTCTAGGCCTGTGCGAATATTCGTCAAAGACGCAATACTCCGTTTCTTCTGTGAGTACTTGTGCGCAAGTTGTCGGAAACAGCCGGCCTCCGACTTTTTCCGATAATTTTTTTTTATCTGAAATCGCGTTTAATACACAAATATAAGACACGTTAGAGCCGGAGGCGTTGAAGCGCTTGATAAGACCTCTATGCATATATCACTGTATCAACTGCGTATAGTGCTCCCCAGTCAGTGTTTCGTAAGTATAAATATTGGCTCGAGTTACATCATTCAGTTAAATACCACACAGATCCCGCATTTTCCTCCACTATAAGGCTGGTCTGAATGCATATTTAAGGGAACATGGAGTGTTATCCACAATTTTCTAGCAGAAATAAGGAGCATGCATTTACCCCGGGTTGCCCACGGGTGAAAATATTTTAAAAGGTGACGGTGAAATCGCCAACGCTTTCAGTGTCCATTTCGCTACAATACCCAGTCAGACTTGTGCAACTTTGCCATTTGTACCTCTGAGTAGGCGCCATCATTCTTCCGTGATTGCAGGGAGAACCATGGGGCAAAGTGCGCACGTGACATCCAGATCGAATTGTTCCTTTGCTGTTGCCCACTTCGGTAAAGGCACGGTAAGTGTCGTTGTTTATCATAACAACAGATTGTAGTATTTACAGTGCAATTGTCTTCAACCACAGTGTATTTGCGAGCCATTTCCCACGTCACCGAAGCAAGACGCGAGGTCCTAGACCCCATCAATGCTAGAGGCCCTTCTTTATGTGCGTGGGGCTTTATCGCGTTCAAAGAGTAACAGCGGCAACGGTAAGCTTCCACATCACAGATTCCATGTGCGATAGAGGGATGCTTTTCATTACTGAAGCCTCTTCTGTACTACAGTACTCTTCCCTACAGAGGCAGGGCGCTCTCATCAAAAGTCCTGGGTACCCGAGGTGGTCTTCAGCTTTGAGCCTCGACGTATCGTAAACCCTGCATGTCTCAGTGCACTGACAGATCCCCCAAAGCCCGACGACATCCGCCTGAAACAGGCCTCGCAGAGGTTCATTTGTAGAAGTTGACAAACTTCAAGAAGTCAAATGTCCTTCTAAACGTGCAATTTCACTAGGACATTTTTCGCTAGACCTTCCACGGGGGAAGAAGGCATCTTCAAAAAGGCTGGATATTGTGTGAAGAGGCAAACTTTGAAGGTCTTGAACTGCCTCCGAACTGACACAGAAGAGAAGGAAAGCTTGGAAGTACCATCAGAATCCAAATTCTGGTGCGTGTCAAAGCATTATTAAGAATTAAGCTAGCACGTACAGCACTTATCTACTCTTGGAATTCATGTGGAATCGAGAAGTGTATTCTTTGTAATGGATGGCGATGGCTCAGCGCAATAAAAGGCCCACACCGGTAAACTGGAAAAGCTACGTGGATGTGTATCTCACAACATACACCACGCAGATCTCACTCCCTGTGACATGCTGATGCGCTCAGGGCTGATAAAGATAAAGGGGATTGTTCTTATGTAGACCTGTTACTAAGCGTTTCGCATAATGGCACGCATTTGAAAGAATCTCACGGCACAGCCAATAAAAGAACGAGAGTTTCAAATCCCTCAGTCGTAAGCGAGGGCTCACAGGGCGGGCTCATCAGAAGATTAATGAAACCGCCCTGAAGACCTGCCTCAAGCTTCGCAGAATAGACCCCGAAGATCCAGACTATGTGTGCACTCCCAATACTCAGGCCTCAAACCCGACCATTTACTGGGATTACGAGACACGGCAGACACGGCGCTACTGCAGACTCCAGTTCTGAAGAAGATCAGTGTGACCGAGTACTCGAAAGACCTGCACTAAGGTCGCACAAAGATGAACAATGGGCTTCACACTTGACGGCCCGTCTGTTACGAAATCCCGGAACGCCGAGAACGTACATCAGACAGCGGTTGTGACAGAATGAGATGTGAGAAAGGCTGTTCTCGGAATAGGTGGAGGACGGACTACAGAATCTCCTCTTGCGATCTAAGTGATATTTTACATCAAGTTGTTTATTCTGAGGGTGTTAGTAACATGAACCGAAATGTATGACTACCGTATAATGTATGGGGGCACTGGTGCAGCGTCACAAGCTTAAGCCAATGGCATAGGCTCTTGGTTTAACAAATCGCTGTCGGCTATACTGAAAAGCGTCCCATCTGCACGGCTGATCAATGAATTTCGATAGACTGTGGGTCTCCTACTATACTCGAAAGAACACCGTGAACTGCTGTCGCTGCCCAAGTAAACGCAACGGAAGAATTCGAAACCGTCAGCCACTGTACGCGCAGCGAACAGGGGATCTCCATTGAAGACCTCAGACAGAACCAGCATCTGCTAGTTAAAATTGAGCAAGATGGCTGTGCCATCGGAAGCAAACTTTACTGGGCCATCATGTCGTACGCCTTAATAGAAAAGGGAGGGGCACAACAACATTATGAGTTACACAAACTCATTGGGTTATCTAAAATTCCGGAAACCTACTTCAACATCAGATTTTGATTTTGATTTGATTTGGGATTGTTGGCGCAAGAGCAGCCCTGGCCTCAACATCAGAGATTCTTTCAATACTTTAATTTCGGACATAAATAAAATAGCCATGTCGAAGGAGGTAATGATCGGCGACAGCAGCATTCCGATTAACGTGTGTCCTGGGGAGGACCTAAAATTTCTTCTTACGGTCCTTCTCCCTCAGTCCGCTTCTTCAAGCTTTCCTTGTCCGTTCCGCGTCGCCACCCAAAAGCAGCTGTCGCAACCAAAAACTGGCTCCACATTTCTTCAACAAACAAGCGACAGCTAGGAGGTCAGAGTTCCTCCGGATTGACTGGGACAGTCTGGGGACTGGTGCGCAGTATGTGCCACTCTTTCACATCGAGCCATGTATGGTTATTCCTGACATACTGCACATGACGATCCGTATATTCTGGTGACTTTTTTGATTTGGTTTGATTGTAAGTTTAATGGCGCAGCGACAACCTGGTGACTTTTTGGGAACATCATTTGGAAATTTCATGATATGGGCTGTGCCGCAAGAGCACGGTCCGCGGGCTCCTCAATCAAGCACGTGCACGAATTTTCGGAATTGTTCTCCCCGTGCTCGGTAAAAGTAACATGGTATCCGGAAAAGGTATCAAGGTATATCATGGTATCAAGGTCCCCGGGGTAAGCTGTTTTCTACCTTATCTGGGACAGATTGTAAAACGTTATTACACAGGATGCGCGATAAGTAGAATACTCCCGATGAGGTAGAATACACCCGGACACAGACAGCAGCGTATTGAATTGATGGAATACGCCCCAAGAAGTTGTGAAAGCTCTTCATGGGAAAATTGTTAAAATTGTGCTGTTCGGTATTTCATACTTTAAAAGTGACAGCACAGCACAGTACAGCACAGACTGACGAAAAAGACTTTTTATTGAAAAATCCTGCTTCTTAAATATCCTGAGCCAGCAACGTCCTCTTCCTCTTCATGGGAATGCCCTCCTGATCACCTACAGGAAATGGCATCAGAACTTTTGCGAATGTTTGTACAACCCGGAGACACCGAAAGGGATACGGGAGAACAAATGAACATACACGTCCTCGCGCATCATGTGGCTTACAAACAATCGATGTTTCACTGTCCGAGCTGGTACTCGAGCCAAGGAAGAGGAAAAAGGATGACGTTCTAAAGAGATTGTACCAGCACAAAACAAACAAGTGGAATGCCGCTATGGACGTTGTAAAATTAGCGAAAAGAAGCGAGTCATCATAATCTGCTAGTGCGCACAGATTGTACAGAAAAACAGACGGCTATTATTGGCACTGGGGAGGCATTCAAGAAAGCAGGAGTCGTGCCAAGTCATCCACTGACACGACTGCTCTCAGTTGCTGAGCTGCATCGAAGACATGAGTATTGGTGTCCTCCGTACAGAGCATGCTACACTTGGAAGAAACAAATCCGTGAAGTGCCCAGGCAAGCTTCGAAAAGAAAAAAACAACAAAAAGAACAATTCTTGGAGGACGTTAGCTCCGCAGGACGCTAATTTTTCCGCTTTCTTCTTTCATTTTTACTACTGGACCGGGGTTCGTTGAACGTTTGTTTTGCTGACTGGTGGGTTTCGTATGCCAATTTGATCCGGATCATCAATGTGTACCGAATTATCTGCACTTTGGCGTAACATGCAATCTCTAAAAATGTCTATAAATAAAGGCCGCTTTCGGCACAGTAACATGCAGTACGCGGCTGTTGACGCGGGAAACAGTGCTTCAGTCAGCTGTGCGTCTTGCTATGGCTAGTGGCCTCTCCTCCCACATTTTTTTTTTCATACTGTTTGTGTTTTTGTCGAAGCAATGTCCGTCTTAGAGGTTTAACATCAGTAATTTTGCCAGGCACGGTAGCTCCATGTTGTCCTCCAGGAATCCCTATTTCGTGTTATGTTTCATTGTGACAATACATAGAATGACACGCAGAACGAATATGCAATGTATTTGTTGAGTACCTTCAATTATCGTGCAAGCCCGTAATTATGGGTGGTTGGTGGTTCATGAAACACACGCTCGCGCCATGGCTGATGATGATGATTAGTGTTTTTATGGCGCCGACGGGCGCTGGCGGAGACGAAGGCTATAATGCGCCAAAACATCGTCAAAACTGTCACTAGTTAAAAATAGAATGATCTGGTTAAAACCAGTGCATGATTCAAATTAACCCACGTACTCTGTTTTTTTTAATGTTTTCTTTACAATTACAAGGCATTTAAAAAACTGGTGTCTCTAATAATATATCATATCATAAATCATAAAATCAAGAGCTTAGTATACCAGCCCTACTGCTGGGTGGAGTAGTAGGTGATGATGATGATGATGATGACTTGGGTTTTTTTTTGCGCAAAAACTACTAGGGCTATAATGCGCCAAACAACAAGGTAATGTGATGAACCCAGTTAAAAATTGAAATGCTCATATTAAAACAACATGGCTAGTGGTGGCTTAAAAAAAACATGAAAGGGTAAGAAAAGAGCTTACTGTAAATTCACAGTTCGCTAAAATATCCAATGTTCTTTAAAAATTATGTACTCAGTACAGTAAAAGGAACAATAGCCTCATCACCCAGCAAAAGAGCTGGATGAAGAGGTAAAGAGTAACGATAAAATTCAGTGAAATGACGCTGACGATAACTTTCATGTAATGGGCATGTAATTGGAATGTGTTGGACAGAAAGGGGCTCTCTGCAGCGGACGCACGTGGTAGATGATTACTATCAAACTCTCTGAAGTGACGATGACGGAGAGGTTCATACAACGGGCAATAAGTAAGGATGTGCAGTACAGAAAGGAGTTCTCCACAGTGCGCGCACTCAGGTGGCTCCTCTCTGCGAAGAAGAAAACTATGGGTGAGGTGAGTATGTCCATGTCTCAGTCGTATGCGTGTAACTTCGTATGTCCTTTTCTCTAAACTCTGTATGTATGCTGTTTTTGACCAGGTGAAGTTTATTGCTTGTCTGTGTGTCCCAGCATTCCTGCCATCTTTTGTTTATTGTTTTCTTAAGATGAGGCTTCAAGTCCTGAAAAGGTAAGTCAAACGGTGTCACATCATTTTATTTTATTTTATTTGGGTTTTTCTGACGCATTAGCTACTAAGGACATAATGCGCCAAATACTACTGTAAGTTTTATCTAGGTAAAATTTGTATATTTACTAAAAAGTGCTAAGTGCTGGGTTAGTAATTAAAATCACAGATCCTTTAAAAACCCAGTATCTCTGTAAAAAACACGTAGATCTTTTCAGCGGGTAGGAAACTTTCATCGCTGTGGTAAGAAGTTTCTGTAGAATAAAACAAAATGACGTTCACGAAGATGCTGATATGCTGAGCATACAACGAGGATATGGAGGATTGAGCGTTGTTCCCCACAGTGGCAGGGCACGTGTTAAGTAGGTCTGTCCCAAACGGAGCCGACAAGATGACACCTCATACAGTCGATTGGATTCAGATGGAGGAAGGCCTATCTTAGGTTTTATAGTGTGTAATTTGCAGACTTGGAGGTATCTTGGGTACCGTACTCTCAATACTGTATCTCAAATACTTTTTGGTATCTTAGTATCTTACGGAATACGCTTCGTGAAAAGTATTTGTACTGTAATTAAAATACTTTTTTCAGTATTTAGTACTCAGTACTCAAATTACTCTCTCCTTTTTGTCGAATATTCAAATGGGCATTCTATGTTTATTTTTTTTATTTTTTTATTCTCTCTCTCTCTTTTTTTTTTTTTTTGCTGCACCTGGCAACACTTGACTTTTTCAGCCCGTTTCAAAGGAAGTCCACGCTGTTATCATTTGGTGTGTTCTGGTCAAACGACAACCGTCGTGTGTTCTGTCCTTAAACTGGGAAACGTTTTTTCAAAGGAAGAGAGGACGGTTGTCAACAAATTCCTAATTTGTTGCTTGTCTTGCCCAAAAGCTTTGCCAGTGTCTGTTAATGCTGCTTTTTAAACATTGCCTGAGATCTTTTGATGGAATGTCGAAGGGCCCTATGTTGTTTGTTAGGGCAGCAGCAGCTGCTCGGTCGGCCAGCGTCCGGGTATCCCAACATGGCTGGGTGCCCAGCAGAACAGTAGCCGATACGCCCTGTTAGCTATAGTGCTTGCTAGGCTTCTTGCACGATGGACAATGGGGTTTTTTGTGCAATGAATGCTACAGATAGTCTGTAAGGAACTCAAAGAATCTGTGTATATGACTGCTGATATGATACGATTTTGTAAGATATAATTGAGGGCCAAAATTATGGCATACACTTCCGCTTTGAAGACAGACATGGTGACCTTCAAACGATGTGACCTTGCAACTGTGCCAGTGACCATAGCACACGATACCCCGGAAACAGTCTTTCAGCCATCAGTGTACAACTCTACATGGCTGCCAAAGCTATTCTTTAGCACCTCAAATTCCTGTTGCAGTACGTACAGTGTTAGCATTTTAATGTTTGTTGTATCTGGAAAGGGACATGTTGCATTTTGGAGAGGGCTGCCATGGAGGGCTTTTCGTACTTGTCTCAAGGATCGTGGAGTTGTACTCTGGAAAGCCATAGTGTTCCACTGCTTGTGACATTCTAATGTTAAAAGAAGGCACAGCTGAAGGACTGTTCAAGAAGTGCTGTCTGAATTGTGTATCTTTCACACATTGATATGCTGGGTTCTCGGGGTGACCTCTGATCCTGAGTGCATATGAAGTAGCGAGGTAAAACCTGCGTCTCTCTAAGGACCACTGATTCGATTCTATGTACAGACTTTGTATCGGAGAAGTTCTGAAAGCTCCGAGAACTAAACGCAGTCTTTGGTGGTGTACTGAATCGAGGATTTTGAGTGTAGATAGCCGTGCTGAACCATACACAACACATCCATAATCCAGTTTTGAAAGGTCGGTGGAGACGTAAATATTCTAGAGTGTGTCACGATCCGCTCCCCAGGACCGGTGGAAAAGTACCTTTGGAAGATTTAGAGATTTCATGGTTTTTGCCTTGAGGTGTTTGAGATGAGGAAGGAAAGTCAGTTTCCGGTCAAATATAAGCCCAAGAAATTTATGTTCAGGGTTTACTATAATGTTGTGGCTGGCCATTTTAAGCGTTGGTTCGGGAAACACTCCCCGTACCCTAGAGAAAGGAGGAACAGATTGTCTTCTCCTGGGAAAACTTAAAAACCATTTTCGTGTGACCATTTCCCCAACTTGTTTACTGTGAGTTCGAGCTGACGTTCGCACATAGCAATGCTGGAAGAACAATAAATTTGAACATCATCTACATACAGTGAATACCTGACTGAAGGAGGAATGGCACTTGCTATGGAGTTCATCTTCACAATGAACAAAGTCACACTTAATACAGACCCTTGCGGAATACCGTTCTCGTGTATGAATGGACGAGAAAGTGTCGACCCAACCTGGACCCGAAATAAGCGTCCTTGAAGGAAGTTGGCAATACAGCGAAACATGCGGCCCCTTATTCCTAGAGTGTGCAGATCCTGCAGCATACCATACCGCCAGGCGGTATCGTAGGCCTCTTCAATGTCGAAAAATACGGACACACAGTGCTGCCTTCGGACAAATGCTTCCCTGATGGCAGTCTCTAGCCGCAATAGGTGATCTGTTGTTAAGCATGCAGCTCTGAAGCCACTCTGGAATTTATCTAGACATTTATTTTCTTCAAGGTAATACATGAGCCGATCATTAACCATGCGCTCAGAAGCTTTCCCTAAACAACTTGTGAGTGCTATGGGTCGATAGCTGGAGGGGTTTGATGGATCGTTTCGCGGCTTTAACAATGGAACAATGGTTGCCACCTTCCAGCCAGACGGAAGACAACCCTCTAGCCAAACAAGGTTAAAGAAATCAAGAAGGGACTCTAAAGAGGTAGAAGATAAGTGCTGAATCATGGAGTAGGTTATGCGATCAGGACCTGGTGCTGTAACTTTACTAGATGACATATCCCTTTGTAGCTTAGGGTTGTGTATTTAGTATTCAGTTTTGTTGTGTGTAGCCAGAAGGCGACGACGAGGTTGCTTCGGACTGTGAGCGCGAGCGTACTGTTATGGACGCGGACAATTATGGTCACGAAGCAGGAAATAAAGGTGGGGTTATTTCCGTCCTGAATCTTATTACCATGCAGAAAAGTCGGTTCTACACTCAGTCATCGTAAACAGTAAATTGTATGGGTACTTGTCACCGTCCTCACTTGGATTGGTTCGTTTCTCAGCAGATGATTTATTTTTAAGAAAGTCGCTGCTGTAGTGGGATGAACTGGATACCCACGACGGCATCGGAACAACAGGCAAGCACGTCAGCTGGGACGGATCTCCGAGTTCAGCGAGAGCATGAGTTGGTCCACGTGGATAGAAAGTCTAACGTTCTACTGTGAGGCCAATCTCGTCTCAACGCCAGTGACGCGGTGCTGCTTGCAATGTGCGGGGAGTCGACGTACGAAACTCTGAAAGCCCTTCTGGCGCCACATTTTCCATCTGAAGTGAGCTACTCAGATATCGTCAGGTGTCTCGCCGAACACTTCGATCCAAAACCGTCGGAATTTCTCAGCCGATGCAAATTCCATCAGTGTAATCAAGCGACGGAAACGATAGCAGACTGTGTTACAGCACTGTCATCGCCAGAGACTGCAATTTCAGTATTAGCAGTACAGTTTCGACGGCGGCGACGGATAGCGCATCAGGGGATAGCCCGCCACAGCAACAGGCAACGACGGAGCAGCCGACACCGTGCACAGCGTTGCCTCTAGACGTCATGATGAGAGACCGTTTCATTTGCGGTATTCGGGATAACAACCTGCAACAACGCCTTTTAGTGCAGCGGGACATAACATTCGATCCGGCTTTCAAGATTGCTCTCGCAACAGAGTCAGCAGTGAGTCAGCAGGGTCAGCTGCAGTCAGCACAAGAACGAGACCAGGTTAACGTCGTTCGGAGAAAGCCCGCCGGACATCGGAAGACGACGACTAAAACAGAAAGGTGTGGCCGCTGTTTGGGAGGTCACGAGGCAAAGGACTGTCGGTTCAAGAATGCCATATGCAACAGATGCAACAAAAAGGGCCACATCGCGAGAGCTTGTAAGCAGCAACATGGAGCGCCAGTGGCAGGAGACAGTCATCACCTTGCTAGTGGGTCGGATGATGAGCGGAGTTCAT
Source organism: Ornithodoros turicata (assembly GCF_037126465.1). Taxonomy (NCBI): domain Eukaryota; kingdom Metazoa; phylum Arthropoda; class Arachnida; order Ixodida; family Argasidae; genus Ornithodoros; species Ornithodoros turicata. Next base: position 74,927,094 of record NC_088203.1, on the reverse strand, counting down.
CCTCCAGTGAGCTTTATCAACATAACCACGTCGGGGATAAACTAGGTCGTCCAGACATTCCCAAACAGTGGCGCTCAATGCAGAGGGAAAGCGCCTCAATTTTGAAGTGGATTCGGGAGCAGCTTGCTCGATGATCAGCGAAGAGACGTATCGGAAGACGTGGCCACTAAATCCTCCGGAGCTTAAGAAAAAGACCACCTGTCTACGAACATGGTCAGGCGAAGGCCTAAGGGCATTGGCACGGCTCAAGTACGTGTGCGGTTCAAGACGAAGGACTTCATTTTGCCTCTGGACATCATATTACCTAGGACATCGCATTGATGCAGGAGGTCTGCATCCGACAGACGCCAAGGTCAAGGCATTGCTTCAGGCCCCATCACCGAAGTCCAAGACCGAACTGAAAGCCTTTCTAGGCCTACTCTAGTTTTACGACCGGTTCCTGAGAAACCGCACCGCCATAGCAAATGATCTCTATGAACTGCTTAAAGACGACAGCAAATGGCAGTTGCTGGAAAGGCACCAATCGGCGTTCGAAAACCTCAGGAAGCTGATAAACGAATGTACTGTGCGTGCCCACTACGACGAGTCGAAGCCATTAGTAATCGCCTGCGACGCCTCTCCCTACGGTGTAGGGGCCGTCTTTGCACAAGTTGACGATGATGACCGCGAAGTGCCCGTTGGGTTTGCCTCGCGCACCTTGGGACGTGCAGAGCAGAACTACGCTCAACTGGATCGGGAAGGACAAGCATTGCGATAGAAGAATTTCACCAGTACGTGGCAGGAAGGAGTTTCAGGATATACACCGATCATCGACCGCTGCTTGGCATAATGGGGCAACATAAGCCAATGCCTGGAATGCTGTCGCAAGGATGATGAGATGGTGTCTCAAATTAGGGGGCTATGATTACGACTTGTGCTATCGGTAGGGGACCACAAACTAAAATGCTGACGCCTCCAGTAGACTGCCGTTGCCACCCTTGACCGATGAACCGTACAGTCCGGGTGATGTAGTGCTGTTGGACACGTTAGAAGGACCTATGCTCACGGCTAAACTTCTAGAAAGGATGACTCAGCAAGATCCGGTGCTGTGAGCAGTTTACAAAGCGTTGCGAGATGGGAGCCTTCACAAGTTACGGGGACAAGGCTTCGACTAATACAAGATACGCCGTCGGGAGCTGGCTACGGAAAGTGATTGTGTGACCAGAGGTTCAAGAGTTGTGGTTCCGCCGGCTGCCCGAGAGCAGGCCTTGAAACTGGTGCATTGCGGACACAGGGGCATAGTCACAATGAAGGCTTGTGCTCGAAGCTACATGTGGTGGCCGGGAATCGATCGTGACATTGAGCAACTCGTACGCGGCTGCTCCAAATGCAAGGTCGATCGTCGCTCTCCGCCCCGAACTCCGCCAATGCTTTGGACAAGACCGACTGAACGCCTGGAGGACCATTCACATTGACTTCGCCGGATCGGTCGACGGGCGAACGCACCTACTGGTTGTTGACGCCTACACGAAGTGGCTGGAAGTTAGGCGAATGACAAGTACTAAGGCCGCAGCTGTGGTTGAACAGCTACGGTATATGTTCGCCACCTTCGGAATTCTGCAGGTAGTCATGTCGGATAATGGGTCTGTATTCCTATCGGCAGAAACCAAGAGATTCTTCAAAGCAAATGGCGTCGAACATCGCACAAGTGCTCCGTATCACCCAGCCACTAACGGCCAAGTAGAGCGCATGGTGGCGGAAATGAAGAGGGTTCTGAAACGGGATAGTGCGGGGCACGTTGACAAGTGCCTGGTACGGTTTATGTTCAAGCAGCATACTACAATCAACGCCACCACAGGCAAGTCACCAGCAGCCATGATGTTCCGCAGGGAGCTTCTGTCGCCGCTGTCGGCGTTGAAACCAAGTGAGCATCGGAGGAAAGATGAAAGTCACTGAAAAGGTTAGCCAGCTGCAGGACTCGAACCCACCTCTTCTGGAACAGTAGTCCTTTCATGAGCATCAGAGTTCAATGGGAGAGGACGAGGAGGAAGCTGGGTCACGTTATGCGCTGTTCAAGCCATCAATGGGAGTCTACATTAGAAACTTCAGAGGAGGTCATCAGTGGATACCAGGTCAGCTGCTTGGTCGGATGGGTCGGCGGTCGTGGACGGTCCAGACAGAGCACAGAACGACACGACGTCGCGTCGATCATATTAGACGACGTTATGATAAGTATCCCGGCAACAGCAGTTCCGTCCAATGGACTGTGGACATTTCCCCTGAGCGACCGTCAGGGGCAACTGCAGTAGATCCACAGCGATTAACGGAGTGCTCGGACGTGGTGACTGCTCCCGCCGTTCCTGAAACCAGGGATCCGCCTACAGGGAGAGCCTAGAAGGTCACAGCGTACGCGCAAGTCACCAGACTTTTTCCGACCTTGCTGAACAGCTCGTAAATGTGCGTTCTACATAAGTGGGAATAAGTGTTGTGTATTTCGTATTCAGTTTTGTTGTGTGTAGCCAGAAGCCAACGACGAAGTTGCTTCGGACTGTGAGCGCGAGCGCAGTGTTCTGGAAGCGGACAATAGGCCATTTGCTAAAGTTCCAGGGAGCAGCGCGCGCCTTGGGAGGACATGCCGGGAAATGCTGTGCAAAACGACGGCGACGATGCATACATCAGTACGACGACGACGACGACGATCGGAGACGATAGCAAATCGCTGTCGTTTTGCACAGCATTTCCCGGCACGCCCTACCAGGGCGCGCTCTGCTCCCTGGAACTTTTTCAAATGGCCTATTACGGTCACGAAGCAAGAAATAAAGGTGGGGTTATTTCCGTCCTGAATCTTATTACCATGGAGAAAAGTCGGTTCTACACTCAGTCATCGTAAACAGTAAATTGTATGGGTACTTGTCACCGCTCTCACTTGGAATGGTTCGTTTCTCAGCAGATTATTTAATTTTTAGAAAGTCGCAGCTGTAGTGGGATGAACTGGATACATGTTACATAAGCTCACCAAGAGCGTTGGCCTGTTCTTCCAAGCTTTGACAAACAATGCCATTTACCGGCAATAATGGGACAGAAAAACTTGTGTAGTCTCCTTTGATTTTCTTTAGCTTGTCCCTTTGCGGGGGTGTTACAATTTAAAGAAGATACAAAATTTTTCAAAGATTCTTTTTTCGCCTGTCTTTGTGTCCAGCGTGCTTTTGCACGTGCTTTCCTGAATGCAACTAGTTTGGAGTAGTGGGGTGCCTTCGAAAGACACCCCACGTCCGATTTTGTTCTTTGCGTGTAGTTTCTCAGTCGTCCACCAGGGCTTGGAGTGCTTAGCGAGGCGACCGGATGTTTGTGGGATTGACTCTTCAGCAACATTTATAGTGGTGTCAGTAATAAGATTGTTGGCATCTTCTATACTTAAAGCCCGGAAAGATGGTGTTCGGAGATTGGCTTCTTCTTTGAAGAGATTCCAATCAGCTTGTGATAGTTTCCACCGAGGTAGACGTGTACCTAGGGTGGATAGGGCATCAAGGAGGGGTCGATAGCAGAGAAAGACTGATTAGCGCTGCTTACATAAGTAGGACTTCCTTTGTTAAGAAGACAGATAGCTCTAGCAAGTAATATATTTTCCAATATTTTTCCTCGCCTGTCGACTCTCGAGCTGCCCAATAAACAGTGACTGGCATTAAAATCTCCCAGTAAAAGGAAATGCGGCGATTCATCGATTAAAGTTTCGAGTGCATTCTGATCTACCACAGCTGATGGTGGTCGGTATAAGGAACATACTCTTATGACCCCACAAAGACATATTTGAACGGCAACTGCCTCGAGTGCTGTTTTTAGTGGAAGGTGCTTTGCAGGGAGGGTTTTTGGTGTGAGGATAGCAACACCTCCAGATGTACGTGTTGCATCAACACGATCGTTTCGGAGCAGGTTCCATCTCCGGAGTGTATGTGTCTGTTGTGGATTCAGATAAGTCTCTTGTAGAGCAAAACAGAGTGTGTCATACCTGTCCGAAAGATCACTGGCATCATCAAGATTAGTGAGAAGCCCTCGACAATTACACTGAAAGATCGCCATAATATAGAAAATGAGAAAGGTGTGCACAAGAGGCGTCTTCGTCATGGGGAAGAGGGTGCTGTCTAAAGAAACTTTCAGTATTTCTTCTTTGGGGGCATTATGGGCTGTCTCAATTTTTTGTTCCGAGCAGCTGCCAGGTCCTCTTAGGCGATATATCTGGGCGTGAGCCATCCCCTGAAATACTGCTCTTAGGCGTCCTTTGAGATTGTGAGCTCACGCTCGTGAACGAGCCTTGCGAGCTCGTGTCATCGTCGCATTCCATGGAGCTTGCCTCCACTGGTTGCGATGACGAAGGTGGCGTCTGTGAGAACGACACCACGGAAGAGGAGTGCGAAACTGTGGTTACCGTTACAGGAGGTGGTGTTCGAGAAAGAGGTGTACATGTTTCTTCACTTTGTGTTCTGTTCTCTGTCTGTGTTGCGCATCAGATCATCCTTGGTTTCTCTTTAACGACAGATGAAAAGGATTTCTGGAACAGGAAAGGAGATGCCTTCTTCCTGGCTTCTGGATAGCTTAGCTTCTGTGTGATTTTGATGTGCATGACCTCTTTCTCAAACTTCCACTTTGGGCAGGATCTCGAGTACGAAGGGTGGCCACCTGCGCAGTTGACGCAGTGATCCGGCCCTCTGCACTCCTTGGAGTTGTGATTCTGCTTGCTGCAGCGAGCACAGCATGCAGACCCTCTACAAGCATCGGAAGGGTGGCCAAAGCGGCTACTTTTGAAGCATCGAAGTGGATTAGGAATATATGGCTTCACCTCTGCTTCAGATATCCCACCTTCAACCTTTCTGGTAAAGTTGGGCAGTCAAATGTGAGGATTGTGTTGCGTGTCGTTATATACTCATTGCTTTTCCTGACTTTTATTTTCCTCACATCCATCACCTTTTGGCTTTTTAGATTTTCAAGAATCTCTTCTGAAGGGAGATCAATGAGTTCCGCTAACGGCACAGCACCACGGCAGGTATTAAGGGTCCTGTGCAAGGTTGATGTTATGTTGATTCCAAACATCTGCTGTGTACTCAGTATGCGCTCACAGTCGGCTTCCGAGGTGCATTTCAGCAATAAGTCGCCTGATCTAAGACGCTTGATTTCGGTCAGGTTCTTTGACAGAGGTGCCACCGCCTCCTCAATGAAGAACAGCGACATTTTCCCTAGTGGAGTGCTTTTCTCAGTATCAGTGCTCACGCTATTGACAACGATGTACTTAGCTTGAAAGGTGTCGAACACCTCTTTTAAAGCGCGGGCGATCAAGGAAGGAGAAGTATGTTTACCCATGCCAGTTTTAAGGAAATGAAGCTTCCCATTAGTCACCCACACTTCACATTCATACATGTGGGAATGTCCCGGAGTTTTAAGGAAAGCCCGTCGGCCGGGGCTTGACCAAGACCCCGGCCCCCCTCCGTTCAAGGTTTCTGCCCTTCACCTTAACGGCCCTCGGCACGGTACGGATAACACCTTGGGACTGGGGTCCGTGGTGGCGCCACTCACGAAACACCAGACGTATCTGGTGACCCCTGCGGAGGCAACTGGTACGTGAACTTTTGCCACACATTGGTAACATTTTTATTTCATTTCAATTGATGGAAAGTTAATTTCTTGAATTGAAGCCAGAAAATTTCCAAGGTAACCTGACGTTTTCTTTACGGAAATGGGTTCCCCGTGGTCATTTTACTCAGTATAGCACATAATCCCACTGGTAATGCAGTGGCAATTGACGAAATAAATTCGTCGAAAATCCGTGAAGATGAGCCTTTGACTCCGCCTCTTTTTTGACGGCTCAAAGTTTGAGCGCAAACCTGCGAAGAAAGGAGGTTGACAGGCCACACGAGGGGGGAAGGGTGACAAGCCTTACCCACGGAACAAACACGCGCGGTGAGTGCGGGAATCAGAGCTATGTTATCAAAAATGAGGTCACCCGACGTGTTGAGAGGTAGCGAAGAAAATACATTTTTGGAGCGTTTTGCACTCCGGTCTCAGTGAATGCAGTGCACAAGTAAACGGCAGCGATGGCAAGCACCGTGTCTTCCAACCAAGAAAAAACAAGGATGATCAGTGCTCTAGGGGCTGCAGGTATTGCCTATGACAGAGCAGTCCTCAAATACAGTGAAATCCCTCCAGGAACTAGGGTGGTGAGCTCTTGTATCATAAGGCGTGCATTTTTGAGACTGTCCATAACAGGAAGTTTCCATTCCGGTACACCCAATCACTGCCAGTGAGTCGAGACAAACAGACAAGGTCTTGAAAGAAGTAGGAGATGATCTCCACGTAAAGTCTGTGCACCCCGGCAAAGTGAGCTGAGAATACTACACAAGCACAAACTCCACCCGTACCACGTGAGCCTTCATCAACATTTCCAGCCGGGCGACAACGAGAAACGGCTGGATTTCTGTAACTGGATCCTATGTGAGACCGAGGAAAGCAGAAACGTTGTGAACAGGGTCATTTGGGCTGATGAGGCCCACTTCTGCCATAGCACTCAAGTGAATCGCCTCAACACGCATTATTGGAGCCAAACAAGCCCACACTGGCTAATAAGACATATATTTCCTTTCCGTAAACTTAACATCATTTGGCAACAAATGAATACAGTAGTGATTCTGCAACATCAAGCATTTCAACTGGACTATGTTTGCTCAAAATATAGACTGCAGCACTCAAACCTAGGAAGTGTTGGTACACGGCTCTGTCAACAACCTTTTTAAGTACGAGTGGTCCTGTATAGAGCAAAAATTGCCTCCATCCTGAGGCTTTCCACATTTTGGTATCTGCAATAGGCCTTCACTTTCTGTGAATTACACAAGGGATCCATGTTCTCAGAGCAAGCAGTACATCAGAAATAGTTTGTCTAGCAGTCTACGATAATTTTGTTTTCGTTACACCTGTGGAGAGCCAAAAGCTTGTTACAATCTTCTTGACTGCGCTGTGGGGAGCGCTGTTACATGCACATCTCACAAATAGTTGTGTTGCCTTTCTAGTTTGCCCTGGAAACGTTCAACGGTACGCTTGGCACTTTGCTGCAGCTGGAATCTTTTGAGGATCGTCGCACTGTGCAGATACACCGGCTATATCTGCTTATCTATTTTGTTCACCTGCGTATCTCTTTCATCAAGCTGAATCTTCTGCGCTCTCCGAAGTAACCACGCCTCGCGGGATGCTACAAAAGGACTAGTTCAACTGTTCAGCTCTGCAGTGCTGTGGGGAGCGCTGTTACATGCACATCTCAAAATAGTTGTGTTGCCTTTCTAGGTAAGCGACATTCTAATATTGTTTTTGCCGATTCCTGCTCCCCACAGGGCTGTATAGTTCGTGAATATTGCTGCCATGTCTCTTAACAATTCTGACGTATGCCTGTCTTGTATGCAACATCTTGGGAAAGATAGTTCATCTCTTACCTGTTCAAGTTGCTCAAATTCGTACCACGCTGGCAAGTGCGCGGGACTTACGAAAACATCTATGAAAGCTTTGTCGAACGCTGAGCGGGAAGCATGGATGTGTCCTACTTGCGCGACCAATAGAGCTAGAACTCAGCCGATGGCACCCACTTCTCAACCGTCTCTGTCAACTATCATGCAGGAGATCCTGAATAACGGTCAAAAAATGTCATGTGTGCTTGACAGAATTGAATCTATGGAAACCAAAATAAGTGCTCTCACTGTGAAACACGACGAGTTGGCACTTTGCGTAGAAACAAACTCCAAAACGCTGAAAGAGGCATCCAGCCGCATCTCCGTACTTGAAACTGCCGACACTAAACATGAGCTGGAGCTTAAGCAATTGAAATCACAACTGAACGACTTGGAGCAATATGGCCGACGTAACAACTTAGAGATACGCGGCCTACCTTTCCAAGCAAATGAGGATATTCTGCAAGTAGTTAATGGTCTGGCAGTCGACCTTCAGTTGCCCTCACTGCTCATATCAGATGTAGACGCGGTACATAGGCTGCCTTCTAAAACTGGAGATCTGCAACCACCAATTATCTTAAGATTTAAAGATAGGGCTTTACGAGACAAGTGGCTTAGTCAGAAAGGTAGACTGAGAGTGACTGGTTCTTCCGCCAGCAGCAGCTCTGTATTTCTTTGCGAGAACCTTACTGCTCCCAATAAAAAGCTTCTCTGGCAAACCAGATTGGCTGCCAAAGAAAAGGGATATCAGTTTGTATGGGTGCGGAACGGGCGAATTTTTGTCAGGCGCGCGGATGGCAATCAATCTAGGCAGATCCGACACGTGGATGACCTCACGGCACTCTGAGCTGTGACAGGCAGTCATCTCTGCTTTTTGTGCTTTCACTTTTTGATTTTCTTATCTATTCGTTTACGTCTTTTTTTTATTATTATTATGCACTATGACACATTGGAAAGCTTATCTAATGTTGTACGTTCTGAACCATTTGCATTGCACTTAAATATCCGCAGCTTATGTAAACACCTTGATGAGCTTAAAACTGTTGTGGAAACTCTCCAATCGAGAATATCGTATATTGCGCTTTCTGAAACTTGGAGCAACACATACAGTGAACAGTTCTTACAGCTCTGCGGATACGATGTTCAGTTCAGCCATAGAAATGATTCTTACGGTGGTGTTGCGCTTTTTGTAAAATCATGCGTTTCATATTTTCCTCGACCTGATTTGCATATAAATGTGCCTTTCGTGGACTCACTGTTTATAGAAGTGCCGGACTGCCCTTCCTCTGTTTGTTGTTTCTCAAAGCGTCCACTGATCATTGGTGTCATCTATAGATCACCTAGGAATGACCTAGACATGTTCCTTGCTGATTTTGGTGTTCTGTTAGACAAGTTGTCTACCTCCAGATATAACACTGTTATTCTTGGGGACTTCAACATCGACTTGCTAAAAATTGACCGCGGATGTCTCTCTTACATAGAAGTGCTCGCTTCTCATGGATTTCACCAATTAATCTCGAATGCTACACGTCTTGGTCCGTCGGGATCCGGCACGCTACTTGATCATGTTATTACCAATCTTTTCGAACCACGACTGTGCCATGGCATTGTGGCATCTGACATAACTGATCATGAAATTATTTATGTGGGTGGTACAACCACAGACTATAATGAAATCCCCGACGCCCGATCTTTGCGCCCTGTTGTAAATTACAATGAGGTCGAAAGGTCCATTTCACGAATTTCATGGGATTTGAGCCCCTTCGCTGACGCTAGGGACAAGTTCACTCACTTCCATGTAAAGCTTCGAGAGGTAGTGAAGAATTCCACAGGTTTTTCCGCTTTTAGTCGTCGCTCATGTATTAAGCAACCATGGATAACAAAAGGAATCCTCAAGAGCATTAAACATAAGAATAACCTTTATCGGAAAGTTAGGCTATCACGTATGAACTGTGATCTACGCAGTCGTTACGCGAAATATAATAATACCCTTAAAAACACTTTAAGACTAGCTAAAAGTAAATATTTTTCATCGTGTATCTCTGCCACACGGGGAGACCACAGGCGTATCTGGAATGTAGTCAATACTGCATTGTCGAGGCAACGCAAAAAGGGAAACCCTGGTTCGCGTTTTCTTCTCATGAATGACGTGCCTGTTACTGAGCCAATGGATGTAGCCAATACATTTAACGAATATTTCTGCAATGTCCCAACACGCCTGCTGTCGTCTGTTGATACATCTCCCACACTTTCGCTTCCATCCCGCTGTGCAGACACTTTTTTCCTCTCGCCTACCACACATCACGAAGTTGCATTAACCATTCAGGCATTAAAACCTTTGAGCTCAACAGGTTACGATGAGATATCGTCGTCCTTCCTGAAGCGATTCTCTAATTATTTATCTGAACCGTTGTCAGAAATATTTAACGCTTGTTTTCTTCAGGGGGTTTTTCCACGAGAACTCAAACTTGCAAAAGTCATACCAATACATAAGAAGGGCGCTAGGTCAGATGTTGGAAACTTCAGACCTATTTCCCTCTTACCTTCATTAAGCAAGCTGCTTGAAAAGCTAATTCTGGTTAGGCTTGAACGTTTCTTTGAAGATAACAACCATTTTAGCGATTGTCAATTCGGATTCCGTAAAAAGAAGTCCACTACACTTGCACTTGTCCACGCTACCGAAAAGATTCGTACTAATATTGAAGCCAAATTACTAACTATGGGGATCTTTGTGGATCTCACGAAAGCCTTCGACCTGATCAACCACAGCATTCTACTCACTAAACTGGAAAGATATGATATCAGAGGTGTTCCATTATCACTCTTGCAAAATTACTTGGAGGATCGTGAGCAGTTTGTTTTCAACTGTGGCTCATCATCATTCCCTCGCCCGTTGACCACTGGAGTCCCACAAGGTTCTCTTTTGGGTCCCTTCTTATTCCTAGTATACATCAACGATCTTCCAGACTTCCTCTCCTCTACCTGTTTTCTTTACGCAGATGATACAAATATTTTTGTCGAGGACACTCACTTGCCCAACCTATTTCGTAAGGCATCGTTTGTTCTACAAAAATTACACATGTGGCTAACATCGAATAAGTTGCTGGCCAACACACAGAAAACGACGTATGTTGTATTCCACCCCGTCCAAAGAATTCTTGATTTTTCTGGCATGCAACTTTCCCTCGGAAGTCTTATTATTGCCCGTGCAACGACGGCTAGGTTCTTGGGTGTTATACTCCACGAACACCTAAACTGGCAGGCGCACATTAGTCACGTTCAAAATAAAATCACGTCAGGTCTGTATGCTCTAGCTAAGCTCAGGTCCTTTGTCCCTATCAACACTTTGCTCATTGTTTATTACGCGCTGTTCCATTCACACCTTTCCTACGGCCTGGAGGTATACGGTCTTACGTATTGCACCAACTTACAGCCTTTGCTGGTGGCTCAGAAAAGGGCGCTCCGTATTATGCTCAATTTACGTCCTCGAGAATCCGTAAGGTTTGCTTTTCCACTTCTTGGTGTCCTTAACATTTTTGACCTTTTGAAGTACAAAGTGTCTCTGATCATGCACGATCTCTTTCACACACCTGCTAGCAGGCACCAGATTCCCGTACAAAATCCTGCTCGGCCTTACCCGCTTAGGCACGACACCAATACACTGCATTTTCCCACGCCTCGAACTAATTATGGCTCACTATCATTAGCGTGTTTTGGCAGCCAGACCTGGAATAATCTGCCCCGAAACTTGCGCGCAATTACCAACTCCACCGCTTTTAAGCGCAGTATTAAATACTACTTCCGCTCATCTCAATAGATCGAAACATGTTATTGTCATTTTTCCTGTCTTTGTCTTCCCTCACTCTCCCCATCGACTCGGATGTGTTAATGCATTTTTTTTTTGTTTTTTTGTATCCTAGTTTCCAACTGTACTTATGACAGTGCTCCTCGCCCAGTGTGTTTCATTGAATTGTGTTCCTGCCTGGACTGCATCACAGGGCTTGCCCTCGCAGTCCTGTTTATTATTGTATGTTGTTTTTCATTGTTTGAGAGCAATAAAAGAAAGAAAGAAAGAAAGACTGCACCCAAGTAAACTAGATGCATACTGTCTAATGGCACCTGGGCAACCAAGTCCATCTCCAGTGACAAAAGTGGTGATACTGCATGGTGGCGTTCCGGATCCTTTTGAAGGCTGAAGCTCGCGCCATCTCGTTTCTCTGCATTGCATTGCATGTAGACAACCTTTCTGCACTGTGGTAAGTACTTTCCTTTAATGACACATTTTTCACGTGCGTGATACCCGGTATGCCCTTTGATGCACTTTAGGAATGCACGAGCAGGTGTGTCACACACAAGGGAATGCAGTGCCGCAGAATAAGCGCGATCGAGATATGAGAACCCTTCCGTCATGAGTACTTTCATTTCTGAAATGGAAGGGGCCAGAAATGTATCAACAGAGCTGGCCTAACATTTTCCACAGTAAACAGCGGCTGCAAACGGTCTAAGAGGTTTGCAATCCGTGACAGCGACGAGGATAGGCCAAAAACATGTGCTTTGATTATAGTGCAACGATAAACCATCTACATTGATCTGTAAATTTAATCTGTCTGAAGAAAACACCAAGCTGCTATCAATCAGCCTCTTGATACCACTAAGAATTCCGAGGTAGACATATTCACCACCACAAGATGAATCCACTTTTGTGCACCTTGGTGTTGACAGAAGTGTCCGTGCATCACGTAGCAATTCACTATGGTACTGATGAAGTATACACACTAGGCTGGAAACGTGTTGAAGGGGAATGCGGACTTGTATAGCCCACAGGGCGAGATGCGCATCTAAAGTCGTCACTTCAAGGCTATGGGTGCTGTACTTCCAAGATTCCTGAGAGATAGCAAAAAGAAGTATTCTGTACATTTTGCCGCTTATGATAACTATATGTATGTCCTCCTCAGTTTTAACTGATCTCGCCTTTTCCTGGATTGGTAATTGAGAGTCACTCATTACTGATGTACGGGCACTGCACACAGGAACGAGGACACAAGGAGAAACAATGTGGTCTGGTACCAAACCCTCTCTCGCCCAGGCAAATACTCATGCCCTCCTTGTCTGAGGGCGTGGCTCTTACCAGCCACCAGAACGGGGCATAGGCTATAGGACCAGGATAGCAGTTGCTGCAAGAATATCAAAATTGGCAGAGCAAACAAACTTACTCTTCTGAAGGTACGAGTAAATCTCGTAGACAGGCCTCCCTCTCATCTTTGCACTCCGTGGCTAGAGCAGAAGTCCCTACAACAAATTATCAAAACTCAAACATTGTGTAACACTAACTACTGTTTAATGTCAAATGATTTTCCTTAGGAAAATTCCTCCCAATATGCTGTGTCAGATTCATTGAAACCTGCGTTAACACTGAAAAACAAAATTGCGTTGCATTACCTTGACTTGGTGATATAGGATGTGTATCCGATAACAACCAAAATTAATGTTTGGCATACGAAGCCCACAAAGATCTTAAAGGAGCAGTATCACAGCTGTGCAGTCGAATTTCCCACAACAGTTCAAGAAAACAGCTTCAAACCGCCGACACGATGAGAATCCTTCACGTCACGACGATCCACTCGTGACGTGGTAAGAGCCCTGTGGCTTTTTTCTTTGTTTCTTTCTTCTCGGTTCATGTGCACTTATACGTGCCTGAGCTGTGCTGCTGTACATTACGAGTCACGTGCCGAGTACGATGTTACACCGCGACGTCCCTTTATTCTACGACGCGCTATTTTCACGAGTGGAGGGTTTTTTAAAAGTTGTGCGGAACAGAGGCCTCTCACCTGTGCCTACCATTCTCTCGCAGGAGCCCATTTTATTCTTTGCAGGATGCTTCGCAGTAAAAAAAAAATATATATATATATTGGGGGTTACATCAGTGCTCTTTCAACAGAGGGATTCACATATGAAGGATTCACATCACCCTTTAGAATTAACAATTGTGGCTGTATGTCACGAGACAACCATGATCATGAGCAAAACGACAGTAGTGGGGGTCTTTAACGTGCGCTGAAATCTCAAAACGTAGCACACCGCACATAACGTCTTCCGCGGAAGACTGCGTGTCAAAGCAACTTGTACACAGGGGCTGATCAAGGGGGCCCTGATGGCTCCCCCCCCCTGGACACGTTTTGTCGTTGCAAAGAGCTTCAGTTAACCGTTAGCATGCTGTCGAAGGCGAGACGTCCCACTCATAAAAATCCCGTGTCCGCCCCTGCAGTTGTGCCAAGCTCCTGGTGTCCTCGACAGGGTACATGCAAAGCCACAGAGCACATTTTGCTTTCCGAATATACAGATTTGATCGCCTGATGTGTGGGACAGGACGAAACGTCTTGAGACCTGTATTACAAGAAAATAACCACGGCACTGCGGACCATCCCGTGAGTGACCACACCTTATCTCTGTGTCTCTCAATGAAGGCGGTCCCACAACGTGCACTCATTTTCGTGTTATTTTGGTAACGTCACAGTTCAGTCCCATGCTGCAGCCAATCAAATCCTTTGCATGTATGGAAAGCAAAATTGTCCCTGGGGCTTAATGATGATGGTGATTCGGAGTTCAATGGCGCAAGGGCAGCTTAGGCCATAATCCCTGGGGCTTGAAGGCAGTGTGCCATATGAATGTTATTCAGCTTGTTACCAGATGGCATCACTACATCTTGTACACAGTAGCGGCAAGTTGTTAGCGGCACAACTCATTGTGGACGACACAGCAATATACCTGTCAACAGCTTTGTCATCCATTTCGCTGATTTCAGTGTCCGAGTCTCCTGTTGGAGTACTGCGAGACCTGAAAGTCGACACCAAAACCATCAATGTAGTATTTAAAATATAATAATAATTTTGCTTTTGATAAGATGCCCATTACGGTCGGGGAAATGGTGCATCAAAACACAAGGAAAATACAAAGCAAGGTAAAAAAAAACAATTATATTTAACATTTCAAAGCTGCAAATGTTGAATGGAAACAAGAGAGTCATGCAAAAAAACACGAAAAGGGGAGATGACTTCCCAGTCATAATCGTGTTACAATGCGCACTCACACACTGAACACTCAGCGCATATTTCAACGTCATGTTTCTTGTACAGCCTATACCACAGCCTTAGTAGACAACTAATCGGACTTGTACTTGCAGTCGACATAAAAAATGGGATGTGATCTAAGCGAATGCGAGGGTGCATGGAGGTTAATATTCAGCATTGCAGGCGAGGGGAGCTAAGGTAAAGTGTACCAGTTTGCACAGGGAAATACAACCTTTGAAAGTTCTACCGTGTGACATGGTTAGCAAGCGAAGTTTCTCCAGTAAGTACTCGTAATTGTAGAACAAACTACGACTCAGTGAAACAGAAGTGGGTGGAACTCGTGACGGCTGAAGCGCTTAGAGAATGAGTAATACCTGTCAGCGGCTTTGTCATCTTTTCCAGGGGCCTCAGTTTCCGAGTTCCCAATGTGATCCTCCCAGCACCTTTAATAGAACAACACGATCGATTTGGAATTCCAAACATATTCGCAAGAAAACTGGACGGAAAATCAAGCGACGGCTCGAGCCCTTTCCATTAAATGTCCTGTCGGCACCTCTCCAGGCGTTTAGCGTTGACATATTCCCTACGACGTTAAAAATCGTGCTGGTTTATAGAGAATCAATTGAAAAATGTGTGCAGGTGAGCACTCAGGTTTCAGGACGTACGAGGCTTCGCATTGCGACGAACTGTGGAGCGAGTCGGAGTCGGTTACAGTGTATATCACTCGCATGTCGGAATTAACACGTCGTTTTCGGTTTCTCAGTACCTGTCTCGACGAACGTCCCCTGCCCAAGTGACTTGACATCTTAAATGCAACATGTGATTCGTGACACAATAAATAGTGAGGGGCAGTGGCTTGAGCGGCTAGAGTTCAGAGTGCAAACCACCAAAACCACAGACTGCGGTGCGCTTTTCATCCCGCACCCGTGAGAATGCCAGAACATATTCTCTGAAATTAAATTACGCTTTGCAAAAATAAGTAATTCCATTATTTAATTGAGATTCACAAGAGCAAAAATTTAGCAAGGAATAATTTGACTTGACGTTCCTGAATAGAATCCATTACAAATTTCAAACAATGCCACGGACGGGATGCACTTGGCGGCATCACTAATGAATGGTGTGCTATAGTTCCGGAATATCTGCCACTTTGCTGTGTTGTGCTGTAGCGTATCTCAATCATCCCAACCTGCATCTTTTGTATATTGGATCTACAGGCTCGAGTGTCGGTGAGTGCAAGTACAGGTATCGTCAGCGTCTTCTGGGTTTTGCAGATTGCGGATCTTCTCACCAGCGAGCCTCACGGCATTTTTGCCCTTAATTGTTTCAAGCACTTCTGTGCTCAAAGTTAAACCACTCTGACGCACTGTGTCAGGCTTATCTTTTGCAAGTTACGCTTACGAAACTTCTAGCCTAGGTAAAATCTATTTATTGACAGGTTTCTTCGCAATCTCATTACTTTCCACTCCCCATGAACGATGTAGTCAGGAAGACGCCATATGCGTGCGCGCTTGAGTTTTAACGCAATACCGAGTAGATTGCGTTTACTGATCTGGTTTGTGACATGGCATTTTGAATTTTAACTCTTTGGTATTTATTAGTGGAAGATAGTACGTCAATCGCCAACATACCACTGCAACTGTACTGTATTGAAAACGCACCAATTGATAGTTGACTGTCTTTCGGGGCCGGCGTCTAGTTTTCGGCTCCGTGGGTACAAGTGGGAATTTGCGCCTCCACCATCCTTCATTTTTATTCTCACTTTCTGCTGTCCTGCTTGAAATCGCCTTTCTGGCTCCACTTAAGGCGGGCGCACCTCAGGGGGGCAATCGCGTCTTTGGCCAGTAGACGCCGGTGCTGCTAGCTTTCTATTATTAATTGATGTGTCATGCCAACTGCACAACTATGTTGTATTGCTCACTTTCTATCCCTTCACTTAATCAAGATGTGGTTTGGTAACTGGTCCAGGGACATCACCACAACGCGATTTGTAATTTAGGAATGCCGTTGTGGAGGTTGTTTGTGAATGTAGCAATTACTTTCTTTACTCTAGCAGACGAATTGCAGGTACACAACAAAACTGGTATCGGATGAATAATAAACACACATAACTTGCATGCCTCGCATTGTTCTGTGGTGGTTGTTTAACAGGCAGTTAATCTTTTGACCACATTACGTTGTTTCTCATTTGATACATTTTCTGCATGTAAAATCAACGGGGTGGAACAAGTCTAGACATCGCTGTCGTACACTTCTTGGGCGAAAACTCAGTAGAAATAGTACCAAGAACGTGGGTGCCCAAGGACAAAAAGTCTGTATTGTGGCCGCCATATGGACTATGGCCACGCCATTGTTTTGATGTATGAAGCGCCGTCAAAGGGCACATCACACGGCACTTCCGGAGTAAGATAACATAGGGGTGGGGCATTTATCAGATATATAAGCGAGGTGCTTGGGAAGTGAGGTCTCCCTTTTTCTTGAGTTGGTGGCTGATTGTCGGCTGGACCGTTGGCTCTGTTTTCTCTTGCGAATAAAGCCGGTATGTTGGTTTGAATTTCTGGTTGTGCTGCTGGTTCCTTCGCCCACGGAACGGACGGGCTGACGCCCCGAGGTTGTGGGAACTTAGGTTTCCACACGACGTATGCGAATGAAAAGGGCAATCGAAAACAAGAAAGACCTGACAACACATGGAACCTTCAGCTGCAGGGTGATCTTTACTGGAGGTGACCATTTGCAGCCAGTTTTTGCTAATTCATCCAACTGCTTTGTGTAGCCTAGCTCCCGTTATTACAGATTATCAAAGTGCACTCAAACAAGCCGAAGAAGCAGAGTACATGATAGACCTCCATGGTGATGATGAATCCGACAGTACGCATTTATCTCTACATTTCAGCAAGCTTGCTTAATCATGTTCTTGTACCGCTTCGGGCTCACTAGCTCAACCTGTGTAGTCACAAGCCTGCGGAACACCAAACAGTGCTGCAGGCCAGAGCAGAAGTGGGAGTATGCGCTTTGGTGAGTGAAGGCCTTGCTACATTGCTCACTCTATTTCCTTGCTAAACACTGTACATGACTTAATTATTACTACTGCACCTCGATTACAGAAATCTCTGGAGCTCTCAGCATATACCTGCCTCGGAGAGTACGTGAATGTTTCTTTGCGTTATATTACTTTTTTCACATGTGTCACACATTCTTGCAAGTTTTTTGCAATTTGAATTTTCGCAATATTTCAGGCACTGATGTCAGTGCGGTATATTGCACAAGCGGTGCATGCACTTCAGGGGAGAAAAGGCATGCCACTGAAGATGAATATCGTCAGCATATCATTCCAAACGCCTTACTGTTCGCTACACAATTATATTCGTACACATCATGATTTTTACGTGGCAAGCAAATCGAATCACAGGTCCCTCACCACGCAAGTTGGATCCCAACAAGGTCAATCGCTGTGAGTATCGTAGTATGAAACAAAGAAACACATACGCCTGATGTGGCATTTAACTTTTCAGGGATGTTCCGACGGCTACTCCAAAAGATGGACGCTCTGTCTGATGACACCAAGAAGCTCGGCAGGGAAACTCGACAAATACGCAGCATGTTGCAACAGCACATGCAACTAGATGACGTATCACATGTGCAGTTTTTTTATCTATTTCACCCGTTAAAGATGAGCTTGGCCTTCACGCAATTGAGACTAGACTCACAGATGAAACTAACTTCAGAGGATTTGTACGCTCACACTACATATTTTATGGAAGCTATTTGAACTGCCGTTCTACTGTGCAGGTTTGTCAGCTCTGGACATCAGGGGGCTCCAGCAGCGCAGAGTGGACCAGGAACGTATTGAAAAGACTCATGAGCCTTGAATTTGCAGCAGGGGTTTGCTACTCCGGACATAATGAGAATAAGAGCTAGAGTGTTCAAGGAGCTCCTAATGTCACGTCTTCTAACTTGTACGGTTAATTTTTGAAATCCTTTAATTCTTCAACGCACTTCACTTCACTGATACACTGTGTTCCTGTGGATATATCTTCCTAGTTACTTAAGTTGTACAAACTTCTTTCAGCCTGCGTTCGAAGGGTATTTCCAAGTACTACGGACAAAGAGATCGCAGCTGCTGCAAGGAATTATTTTCGGTGTGCCCCAGGGGTGGTGCGAACAAGGCTCAGGTATGTGGGCACTGCACCTAATATATGAGCCTGTAGCTCTTGGCCAAGCGGCGTTGCGATCAGCGGACGACAGCGCCGCATGTGGAAGCAAATCGAAACATTGGTCCACACAAAAGAGTGCTTCGGTTTCGTGGGTTTCGCTCTGGCGCAAGCAAGCAATGTATCGCATCCTATGTGCGTTTGAAATGCTGGAGGCCCTTGACGATTTTTTTCAGGGAATCGCACCTGTCGAAGTTTCATTTATTAGTCAAACATGTTTCCGGCGTCGACGAATCATCGGACGGTAACGAAATCGTCGTTAAAGCGAAGTGCATTTCGGAATAAGTCAAGGACAGCGTGATTTATAATGTCCGGTTGGAGGTGAGTCGGCGTGATCTTACGTAATATATGTAAACTAGACATCAACATGATATACCTGATCAGAAAAACATTGTATGCACATTTTACTCGCATTTAAAGTTGATTTAACTCGTGCTTTCCTTTGCTACAGTGTGCTTTCCTTTAGAGAGGAGCTCAGGTGAAGACCTTTCATATTGTATTTTTAGAGCTGATGAAGACAGTGATCTCTGCTGCATCGTTGATCATTTGCCAATGATATTTCTCTACTGAGTGCTGCTGCCGTACTCTGCTGCATCGTTGATCGTTGGCTATTCTGTTAATGGTAATTCTTCAGCATTTTATATGTTTTATCAACCAGCATTGTACCGTGTACCTAGTACGGTGCCTCAAGAACAATGCTTTATTGCTCTTGGTAATAAACAGCTTGCATCTGATATATTTCTCCTTGTTTGTGTATTGTTCCCTGTACAGGTATATCAAGTCTTCCCGCTGCAAAAAGAAAATCGCCTGGTGATATCCTTCACACGTACCCAGGCAGAGTTTGTCCACTCGCTGAGGTCCTTGAGTCTGAACAGAGGAGGCCCTTACAGTGAGACTAAGCTCTGAACAGCATTTTCGACAATGTAGTAACGAGAGAGCAAACGGAGAAGCTATTTGATCTCCTAAAGGTCATTAGAGAGACACGCACCGTGTTCCATTATGGCATTCCAACAAAAATGACAGGGGGTAGCTTCATAGCGGCACGTCTCCTGGAGAACATAAGTAAGTAAGTAATAAGTAAGTAGGTCATCGCTTTTTTCGAAGTAAACATCACACTGCACGAAGGTCCTCGAACATAGCAGTAAGAACAACCGGCAGGTGTCGATGTCCACAATAAGCCTTTCATATTTCCCTCTAGTCCGCATGTGTTATGTTAGCAAGTAATAACTGTTTAGCAGAATTTGTGATACGTATATTCAAGTAAATTTGTACCGCACGTTGTTTCGGTATAACTTATAGGGATTCGCAGCAGGTTGTATCAAGGCCGCCATGGAATTATCGCGAGCAACAGAGGTTATCAGTATGGCAGCCTCATATTAGATAAGGCGCTCGCAATCTGACGGGGACCACACACGTGCAAGAGTGAGGGTGCTGGAGTGGCGCGATGGACGCGTTAAAAAGACTGGAGAAGAAAACGCGGGGACTTTCCCGGGAGGAGCCGGGTCACGGGACGGAGCACAGCCAGCCTGCGGTTTGCATCGAATGGTAAATAAACAATTGCTTTGTTCCTTACGATGTTGTTTGTACTTCTTCCGGGAGGGTGAACGGGTCGGGGACGACCTCGAGAGTGGGACTACCGCCCCTTGATGAACAAAAGGTGGAGAAGTTCCCACAAAATGGCGCCCAACGTGGGGCTAAGGCTGTTCACCTGGAGGATGTACGTTTGTTTTGGAAATGTTGTGGCATGGCGTCCGAGGATAAGTCGTTGCACTTTATGTTATTCTCGGTTCCGCTCTTCGTGACCAGCTATCTGCTGCCCGGGTTAGTCGTAGGCCGCTACGCAGCTGCGACTTAAGGAGGAAGACTAAGGTCCTTGCAGTTCCGCGGTCCTGCTCCCGAAAGACGCCTGGGCTAGTCGCAGTAGCACCTGTAGGGCTTGCGCGACAGTTCGATGATCTGGAACTATCGATGGCGTTTCATCCCCGACTCCGCACAGGTTAGCGTCCGCAGTGCACGTGCTACCGCTACCTGTCGCCGCGTCAGCTGTGCTGGCAGCACGCTCGGAGAAGCCGTTCGCGTGCGTCGGCTGCAGCCGAGGTACAGGTCATTCCATGGGCGCGTTCTTGGCCACGATCGCTTAGCGCAGCTCGTCACCGTTGCCACGGCAACGGCGCGCGCACGTGACCCCTATCGTCACCTGCACGTGGAACGCCGTTCTTGGCCATCCTCCACCGCAGCTGCGCATCTCGGTAACCGTCATTGGGCGAGGTTGACAGACGACGGAAATCTTTGCGTCGTTCGTCCTCAGTGAGCGTCGTCTGCGAAGAAAACATGGCGGAGCTCTACGCATTTTTCGAAGATGTTGGCGTGCGTGAGGACGAAATAACACGCGTATTTCGTTCTAACAGTGACGCATTCACTGTCCTGTCAGACGATGCGTTCATCAGGCACTTCCGGCTTTCTAAAGAAGCAGTTCGAGAAGTCTGCGATGCCGTCAGGGAAGACTTGAAACGACGTATGTATTGCTTTTCGTTTATTCATGGCGAAGTGCTGTCATTGTATTGCCTCTACGCGGTCTTCAACATGTTAAATATCGCTAGAGCGAGTAGAGTAAGAGTAACATATAGTAAAGTAAGGTGGGATAACTTCGCTGTGGATAGTATTTGTACTCACAATCGCAACACTTGCAGCGCAGCAGTGGCGATCCACCACGCTTACCGTCGAACAAAGGGTGCTCATGGCACTGCGTTTCTACGGGACCGGGGCCTTTCTTGGTAATATAGCTCATGAAGAATATTTCACCACGACCAAGGGCCCTGTCTCGGAGTCTCTACACGCCGTCAGCCTGGCTGTGATAAAACATCTCGCACCCAAGTACCTGCGCTTCCCACAAACACCGGAGGAGATGCTGGCCGTGAAACGTGGGTTCTACGACGTTGCAGGCCTGCCTGGATGCCTTGGTATGTTGTAAAAGAACGCTTAGGGCTCAGGCGAATGTTATTACGACCTATGGGGTCCCTATTCACGCAGGTGCAGTCGACGGCACAGCGGTCGCAATCATTGCACCCAGCAGCAAGGATCCGCGTTTCACTGATGGCAATTATTACAGCCACAAGGAGTACCATGCACTGAACGTGCTGGGGGTACGTGATGGGAATCATGCTTTTTAGAAGAGATGATTGGTAGCAATGTTGCTATGGAAAAAAAATATCAACGTTACTGTTCATGCACAGATTTGCGATGCTAATCGCAGAATCCTCCACCTAAATGCACGCTATCCGGGGAGCTGTCACGACGCTGCTGTCTGGTCAGTGTGCAGGATACGGCAGAGGGTTTCAGTCCTGTTCGACGATAGGGAGTGGCTGCTCGGTAAGTTACATGCTTGTGGGCCAAATAAACTCACAATCTATGTACACAAATATGGGACATTTATTGCTAAAAGAAAGGATAGTGGTAGAGACAGTAAAGAAATATACGCAATTTAGAAAGACATAGCTGGAAGGTTTGAGCATTACTATTTGTACACAATGATGGATGTTACAATGAATGTTAGCATTAATGTAGTGAACGTGTCAGATAAGACAAGGTACAAAGTCTAGTTATGGAATATGTAGAGTGAATGGTGTAACACGTTAAATAGATACACGAACACTGTACATGTTTAATAATCCTATACATGTACTATATGTAGCAGGAAAAGTCAGAGGATGACAAAGAGCTTACAGAAAAGCACAAAGGGGAGTTTAGTAACACCTATGTGGGTGAGGTGTTGGCAGACAGTGCCACAGTCCAGGAGGACTGATCGAAGGCAGCGATAAACATTGACCCCAATCTCTATCAGTGTTAATAAATTCCTCTGTGTTTTCGTGTAAGCTCTTTGACCCCTTTTGACTTTTCGTACTTGTATATATATATATATATATATCTTGAGAAGTTGGAGTTGGATCGGACGGCTACGTAATTATAGTTGAAATAAATGGGAGACAGAAGACGAAAGTAGGGGGAGTAACAAAAAAAGGGTTTATTAAAACTTAAAAATCATAAAAGTTAGGGAGGATGTCTACGTTACGGCGGAAGCTCCGCCTTCTTCGGGACAAAAGAGCTAAATGTGGCCACGAGGCTGATAAGGGGCTTGAGAATGACGTGGTCGGTTGGGGGAAATTCCCGCCACCTGGCGGTTGTCAATTGGGGAAATTCCAGAGCGTTTTTGTGTCAGGTCCAGGAGTGGGGTCATCGTCCTTGTGGGTCAGTGGGGATTTTGATCTGCCTGAAACGAGAAAAGGCAACAGGGTCTTATCTAGGTTGTTAGACTTCTTATTGTTGACAGCATGCCAGGGTCCTCGTTAATGGCCGATCGGAATTTGTAAATTAGGTAAGATTCCCGTTGTTCCCGGGAGCGGTCGGAGGTAAAGTTCGACTGGAGAATAAAAACTGAGGCTTCGTTGATTGAATGTTCTGGTTGTTTGAAATGGCGTGAGACTGGAAGATTAGGTTTCTTGGTAACATCCGATCGGTGATTGTTGAATCTAATTCGGAAAGAAGTTTTTGTCTGACCCACGTATTGGGCCCGGCATGTGTTGCATTGGATTAGATAGATAACGTTGCATGAGTTACAGTCTACGTCTGCGTTGATCTTGACGGTAAAGTTGGAATTCGTACTTCTGACCGTTTGTGCGGTCTGCATTAACTTGCAAATCTGGCATCTCCTGCCATTACATGGATGACAGCCCGCCGGATGGCTAGTGGGTTCGCCTACTTTAGAGCGGACCAAGCTATCTTGTAAGTGTTACGTAAAAGCCGCCTCGGCTGCAGCTATGCCATCATCGTGGGGAATATTGGTATACCAATATTCCCCACGATGATGGCATAGCTGCAGCCGAGGCGGCTTTTTCAAAGTACTCTGATTCTTCTTGTGATCCATCTGTCGTATCTACTCTACTAGAACTGATCCTAAAGAACAACAACTTTGAATTTAACGATGGCCACTATTTACAAGTCAACGGCACCGCTATGGGCACTAAAATGGCACCAAACTATGCAAATCTATTCATGGGTTCACTAGAAGAGGCATTCTTGAACACGCGTGAGGACAAACCCACTTTATACAAGCGCTACCTTGATGACATATTTATGATCTGGCCACATTCGGAAGACAGCCTATTGGAATTTATACGCGATTTCAATGAGTTCCATACTTCTATTAACTTCACTCACACCTATTCTGCCGTCACTGTTAGCTTTCTTGATGTTCAAATTAAGCTAACCAATGGAGTTTTAACGTCTGATCTGTTCCGTAAACCCACAGACTCTCAGCAGTATTTGTCATTCCATAGTTGTCATCCTCGCCACACGAAACTGGCCATTCCCTATAGTCAAGCCCTTCGGTATAGGAGAATCTGCTCGAATGACGACGATCTGGACAGAAATTTAGAACAGCTGCAACAAACCTTTGTCGGTCGTCAGTATCCACCCGATCTAGTTCAAGATGCTCTCAACAGAGCTCGCAAGGCAAACCGTCTAAGCTTACTGGAGAAAAGACAAAACAAATCAGAAAGTAATGCCGTGAACTTAACTGTAACATTCGCCGGAAATATCCCAAACATTAACAACATACTTAGCCGCCACCACAGTATCCTTCTCCAGTCAGAACGCACGAAAAACATATTTCCTAATCCACCACGTGTCGCTTACAGACGTACACGTAACTTACAAGATAGCTTGGTCCGCTCTAAAGTAGGCGAACCCACTAGCCATCCGGCGGGCTGTCATCCATGTAATGGCAGGAGATGCCAGATTTGCAAGTTAATGCAGACCGCACAAACGGTCAGAAGTACGAATTCCAACTTTACCGTCAAGATCAACGCAGACGTAGACTGTAACTCATGCAACGTTATCTATCTAATCCAATGCAACACATGCCGGGCCCAATACGTGGGTCAGACAAAAACTTCTTTCCGAATTAGATTCAACAATCACCGATCGGATGTTACCAAGAAACCTAATCTTCCAGTCTCACGCCATTTCAAACAACCAGAACATTCAATCAACGAAGCCTCAGTTTTTATTCTCCAGTCGAACTTTACCTCCGACCGCTCCCGGGAACAACGGGAATCTTACATAATTTACAAATTCCGATCGGCCATTAACGAGGACCCTGGCATGCTGTCAACAATAAGAAGTCTAACAACCTAGATAAGACCCTGTTGCCTTTTCTCGTTTCAGGCAGATCAAAATCCCCACTGACCCACAAGGACGATGACCCCACTCCTGGACCTGACACAAAAACGCTCTGGAATTTCCCCAATTGACAACCGCCAGGTGGCGGGAATTTCCCCCAACCGACCACGTCATTCTCAAGCCCCTTATCAGCCTCGTGGCCACATTTAGCTCTTTTGTCCCGAAGAAGGCGGAGCTTCCGCCGTAACGTAGACATCCTCCCTAACTTTTATGATTTTTAAGTTTTAATAAACCCTTTTTTTGTTACTCCCCCTACTTTCGTCTTCTGTCTCCCATTTATTTCAACTATATATATATATATATATATATATATATATATATATATATATATATATATACATATATATATATAGGTGAAATGAAAATTGAAACACAGACTACGAAGGTACGGGAAGTAAGAAAAAAGGGATAATTTATTTACATTTAAGATACTTGGAATGCTAAAAGGGTTGTCGACGTTTCGACAGTGGCACTGTCTTCGTCAGGACTAAAGATGCGTAGCTGATTACACATTTCTTAAATAGGTTTGGGGCAAAAAAAGGATACTTCCTGGTAACCTTCGGTCCGTCTCTCCTGGCTCTCTCCTGGCTCCTATCTATATATATATATAGATACTCATGGAACGATGCGACAGCACCAGAGGACACGTGTGTCGCCGTGTTTGCGGCTCGTCGGCCCTGGGTAGCTGCGCATCGTTCGGGATTGGCAAACCAGGGGTCACTCAGCGAGCGATATACACCTGGGAGGGTGACTGAGCACTCCTCAATGCCACAGTGCAAGCCAGTGAATTATAAAGACAGGAAAAAAGCCATTAAAAAATAAGAAAAATGACGCTAGATGTGTTTGAAATTTAAACTTAGACTAAGATGGCTTCTATGGCTGCACGTAGAAAAACAGATACTCATGGAACGATGCGACAGCACCAGAGGACACGTGTTTCGCCGTGTTTGCGGCTCGTCGGCCCTGGGTAGCTGCGCATCGTTCGGGATTGGCAAACCAGGGGTCACTCAGCGAGCGATATACACCTGGGAGGGTGACTGAGCACTCCTCAATGCCACAGTGCAAGCCAGTGAATTATAAAGACAGGAAAAAAGCCATTAAAAAATAAGAAAAATGACGCTAGATGTGTTTGAAATTCAAACTTACAGACTAAGATGGCTTCTATGGCTGCACGTAGAAAAACAGATACTCATGGAACGATGCGACAGCACCAGAGGACACGTGTTTCGCCGATGTCACACTGTGGCATTGAGGAGTGCTCAGTCACCCTCCCAGGTGTATATCGCTCGCTGAGTGACCCCTGGTTTGCCAATCCCGAACGATGCGCAGCTACCCAGGGCCGACGAGCCGCAAACACGGCGAAACACGTGTCCTCTGGTGCTGTCGCATCGTTCCATGAGTATCTGTTTTTCTACGTGCAGCCATAGAAGCCATCTTAGTCTGTAAGTTTGAATTTCAAACACATCTAGCGTCATTTTTCTTATTTTTTAATGGCTTTTTTCCTGTCTTTATAATTCACTGGCTTGCACTGTGGCATTGAGGAGTGCTCAGTCACCCTCCCAGGTGTATATCGCTCGCTGAGTGACCCCTGGTTTGCCAATCCCGAACGATGCGCAGCTACCCAGGGCCGACGAGCCGCAAACACGGCGAAACACGTGTCCTCTGGTGCTGTCGCATCGTTCCATGAGTATCTGTTTTTCTACGTGCAGCCATAGAAGCCATCTTAGTCTGTAAGTTTGAATTTCAAACACATCTAGCGTCATTTTTCCTATTTTTTAATGGCTTTTTTCCTGTCTTTATAATTCACTGGCTTGCACTGTGGCATTGAGGAGTGCTCAGTCACCCTCCCAGGTGTATATCGCTCGCTGAGTGACCCCTGGTTTGCCAATCCCGAACGATGCGCAGCTACCCAGGGCCGACGAGCCGCAAACACGGCGAAACACGTGTCCTCTAGTGCTGTCGCATCGTTCCATGAGTATCTGTTTTTCTACGTGCAGCCATAGAAGCCATCTTAGTCTGTAAGTTTGAATTTCAAACACATCTAGCGTCATTTTTCTTATTTTTTAATGGCTTTTTTCCTGTCTTTATATATATATACATACATACACACATATGTAACATATCATTTTCTTCAAAGGAGATCTTGGCTACCCACTTGAGCCATGGTTGATGACTCCATTCCGGGCTCCGTCATCAGACAAAGAAGTGGCATATAATGCAGCTCACAGCAGGACTAGGGTTCGAATCGAGCAATGCTTCGGAGTGCTGAAAATGCGATTCCGGTGCCTGCAAAGGTACCGCACCCTTCACTTTGCACCAGACAGAGCCTGCAATATCATCACTGCTTGTGCTGTGCTACACAATATGTGCATTTCATACAATTTGCCTGAGCCTGCAGAGGAGCCTGAACCGGCAGCTACAGAACATGACAGTGCCACAGTTACAGTGACTGAGGACGAACCCAGCGAGGAGGGTGAACCCATCAGTCGAAATGACTCCTTCATATCACAGGCAATGCGCGTACGTGAGAGAATTGTCAACAGGTACTTCTAGCAGCCTGTCAAGAAATGTATATACATCATCACAACTGCTTTGTCGTTTGTGCATCACCTGTAATTGTTAGTGTGTGCTTTGAGAGCAGTAAGTCTTTTTTTCACACTTTACAGCCTCTCCAGTTTCGTTTGATTTTTGCAACTATGGTTGTCACAAAAGGTTAGAAAGCCTTCTGTTTGTTTCGCTAACATGCCGTTCAACTGTGTTCATGGTTGTCGCGCCACCTTGTGTTTTGTTTTTGCACCTACTGTTATGTATGTCAATATGTTATGCCATTACTTTGTTGCGTTGGGTCCATGTTTAACTTTGCAGTTGTACACTTTAGCTATCAGTATGCATTGTGAATTTTGTTGCATCATGTCAGCCACGGTAGCACCTCATCTCAGTTCGAGTTGGATAGCCTTGCATACCAAACTACTCAGTTTTGACTTCAGTTCACAGCTCTATACATTGCATGTTTATTTCTCTATTTACATTAAATTAATGTATTATGTCATTGGACAGATCAGGGTGTGAGTAACTGTGCACAACAAGCCAGGACCCAGGAAAAGGTCTATGTTAAAGAAATATGCTGTAATTGTGTGGAAGTCAATCAGTGAAATAGCAAAAGCAGAATGGTATTGATAAATTTGTTTACTTCTCAAAGCTGTGCCACCTCATTGATGAGCATGCAAACGATTTGGTCCACAACAAGGACTGGCACCCTCCTGCAGCTGGGGCGACATTCTTGTGGTTTCAGCACCTGAGGATCCTTGTGCAGGGGTTTGCGGTCTAGTAACATTTGTCACTGATGCGTTTGCCCAGCAGATTCCTGGAACCTATATTTTATCAATTTCGTCTTGGTCTTCATATGTCGCTTTCTCTGCACCGTGGTTTCAGGGAGATCTTCACCTAGGATGTCCTGTGTGGGCCGAGGATAGGTCTGCAAAACAGCACTGTGTTACATAATTTGACATGGTTTATGTAAATCTGTTGTAAATGGGTAGCACATGTATAGCATCACATGTGCGTGTCGACATTGTCGATTCTTGTTCAGTTCCTCTATTTAAATACAAATAAAAATGTACAATGAGCACTGAGTTGGTACCAAGTACAAGTGCCTCTAGTCCTTGTCCACATACTATTCGATCACAGCAGTACACATACCTTTTGTGTGGGGTGCGTGAATAGTATGTCCCTCTCAGTTATTTCACAGGTCCGGGAATTCTTCCATATAGGCTAGGAGCTGCATTTTCTGCGCTTCGCACTTCGGATATCACCATTTCGCTTCAGCTGCAAGTACGTTGATAACACATTTTTCTCGTATTTAGCCGGTGTAGCAGCCGATATACCACGGCTGGATACTTACTGTCGCATGTAATTAGTAAATTTACCAGGGTGTAAAAGAACTAGCATGTTTTTGTTTCAACAAAGGGTATCCGGCGAGAACGGCTTCACAGAGATAGCAGACGATTCTTGGAAAGTTCTCATTGGCTGAGGTGAAGTTGCGGATTTATTGTTACCAAATTACGGTGCCAGCTCTTTGTCGGTGGGTAAAATGCAGCTACATTTGACAACAGAAGAAATGACATCCAATTCAGGCAGAAACAACCATCATATCGATAAGTGTTTCTAATTTTTCTAGCTAAAAACAGGCGTCGGGTAGCGAGAGTAGCGTCACGAAAGCGTCCCGGATATGGAGAGCGGAAGCGCAGCAGACGACGACGTGTTTGAAGGGCGTTCTTGGCTACTTCGTGCATATCGTCATCTTCCCAGCGTCGCGGTGACGGTGACGAACAGCGCTGACGGCTGCGCTGCGATGAGATGGCCAAGAACGCGCCCCATGACTCCCAGCACGGTTCATGAACGAATTTCTCCCGCCGGATTACGAACGCCGTTTCCAAAAGGAGCTGCACAAGCGTACTCAGCTTGGCGACGAGAGCCATGTAGAATTCAAAGGCTTCACTGCGGCCGTTCAGTAGGGTTGTTTCCTCTGCGACGGAATCGCGGAAGGTCGCATCGGCTATCCGTCAGTGCCACTCACGCGTTCGCCCAATTTTCGAGCTCGGCACTTCACCAGCCGGGAAGGATGGCGTAGGAGGTTCGTGCTATACAAGGCGGCCTCTTAGCTGAACTCGAATACCACCACCGCCTACGAAGGATCAGGCGTCAGAACCCCGTTGTACGTGTTCGACGGAGGGTAATCTTGCTTGAGTGCCGACGTGCAGTCGGATTAAGCGAGTGATATCATGCTCCCTACATCGTGCGCCTTACTGGTCGCGTGGGTGGCAGCCTTTGTATCTGTCACTAGAATCTAGTGCTCTCGATCTAATATGGCATCCGAATATTCGGGGTGATTTTCGTTCTAACGAAATTCCCTAGTGTCTTGACGGAGGGCTGGACAGACCTTCTTGGCCAGGAGATGCCCCCTGACCACCTTTCTCTTTTTACGGTAATTTCTTTTTGGCTTCGTAGAAGGCATGTGCAACCTTCGCCGCCGAAGAGCCCCACAAAAGCAGTCGCAGCCCCCCAGCAACCGACGCCGGGACTTCTTAGCACCCCTGGTCCCATAGGCTCCCAGGGATCTCATCGTTCTGTGTCAACTTACAACTTAGGCTGCAAGAACCGTCAGGATCAGAGAAGCAGACGTGGAAGTAGCGCTCACTGTCATCCAGGGACACAGACCAGAGCTACTCCAGCGCGTCGGGCCTGCACCAGCAGCGGACGACATCCTGATTGACATCCCTGAAGACCTACTGTGAAGCGGACTTTCAAGTGTGTTGAACTGCTTATCGTGTGTCGGGCTGTGGCCGTAGTGATTTTGGACCTTGCACTGGTTTGTGCTTAGTTTTTGGATTTTGTGGGCCAGACTTTGTGCCCAGACGGCACGTCCTGTTTTGAGGTGGGAGAATATCGGGTCATCAGTTATCAGTCTGGCAGCGTCGTATTAGATTAGCCGCTCGCAATCTGACGGGGACCACACACGTGCCAGAGTGAGGGCGCTGGAGTGGCGCGATTGACGCGTTAAAAAGACTGGAGAAGAAAACGCGGGGACTTTTCCGGGAGGAGCTGGGTCACGGGAACAAGAGAGAAACTGATGTTCTGAGGCTGGAACAACATAGAAGGGACAGATACACATCCAGAAGATGTGGGTTCGATCCCTACAGCTGGCTAACCTTTTCAATGACTTTCATCTTTCATCGTTGATTTCTTAGGCATTTGAGGCTTTGTTTGTATCTGTCCCTTCTATGTTGTTCCAGCCTCAGAACATCAGTTTCTCTCTTGTTCAACAGGTGCTGCTTGCGTCGATTTCCGTCGTATGAATGTGCGTATGAGTGAGCAAAAAATGTAAGAGTGAAAGGAGGGTGAGTGAGAGTGAGTGGCTGGTTTGTCGTCCCTTCAGATGACGCACCCCGAAAGTCGCTGGAGAGGCGTGTTAGCTTAGCTCAATTGGTAGAGCCCTGGACCGGCAATCCAGAAGATGTGGGTTCGATCCCTACAGCTGGCTAACCTTTTCAGTGACTTTCATCTTTCATCGTTGATTATCACCTTGCTGTTAATTTTACTGCAATATTATGCATTCTGATCGTTATGTTAACATGGAAATCAAATTTTTTCAACGTTATTTCTACATCCGTTTTGCTATTAATTTAAACTGTTTTAACCTGTGACATTAGCCAGGTTAAATCTACGTTATCTGTCAACGTTGAACACACATTCGTTTCGTTGATTCTCAACGTCTTTTCTACGTCGAATTTACAATGTTGTGTAGACTGGGGTATGTAGTGTCAATTTTTTACACAATTTATGAAGGAAAATAAATTTGAGTCATACACCTTCATCGCTTTTTGTTCCTCAACTTTGATCAACACATTACGACGTTACTAGCAATCACACAAAGAAAACGCATGTAGTTGGCGAAGCAAGAGCAGACGACAAACCCCAGGAAAGAATGGGGAGGAGGTTAGGAGATTCGCGCGGTGTGCGCATGCGCACTTCACTCCCGCGCTTGGATCCGAGGAGTGCTGTGAATGGCTCCTAGAGATCACGTGGTTCGGAGGCCCTCCATTTTCCATGAACCATTGCGTCTATGGCTATGGGAGCTCCCCTTGGCTGATATTACTGATGACTTTTTGCAACCATGAAGAATGTACTTAAGTGCCAAGATAATGACACATAGCTCTAGAGTAAAGATAGATGCTGCGTTGTTTATACGATGTGACTTTGTGGATGTGCCAGAAATCCTGGCACAAGTCACTCCTGCACTAGACCTTGACCCATCTGTGTAAATTTCGATATGATTCCCAAAGTTTTCTCGCAAGTGTTCGAATGCTTGTTGTAGTACTCGTGTAGACGTCTTCTGTTTACAGTATTTTGTCAATGTGGTGTCAGGCTGTGGAAGTGGTTCCCAGGGTGGGAACCTCTTACCACACTCTACAACTTGGCAATTAAAAGAAGAAAATTCGTGGTGCTAAATATCCCACTCAATTCGCATTGAGAAAGGAGGGACAACCGAAGGCCAGTTAATAAAGATATGTTTGAACCGTGTTTTTGTAACACAGGTTAAAGCTGGTTGTTTTGGATAACTTCTCATTCTTAGGGCGTATGATGCTCCAAGGTAAAATCGCAGTCTGTTCAAGGAACATTCATGTGATTCAACATATACAAGTGGGGACCCAAACGAAACCGGAATTATTTTCTAAAAAATTGTGTGTTTATTGTTGCAAGCTCTAACTTCAAACACCTTCAAAGTAATCTCCATTTGATGCAATGCGCCTGTCCAGATGTTTTTTCCACTGCTCCAAACGATTTTGGAACTCGTCGACGTTGATGCTTTTTAGTGCTCGTGCCGTTGTCTGTTTCACTTCTTCGACATCGGCAAAACGTTTCCCTTTGAAGACTTTCTTCACCCGGGGGAACAGAAAAAAGTCACAGGGGGGAGTACAGATGAGTAGGCAGGGTGGTGCACA
Source organism: Ornithodoros turicata (assembly GCF_037126465.1). NCBI lineage: Eukaryota > Metazoa > Arthropoda > Arachnida > Ixodida > Argasidae > Ornithodoros > Ornithodoros turicata. Next base: position 74,894,617 of record NC_088203.1, on the reverse strand, counting down.
GGCGTCTTTCCATTTTTGGTCAAAAACTGCTGAACACTCAGCGCGGTGTGGCAGGTGCGTTGTCATGGTGAAAGAACCAGTCACCTGAATGCCACAACTGGGGACGTTTCATCCGTAGAACTTGGCGCAACCATCTTAAAACTTCCAAATAAAAGCTCTGGTTCACCGTTTGATCCGGCGGAACAAATTCCGAGTGCAGAAGCCCCTCACATCAAAGAAACCGATCACTATTGTCTTGACGTGCAACTTCACTTGTCGTGCTTTATTGGGTAGTGGTGAACTGACTGTTTTCCATTGGCTAGAATGCTGTTTCGTTCCGGGATTGTAACCGTTGCACCAAGATTCGTCTCCTGCTATGATTTTAAAAAGAAAAAGTCGGGGTCCGTCTCCAACTGGTCCTTCAACGCACGCAGCCATGCGATTCTCTCTCTGTTCGGACGTGAGCAGTCGAGGCACAAATTTTGCTTCCAGCTCGTTTCATGTTCAAATCGTTCGATAAAATTCGATGGCATGAGCTCCACGACATCCCTGTCAACTTCACAAGCTCATCAATGATCCGACGGCGGTCTTGCAAAAGGGCTTGACGAATTCTGTCGACATTTTCTTCAGTGCGGCTGGTCGAAGGCTGTCCGGAACGAGAACGGATTCTGTTCTTTCTGTCACATGCAAAATAAGCATCACTGCTGTTACGTGAGGGCGAACAGGGACGAGCCTTGTAAAAATGTAACATGCCCTTCCCAGTTGTCAGATTGAGGAAGTAGCAAGCATACATGTGCCCAGCACGATGCTGCTGAGGTGTGTAGATTACAGTGTCTGCTATAACACGGGTTTGTTGTGAAGAAAAGAATCGTCCCGAAAAATACCGATGCTTTACCGCGGCAGACGTGAAAGGTACGTAACAAAATGCCTAAAGTGTCATTCGAAGCAGTTGCTTAAGTTGTCACTACAGGGTGTTATTTTTTAATCTCAATTTGATCTATATACGTTAACCCAGCAACGAACTTTCATCGTCAGTTTAGCCCCGGCGAAAGAAATACATGTCAGCGCAGCCAAATTCAGTTGCTACCAACCGTTCAACCCCGCGAGAACCATGATAATCTTCTGAGCAATAAAAGGCAAAAAATTGGCTACCACTCGTGAGCCTAGAGGACGGTAGCTACCAGCTATAGACAGCCACCAGAGGTGGCTTTATCGGCGCGATTTTTTAAGTTACCATTACGCAAATCATAATTTCCTTCATGCTATCCACGCCCGGGGTCCTCAATCGTTTGTGAAAGAAAGCAGCTGCCCATCTTCTAATCGTATGCAAAGCTCGTCTCACAGCAGACGGCAACTCTAAGTACGAATACATTGGGATGAACAAAACTTAGGTGGTTTCGCTCTCAGTCGTAGACAAGCAGCATGTTTCGACTGCACAGCTGTCCGCCTCCACACACACACACACACACACACACAAAAAAAAACAGCAGACGAACGCTAAAGCCGCCAAAGCGTCGAACGTGAAGCGGAACACCATGTAGTTGACGATGATGATGATTGGAATTTTAATGGCGCATTGACAACAAAGATCATAAACACCATGTAGTAGCGAGTCTTTTTCCTGTAATATAGGGCAGCGACAAGAAACCAAGAAGCTTCGTCAAAAATCATGATGATGATGATGATTAGTATTTTAAGAGCGTAGCAGCAACGGAGGCTATAACGCGCCAAAACACTGTTAAAAATGCCACTAGAGTGATAAGGTTAAAACCAGTGCATGATACAAATTAGCTCAAGTACTGTGTTTTCAGAAAATATCGTTAAAAGTACAAGGCGTTTAAAAAACCAGTGTCTCTAATAAAATTATAGACTCCACTAAATGGTAAAAGAGCGTCATTACCCAGCAGTAGGGCTGGGTGGAGCGGTAGGTGATTTCTATAAAACTCCTGGAAGTGACGATGGCGAAGAGGTTCATACAACGCACAAGAAATAAAGGTTGGTCCTCACTGATGCGTTTTGACGCACAGGGATCCGTTCCGTTGGCCGGTATCCGTCAGTTACCATGATAATGAGCTAACGGAGAGCTCCCACGCACGGACGTAGAAGAGTTCGCGTCGGCTCAACTTTTCCGCACAGCAGTGCGTTCGACGCAGCAAGGAGAGCCATCAGAGCGGCGAACCTGACGCTTGCGCAGTTTGCACTTGGTAAATAAACAGCAATGGTGACCAACGGAGCAACGTTGTGTGGTTGTGTGTATGTTGTGCTGGGGCCCTGCTGGCAGTGCAATAAATGCAGCGAAATGGAGGTAACAAGACGAGGCTATAGATTATAAAAAGGCAGTGCGGCGTGAGAATAGGTGTGTTCTTGTCTCCTTCGATTTCTGCTGCAAGAGTAGCGTCGCCGAGGAGTACTGATTGATTGATTGATTGATTGGGGTTTTTTGGCGCAAAAGCGCCGAGGAATACTGGGTGACAAGAATTCCAGCGAAAGCATCGCTGAGCGTCACCGTTCTCGTATCTCATATCGAGGCAGCACAAACAAAACGCTTTTAAAATACGATGTTCAATCGTAGTGCCTCCGTCTGTGCTGTATGGGCATGCATTGAACCCACCTTGGTGCTCTTGGTCGACCACATGTGTCATCTGCCGTCAACCGACGGACGTAGCTCCGTGGCAGTGAGAACATGTCAACGCATTACGCTGCGTTGAGCACTGAGGATGCGTGCCAACGGAACGGATGCCTGCGCGTCAAAACGCATCAATGAGGACCAACCTTAAGGATGTGTAGAACAGAAAGGCGTTCCCCACAGTGCGTGCACTCGGGTGGCTCCTCTCTGTGAAGAAGGAAACTATGGGTGAGGTGAGTGTGGCCAAGTCTTAGCCGTGTACGGGTTACTTCATGTGCTCTCTTTTCCAAGCTCTGTGTAGGGAGTCCTATGTTATTTTTAACCAGGTGAAGTTTATTGTGTATCTGTGTGTCCCAATATTCCTGCCATCTTTTGTTTATCGTCTTCTTGAGATGGGGCTTCAAGTCCTGAAAAGGTACATCAAACGGCGTCACATCAGCAGAGAGCGCAGCAGCGGCAGCTTTGTCGTTGCATGCTATCCCTCTGTGGCTAGGCACCCAACAGATGATAAGACCTCTGTTTACTACTCTGCTGGCTATGCACTGAGCTCGCTGCACAAGGTGGTTCTTCTGGGGTTGGATATTACATATGGATTCTAAAGCACTAAGAGAATCTGTATATATGACAGATGATTCGATGTTACTTTCTAAAATGAAGTTCAGTGCTAAAACGATGGCATAAAGCTCAGCGGTGAAGATGGACGTGATGCTCTTTAAGCGGTGCATCCTAGTACATGAACCGGATACCATGGCACAGGAGACACCTGTGCTTGTTTTAGACCCATCTGAATAGCTTTCAGTGTAGTTCTGAAAACTGCTCTTCAGGTGCTCAAATTCCTGTTGTAGCACTAAGGAAGGGGTCACATGTTTTTTGTACTTTGTAAGGTTGCAGTTATATTTTAGCGGTGGTTGCCATGGAGGTACCCTCGGACTGTTTTCTGCGATCATATAACTGAAGCAGTAAAGCTATAGAGTTGAATCTCATCTGATATTCGCATGCTAAAGGGAGGGATAACTGCTGGTTTGTTTTGGAAGAGTTGCCTAAAACGTGTGTTCTTAATGCAGGATAAAGAAGGATGTTGAGAGTAACCTCTTATCCTTAGTGCATACAGAGTCTCAAGAAAGAAACGACGTTTTGCTAAGGACCACTCGTGTGCTTCCAAATAGAGCCTTTCAACAGGTGATGTACGGAAAGCACGAGTCGCAGTCCCTTGTGATGAACCGGATTCAGAGCCCTCAGCACAGATTGGCGTGCGGACCCGTACACTAGGCATCCATAATCTAGTCGTGATCGAACTATAGATGTGTACACGCGGTATAGTGTTTCACGATCTGCACCCCAAGATCTGTGTGAGAGGATTTTAAGGATATTTAAAGATTTCAAGCATTTCACTTTTAGGTTCTTTATGTGGGCTGCAAAGGTGAGCTTTGTATCGAAAATGACACCAAGGAATTTGTCTTCTGATTGGACTGCCAGTTCGCATCCGTTTATGCTTAGCTTGGGCTCCCGAAATAACCCTCTTACCCTAGAAAATGGTACACAGACTGTCTTTGCAGCTGAAAACTTAAACCCATTTTCAAACGACCATTTGGCAAGCTTATTAATTGTGAGCTGGATTTGCCTCTCACACGTGGCCAAGTTCGTAGACGAATATGCTATCTGGAGATCATCTACATACAAAGAGTACATAATTGAGGGTGGAATCGCATTGGCAATAGAGTTCATTTTGATAATAAAAAGTGTAACAGTGAGTACCGATCCCTGTGGGACATCATTTTCCTGTATAAAGAGACGAGAGAGTGATGTGCCCAGCTGTAGCGTGAAAGTCCTTCCCTGAAGGAAATTAGAAATGCAGTGAAACAGACGCCCACGTATTCCAAAATCGCGCAGGTCCCGGAGGATACCATACCGCCACGCCGTATCGTAGGCTTTTTCTAGATCAAAAAAGACCGACAAACAGTGCTGTTTTCTTACAAATGCTTCCCGGATGATCGTTTCTAGACGGACGAGATGGTCAACTGTAGAACATCCGACTCGAAAACCACACTGATACTTACTAAGACACTGATGTTCTTCTAGATAATAGACAAGGCGGTTATTTACCATCCACTCGAACGTTTTGCCGAGGCAACTCGTGAGAGCTATAGGCCTGTAACTGCTTGGGTTAGAGGCGTCTTTTCCTGGTTTTAAAAAGGGAAGAATTGTAGCTAGTTTCCAGCGAGAAGGGAGCTGCCCTTCTTTCCAAACTAGGTTCAAGGAATGGAGAAGACATTCTCGTGCTTCAGCTTGACAGGTGCCTTAGCATCGAGTATGTGATGCGATCTGGTCCTGGGGCCGTGTCTTTCGATGGCAAGGCCCTGAGAAGCTCAGTCATATTAAAAGGCGTATTATACGCGAAATGTTCACCATGACCGGCAGATATACTCTTCTTTTCAACAGATGTTTTAACCTTCAAGAATTCCCTACTGTAATGTTCAGAACTGGAAACGCTCTGAAAGTGTTCGCCCGTTCGGACGTTGGCTTGGTCTTCCAAACTGTCACAGGGAGACCCATTGATCTGCAGAAAAGGGGTAGAAAAGTTACGATAGTCACCTCAGCCTCTCCCAAAAACGAGACAAAGCCTCTCCATGATTCTTTTTGAGCTTGCCTCCGTGTCCATCTTGCTTTCGCCCGTGATTTCTTGAAGTTAAGTAAATTCTGTGCAGTGGGGTACCTACGAAGGACACCCCATGCTCGATTTTGTTCCTTTCGTGTTTTCTCACAGTCGCTCGTCCACCAAGGCTTGGGGCAGTTGGGGATGCGACCAGATGTTTGTGGAATGGACTCAATAGCTGCCTCTATGATTGTGGTTGTAATAAAGTTATTAGCCTGGTTGACATCCATATGAAATAAAGACCCCGAAAGAGGTTGCAATCAGCTAACGATAGTTTCCACCGTGGTGGTCGTGTAGTCACAGTGTCTGGTGTATGGTTTAACCTTCGGACTAAAGGGAAGTGATCACTTCCTCGAAGGTTGTCCTCTACTGTCCAGTTTATGTCCTGGAACAGAGATGGGCTACAGAAAGAGAGGTCAATTGCTGAAAAGGACTGTGTGGCACTATTTACGTAGGTTGCAGCTCCTGTGTTGAGCATGCAAATCGGCCTTGCAAGCAAAATCCTTTCTATCATCTTTCCCCGTCTGTCGGTCTTTCGACTGCCCCATAAACAGTTGTGGGCATTGAAATCTCTAAGTATAAGATATGGTGACGGCAGTTCATCCAGTAAATCTTCCAGTTGTTTTTGCTCTACCACCACCGATGGAGGTAAATATAAAGAGCAGACTGTTAAGACCCTATGAAGACAAATTTGAACAGCAACTGCTTCAAGACCTGTTTTCAGTGGAAGGTGCTTCGTAGGAACAGAATTTCGTGTGAGGACTGCAACGCCGCCAGATGTACGTGCTGCATCTGAACGATCTTTCCGGAACAGGTTCCACCGCCTGAGTGTGTGTGTCTGTTGGGGTTTGAGTTTCTGTTGGGGTTGAACTTTCTTGTAGTGCGACACAAAATGCATCATACCTGTCCGAAAGTTCGTTGACGTCATCAAGATTTGTGAAAAGCCCTCGACAATTCCACTGTACGATAGCCATAATGAAGAAACTAAGAGGAACATATACAAAACGCGTCTGCATTATGGAGAAGAGTGTACTATCTTTTTTTACTATATGTTTTTTTTTTTCTTTGGGAGCAATATGGGCTGTCTCGGTGTTTTCTTCCGAGCAGCCGCCAGTTCCTTAGGTGATATATCCGGGAGTGAGCCACTCCCCGATAGACCACCTTTTGGCTGTCGTTTTGACTGGGAGCTCGCGCTCGTGAATGAGCTTTGCGAGCTTGTGTCGTCATCGCACTCCATAGAAGCCGTTTCTATGGGTGGCGATGACAGGAGTGGCGTCGATGATGGTGATGCCACGGAAGTTCGGTTGGTTGGAGGTGGGTGGTTACCTCCTTGGTCTTCACTTGTGTTTAAGTCTGTAAATACTATTGCTTCTGTCTGTGTGCACTGTGTGATCAATTTTGCTTTTTGTTTGACTGCCGCTGTAAATGACTTCTCAAAGAAGATGGGCGATACTTTTTTTCTGGCTTCTGGGTAGCTTAATTTTGATTTGATTCGGGTTTTATTGGCGCATCAGCTACAAAGGCCATAATGCGCCAAGTACCACTGAAGACTAGTTAGTTAAAAGGTACATGTGTAGGACTAAAATGAGTAACTGTGCATTAGTATTTAAAATCACAGATGCGTTAAAAACCCAGTATCTTTAAAAAATCTATACACGTTCTCAAAAGGAACAAAGCTGTCATCACCCAGCAGAAGCATTGGGTGGAGGGGCAAGAAGGTTCTATAAAAGGGAGCAAAATGATGTAGACGAAGATGTTGGTACGCTGGACACGTGATCAGGATGTGAATGATCGAAAGCTGTTCCCCACAGTGGTTGCATTCCGGTGGGTCTTCTCCTCGTAGAAGATACCCATGCGTCAAGTATGTGTGTCCCAAACGAAGGCGAGAGGATAGCACTTCATATAGTCGACTGGACATACCAGGTGAACTAGAGCCTACATAGGGCTTGGTACTGTGTAATTTATTATTGGTTTGCCGGTCCCAAGATGTCTGCCAGTCGTTATTGATGCATCTTTTTAGACATAGTTTGAGGTCTTGATATGGAATTTCGAAAGGGGTTATGTCACTAGTTAGCGCAGCCGTAGCAGCATGATCAGCTCGCTCATTGCCAGGTATCCCAACATGACTGGGTACCCAGCAGAAGAGTAGCTGATAGGCCCTATTAGCTATAGTGCTTGCCAGGCTCCTTGCACGAGAAACTACCAGGTTTTTAGTGGGGTGTATGTTACAAATAGCCTGCAGAGAACTGAGAGAATCTGTGTATATTACTGATGATCTTATGTGATTTTGTAGGATGTAGTTGAGGGCTAAAATTATTCCATACACTTCAGCAGTAAAAATAGACATGGTGCTCTTTAGACGGTGTGAACGTGTAACTATTCCGGTAACCATAGCACATGAAACCCTGGTATTTGTTTTTGATCCATCAGTGTAGAATTCAATATGGCTGCCAAAGGTTTCCTTTAGGTGCTCAAATTCCTGTTTCAATACAATGCTTGGCGTATCACGTTTGTCGAATCTGGTCAGTGATTTATCACATTTTGGATAAGGTTGCCATGGTGAGATTTTTTTGCTGCACTCAAGGATCATTGAGTTATATTCTGAAAAGCCATAGTGCTCAATTTCCTGCGACATGCGCATACTAAATGGCAATACCGCTGAAGGTCTGTTCAAAAAGAGCTGTTTATATTGTGTGTCTTTTATAGCAGGGATCGCCGGGTTTTGTGGGTAGCCTCTAATCCTTAATGCATACGACGTACTCAGGTAGAACCGCCGTCTTTCGAGAGACCACTCATTGGCTTCTATATAAAGGCTCTCGACTGGCGAGGTCCGGAACGCTCCAAGGACCAGGCGCAGTCCCAGGTGATGTACAGGGTCCAACATTTTCAGAGTAGAAGGTCGTGCTGACCCATACACCACACAACCGTAATCAAGTTTTGAAAGGACAGTGGAGACATAGATCCGGTGTAATGTATCGCGATCTGCGCCCCATGATCGGTGTGAGAGTACCTTTAAAATGTTCAAAGACTTAATGCATTTTTTCTTGAGAGTTTTCAGGTGGGCTGAGAAAGACAGTTTTTCGTCGAAAATGAGACCGAGGAATTTGTGTTCAGGTTTCACGCTTATACTTTGGTTGCACCTAGAAAGGGTGGGCTCTGGGAACATTCCCCGAACCTTCGAGAAACGAACACAAACTGTCTTGTCGGGAGAGAATTTGAAGCCATTTTCCTGAGACCATCTAACCAGCTTATTTATTGTTAGCTGTAGCTGCCGTTCGCACACCGATAAGTTAGAGGAGCAATAAGAAATCTGAATATCGTCGACGTACAATGAATACTTGATTGATGTAGGGATAACACTGGCTATAGAGTTCATTTTTACGATGAAAAGGGTCACGCTAAGTACGGACCCCTGCGGGACACCATTTTCCTGGATGAATGGACGAGATAGTGTTGTCCCAACTTGTACCCTGAAAGATCTCCCCTGTAGGAAATTGGTAATACATTGGAACATTCTGCCACGTATACCAAGTGCATGCAAGTCTCGAAGGATACCATATCGCCATGCTGTATCGTATGCCTTCTCTAGATCGAAGAAAACAGACATACAGTGCTGTTTCCTGACGAAGGCTTCTCTAATGGTAGTCTCCAAACGCAAAAGTTGGTCGACTGTTGAGCACGCAGCTCTAAAGCCACACTGATATTGATCTAAACAATTATTTTCTTCCAGAAAATACATAAGACGGTTGTTGACCATGCGCTCAAAGGTCTTCCCCAGACAACTTGTCAGCGCTATGGGTCGGTAACTGCACGGATGCGAGGGATCTTTTCCTGGCTTCAGCAGTGGAACTATGATTGCCTCCTTCCAGCCAGAAGGGAGAACACCTTCTAGCCAGACGAAATTAAAGAAATCCAGGAGAGAATTTAATGAAGTTAACGACAGATGTTTAAGCATGGAGTACACTATGCGATCAGGTCCAGGTGCTGAGTTTTTAGGGGATGACAGAGCCCTTTGTAGCTCCGCCATTGAAAAAGGTGAGTTGTAACCACACCTCTCATCTAACCCACTATCAAGTGTTTGCCTTTCAGCAGATCATTTAATCTTTAAGAAATCTCTGCTGTAATGGGATGAACTTGACACTCGTTGGAAATGTTCCCCGAGGGCATTGGCCTGCTCCTCCATACTTTGACACACGGTACCATTTATTTGTAACAGTGGTACACAGAAACTTGTATAGTCGCCCTTTATTTTCTTTAGTCTGTCCCATATTATTTTTGATGGAGTTGTAGCATTTAAAGATGATACGAAATTTCTCCAAGATTCTTTCTTTGCTTGCTTTCGCGTCCAACGTGCTTTCGCTCTAGCTCTCCTGAAAGCAATTAGGTTTGTTATAGTGGGGTGTCTTCGAAAGACACCCCACGCTCGGTTTTGTTCTTTGCGTGTGCTTTCACAATCGCTCGTCCACCAAGGCTTGGAGCGCTTGGGGAGTCGGCCGGATGTTTGCGGAATGGACTGTTGAGCGGCATTTATAATGGTATGAGTGATCAACTTATTTGCCTCCTCAACATTCAAACCCTCAAAAGCAGGAGATGGGAAATTGGCTTGTCTTTCAAATATGTCCCAATTTGCCTCTTGTAATTTCCACCGTGGTGGACGTGTTCTTATGTTGTTAGTGTGACCACGAAATTTAATAATGAGCGGAAAATGGTCGCTACCTCGGGGATTCTGTTCGACTGTCCAGTCAAGAAACTGGAAAATAGATGGGCTGCATAGTGAAATGTCTATGCAAGAAAAATTTTGTGTTGAAGAGTTCACATATGTAGGTAGCCCAGTATTCAGAAGACAGAGTGACCCCGAAAGGAGGACCCTCTCCAACATTTTCCCCCGTGCATCTAGTTTTGCACTTCCCCACAAAGGATTGTGGGCATTCAGGTCGCCTAAAATCACAAACGGCTGGGGGAGTTGATTGCATAGATTTTCGAAATCTCTTTGCTCTATTACCACTGATGGGGGCAGGTAGAGTGAACATACTGTCAAAGTCCTGTCGAGGCACACTTCGACTGCTACTGCCTCCAAGTCTGTAACGAGTGGAAAGTGTTTTACGGGTATGCACTGCGGAAGGACTACAGCCACACCACCAGATGCACCTGCGCTGTCTGTGCGGTCCTTCCTGAAAACATTATGGCGACGGAAAGGGTTTGAGTTTTCTTTGTGTAGGTATGTTTCTTGCAGGCAGAAGCAGACAGCTCGGTACTTTTCAAACAGATCGTGTACATCATCAATGTTACTGTAGAGGCCTCGACAATTCCACTGAAGGAATACCTGTCCCATAATTAGGATGGAAATAAGGAAGAGCAAAGGGAGTCTGCACATTGGGCGTTAAGGGGGTGTGACCCTTGGCGGGGGAAGCCTCTGTTTCTCCCTTGACTTGCCTCTACCTCGACCTCCAGGTTTTTGTCTTTGCTCCTTCCCTTGCGAAGGAGCTCTCTGGTCCAGTGTACATGGAAGACTTGACGATGATTTCTGCGACATGCAGTCATCATCGTCAAGCTCCATTGAGTGTGTGGCAGTCTGCGATGAGCTCCCAGTGAGCCCATCCCAAACTGAAAGCCCGCCATCAACCTCCGTGGAGATTGTGGAGGGAGCCTGCGGAGGCGAACTCTCCGTAGACTTTTCTTGTGTTTGGGGAGTGTGGAGTGGAGGCCCACAGGTTTGGGTCCCCACGGATACTCTGAGCGATGCCACTCCCCGGCGCACCGCTTCAGAGAAAGATCCTCTTTTCTGAAACTCCATTTGTGTCTTCGCTGCTTTGTATGTCAGCTTCTGTACAGTTTTAATTCTCAAGATTTCTTTCTCGTCGCTAAAGCGTGGGCAACTTCTTGAATAGGATGGATGATTGCCTTCACAGTTGACACAACGTAAAGTGTTTTTACACGACTCTGGAGTATGGTCATTGCCATCCCCCGCGCACTTGGGGCAGATCAGGTGCCCACGGCATACTTGGGAATGGTGGCCAAATCTCTGGCATTTGAAACATCGACGCGGGTTAGGTATATAGGGTCGGACATGGCAGTTTACATACCCAGCCTTTATTTCTGTAGGAAGCGTGTGCAACTGAAAGGATAAGATGATGTGCCTGGTTGGTATTTCTTTGTTGTCCCTGCGGATGGATATCCGTTTGGCACTGATCACCCCTTGGTCTTTTAAGCCGTCCTCGATCTCTGTTTCGGAGCACTGCAGTAACTCCTCGCTAGAGATAACACCTCTGACTGTGTTGAGGGTGCGGTGTGCAGTTACTGAAACTGGAATACTACCAATCTGTTTTACTGACAATAGTGCTGAGCTCTGCTGCCTGCTCTGGACCTCAATGTGGATGTCACCAGTTCTCAATTTCTTTGCACTGTACACTTTACCAACTACTTGTTCTAAAGTTTTAGCGACTAGAAAGGGAGAGATAGTAGCTAGTGGTTTTGTCTCATCTTCAGCATGAATGATCAGTATCTTCGGGAAATACGGTTCTGGAGAGGAATTAAGAAACTGCAATGTTTGCACATCGGTGCGGTGCCTTTTGTGGCGCCGATCATGTTTTTTAGGGTTTGAGTTATCCATCAAGGAGGGAAGTTATTCGGTGCAGAAGTGTGTCACCCACCATGGAGCCCAACGAGGGAACGTGTCCCACACGTTAACACTGTCTCTACACTATACCCGAGTGCAGTTTTCTAAAGGAAGAAGTACTGCCCAAGGTTGACCCTTGCCGCCAAGGAAGGTGAAAGGGGAAAAGGAGAGAAAGAAGGAGACCAAGGAAGAGAAAGTAATGAAAAGGGAGATGGCGACTGGCTGAATAATCCTGGCCGGGTCTTCCAGGACCACCCGACTATGGGAAGCAGGGGCCAAAGCGGTGTGTTGCTTTCCCGGAGGGGCCCCGAAGGGTCCTAACCAACCTCCGGGTCCGCTCAACCACCAGGATCCCCCTTTCCCCAGACACGGGAAAGCCACGCACAGCTATACGTGGGGGTCTCCCTCCTGCGGCGACCCAACCCTGAGTGCAGGAGGGGGCTACTGCGGCTGCTGCCGGGCGATGGGGGCGCCAAGTTCCCGACGCCGGGTGGGTAGCTTAAGTTTTGGGTAACCTTAACGTGCAAAACTTCTTTTTCATACTTCCACTTCGAACAAGTTCTGGAGTATGATGGATGGTCCTTGGAGCAGTTGACGCAGCAGTCTGGCCCTTTACATTCTTTAATCTCGTGGCCACCACATCGTGCACAGCAAGCGGAGCCACGGCACGAGTCCGCAGCATGGCCAAACCTGTTACAGCGGAAACACCGGAGCGGATTTGGAATATAGGGACGCACATCGGCTGAGAGATATCCGACTTTCGATTTCTCGGGGAGTGTTGGCTGGTCAAATGTAAGCACGATGTTCCTGGTTGTTATGTACTCATTATTTTTCCTTATTTTTATCTTACGCACGTCGATCACTTGCTGCTCTTTCAAGTTGGCAAGGATCTCCTCAACCGGCACATCAATTAGTTCGGGAACTGCAACCACTCCACGACAACTGTTTAATGTCTTGTGAAGTGATCCAGCAATCTGTATATCAAGCATTTCACGAGTGTTCAGGATTCGTTCGCAATCAGCCTCAGATGTACATTCTATAAGGAGGTCTCCTGATCGTAGCTTCTTTATTTCCGAAATGTTTGTTGACAAGGATGTTACTGCCCTTTCAATAAAGAAAGGTGACATCTTTCGAAGATGTACAGTTTTTTCCATTTTCTGGAGACATGGCTGACAGCACGATGTACTTGGCACCAAAAGGTTTAGATTTTTGTAGGAAGAATTCGGTCCGGGGACGTTTACCGCCTCAGATCGGAAGGTTTAAGAAAATGAATGTTCCTAAATTATCGCCCACACTTCCCATTCATACATGTGGGAAGGTCCCGGAGTTTTAAGGAAAACCCGTCGGCCGGAGCTTGACCAAGACCCCGACCGCCACCGTTCAAGGTTTCTGACCCTTCATCTTGCATCCCCTCGGCACGGTACAGATAACACCGTGGGACTGGGGGCTGGGGTCCGTGGTGGCGCCACTCACCAAACACCAGCCGAAGCCAGTGCCCCTTCGGGGTAGTCAAAAATCAGTTAGCGCCAAAGTCTTGGTTGGATTCGACTTGGACTTTGACCAAGTCGAATCCACATCCAATCGTCCCATCCTGCCCAGGCCAACCCAATCCAATCCACAGTTCAATGTTCAGCGGTTTTCGTTGGGACGCTTGTTTACCAGTACACGCGTTTAACTCTAACTCGCTAAAGTGAGAGTTAGTAGTGCGTGGTCCTTTGAAGAGATTGACAGTACGTAAGAAGTCGGGTACTGTCTTCCACCGCCCGCTTGATCGCAACGCATCCAACCGCGTGTCTCGTCGAAGTTGACGGCAGAACTGAAAGGCAGTTGACGCAGACGAAGACACATTGACCGTCAGGAAATTGAAGGATGCAGTTCGCGACTGCAGTCTCCTCGGCATCAGCCTGTCAGCCAGAGATGCTCTCTCTAAGGTACTGTAACCTGTCACTCCTTACTATCGTTTGGGCGCCACTTTTACGTGGAAGAAGGAAGGCGCCCGGGATGGCTACGTTTTGTAGAGGGCAAGACCGAAATCAGAAGCAAGTGTATATCCATATTATTGCGGCACAACCGCAGCCTTGTTTGGTCGAGTAGGGCAGGGCCAGCGTCTGCTTTCGGTGCCCGAGGAGAGAAGGGGGGGGGGGGAAGGCGGGTAAATTTGCGCCCCCGTCCACACACCGTCCAAGGAAATAACAATTTTGCGCCCTCCTTTCAGGCCAGTTTTGGAGGGGGGCGGCACCCTGCCCCTCGTAGACGCTGGGCGTGGATTGAGGGACCCATCGGCTTTGAATTGCCCGCGTGCTCATACACATCATCGCTCACGCACATCATACAGTTGCAGCCGTCGAAATTTGCATTGCAGTTATATGACAACAATTTTAAGTGTTTTGTATCCGTTGCCGACGAGGACACAATTCCACACCTGTCGACTGTGCGTCTCTGTCCAAGCGGGAATACGACTGACTCCGGACAGCAGGTAGCTAGCCGAAAGGGCATGCCTTGATGGTCATAGGCTGTTTCACCTTTCTCATGAGCCAATATCACCCAGTAGGCTGGAAGAGCTTCAACTGGAAGGCGCGAAGGGCTTGGAGTGTACATGAGGGACCATAAGCTTATAAATTATTACGTACTGGCTGTTTGATCAGAAGCCAAATCATGACTGTTGGAAGCTGAATCGGCAGTGCTGGGGAAGCCGTTATACTACGAAGCAGAAAACAAACGTGAGCAGTCCTAACTTCATTAAAGTGTGTAGTTAATGGCCAGCAAAGCGTGTCACCTCGGACAGTACATGAAAGTGAGTTCGTGGTTGCTGTCAGTACATTTGTAGGCAGTTTCATGCAAATTTTTGGATACCCTTGGGCGAGTGAGCGTTTCAGGTGATAGAGTAGTGCGGACAGTGGTGTTGTTTGTACTTGGCTTTTATTTTTCGTGGTGGAACAACTTCTTACAGCAGCGCAATTTAGGCTTCCAACAGTCATCGCTTGGCCTCCAATCACTTGCCTATTCCAAGGCTATGGTCCCTCATGTACGCTCCAACGATAACTGCAGAGCTAACACTGGCCAGAATAAACTGTGTCCACGTTGGAACGAACCTTTAACCTTACAGCTGATGGTCAGATGGTTGGCACGTGGTGGTGGTGATGATGAAAGGGCTTGCCGTTGTCGGCCTCACGTATGTGGGCAACGTCACGACTGACGCCCTGGGGGAATGCGCGTCCTGGGCCGACTTCTAAGGGAACTGTGCCGACATATGTCTGATGCTTGGCACGTGTGAATGACAACAGCAGGTCATGAGCCTCTTTGTTTTGTCTAGGTCATCGTCGTCATCTTCTATAACAGCGTTAGGGCCCTCCGTCATGTTCTGTAGCAGCCGTACCTTGTTGCCTCAAAAGGAAATCCACAGGGAGGGGCGCCATCGGAAGCGGAGTGGCTACTGAAATTACGCTCCTTGTGGTAGTCCTGCAAGAATACTGTGTGTGCTGCTGCTGCTGATGATGATTCGGGTTTTTATGGCGCATGAGCAACTAAGGCTATAATGCGCCAATACTGTGATATATGATCTCTTTACCAGTTAAAAGATAACGATCAATTTAAAACTGATATATACGTAAAAAATTATGTGAATTCAGATATCTCTTAGGTATCCAGTGTCCCTAAAAAACTTGTAAACTCTGCTAAAACTTACAAGCGGCTCATCGCCCAGCAAAAGGGCTGGGTGAAGAGGAATTCTATACCGGTAGAACTCAGAAAAATGAGTTTGACGATGATGTTCCTGGAGAGGGCAGCTGATGAGAATGTGCAGAATAGACAACTGCTCAGCACAGTGCACACACTGAGGTGGGTCCCTCTGGAGAGTTAAAAACCCATGTGTGAGAAATGTGTGGCCGATACGCAAACGAGACATGACTACTTCATAAAGCCTCTCTTTGAAAACTCCTGCAGGCTTACCTACGTTGCACTTGATCAAATGTAATTTATTATTTGTCTGTGTGTCCCAGTCGTGTTGCCATTTTAAGTTAATTGTTCTACGCAAGGCAGACCTCAGATCCTGTGCTGGTACGTCAAAGGGGGTTATGTCACCTGAGAGTGCGTTGGTAGCCGCTGTGTCCGCGAGCTCGTTACCGGGTATCCCGACGTGGCTGGGCACCCAGCAAAGTGACAAGGAAAGACCTCTGTTTATTATGCGGCTAGACAGGTGTTTTGCTCGCAGAACGAGCAGGTTTTTTGGTGGCTGCAGGCTACATATAGCCTGCAGGCAACTAAGTGAATCAGTATACACAACTGATGACCTGATGGAAAGTCGTAGTATATGATTAAGTGCCAAGATTACGCCATAGACTTCTGCGGTGAAAATGGAAGCTGTGTTTGGCAATCGATGCGATCTACAAGATGTGTCTGTAACCATTGCACATGAGACGCCGGTGTCCGTTCTGGAACCATCTGTGTAAAATGCGACATGGTCCCCAAAACCTTCTTTTATAGACAGAAACTCTTGCAGGAGTACGGCTGTGGGGGTTTCGTGTTTCTTGTACTGCAATAAAGATGTATTGTGTTCGGGCGGTGGTTGCCAAGGAGCAATCCTCCCACTAGTTCCTACAGGCGTAGAATCGTATTCTGAAAAACTGTGTGTTTCAATTTCCTGAAGGATTCGCAAGTTGAAAGGAGGTGTACATGACGGTTTGTTAAGAAATAACTGTTTGCAGCGTGTCTGGGTAACACAAGAGAAAGCTGGGTGCTGTGGATAACTTCGTACTTTTAGTGCATATGTGGAGGCAAGGTAAAATCTCCGCCTTTTTAATGACCACTCGTTGCACTCCACATAGAGACTCTCGACCGGCGATGTACGAAACGCTCCCAAGACCAGTCGCAGTCCCTGGTGGTGGACAGGGTCTAGAGCTTTCAAGACGGACTTTCGTGCAGAGCCGTACACGACAGATCCATAGTCAAGCTTGGAACGGATGCAAGATGTGTAGATACGACGCAGAACCTCACGGTCTGCACCCCAGGATCTATGTGACAAGATTTTGACAATGTTCAGTGATTTCCCACATTTACTTTTTAGGTTCCTTATGTGAGGGTTGAAAGTGAGCTTGCGGTCAAAAAGTATACCCAGGAATTTATGCTCAGATTTGACCGTAATATCTTGGCCATTCAATTTAAATTCTGGGTCTGGAAACATACCCCTTACTCTTGAGAAGGGCACGCAAACCGTTTTCTCAGGTGAGAAATTAAACCCATTCTCAGATGACCATTTTGCTAATTTGTTCACACAGAGCTGGAGTTGTCTCTCACATCTTGAAATGCTTGTAGACGAACAAGATATCTGAACATCGTCAACGTATAGTGAGTACATGACGGATGGCGGAATAGCGTGCACAATAGAGTTCATTTTGACTATGAAGAGTGTGACACTCAGAACGGAACCCTGTTGATGATGATGATGATGATGATGATTGGAGTTTAATGGCGCATTGACAACAAAGATCATAATGCGCCACAAACTGAGGTATGATTGAGACAGTGGTGATATTATGGTTATTTAAGAGTAAACATGATGACTAATAAAAGATGAGCGTATACGTGTAAAACATTACTCTGCGACTACAAAAGGCTAATAACGCCAACGTCTCTCAGGAAATCAAAGACGCTTGTAAAAGGGACGAGAGCCTCCTCACCAAGCAATAGGGCTGGGTGAAGAGGTAAGAAGTATTTATAAAATTCCTTGAAGTGATGTTTGCGATGGATTTCATGATGTGTGCATGTGATGAGTATGTGTACAACAGACAGGAGCTGACCACAGTGCGCACACTGAGGTGGCTCCTCTCCCCGAAGTAAGAAACCGTGTGTAAGGTACGTATGGCCTATACGTAACCTTGCCCGTACAGTGCACAACAGGCGGTTTTCCAGCCGGTCTCCTGTATCCTGAATGTGAGGTTTAATTAAGTGGAGCTTGTTATTTGTTTGTGTGTTCCAAAAGGCTTGCCATATTCTGTGCAGTGATTTCTTGAGTGCCGATCTCATGTCTTGCACGGACATCTCAAAAGGTGTGATGTCATTTGGGAGAGCAGCTGCAGCTGCTTTATCTGCTAACTCATTGCCTTTGATGCCTACGTGGCTGGGCACCCAGCACAAGATAAGGGAGTACCCCTTTGTCCTTACCAAACTGGCTAAAGATCTTGCTCGCTGCACAAGAAAGTTCTTTGTTGAGTGCTGACTACAAATTGCGTTAATGGAACTCAAGGAGTCTGTATATATAACAGAGGACTTTATGGAATCTTGAAGGATGTAGTTGAGAGCCAAGATAATGGCGTAAACCTCGGCAGTAAAAATTGATGCAAATGTTTTTATACGATGAGACCTTGTGTGCGCGCCACAAATCATGGCACAAGTCACTCCTGCACTAGACTTGGACCCATCTGTGTAAATCTCAGTATGGGTATCAAAGCTGCCTTTCAAGTGTGCAAACTCTTGTTGAAGTACTGATGAGGCACTGTCTTGTTTCTTGTATTTTGACAAAGAGGTGTCAGACCTTGGAGGTGGTTCCCAGGGTGGGAGCTTTCTGCTACACTCTACAACTTGTAGGTCACAGGACGTGAAACCGTGGCAATCAAACTCCGATGCAATTCGCAAGGAGAATGGAGGGACCACAGAGGGCTTGTTAATAAACAGCTGTTTAAAGCGTGTGTGCTTGACGCAAGTCGAGGCTGGATTTTGGGGTTGACTATGTATTCTAAGTGCGTACGACGTACCGAGGTAAGAACGCCGTCTTTTCAAGGAGCATTCCTTTGATTCAACGTATAGACTCTGTACTGGAGACGTTCGGAAGGCGCCAAGCACGAGCCTGAGCCCCTGGTGATGGACAGGGTCCAGGGCTTTCAACACCGACTCGCGAGCAGAGCCGTAGACAAAGGACCCATAATCAAGTTTCGAGCGAATACATGCAGTATACACTTTGTGCAGTGTCTCCTGGTCTGCACCCCAAGATCTGTGAGAAATTATTTTTAGAATGTTTAATGATTTGACACACTTTATCTTTAGGTTTTGGACATGAGCCTTGAAGGTCAGCTTCGAGTCGAAAGTGATGCCAAGAAATTTGGCTTCTGGTTGAACAAGGATATCTCGTCGGTTAAGCTGCAGTGTAGGTGGTGAAAAGAGTCCTCTAATCCTAGAGAAATGGACACACACAGTTTTCTCAGCTGAAAATTTAAATCCATTTGATGAAGACCACTTGGCCATATTATTGATGGCTACCTGCATCTGTCGTTCGCATATTGACAGGTTCGCGGAGCAACAAGATATTTGAATGTCATCCACGTACAAGGAGAAAGATATGGAGCGTGGGATGACATTGGTCACAGAGTTGATTTTCACAATAAATAAGACAACACTGAGAACGGATCCCTGCGGGACACCATTCTCTTGTACGAAGGGGCGGGATAGAGTGGTTCCCAATCGCACTCTAAAGGATCTGTGCTGGAGGAAGTTTGAAATGCATCTAAGGAGTCTGCCCTCCACGCCAAAGGAGTAAAGATCCTGCAGAATACCGTGTCGCCACGCAGTGTCATACGCTTTCTCTAAATCAAAGAAAACGGATAGGCTATGTTGTCTTCTGACGAAGGCTTCACGGATTGTGGTTTCTAGCCGAACAAGGTGATCCATAGTGGAGCACCCCGTTCGAAAACCACATTGAAATTCAGAAAGGCAATTATTTTCTTCCAAATGATGAACCAGCCGGTTATTGACCATTCGCTCAAATGTCTTCCCAATACAACTCGTAAGGGCGATAGGTCTGTAACTGACTGGATTCGATGCTTCCTTTCTTGGCTTGAGAAGGGGAATGACAGTCGCAGTCTTCCATAATAATGGTAATGTTCCCTCTGCCCAAACGCGGTTAAAGAAAAGGAGCAACAATTTTTTTGAGTCATCGGACAAGTGGCACAGCATAAAGTAGGTTACTCTGTCTGGGCCCGGGGCAGTGGCTTTAGCAGCGAATAGGGATCGCTGAAGCTCCACCATCGTGAACCGCTGATTGTACACGTACTCATCACCACCACTCATTGGAATTTTTCGTTTCTCAGTGTTTCTTTTTACTCTAAGAAATTCGGGACTGTAATGGGATGAATCAGAGATGCGTTCAAAATGTTGTCCGAGCGCATCCGCCTGTTCTTGTAGGCTTCCGCACACCTGCCCGTTGACTTCTAAAAGAGGGATTGTATAACTGCGGTGTTCTCCTCTGATTTTGCGAAGTCTGTCCCACACTACTTTGGAGGGGGTACTGTGAGATAGAGAAGACACGAAGTTGTGCCAAGATGACCGCTTTGCTTGTTTCCGCGTCCATCTGGCCTTGGCTCTCGCCTTTTTAAACAAAAGAAGATTTTGTGATGTGGGGTACCTCCGAAATGTACCCCACGCACGATTTTGAAGTTTACGAGTTTCCTTGCACTCGCTGTTCCACCATGGCTTCGGTCGTTTCGGTAGACGACCGGAAGTCTGGGGAATGGATTGTGTTGCTGCATCGAGGATGACGTTGGTAATTACATTGTTGACCTCTTCAATCGTCATCCTCTCCACAGGGATTAACGACAGGTCACATTTTTTAGAGAAAGCATTCCAGTCAGCATGTTGGAGCTTCCATCTAGGGCGGCATGCTGTCAGACTATTGACTGCACACATATACTTCAGGACCACTGGAAAGTGATCACTCCCAAGTGGGTTTTCTTCCACACTCCATTCTATATTTTGATATAGAGATGGACTGCAAAGCGATAAATCTAAGACCGAAAAAGACTGACTTGAACAGTGGACGTACGTAGGTGCTCCTGTATTTAAAAGACAGATGGAGGTTGATAACAAGACCCTTTCCAACATTTTCCCTCGGCCGTCGGTTCTTGCACTGCCCCAAAGCGGATTGTGGGCGTTAAAGTCGCCTAAGAGTATAAATGGAGTTGGAAGTTGGCTGATTAAGTGTTCTATATCCCTCTGTGCAAAACTTCCTGATGGTGGCAAATAGACCGAGCAGATAGTGACAATTCTGTCCAGACACATCTGCACGGCTACGGCTTCCAAGTCTGTAACTAAGTGGACTTCTTTGGACGGAACAGTTCCTCGTGTGACGACAGCCACGCCACCAGATGCGCGAGTGGCGTCTGTTCGATCTCTTCGAAATACATTGTGTCTACGAATTGGATTTGGTGTGTGTGTGTTTAAGTATGTTTCTTGGAGGCAGAAACATGCTGCATTGTACTTGTCGAAGAGATCGTTAATGTCGTCTAAGTTAGAAAGTAAACCACGGCAGTTCCACTGGAGGAAGTGGTTCATAACGGTCACACTAAAAAGGAGGAAAAGAAAGCGCAGCACTTGGTGACAACGACTAGAAAGGACTTGTACCATTTAGGGGGGTTGGACCCTTCGCGGGGGTTGTTTCTGTTGCTCATTCCCTTTGAAACCCCTTCCTCGTCCTTTTTCTCGTTTTTCCTTCCGTTGTGAAGGAATGCTGGGGAGGCTCGACGATGACTTCTGCGACATGCAGTCATCATCATCGACCTCCATACTTTGGGTGCCTCTTTGGGAAGGGGTTTTTACGACCCCGTCCCAAACTGATTGTGTGCCATCGACCTTAGAGGAGGCCATGGCTGTTTCTTTGTGGCCAGTTGAACGGCTGGCCTCCGTAACTGCAGGAGTCACCTGAGTGTCTCCAGCCTCCTGTTGGGGAGTGTAGGGTGGGAACTCAGAGACCTGCGAGCAGGTTTGAGTTTCCACAGATTTCCTTGGTGGTGCCACTCCCCTGCGCACCACTTCGGAGAAAGATCCTTTCATTTGAAATTCGTATTGTGTCTTTGCAGCTCTGTAAGGAATGTTTTGTACGGTTTTGATCTTTATGATTTCTTTTTCTTCTTTCCAACGTGGACACGATCGAGAGTACACCGGGTGGTTGCCCTGGCAGTTGGCACAACGGTACTCATTGCTGCAAGTCTCTGGCGAATGGTCTTTGCCAGAGCACTTTGGGCAGGTGGAGTGTCCGCGGCAGACAAGCGAACTGTGCCCAAAATGCTGGCACTTGAAACAACGTCTTGGGTTTGGAATGTATGGTCTGACATTGCAACTGAGGTAACCAGCCTTTATATTAGAAGGTAACGCATGTAGTTGAAAAGAAAGAATAATGTGCTTGGTTGGGATTTCCTTACCATCCCTCCTCATAATGATCCGTTTTGCAGAGACCACGCCCTGCTAACTCAGTCCATCTTCAATCTCAGATTCTGTGCATTCGATGAGTTCATCTTCTGATATTACACCTTTGGTTATGTTCAGTGTGCGGTGTACGTTAACATTTACAGGTATGTTCCCGATGTTTGACAGTGTCTGTAGTGCCGTGCTTTGATGTTTGTTCTGTACTTCGACCTGGATATCCCCTGCATTCAGTTTTCTTGCGTTGTAAGATTTACCGATTACTTTTTCGAGTTCCTTCGCCACAACAAAAGGAGAAATTTTAGCAAGTGGCTTTCCCTCTTCCTTAGACTGAATTATTAGGAACTTCGGAAACCAAGGGTCTGGAGACAGATCAAGCAGATTCGGTTCAGGTCTCTCGGTGCGGCTCCGTTTTAGGCGCCGATCAGTTTTTTTAGAGTGGTGGTTATCCATGTCAGAAGATATTATTGTTCAGTGCAGCAGGCGTGTCGCCCACCATGGAGCCCAACTTGGGGAACGTGCCCCGCACGCTAACACCTACCTCTGCACTATACCCTAGTGCAGCTTCTGGAGAGTGAAAAGACTGCCCAAGGTTGACCCTTGCCGCCAAAGAAGGTGAAGGGAGGAAAAGGAAGACAGTGAAGGAGTGGAGAAAGAAAAAGTAATGAAAAGGGAGATGGCGACTAGCTGAATAATCCTGGCCGGGCCTTCCAGGACTACCCGACTATGGGAAGCAGGGGCCAAAGCGGTGTGTTGCTTTCCCGGAGGGGCCCCGAAGGGTCCAAAACAACCTCCGGGTCCACTCAACCGCCAGGATCCCCCTTTCCCCAGACACGGGAAAGCCACGCACAGCTATACGTGGGGGTCTCCCTCCTGCGGCGACCCAACCGTGAATGCAGGAGGGGGCTACTGCGGCTGCTGCCGCTCGATGGGGGCGCCAATTTCCCGACGCCGGGACGGAACCCTGTGGCACACCGTTCTCCTGAATAAAAGAACGTGAGAGTGATGTGCCCAACTGGACCCTAAAAGTTCTGTCCTGTAGAAAATTTGCGATGCAGCGGAGCATACGACCGCGTACACAGAAATTGTGCAAGTCGCGAACGATACCATATCGCCATGCTGTATCGTACGCTTTTTGAAGATCGAAAAATATGGAAATACAATGCTGTTTTCTGACAAACGCTTCCCTGATGACAGTTTCCAGCCGCAGCAGATGATCAGTGGTTGAGTGGGCGGCTCTAAATCCGCACTGATACCTGTCGAGACATCCATTTTCTTCGAGGAAGTACATCAGGCGGTAGTTAACCATGCGCTCGAAGGTTTCGCCTAAACAGCTTGTAAGGGCTATAGGCCTGTAGCTACATACGTTGGAAGGATCTTTCCCAGGCTTCAAAAGTGGAACGACTGTCGCCACTTTCCAACGAGATGGGAGTTCACCCTGATTCCAAACTGAATTGAAAAAAATGCAGAAGACCTTCTAGTGATGTTTTTGATAAGTGCTGCAACATGCTGTACGTGATTCGATCTGGCCCTGGTGCTGTTTGTTTTGGAGACGACAGAGCACGCAGCAGCTCCATCAAACAAAATGGTTTATTAAAAGCATGTCTGTCATTGGTGCCATATGTAATTTTGAATTTCTCAGCATCATCTTTGACTTTTAAGAAATCCCTAGTGTAGTGAGAGGAGGAAGAAACGCTCTGGAAGTGTTCTCCCAACACATCTGCTTGTTCTTCTAAAGTTTGGCACACCGTACCATTCCTCTCCAAGAGAGGAATAGAGAAGCTTGTGTAACTGCCCTTTATTTTCTTTAATCGATCCCACACAACCTTAGTTGGGGTATTGCTATTCAAGGAGGAGACAAAACCCTTCCACGATTCACTCTTTGCTTGTCGGCGTGTCCACCTCGCTTTTGCTCGAGCTCTCTTAAACGCCAGTAGATTTGCTGGGGTTGGATACCGCCGGAACTTGCCCCAAGCACGGTTCTGCTCTTTTCGTGTATTTCCACAGTCCTCTGACCACCAAGGCTTGCAACGCCTGGGCAGTTGACCTGATGACTGTGGAATGGACTTGGTTGCTGCTTTTACAAGAGTGTCTGTTACATAGTTATTTGCGTCATTAATGTTCAGCCCAAGGAGGGACTCTATAGAAAGTGTGGCTTCTTGTTTAAAGAGGTTCCAGTCTGCTAACTGTATCTTCCAACGAGGTGGGCGGGTTCTAATAGCAGCTGATGGTCGATTGATCTCTAAAACTACAGGGAAGTGATCGCTACCATAGGGGTTTTCGTCCACTGTCCATGAAATGTCCTGAAATACAGATGGACTGCACAGCGAAATATCTATGGCTGAAAAGGACTGCGAAGCAGCATTAACATGAGTAGCGTTTCCTGCATTGAGCAGGCAGATTGGCAAGGATGCTAATAATGTCTCAAACATTTTGCCTCGGGTGTCAACTCTGGAACAACCCCAGAGCAAATGATGCGCATTGAAATCTCCCAGTAGTAGAAAAGGCGATGGGAGCTGATTAATAAGGTCTTCAAGCGGTCTCTGTTCGACCCTGACTGATGGCGGTAGGTATAAAGAGCATACCGTCACTACACGGTCAGTGCAGATCTGTACAGCAATGGCCTCAAGATTTGTGGAAAGTGGAACGTCTCTCGTGGGAAGTGTTCTGGCCGTGGGAAGTGTTCTGGCCGTGAGAATGGCCACACCTCCGGAAGCACGTGCCGTGTCTGTTCGGTCCTTACGGTAAACGTTCCACCGTCGGAGGTGGAAAGGGGTGTCTGGAATCAAATTTGTTTCTTGGAGACAGAAACAGACAGCATGATGTTTGTCTGCCAAATCATGGACATCATCAAGATTTTTCAGCAAACCCCGGCAGTTCCAGTGAATAATGCTCTGGGAACCCATAAGAAATGCACAGAAGAGGAAAAAGAATATGGACTGAACGACTACTCTAAGGCGTAAAGACCTTGTGGAACAACTGTCCATGAATGCGGAGGGATTAAGGAGCTTGTATTCTCGGTGGAGGAACCCTTTGTTGTTGTTCCTTGGCTTTTCCTCCTCGTCCTCGGCCAGCTTTTTTCCCTCTCTGTTCCTTGCCCATGGAAAGACTTGGTAGACTCGAAGACGACTTCTGAGAGCAGCAGTTGTCGTCATCGAGATCCATGCTCTGACTCGTGTTTTGGGACAGGCCCATGGCAATCCCGTCCCAAACGGAAGGGGATGCAACAACCTCCTCTGAGGTTAACATCGCATCTCCCTGGCTGTTCGTCTGAGAGGCCACTGGAGGAGAACCCTCAGTGTCCCTCTCTTTGTGTTGGGGAGTGTGGAGGGGAGCCCCAGAGGTCTGGGTCTCCACCGATACTCTGAGTGGTGCCACTCCCCTGCGCACCACATCAGAGAAGGTTCCTTTCTTCTGGAACGCCAATTGTGCCTTTGCCGCACTGTATGTAATATTTTGCTCAGTTTTCAGCTTGAGGATCTGTTTCTCCTCCTTCCAACAAGGACATGATCTGGAGTAAACAGGGTGGTTACCCTTGCAATTGGCACACTGAAAATCATTGCTGCAAGACTCTGACGAATGGTCTTTGCCGGAGCACTTAGCACAGACGGGCTGCCCACGGCATACCTGAGAACCGTGGCCAAACCGCTGGCACTTGTAACAGCGACTCGGATTGGGGATGTAAGCCCTCACATTGCAACTGAGGTAACCGGCCTTGATTGTGTCTGGCAGCTTGTGGAGCTTGAAAGAAAGGATTATGTGCTTTGTTGGGATTTCTTTCCCATCCCTACGTATGACTATTCGCTTTACAGCTACCACACCGTGCTGTTGTAAGCCTTCTTGAAGTTCCGATTCCGAACAGTCAAGAAGGTCGCTCTCAGAAATTACTCCTTTAACAATGTTGAGACTCCGGTGTGAACTTACTGTGACAGATATCCCATTGATGCTTGTCAGTGAAAGAAGTGCAATGCTTTGCTCTCGCTTTTCAACGTGGACTTGGATATCTCCAGAGCCCAGTTTCTTGGCATTGTATTCTTTACCTATCAGCTGTTCAAGTGCTTTCGCTATTACAAAAGGAGATACCTTTGACAGTGGTCTTGTGTCGTCATTCGAGTGGACAACGAGAAACTTTGCAAACCATGGTTCGGGTGTTGAGGTATTTAAATCAATTTGCTGGTACTCGGTGCGGAACCGTTTCCGATTCCGATCTCGGGGTTTTAAGGAAGAGGAAGCCATAAAGGTGACAATACAATTCGATGCAAGGGTCCTGCCGCCCACCACGGAGCCCAACCAGGGGACCGCGTTTCACGCAGTAGCAGGTACGCCTACACTATACCCAAGCGCAGCTTCTGGAGAGTGAAAGACTGCCCAAGGTTGACCCTTGCCGCCAAAGAAGGCGAAAGGAGGAAAGGAGAGAAGAAGGAGACCAAGGAAGAGAAAGTAATGAAAAGGGAGATGGCGACTAGCTGAATAATCCCGGCCCGGTGTTCCAGGACCACCCGACTATGGGAAGCAGGGGCCAAAGCGGTGTGTTGCTTTCCCGGAGGGGCCCCGAAGGGTCCTAAACAACCTCCGGGTCCACTCAACCGCCAGGATCCCCCTTTCCCCAGACACGGGAAAGCCACGCACAGCTATACGTGGGGGTCTCCCTCCTGCGGCGACCCAACCGTGAGTGCAGGAGGGGGCTACTGCGGCTGCTTCCGGGCGATGGGGGCGCCAAGTTCCCGACGCCGGGGTGTGTGCTGATGATGATTCGTGTTTTAATGGCGCAGCGGTAACTACGACCATAACCTGTGTGTGCTCAAGGTCAAGATTTGCCTTCGATGTACCCAGACAGAACGCAAATAAATGTATTCATCGAAAAATAAAAGTAGCGGCACCACATTGCTGTTGGTGGTACAAGAGAGCTTGCAGAAGGGTAAACTCCGACATGGAAAAAGTGGCATGTGTTCAAAAAAATATTTCTCAAAATTAACAAAAGTGTAGCCTGTTGGTTCTTTGCTGTGCCGAAGAAGGCAGCCCATAGTCCATTTTAGCTTTGACTATGTATTGAGGATGATGATTAGGATTTTAATGGCGCAAAGACAACTTAGGCCGTTGACTATGTGTTCCTAACTCAATGTCAACATTGACTTTTTCCGCCCGCAATATTGCAAATTTTGAAAAATTTGCATCTTTGCATAATCATTTAGTAGAGGTGTTCGTATAGTGAAATTCTCGAATACAAGTAGTAGACGACTACCTGAAAAACCGTCCTCCGAATATCAAATCGAATATCTCGGCCCTGCAAAAATACCTACTGCAGCCTTGACACTGAATTGTCAGGTCCAGCAACCTTGCATAAACACTACAAATATAGTACTGTTGCTTGTCAAAGGAGCAGTCACATAAGAATGAGAAATAAATAAGGCCCTCAGCTTCCTGGGCGTAATTTTATGGAAATGGAGGGTCAAAATCAATGTATTTTAAAACCAACTACAGTAGTAAAAAATAGGCAAATGAACTTGAGTTTGCATTATCCTTAAAAAGATAACAAAAAACGAAATCAGCTAGGTAGCCTACCAGACGGTGTTGTACTGTACCAGTCATGTTGCCATTTTAAGTTAATTGCTCTACGCAAGGCAGACCTCAGATCCTGTGCTGGTACGTCAAAGGGGGTTATGTCACCTGAGAGTGCATTGGTAGCCGCTGTGTCCGCGAGCTCGTTATCGGGTATCCCAACGTGACTGGGCACCTAGCAAAGTGTCAAGGAAAGACCTCTGTTTATTATTCGGCTAGACAGGTGTTTTGCTCGCAGAACGAGCAGGTTTTTTGGTGGCTGCAGGCTACATATAGCCTGCAGGCACCTAAGTGAATCAGTGTACACAACTGATGACCTGATGGAAAGTCGTAGTATATGGTTAAGTGCCAATATTATGCAATAGACTTCTGCGGTGAAAATGCAAGCTGTGTTTGGCAATCGATGCGATCTACAAGATATGTCTGTCACCACTGCACATGAGACACCGCTGTCCGTTCTGGAACCATCTGTGTAAAATGCGACGCGGTCCCCAAAACCTTCTTTTATAGACAGAAACTCTTGCAGGAGTACGGCTGTGGGGTTTCGTGTTTCTTGTACTGCAATAAAGATGCATTGTGCTCTTGCGGTGGTTGCCACGGAGCAATGCTCCCACTAGTTCCTACAGGCGTAGAATCGTACTCTGAAAAACTGTTTGTTTCAATTTCCTGCAGGATTCGCAAGTTGAAAGGAGGTGTACATGACGGTTTGTTAAGAAATAACTGTTTGCAGCGTGTCTGATTAACACAAGAGAAAGCTGGGTGCTGTGGATAACTTCGTACTTTTAGTGCATATGTGGAGGCAAGGTAAAATCTCCGTCTTTCTAATGACCACTCGTTGCACTCCACATAGAAACTCTCGACTGGCGATGTGCGAAACGCTCCCAAGACAAGTCGCAGTCCCTGGTGGTGGACAGGGTCTAGAGCTTTCAAGACGGACTTTCGTGCAGAGCCGTACACGACAGATCCATAGTCAAGCTGGGAACGGATGCAAGATGTGTAGATGCGGCGTAGAACCTCACGGTCTGCACCCCAGGATCTATGTGACAAGATTTTGAGAACGTTCAGAGATTTCCCACATTTACTTTTTATAGTGACGTATATATATATGTTTGTAACTCAAACGTCGCCATGCCAGTACTGGACAGCTGTTTCGGCCTTGTTGGGCCTCATCAACAGTACGTAGGCAGGCAGCGTTTGAGTGGATGGCGTCAGAAGGTCACGTAACACGTGATTCCTCCCGTCAGGGTGAGATAACTCACTCACTGAAAGCCCAGTGCAAAGCCAGTGAAGTATAAAATGAAAAAAAAAATAGCCGGAGCTCTTTGGCTGCACGTATAGCATATGTTTGTAACTCAAACGTCGCCATGCCAGTACTGGACAGCTGTTTCGGCCTTGTTGGGCCTCATCAACAGTACGTAGGCAGGCAACGTTTGAGTGGATGGCGTCAGAAGGTCACGTAACACGTGATTCCTCCCGTCAGGGTGAGATAACTCACTCACTGAAAGCCCAGTGCAAAGCCAGTGAAGTATAAAATGAAAAAAAAAATAGCCGGAGCTCTTTGGCTGCACGTATAGCATATGTTTGTAACTCAAACCTCGCCATGCCAGTACTGGACAGCTGTTTCGGCCTTGTTGGGCGTCATCAACCAGGTCACAGGAGCTCATCCAAAACTGCCGTCAAACTACGGAAGCCGCCATTAGGCGTCCCCGTGTTGCCAGGCCAGAACTGGCGGAGCCCGCTAGTTTTGGCGGAGGAAATCTGAACAATGGTTTTGGTCCATGTTTGTCGTTTTGTCACTGTGTGTACCAAACAAAGACGTGTGAAACGTGATAAAAAGCGATTAAACCTAGAGTGGGGTCATATCTTGTGTGTTTTATTGTTCCGATGTATTGTTTTAGACTGGCCTCCACCTCTGAGCTTTCTAACTCGAGCCTACTTAGATTTCGGTTTCTATTCCGTGGTTGTCAAACCTGTCGAGCCATAAAACGCGTGAACGTGTCTTTAATTAGTGAGTTTATTGGCGATGTCAAAGATATCGTGGTTACCGATGCCTTTAAATGGAGCCGAAATCCGAGAGCTTCGACTTCGAGAGCAACTTCGGAAGTCCGCAACATAAACATGAAACTCCCCATTGGCCTCTGGGGATCGAACTCCCCATTCATAATCTTAAAATAAAGTTGTTATTGTTGTTGCCCAATAAATGCATAAAAGAGAACTGCACTCAGTGCCGAGAGGGTGGATCAGGAGCATCTTTCCTAAAGTAAGTAGCCTGCTTTTCCTACTTTCATGTGTGTGAAATTCTTCCACTATGTTTTTGAGTGAATTAAGTTTGTCTTTCCCTGGCCGTGCAGCTTTGTACATCAGAGTGCCAATATGTACAAACATAGCTTTATATTTGTAACAATCACCTAAACCTATAAATTCCAACATCAGAAATATTATACTAACACAGCATTGACTAGAGGGCACATGCCGCAAGGTAGCATGCCGTTTAGCAACCACCTTATCCCAGTTACTTATATTTGTTTGATCCCATCTGCCATGTCTTTGTTTCACCATCTGAGAAAAGGTACCGAAAGAAGCAGTGCAAGTTACTAAGAAAATAATTGCATTTCAGATACAAGTACACACAAGTATTGGAGCACCTTATATATTCCTCAAGATAATACAAGCACTCAGATATTTTCACTCTGGGAATACGGCAAGCAGATGCTGCACCATCCCATTAACAGCTCCACGAAGGCTCTGGGGATGCATGCACCTGCAGCTGGAGATCCTATAGCTTTTTCCGACACATTTGAAGGTGTATTATGCGTGTGCTACATAAAGATAAAGAGGGCACCACTTCTGTCGCTTCTGTAACATTGTTAATGAAAACTTGTCACCTTCACAGGCTCCCACAACAACATACGGAACGATATTCGAAATGGTTCAGCGACTTGAGGAAGTGAATGTGAAATCCTACACTGACTGCAAACACGACCTCATGTGCTCCACTCATTTTCAGCAATGCTCCTTTTATGGTGGACACAGTCGATCTGTACTGAAGCCTGGTGCATGCCCTAGCGTTTCGGCACCAGGTCAACAAAGTATACATGTTCATGTGATGGAGCTTACACTGTTTCATTCCTTTTAGTGTCAGTGTGCCTCTGTACTTCCCTGTGAATTTTCTTAATTTTATCCTGCTTGTGCTTGTGTGCAGGTCATGCAACAGTAAACCAACAGCAAAGTGTGTCTCAGATGCAAACCTCTTGAAGCATTTGCCATGACACAGGAACGGCTTCACTTGGGCCATTCAGTTGAAAGTTTGCTTGCAGCGTACTTTTTGCTAATTAAAAGTACATGATTGCTGCATAAACGTAATTTTTAAAAGCCAAAAAAGGGTGGCCAGATAGTTTGTGTGAGGCATATTCATCTAGCACATGTTACATGACTAAAATTCATGTACTAACCACAAAACTATTGCTTAAATTTTTGTGGAATTATACCAAAACCAAGAAAGAATCTCCAGCAAAGTGCGCGGGCACTACGACTGTCTACATCAAGCAGCTGTGTGCTACAACATGTTCTACATCGTGTCTGCTCAGTCGATCATCTCTTTTATATGGGGAGTACCGACACTGACAGTGCAGCGTGGCGTGGTGAATGCCCCTGTGTAATACGGTCACAGCTTGTTACAGAGAAAGTCAATGCGATTGTATTTTCACTGAAACAAAATAGAATCATCTCTTGATTGATGAAATTCACGAATTCCTTTATTTTATTAACAGTGCCCTCTCAAACAAAACCCATTTCCTTATTTATTCTAAAATTATAAGACTTTATGACGCTTTATGAATCTCAATTAATTATAATATTTTGCAAGAATATTGACCATTCACAAATTGTGTGTTAAATGTATTCGATATAATAAAGTAGACCACTCATGATCACCATCCATTCTTTTAATATAGAGGTGTACCTGTGTCGAACAGCCTGTGTACCTACAACATTATATTTACGGTCTGAGATTTTCAAGTTAAACTCCTCTCCTACTGATTATTACCCCTAATCAGTTGAGCTCCAATTTTGGTTGAACATGATCTCTGTCTGAACTCCAATCATGTATCATATCTACTAATTATTGGCAATATGAATGCATATGTATGATGTAAAATTATTTTAGTGCAAAAATAAACTATGCAAGGCACGTTTGATATCACAACATTCAGCATTTGTGACCATTAATTGTGAGAACTGTATATTTGACTTCCTTTACCTGAGGCCAAGTTGCACAGAGAAAAGAGAAAAATTACGAAGCTTATAATACCCAAATGCATCAGCAGCACCTGATGTCACCCTGATTTACAGATGTGAAACTGAAAGACTGTACCTCCTCATTTTTCTTCCCTTTTCTAGGGTTTCGTGGTCTGGGCAGGTGATAAGAATGTGGATGACAGAGAGGAGTTCACCACAGTTTTCACACAGTGGCGGCTCTTCTCCACAGAGTAAATATTTGTGCGTGAGGAAGGTGTGGCCTATCCGCAACCTCGTTCGCAGAACACTCAAGAGACGATTTTCCTGGCGGTCTCCATAACTTTGGATGTGTTGTTTAATCAAGTGTAGCTTGTTTTGTGTCTGAGTGTTCCAGAAGCTCTGCCATTTTGTGTACAGTGATTTCCTAAGTGCTGCCCTAATATCTTGCATGGGTATCTCGAAAGAACTGACGTCTTTCGAAGCTGCAGCAGCAGCAGCCCGGTCGACAAACTCATTTCCTTGTATGCCTGTGTGGCTAGGCATCCAGCATAAAATGACCGAATATCTCCTCTTCTGTGCCATACTGATTAAGGACTGTGCACGCTGTATCAAAAAATTCTTTGGTTTGCGTGTGCTACAAATAGCATTAACAGAACTTAAAGAATCTGTATATATTACTGCTGACGAGATGCAACCTTGAAGAATGTGGTTAAGTGCAAGGATGATGGCATAGATTTCTGCAGTTAAGAGGATGCTATACTGTTTAGACGATGTGACCTCACGCATGTGCCACAAGTCATGGCACAGGTCACTCCTGCGCTAGACTTTGATCCGTCCGTGTAAATTTCTGTGTGAGTCCCACAACTTTCCCTCACGTGTTCAAATTGTTGCTGTAGTACTTGTGTAGAGGTGTTGTGTTTGCTGTACTTAGTCAATGTAGTATCATACCTTGGCAGTGGTTGCCAAGGTGGGACTATTTTACCATGTTCTACAACTTGACAATCATAGGAAGAAAAATTGTGATCCTCAATATCTCGTTCAATCCCCATTGAAAGAGGGGGAACTACTGAAGGTCTGTTAATAAACAGCTGTTTGAAGCGTGTACTTTTAACACAAGTGAGTGCAGGGTGTTGTGGATAACTCCTTATTCTTAGTGCATATGACACCCCAAGATAAAATCGTCTTCTCTTCAACGAATATTCACGTGATTCTACATACAGACTTTCAACTGGAGAGGTGCGGAACGCACCAAGGATAAGCCTGAGCCCTTGGTGATGTACAGTGTCCAGGAGCTTCAATACGGATTGGCGGCCCGAGCCGTAGACGATAGAGCCATAATCTATCTTGCAGCGAATGCAGGCAGTGTATACACGGCGAAGTGTCTCCTGGTCTGCACCCCAAGATCTGTGAGAGGATTTTCAGTAGATTCAATGACTTAATACATTTTGCCTTCAGGTTCTGAATATGGGGCTTGAAAGTAAGCTTTGAATCGAACGTGATGCCAAGAAACTTACATTCGGATTTTACAAGAATATCTTGTTTATTAAGTTCCAGCTTAGGAGACAGAAACATTCCTCTGATTCTCGAGAAATGAACGCAGATTGTTTTTTCAGTAGATAATTTAAACCCATTATGTGAGGACCATTTTGCCATTTAATTTATACAGAGTTGCATCTGTCGTTCACATCTGGGTAAGTTCGCAGAACAACAAGATATCTGGATGTCATCCACATACAAAGAAAAAGATATGGAGGGTGGGATGCCCTGCCCCTCGTAGACGCTGGGCGTGGATTGAGGGACCCATCGGCTTTGAATTGCCCGCGTGCTCATACACATCATCGCTCACGCACATCATACAGTTGCAGCCGTCGAAATTTGCATTGCAGTTATATGACAACAATTTTAAGTGTTTTGTATCCGTTGCCGACGAGGACACAATTCCACACCTGTCGACTGTGCGTCTCTGTCCAAGCGGGAATACGACTGACTCCGGACAGCAGGTAGCTAGCCGAAAGGGCATGCCTTGATGGTCATAGGCTGTTTCACCTTTCTCATGAGCCAATATCACCCAGTAGGCTGGAAGAGCTTCAACTGGAAGGCGCGAAGGGCTTGGAGTGTACATGAGGGACCATAAGCTTATAAATTATTACGTACTGGCTGTTTGATCAGAAGCCAAATCATGACTGTTGGAAGCTGAATCGGCAGTGCTGGGGAAGCCGTTATACTACGAAGCAGAAAACAAACGTGAGCAGTCCTAACTTCATTAAAGTGTGTAGTTAATGGCCAGCAAAGCGTGTCACCTCGGACAGTACATGAAAGTGAGTTCGTGGTTGCTGTCAGTACATTTGTAGGCAGTTTCATGCAAATTTTTGGATACCCTTGGGCGAGTGAGCGTTTCAGGTGATAGAGTAGTGCGGACAGTGGTGTTGTTTGTACTTGGCTTTTATTTTTCGTGGTGGAACAACTTCTTACAGCAGCGCAATTTAGGCTTCCAACAGTCATCGCTTGGCCTCCAATCACTTGCCTATTACAAGGCTATGGTCCCTCATGTACGCTCCAACGATAACTGCAGAGCTAACACTGGCCAGAATAAACTGTGTCCACGTTGGAACGAACCTTTAACCTTACAGCTGATGGTCAGATGGTTGGCACGTGGTGGTGGTGATGATGAAAGGGCTTGCCGTTGTCGGCCTCACGTATGTGGGCAACGTCACGACTGACGCCCTGGGGGAATGCGCGTCCTGGGCCGACTTCTAAGGGAACTGTGCCGACATATGTCTGATGCTTGGCACGTGTGAATGACAACAGCAGGTCATGAGCCTCTTTGTTTTGTCTAGGTCATCGTCGTCATCTTCTATAACAGCGTTAGGGCCCTCCGTCATGTTCTGTAGCAGCCGTACCTTGTTGCCTCAAAAGGAAATCCACAGGGAGGGGCGCCATCGGAAGCGGAGTGGCTACTGAAATTACGCTCCTTGTGGTAGTCCTGCAAGAATACTGTGTGTGCTGCTGCTGCTGATGATGATTCGGGTTTTTATGGCGCATGAGCAACTAAGGCTATAATGCGCCAATACTGTGATATATGATCTCTTTACCAGTTAAAAGATAACGATCAATTTAAAACTGATATATACGTAAAAAATTATGTGAATTCAGATATCTCTTAGGTATCCAGTGTCCCTAAAAAACTTGTAAACTCTGCTAAAACTTACAAGCGGCTCATCGCCCAGCAAAAGGGCTGGGTGAAGAGGAATTCTATACCGGTAGAACTCAGAAAAATGAGTTTGACGATGATGTTCCTGGAGAGGGCAGCTGATGAGAATGTGCAGAATAGACAACTGCTCAGCACAGTGCACACACTGAGGTGGGTCCCTCTGGAGAGTTAAAAACCCATGTGTGAGAAATGTGTGGCCGATACGCAAACGAGACATGACTACTTCATAAAGCCTCTCTTTGAAAACTCCTGCAGGCTTACCTACGTTGCACTTGATCAAATGTAATTTATTATTTGTCTGTGTGTCCCAGTCGTGTTGCCATTTTAAGTTAATTGTTCTACGCAAGGCAGACCTCAGATCCTGTGCTGGTACGTCAAAGGGGGTTATGTCACCTGAGAGTGCGTTGGTAGCCGCTGTGTCCGCGAGCTCGTTACCGGGTATCCCGACGTGGCTGGGCACCCAGCAAAGTGACAAGGAAAGACCTCTGTTTATTATGCGGCTAGACAGGTGTTTTGCTCGCAGAACGAGCAGGTTTTTTGGTGGCTGCAGGCTACATATAGCCTGCAGGCAACTAAGTGAATCAGTATACACAACTGATGACCTGATGGAAAGTCGTAGTATATGATTAAGTGCCAAGATTACGCCATAGACTTCTGCGGTGAAAATGGAAGCTGTGTTTGGCAATCGATGCGATCTACAAGATGTGTCTGTAACCATTGCACATGAGACGCCGGTGTCCGTTCTGGAACCATCTGTGTAAAATGCGACATGGTCCCCAAAACCTTCTTTTATAGACAGAAACTCTTGCAGGAGTACGGCTGTGGGGGTTTCGTGTTTCTTGTACTGCAATAAAGATGTATTGTGTTCGGGCGGTGGTTGCCAAGGAGCAATCCTCCCACTAGTTCCTACAGGCGTAGAATCGTATTCTGAAAAACTGTGTGTTTCAATTTCCTGAAGGATTCGCAAGTTGAAAGGAGGGGTAAATGACGGTTTGTTAAGAAATAACTGTTTGCAGCGTGTCTGGGTAACACAAGAGAAAGCTGGGTGCTGTGGATAACTTCGTACTTTTAGTGCATATGTGGAGGCAAGGTAAAATCTCCGCCTTTTTAATGACCACTCGTTGCACTCCACATAGAGACTCTCGACCGGCGATGTACGAAACGCTCCCAAGACCAGTCGCAGTCCCTGGTGGTGGACAGGGTCTAGAGCTTTCAAGACGG
Organism: Ornithodoros turicata; assembly: GCF_037126465.1. Lineage (NCBI taxonomy): Eukaryota > Metazoa > Arthropoda > Arachnida > Ixodida > Argasidae > Ornithodoros > Ornithodoros turicata. Next base: position 74,858,331 of record NC_088203.1, on the reverse strand, counting down.
ACTTTCGTGCACAGCCGTACACGACAGATCCATAGTCAAGCTTGGAACGGATGCAAGATGTGTAGATACGACGCAGAACCTCACGGTCTGCACCCCAGGATCTATGTGACAAGATTTTGACAATGTTCAGTGATTTCCCACATTTACTTTTTAGGTTCCTTATGTGAGGGTTGAAAGTGAGCTTGCGGTCAAAAAGTATACCCAGGAATTTATGCTCAGATTTGACCGTAATATCTTGGCCATTCAATTTAAATTCTGGGTCTGGAAACATACCCCTTACTCTTGAGAAGGGCACGCAAACCGTTTTCTCAGGTGAGAAATTAAACCCATTCTCAGATGACCATTTTGCTAATTTGTTCACACAGAGCTGGAGTTGTCTCTCACATCTTGAAATGCTTGTAGACGAACAAGATATCTGAACATCGTCAACGTATAGTGAGTACATGACGGATGGCGGAATAGCGTGCACAATAGAGTTCATTTTGACTATGAAGAGTGTGACACTCAGAACGGAACCCTGTTGATGATGATGATGATGATGATGATTGGAGTTTAATGGCGCATTGACAACAAAGATCATAATGCGCCACAAACTGAGGTATGATTGAGACAGTGGTGATATTATGGTTATTTAAGAGTAAACATGATGACTAATAAAAGATGAGCGTATACGTGTAAAACATTACTCTGCGACTACAAAAGGCTAATAACGCCAACGTCTCTCAGGAAATCAAAGACGCTTGTGAAAGGGACGAGAGCCTCCTCACCAAGCAATAGGGCTGGGTGAAGAGGTAAGAAGTATTTATAAAATTCCTTGAAGTGATGTTTGCGATGGATTTCATGATGTGTGCATGTGATGAGTATGTGTACAACAGACAGGAGCTGACCACAGTGCGCACACTGAGGTGGCTCCTCTCCCCGAAGTAAGAAACCGTGTGTAAGGTACGTATGGCCTATACGTAACCTTGCCCGTACAGTGCACAACAGGCGGTTTTCCAGCCGGTCTCCTGTATCCTGAATGTGAGGTTTAATTAAGTGGAGCTTGTTATTTGTTTGTGTGTTCCAAAAGGCTTGCCATATTCTGTGCAGTGATTTCTTGAGTGCCGATCGCATGTCTTGCACGGACATCTCAAAAGGTGTGATGTCATTTGGGAGAGCAGCTGCAGCTGCTTTATCTGCTAACTCATTGCCTTTGATGCCTACGTGGCTGGGCACCCAGCACAAGATAAGGGAGTACCCCTTTGTCCTTACCAAACTGGCTAAAGATCTTGCTCGCTGCACAAGAAAGTTCTTTGTTGAGTGCTGACTACAAATTGCGTTAATGGAACTCAAGGAGTCTGTATATATAACAGAGGACTTTATGGAATCTTGAAGGATGTAGTTGAGAGCCAAGATAATGGCGTAAACCTCGGCAGTAAAAATTGATGCAAATGTTTTTATACGATGAGACCTTGTGTGCGCGCCACAAATCATGGCACAAGTCACTCCTGCACTAGACTTGGACCCATCTGTGTAAATCTCAGTATGGGTATCAAAGCTGCCTTTCAAGTGTGCAAACTCTTGTTGAAGTACTGATGAGGCACTGTCTTGTTTCTTGTATTTTGACAAAGAGGTGTCAGACCTTGGAGGTGGTTCCCAGGGTGGGAGCTTTCTGCTACACTCTACAACTTGTAGGTCACAGGACGTGAAACCGTGGCAATCAAACTCCGATGCAATTCGCAAGGAGAATGGAGGGACCACAGAGGGCTTGTTAATAAACAGCTGTTTAAAGCGTGTGTGCTTGACGCAAGTCGAGGCTGGATTTTGGGGTTGACTATGTATTCTAAGTGCGTACGACGTACCGAGGTAAGAACGCCGTCTTTTCAAGGAGCATTCCTTTGATTCAACGTATAGACTCTGTACTGGAGACGTTCGGAAGGCGCCAAGCACGAGCCTGAGCCCCTGGTGATGGACAGGGTCCAGGGCTTTCAACACCGACTCGCGAGCAGAGCCGTAGACAAAGGACCCATAATCAAGTTTCGAGCGAATACATGCAGTATACACTTTGTGCAGTGTCTCCTGGTCTGCACCCCAAGATCTGTGAGAAATTATTTTTAGAATGTTTAATGATTTGACACACTTTATCTTTAGGTTTTGGACATGAGCCTTGAAGGTCAGCTTCGAGTCGAAAGTGATGCCAAGAAATTTGGCTTCTGGTTGAACAAGGATATCTCGTCGGTTAAGCTGCAGTGTAGGTGGTGAAAAGAGTCCTCTAATCCTAGAGAAATGGACACACACAGTTTTCTCAGCTGAAAATTTAAATCCATTTGATGAAGACCACTTGGCCATATTATTGATGGCTACCTGCATCTGTCGTTCGCATATTGACAGGTTCGCGGAGCAACAAGATATTTGAATGTCATCCACGTACAAGGAGAAAGATATGGAGCGTGGGATGACATTGGTCACAGAGTTGATTTTCACAATAAATAAGACAACACTGAGAACGGATCCCTGCGGGACACCATTCTCTTGTACGAAGGGGCGGGATAGAGTGGTTCCCAATCGCACTCTAAAGGATCTGTGCTGGAGGAAGTTTGAAATGCATCTAAGGAGTCTGCCCTCCACGCCAAAGGAGTAAAGATCCTGCAGAATACCGTGTCGCCACGCAGTGTCATACGCTTTCTCTAAATCAAAGAAAACGGATAGGCTATGTTGTCTTCTGACGAAGGCTTCACGGATTGTGGTTTCTAGCCGAACAAGGTGATCCATAGTGGAGCACCCCGTTCGAAAACCACATTGAAATTCAGAAAGGCAATTATTTTCTTCCAAATGATGAACCAGCCGGTTATTGACCATTCGCTCAAATGTCTTCCCAATACAACTCGTAAGGGCGATAGGTCTGTAACTGACTGGATTCGATGCTTCCTTTCTTGGCTTGAGAAGGGGAATGACAGTCGCAGTCTTCCATAATAATGGTAATGTTCCCTCTGCCCAAACGCGGTTAAAGAAAAGGAGCAACAATTTTTTTGAGTCATCGGACAAGTGCCACAGCATAAAGTAGGTTACTCTGTCTGAGCCCGGGGCAGTGGCTTTAGCAGCGAATAGGGATCGCTGAAGCTCCACCATCGTGAACCGCTGATTGTACACGTACTCATCACCACCACTCATTGGAATTTTTCGTTTCTCAGTGTTTCTTTTTACTCTAAGAAATTCGGGACTGTAATGGGATGAATCAGAGATGCGTTCAAAATGTTGTCCGAGCGCATCCGCCTGTTCTTGTAGGCTTCCGCACACCTGCCCGTTGACTTCTAAAAGAGGGATTGTATAACTGCGGTGTTCTCCTCTGATTTTGCGAAGTCTGTCCCACACTACTTTGGAGGGGGTACTGTGAGATAGAGAAGACACGAAGTTGTGCCAAGATGACCGCTTTGCTTGTTTCCGCGTCCATCTGGCCTTGGCTCTCGCCTTTTTAAACAAAAGAAGATTTTGTGATGTGGGGTACCTCCGAAATGTACCCCACGCACGATTTTGAAGTTTACGAGTTTCCTTGCACTCGCTGTTCCACCATGGCTTCGGTCGTTTCGGTAGACGACCGGAAGTCTGGGGAATGGATTGTGTTGCTGCATCGAGGATGACGTTGGTAATTACATTGTTGACCTCTTCAATCGTCATCCTCTCCACAGGGATTAACGACAGGTCACATTTTTTAGAGAAAGCATTCCAGTCAGCATGTTGGAGCTTCCTTCTAGGGCGGCATGCTGTCAGACTATTGACTGCACACATATACTTCAGGACCACTGGAAAGTGATCACTCCCAAGTGGGTTTTCTTCCACACTCCATTCTATATTTTGATATAGAGATGGACTGCAAAGCGATAAATCTAAGACCGAAAAAGACTGACTTGAACAGTGGACGTACGTAGGTGCTCCTGTATTTAAAAGACAGATGGAGGTTGATAACAAGACCCTTTCCAACATTTTCCCTCGGCCGTCGGTTCTTGCACTGCCCCAAAGCGGATTGTGGGCGTTAAAGTCGCCTAAGAGTATAAATGGAGTTGGAAGTTGGCTGATTAAGTGTTCTATATCCCTCTGTGCAAAACTTCCTGATGGTGGCAAATAGACCGAGCAGATAGTGACAATTCTGTCCAGACACATCTGCACGGCTACGGCTTCCAAGTCTGTAACTAAGTGGACTTCTTTGGACGGAACAGTTCCTCGTGTGACGACAGCCACGCCACCAGATGCGCGAGTGGCGTCTGTTCGATCTCTTCGAAATACATTGTGTCTACGAATTGGATTTGGTGTGTGTGTGTTTAAGTATGTTTCTTGGAGGCAGAAACATGCTGCATTGTACTTGTCGAAGAGATCGTTAATGTCGTCTAAGTTAGAAAGTAAACCACGGCAGTTCCACTGGAGGAAGTGGTTCATAACGGTCACACTAAAAAGGAGGAAAAGAAAGCGCAGCACTTGGTGACAACGACTAGAAAGGACTTGTACCATTTAGGGGGGTTGGACCCTTCGCGGGGGTTGTTTCTGTTGCTCATTCCCTTTGAAACCCCTTCCTCGTCCTTTTTCTCGTTTTTCCTTCCGTTGTGAAGGAATGCTGGGGAGGCTCGACGATGACTTCTGCGACATGCAGTCATCATCATCGACCTCCATACTTTGGGTGCCTCTTTGGGAAGGGGTTTTTACGACCCCGTCCCAAACTGATTGTGTGCCATCGACCTTAGAGGAGGCCATGGCTGTTTCTTTGTGGCCAGTTGAACGGCTGGCCTCCGTAACTGCAGGAGTCACCTGAGTGTCTCCAGCCTCCTGTTGGGGAGTGTAGGGTGGGAACTCAGAGACCTGCGAGCAGGTTTGAGTTTCCACAGATTTCCTTGGTGGTGCCACTCCCCTGCGCACCACTTCGGAGAAAGATCCTTTCATTTGAAATTCGTATTGTGTCTTTGCAGCTCTGTAAGGAATGTTTTGTACGGTTTTGATCTTTATGATTTCTTTTTCTTCTTTCCAACGTGGACACGATCGAGAGTACACCGGGTGGTTGCCCTGGCAGTTGGCACAACGGTACTCATTGCTGCAAGTCTCTGGCGAATGGTCTTTGCCAGAGCACTTTGGGCAGGTGGAGTGTCCGCGGCAGACAAGCGAACTGTGCCCAAAATGCTGGCACTTGAAACAACGTCTTGGGTTTGGAATGTATGGTCTGACATTGCAACTGAGGTAACCAGCCTTTATATTAGAAGGTAACGCATGTAGTTGAAAAGAAAGAATAATGTGCTTGGTTGGGATTTCCTTACCATCCCTCCTCATAATGATCCGTTTTGCAGAGACCACGCCCTGCTAACTCAGTCCATCTTCAATCTCAGATTCTGTGCATTCGATGAGTTCATCTTCTGATATTACACCTTTGGTTATGTTCAGTGTGCGGTGTACGTTAACATTTACAGGTATGTTCCCGATGTTTGACAGTGTCTGTAGTGCCGTGCTTTGATGTTTGTTCTGTACTTCGACCTGGATATCCCCTGCATTCAGTTTTCTTGCGTTGTAAGATTTACCGATTACTTTTTCGAGTTCCTTCGCCACAACAAAAGGAGAAATTTTAGCAAGTGGCTTTCCCTCTTCCTTAGACTGAATTATTAGGAACTTCGGAAACCAAGGGTCTGGAGACAGATCAAGCAGATTCGGTTCAGGTCTCTCGGTGCGGCTCCGTTTTAGGCGCCGATCAGTTTTTTTAGAGTGGTGGTTATCCATGTCAGAAGATATTATTGTTCAGTGCAGCAGGCGTGTCGCCCACCAGTAGTAGGTACTGGACTCTCACAGTGCACAACGCTCAACTGGCCTGAACACGATTTAATTAGCAATTAGAGCTAATTGGGACCCCCCGCATTAATCAGCACCCTCCAGGGAGCCACCACACTAATTGGGGAAAGTCTAACTCGTGTCCAGACCAGCTGAGCGTTGTGCACTATGAGAGTCCATAAAAAAGAAAAAAAATAGATAGAGAGATAGTGGAGAGAAGGAGTTTAGTTGAAGATCAACGACGCCATCTTGAAGAAAGCGGCCCGGAAAGGCCGCTGACCGTCGCTGGGCGATGGAGCACAGAAGCAGGTTGCAAAGCATCGCAGCTATGACCACCAGTTCCGGACATCCTGTGACGTCATCACGGCATGTCTGGGCAAGTTAGGACAGCTCTGGGCATGCAAGGAGAAAAACACTCGTAATACAGAGGCTGGAAAAGCAAGAGTACGCAAACCATCAATAGCTAACAACAAAAAAAAATTAGTTACACAACAAATGAGCCCACCAGAACAGGAGCGCAGAACCATGCGACTGCTCCATCCGAGAGGCAGGCAGAAACTGACTCGTAATGGTTTTTGTCCTGTATAAACCCCGCAGCTGCACCCCCTAGCGGTTACTTTCTCAACTAATCTCACAACAAAATTATTAAGAATCACGCCAACGCTACTCCCGGTCCCAAGGCAGAAGATGATAGAAAATGGCGGGAATGCCCGGACAACAGCAACCAGCACCCGACGTGCACGGGCACGAAAATCGCAAACAAAGCGGGAACAAAGTTGGCGAAAGCATTAGTTACACAACAAATCACCTCACCACAGTAGGAGCGCAGACCGATGCGACTGCTCTCGTCGACAGCCAGGGATCAAGTGACGACGGAGCGAACGACCGCACGTCTTCTCCCAACGAGAGCCAGAGGTGGACTGACGTAAGCGCCACTCTACGGGTGCTACGCATGCGCGCGCTCGTAGCGCCCTCTGCGCGCTCCTACCGCCACCTGCGAGAGGCTAAGAGAGAAGAGCATTCCTGCGCCCCCTGCTGGCCGTTCTCATTGGTCGTGAGGCTAAGTGAGAAGAGCATTCCTGCGCCCCCTGCTGGCAGTTCTCATTGGTCCAGACATCATCCTATTGTCTCAGGGCTACACTGTTTTTTTCCACTAATGCTCCTTTGGTCAATCTGCAGTGAAGCCACGGTATGACGTCATCATGCACCTGCGTGGCTCAAGGACGCGTGCGCTCTAGACAGGGGACCTATTATTTATTGAATCACTATCCCAAGATTATTTCCTTTATTCTTCTATAACGATTGCATAGGACCTTCCATAGGATCCTAACATGTAACTCCATCAACGGCTAATAAGAGGACTAGGCACTCAACAAATCAACGCGCGCAGAACTCAGGGCAGCACTATCGTCAAGACGACAATGTTCCTTGTCAAAAAAGAAAAAAATACAAAGCGTTAACACAGGAAAGCATGCATATCGGGGCATGTCAGGACACGTCAGGACAAATTCGCAGGACTGTTGGGCAACAGAGGAAAACGAACACTTGAACAGAGTGAAAAGACGCTCACCATCATTTTTCCCGTTCACAGCATTCCCTCATTGTAAATCCGCTCGTCACAAAATCCACCTGCATCGTCGAACACCATTCACCAGTGACGAACCACAGATCCGCACCCCATCAGAGGCAGACAGAACCCCACCTAAGCTACGCTCTTCCACTGACGGCCAACGCCAGGATCATAATTACCGTGTCTACACCCGCCAGTGTCCAAGAGAGAAGTGAATCCTTGCGCCCCCTGCAGGCCAGTCTCATTGGTCGTGACGGCATCCTATTGTCTCAGGGCTAACCTGTTTTTTTCCACTAATGCTCCTCTAGACAAGGTCAACCTGCAGTGAAGCCACGGTATGACGTCATCTTGCAGGTGCGTGGCTCAAGAACGCGCACGCTCTAGACATGGGACCTGTTATTTATTGAATCACTATCCCAAGATTATTTCCTTTATTCTTCTATAACGATTGCATAGGGAACTATTGCAGAAGAGCACCATAGAAAAGAGGAGATTATAGCATTTCATTCCCAAAGTCTTACTGTACAGGGAAAAAATGGTGCAGCAAGACATGTTCATCCCACCCGAGAGCCAGGTAGATAATTGAATAATGATGCTTTGTTCCTCCTGAATAAAGTCACACACCTGTCCCCCTCGCGGTTACTCTCTGAACTAAATGAATCGCAAAAGTATTAAGAATAGCACTATTCCCATTCAAGGCAGCACTATCGTCAAGAATATGCCTTGTACAAAAGGAAAAAAACTACATGCAGAAGGAAAGCATGTCAGAACAAGCCCAGGCATGTTAGCACATGTTTGTCAGACAAGGGGGGAAAAAGCGAAAAGAAACAAAGATGGAAACCAGCATCAAACTATTTCTTCTTATTCAAAAACAGTGCTCATCATAAATCTGCCCAGGACAATACACACTATTTTTCTATTGCCACACTTTTTTCCAGTAACGGTCAATGCATTGCTACAGACTGCGTGACGTCATCACATCCTGTCTGAAGAAGAAGACACCGGCAAAGACTCCTATTATTTTTTTAATCGCAAGATTATTTCCTTTGTCCTACTCTTAATGACATTGATTCTCTCATTAAAATTCAACAAAAAAGCACCCCGCATATTATCGATTTTCACCCCAAAGGCTCATCATGGTCATTAGAATTACAGTAAACTGCCACTGCTCTTTTAAAATAATAAGTGAGACCACTCAACATCACCTCCAGGCTTATGTAATACATGACCCTTTCTATGCTCATACATTCGTTGTCTGAGGCTACACCTGCGAGCAAAAAGGCGCGAAAGCACAAGACAGAACGCCTTTACGGGAACACGATAGCATTCCTATACTATATTAATGATTATTGCATTGCAGTTTAGAAAAACTACAACTAAACTATAATTTTAGGAGCCCAACTTTCTATGGAAACTATAATTGCCCTATTACTTGGATCGCTACTAATGAAGCGCTCCAATTTTTTCTCTCTTCCCATTTCAGCCTTGTCATGCAGGGAAGCAGACTCATATCCAAAATAATTAATTTACACTGAGGGTGCCGTGCTTCAGGAATTCCTATCCTGCGCTCAGATGCAAGCATTTCTTCACGGATACCTTTAACAGCTGACTTCCTCAACATATCGAACACCCAACAAAATCAAACAAACAATCAGAGAAACCCTCTTCTCAGCTGCACCATGCGACTTTCTTCTGCGTAAAATCGGTGATTTGAAGAAGAGAGCAGCGAAAAATTGCGCGCGCTTGTGCTCGACCTGAAGCGTATGCCAATAAACCAAGAAAAAGGCACTCATGTCTGGTATCTGATAGTGCCACATACACAGACGCATTGTCGCAAAGAAAGCACAGGACACGGATACACAAATTTCCTTAGGTGAGCAGGGAAATGGCTTAAGACCACAGGTCACGACACATCGCCACGCGGCTAGCACAACATGACACCAACAAGATACTAGCAGCGGGAAGAACTGCAACACTGCTAAACAAGTCCAGACATGCCACGATGGCGTCACAAATCAGGAAAAAAAAAAAGCACACGCACGCACGCACAGAGGACAACGCATTAAACACACGGAGCGCTCAGGAATAATCGTAGCGTCACCGCACATGGCTACGAAGCTAAACGTCTGACACAAGACGACGACAACAAGATATTAGCGAAGGGTAAAAATTGCAACACTACCGAACAAGTCCAGACATGCGACATCGCATACAAAACACTGCTCATCGGGGAAAAGGCCTAAGCCTGCGGCGGATCATCATAGAGCGTACACAACTTCATTTTTTCTATTTTGCGTAAACTAAACCCGGTCTGCTTGGAAAACGACGTACAAATTTTCTTAAGGAGCAGAGAAATATTTCTACTCCGTGCTCAGATACCAGCATTTCTGCTCAAAAACCTGCAAAATTAAACACTGCTTACTTCGTCAAGATATCGAACAAAATCAAACAAACAACCCCACTTCCACTGGTAGAACACTATTCAGCTTTTACGCAGGAGGCTTTCTTCTACATAAAAAGTAGAGAAAATAAGAAAAGAGCAGCGAAATATTACACGCACTTTTGCTCGCATAGCTATAAGAGAAAAAAATAAATAAAATAACGACGCACACGCTAATAAACTGTGACAAAGACACCCATTTCTGCTATCAGGTAATTATTGCATAATGCTAAATACTCATTTGCATTGGCCCTGCGTGAAGAAACCACAGGACAGGGATACACAATCTATCTTAAGCGAGCACGGAAAGTCACTTCTACTCGAACAGCTTAATACCATAAAGTCTGAATTTTTGCAAAGAAAATAAAGCCTGAACAGCGCTACGAAGGTGACAGACACATACTAACAAACAAACAAACACTTCTTCGAGTCTGTATTATCTTTTAAAAAATAACGAAAGCACACATAAAAAAAATCAAATCCGCTAGGTAGCCTACCAGACGTTGTGCCTTAAAGTTGGCTGCACGTAATGTGCGGAAGCATGCTGTGAAGCCAACTTGCGGTTTTGCTGGATGCACATGAAGTCCGATTCCAATTGGAAATCGCGCTAAGGACGTGCCAAACGTGGAATTTTCGCAAGATTAATCCCAATACCTGGAATCCTGTTCATTTTAGCGGGAATGCTGGCGCTTGTGCTCCATTATTCGAAATTTTCGAATATTCGAATTTCTCGATTATCAAATTTTCGAATACGAATAGGGTTCGAATATCAACAATATTCGAACAATATTCGAAATTTCGAATATTCGCACACCTCTAGTGAATACTGACACTCAACGATATATAACAAAAAACAAACAAATTCCATTCTCATGAACTCTCCTCTGCCGAGCGGCTTTCTCCTGCTCTACCTGGATGCTGACTTTTTCCCCCCTCACCTACATTCTGAGTAAAAACAGTGACAGAAGAAAAGAACCGCGAAAAATTACACGCATTTGTGTCACAGGACAGGGATACACAAATTTCCTTAAGTGAGCAGGGAAAAGGCTTAAGTCGGTACCGCTCAGGAATAATCGGAGAATCACCGCGTATCGCTACGCGGCTAGCGCTTGAACAGCGCTACGAACGTGACAGATACATACTAACAAACAAACAAACAACAGCAGGACCGGCGTCGGGCACTCATAAAATACCCTGGCCAAAACAAAGACTTCGCCAGGTTCGCGAGGCAATTCCATTAAAAACGCTCGTCCTATCCTACAGATAGCAATGCAAACGCGACTGCCCTTATTTTTAAACCACTATTTCACGCAATAGTACATAAATGTATCACTCGTGCCACACGAAAAGGCAAACACTTACTTGTCAAGTGGGGTCCCAGCGCGTGCGCGCGCGCACACACACAGGCACACACTAACATTTTCACACTCACAAACACAAAGTCTATTTTCACAACCACATAAATCCATATTATTCCTCAGGTCAATAATTATCCTGCCATCGTCAAAAGACGGCACAGACATGTATGCTTACGCAAGACAATCGGTCCTCGTTCCGGATGTAATAGGATATCGTCACTCGGCCGGCGCGAACCAATAAAGAAAGAAAGGAATGCATGTTCGCTATACGAAGAAAACGGTGCCGTGCTTCTACGCAGCGATCATTATACAGACGCGTAAATGTGAACATCATTCGCTACACACTGTAGCTCTCATCATTTTTAAACCAAACCGTGTTCATAGGTCTTCACTAAATAGGTGAGCCGATAATGACTCCAAATAAAATAAAATAAAATAATCATTCCAGCATCGCTGGCTGCAAGCTTGGGTACCCAACAGAGCAGCGCGCTCCTATCAACACGCCTTGGGCTGACCTTACACACCCGAAGCCTTTTCTGAATGCATTCTGCCGGCGCTGGAATAAAAGATTTATCGCGAGGGTACTACGATGTCAGCTCTGTTGCTGTTTAAGTGATAAAACAGTGCGCTTACTCGGGCAATCGCGCGCGTCCAAACCGCGAGAACGGGTCCGCGTTGCGCTCGCGCCGCGGGGAATCGCACGCGTCGCGAGTCCAAACCGCGAGACCGGGCCCGCGCGCGCGCTTCGCGGTTCGGGCGCACTGTTTTATCACTTAAACAGCAACACAGCTGACATCGTAGTACCCTCGCGATAAATCTTTTATAGATCTACCTAGCCGATTTGATTTTTTTTTATGTGTGCTTTCGTTATTTTTTAAAAGATAATACAGACTCGAAGAAGTGTTTGTTTGTTTGTTAGTATGTGTCTGTCACCTTCGTAGCGCTGTTCAGGCTTTATTTTCTTTGCAAAAATTCAGACTTTATGGTATTAAGCTGTTCGAGTAGAAGTGACTTTCCGTGCTCGCTTAAGATAGATTGTGTATCCCTGTCCTGTGGTTTCTTCACGCAGGGCCAATGCAAATGAGTATTTAGCATTATGCAATAATTATCTGATAGCAGAAATGGGTGTCTTTGTCACAGTTTATTAGCGTGTGCGTCGTTATTTTATTAATTTTTTTCTCTTATAGCTATGCGAGCAAAAGTGCGTGTAATATTTCGCTGCTCTTTTCTAATTTTCTCTACTTTTTATGTAGAAGAAAGCCTCCTGCGTAAAAGCTGAATAGTGTTCTACCAGTGGAAGTGGGGTTGTTTGTTTGATTTTGTTGGGTGTTCGATATCTTAACGAAGTAAGCAGAGCTTAATTTTGCAGGTTTTTGAGCAGAAATGCTGGTGTCTGAGCACGGAGTACAAATTTCTATATTTCTCTGCTCCCTAAGAAAATTTGTACGTCGTTTTCCAAGCAGACCGCGTTTAGTTTACGCAAAATAGAAAAATGAAGTTGTGTATGCTCTATGATGATCCGCCGCAGGCTTAGGCCTTTTCCCCGATGAGCAGTGTTTTGTATGCGATGTCGGCATGTCTGGACTTGTTCAGTGTTGCAATTTTTACCCTTCGTTAATATCTTGTTGTTGTCGTCGTCTTGTGTTAGACGTTGAGCTTCGTAGCGATGTGCGGTAACGCTACGATTATTCCAGAGCGCTCCGTGTGTTTAATGCGTTGTCCTCTGTGCGTGCATGCGTGTGCTTTTTTTTCTCCTGATTTGTGACGTCATCGTGGCATGTCTGGACTTGTTTAGCAGTGTTGCAGTTCTTCCCGCTGCTAGTATCTTGTTGTCGTCGTCTTGTGCTAGCCGCGTGGCGATGTGTGGTGACCTGAGGTCTTCAGCCTTTTCCCTGCTCACCTAAGGAAATTTGTGTATCCCTGTCGTGTGCTTTCTTTACGCAAGGGCAATGCGTCTGTGTATGTGGCACTATCAGATACCAGACATGAGTGTCTTTTTCTTGGTTTATTGGCATATGCTTCAGGTTTTTTAAGTCAAGCAAATGTGCGTGTAATATTTCGCTGCTCTTTTCTTATTTTCTCTACTTTTTATGTAGAAGAAAGCCTCCTGCGTAAAAGCTGAATAGTGTTCTACCAGTGGAAGTGGGGTTGTTTGTTTGATTTTGTTCGATATCTTGACGAAGTAAGCAGTGTTTAATTTTGCAGGTTTTTGAGCAGAAATGCTGGTATCTGAGCACGGAGTAGAAATATTTCTCTGCTCCTTAAGAAAATTTGTACGTCGTTTTCCAAGCAGACCGCGTTTAGTTTACGCAAAATAAAAAAAATGAAGTTGTGTACGCTCTATGATGATCCGCCGCAGGCTTAGGCCTTTTCCCCGATGAGCAGTGTTTTGTATGCGATGTCGCATGTCTGGACTTGTTCGGTAGTGTTGCAATTTTTACCCTTCGCTAATATCTTGTTGTCGTCGTCTTGTGTTAGACGTTTAGCTTCGTAGCCATGTGCGGTGACGCTACGATTATTCCTGAGCGCTCCGTGTGTTTAATGCGTTGTCCTCTGTGCGTGCGTGTGTGTGCTTTTTTTTTCTTCCTGATTTGTGACGCCATCGTGGCATGTCTGGACTTGTTTAGCAGTGTTGCAGTTCTTCCCGCTGCTAGTATCTTGTTGGTCTCATGTTGTGCTAGCCGCGTGGCGATGTGTCGTGACCTGTGGTCTTAAGCCTTTTCCCTGCTCACCTAAGGAAATTTGTGTATCCGTGTCCTGTGCTTTCTTAACGCAAGGGCAATGCGTCTGTGTATGTGACACTATCAGATACCAGACATGAGTGCCTTTTTCTTGGTTTATTGGCATATGCTTCAGGTCGAGCACAAGCGCGCGCAATTTTTCGCTGCTCTCTTCTTCGAATCACCGATTTTACGCAGAAGAAAGTCGCATGGTGCAGCTGAGAAGAGGGTTTCTCTGATTGTTGGTTTGATTTTGTTGGGTGTTCGATATGTTGAGGAAGTCAGCTGTTAAAGGTATCCGTGAAGAAATGCTTGCATCTGAGCGCAGGATAGGAATTCCTGAAGCACGGCACCCTCAGTGTAAATTAATTATTTTGGATATGAGTCTGCTTCCCTGCATGACAAGGCTGAAATGGGAAGAGAGAAAAAATTGGAGCGCTTCATTAGTAGCGATCCAAGTAATAGGGCAATTATAGTTTCCATAGAAAGTTGGGCTCCTAAAATTATAGTTTAGTTGTAGTTTTTCTAAACTGCAATGCAATAATCATTAATATAGTATAGGAATGCTATCGTGTTCCCGTAAAGGCGTTCTGTCTTGTGCTTTCGCGCCTTTTTGCTCGCAATGCGTGAATGGAACTTTGCCCACCCGGCTTCCGCGCCTTTTTTGCTCGCAGGTGTAGCCTCAGACAACGAATGTATGAGCATAGAAAGGGTCATGTATTACATAAGCCTGGAGGTGATGTTGAGTGGTCTCACTTATTATTTTAAAAGAGCAGTGGCAGTTTACTGTAATTCTAATGACCATGATGAGCCTTTGGGGTGAAAATCGATAATATGCGGGGTGCTTTTTTGTTGAATTTTAATGAGAGAATCAATGTCATTAAGAGTAGGACAAAGGAAATAATCTTGCGATTCAATAAATAATAGGAGTCTTTGCCGGTGTCTTCTTCTTCAGACAGGATGTGATGACGTCACGCAGTCTGTAGCAATGCATTGACCGTTACTGGAAAAAAGTGTGGCAATAGAAAAATAGTGTGTATTGTCCTGGGCAGATTTATGATGAGCACTGTTTTCGCATAAGAAGAAATAGTTTGATGCTGGTTTCCTTCTTTGTTTCTTTTCGCTTTTTCCCCCCTTGTCTGACAAACATGTGCTGACATGCCTGGGCTTGTTCTGACATGCTTTCCTTCTGCATGTAGTTTTTTTTCCTTTTGTACAAGGCATATTCTTGACGATAGTGCTGCCTTGAATGGGAGTAGAGCAATTCTTAATAATTTTGCGATTCATTTAGTTCAGAGAGTAACCGCGAGGGGGACAGGTGTGTGACTTTATGTCTTGCTGAACCTTTTTTTTTTTTTCCTGTACAGTAAGACTTTGGGAATGAAATGCTACAATCTCCTCTTGTCTATGGTGTTTTTCTGCAATAGTTCCCTACGCAATCATTATAGTAGAATAAAGGAAATAATCTAGGGATAGTGATTCAATAAATAACAGGTGCCCTGTCTAGAGCGTACGCGTCCTTGAGCCACGCACCTGCATGATGACCGCATACCGAGAGACTATTGTTTCAGGTTGACCTTGTCTAGAGGAGCATTAGTGGAAAAAAAACTGTGTAGCCCTGAGACAATAGGATGCCGTCACGACCAATGAGACTGGCCTGCAGGGGGCGCAAGGATTCACTTCTCTCTTGGACACTGGCGGGTGTAGACACGGTAATTATGATCCTGGCGTTGGCCGTCAGTGGAAGAGCGTAGCTTAGGTGGGGTTCTGTCTGCCTCTGATGGGGTGTGGATGTATGGTTCGTCACTGGTGAATGGTGTTCGACGATGCAGGTGGATTTTGTGACGAGCGGATTTACAATGAGGGAATGCTGTGAACGGGAAAAATGATGGTGAGTGCCTTTTTCACTCTGTTCAAGTGTTCGTTTTCCTCTGTTGCCCAACAGTCGTGCGAATTTGTCCTGACGTGTCCTGACATGCCCCGATATGCATGCTTTCCTTTGTTAACGCTTTGTATTTTGTCTTTTTTTGACAAGGAACATTGTCGTCTTGACGATAGTGCTGCCCTGAGTTCTGCGCGCGTTGATTTGTTGAGTGCCTAGTCCTCTTATTAGCCGTTGATGGAGTTACATGTTAGTATGTTTTGTTCTTTTGCAAGTCTCATTTAGTAAGACTTTGGAATTCCTACGATCAGTTTTCATGCATGGTGCTCTTCTGCAATAGTTTCCTATGCAATCGTTATAGAAGAATAAAGGAAATAATCTTGGGATAGTGATTCAATAAATAATAGGTCCCCTGTCTAGAGCGCACGCGTCCTTGAGCCACGCGGGTGCATGATGACGTCATACCGTGGCTTCACTGCAGATTGACCAAAGGAGCATTAGTGGAAAAAAACAGTGTAGCCCTGAGACAATAGGATGATGTCTGGACCAATGAGAACTGCCAGCAGGGGGCGCAGGAATGCTCTTCTCACTTAGCCTCACGACCAATGAGAACGGCCAGCAGGGGGCGCAGGAATGCTCTTCTCTCTTAGCCTCTCGCAGGTGGCGGTAGGAGCGCGCAGAGGGCGCTACGAGCGCGCGCATGCGTAGCACCCGTAGAGTGGCGCTTACGTCAGTCCACCTCTGGCTCTCGTTGGGAGAAGACGTGCGGTCGTTCGCTCCGTCGTCACTTGATCCCTGGCTGTCGACGAGAGCAGTCGCATCGGTCTGCGCTCCTACTGTGGTGAGGTGATTTGTTGTGTAACTAATGCTTTCGCCAACTTTGTTCCCGCTTTGTTTGCGATTTTCGTGCCCGTGCACGTCGGGTGCTGGTTGCTGTTGTCCGGGCATTCCCGCCATTTTCTATCATCTTCTGCCTTGGGACCGGGAGTAGCGTTGGCGTGATTCTTAATAATTTTGTTGTGAGATTAGTTGAGAAAGTAACCGCTAGGGGGTGCAGCTGCGGGGTTTATACAGGACAAAAACCATTACGAGTCAGTTTCTGCCTGCCTCTCGGATGGAGCAGTCGCATGGTTCTGCGCTCCTGTTCTGGTGGGCTCATTTGTTGTGTAACTAATTTTTTTTGTTGTTAGCTATTGATGGTTTGCATACTCTTGCTTTTCCAGCCTCTGTATTACGAGTGTTTTTCTCCTTGCATGCCCAGAGCTGTCCTAACTTGCCCAGACATGCCGTGATGACGTCACAGCTGACGTCACAGGATGTCCGGAACTGGTGGTCATAGCTGCGATGCTTTGCAACCTGCCTCTGTGCTCCGTCGCCCAGCGACGGTCAGCGGCCTTTCCGGACCGCTTTCTTCAAGATGGCGCCGTTGATCTTCAATTAAACTCCTTCTCTCCACTCTATTTCTATCTTTTTTTTTATTTTTTATGGACTCTCATAGTGCACAACGCTCAGCTGGTCTGAACACGAGTTAGACTTTCCCCAATTAGTGTGGTGGCTCCCTGGAGGGTGCTGATTAATGTGGGGGGTCCCAATTAGCTCTAATTGCTAATTAAATCGTGTTCAGGCCAGTTGGGCGTTGTGCACTATGAGAGTCCAGTACCTACTACTCCCACCATGGAGCCCAACTTGGGGAACGTGCCCCGCACGCTAACACCTACCTCTGCACTATACCCTAGTGCAGCTTCTGGAGAGTGAAAAGACTGCCCAAGGTTGACCCTTGCCGCCAAAGAAGGTGAAGGGAGGAAAAGGAAGACAGTGAAGGAGTGGAGAAAGAAAAAGTAATGAAAAGGGAGATGGCGACTAGCTGAATAATCCTGGCCGGGCCTTCCAGGACTACCCGACTATGGGAAGCAGGGGCCAAAGCGGTGTGTTGCTTTCCCGGAGGGGCCCCGAAGGGTCCAAAACAACCTCCGGGTCCACTCAACCGCCAGGATCCCCCTTTCCCCAGACACGGGAAAGCCACGCACAGCTATACGTGGGGGTCTCCCTCCTGCGGCGACCCAACCGTGAATGCAGGAGGGGGCTACTGCGGCTGCTGCCGGGCGATGGGGGCGCCAATTTCCCGACGCCGGGACGGAACCCTGTGGCACACCGTTCTCCTGAATAAAAGAACGTGAGAGTGATGTGCCCAACTGGACCCTAAAAGTTCTGTCCTGTAGAAAATTTGCGATGCAGCGGAGCATACGACCGCGTACACAGAAATTGTGCAAGTCGCGAACGATACCATATCGCCATGCTGTATCGTACGCTTTTTGAAGATCGAAAAATATGGAAATACAATGCTGTTTTCTGACAAACGCTTCCCTGATGACAGTTTCCAGCCGCAGCAGATGATCAGTGGTTGAGTGGGCGGCTCTAAATCCGCACTGATACCTGTCGAGACATCCATTTTCTTCGAGGAAGTACATCAGGCGGTAGTTAACCATGCGCTCGAAGGTTTTGCCTAAACAGCTTGTAAGGGCTATAGGCCTGTAGCTACATACGTTGGAAGGATCTTTCCCAGGCTTCAAAAGTGGAACGACTGTCGCCACTTTCCAACGAGATGGGAGTTCACCCTGATTCCAAACTGAATTGAAAAAAATGCAGAAGACCTTCTAGTGATGTTTTTGATAAGTGCTGCAACATGCTGTACGTGATTCGATCTGGCCCTGGTGCTGTTTGTTTTGGAGACGACAGAGCACGCAGCAGCTCCATCAAACAAAATGGTTTATTAAAAGCATGTCTGTCATTGGTGCCATATGTAATTTTGAATTTCTCAGCATCATCTTTGACTTTTAAGAAATCCCTAGTGTAGTGAGAGGAGGAAGAAACGCTCTGGAAGTGTTCTCCCAACACATCTGCTTGTTCTTCTAAAGTTTGGCACACCGTACCATTCCTCTCCAAGAGAGGAATAGAGAAGCTTGTGTAACTGCCCTTTATTTTCTTTAATCGATCCCACACAACCTTAGTTGGGGTATTGCTATTCAAGGAGGAGACAAAACCCTTCCACGATTCACTCTTTGCTTGTCGGCGTGTCCACCTCGCTTTTGCTCGAGCTCTCTTAAACGCCAGTAGATTTGCTGGGGTTGGATACCGCCGGAACTTGCCCCAAGCACGGTTCTGCTCTTTTCGTGTATTTCCACAGTCCTCTGACCACCAAGGCTTGCAACGCCTGGGCAGTTGACCTGATGACTGTGGAATGGACTTGGTTGCTGCTTTTACAAGAGTGTCTGTTACATAGTTATTTGCGTCATTAATGTTCAGCCCAAGGAGGGACTCTATAGAAAGTGTGGCTTCTTGTTTAAAGAGGTTCCAGTCTGCTAACTGTATCTTCCAACGAGGTGGGCGGGTTCTAATAGCAGCTGATGGTCGATTGATCTCTAAAACTACAGGGAAGTGATCGCTACCATAGGGGTTTTCGTCCACTGTCCATGAAATGTCCTGAAATACAGATGGACTGCACAGCGAAATATCTATGGCTGAAAAGGACTGCGAAGCAGCATTAACATGAGTAGCGTTTCCTGCATTGAGCAGGCAGATTGGCAAGGATGCTAATAATGTCTCAAACATTTTGCCTCGGGTGTCAACTCTGGAACAACCCCAGAGCAAATGATGCGCATTGAAATCTCCCAGTAGTAGAAAAGGCGATGGGAGCTGATTAATAAGGTCTTCAAGCGGTCTCTGTTCGACCCTGACTGATGGCGGTAGGTATAAAGAGCATACCGTCACTACACGGTCAGTGCAGATCTGTACAGCAATGGCCTCAAGATTTGTGGAAAGTGGAACGTCTCTCGTGGGAAGTGTTCTGGCCGTGGGAAGTGTTCTGGCCGTGAGAATGGCCACACCTCCGGAAGCACGTGCCGTGTCTGTTCGGTCCTTACGGTAAACGTTCCACCGTCGGAGGTGGAAAGGGGTGTCTGGAATCAAATTTGTTTCTTGGAGACAGAAACAGACAGCATGATGTTTGTCTGCCAAATCATGGACATCATCAAGATTTTTCAGCAAACCCCGGCAGTTCCACTGAATAATGCTCTGGGAACCCATAAGAAATGCACAGAAGAGGAAAAAGAATATGGACTGAACGACTACTCTAAGGCGTAAAGACCTTGTGGAACAACTGTCCATGAATGCGGAGGGATTAAGGAGCTTGTATTCTCGGTGGAGGAACCCTTTGTTGTTGTTCCTTGGCTTTTCCTCCTCGTCCTCGGTCAGCTTTTTTCCCTCTCTGTTCCTTGCCCATGGAAAGACTTGGTAGACTCGAAGACGACTTCTGAGAGCAGCAGTTGTCGTCATCGAGATCCATGCTCTGACTCGTGTTTTGGGACAGGCCCATGGCAATCCCGTCCCAAACGGAAGGGGATGCAACAACCTCCTCTGAGGTTAACATCGCATCTCCCTGGCTGTTCGTCTGAGAGGCCACTGGAGGAGAACCCTCAGTGTCCCTCTCTTTGTGTTGGGGAGTATGGAGGGGAGCCCCAGAGGTCTGGGTCTCCACCGATACTCTGAGTGGTGCCACTCCCCTGCGCACCACATCAGAGAAGGTTCCTTTCTTCTGGAACGCCAATTGTGCCTTTGCCGCACTGTATGTAATATTTTGCTCAGTTTTCAGCTTGAGGATCTGTTTCTCCTCCTTCCAACAAGGACATGATCTGGAGTAAACAGGGTGGTTACCCTTGCAATTGGCACACTGAAAATCATTGCTGCAAGACTCTGACGAATGGTCTTTGCCGGAGCACTTAGCACAGACGGGCTGCCCACGGCATACCTGAGAACCGTGGCCAAACCGCTGGCACTTGTAACAGCGACTCGGATTGGGGATGTAAGCCCTCACATTGCAACTGAGGTAACCGGCCTTGATTGTGTCTGGCAGCTTGTGGAGCTTGAAAGAAAGGATTATGTGCTTTGTTGGGATTTCTTTCCCATCCCTACGTATGACTATTCGCTTTACAGCTACCACACCGTGCTGTTGTAAGCCTTCTTGAAGTTCCGATTCCGAACAGTCAAGAAGGTCGCTCTCAGAAATTACTCCTTTAACAATGTTGAGACTCCGGTGTGAACTTACTGTGACAGATATCCCATTGATGCTTGTCAGTGAAAGAAGTGCAATGCTTTGCTCTCGCTTTTCAACGTGGACTTGGATATCTCCAGAGCCCAGTTTCTTGGCATTGTATTCTTTACCTATCAGCTGTTCAAGTGCTTTCGCTATTACAAAAGGAGATACCTTTGACAGTGGTCTTGTGTCGTCATTCGAGTGGACAACGAGAAACTTTGCAAACCATGGTTCGGGTGTTGAGGTATTTAAATCAATTTGCTGGTACTCGGTGCGGAAC
This sequence comes from Ornithodoros turicata, assembly GCF_037126465.1. NCBI lineage: Eukaryota > Metazoa > Arthropoda > Arachnida > Ixodida > Argasidae > Ornithodoros > Ornithodoros turicata. The sequence goes on along the minus strand of NC_088203.1, from coordinate 74,837,214 downwards.
CGTTTCCGATTCCGATCTCGGGGTTTTAAGGAAGAGGAAGCCATAAAGGTGACAATACAATTCGATGCAAGGGTCCTGCCGCCCACCACGGAGCCCAACCAGGGGACCGCGTTTCACGCAGTAGCAGGTACGCCTACACTATACCCAAGCGCAGCTTCTGGAGAGTGAAAGACTGCCCAAGGTTGACCCTTGCCGCCAAAGAAGGCGAAAGGAGGAAAGGAGAGAAGAAGGAGACCAAGGAAGAGAAAGTAATGAAAAGGGAGATGGCGACTAGCTGAATAATCCCGGCCCGGTGTTCCAGGACCACCCGACTATGGGAAGCAGGGGCCAAAGCGGTGTGTTGCTTTCCCGGAGGGGCCCCGAAGGGTCCTAAACAACCTCCGGGTCCACTCAACCGCCAGGATCCCCCTTTCCCCAGACACGGGAAAGCCACGCACAGCTATACGTGGGGGTCTCCCTCCTGCGGCGACCCAACCGTGAGTGCAGGAGGGGGCTACTGCGGCTGCTTCCGGGCGATGGGGGCGCCAAGTTCCCGACGCCGGGGTGTGTGCTGATGATGATTCGTGTTTTAATGGCGCAGCGGTAACTACGACCATAACCTGTGTGTGCTCAAGGTCAAGATTTGCCTTCGATGTACCCAGACAGAACGCAAATAAATGTATTCATCGAAAAATAAAAGTAGCGGCACCACATTGCTGTTGGTGGTACAAGAGAGCTTGCAGAAGGGTAAACTCCGACATGGAAAAAGTGGCATGTGTTCAAAAAAATATTTCTCAAAATTAACAAAAGTGTAGCCTGCTGGTTCTTTGCTGTGCCGAAGAAGGCAGCCCATAGTCCATTTTAGCTTTGACTATGTATTGAGGATGATGATTAGGATTTTAATGGCGCAAAGACAACTTAGGCCGTTGACTATGTGTTCCTAACTCAATGTCAACATTGACTTTTTCCGCCCGCAATATTGCAAATTTTGAAAAATTTGCATCTTTGCATAATCATTTAGTAGAGGTGTTCGTATAGTGAAATTCTCGAATACAAGTAGTAGACGACTACCTGAAAAACCGTCCTCCGAATATCAAATCGAATATCTCGGCCCTGCAAAAATACCTACTGCAGCCTTGACACTGAATTGTCAGGTCCAGCAACCTTGCATAAACACTACAAATATAGTACTGTTGCTTGTCAAAGGAGCAGTCACATAAGAATGAGAAATAAATAAGGCCCTCAGCTTCCTGGGCGTAATTTTATGCAAATGGAGGGTCAAAATCAATGTATTTTAAAACCAACTACAGTAGTAAAAAATAGGCAAATGAACTTGAGTTTGCATTATCCTTAAAAAAATAACAAAAAACGAAATCAGCTAGGTAGCCTACCAGACGGTGTTGTACTGTACCAGTCATGTTGCCATTTTAAGTTAATTGCTCTACGCAAGGCAGACCTCAGATCCTGTGCTGGTACGTCAAAGGGGGTTATGTCACCTGAGAGTGCGTTGGTAGCCGCTGTGTCCGCGAGCTCGTTATCGGGTATCCCAACGTGACTGGGCACCTAGCAAAGTGTCAAGGAAAGACCTCTGTTTATTATTCGGCTAGACAGGTGTTTTGCTCGCAGAACGAGCAGGTTTTTTGGTGGCTGCAGGCTACATATAGCCTGCAGGCAACTAAGTGAATCAGTGTACACAACTGATGACCTGATGGAAAGTCGTAGTATATGGTTAAGTGCCAATATTATGCAATAGACTTCTGCGGTGAAAATGCAAGCTGTGTTTGGCAATCGATGCGATCTACAAGATATGTCTGTCACCACTGCACATGAGACACCGCTGTCCGTTCTGGAACCATCTGTGTAAAATGCGACGCGGTCCCCAAAACCTTCTTTTATAGACAGAAACTCTTGCAGGAGTACGGCTGTGGGGTTTCGTGTTTCTTGTACTGCAATAAAGATGCATTGTGCTCTTGCGGTGGTTGCCACGGAGCAATGCTCCCACTAGTTCCTACAGGCGTAGAATCGTACTCTGAAAAACTGTTTGTTTCAATTTCCTGCAGGATTCGCAAGTTGAAAGGAGGTGTACATGACGGTTTGTTAAGAAATAACTGTTTGCAGCGTGTCTGATTAACACAAGAGAAAGCTGGGTGCTGTGGATAACTTCGTACTTTTAGTGCATATGTGGAGGCAAGGTAAAATCTCCGTCTTTCTAATGACCACTCGTTGCACTCCACATAGAAACTCTCGACTGGCGATGTGCGAAACGCTCCCAAGACAAGTCGCAGTCCCTGGTGGTGGACAGGGTCTAGAGCTTTCAAGACGGACTTTCGTGCAGAGCCGTACACGACAGATCCATAGTCAAGCTGGGAACGGATGCAAGATGTGTAGATGCGGCGTAGAACCTCACGGTCTGCACCCCAGGATCTATGTGACAAGATTTTGAGAACGTTCAGAGATTTCCCACATTTACTTTTTATAGTGACGTGTATATATATATGTTTGTAACTCAAACGTCGCCATGCCAGTACTGGACAGCTGTTTCGGCCTTGTTGGGCCTCATCAACAGTACGTAGGCAGGCAACGTTTGAGTGGATGGCGTCAGAAGGTCACGTAACACGTGATTCCTCCCGTCAGGGTGAGATAACTCACTCACTGAAAGCCCAGTGCAAAGCCAGTGAAGTATAAAATGAAAAAAAAAATAGCCGGAGCTCTTTGGCTGCACGTATAGCATATGTTTGTAACTCAAACGTCGCCATGCCAGTACTGGACAGCTGTTTCGGCCTTGTTGGGCCTCATCAACAGTACGTAGGCAGGCAACGTTTGAGTGGATGGCGTCAGAAGGTCACGTAACACGTGATTCCTCCCGTCAGGGTGAGATAACTCACTCACTGAAAGCCCAGTGCAAAGACAGTGAAGTATAAAATGAAAAAAAAAAAAATAGCCGGAGCTCTTTGGCTGCACGTATAGCATATGTTTGTAACTCAAACGTCGCCATGCCAGTACTGGACAGCTGTTTCGGCTTTGTTGGGCCTCATCAACAGTACGTATAGGCAGGCAACGTTTGAGTGGATGGCGTCAGAAGGTCACGTAACACGTGATTCCTCCCGTCAGGGTGAGATAACTCACTCACTGAAAGCCCAGTGCAAAGCCAGTGAAGTATAAAATGAAAAAAAAAAATAGCCGGAGCTCTTTGGCTGCACGTATAGCATATGTTTGTAACTCAAACGTCGCCATGCCAGTACTGGACAGCTGTTTCGGCCTTGTTGGGCCTCATCAACAGTACGTAGGCAGGCAATGTTTGAGTGGATGGCGTCAGAAGGTCACGTAACACGTGATTCCTCCCGTCAGGGTGAGATAACTCACTCACTGAAAGCCCAGTGCAAAGCCAGTGAAGTATAAAATGAAAAAAAAAATAGCCGGAGCTCTTTGGCTGCACGTATAGCATATGTTTGTAACTCAAACCTCGCCATGCCAGTACTGGACAGCTGTTTCGGCCTTGTTGGGCGTCATCAACCAGGTCACAGGAGCTCATCCAAAACTGCCGTCAAACTACGGAAGCCGCCATTAGGCGTCCCCGTGTTGCCAGGCCAGAACTGGCGGAGCCCGCTAGTTTTGGCGGAGGAAATCTGAACAATGGTTTTGGTCCATGTTTGTCGTTTTGTCACTGTGTGTACCAAACAAAGACGTGTGAAACGTGATAAAAAGCGATTAAACCTAGAGTGGGGTCATATCTTGTGTGTTTTATTGTTCCGATGTATTGTTTTAGACTGGCCTCCACCTCTGAGCTTTCTAACTCGAGCCTACTTAGATTTCCGTTTCTATTCCGTGGTTGTCAAACCTGTCGAGCCATAAAACGCGTGAACGTGTCTTTAATTAGTGAGTTTATTGGCGATGTCAAAGATATCGTGGTTACCGATGCCTTTAAATGGAGCCGAAATCCGAGAGCTTCGACTTCGAGAGCAACTTCGGAAGTCCGCAACATAAACATGAAACTCCCCATTGGCCTCTGGGGATCGAACTCCCCATTCATAATCTTAAAATAAAGTTGTTATTGTTGTTGCCCAATAAATGCATAAAAGAGAACTGCACTCAGTGCCGAGAGGGTGGATCAGGAGCATCTTTCCTAAAGTAAGTAGCCTGCTTTTCCTACTTTCATGTGTGTGAAATTCTTCCACTATGTTTTTGAGTGAATTAAGTTTGTCTTTCCCTGGCCGTGCAGCTTTGTACATCAGAGTGCCAATATGCACAAACATAGCTTTATATTTGTAACAATCACCTAAACCTATAAATTCCAACATCAGAAATATTATACTAACACAGCATTGACTAGAGGGCACATGCCGCAAGGTAGCATGCCGTTTAGCAACCACCTTATCCCAGTTACTTATATTTGTTTGATCCCATCTGCCATGTCTTTGTTTCACCATCTGAGAAAAGGTACCGAAAGAAGCAGTGCAAGTTACTAAGAAAATAATTGCATTTCAGATACAAGTACACACAAGTATTGGAGCACCTTATATATTCCTCAAGATAATACAAGCACTCAGATATTTTCACTCTGGGAATACGGCAAGCAGATGCTGCACCATCCCATTAACAGCTCCACGAAGGCTCTGGGGATGCATGCACCTGCAGCTGGAGATCCTATAGCTTTTTCCGACACATTTGAAGGTGTATTATGCGTGTGCTACATAAAGATAAAGAGGGCACTACTTCTGTCGTTTCTGTAACATTGTTAATGAAAACTTGTCACCTTCACAGGCTCCCACAACAACATACGGAACGATATTCGAAATGGTTCAGCGACTTGAGGAAGTGAATGTGAAATCCTACACTGACTGCAAACACGACCTCATGTGCTCCACTCATTTTCAGCAATGCTCCTTTTATGGTGGACACAGTCGATCTGTACTGAAGCCTGGTGCATGCCCTAGCGTTTCGGCACCAGGTCAACAAAGTATACATGTTCAGGTGATGGAGCTTACACTGTTTCATTCCTTTTAGTGTCAGTGTGCCTCTGTACTTCCCTGTGAATTTTCTTAATTTTATCCTGCTTGTGCTTGTGTGCAGGTCATGCAACAGTAAACCAACAGCAAAGTGTGTCTCAGATGCAAACCTCTTCAAGCATTTGCCATGACACAGGAACGGCTTCACTTGGGCCATTCAGTTGAAAGTTTGCTTGCAGCGTACTTTTTGCTAATTAAAAGTACATGATTGCTGCATAAACGTAATTTTTAAAAGCCAAAAAAGGGTGGCCAGATAGTTTGTGTGAGGCATATTCATCTAGCACATGTTACATGACTAAAATTCATGTACTAACCACAAAACTATTGCTTAAATTTTTGTGGAATTATACCAAAACCAAGAAAGAATCTCCAGCAAAGTGCGCGGGCACTACGACTGTCTACATCAAGCAGCTGTGTGCTACAACATGTTCTACATCGTGTCTGCTCAGTCGATCATCTCTTTTATATGGGGAGTACCGACACTGACAGTGCAGCGTGGCGTGGTGAATGCCCCTGTGTAATACGGTCACAGCTTGTTACAGAGAAAGTCAATGCGATTGTATTTTCACTGAAACAAAATAGAATCATCTCTTGATTGATGAAATTCACGAATTCCTTTATTTTATTAACAGTGCCCTCTCAAACAAAACCCATTTCCTTATTTATTCTAAAATTATAAGACTTTATGACGCTTTATGAATCTCAATTAATTATAATATTTTGCAAGAATATTGACCATTCACAAATTGTGTGTTAAATGTATTCGATATAATAAAGTAGACCACTCATGATCACCATCCATTCTTTTAATATAGAGGTGTACCTGTGTCGAACAGCCTGTGTACCTACAACATTATATTTACGGTCTGAGATTTTCAAGTTAAACTCCTCTCCTACTGATTATTACCCCTAATCAGTTGAGCTCCAATTTTGGTTGAACATGATCTCTGTCTGAACTCCAATCATGTATCATATCTACTAATTATTGGCAATATGAATGCATATGTATGATGTAAAATTATTTTAGTGCAAAAATAAACTATGCAAGGCACGTTTGATATCACAACATTCAGCATTTGTGACCATTAATTGTGAGAACTGCATATTTGACTTCCTTTACCTGAGGTCAAGTTGCACAGAGAAAAGAGAAAAATTACGAAGCTTATAATACCCAAATGCATCAGCAGCACCTGATGTCACCCTGATTTACAGATGTGAAACTGAAAGACTGTACCTCCTCATTTTTCTTCCCTTTTCTAGAGAGCATACTTAAAAAAAAAAGACACGCAAGTACAGTTTGCTCAGACGTAGCGCTGTAGAACAGCATCTCATCCACAACTACGTTTTTACATGATCCTTGGCAGCAGCAGATACATGTCTGTTGACTACCCCGTGAAATAGCTTAATTTTACTGTACTGTTCTCTAATGAAATCGTGACTCGCATTAATTAACAGATTTTCTTTGTTGCAAAAAGTTGTGTGTTGCTCTCTCATTCACCTACACGTTTCCCTCTACTTCGTGCATTCGAATAGCTATTCTGCCTGAATCACGGCAGATTGTGATATCGCACATCGACCTACAGAGCTCTGTGCCAAGTACCGTCAACATGCGCAGTTCATTCGATGCAAACAACTTGATGCATCTGTTAATAGTTCAATTGCATGATGCAGCTACCACGATGATCCATATGCTGCGTACTTCACTTCGCTAAACTTGAAACGAATTCACAAAAACGAACGCAGGTCATCGTTCATGGTAGGAGTGGTAAATGGCACGCAAATGTAAAGGCCACAGCACCGACAACACTACTCCAATAAACGCGACGACGTAAACAAGGCTTGAAGCCCGGAAGCCACAAATCACCAATTTCACAAAACTGTGCAGCATATTGTAGATCATGAACTTCGAAAAATACGTTTCCTCAATTCACAAACTGACGATTTCGCATTATCTTCGCCTTCGCAGTGCTTCCTCTTGACATTGGGAGCATTTAGGCTTGGCTTGGACAAGTTGCCAGTTGGATGGCTTGGATTGAGTCTCTAATCCACTTGGATCCAAACAATCATCCAACTTTAGGCACAGTGTGCCCAGACACTTTATACTTTGCGCCAAGTATGGGGAGAGATATTTCTGTGCTAATAACTGTGGGACGTCTGATGGCTGCCGCCGCCGTTTGACGCGCTGAATAGGGAGAAATGCATGGGAAGATGACGACTTACTCCCACCTGTCATCAACAGTACGTAGGCAGGCAACGTTTGAGTGGACGGCGTCAGAAGGTCACGTAACACGTGATTCCTCCTGTCAGGGTGAGATAACTCACTCACTGAAAGCCCAGTGCAAAGCCAGTGAAGTATAAAATGAAAAAAAAAATAGCCGGAGCTCTTTGGCTGCACGTATAGCATATGTTTGTAACTCAAACGTCGCCATGTCAGTACTGGACAGCTGTTTCGGCCTCGTTGGGCCTCATCAACAGTGCGTAGGCAGGCAACGTTTGAGTGGATGGCGTCAGAAAGTCACGTAACACGTGATTTCTCCCGTCAGGGTGAGATAACTCACTCACTGAAAGCCCAGTGCAAAGCCAGTGAAGTATAAAATGAAAAAAAAATAGCCGGAGCTCTTTGGCTGCACGTATAGCATATGTTTGTAACTCAAACGTCGCCATGCCAGTACTGGACAGCTGTTTCGGCCTCGTTGGGCCTCATCAACAGTACGTAGGCAGGCAACGTTTGAGTGGATGGCGTCAGAAGGTCACGTAACACGTGATTCCTCCCGTCAGGGTGAGATAACTCACTCACTGAAAGCCCAGTGCAAAGCCAGTGAAGTATAAAATGAAAAAAATAGCCGGAGCTCTTTGGCTGCACGTATAGCATATGTTTGTAAGTCAAACGTCGCCATGCCAGTACTGGACAGCTGTTGACAGCTGGACAGCTAATGTGACATATGTGTATATTTATATATATGTGACAAGATTTTGAGAATGTTCAGATTTCCCACATTTACTTTTTAGGTTCCTTATGTGAGGGTTGAAAGTGAGCTTGCGGTCAAAAGGTATACCCAAGAATTTATGCTCAGATTTGACCGTCATATCTTGGCCATTCATTTTAAGTTCTAGCTCAGGAAACATACCCCCTTACTCTTGAGAAGGGTACGCAAACCGTTTTCTCAGGTGAGAAATTAAACCCATTCTCAGATGACCATTTTGCTAATTTGTTCACACAGAGCTGGAGTTGTCTCTCACATCTTGAAATGCTTGTAGACGAACAAGATATCTGAACATCGTCAACGTATAGTGAGTACATGACGGATGGCGGAATAGCGTGAACAATAGAGTTCATTTTGACTATGAAGAGTGTGACACTCAGAACGGAAACCTGTGGTACACCGTTCTCCTGAATAAAAGAACGTGAGAGTGATGTGCCCAACTGGACTCTAAAAGTTCTGTCCTGTAGAAAATTTGTGATGCAGCGGAGCATACGACCGCGTACACCGAAATTGTAGAAGTCACGAACGATATCATATCGCCATGCCGTATCGTATGCTTTTTGTAGATCGAAAAATATGGATATACAATGCTGTTTTCTGACAAACGCCTCCCTGATGACAGTTTCCAGCCGCAACACATGATCAGTGATTGAGTGGGCGGCTCTAAATCTGCACTGATACCTGTCGAGACATCCATTTTCTTCGAGGAAGTACATCAGGCGGCAGTTAAGGCGGAATCACCCCAATGTAATCTCTATGGGTATCACGGTGCCCAGTTCATCTCGCAAACCACTGCTTTTAGGTAGCCAAACTCTGGGCACAAAATAATGGAAGATTCCATGTAGGTATTGACACCTTTTTAATTCATCTTCTGCACACGGTTGAATTCATACATTTTTTTGCTTCCTTGGAAACAAATACATTGAGCCCTATGGAACTAGCATGAAAACGGTCGGTATAACGTCGGTGAAGAAAATTTTCCTTTTCAGAATGGTGTCCAGCTGTGCAAATGTTGATTCTGATCACCTTTCAATTGAAGTTTCGTATCAAGGTACTCAAGTTTCCGCGGTGAAGTGGACATAAATTTTGCTGTTTGTCGTCTGCTCGCCGGGGCTGCACTGTGCTGCCACCACATCCAGCTTCCGCTTTGGGAGAGGGACCTCGGCTTTCGCACCTAGCTGGGAGAGGGGACGGGAGAAGGTGCGCGAGCAAGCGCGTGCAGGTAATCAAATGTCTGATAATCAAATTACATTACAAATTCCGACTTCGTTTTTCTTTGCAAACATATCCTCTATGTCACTCAAGGGCTCGTGACTGAAACAGTTAGTTGAACCTTTGGCTCACGAAACGTATTAGGGATCGTATAGTGTCTCAACTAAATAAAAAAGCTGCCGTTGTTGGTGCTAGCAAGTTTTACTCTTAAGAAAGTTCCCCAGTTGCGTACGATCCGCCTATCCACAAATGACTAGATCAAGAAAACGTCCATCAAAAGCAAGTAAGCGAACGGAAAGAGCAAGGAGCATTGCCACAGCTCGCAAGAGGATGTGGCTTGTTGCCACATCATTGGCGGAAAACTCTGACAGGTAGGCGTCGCATGACATAATTTATAGCTGTCCAATCCCTAAAGTGGAAATATCCCCAAAGGAGTGCAAAACTTGTTCGCAAGTAAAGCACGAGATGCACCGCAAAAAAAAGAAAAAAAAAGAAAAAGAAAACTATAAAATAAAAGTTCACTTCGTGTTTCCTTTTTAGCTTGGAAAGTGAGTAATGACCAGATGCAGCATTTGCGCTTGCAGCGCGTTGTTGCTGACCCACGTTGGGTATACTATTCCTTACTTTATTAGAGGAAACGCGTGAGCGTCACCTACTCTCACATACGCTTACAGGTCTCTGTTTGTAATTTCACCTCTAGGGATCAGTCCTGTGCATTTGATGCGGACGTGATGGACACTGAAGCACAATGGGTGTCTACCCCAAAACGTCCAAACACGGGAAAGCCACAGGAATGTACTTTCATGCCACGTCACGTCTGCGATAACAACGACGCAGGCAGTGATAACCGGTAGCAGTCGCAGAGAAGTGATCTGGAACTACCAGCATCCGCGTCGAGTGTTCACGGCAGATCGGGAAACGACGACAACCGGCACCCGCCTCGTACGGCATCGTTGTCCGCAACCTCTGTGTGCGACTTTCCAGAAACCCCTGTCAACACAAGCCAGTCGATGGTGTCAGAAACCGCAGATGGTGAACGAGCCACCCTAGTCATCAACTTTCAACAAGTGATTGAGGAATACGGAAAAGCTGCTGTTACACAGTAAATCATTTTACACCTTTATTTGCTCAAACAAGGTGTATTCTTAAAAAAAACACCCTTTTCTATTCCACAAAGAGTGCAAAAAGTGCATTAGTAAGGGTGTAATATCGACATACACCACGTTTTATCCAATGTGGATCATTAAGGGTGTAAAGTGGGGTGTTGAAACAGGTGTTTTCCGTCGAATGCACCTTTTTTACACTCATTTGAATTGGGAGTATGGTGTTAAAAATGGTGTTTTATTTCGTGAGAGAAAAATTATGCTGGTTTCACAGCTCCGCTCAGCAAGTAATCACATTATAGACGATAACCTGAGTTAAAAACACAGTATTTGACAGGGAGGGATGTTAGAAATTTAGCTTATATCTTTGACTCGTTGCATGCGTGAGTGTTAATTGCAAAAACACATTCCCGCCACCGCTACGAACGTTTCCCGCCCCACCACATGTAACGAACGTGCCCCAACAAATTGTACTCCAGTATATGATCCATCCGACACGCCAATATAGGCTACTGAGGGTGCCCTAGGTCTCTTTATGCTTCTGCACTCAGGTTGTTCCCACAGTGTTACCAAGCTACCGAGGCGTGCCTGCGACGCATTGCGCTCCGGTTTAGGTTCTCCGATGGAACCACGGCTAGAAATCTGCCGTGTTCGCGGTGCTGCTTGCCATAGAAGCAAGACCGTCGAACTGCATGTCTCGGCCAGTGGTGTCGGTATGCTGCCGCGGAAGCTCCTATTACACTATTGGCGAGGGAATATTTGCGAACAAATAATTCCATCATAAAAGGTGTTTTCAATAGAATACTCCCATTTTAAGGGTGTTTTTGTTTTTATACACCCATTATAACAGTGTTTTACTAGGAATACACTTAACTAAAGGGTGTATTAGAAAACACCCATCATTTGAGTGTAAAGGCAACACCAAAAAGGTGTGCGCCATGGGACAAGCCATTTACACCAAAAAACTGTAAAAACGTTTACTGTGTACTCATTCACAAGAATACGTGTTTTGTGGCCAGCTTCGGTTCTACAAAGAAGTTAGAGTGGAGCTGAGTGTCACATTGGAATATCGCTGCACCAAATCACCTCTCTGCACCTTTAGCCATTTTGTGCGCACACAACCTCCACTGGATTCGAAAAACAGCATCAATGCTGATATTGTTCGAGGATGTCTCGCGGTCGGAATTGGGTTCACTCAAGCCCGAGAACTTACAGCATCAGTTGGCCTTCCCTTCCTTTCTTACAAATTGTATCAGAAGTGCGAGGACAAAGTTGGCGAGAGTTTGCACGCTGCAACGTTGGACTCTATGAAGGCTGCCGCTCAAGAGGAAATCGAATTGGCGAAGCAATGTAAAGAATGTCCTGATCCCTGACGGCTTTTGGGAGATTCCGGTCATAGTGGAGGAAGGATGGAGTAAGAGGTCTTTTGGGCACAGCTACAATGCAAACAGCGGTGTCGCGGTTATCGTCGGCAAATATTCACGAAAGATACTGTACATTGGCGTCAGGAACAAGTATTGCACTCTTTGTCAACGTGCGGACGCTGAAGGGAAAGATCCTTTTCCACACACCTGTGCACGCAACTGGGCTTCATCTTCGACCTCAATGGAGCGCGACATTATCGTCTAGGGTTTCCAAGAAAGTGAACGAATGTACGGAATCAGATATACGACACTAACTGGCGATGGAGATAGCAGCGTTTTCGTTGCTGTTCAAACACAAGTTTCATACGGTCGATTGGTAAGAAAGTTGAATGCGTGAATCACCTGGTCAAAAATTACACTAAAAGACTGTACATCGCTGCAAAAGACACCAAAGCATTCACATCACCAGATGGAAGGGAAGCCAGGAAGATTTTGTCGTCAGCGAATATCCGAATCCTAGAGGGTCTCGCGAGGTCCACGGTTAGACGACATGCCCAAAACACCCACGCTGTGACGCCTGAAGCGATACAGAGGCTACGTCACCAACTGAAAAACGGCCCGTATCATGTTTTCGGCATCCACAGCGGTTGTCCCTCTGAGCATTGTCCCATCAAGAGAGGTGATGCGGTTGAACACGAACGACGGACCGAAAAGGGCAGGCTTCTAATACGATCCGGCATGATGGTAGAAATTCAAAAGGCCATTGATATACTCGCTGACAGGAGTGACATACTCCTTCTGGACGCAACAAGCAATGCGGCTGAGACATACATGAGCATGGTTGCTCGTACAGTAGGCGGAAAGCGCGTGGACTTTGCGAAAGGCAGGGGGTATGGAAATAGGTGTCGCCTTGCAGCCATTGCACACAACATGAGAGGCGCAAAGTAGCACGTATTCTACCTGCAGAAGTCATCCGGGAAGAGGCCGACGTCTTCGTTGATCAAGATAATAGAAGAAAGAAAGAGACGAGACGAACGCAAGGCACGCAGAAAAGCGGTGCGTCGTGACAATCCCTGCGGGATGCCAAAATTTTCAAGCGTCGCCGGAGACAAGGACTATAGGCCAGATTCACAAAGGCCGGACCTCGAGAACAACATCTTTCTGCAGAAAGCTAAAGAGCTAGCTGACAAAATAAGACTTACAGCCCACGAAGCGAACACCCTCCAGGAATCTACGCTGGAACAAAGTCAGTGCTCACTTTGGCGTGCAGAAAGAAAGCAGAGGATACCTTCCACCTCGATTTACAGCATATGTCGGCCGCATCGAGCGACTTTCATGATGATGATGATGATGATGATGATTGGAGTTTTAATGGCGCATTAACTACATAGGTCATAATGCCCCAACACTGTGATTAAAATAAGACTAGTAAGAAGTAGGTGCAGTACTTAAAAAGGGGGAAATAACATCTAAAATACAAGACTAAAACTACACAAGACTTACAATTCCAATGTCTCTTAAAAAATTAAAAATTCTATTGAAAGGGATAATAGCCTCATCACCAAGCAAGAGCGCTGGATGAAGAGGCAAAAAATACGTATAAAACTCTGTGAAATGATGTTGACGATGGGTTTCGTGGTCTGGGCAGGTGATAAGAATGTGGATGACAGAGAGGAGTTCACCACAGTTTTCACACAGTGGCGGCTCTTCTCCACAGAGTAAATATTTGTGCGTGAGGAAGGTGTGACCTATCCGCAACCTCGTTCGCAGAACACTCAAGAGACGATTTTCCTGGCGGTCTCCATAACTTTGGATGTGTTGTTTAATCAAGTGTAGCTTGTTTTGTGTCTGAGTGTTCCAGAAGCTCTGCCATTTTGTGTACAGTGATTTCCTAAGTGCTGCCCTAATATCTTGCATGGGTATCTCGAAAGAACTGACGTCTTTCGAAGCTGCAGCAGCAGCAGCCCGGTCGACAAACTCATTTCCTTGTATGCCTGTGTGGCTAGGCATCCAGCATAAAATGACCGAATATCTCCTCTTCTGTGCCATACTGATTAAGGACTGTGCACGCTGTATCAAAAAATTCTTTGGTTTGCGTGTGCTACAAATAGCATTAACAGAACTTAAAGAATCTGTATATATTACTGCTGACGAGATGCAACCTTGAAGAATGTGGTTAAGTGCAAGGATGATGGCATAGATTTCTGCAGTTAAGAGGATGCTATACTGTTTAGACGATGTGACCTCACGCATGTGCCACAAGTCATGGCACAGGTCACTCCTGCGCTAGACTTTGATCTGTCCGTGTAAATTTCTGTGTGAGTCCCACAACTTTCCCTCACGTGTTCAAATTGTTGCTGTAGTACTTGTGTAGAGGTGTTGTGTTTGCTGTACTTAGTCAATGTAGTATAATGTAGTATCATACCTTGGCAGTGGTTGCCAAGGTGGGACTATTTTACCATGTTCTACAACTTGACAATCATAGGAAGAAAAATTGTGATCCTCAATATCTCGTTCAATCCCCATTGAAAGAGGGGGAACTACTGAAGGTCTGTTAATAAACAGCTGTTTGAAGCGTGTACTTTTAACACAAGTGAGTGCAGGGTGTTGTGGATAACTCCTTATTCTTAGTGCATATGACACCCCAATCGTCTTCTCTTCAACGAATATTCACGTGATTCTACATACAGACTTTCAACTGGAGAGGTGCGGAACGCACCAAGGATAAGCCTGAGCCCTTGGTGATGTACAGTGTCCAGGAGCTTCAATACGGATTGGCGGCCCGAGCCGTAGACGATAGAGCCATAATCTATCTTGGAGCGAATGCAGGCAGTGTATACACGGCGAAGTGTCTCCTGGTCTGCACCCCAAGATCTGTGAGAGGATTTTCAGTAGATTGAATGACTTAATACATTTTGCCTTCAGGTTCTGAATATGGGGCTTGAAAGTAAGCTTTGAATCGAACGTGATGCCAAGAAACTTACATTCGGATTTTACAAGAATATCTTGTTTATTAAGTTCCAGCTTAGGAGACAGAAACATTCCTCTGATTCTCGAGAAATTAACGCAGATTGTTTTTTCAGTAGATAATTTAAACCCATTATGTGAGGACCATTTTGCCATTTTATTTATACAGAGTTGCATCTGTCGTTCACATCTGGGTGAGTTCGCAGAACAACAAGATATCTGGATGTCATCCACATACAAAGAAAAAGATATGGAGGGTGGGATGACACTGGCTATAGAGTTGATTTTGATAAGGAATAACGTGACCTTGAGAACAGATCCCTGCGGGACACCATTCTCCTGCTCAAACAAATGTGATAAGGTTGTTCCCAGCTGAACTCTAAATGTTCTGTGTTGAAGGAAATCAGCAATACATTTCAAAAGATGACCCCGTATACCGAACGAATGGAGATCCTGTAGTATGCCATATCGCCACGCAGTGTCGTATGCTTTTTCGAAGTCGAAGAAAACTGACAAGCAGTGTTGCCTCCTGACAAAAGCTTCACGAATGGTTGTTTCTAGACGAACGAGGTGATCCATTGTGGAGCACCCCGTTCGAAAACCACACTGAAACTCTGATAGGCACTTATTCATTTCGAGAAAATGAACCAATCGGTTATTCACCATTCGCTCAAAGGTTTTGCCTATACAGCTTGTGAGAGCGATGGGACGATAACTGGCAGGACAAGAGGCTTCCTTCCCTGGTTTCAGGAGGGGGATTATGGTGGCAATTTTCCACGCAGACGGTAGTGTCCCCTGTATCCAAACATGGTTGAAGAACTGAAGTAAACATTTTTTTGATATGTCAGACAGGTTTTCAAGCATTGAATATGTAATACGGTCTGGGCCTGGAGCAGTCGCTTTTGCTGACAACAAGGAGCGTGACAATTCTACCATGGTGAAGGGCTGGTTATATCCAAAACCGTCTCCACCATTTACTGGAATCTTCTGTTTTTCTGATCCTTGTTTTTAGAAATTCACTGCTATAATGGGAAGAACTTGAAATGCTTTAGAAGTGTTCCCCAAGTGCATTAGCCTGTTCTTCCAAATTTTCGCATACATGACCGTTAACTTCTAAAAGAGGGACTGAATGACTGATATGCTCTCCTCTGATTTTACGAAGTCAGTCCAATACGATTTTGGACGGGGTATTACAAGATAGAGAAGATACAAAAGTTCGCCAAGAGGATCGTTTAGCCTGTTTTCGTGTCCACCTGGCCTTTGCTCTTGCCTCTTTGAAAAGTAAAAGATTTTCTGAGGTGGGGTATCTCCGGAATGTACCCCTTGCACGATTTTGAAGTTTGCGAGTTTCCTCGCATTCATTATTCCACCAGGGTTTAGGTCGCTTTGGGAGGCGACCAGATGTCTGGGGGAATGGATACTGTTGCTGCATCAAGTATGATGTTGCTGATAAGACAATTAGCTTCTTCTATTGTTACACTATCAATTGGAATTAAAGATAGGTCACTTCTTTCTGAAAACTGCCTCCAGTCGGCCAGTTGGAGTTTCCATCTAGGAGGGCGTGTTGTCAGAGTGTTCACTGGCGTAAGATATTTTAACACCACTGGGAAGTGATCACTCCCAAGTTGATTTTGTTTTACGGTCCATTCTATCTCCCGAAACAAGGATGGACTGCACAATGACAGGTCTAAGGTTGAGAGAGACTGACTTGAAGAATGTATGTATGTAGGTGCCCCTGTGTTTAAAAGGCAGGTGGATGTTGATAATAAGAACTTCTCTAACAATTTCCCTCGAGTGTCAGTTCTCGTACTGCCCCAAAGTGGATTGTGAGCATTAAAGTCACCTGGAAGTATAAAAGGACTTGGAAGTTGGCTGCATAAATCTTCTAATTCTTTTTGTGTAGTAGTGTCTGACGGTGGCAGATAGATTGAGCAGATGGTAACAATTCTGTCTAGACACATCTGCACGGCTACAGCTTCCAAGTCTGTAACTAGGTGTACTGCTTTGGTTGGGAGAGATCCTCGTGTGGCGATCGCAACACCACCAGATGCTCGGGTGGCGTCAGTTCGATGTTTTCGAAAGATATTGTGTCTTCGCAGTGGATTTTGTGTTTGTGTATTCAGATATGGCCGTTTCTTGAAGACAAAAGCATGATGCGTTATACTTCTCGAAAAGATCGTTGATGCCATCTAGATTAGAGAGTAACCCTCGGCAATTCCACTGGAGGATCGTGTGTTGCATAATGATTGCAGTAAGAAGAAAGACGCCTGTCAATAACTTTTGCCGACTAGGAAGAGCTTCCATTACCTATTTTTTTGTTGGCGGTGTGACCCGCGGCCTTGTGGTTTTCTTTCGTGCAGCCACAAGCTCCTTGTCAGATATGTCAGGGAGTGACCCGCTCCCCGACAGACTAGATATATTCTTTTTGGGGGCTTGGGAGCTCGTGCTCGCAAAGGAGCGCTCAGAGCTCGTCTCGTCCTCGCAATCCATGGATGTCACCTCCGTGGACTGTGAGGACAGGTGTGGCGTCGGTGTTAGTGACGCCACTGGAGTTTCGGGGACTGGAAGTGGATGTGCACCTTGTTGAACTTCATTTGTGGTTGTCTCTGTCAGTAGTGATTGCTCGGTCTGTGTGTACTGTGTTACTACTTTCACTTTCTGTTTCACGGCTGTGGCAAAAGATTTTTCGAAAAAGATGGGAGCTACTTTTTCCCTTGCTTCTGGGTAACTGATGTTCTGTGGGACTTCTTTTTCATATTTCGACTTTGTACAGGACCTCGAGTACGATGGGTGGTTGGAAGAACAGTTGACACAGCAGTCTGGCCCTTTGCATTCTTTAGTCTCATGGTCAGACTTTCCACATCGTGCACAACAGGCAGAGCCACGGCACCCGTCTGCAGCATGTCCAAACCTGTTGCACCGAAAACAGCGCAACGGGTTCGGAATGTAAGGTCGGACATCTGCTGACAAGTAGCCTACTTTTAGTTTTGTTGGAAGTGTGGGCCTGTCAAAAGTCAGTACTATATTTCGTGTGGTGATGTACTCCCCATTTTTACGGATTTTGATTTTACGTACATCAGTGACATCCTGGTCTTTTAAGTTTTCTAGGATTTCTTCCACAGGCACGTCAATCAGTTCTGATACTGCGATGACGCCCCTGCAAGTGTTCAGTGTTTTGTGCAAGGAAGCTGAAATCTTTTTACCCATCATCTCATGTGTGTTTAGAATGCGTTCACAGTCTATTTCATTGGAGCATTTTACGAGAAGGTCGCCAGATCTGATGCGTTTGATTTCAGTAATGTACTTAGACAGTGATGCCACCGCTTTCTCAATGAAAAAGGGTGACATCTTTCCCAGTGGTGCGCTTTTCTCTTTCTCTGTATCTGCAGAAGAAAGTACGATGTATTTTGAAGTGAACTGTTTTGTTACAGTCCTTAAGGCTTCGGTCCGTGGACGCTTTGCGGCCGCGATCTCATTAGAAGAAGAATATTTACCCATGTAGGTTTGATCAATGAGTATTCCAAAAAGGTCACCCGTATTTCATACTCATACATACGGGAAGGTCCCGGAGTTTGACAACCCATCAGCCGGGGCTTGACCAAGTCCCCGACTGCCACCGTTCAAGGTTTCTACCCTTCACCTTAAATCCCCTCGGCACGGTACGGATAACACCTTAGGACTGGGGGCTGGGGTCCGTGGTGGCGCCACTCACCAAACACCAGCCGAAGCCGGTGCCCCCTGCGGGGCGAGCGACTTTCAACTACTCGTCAATTGTGAAGCAGATATTGTATCCCAGGTCATTCCAGAGCAGGGATTGCCAATACGGTATGGACCACGAGAATGAGGCAGCTTCGGTATTCCAAGCCAGAAATCCAGCCTGTGTGGTGAAGCGCTGTGGTCTTTTTGTGAATCCTGACACGCCGTACGTGGCCACGAGCCCCGATCGCCTTATTGATGACGATGGCATCCTTGAGATCAAATGCCCTGCAAGTGCTCAAAACTACCCGTCCATCGTGGAAACTGCTAAAAGACATGCCATTGGTGTCAAAGTTTCTAAAGAAGGTTCACTGTACCTGCCGCGATCACATAAATACTTTTATCGGATCCAAGCGCAATTAAATATAACTAAGAGAAGATATTGCAAGCTTGGGATCTGGTCACCCACGGACATGCAGGTACTTACAATAAGAAAATACCCATCGTTGTGGGAATGCCTGTTGCCCCAGCTCAAAAAGTTCTACCTACATTACCTGATGCCAGAAATAATCGATCCCCGTGTAACAAGGCATATGAAATTGAGAGAAGATGCTGTGCACATGAGTGACCTTCAGGACGTGCTGTAGCTGTTGTCCACGTTTGTCCTTACTACTCCGTCGCAGGTCGTAAGGTGATGGCATACCGAACTACGGAATGTACGAAGCAGGATTTCATTATTTGAAGAATGCACTGCAAGAGTGACAGCCTTGACTCTGCTTGGCTTGGATGTAACATGTGTTTAGCAAGACACAGCGGATCCACGTCAAAGTCAGCGTGTCGAGAACAATTTCTTTGCAATATTTCTTGCATGGCAGTAGACAATGATAACTGTGTGACATTTTATAGGCAATCTACCACTAAGCTGTGTTTCTTTGGCTTTTTTTAATGATCATTTTGGTTGCCGGAGCATGACAGGTATTGTGTATGTGTGTACGCAGATAATTTCGAAACAGTTCACAAAACAGAAGAAATAAAGTGTTAGAAAATGTTGGCTACTTAGTTGATCGTTAGAAGCCTTGGCTGCCTTGGCCTTGTCTGATGCCGACTAATCAGAAAAGAAAAAAGAGAAAATGGGGCGCTCTTTACTGCAATCCGCTTCACTTATCGGTGGTGGTGGGCAAGAGGATCGCTTAGACATTGTAGCGTGGTGAGAAATCATGCGCAGTAAACAGTGGGACTCGCGAATATGTCATCTCCACAATTTGATAAAGGAAAATAATCAGGTGTAGTCACTCGCCCTTTAATTTGAGGAAAGAAAAACAGGTTACGATAAATACACTTATATTTCGACAGCTTTTATTTTCGGCATCATACACAAGTGCATTACGCCACACATTTCGAAGCAGTGGGTAGGGTTTCTTAAAAGCCATCATGGCTGCCGCCTGTCGCGCAATTAGTATGTTCGAACGAAAGAAAAATAACTCATCGGAAGGACAGGTATGGTGAACTATAGTTCACCATAGTACAGGTCATGGTAAGCTAGTACAGCCATTGTGTCGTAACGACGGAAGAAAAAGACGGTGTGGGTTTCGTCAACCTGTAGAATGCAACCTCTCTGAATCCCTCTTCCAAAGCAATTTTCTGATATAAACAGGTAAATGGCGCACATTCCAAAGAGTAATATATGCCTTTTCGTGTACACAATTTCCTTTACAAGGTGTTTACTATTGATCTCTTTCTTCTCTACACCCTGAAAAGAAGAAGCGGCAGCCAGCGGGCTCCTCGTACCGTCAGTACCCAAAGTCAGACAACGTATAGGCACGCAAACGTGCGTGCATTCGTCATTTCCGATTTTGCAACGTCAGTCGTGACGTTGCCCACATACGTGAGGCCGACAACGGTCAGCTCTTTCACCACCACCACCACCACCACCGATTTTGGTCCAGAAATATCACGTGGCTCAACAGTGCGTGGCGCCATCCATCGCGAGGAGATGACATGTGCGGGTTGGGTGATTCGGCCTTAACCATGCGCTCGAAGGTTTTGCCTAAACAACTTGTAAGAGCTATAGGCCTGTAACTACATGCATTGGAAGGATCAATCCCTGGCTTCAAAAGTGGAACGACTGTAGCCACCTTCCAACGAGATGGGAGTTCACCCTGATTCCAAACTGAATTGAAGAAGTGCAGGAGAACTTCTTGTGATGTTTTTGATAAATGCTGCAACATGCTGTACGTGATTCGATCTGGCCCGGTGCTGTATGTTGATGATGATGATTGGGATTTTTTTGGCGCAGCGACAACGAAGGTCATAATGCGCCAAGCTTGGTGATGTAAGATAACTTGAGTTAAAACTGTAATGATGTACTTAAAACCACAAGGTAGCATAGACAAAATAACGGAATTAGAATCAGAACAAGCGGGATTAAAAATTTACAACTTGTCGAGAATACCTACGTCTCTAAAAAACTTAAAAACGTTCTCAAATTGAACAAGAGGTTCATCACCCAGTAAAAGAGCTGCGTGAAAAGGAATAAAGTTCTTATGTACCGTGTTGAAAGTACCGTTGGCGATGAATGTTGTACAATGGGCATTCTATGAGAATGTGTATGATGGAAAGTTGTGTGTCGCAATTCATACAATGTGGTGGCTCCTCTCCCCATGTGTAATATGTGTGTGTCCTATCCTTAGCCGGCAGCGTGTTCTCTCTTGAAGCCGGTTTTCAAGAGGATAAGTACACCTCCCAATTTTACCTTTTATGAGACGGAGTTTATTATTGGCTTCAGTTCCCCAAAATTGCTGCCACTTTGCCTTCATTTTTGTATTTTAGCACGCAAACTAAATCCTCAAACGGCACATCAAAAGGAGTAACACCCTCGGACTGCAGGATGGCAGCTGCAGCCCGGTGAGCACATTCATTTCCTGCAATGCCCACATGGCTGGGTACCCAGCAAATGGTTAGCTTGTACCCTTTGCTAGTGATCAATGATGCTAAGTGTCTCGCACGTTGAATAAGGAAGTTTTTTTGTTTTGTGGAAGCTACATATCGCTTGCAAGGCACTAAGTGAGTCAGTGTAGATGACTGATGATGTGATATGGTTCTGCAAGATAAAGTTAAGCGCCAAAATAATAGCATAAACTTCAGCGCTGAATATTGACATCACCAGATTTAGACGATGTGCCCTTGTCGATGTCGTCGTTACCATTGCGCACGATACGCCTGTGCTTGTCTTTGATCCGTCAGTGTAAAAGTCCACATGATCACCAAAACTGTTCCTGAGGTGTTGAAATTCTTGTTGCAGCACAACTGAGGAAGTATTGGTTTTCCTGTACTTGGTTAATGAGCAGTTGGACTGTGTTGGTGCTGACCATGGAGGAAGATCTTTGCCAGATTCGGATACCAAGGAATTGTATTCAGTGAAGTCATAACATTGAACCTGGTGTACAATACGCATGGACAAGGGACATGTAGCACAGGATCTGTTAAGAAACAGCTGTCTAAGACGTGTACTTTTGACACATGGAAGCGCCGCATGTTGAGGGTAACTTTTCGTCCTCAACGCATAACGGATGGCGAGATAAGTACGTCGCCTCTCGAGGGACATCTCATCACATTCAACATATAGGCTTTGTACTGGTGAGGTCCGGAAGGCCCCGAGGACTAGTCGTAGCCCTTGGTGGTGTATGGGGTCCAGACGTTTCAATGTGGAGGGCCGTGCCGATCCGTAGATGATGCTTCCATAATCTAGCCTTGATCGGACAACAGAGGTGAAAATACGGTGAAGAGTGTGTTGATCTGCTCCCCAAGATCTGTGTGAGAAGACTTTTAACAGAGCCAAAGATTTTGTACATTTCACTTTCAGGCCACTTATATGTGGCAAGAACGTGAGTTTCCTATCAAAAATCAGGCCCAAGAATTTGTGTTCCGGCCTGATGGCAAGAGATATCCCGTTCATATAGAGAGATGGGTCTGGAAGCACCCCTCTCCGCCTTGAAAAAGGCACACACACAGTTTTGTCTGCTGAAAACTTGAAGCCGTTCTCAGTGGACGATTTACTCAGTTTGTTAATGGCAAGTTGCAACTGTCTTTCGCATGTGGCCAAGTTCGTGGATGAACATGAAATCTGTAAATCGTCGACATAGAGTGAGTACGTGATAGTCGCGGGTATCGCTTTGGCAACAGAGTTCATTTTGAGAAGAAACAGGGTGACACTCAGCACACATCCCTGCGGAACGCCATTCTCTTGTACAAACGTCCGGGAAAGGGTTGTACCGAGTCGCACCCTAAACATTTTTCCACTGAGGAAGTCTGAAATGCACTGGGAGAGGCGGCCGCGTATTCCGCACGATTTGAGATCAAGCAATATACCGTATCGCCAAGTTGTGTCATATGCCTTTTCTAGGTCAAAAAAGATTGATACACAGAGTTGTTTTTTAACGAAGGCTTCGCGAATAGTGGTTTCCAGACGAACAAGATGATCAGTGGTAGAACAGCCAGCCCGGAATCCACACTGGTATCTGTCAAGCAGGTTATGTTGTTCTACGTAATAAACAAGGCGGCTGTTGACCATTCGTTCGAATGTCTTTCCTAAGCAACTCGTGAGTGCGACAGGCCTGTAGCTTGTTGGGTTTGAAGCTTCTTTCCCTGGCTTCAAAAGCGGTATGATTGTTGCAATTTTCCAATTGGGAGGAAGGTGCCCTTCTTGCCAAATCAAATTGAAGAAATATAGTAGTGCTTCTTGGGAAGTTTTAGACAAATGCTGGAGCATGGAATATGTTATGCGATCTGGTCCAGGTGATGCTTGCTTTGTTATTGACACAGCTTTCAAGAGTTCAATCATTGTGAAAGGCATGTTGTAGAGGCACCTATTACCTGCACTGCTTTGAATTGTGGCTTTTTCAGCACTTTGCTTAATTTTTATGAAGTCTCTATTGTTATGTGACGAACTGCAGACGTTTTGGAAGTGCTCGCCAAGGACATCGGCCTGTTCACTCATGTTTTTGCAAGGTACTCCGTTAACTTCTAAGAGTGGTATATGTGAATCTTGTGTAGACGCCCTTAATTTTTATAACTCTGTCCCAAACAACTTTAGAAGAAGTGTTGCTGTTTAAAGATGACAAGAAGCTCTTCCACGATGCACGTTTAGCTTCTTTTCTTGTCCACTTAGCTTTCGCTCGAACTCTCTTAAATTGGATCAGGTTGTCTGGAGTCGGGTACCTCCGAAAGATACCCCACGCTCGATTTTGATCTTTCCGCGTTTTCCTGCATTCATCTGTCCACCAAGGTTTGGGACGCTTGGGGAGACGGCCAGATGTCTGCGGGATAGATCGCTCAGCAGCATTTATAATTATCCCGGTGACAAAACGGTTTGCATCTTCAACAGACTTACCAGCTAAGGATGATGCCACAAGACTAGCTTCCTTTTGAAAGAAGTTCCAGCCAGCCTTGGAAAGTTTCCATCGTGGTGGTCGTGTAAGAAACGTGTTTTTGGAACCACGAATTGTCAGGACTGCGGGGAAGTGGTCACTCCCACGAGGGTTCTGTTCAACGGTCCAGTCAATACAATTATAAATGGAAGGACTACTAAGAGATATGTCAAAGGATGATAAACTTTGTGTTGAGGAGTTTATATATGTGTGTAATCCTGTGTTTAGTAGACAAACTGGTCGTGAAAGGAATAACCTTTCTACCATTTTTCTCCGGCTATCTACCTTTGAACTCCCCCACAAGGGGTTGTGGGCATTCAGGTCACCTAGAATTAGGTATGGCTGAGGAAGTTGGTCACAGAACTCTTCCAAATCTCTCTGTTGTATTACCACTGAAGGGGGCAGGTACACTGAACATATTGTAAGGACCCTGTCCAGGCATACCTGGACAGCTACTGCTTCCATATGTGTAACCAGTGGGATCTGTTTTGCAGGTGTGGATAGTGGAAGGACCACAGCCACACCTCCAGATGTACGGGTGTTAATACGATCCTTTCTGAAAACATTGTGTCTGCGAAATGGGTTTACACTTTGTTCATTCAGATATGTCTCTTGTATGCAAAAACAGACTGCATTGTATTTTTCAAAAAGGTCGTGAATGTCATTTATATTTGAAAAGAGGCCTCGACAATTCCACTGAAGGATTACCTGTCCCATAATGAATGTGGTGGTGAATAAAAGCAAAAGGATCAAAGACATTTTGTGTTGTATTTATGGGGGTTGTACCCTAGGTAGGGGATGCTTACGCTTTCCCCTGCCTCGGCTTTCTGTACTTCGTTGTTCCTTCCCCTGGGAAGGAGTGCACGGAAGGTTCGACGATGACTTCTGCGACGCGCAGTCGTCATCGCAGGATGAGATGGGTTTTTTGTGCACCCATCCCATATTGAAGGTGTGCCATCGGCCTCAGTGGAGGCCGTGGCCACCTCTTCCTGACCAGTTGGCACGTTGGTCAGGGAGGAGGAACGCGACACTTGCGCATCCTCATGTTTTTTTGGGGAGTGTGGGGTTGAGGCCCCAGAGTCTGGGTACCCACGGAAACACTGCGCGGTGCCACTCCCCTTTGCACCGACTCAGCGAAACTTTTTACTTTTTTGCGGAAGTCCAACTGTGCCCTAGCTGCCTTATAGCTGACATTTTGTTCTGTCTTAATTTTCAAGATTTCCTTTTCATCCTGGAATTTTGGGCAACTTCTTGAGTAGGCAGGGTGATTGCCGTGGCAGTTAGAACAACAAAAACTATTTTTGCAAGATTCTGGTGTGTGTTCCTTCCCGTCGCCGGCACACTTTGGGTAGACTAGGTGCCCACGACACACTTGCGAATGGTGACCAAAACGCTGGCACTTGAAACATCTGCGCGGGTTGGGTATGTAGTGGCGTACAGGACAGTTTACATAGCCTGCTTTCAACTCAGAGGGAAGACTGTGAAGTTGGAATGAAAGAACAAGATGTCTGGTGGGGATCCCTTTGTTGTCCCTACGAATAACAATCCGCTCTGCGCTCACGACAACCTGATCTCTCAATCCCTCTTCGATCTCTGATTCGGAGCACAAAAGTAGCTCATCACAGGAGATTACCCCCCTTTACCGTATTCAAAGTGCGGTGTGCTGTCACTGAGATCGGGATCTCACCAACCAGCCTAATCGACAACAAACCCGAACTCTGCTGACTGGTCTCAACCTCGATCTGGATCTCTCCACTTCTCAACTTTTTGGCCTTGTATGTTTTTCCAACCACGTTTTCAAGGGATTTAGCGACGATGAAGGGGGATACCTTATCAAGTGACTTTGTTTCATCATCAGACTTCATTATCAGTATTTTCGGATACCATGGTTCTTTGTTTTTCTCAAAGAGATGCATGGCTTGAACCTCGTTGCGGCCCCTCTTTGGAGGCCGATCATGTCTTAAGGGGGGAAATTGATTAGAATCCATGAAAGATGGTTGTACATTCAGTGCAGATGGTGTGCCAGCCACCATCGACCCCAACAAGGGAACATGCTACGCATGCTAGCACTTGCCACTGCACGATACCCAAGTGCAGTTTCTAGGAGATAGAAAGAACTGCCCAAGGTTGACCCTAGCCGCCAAAGAAGATGAAGGGAGGAAATGGAGAGCGTGAAGGAGAGAAAGGGAAGGTGATGAAAAGAGAAATGGCGACTAGTTGAATAATCCTGGCCGGGCCTTCCAGGACCACCCGACTATGGGAAGCAGGGGCCAAAGCGGTGTGTTGCTTTCCCGGAGGGGCCCCGAAGGGTCCTAAACAACCTCCGGGTCCACTCAACCGCCAGGATCCCCCTTTCCCCAGACACGGGACAGCCACGCACAGCTATACGTGGGGGTCTACCTCCTGCGGCGCCCCAACCGTGAGTGCAGGGGGGGGGGGGCTACTGCGGCTGCTGCCGGGCGATGGGGGCGCCAAGTTCCCGACGCCGGGAGGTGCTGTTTGTCTTGGAGACGACAGAGCACGCAGCAGCTCCATCATACAAAATGGTTTATTAAAAGCATGGCTGTCACTGGTGCCATATGTGATTTTGAATTTCTCAGCATCATCTTTGACTTTTAAGAAATCCGTGGTGTAGTGAGAGGAGGAAGAAACACTCTGGAAGTATTCTTCCAACACATCTGCCTGTTCTTCTAAAGTTTGGCACACCGCACCATTCCTCTCCAAGAGGGGAATAGAGAAGCTTGTGTAATTGCCCTTTATTTTTTTAGTCGATCCCACACAACCTTAGTTGGGGTGCTGCTAATCAAGGAAGAGACAAAACCCTTCCATGATTCACTCTTTGCTTGTCGGCGTGTCCACCTAGCTTTTGCTCGAGCTCTCCTAAACGCCAGTAGATTTGCTGGGGTTGGATACCGCCGGAACCTGCCCCAAGCACGGTTCTGCTCTTTTCATGTATTTCCACAGCCCTCCGACCACCAAGGCTTGCAACGCCTGGGCAGTTGACCTGATGACTGTAGAATGGACTTGGTTGCTGCTTTTACAAGAATGTCTGTGACACAGTTATTTGCATCATTCAGCCCAAGGAGGGACTCCATAGAAAGTGTGGCTTCTTGTTTAAAGAGGTTCCAGTCTGCTAACTGTGTCTTCCAACGAGGGGGGCGGGTTTTAATTGCACCTGATGGTCGATTGATCTCTAAAACGACAGGGAAGTGATCGCTACCATAGTGGTTTTCGTCCACTGTCCATGAAATGTCCTGAAATACAGATGGACTGCACAGCGAAATATCAATGGCTGAAAAGGACTGCGAAGCAGCATTAACACGAGTAGCGTTTCCTGCACTGAGCAGGCAGATTGGCAAGGATGCTAATAATTTCTCAAACATTTTACCTCGGGTGTCAACTTTGGAACAACCCGAGAGCAAATGATGCGCATTGAAATCTCCCAGTACTAGAAAAGGCGATGGGAGTTGATTAATAAGATCCTCAAGCTGTCTCTGTTCGACCCTGACTGATGGCGGTAGGTATAAAGAGCATACCGTCACTGCACGGTCAGTGCAGATCTGTACAGCAATGACCTCAAGATTTGTGGAAAGTGGAACGTCTCTCTTGGGAAGTGTTCTGGCCGTGAGAATGGCCACACCTCCGGAAGCACGTGCCGTGTTCGTTCGGTCCTTACGATAAACGTTCTACCGTCGGAGGTGGAAAGGTGTGTCTGGAATCAAATTTGTTTCTTGGAGACAGAAACAGGCAGCATGATGTTTGTCTGCCAAATCATGGACGTCATCAAGATTTTTCAGCAAACCCCGGCAGTTCCACTGAATAATGCTCTGGGAACTCATAAGAAATGTACAGAAGAGGAAAAAGAATATGGACTGAACCACTACTCTAAGGTGTAAAGACCTTGTGGAACAACTGTCAATGAATGCGGAGGGATTAAGGAGCTTGTATTCTCGGTGGAGGAACCCTTTGTTGTTGTTCCTTAGCTTATCCTCCTCGTCCTCGGCCAGCTTTTTTCCCTCTCTGTTCCTTGCCCATGGAAAGACTTGGTAGACTCGAAGACGACTTCTGAGACCAGCAGTCGTCGTCATCGAGATCCATGCTCTGACTCGTGTTTTGAGACAGGCCCATGGCAATCCCGTCCCAAACGGAGGGGGATGCAACAACCTCCTCTGAGGTTAACATTGCATCTCCCTAGCTGTTCGTCTGAGAGGCCACCGGGGGAGAACCTTCAGTGTCCCTCTCTGTGCATTGGGGAGTGTGGAGGGGAGCCCCAGAGGTCTGGATCTCCACCTCTACTCTGAGTGGTGCCACTCCCCTGCGCACCACATCAGAGAAGGTTCCTTCCTTCTGGAACGCCAATTGTGCCTTTGCTGCACTGTACGTGATATGTTGCTCAGTTTTCAGTTTGAGGATTTGTTTCTCTTCCTTCCAACAAGGACATGATCTGGAGTAAACAGGGTGGTTACCCTTGCAATTGGCACATTGAAAGTCATTGTTGCACGACTCTGACGAATGGTCTTTGCCTGCGCACTTAGCACAGACGGGCTGCCCACGGCATACCTGAGAACCGTGGCCAAACCGCTGGGACTTGTAACAGCGACTCGGATTTGGGATGTAAGCCCTCACATTGCAACTGAGGTAACCGGCTTTGATTGTTTCTGGCAGCTGTGGAGCTTGAAAGAAAGGATGACGTGCTTTGTTGGGATTTCTTTCCCATCCCTACGCCTGACTATTCGCTTTACGGCAACCACACCGTGCTGTTGTAGGCCTTCTTGGAGTTCCGATTCCGAACAGTCAACAAGATCGCTCTCAGAAATTACTCCTTTAACAATGTTGAGACTCCGGTGTGAACTTACTGTGACAGATATCCCATTGATGCTTGTCAGTGAAAGAAGAGCACTGCTTTGCTCTCGCTTTTCAACGTGGACTTGGATATCTCCAGAGCACAGTTTCTTGGCATTGTATTCTTTACCTAGCGCTTTCGCTATTACAAAAGGAGATATCTTTGATTTTGATTTTTGATTTGATTGTAAGTTTAATGGCGCAGCGACAACTGAGATCATAGTGCGCCAAATACGATGATGATACATGAATGGGTTATGTTAAGAGCATAGTGATTTAATTAAAAGGACAGTTGTGTAACTACACTTCTGTGTAAATTGGAAGGTAAAACTGGTAAACTAAAACTTCACAACTGGTTGATTACATTCACCTCTCTAAAAAAATTTAAAACATTTTCAAAGGGAACGAGAGCGTCATCACCCAGCAAAAGTGATGGGTGAAGAGGCAAATAGTGGTCATAAAAGAAAGGGAAA
This sequence comes from Ornithodoros turicata, assembly GCF_037126465.1. NCBI lineage: Eukaryota > Metazoa > Arthropoda > Arachnida > Ixodida > Argasidae > Ornithodoros > Ornithodoros turicata. The sequence goes on along the minus strand of NC_088203.1, from coordinate 74,808,162 downwards.
CACTGCTTACGATGTTTCTCAAACAAAGGGCAAGTGATGAGCAGGTGTAAAACGGAAAGGTCAGCTCCGCACCTTGTGCACACGGGTGCTTCCTCTCCCCGTAAAAGATGTGCATGAGTGAGAAAGGTGTGCCCTAGCCTCAGTCGACTCCATAGGACCTCATGATGTCGCTTTGGAAAAAGTTGAACACATGCGCCAACATGAGGTTTGACTGTATGAAGTTTGTTGTGTGTTTGTGTTGCCCAGAAACCCTGCCATTTCTTGTTGATGTCTTTCTTGAGTTGTAGCATCAGGTCACTAGACGGAATTTCAAAAGGTGTGATATCATTTCCTTGGGCAGCTGCAGCTGCACGATCAGCTTTCTCATTTCCGCGAATGCCGACGTGGCTTGGCACCCAGCATAGCCTCAAGCTGTACCCTTTTCCTTGTATGAGACTCATTAGGTACCGTGCCCGCCTGACCAGTAGGTTCTTGTGTGTTGCAAGACTACTGATTGCACGCAGAGAGCTGAGGGAGTCTGAGTATATCACTGACGTCACAACGTGTTCCTGAAGAATGTGATTGAGTGCTACAATAATAGCGTACATCTCACCACTAAAGATCGATAAAACAGTACTTAAATTGTGTGACTTTGTGCATGTGCCAGATATCATGGCGCATGACACCCCAACGCTGGATTTCGATGCATCCGTGTAAATCTCAACATGATCACCAAAGCTTTCTTTCAGGTCTTCAAATTCATGCATGATTTCTGCTGCAGGGGTTTCCTGTTTGTTGTACTTTAGAAGAGTTACATCACACGCAACGGGTTGTTGCCAAGGGGGAACCATCTTGCTACAGTCTACTGAAGGTAAGGTAAAACAGGTGAAAGCATAGTTCTCAACATCATGTTGGAGTCGCATGCTGAATGGGGCTACCGCATGGGGCTTGTTCTCAAAAAGCTGCTTAAAGCGAGTTCCTTTTATGCAGGCCAAAGCAGGATGTTGAGAGTGCCCCCTAATTCTCACGCTATATGAAGCTCCAAGATAAAAACGGCGTGTTTCCAGAGACCACTCGTTTGACTGTACGTAAAGAGACTGGACTGGAGTGGTTCTGAAAGCCCCAAGCACTAGCCTTAACCCGAGGTGGTGCACAGCGTCTAGAGCCTTCAAGACGGATGGGCGTGCCGATCCGTAAACGAAACACCCGTAATCTAACTTGGCACGAACAGTGCTGCTATATATACGGTGAAGGGTTTGACGGTCTGCACCCCATGATCTGTGGGATACAATTTTAAGTATGTTCAGAGACTTTAAGCATTTTGCTTTCAAGTTCTTCACGTGGGAAGAGAAGGTTAGCTTTTTATCAAAGTTAACGCCAAGAAATTTATGCTCGTCCTGAACAGTGATATCCTGACCATTCATTTTAAGTTCTGGCTCAGCAAAGAGGCCCCTGCGTCGTGAAAAAGGTACACAAACAGTCTTGCTGGGTGAAAATCTAAATCCATTTTCGCATGCCCATTTGCACAGCTTGTTAACGGCAAGTTGTAGCTGACGCTCACAGACAGAAAGACTGGAAGAAGAGCAAGATATCTGCAAGTCATCTACATAAAGTGAATATGAAATGGATGGAGGTAGGACACGGACAAGAGAGTTCACTTTGATTATGAATAGGGTGACACTGAGAACAGCTCCTTGGGGAACACCATTCTCTTGTGTGAATGCTTGAGAGATTGTAGTGCCTAACTGAACCCTGAATGTCCGTCCTTCAAGAAAATTGGCGATACAGCGAAACAGACGACCACGAATTCCTAGAACATGCAAGTCTCTAAGTATGCCATACCGCCACGCTGTGTCGTAAGCCTTTTCTAGATCGAAAAACAATGACACACAGTGTTGTCTCCTGATAAAGGCTTCTCTTATTGTGGTTTCCAGCCTCAACAGGTGATCTGATGTTGATCGTGCAGCCCTAAAGCCACACTGATACCTGTCTAAGCACTGATTTTCTTCGAGGAAGTACATAAGACGACCATTTACCATCCGCTCAAATGTTTTACCCAGGCAACTGGTCAGTGCGATTGGCCTGTAACTCGATGGATCCGATTCATCTTTTCCTGGCTTTAGGAGAGGGATGATGGTTGCCATTTTCCACTGGGAAGGAAGCTGACCTTCTCGCCAGACTAGATTAAAGAAGTCAAGAAGACTGGATAGAGAGTCGCGTGGCAAGTGCACTAGCATTGAATAGGTGATTCTGTCTGGTCCTGGTGCTGTGTTTTTTCGAGCAGACAAGGCCCTCAACAGTTCTGTCATTGTAAATGGCTTGTTATAAGCACACTTGTCGCCTGATCTACAAGGGATGTGCTGCTTCTCAGCACGTTCTTTAAGCTTTAAGAAGTCACTACTGTAGTGGGACGAGCTCGACACGTTGCAAAAATGCTCGCCAATGACATTAGCTTGCTCGTCCGCACTCTGACAGACTGCCCCATTCACTTGAAGCAAAGGGATAGAAAAACTAGTATAGTCACCTTTAATTTTCTTAAGCCTGTCCCATACTACTTTAGATGGGGTGTTTGTGTTTAAAGATGACACAAAAGTGCTCCAAGACTGTTTTTTGGCTTGTCGCCGTGTCCAACGTGCCCTAGCACGAGCTCTTTTGAAAAGAAGGAGGTTTGTCCCAGTGGGGTACCTCCTAAAGATACCCCACGCTCTGTTCTGTGCTTTGCGTGCCTTTGCGCATTCATCTGTCCACCAGGGTTTGGGACGCCTGGGAAGACGGCCAGATGTCTGAGGAATGGACTGCTCAGCAGCGTGTACGATTATGTTGGTAATAGTGTTATTTGCCTCTTCAACAGACATGCGTTCAAAGGACGAAGGCGTAAGACTGGCCTCAGTTTGGAACAAGTTCCAGTCTGCCTCGGAATGTTTCCATCGTGGTGGTCGTGTCATCAGCGAGTTTGTGTGACCACGGAATTTTATAACCACGGGGAAGTGATCACTTCCATGCGGGTTTTGTTCAACTGTCCAGTCAAGAGAATGAAAGAGAGAGGGACTGCACAGTGAAATATCTAAGCAAGAAAAACTTTGAGTCGAAGAATGTACATATGTGGGTAAGCCTGTGTTCAGTAGACAAATAGGCCTTGAAAAGAGCACCCTCTCCAACATTTTTCCTCGCCTATCCACTCTTGCACTACCCCACAAGGGGTTGTGTGCATTCAGGTCACCAAGGATCATAAATGGCTGAGGAAGTTGATCAATTAAGTTCTCCAAAGCTCTCTGTTCTAGTACAACTGATGGTGACAGGTAGAGCGAACATATTGTGAGGACCCTGTCGAGGCATACTTGAACTGCTACTGCCTCGAGGTCCGTAACAAGTGGAACATGTTTTGTGGGTATTGAATGTGGTAAAACCACAGCCACACCTCCAGATGCACGTGTACTGTCTGCACGATCCTTCCTGACAATGGTGTGTCTGCGAAAAGGATTTAGGTTGTGTTCATGTAGGTATGTTTCCTGTAAACAAATACACACTGCCCTGTATTTCTCTAAAAGATCGTGCACGTCATCAATGTTTGGGAAAAGGCCCCGGCAGTTCCACTGAAGGATAACTTGTCCCATATTTAAGATGCTGAGCAACAGAAGAAGAGAGTGTATCTGCATTGTCTGTGTGTATGTTCAGGGGGGCTGTACTCTTGGGGGTGGTTGCTTTGCCTTTTCCTTCGAGTTACATCCCCTTCCTCTGCCAGTTCTACGTTGTCTTTGTTCTTTCATTTCAGAAGAACTGTTGGGGAGGCTCGACGTTGACTTCTGCGACGAGCAGTCATCGTCGTCAACCTCCATACTCAGATTCGTAGTTTGAGATGAGTCCCTTGGGACACCGTCCCAAACTGAGGGGGCACCGACAACCTCCTTCGAGGCCGTCGCGGCCTGTTGGTGACTGGCTACAGAAGCAGCCGGAGCCACTGGAGAAGAACTCTCCACTGGCTTCTCTTTTGTTTGGGGAGTGTGGGGTAGAGGCTCAGAAGTCTGAGTCTCTACGGATTTTGTCAGTGGCACCACTCCCCTGCGCGCCACTGCGGCATAACCGCCCTTGTTTGCAAATTCATACTGTGTCTTCGCGTCTTTGTACGAAATGTCTTGTGTTACTTTTATTCTAAGTATGTCCTTTTCTTCCTTCCATCGAGGGCAGGATCGAGAGTAGGCGGGGTGGTTGCCCTTGCAGTTTGCACAGTAGAGCTCCTTTTGACAGGCTTCAACAACATGGTCTTGCTCGGTACCGGCGCACTTTGGGCAAGTGGTCTTCCCACGGCAAGCCTGTGATCCGTGCCCAAAACGCTGGCATTTGAAGCAGCGTCGTGGGTTTGGAACAAACGGTTGGACGTGGCAGTTGATATATCCTGCCTTTACGGTGGAAGGAAGTCTGTGTAGCTGAAAGGAAAGGACTACATGCTTGGTTGGGATTTCCCTACCATCACGACGCATGACAATTCGCCTGGCTGCTGTTACACCCTCATCTTTAAGCCCTTCTTGGATCTCAGTGTCAGAACAGTCAAGGAGTTGTTCCTCAGATATTACCCCTTTCAAAACATTCAGGGTCCGGTGTTTCGTAACACTGACTCCCACGTCTCCAATTCTGCTGAGAGAAAGGAGTGCCAAGCTTTGCTGTCTATTGCTGACTTCGATTTGTAAGTCTCCTGTTGGCAACTTTTTAACATTGTATGTTTTCCCAATGATCTTTTCTAGTTCCTTTGCTATTAGGAAAGGAGATATCTTAGACAGTGGCTTTGTTCCATCCTCTGCATGCAGAACAAGGAACTTTGCATACCACGGTTCAGAGGAGAAAAATTGAAGTGAGTGCTGTTGATGTGCCTCGGTGCGGTGCCTCTTGGGGCCCCGATCATGTTTTTTGGGTTGTGTTGAGTCCATAAAAAAAAGTGGGTGCTTCAGTGCAGGTGGCGTGTCGGCCACCACCGACCCCAACAACGGGAACGTGCTCTGCACGTTAACACTTCCCCTGCACTATACCCTAGTGCAGCTTCTGGAGAGGGAAAGACTGCCCAAGGTTGACCCTTGCCGCCAAAGAAGGTGAAAAGAGGAAAAGGAGAGAAGGGAAGGAGACCAAGGAAGAGAAAGTAATGAAAACGAAGATGGCGACTAGCTGAATAATCCTGGCCGGGTCTTCCAGGACCACCCGACTATGGGAAGCAGGGGCCAAAGCGGTGTGTTGCTTTCCCGGAGGGGCCCCGAAGGGTCCTAAACCACCTCCGGGTCCACTCAACCGCCAGGATCCCCCTTTCCCCAGACACGGGAAAGCCACGCACAGCTATACGTGGGGGTCTCCCTCCTGCGGTGACCCAACCGTGAGTGCAGGAGGGGGCTACTGCGGCTGCTGCCGGGCGATGGGGGCGCCAAGTTCCCGACGCCGGGAGATATCTTTGACTGTGGTCTTGTGTCATCATTAGAGTGGACAACGAGAAACTTTGCAAACCATGGTTCGGGTGTTGAGGTATTTATATCAATTTGCTGGAACTCGTTGCGGAACCGTTTCCGATTCCGATCTCGGTGTTTTACAGAAGAGGAAGCCATAAAGGGGACAAAACTATTCGATGCAAGGGTCCTGCCGCCCACCACGGAGCCTAACCAGGAGACCGCGTTTGACGCAGTAGCAGGTACGCCTACACTATACCCAAGTGCAGCTTCTGGAGAGTGAAAGACTGTCCAAGGTTGACCCTTGTCACCAAGGAAGGTGAAAGGGAGGAAGGATAGAAGGAGAGGAGAAGAAAGAAAAGTGATGAAAAGCGAGATGGCGACTAGCTGAATAGTCCTGGCCGGGCCTTCCAGGACCACCCGTCTATGGGAAGCAGGGGCCAAAGCAGTGTTGTTTTCCCGGAGGGGCCCCGAAGGGTGAAACCAACTTGCAGTATTGCGGAATGCACACGAAGACGAAGTGCGATTTCAATTGGAAATCGCACTAGGACGCGTCAGACGAGGAATTTCCGCAAAATTGATTACAAAACCTGGAATTCTGCTCATTTTAGCGGGAATGCTGGCGCTCGTGACCCACTAGTCAAGAATTTCGAATATTCGAATTTCTCGAATATGAAATTTTCGAATACGAATAGGGTCTGAAGGTCCACAATATTCGAAAAATATTCCAAATTTCAAATATTCGCACAGATCTATTATTTAGCAGCCTTCATTTGTACCTAGAAAAAAGAAAACCTTGCCACGGAATAGGTATGCACATAGCTCTGCTAGCATATCATAAGCATGCGCATAGCTTGCTGAATTTCAAAGCCGTACGTGCACACCATGAATAGGCAACAAATGCCGAACATGTGACAAAGACGTGCGCTTTCGAGCCGACGACGCGTAAACAAGTATGGATCCGTGCAGGATATTTTTCACACAGAACTAAATAGACATGCTTTCTGAACGCTTGGGCAGCGATAGGCAGCTGTTTTTCACAAAGTAGCCGTTGAAGGTGCGACACTTCTTGGGCAATTTGTGACCTTCAGTACCACATCGTTGGAGAACGCCACGGAATCCAGCAAAACTATTTATTTCATATTGATATTTCAGTGATGGGGGCTCGTGAGAAAAAAAAATTGTAAAGTCTGCGATGGGCGAGCCATACGATTGGATCGCTTCATAGGGAATGACCCAGGAGTCTTCATACGTTGAGCACTACAGTGATATACAGTGTATTTTGCCTTCTGCTAGCATTTGACATTTCAATTTAACACTGAAGTTTGCAAAATGTCAGGGCATGAAAGAAGCTGGAACGTCACTGTAGGCTTGCTTTATGCAAGTGATGGTCACAAAAAGCTGTCTTACAACTATTGGCTAATAGTTTGTCTTCGGTTCAAAACCTACTGAATTTGTGTTGAAGTTGGATGCCATTTATTGCTATTCAACAAAAATGATTATTGGCAAATGCCTCACGCTAATAACCAGACCAGTGTGTGTCTGTTGCTTAATTCATGCTTGCATTACTGCCTTTTGTTTCTCACACAGGGCTAATAAGGTTTTGTGTAACACAGTGTATTTATTTTGAATGCAGTAATGGTAACTGAATTACATTTGTATTGCAGGAAAAGAAAATTCCATCCACACCGTGTGTGCTCTACACAGGGGAGACTCTCGAGGAGGCCCAACATCTACACCTGTACGTAGAAAGACAGGCGATCTTCCGGGTTATCGATGCAGAGGGAGGCATTGCCGCCATATTTGCTGCCTATTGGGTCTTCCAAGTAAGATACTTCAAAAACGTCACTAACACTTTGACCTTCATCGACAACCACTGGTACAGCTTGGGACAAAAGTTTACGGGACACGGTACTGCCGTATTTCTTTATTGGAGCAGCCTCCTGCTAGATATAAGGGAGAGATCGAATAAGAAACAGGTGACTGGCTATTCTATCCATCTGTCAGTATGTGTGTCCGCTCCTGCTTTCTGGAATGGTGTCGCTCCCATGAAGAAATGTGACACCCCGGTGTTCCGTAAACTTTTGTCTGAAGCCGTACAAGCTCAACGCCACCACACCCAAAGCGTCGGTGATCAGACTGCTCAACAAGATAGCAAGTGCTCCGACGTATCCCACACACGCCGAGTGACGGCTCTGAGGCGGCATGCAGATGTCCCAAGTGCTGTGCTAGCAAACTGTGGTCACTGAGTGTAATGACCTTTTGCTTTTTAAGGCATCTTTCATCATTAGTGGCAAACAACCTTGCCAGCTCTTTGTGGATACCTTTTTAGATTTCCATAAGGTTTAAAGGAACTGTAAAGTCCATTTCAACCCAGGGTTATCTTATGATTTTATGAAAGCCTTGGAAGAGTACATGTCAGTGACGACATATTTCTTTTTGAGTCCCCTTTTGCTTTGAGTAATCGAATTTCAAAGATTGCATTCGAGCGCAAAGCTCAGTACTCCCTCAGCAACAACACTGGGTTGGCTCGTGTCGGCTACGGCTATCTTCATTTACCAAAGTTGAAATCCTTAGAGCCATTCCCGAAACAACGATATACTTGATAACGAAAAGTCAGGAGCACCGAGAAAGTGGTGGTGTATGCAGAGGAGTCACAGTAAGCGAGTTTCGCCGCCGCGATAATAGTGTCGCCGCCGTCGCCGCTGAAATTTCCCGCCAAATTCCGGCTATTTGATTTTCATTGGCTCCGGTCCCCCACGTGACCTTTCTCGATCATGATTGGCTGAGGTTCATTTAAGCGGTGGATTCGCTCGCGTCCGTTTCTTCGCGCAGACGACCACCACAACCGACTATGTGACCGGTGAGCGGGCGGGCGTCAACCCAGAGGGAACAATGCTCTCCTGTGGATTTCCCGTGGAAAACCTGAGGTGGAGATCCGCACGTCCAGAGGATATGACCATTTTGGGGAATTGACGTGTCCAGGATGTCCTGTGGAGCTCCGCGTGGCCGCAGTTTTGATATCCTGTGGAAGTCCTGCTATGATCCTCAGAGGTCATAGCAGGGACATGTATGGGACCCTTACAGGTCATGCACCCACAGCTGTCTTAGCAGGATTATCAGTCTTAACAGAGACGTATTCAAAAAGCATAGTGTTTTTATTGTAATTTATTGTAACAGGATGTAACATATACAAAAACACATTAGGAATTAAGAACAATATACTTTTAAACGCTCCAAATGCAGGTAGCATGGGAATGCAGTGTTAATTTTCAACGTTCACCAGGCGCACAAATTCTGCACAGCGAACTTGTGTAATTAAAACGCGAAACCCCGCAAAAAAAAAAAAGAAGTAGTACAGGCACTCGTCATGTATGACAGTCAGGACCAGTGCACATTGCTGCATTAAAAAAGAAGAAAAGAACACACAAAACAAAGAAAAAAACAGTAACAAGAGATTTGGGCCACTCAGCCGAAAAGCTGTGGAAATTAAGTCGTATTCATTTCCAAACAGAAAACAGACACTGCACATTGGTGTTTTCGCGAGCTTCTACAAGTACGAAAGCCCTGTTCGCCTGTAGGTCGAAATGAAGGGTGAGATGTGCAAGTTTAATTCGATTACGTGCACAAACAACAGTGAAATGAGAAATTGCTTGGCTTATTAAGTCACTGTGGAGGTAATGTCTCTGTTTCTTACTCATCCGGTTTGAGAAACTGAGTTGGTTTGTGGCAAGCCGAATTTGTGCTGTGTTACATCATCCTGCGTTTCTCTTTCTCTTGCAATACATGATCCATGCACCATCCCATCACGGAGACGATTTGGACAATCCGTGAAACAACCACAACAGGACCTCCTGCGGATATACGGCTACGAATATACCTCTCAGGGAAGTCCCACGGAGATCCATTTTCGGATATGGACATTGGGATCTATTTCGGACGTCCGTGGGAGATGGTGTTCTCTCTGGGAATGTGCGCCGGCAGTTTCGTTTCGTGAATTTCGAAGGCGATTGTGCCTTTATGCCATGGCGGGCCTTCGCAGTGACACAACGAAGAAACACAGCCGTCCACGGACGTACTGTGCTGCGGAAGGATGCAGAAATAATTCGGATAGTAGTGCTCGTTCCTTCTTCCGATTCCCCCTGGATGAAAGGTAAGGAAACTCACATCTGATGCATGTCACTGACCCAGTGCTTCGATCTTTAAGCATTAGCATAAACTTCCGAGACGTCTGATACCACCACATCACATTGTGCAGCTGATATACGCGTCTTGGAACACATTCGATCACTCTTTGCCTATCGTAACGTGGTTCATGTTCATATACTTTACCCGAATCGTGCTATAAGTGGTGTTGTGTTGTATTGTTTTGTGTTCGGATGCGTCTGATGCACTGTCATGCACAAATAGGAAAGCTGCATGGATCTCCTACGCCCAGCATCCGGAATTTCATCATTTGCCGGCCTCGTCACTGCGTAGCAAACGTCTTTGTGATGCCCACTTTGCACCTGAGTGCTTTACTTCTCGTGCCAGGACCTGGTTAAAGAAAACTGCCTGCCCGACAATCCCTCTGCCTTACGAGCAAGGTATGATTTTCCCGAGATTTCGAGTCTAAAAGAAGGAGCCTGATGTACAAACTAGTCACTAAATAGGCTATAATGTCAGTCAATTAATCCCAGTAACGTATACAATCTAGTCAGGAAATGTCCATCAGTTGAATCCGGTAGAAATTGCGGGGGAGGACCGTGGGAATATTGTCGCTGGAACCTTGCCCCTGCCGTCCTTCAAGGTCGTCTTAATTTAAGTGTACCTCCATCGGTAATAAATAGTGAAGGACGCGCGACATCAGGGCGCGCCTGTCAGGGTCAGTGTGATTTCCTGGTTCCTGTATGACTTTTGGTGTATAGACGCACAATGCTGGCGTGCGTAATAATGGAAAGACTTTACACATATTGCTGAGTTTTCCTTTTTTATAACTTCACAGTAGTCGTGCAAAGACCACCAGCTGCACTACATGCTCCAGTTGAAGGTATGTTGAATCATTCAGGTTCCTTCCTTGTGCTCTGAATGCATTATTTTTAGAGTAGCTGTAATGACTTGGAACCACTTACTCTTTATAATGGGTTTTTGAAATTGGCACACATATTTGAAATTACAAAGAAATGTCAGTTTGAGCCCACATGGATATATACCAGGTATTATTATGATTTGTTACCACAATCATGTGCATACACATCATCTTGGTGCTCTGAAAAAAACGAAAAGCGGTTCTGACCTAACATACAAGATTTAGCAGATGCATGACTTAACTTTTACTCAGATAAATTTTTTTTCTGATATCATGACTTTTAATTGAGATCACTTCACTCTTTGTAGTTGCAGTTTTCATTGCCATTACATTTTTACCTTTAACTTTGGCGTAATAGTTCACCGTAATTGGCCGGTATTCCACTTTTGTACATTTTCCTAAGAGAAGGCTTTTCAAATCAGGTCAAGAGAGCAGTGCACCTGGACATGATCCTGCGCGCTCTATGCATACACTATCCCCACCACCTCTGAGTAAGCTTCCTTTTCGACACTTTTTGTGGCAGTTTTTGAAGTTATTACTATCTTGTAGTGTCTTTTTAGCACTGTGGCCTTTCAGCTTAGCATGATATGTACCCTAAGATTTAATTTTGTTAAAAATATTTTTCAATACAGGCTCCGACAGCAGTCTACCTGATACTGATCCCCTGGTCTCGGCACATCTCGAACATCTGTCACACCAGAGTAAGCATGCTTTTCTGTACTTTTGTATGTTGTCTTTCTGCTTATCATAATATATGTAGCTTATTATCTGCTTCTGGCACGTTCCTAACAACACAATTTTTAATTCAGGCATCCACAGCAGCGCCCCTGGTGCAGCTGCCGCTACAGGCACCAGGCCGCCACCTCTTCCAGGTAAGCACTCGTTCTTGCACTTTTGTACGCAGATTTCCTTGTTTTCGTGATTATTATTGCCCTCCACATTCAAGATTCGCTGCTGAATATGCCTCGGGCACATTCCTAACAACACAATTTTTAATTCAAGCATCCACAGCAGCGCCCCTGGTGCAGCTGCCGCTACAGGCACCACGCCGCCACCTCTTCCAGGTAAGCACTCGTTCTTGCACTTTTGTACGCAGATTTCCTTGTTTTCGTGATTATTATTGCCCTCCACATTCAAGATTAGCTGCTGAATATGCCTCGGGCACATTCCTAACAACACAATTTTTAATTCAGGCATCCACAGCAGCGCCCCTGGTGCAGCTGCCGCTACAGGCACCACGCCGCCACCTCTTCCGGGTAAGCACTCGTTCTTGCACTTTTGTACGCAGATTTCCTTGTTTTCGTGATTATTATTGCCCTCCACATTCAAGATTCGCTGCTGAATATGCCTCGGGCACATTCCTAACAAGACAATTTTTAATTCAGGCATCCACAGCAGCGCCCCTGGTGCAGCTGCCGCTACAGGCACCACGCCGCCACCTCTTCCAGGTAAGCACTCGTTCTTGCACTTTTGTACGCAGATTTCCTTGTTTTCGTGATTATTATTGCCCTCCACATTCAAGATTCGCTGCTGAATATGCCTCGGGCACATTCCTAACAAGACAATTTTTAATTCAGGCATCCACAGCAGCGCCCCTGGTGCAGCTGCCGCTACAGGCACCACGCCGCCACCTCTTCCAGGTAAGCACTCGTTCTTGCACTTTTGTACGCAGATTTCCTTGTTTTCGTGATTATTATTGCCCTCCACATTCAAGATTAGCTGCTGAATATGCCTCGGGCACATTCCTAACAACAAAATTTTTAATTCAGGCATCCACAGCAGCGCCCCTGGTGCAGCTGCCGCTACAGGCACCACGCCGCCACCTCTTCCAGGTAAGCACTCGTTCTTGCACTTTTGTACGCAGATTTCCTTGTTTTCGTGATTATTATTGCCCTCCACATTCAAGATTAGCTGCTGAATATGTCTCGGGCACATTCCTAACAACACAATTTTTAATTCAGGCATCCACAGCAGCGCCCCTGGTGCAGCTGCCGCTACAGGCACCACGCCGCCACCTCTTCCAGGTAAGCACTCGTTCTTGCACTTTTGTACGCAGATTTCCTTGTTTTCGTGATTATTATTGCCATCCACATTCAAGATTAGGTGCTGAATATGCCTCGGGCACATTCCTAACAACACAATTTTTAATTCAGGCATCCACAGCAGCGCCCCTGGTGCAGCTGCCGCTACAGGCACCACGCCGCCACCTCTTCCAGGTAAGCACTCGTTCTTGCACTTTTGTACGCAGATTTCCTTGTTTTCGTGATTATTATTGCCCTCCACATTCAAGATTAGCTGCTGAATATGCCTCGGGCACATTCCTAACAACACAATTTTTAATTCAGGCATCCACAGCAGCGCCCCTGGTGCAGCTGCCGCTACAGGCACCACGCCGCCACCTCTTCCAGGTAAGCACTCGTTCTTGCACTTTTGTACGCAGATTTCCTTGTTTTCGTGATTATTATTGCCCTCCACATTCAAGATTAGTTGCTGAATATGCCTCGGGCACATTCCTAACAACACAATTTTTAATTCAGGCATCCACAGCAGCGCCCCTGGTGCAGCTGCCGCTACAGGCACCACGCCGCCACCTCTTCCAGGTAAGCACTCGTTCTTGCACTTTTGTACGCAGATTTCCTTGTTTTCGTGATTATTATTGCCCTCCACATTCAAGATTAGCTGCTGAATATGCCTCGGGCACATTCCTAGCAACACAATTTTTAATTCAGGCATCCACAGCAGCGCCCCTGGTGCAGCTGCCGCTACAGGCACCACGCCGCCACCTCTTCCAGGTAAGCACTCGTTCTTGCACTTTTGTACGCAGATTTCCTTGTTTTCGTGATTATTATTGCCCTCCACATTCACGATTAGCTGCTGAATATGCCTCGGGCACATTCCTAACAACACAATTTTTAATTCAGGCATCCACAGCAGCGCCCCTGGTGCAGCTGCCGCTACAGGCACCACGCCGCCACCTCTTCCAATTAAGCCCTCGCTCCTGCAATTTTGTACACGGATTTCGTTGTTTTTGTGATTATCTTTGCTTTCCTGCCTTCGGAATTTCCAAAAATGTCTAGCTGATGCTCTGCTAACAAGATGATTTTAATTCAGGCATTGAGAGCAGTGCAGCTGTTCCTGGTCCCAGTAGTGCTCCTGACGCAGATGCCACAGTTTCTACACATGTGGGGTTGCAACCAGGTAACTGTGATATACAGAAATTCAGTTTACTTGTGCACTGGACATGGTCCTCCCTTGGGGGGGGGGGAGGGGGTTATTGGCAGAAAAAAAAGTAAGAAAAAGGTGCAAGGTAGCCAGGCAACACACCAGTTTGCTATTTTTACCAGATTGCTGATTTTCTTGCTGATTTCATTCCCTTCCTTTTTTCCCCCGTGTTGACATTGTTTGTCAGTTCAGTGTGACATGAAGTAATGAAGTGTCTCATGTCATGTTGATTGTCATTCAGAGCTCGTTATGCTGGTGCAATAAGCTTGCAAAATTAACTTGCTCAATGACCTGTTAAGTGACACTTCCACTTTGATTACAGCTATCACACCGCAACACCACAAGGGTGGTAGACCAAAGACTGTGAGTACTCCGAGAACGACTGCACTCATTGAGGGCCTCCGGACAACTCGAGACAAGCTTAGGAAAAGGCTCTTCCATGCTAAAAAGAGAGCTATAAGACAGATAAGTACCTTGTCAAGAGCGCAGCTTGTCCAAAGTGCATCACAGTATCTGTCGAAGGAAGCACTTGAAATGTTTAGAGTGCAATTGTATCTGCGGCCTCTGCGCAAATATGGCAGGCGTTGGCCTCCGTACTTTCGGGGATTTGCACTAAAGTTGTATTCCATGGGTCCTAGAGCTTACAGACACTTGAGTAGCTTCCTGACTTTGCCAACTGTACGGTCACTGCGAGCATGGCTGAAAGATATTATTGTTGATCCTGGAGTTCAGCCTGAAGTTCTTGACAAACTTGAGCGGAAACTCTGTGACTTGCCTCTGAAGGATCGTACTTGTGTTTTAATGTTTGACGAAATGTCAATCAAGGAACACCTCCAGTACGATCGCGGTTCAGATGTTGTTTTCGGCTTTGCGGACAATGGCCTTGAGAGATCTCCACAGTTCGCAAATTCTGCCCTTCTAGTGATGCTGTCGGGTATTTCTAATTCCTGGGTACAACCACTTTCGTACGTGTTTTCGAGGGCCACCGCTTCAGCAGATACATTGCAGACCCTTCTGGTAGATCTCATCCAGAGGTTGCACTCTGCGAATATTTTTGTAAAGGTGGTAGTTTGTGATCAGGGTGCCAGCAACCAAGCATTGGCCAGGAATTTGCAAGTATCCCCTTTGCAGCCGTACTTTTGTGTAGGTGACTCGAAGGTCTACTTTATGTTTGACCCTCCACATCTGATGAAGACTACAAGGAACCTCCTTCTGAAGTATGATCTTCTCAATGGCAGTGCTGAGAACAAGGTTCAATGGTCTTTCATCAAGCAATTCTATCACAGTAACAACCCATTCAAAGTACGCTTGGCACCAAAGCTCACAGACAGCCACATCAACCCAACTGTTTTCAGCCGTATGCGGGTCAAACTTGCTACGCAAGTGCTTAGTGACAGTGTGTCAGCTGGCATTGCAATGCTCATTGCATTGGGGGAGATGCCGCCAGCTGCTGCTGCGACATCTCATTTCCTAGAGCAAATGGATGTTTTGTTCGACACACTGAACAGCTCTACAACTGTGCAGGGTGACGACAAAAAAATGAGATACGCAATGTCAGCATCCACTAGCCACAGGGAAATCCTACAATCGGCTGCTGAGCGAATTCGCAACTGGAAATTTGTAAATTGTCATAGGCCACCCCCAACGATTTTTGGGTGGCAGGTAACAATTAATGCAGTGCTTGCGTTGTGGGAGGACCTTCACCAGAATTTTGAATTTGCCTACCTCCTTACGAGACGACTCAACCAGGACCCCCTGGAAAACATGTTTGGCCAGTTTCGGCAGATGCATGGGGCCAATGAAACATCAAATGCGTTTCAGTTCCTTGCTGGGCTAAAACGTACCTAGGCAAGCAAGCTCGTACAAGTGTCAGGTAAAGGCAATTGTGAACCTGCTGAGCTGGGTCTACTCCTCAGTGAACTGAAACGCATGCCTCTTTCCTCTGGCACATCCATTCCACATGAGGAAACGGTTCAAGCGTGTGATTTGGCTCCTGAGTATGGGTCCGACACTTCCCCTCTGGGTCTTGTAGAACTAAATGCACAATTTGCATATGCAGGAAGACTAGTTGAGTCGTTTCTGAAGGCTTCAAAATGTGAGAATTGTGCAGACCACTTGAGAGCTACACAAGATGACCTTCAGGAGCCATCTGGTCTATTTTTGTACTTGCGTGGCCAGGAGCAGGCTCCCTCAAGTGCTTTCTTTAACAGTTATCAGAGCCTTGAGCGCATATTTGAGTTAAATGTTGGCAAGTTTCTTCATAAGAAAGATGTTAAGTCACAACTACTACAAACCTTCCAATCACCTGAATGTGAACCATTTTGTAGTTCAGCGTGCAAGACAAAATTTCTCTCACTATTTGCAATACTGCGTATTGAGTACCACTTAAGAGTAAAAAACGCAGAAAACAAGCAAGTACCACTTAAGAGTAAAAAACGCAGAAAACAAGCAAATTTCAGCAGAGAAGCGTTCTCACCAAAGAAAGCGTAAGAAACTGGGATAGCAAAATCGGAAGCGTATCTAGGTTCTGACTTTTTGGGTTAAATGGCTTCCCCAGATTTGAGAGGGAAAGAGTAGGTGCCACTTCAAAATCTGTAATTGTGGGTGAAATCAGGTTCTGTCGGGTTAGTTCAGCTCTTTCTGTCCAGCAGTTGGCCCGTTCCGGTGCAAGTATGGGTTGGTTTTACTCTCTTTTTGTCAAACATGTATTGCATGCAAAAGATAGTCACAAGCACCACATGTTATACATTCACCTTCTACTAAATAGTAATATGTAGTTGGGATTTGGGGAGAAATTGAGCAGTTTAGCTTGAACAGGTCCAAAATTGATTGAGGGAAAGATTGGGTTTCACCTGAAAATATCAGACCCTAGGCATGTGATTCAGTTCCCCAGGGATACTAATAGTGTCCTCTCAGATCTTTAGTATCATCTAACAACATGTACGAAAAGAATGTGGTATACAGGGGTAGCTCCTGCCCGGGGTTGAATCCTAAAGTCCTATGGACAGAGGAGGATTGGTGACTCCCTCGCCCAGGATCATCTCGGAATCCAGTTTGGTAAGGAGCAAGGTGTGCCCCCCACCTGAGACTTCCTCGAAGTCTCGCTTGAGACAGAGGAGGATTGGCGACTCCCTCGCCTGAGGTTGGCTCGAAGTACTGCCATGTTCACAGATATACTTGCAAATTCATAATTATGCCAACATTTCTGACATGTGCTCCTCTGTCATACTGTGCTCCTCATCATATGCTGCTTATACAGTTGAAAGGTTGTCCACAACAAATAGGCAAGACATGGGCACAATCAACAAGATCGAATAGATCTTAGAGCTTATGCATAGGCCACTCACATTGGCAGGAGGTATTCTAATGTTTGATATTAAATGTAGCATATACACAAGGTTCTAATTGGGCATTGGTATTCTGGTAACTGGAACCTTGGAATTTTTTACAGTCATTGATAACCCTTGATCTTGCAATTTTTTTTTCTTGTGAAGCTGCAATGCAAATTCTGCTTCTTCGTAGTTAGAACTGCAGATTCAAAACCACAGCAGTTAGCTCTCACTAAAGCTAATCCTCAATAACGGAACGCGATGGCAAGTACAGAGCAGTATATTGTTTGGGTGGACTTGTCAGAGATAAGCAAAGCAAAATTGCCATTCCTAACTGTGTTCAGCAAGTGCTTGTCTGGATGCTGCAAATACAAATTTGACAAAATGGCCATGTGGTATGGGAGTTTGAAATTTATAACATTTATTAGTGGGTATCTTATGGCAACCATGATGAAAACGATGTCTTGATATGTCTTCTTCATGTAAACGCAAAGAAATGAATAGAGGACAATACAAAACTATAAGCTTTGGTAGAGGAGTGTGTGCGCTGCGGACCCCATAATTGCCTTTTCGAAAATGTCTATGTTCCTGTTTTCTTGTGGACAGCCTTTCATTTTGCCTTTTGATTTTGTTATGGATGTATGTTAATTACTTTTGTTAAGGGTTGTTAAAGTTCCTTTTAAGAAGCAACCAAGTTACAGATACAGGTATAAACATGTCTATAAGGTTAAATTATGGATCACCTTTGCAAAATACATATACTGACACTGCTGCAAGTACTCTTGAAAAGTAATTGATTCTTATGCAGTTACATACCTGTCTCTTGCACAAAATCATTAAGCAGATTTTCTTGGTTTACCGCTGTGTAATGCGCTCCTTAGTTGTATACGCATAATTGGTTTTACTTCTACCACATAGTTCTGTTTTATCATTATACTCTTGTGCACCTCACATTTTGGAAGCTGAGTGCTGCCTACCTGACATGGCAGACACTGGCTCCGACGAAGCGTGCACATGAAAATGTATCTGATATATTCTGAAGATATGTAAATGTATCTAGCTCAGACTCAGTTACTATAGCATGCTTCTTGTGTATTAGCCAGGAAAATGTATCTCTTACTCAGTGAAGTTACTTGACAACTCTTGCTTCAGTGATTGCACGAAAAATACCATCTCTAGAGTGACTACACTGTTGTATGGTTATTGTATATTAGCCAGGAAATTTTATATATCCTACCCAATAATACAAAGTTATCCAAGATAAAATATGGGACTTGTAACACTGCTCAAATGAATAGAAACACTGTTTCAAAGTTATACAGTACGAGAAGGAAAGTTGTTATGCTAAAATATTTTTGTCTTTTCATTATTCCTTCACTTGTTCGCTGGTAAGGTGCAAAAGCGAAAAATGAAAGGAACAAGAATGTTTCCCTCTCAATGCTTCCTATTGGAGCATCTGCAGAGCCTCATGTGCCTCCAGCCTTTCCATCTGCACTGTTTGGATTATCAATTTCCTTCGTTTTAACAATTTCAAAGCACATTAGTCACTGTTGCTCCACTTCTAGCGAAATATGACTTTTACATTCCATTTCGAAGCACGTGTAGCAAATTGGTGAATTTCAGTTAAGTTTTGAAAGCTTCGGCATCTGCCGTGCTAGCGTTATTTTAAGCATCGGAAAACTGAAGCATTGTCTTGGGTAACAGTGTATACAGCTATGCATGCAAAAAAAAAACAAAAAAAAAAAACACATACTCCTGTGCACCAGGTACTACAGAAGACTCATCTCTGGAAACTTCACCATTTCTTAACACTGTTAACAGACTTAACCGTCTTATCTTTCTTGCTGCCTTTTGTTTTAAAAGGCGTCCATTCACCTAACCCAAACAAAGCATGCATGTCAGTGACATTGGCTGTTTACCTCAGTTGTAAAAGCCTTCTTGTATCCTTCCCATCCAAGCATGCTATTTATCTAGAATATCCATGTAACACTTAACACTCCACCCTTAATCCTTTAACTGCCCTACCAATGATGACAACTGTACCAAAGGATCTCCACATGAGGCTCTTCTTTTAGCACATGATTATCTGTTTGTAGTTACTTGAACTCACAAAGTGCTGCTCCACTGACCTCACGAAACCTCATTCTAGAGCGCCAAAATCAATCGAGCACTGAGAGCAAGTGAGCTTGTCACATAGCGGATGTCCAGTAACCTGTGATGCCCAGAGGCTGATGTAGGCCAAATATAAGCTATACATACATTATAAAAGTATTGTCATTGGTTGCATTAACATAAGATCAGAGACATTTAGAATGTTAGTTTTTCAGACTGAGTGCGTCTATATACAGTGTCCTATAGCGTGTCTCATCTAGCATTTAGTGTGTTGTTTTTCAAATGTGCTTTGTAGCAGAGATTTCTTGAGGTATAGGAGCTTTCCAGCCATGCCTCTATGTGGCACTAAACACATTTTTTGCTGTTTGTGCAGGTGCTGTATGGCATCAGTGACAATCCTCGCAATGCATCACTCCACACTGGATCCTGTAGACTGTCATCCGGAAGCCCTACGGTTCTGCTTCAGGATTAATAGAATAGCTCACTACGCTCATTAAGTACTATGTGCATAATAATGCCATGATTGTTCCAGTGAATAGATATATCGTTTATTTAAATGTTGTGTGCCTTACGATAGTCATGTTGTTGAAACAGCTAAAACTGCTCAGTCTTCATTTATTTATGCCAAGAGCCATTTTAACTTGATTTCGACCACACAATGTTAACTGGTGTATCCGACGTGCACATTCCAATGCACCGGGTATGTAATGACACCTACTAGTCCGCATATGTCAAGTTTTGCTTACATTTATAGTGCTCGGAAATATTTATGTTCCATGATCATTGTGTGGATTTGCTGTCTGTAATTTTCAGCCAAGTTGTTTTCCGTGCATTGTGTCTATACGCATATTTACGACAAAATAAATTTGTACATCTGTTTTCACTTCTACTTTGGAGTTTCATTTTCTCCATGACGACAATTTATGGGCGTCGGAACGGGAAGCCGGCGCAGCCAAGCGCCGAGAATAGAGAGAGGGCACGAGAGAGGGAAAGAGGGAGAGGAGAGAGGGACCACAGGGCACATGCGCAGTTCGATCAAGCCGGCGCGCGCCTTTTGGCGCCAATTTCCGGCTATTTGTGCACCATTCGCTACTCACGATCACGTGGGCGGAGGGGGCGGTGGTTTTCGTGGCGAAACTGTGGAAGCTACAGCTGCACTCCACTGGTGTATGGGCTACCCCTGAAGTATGCTGCAAGAAATGCTACTGACCCCGAACACGTCAAGCTGGCCCTTGCGTATTATCTCAACGACGACCTGGACTCTTCAGTGCAAAATCCGAGACCGCGGGACGTTATCAAATCTCGTGGCACAATCGGCGGCGACGTTGTGGCTAAGCGTTATATGACAAGTACAATTCGAGAGACGAACCACAGATTTCGGGAATCTCACCCCGAAGTGAAAATGAGCCTCACCAAGTTTTATTCTCTTCGTCCACCACATGTTTCAATGAGCCCTTACAGAGAAGAATGTGTCTGCGTTTATTGCGCGAATTACGATTTATGCCTCAATGCACTCAGTTTCGCCTCAGACAAGCTCGTCACGCTAGAAGATGTGAAATCACTGTGTTTTCCCAACGCAAACGAGGGATTGCATACTCGGAAGGTGCGCAGTGTGCCCAGGTGGTGATGCCTTGACCGCGGACAGGTTGCAGGTAAGGGCCGATGCCGCACAGATTGAGATTGTCTTGTGGGAATGCAGTGCCCTAAAAAAAACTCGTAGTCGATATTGAACAATTGGAGCCATCCTTAGAAAGTGGTTAGTTCGCTTCATAACGCATGACTACGTGCGCAACGTCCAGCGAAACGCGATACGCTGTGAGACGATGCTGGAAGGTCCCAGGAAAGTCGTCCTCCACTTCGACTATGCCGAAAATTGGACGGTCGTTTTTTCGTCTGAGGTACAAGGCTACCATTGGCGGAATAACTAGATACACCTGTTGTGGTGTTCAGTTCCATGGTTATTGGTATCAGCGCTCACGCGCTCGTGTTCGGTTTTTGATTTGGGTTTTTCTGGCGCATTAGCTACTAAGGCCATAATGCGCCAAATACCAGTGTAAGTTTTATCTGGGTAAAATTTGTGTATTTACTAAAACAGTGTTGAGTGCTGGGTTAGTAGTTAAAATCACAGATCCTTTAAAAACCCGGTATCTCTAAAAAACATATAGATCTTTTCAAAGGGTATGAAACTTTCATCGCCCAGCAAAAGCGCCGGGTGGAATGGTAAGAAGTTTCTATAGAATGAAACAAAATGACGTTCACGAAGATGCTGATATGCTGGGCATACAGTGAGGATATGGAGGATTGAGAGTTGTTCCCCACAGTGATTGCACTCGGGAGGGTCTTCTTCCCGTAAGAGATATCCATGTGTTAAGTATGTGTGTCCCAAACGGAGCGCGCTCGTGTTCGGGACATTAAAATCATCTTCGTTTTTGGGTATGCAATAACAAACAACGTTGGGCTAGTTGGTACGCATACGACATGGTAGAAAGCGCACAAAAACACGCTCTGTGTCTCATACGATATGTTCACTCTGTGTCTCATAACCTAAAGAAGGTGGGGGAACGTTTTGGGGTTAATGTGCTGTTCTCAGCTCCCTTTAAGCTGAGCAGGTTATCGGCGATTGTCAAGTCTCCTGCACGGAAGCTATATGTGGTGTCAATCATGTTAAGCCATTTGTGTCCTGTAGGCTAGGTGTGGTCTACAGTATCCCCCTCTCATGTGGTCGATTTTATATAGGCCAGACGGGTCGGTGCGTCAATATAAGGCTCAGAGAGCATGTTTCATCCTTGGGAGGCACACCCTCTGGTCATCTTGCGCTGCATTGTAGTAGATGTGGGTGCAACCCGATTTTTCAAGACACTCTAGTTGTTGCTGTGTCACCTAATGCCTTGACAAGAGAAATAGTAGAGGCCTATGCTATCAGTGAGATGGGCGTTAAGTGCGTGAGCCAGGCATCGGTAACATTATCGGAGAGAAAGATTTTCTTCCTTTATAGCAACGCATGGAGGCCACTTATCTCTGTTTGGGATGACTCTGATTGAGGCTGTTGCTGCCGTAGGTGGCGTCGCGATGTGCGCGATTGTGTCTGTTGGTCACATTAAAATATAGTTGTGAGTAGCGCTGATATTGTCGTCTTCTTCTAGTCCGTGTTTTTGTGCGCTTTCTACCATGTCGTTCTTGGGTATGGACGTGTCTGTCTGCTGCTCGGAAACAGAACATTCTGGCGACGAAGGTTGATCGACCCGCATCAGTACTAGCAGTACTAGTCAGTCATCCAGGCTTTCTGGAAATGTTGGAGGTTTGATGACAACGAGGCGTTCATCGCAACGACGCAGAAGGCACCTGAATCGCTGGTCACCCGAAATCAACGGCGGGAAAAGTAAGGAATCGGACAGAGAGGACCCGATTGGACTGACTTAATCCAAGATGTCACAATCACATCATGTCCCGGAGCTCGGCACTATGGCTGAATTCAACCCGAGGGTTGACGACGTTCGCTCGTACTTTGAGCGTTTCGACAACTACGTCGACATCAATCAAGTGCCTCAAGAAAAGAAGTTGAAGCTGCTCTTAAACGTAATCGGGGGGCAAGCTTACGAAGAGCTGAAAAAGATCGTTGTGCCTGCACTTCCAACGGAGAAGACATACGGAGGGATCAAGGTGCTCTTGGAGGGACATTACAGTCCACAGCGGTCAATCATTGCGGAACGTTGTCGAAGAGTTCAACATCCGGATGAGACCGTCAAGGACTTCATCACGGAGTTGGAACACTTAGCCAGAGATTGTGAGTTCGGTACATTTCTCAACGACGCTTTGAGGGACAGATTGGTAGCTGGGTTACGTGATGAAGAGACGCAGCGAACGTTATTTGCAACGGAGAAATTGACGTTTGAAGTGGCGTGCAAGATTGCCTTGGAAAAGGAGCTAGCGGCGAAGCAAACGAAGCAGTTACACGACGCAAGCCAAGGAGCGCGCCTTCAGTGCCAACAAGCCAACGCTATCAGTGGGAGAGCAAGGAAGAAGGCTCCAAAAGGGAAAGTAGCCGTACCGGGCGCAGACAGTAAACGGGAAGAGGACAGAGACGAGTGCAAGCACTGCGGGAAGCCTCACCGCTCGGATAGGTGTTGGTTCAGGAATCTCACGTGTCGATCCTGCCACAAAAAGGGACACCTGCAAGCGGTGTGCGGAAAAAGGAAAACGAAGCCTGTCAGATATGTCGATACGACGGACGAAGAGTCTGATGACTTCGACTGCTACACTATATGTTACTCAGAAAAGGCAGCAAGTGGATACAGCGTAGACATGAGTATCGAAGAAAAGGAAGTTCCCATGGTAATAGATACTGGAGCAGCGGTCACAATAATGCCCGAAACGATGTATCGACATTACTTCCCACACATCGAGTGCAGGACAGCAGACCTAGCTTTGTGAGCTTACACCGGGGAAAAGCTGCAGATACTGGGAAAGTCAAGCGTCAACGTGGCCCAAACAGGTGAGGAAATGCTCCTGCCGTTGATGGTCGTGAAAGATCAGGGCAGGAAAATGCCAGCATTGATAGGAAGAGACTGGCTGGAGAGGCTAAGGCTAGATTGGAAGAGTATCTGCCACCTGTCAAATGACGTGGGGAAAAGGGTGGAGACGTTGCGGCGAGAGTACTCTGGAGTTTTCAAAGGCGTTCCAGGAGTGGTGAAGGACTTCAAGGCCCGTGTTCTCGTCAAAGAGGCAGCCCAACCAGTCTTTGCGAAAGCGCGACCAGTACCGTTCTCCATGAAAGACCAAGTAGCAAAGGAGTTGGAGAAATTGGAAGCTGATGGCATCTTGAAAAGAGTGTCAAGAAGCGACTGGGCAACGCCCCTTGTTGTGGTACCGAAGAGCAGCGGAGCAGGATTAAGGCTATGCGGGGACTACAAGATCACTGTGAATCCTGTTTTGAAGACCGATCATTATCCCTTGCCCTTACCAGAGGATTTGTACTCAACACTCGCCGGAGGAAAAGTTTTCTGCGTTCTGGGGGGACCTGTCACAAGCGTACCAGCAGGTTCCCTTGGACGAAGAAAGCAAGCCACTGCTGACAGTAAACACACATCTCGGGCTGTTTCAATTTCAGAGACTGTCCTTTGGAATATCGAGCGCACCAGCCATTTTTCAGTCGCTAATGGATTCAGTTTTAACAGGGATTCCCAAGGTGGGATGTTACGTGGACGAACGTGGACGAATGTCAGAGAACGTGAAGAATGTCTTGCAACGAGAAGAACAGCACAATATGACACTGAAGGAAGAAAAGTGCCAATTTTTCAAGCAGTCAGTTGTATACTTGGGGCATAAAGTCACACAGGAAGGCATAGTCCCGACGGAAACCAAGATAAAGGCAATAATCGAAGCTCCTCAGCCGAGTAATGCTACGGATGCTACGGAACTGCGGGCTTTCTTGGGCTTGCTGAACTTCTACGGGAAATTTATCAGGAATCTCGCTATCATAGTCGCACCGTTGTACGACTTGTTGAAAAGAGACCAACGCTGGGTGTGGACAAAAAGATGTTCAAAAGCATTTGAAGAAGCCAAACGGCGTCTGATCGACAGCCAAGTACTCGCATATTACGACGTTAAGAAGCCTATTGGTCTCAGCTGTGATTCTTCGGCATATGGCCTGAGATTGGTCATTTTCCACGTCAAGCCGGACGGAACAGAAAAACCAATCGCCTTCGCATCTCGAACTCTCAGCGCTGCGGAACGTAACTACGCACAGGGAGAAAAGGAGGCTCTCGCAATTATCTTCGGATTGAAGCGGTTCCATCGTTACCTCTACGGCAGGAAATTCCAGTTATATACCGATCATAAACCACTGCTAGAAATTCTGGCACTGGATAAACCTGTTCCGACAGTGGCAGCAGCTCGAGTACAACGCTGGGCCATCACAATGATGATGATGATGCTTCAGGTTTTCTTGGCGCATAAGCAACGAAGGTCATAATGCGCCAAGACAATGATAAGGAAAGTACCAGGGCGATTCCACGCGAAATCATCCAGCGGACCTGCTCGGCCCTCACAAAACTATCGCGAATTTTTACGAAAATTTTTTTAGCAGTCCCTAATAGTACAAAACGACACACCACGAAACATTTCTTCCCAAATATCAATGTGGCGGGTGCTACACACGAGCAAAGTTCACAGCGCTGGCGAAAACCGTGCCTGGCGTGAACGGCAGCTGCGGCTCATAGAAAGCACCTAGAACTGTGCGGTTTTATTTTGCGTATAGAGGAAACCATGCTGTACACGGCGCTCAAATCCAGGTTGTCGTGCTGTAATCGGTGCTGGTATACAAAGGCCGGAAGTTTCGCAATTTTCCTCCTACTTCGCGATTTTTTTGTGGAAAATCAAACCATTAAATTTTAATGAATATTTTTTCCTGTCAAGGCCCTAAGGAATACTTCAACAGGAAAAATCGCCAGACACGTAACTTTCATAGTCATTGCAGGAAAAAAAGAGGAAGTATGCGATTTTTCAAAAATTCGCTACAATCGAGCGTAAAACACGCAATGAAGAGGTCGGAAGAGACGCCTGAAACCAAAACAGTTTTATAGAACGAGCCTTCCTCTACAACATATTAAAAAATCTCGAGGGTCTTTTTTCGTATACAGGAGAAAATAATTTTTTTGTAGTAGAGGGTATTACGACCACAGTGACCCACGTTGCATGTGACCAGTGGGGTGCTATACCTGTTTCTTGGGCTCCTGTTTTAATTCTTTTTATTTTCACTTTTTCTCTGGTCTGGTTGGGTTTTAATGAGCAAGCAATATGCTGTGGCACAGACTTCTGCAAGGTTACCATAGCCTCTGCTTCTGTAGCATAACACGCGTATTGCAATCCTGGGTGGTTAAGTTTATGGCATTGTTTCCGGTGTGCACGGTGCCGGCAACGGAGATTGGGGATTAGCGGTGATGGGCAGGTCTAAGTAATACTTTTTGTCGTGTGAGCTAAAGCCCTGCGGGGATGAGCTTTTTCACATCCGCATCCTATCCGAAAAATCCGCGTCTCCCACGGCACGCAGCAATAGTTCAGTTTCTATGCTCGATATATCAGGCCAATTTTCCAGGAAATAAACGTTCCCGTCAGCACAACGCAGAAAAAAAAAAAAAAAAAAGCTGTCACCAGACTTCATCCACACGGGCGACTTCCTCTCTCTCGTTCCGACAGTGAAAACCCCGGAGCGGCATAGCTTTTTAGCGAGGACAGGTCCTGAGCGTCCATGATGCTACCAAAGGATACACGACAGCAAGTACAGATTTAGCTTCCACGAAAGATTATACGGCACCAAGCACAGCAACACATTTTGCACCAAACGGGGTAAGTAGAGTTTATTGCAAGTGAAACGCAAGATCGGCGCCGAACGCGCACCTCGACTCGAGACGCCAGAGCCAGAGATCTCTCTCAGATGCGCGAGCTGCTTTCGTACACCTTGTACTCTATCTTCTGTACCTAATATGAAGCAAACTGATGGCGCAATCTCGCGGTTTATCCGAGTCTGACCCGCTCCTGATCCGGCGCCATCCACGTCCGATCCGCAGATCACAACAAGCGTCCATATTTCATCCGAACCCAAAAGTTTCTTGCGGATATCCGCGGGTATACGCTTCCATACACGAGTGGTGCGAGGCTTTATATAGCTGCGAGCCTCACTGGAACCTAGGACAGCATGGACGATGAACCACCACCACGAGATTCCGTCGTTTCCAGTACTGCCATGTAAATGACTTTTTTGCACGTTCGTCTTTTCCTCTAGCGTTATAATTTGTTAGACTTTTCGTGGTTAATATTTTTGCTGAATTGTTCAGCATTCAGTTAAAGGAAACTTTCATCAACTGAACCTGCATCTACGCGCCTATAATATTCATACTGGTGAATTGGAACTCCACAGCGCTCAACTGGAGCCATGTTCCTTTGGTCCGGGTGGCTGTCATATTGAAAACCAACCAGAAAAAAAACCGGAAATACGAATAATTAAAACGGGAGCCCAAGAAACAAATATAGCACCCCGCCGGATACATGCAATGTGGGTCAGTGGCCGTAATACCCTCTACTACAAAAAAAATATTTTCTAGAGTATACGAAAAAACACCCTCGAGATTTTTTAATATGTTGTAGAGGAAGGCTCATTCTATAAAACTGCGTTGGTTTCAGGCGTCTCTTCCGACCTCTTCATTGCGTGTTTTACGCTCGATTGTAGCGAATTTTGGAAAAATCGCATACTTCCTCTTTTTTTCCTGCAATGACTAGAACAATTACGTGTCTTGCGATTTTTCCTGTTGAAGTATTCCACGAGACCTTGTCAGGGAAAAATATTCATTAAAATTTAATGGTTTGATTTTCCACAAAACAAATCGCGAAGTAGGAGGAAAATTGCGAAACTTCCGCCCTTTGTTTACCAGCACCGATTACAGCACGACAACCTGGATTTGAGCGCCGTGTAAAGCATGGTGTAAACCGCACAGTTCTAGGTGCTTTCTATGAGCCGCAGCTGCCGTTCACGCCAGGCACAGTTTTCGCCAGCGCTGTGAACTTTGCTCGTGTGTAGCACCCGCCACATTGATATTTGGGAAGAAATGTTTCGTGGTGTGTCGTTTTGCACTATTAGGGACTGCTAAAAAAAATTTCGTAAAAATTCGCGATAGTTTTGTGAGGGCCGAGCAGGTCCGCTGGATGATTTCGCGTGGAATCGCCCACCAGTTAAAAGTATAATGATTCAGCTAAGATAAAACTGTACAGTTAGAGAATAAAAGGACATAAAGCTAAAACTACAGCTAGTGCGTTTAAAACACCAACGTCTTCAAAGAAACTAACCACCCGTTGAAATGGTAAAAGAGCCTCATCCCCCAACAAAAGGGATGGATGTAGAGGTGTGTGGTATGTGTAGAGCTCGTGGAAATGGTGAAATCGGTGTGTTTCATGTGATGGACATGTAATAAGCATGTGGAGGACAGACTTCATCTCGTCGCATCGAGTGCAATGTGGAGCCTCTTCATTGCAGAGAAGGTGACTGTGGGTCAAATGAGTGTGCCCAATTCTCAATCTGGCAGAAACAACTTCATGAAGACGACTGTTAAAAATCAGTGTCGGTTTTACAATGGTGGGCTTAACCAGGTGAAGTTTGTTGGTGTGTAGTGTATCCCAGTGCTGCTGCCATCTGCTATTGATGGCCCTCATAAGTGTAGGTCGGCGGTGTTGGGACGGTACATCAAAAGGATTCACCTCAGATGAAAGAGCAGCTGTAGCAGCTGCATCAGCGAGTTCATTACCGGCTATACCCACATGACTGGGTACCCAGCAGAATGTCAAAGATAGGCCCTTTTTTATAACCTTAGCAGCAAGGCACTGTGCCTTTTGTACAAGAAGGTTTTTTGACATCCCTATGTTGCCTACTGCTTGAAAATAACTGAGAAAATCTGTGTAAATCACCGATGACTTGGTGTGACTTTCTAAGATGTAGTTCAGTGCCAGGATTATTCCGTATACTTCGGCATTAAAAACTGAGAGCATGTGCGGTAGACGATATGACTGTGTGAATCCATCGGTTACCATTGCACATGAGACTGAGGTGCGTGTTTTGGAACCGTCAGCGTAAAAGGCTCTGTGTTGCCCAAGACTTTCTTTAAGGAACTGAAACTCCTGCTGGAGGACAACAGGTGGTGTGTTCTGTTTCTTAAACATAGTCAGGGAGCTATTGAAACATAGTGGTGATTGCCACGGCGGGACCCGTGGGCTAGCCTGGACTATGGTGAAGTCATCATGTGGGAAATTGTAATCTTCACATCCCTGGCGAACGCGCATGCTAAATGGGGGAATAACGCTGGGTTTATTAAGAAAGAGCTGCTTGAAGCGTGTGCCTTTAACGCAGGAAATGACTGGGTTATTGGGATAACCTCTTACCCTCAAAGAGTACGAAACAGACAAGTAAAATCTCCTTCTTTCCAGTGACCATTCGTTACTCTCAACATAGAGGTTTTCCACTGGCGACGTGCGGAAAGCACCAGTTATCAAACGCAGTCCCTGGTGATGTACTGTGTCTAAGAATCTTCAGGGCAGATTTCCGAGCAGACCCAAAGACAACACATCCACAGTCCATTCTAGACAGCACTGTGGACACATAGACCCTGTGCAGAGTGTCACGATCTGCACCCCAAGATTTGTGGGACAGCACTTTCAATAGGTTTAGGGATTTCATGCATTTTGTTTTAAGGCTCTTGATGTGAGGTAAGAAGGTGAGCTTTCTATCAAGGATGACCCCAAGAAATTTGTGTTCACCCTTAATAGCGAGGTCCTGTCCGTTCAGCTTAGGAGTGGGTGGGGGAAACAGTCCTCTCGCCCTCGAAAAAGGAACACAAACGTTTTTTTCATGTGAGAACCTGAATCCATTCTCATGGGACCATTTGGTAAGCTTATTTAAAGTTAGCTGCAACTGTCGTTCACATGTTGCTAGATTCGTGGAAGAGAAGGAAACCTGAATGTCATCAACATACAGTGAATAAGACATGGAAGGTGGAATTATACTAGCTACTGAATTTATTTTCACGAGAAACAGAGTGACGCTAAGGACGCATCCCTGCGGCACTCCATTCTCTTGGATGAAGGGACGGGATAGCATTGTTCCGAGCCGCACTCGGAATGTTCTGTCTTCGAGGAAGTTTGTTATACACCTAAGGAGGCGCCCCCTGATCCCAAAAGAGTACATGTCTTGTAGGATACCATACCTCCAAGCGGTGTCACATACCTTTTCAAGGTCAAAGAACACCGACAGACAGTGTTGCCTACGGACAAAGGCTTTACGGACTATTGCTTCTAGTCGTACGAGGTGGTCAGTTGTAGAACATCCAGCGCGAAAACCACACTGGAGTTCCGAAAGACATTTTTTGTTCTTCCAGGAAATGGACCAGCCGAGCATTGACCATACGCTCAAACGTTTTGCCGATGCAACTCGTGAGAGCGATGGGTCGATAACTGGCCGGGCTTGAAGGTTCCTTTCCAGGTTTTAACAAAGGAATTACGGTGGAAATTTTTCAGGCTGAGGGTAATTTACACTGAACCCAAACCTGGTTAAAAAATTGCAGTAAAACCTCTTTGGATGCCTCAGACAGATGGATCAGCATACAATACATCACCCTGTCTGGGCCTGGTGAAGTTGTCTTTGTACGCTTTAAGGAACGATTTAGTTCTACTTTGGTGAAAGGCTGATTATATATCAAACTGTCTTCACAATGCATTGGAATTTTCTTCCTCTCTGCACTACGTTTTACTTTGAGGAACTCATTGCTGTAGTTGGAGGAAGAGAAAACACTTTCAAAATGCTCACCAAGAGTATCAGCTTGTTCCTGTAAGCTTTGTACTGGCTGACCGTTAGACCGGAGTAGCACGGCTCATGTGTACACCTCTGATATTATGAAGGCGATCCCAAATAAGTTTCGGAGAAGAATTGGAAGACAGGGATGATACAAAACTGTGCCAAGAGGACCGCTTGGCTTGCTTTCGGGTCCACCTGGCTTTGGCTCTTGCCTTTTTGAAGAGAACAAGGTTTTCACTGGTGGGGTGAAATCTCCGAAATCTACCCCACGCCCGATTTTGGGCTTTTCCTGTTTCTTCATACTCCTTATTTCACCAGGGTTTTGGTCGCTTAGGCAAGCGACCAGAAGTTTCGGGAATACGTTGTGTTGCTGCGTCAAGGATGACATTAATTATGACGTGGTTTGCTTCGTCAGTTGTCATCCTATCAACAGGGATTAAAGACAGGTCGTATTTTTCACAAAAAGTGTTCCAGTTGGCTTGTTCAAGTTTCCACCTGGGGGGACACGTTGTCAAGATATCTACTTGAGGCAGGTACTTCAATACCACTGGAAAGTGGTCACTTCCCAATGGATTCTCTTTTACTGACCACTCTAAATCTCCAAAAAGAGATGGACTACATAGAGAAAGATCTAATGCCGAGAAATATTGTGTAGCGGAATGTACATACGTAGGAGATCCTGTATTCAAAAGACAGACGGAAGATGATAGCAAGACTTTTTCTATCATCTTTCCCCGACAGTCGGTCCTTGTACTACCCCAGAGTGGGTTGTGCGCGTTAAAATCGCCTAAAAGAATGAAAGGAGTTTGAAGTTGGCTGCATAGACCTTCTATGTCGTTTTGCGTGATGGATGCTGTTGGCGGCAGATAAACGGAGCAGACAGTGACTACTCTGTCCAGGCACACCTGCACTGCTACAGCTTCCAACTGTGTATTGAGGATAACTGCCCTGGACGGAACAGACACTCGTGTGACAATCGCCTCACCTCCAGATGAACGATTCGTGTCATTTCGATCCTTTCGGAATATGTTGTGTCTACGTAAAGGAGTCGGGGAGGTTGCATTCAAGTACGTTTCCTGGAGACAAAAGCATGCTGCATTATAGGTATCAAAAAGATCATTTACATCATCTAGATTTGAAAACAACCCACGGCAATTCCACTGGAGGAAGTGGTTCATACTGGCGGCAATTCCAAGAAGAAACAAAACGAAGCGCAGCACTTGGTTATGCCGACTGAGTAGCACTTGTTTCATTTAGGAGGTTGGACCCTTCGCAGGGGTGCCTTCTGTGGTTCGCTTGTCTTTACTCCTCTTCCTCTGCTTTTTTCTCGTTTTTCTCTTGGATGCATTCCAGGGAGGCTTGATGACGACTTTTGCGACATTCTGTCGTCATCATCAACCTCCATGCTTTGAGTGCTTTTTTGGGTGGGGGCTGTCACGCCTCCGTCCCAAATCGACTGCAGACCATCGGCTTCAGAAGGAGCAGTGGCTGCTTCCTTTTGGCCAGTTGGACGCCTGACCTCCGTCGCAGCTAGAGACACCTGGGTGTCCCCACCTTCCTGTTGGGGCAGTGTGGTGTGAAGGCTCAATAACCTGCGAGCAGGTTTGAGTCTCCAGGGATTTCCTCTGTGGTGCCACTCCCCTGCGCACCACTTCGGAGAAACTGCCTTTCTTTTGAAATTCGTGTTGCGTTCTAGCCGCTTTATATGGAATATTCTGCTCTGTTTTGATTCTGATTACTTCTTTTTCATCTTTCCAGCGCGGGCATGATCTTGAGTATACTGGATGGTTACCTTGGCAGTTAGCACAACGGTATTCATTGCTCCAAGACTCTCCTGTGTGGTCTTTGCCTGCGCACTTTGGGCATGTCAGATGTCCGCGACATGCAAGTGAGCTGTGCCCAAAACGCTGGCATTTAAAACAACGCCTCGGATTTGGCACGTAGGGTCTAACATTACAAGTCAGGTAACCTGCCTTTATGTTAGTGGGTATCCTGTGCAGTTTGAAAGACAGAATAATGTGTTTGGTGGCAATTTCCTTGCCGTCCCTTCTGATCATGATTCGTTTTGCGGATTACGCCTTGCTCACTCAAACCCTCTTGGATCTCAGCCTCTGTACATTCGATGAGCTCGTCCTCTGAGATCACGCCCTTCATCGTGTTCAATGTACGATATGTGGTAACAGTTACAGTAATATCCCCAATGTTTTTCAATGTTTGCAATGCAGTGCTTTGTCGTTGGTTCTGAACTTCAACCTGGATGTCTCCAGTGTTCAGTTTTTTTTGCCTTATATGATTTACCTATGACTTTTTCCAGCTCCTTTGCCACGGCAAAAGGAGAGATTTTTGTCAGTGATTTTCCGCCTTCATTTGACTGAATGACAAGAAACTTGGTCAAGAAAATCCTGCGTAAGCCTTTCGGTGCGGCTTCTTTTCAGGCGCCGATCAGTTTTGTTGGAGTTTTCGTTATCCATATATTTTGGTTTTCCATTCAGTGCAGTAGGTGTGTCGGCCACTACCGACCCCAACAAAGGGAACGTGCTCTGCACATTAACACATCCTTCTGCACTATACCCAAGTGCAGTATCAACGGAGATTGAAAGAACTGCCCAAGATTGACCCTTGCCGCCAAAGAAGGTGAGTAAGGAAAGTACAGGAAGGAAGAGCAGATGAAAGGAGAAAGTAAGGAAATAGGAGATGGCGACTAGTTGAATAATCCTGGCCGGGCCTTCCAGGACCACCCGACTATGGGAAGCAGGGGCCAAAGCGGTGTGTTGCTTTCCCAGATGGGCTCCGAAGGGTCCTAAACCCCCGGGTCCACTCAACCACCAGGATCCCCCTTTCCCCGGACACGGGACAGCCACACACAGCTATATGTGGGGGTCTCCCTCTTGCGGCGATCCCCACCGTGAAAGCAGGAGGGGGCTACTGCGGCTGCTGCCGGGCGATGGGGGCGCCAATTTCCCGACGCCGGGGCCATCACAATGGCCGCGTACCAATACACGCTACAATACCGAAATGGAAAAAATATGGAAGTGGCTGACGCACTTTGCAGGCTACCGCTTCCACCAAGGCACAATGACGAAAGCGAGGAGTGCTTAGCGGTCTTTGACTCGACACATATCACGGCCAGCCAAGTTGCGAAATGGACAAAACGGGACCCAATACTCGAGGCCGTACGACAGTTCACCGTATCTGGATGGCCTGCAACGTTTGATGGAAAGTTTCAGCCATTTTACGTTCGGCGACATGAACTGTCACATGAGCAAGGATGCCTGACGGGGGGGCAACGGGTCATCGTTCCTGATACACTCCGGCAGCCAGTGTTATCACTGCTTCACGAAGAGCATCCTGGAATTGAACGAATGAAAATGCTAGCTAGGTCATTTGTCTGGTGGCCTTTAATGGACAAAGACATCGAGTCAACGGTTCGTAAGTGGAACGTCTGTCAGACTACTGCGCCCGCAAAGACACCGGGACCACTGCATCCGTGGACATACCCAACCCGAGTCTGGCAGCGTGTCCACGTCGACTTTGCTGTAAAAAAGGGAATGAATCTCTTCGTGCTTGTAGACTCGTATTCCAAGTGGATTGAAGTCAGATGTCTCAGCACCGCTACTGCTGCGAGGACAATCGGCACCCTGAGGGCTATCTTCGCCGCGTACGGATCTCCTGAAGAGTTAGTTAGTGACAATGAGCCTCAATTCATTGCTCAAGAGCTCGCAGATTCCACACGCGGGCTCGGAATCCGGCATACGCGTACGCCGCCTTATCACGCAGCGTCGAATGGCGCAGCCGAACACCTGTTTCAAACGCCCAAGACAACATTGCTCAAGCAATTCTTGCATGACAACATGACAGGTCAACGCCAACGTCTTGACGATTTTCTGCTGGCCTACAGGAATACACCTAGTTCGGTAACTGGACGTTCACCTGCGGAACTATTCCTGAAGAGGCAGCCACGAGTGAAACTTTCACTTTTAAAGCCAGACTTCGTTAAAGACATGAGGACAAAACAGGAACAAAACGTTGCTAGGCGCAATGAGCATCGTGGAAGAGCCACGCAGTTCACCGTGGGAGAAATAGTTTACGTGAAGACGACAAGAGGTGAACCTTTGGCGTGGGAGGAGGCCACAGTAGTTCAGCAAGTGAGCGAGGCAACGTTCTTGGTCAAGGTGAACAACCAGCTGCGCTATGTACACCGTGACTACTTGAAGCCACGCTGGGCACGTGTGTCGCCAACGTCGTTTCGGCACGATAGGGGATCGTCAGCAATGGACGAAGCTCCTAGCGGGTCGCAGAACCTGCCAACGACTCCCTGGTATGGTGACAGGACGTCGAGTGCTACAAGCTCGGACACGCAAGCGCCCGTGGAAGGCGATGCAGCAACTCCACTGGTACCAACAGAGACTCGTCAAGAGTCAGCGGTACAGCCGGGTGCCAACGTAACATCGGACGTCGATGTGACAAATCCACATTCGGACCCGTTACGTCGCAGCAGTCGCAGCAGTTAGCAATTATGATGCGACATGGCACAATGAATTCGCAAATGATGTTACATTCCAGAAAGAGCTACCAAAGACATGGGATGAGAGCGTGCCTACTTTGATTATAGTCGATCTCATGACTGAGAAGAATGTGATGCAAGAAATGGTTCATCGCTATACGAGAGCATCACATCATAAGAACCCATCCATTATTTTTCTTTGTCAGTACTTATTTCACAACGACGTCAACTATAGAACATTATCTCATAATAGCACATATATAATATTATTTAATAATTTAAGGTCACGCACGCAACTTGAACTTTTAGGACGCCAGATCTTCGGCAAAGCTCAATTACCGTACTTTATTAGTGCATTTGAGCAGGCAACAGAGAAACCATTTGGTTATCTAGTGATTGACCTACACCCTCTGATGCAGTCTCAATTTCGTCTGCGAGCAGGCATTACTGGAAACGTTCGACAGTTTGTTTTCTTGCAAAAATGAAAAGTCTGCGTCATCATTTAATTTTTCTAAAAGTCCTTGCAACATGTACTCCTAAAGAGCGCGATGAGATTTTAAAGGAGGCGCCACCTCATAGCATAGAAGCTCTTTCTGAAGTCTGTAAGAATATATTGAATGGTAATATTAAGCTACCGCCCGGATTGTTCAAAGAGCTGGAAAAGTATAAACACACCATTCGATACATTGCATATAAAACGCTGCACAAATCCCCAAAAAGACTAAGATCCTTCCTCTGTCATCAGAGGGGTGGATTAGTGCCACTAATCCCCTTATTACTCACGGGATTAACCAGTGTGCTCGGTGGTGTCGCAGGTCGTGCTCTAGCAAAGACGGTAGGTGTCTAAAAAATGGCTACAAAGGTTGAGGTATTGACTCCTATCGAATCAGTTCTGGAATCTAACGAAAGCGATGATATTAAAGTAAAACGAATGTTAACTGCTATGTACTACATTATAAAAAATCATCAGAAACCATCTAATGAAACAGAGCCAGCACCCACAGTACAGGAAGAAAAAAACGATCAGTCACTTCCAATGGGACGCTCATTTGATTACAATTCGCTTCCTACTAATGTCAACATTAAAAGAGTAAGACGCGTAGTCTCAGTGCTACCTAGGAGCTTGACTTGGAATGATAAGGGAGAAATCATTCATAACAACCAAACAATCGCTGGTTCTAATATAAAAGAATTAGTGTTGCATCTGTCCGGACACAAGAAAGGGAAGCCTGCCTGGTACCGAAAAGTGGCAAAGTTCTTGCAGCCACACAAAATACGTCAGAAGAGGAAAGCAAGGAGACGTATACTCTGGGAAACGTATAAATCGCCCCAAAGAACAAAGTTGCTTTCATCATCATCATCAGATGAATATATCACAGAAGGAGAATGAATTATAGGGATCCAAACGCTGGTTTGGGGGGGTTGCTCGATACTGCAGAGGTCGAAACATCTCTAAGAAAAACATCTCTAAGAAACAGGCAATCGAAGAACTACAGCGAGATGATGTCTACACACTTTACAAAGAAGGAAGACGTAGATTTAAGAGAAGAAAGACCATCTCACTGCACATCGACGATCTTCATCAAGCAGACCTGATTTCATTCCTGCAGTACAAGAAACAAAATAAAGGATTTTCCTTCATACTCATTGTGATAGACTGCTTATCAAGACGACTCATGGCTACGCCCATTAAGACCAAGCTTGGTGAAGATGTGAAGAAAGGATTGATCAAGTTGTATAGGAGCCATAAAGTCTATCCACGTCTTCTGCAGGTAGATAGAGGGAGAGAGTTCTATAACAAACACGTGAAAGCATGGTGTAAACGTCACTCAATACATTTATTCAGCTAATTTTCCCCATTCAAGGCCGCGCTATCAGAAGTATTAAAGCTAGACTTTATCGTTATTTCGCCAGTAAAGGTCATCACAAGTACATTGCTGTTCTCCCAAAGATCATCGCCGACTACAATTCGTCATATCACTCGACTATCAAGATGGCCCCGAACGACGTCGATAAAAATAACGAGATTGAACTATTCAATAGACTTCACAGTAAAAATGACAACAAACCAAAAAAGCTTCCATTGAATATGGGTGATCAGGTGCGTGTACTCACAAATAGATCAATTTTTGACAAGGGGTACATTGGGCACTGGTCCTTAGTTGTCTACACGATCACACGATACAAGAACTCGGATCCACCAGTGTTTTACATAGCTGGTCCAGACGGGGTCGAAGACGATGCAACTTACTATGCCAATGAATTGCAACGTGTAGTGAAATCGCAAGACGACCCATACCTAATTGAACGCATAGTAAGTCGAAAGAAAATAAACGGTGTCACACATTATAAAGTGAAATGGCTAGGTTATGATGACTCATTTAATTCCTGGGTTCCAGCCCAAGATGTTGCGAAGTTCTGATTTTTACATGTATCTCCTATCCAATGATTGCATGGATATGAACCCGAACAACAGTCTCAATGACTTTACAATTTCTCTGAGTGCACCACTACAAGTGAATGAAGAATATGAAGTCGGCCTGCATGAACTTTCCATCTCTCATGTATTCTACAACGTTCTACGGACTAACGATGCTACTATACATATTACTTCCAGAAGCATTATTGAGCTGCGTAAGGAAGTTGTTGTGATATCGACTTTGGAACACACGCTGCAAGATGTTTTAAAAGAATTCAACATCGCATTTGGTTATGTTGATGGATGGTACACATTCCAACTACCTCAAATAATTCATTCTATTAAGTTTTTGGATGAAGAACTGCAACAAGCCATGGGTGTGTCCACTATACAGGGTTTGAAAGTTGTAGGTGCTAAAGTTCCACGTCAGAACATGTACATGGGAGAGGAAGCTATCTCAAAGATGCTTTTAAAGGAAGAGGTGACTATCATTACACAATATGCTCCAATCATATTCATACCAGGTCGCTCTATCAGTGTCACACTAAATCGCTGCTTTAAAAGATATGAAATCGATGCAAAGATACTATTCCAAAACAATACCTATACATTATTGGTCCCACGTCTGTTTGTTATCCCTGAACAACTCAAGAGACTCCTCAAATTAAACTCCAGTAAACTGTTAGAAAATACAACACAATACATTGGAGATCCATTTACATTCAGTTTTGGTGTTGTTCTAGAAAAAGTAATACTTGCAAGGGAAGAAGTCCAAGTTCCACCAAATTATTACGAGACACCGCGTTCGCTT
Source organism: Ornithodoros turicata (assembly GCF_037126465.1). NCBI lineage: Eukaryota > Metazoa > Arthropoda > Arachnida > Ixodida > Argasidae > Ornithodoros > Ornithodoros turicata. Next base: position 74,769,963 of record NC_088203.1, on the reverse strand, counting down.
CTACAAGCTATCAAAGATGTGATAGGCAGCAATGCTATACTAACGTACAATGAAGATACACAGCTGTTTACTTTCACTCCAGTTGATGGAGTAACTATAGATCTTTCTGAATATTTGAGTAATATGTTGGGTTTCGCACCAATTCAGTCTATTGCAAACACCACCACCGGAACCACACCACTCAATCTTAAACCATTGTTTCATAATTTCATTATTTATTGTGACATTATCGAATCATCTCATATAGGTGCAAAAAAGTTTTCCATTTTGAAACTCGTCCCATATTTACATAAAGATGATCCCCAGATTCATTACAGCTTCCATAACGTGCAATATTTGAAGCTGTTACAGAATGAAATCACGTCAATTTCGATTAAGTTGTATGATGAGACAGGTCGTCCACTTCATTTTAGAGGACCAGGTCGTACAGCTCTAGTACTACACCTCAAAAATGTATCTTAAAGAAGTGCCAGAGATCCATAATGGATCGGGACTTGGTGATCTTGTGCCATACAAAGGGCCTCTCTTTCAAACTGGGAATGGCTTCTTTAGTTCTTTGCGTAAGCTAGCATTGCCACTATTGCATCGTGGAAAGCCTTACATAGCCCGTACTGCGATGAGTGCAGCGAAAAATTTGGCGAAAAAGTTATCTGAAAGGCAAAACATCAAGCAAGCCCTGAGAGCAAGCTCAAATGAATTAGGCACACAGATTTTGAAGGACATTGCAGGCAGCGGACATCGAAGGAAAAAGAGGAAGAGAAGAGACATTTTCGATTAATCCTCTGTAACCATGAAATAAAGAAGACACTTTTTTTTCACACATTGATGTTTCTTCTTTATAAAGAAAAAGGTTTTTCTATGGAAAAGGGTCGCACTCCGAAAATGGCGCCGAAGAGGGGTTAGAAGTCGGGACAATGGGTCGCCCCCTTTCACATGTAGAAAGTGTGACGGACAATCCTTCGAAGCGGGTTCGCATTCTGAAAACAGCTGGTCAGCGGGGGGGTTAGAGGAGTGGAACGGCTGGTGGTTAGCAAAAACGGACCATGCTTGCCTGAGGACAATGTCAAAAGGTAAGGGGACTGGAGGACAATGATTCGAATCGTGAACGGGATCGCATTCTGAAAACAACGGGTCAGCTGGGGTTAAAAGTGTGCATCAGCATCCAAGCTGGTTAGAAGTCGAACAATGGGTCGCCCCTTTCACCTGTAGAAAGTGTGGCGGACAATGCTTCGAATCGGCCATCGCATTCCGAAAAACAGGTGGATCCCAGGTAGGGAGGTAAGGGGGTTGGAAGAAAAAAAGAGTCTTTTTGCTTGGGTAAGATGCTAACAAATCAAGCTCTGAGGAAAGCATTGTATCCTTTCATTTGCAAAGATGTCGCAGGTCAACGTTGTACACGCACAGTCCCAGCTGGCTTTGAAGGGGGAGTGTGAGTTATTCAACATACCTCCTACCCAAGTTTCAATAAAATCATGCGAGGCGCAAGTTTATTATGCTGTTTCTACAATCAGCGGAGGAGAATCGACGATCGAATGGAACATAACAAATCTCTCAGACTTGTATCTCGATTTATCATCTCTGTATTTTAATATAACTATGCAGATATTGAGGTCGGACGGGAGTGAACCAATTACCCGAAGAGCAGACGGTATCACTGCATGAGGACACTGTATTCCCAGTCAACAACTTGGGTGCCGCTTTATTTAAATATGTAACCATTCACTTGAATCAACGTCTTCCAAGCAGCAACTGTTTAAACTCCTATCGATGTATGATTGATACCCTACTTCATAAAAATACTCATCTGCAGAAGACTTTAGATGATTGTGCAATGTATACATATGACACAGGAGAGCATGCAGCAAATGATCCAGTCGCTCGGGATGCAAAGTTGCGCATAGCTAGGACAAGTGGGGGGAAACTATTTGAAATAGTCATGAAAGTTAACACCGACCTCACAAACCAAGGGAGGCTTTTGTTACCCGGTGTGGGGGTTCGAGTGACTGCTCTACATAATACGGATAGCTTTAGATTGCTAACTGGCACCAATGAAACTCATAAGCATCAATTGAAAATCCACAGCGCGGCACTTGTAGCACGCAAAGTCAAAGTTAGCAACTCAAGTTTTATTGCACACCAGAAAGCCCTTAGATCATCCCCGGCATGTTACATCATGCGTGGACTAGAAAGCAAAGTCTGCTCGCTTTCGCCGGGCCTTCATGATGCAATCTTTGAAAACTTATTCCCTGATAGAATTCCTGATCAACTTACTGTATGTCTAGTTCGCACCGAGGCTTATCAGGGTGATTACAAGTCGAGCCCCTTTTGTTTCGAGCATTTTAATATGAGTTCTGTAACACAATCAGTTGATGGATACAGGAAGCAACTATCCTATGACTGGGAAAATGATCTGGGTAGAGCAAGCTACTATGAATTCGTGTATCAACTGAATGAAAAACATGTCGAGTTAAGTTATGAAAAATAAAAATAAAAATTCCTTTATCATGCATTGGAACTTGAGTGCTGACGAAAGTTTTGGTTCCTACTTTAATCCATTGCGCAAGGGCAATTGCAGGATTGAAATGAAGTTTGCTAAGCCATTACCTTGCGCAGTGTCGGTTATACTTATTAGTGAAGCACCCGAGATTTTATCAGTCGATGGTGATCTTGTTGTTCGAGTGGACTAAGTATGAATGTGTTTGATCTGGAATTATTGTTTTCTCTGAATCATGAAACTTTGAATATGTATCGCGGGACCTTCGCAATTGATATGGTACCAAGTTTAACGACAGAAGGGTTTATAGTTATCAATACACACCCACACGACGGTCCCGGAGAACACTGGCTATTGTACATGAGAGACAGGAATGACAAGTACATCTATGTGGACAGCTTTGGTCTACCACCGATTGAAGAAGAGCTGCTAGATCTACCTGTTGATCAGTATTGCAAGAAATGCATTCAAAGCATTTACAGCTCACACTGTGGACTTTTTGTTTGTTTCTTTGCTTCCCGCCTTTGTAAGAATTACCAACTTAAGAGCATTGTGTCCTTGTACACAATGACCTCAAGATAATACAAATGATTGAAGAGGAATACCTCATTTAAAGAAAAATGTCTCATTTTATTTCTTCAATGTACAGACCTCTTTAAGACAGTCCTCCAGACTCGACACCTTGCGACAACCATCTTTCTTGCGACGCACAATGTATTCCGAGTGTTGGATGTAAAAGTTTCGAATTATTGGTCGCTTGAGTCCAGCATTAAGTATGGTTGGAGAGATATTGTCACCCTGACGATACCGTCGCAACAAGTCACACTTGATGGAGACGAAGCGTTGGAGCCTCCGACTAATCTTTCCTCGTTTCGTCCGCATTGGAAACGGGAGAATTTGCATAATGAGACGAAAATCAGCCTCTGGCCCGTTGCAGTTCAGATAGGAGTTTAATTTCATCAAATCCTTGTACATCAGCCATTGTACCGTCAAAGCAAATCGTTCACTGGGCTTCATGGTTGATCCGAGCTTGGATGGCAGCCGAGATAAGGTCGGATGTTATTGTCTAGCCAATGAGACGGATTCGATGACCACAATCCACCACAACGGCAACGTCGCAGATGCTCATCATATTGTATGAAGAAAGTTCTGGGTGGAGGCTTCAATGTCTTCACAAGAGGAAGATCCCCCGTCAGGAGACAATCAGAGTCTTAACAAAGAATCACATTTTTAGAGAGGGAAAAACGGGAAAACTTCCTATACATACAATCGTCCTCGGAGACCGCGTAGCACTTATGCGCTTCCATCGTCAACTGTGAGGGGGATGTTGAATAGGAATCCGATGGAGAGGATGTGCATACTTTCCCTATTGGTTGCGTTTTTCCTTAGTTTGCAATTGGTTGTTTACTACAAAGACTTTTTTGCTACATGTGGATTTCTCTAGCCCACCATCTTGTTGCTAAAAGTCATTTATACAAAGTAGGAGAGGATGTGATATGATAATGAGGATGCGTCAGCTTTAAAAAAACGAAGATTTGGTTCCTAGAGCATCACTTCGAAGCAACATGGCCAACGATGGTGGTAAGTTTTGATGGTTTTTACCTTAAAGTTAGGTTTCTTATGAAAGTTGTCTTTCTCAGTTTGCTCGAGTTTTGAAGATAATGATGATAGTGGTGAGTTTTGGTGGTTTTTCTCATGAAGTTCATTTTCTTAAGAATATTATATTTCTCAGTATTCACATCGAGCCCGGTGTTTTACTTCGAAGACGGTAAGTAAATGGCGAATATGAAAAGCGAGAAGTATCTAAAGTTCCATTCTTTTCAGCGCCTGAGTCGCCACCACCAAGCTCTATGTATTAGCGACATTTCATAGATTTTATGTTAATATATGAATTTCATTTCAGATGAATCAGTTTGTGTGGTATCAAATGAAAGTATGTACCAGCAGATGACTTTGATTAGTTGATCTTTTTAGATAATCACCTGGCACCACCACCGGAAAGCAACCGCCGGCTCTAAAGCGAAACGCACCGCCTCGAAAATACTGTCGCCACCGGCGTGCCAGCTCGGAAGATCTCTCATTGGCTGCGCATTATATGTATAAATATTTGGATGCTCATTGGTCTCCAAGAACTGGCGTCAGTTTCCTTCGCGCTTATTGGGCGAGAGTCATTTGATTGAGGAGCGAGCGTCCGAACGCGCGAACGCGAACCGCTCAACGGAAGGACTCCGACGCTGACTGTGTGTAATAGTTGCGATTTACATTCCGGAAACTTTGCACTGCTACATTGCTTCGTGAAAACAGAATGGCAGATTTAACTAGTCATCACGGCAACAGAAAGAGGAAGAAGAACATCTCAGGACGTCCTTGCACGGCCAAAGGATGTACAAATCGCACGCATGGAAGCCGACATTGATTTGATTTGGGTTTTTCTGGCGCACTAGCTACTCAGGCCATAATGCGCCAAATACTACGATAAGTTTTGATGATAATTAGGGGTTTCATGGCGCAACGACAACAAGTTTTATCTACGTAAAATTTCTGTTTACTAAAACAAGTTTTATCTACGTAAACTTTCTGTTTACTAAAACAGTGTTAAGTGCAGGGTTAGTAGTTAAAATCACAGATCCTTTAAAAACCCGGTATCTTTAAAAAACATGTGGATCTTTTCAAAGGGTACGAAACTTTCATCGCCCAGCAAAAGCGCCGGGTGGAGGGGTAGGAAGTTTCTGTAGAATAAAAAAAAATGACGTTCACGAAGATGCTGATATGCTGGGCATACAATGAGGATATGAAGGACTGAGAGCTGTTCCCCACAGTGACTGCATTCAGGAGGGTCTTCTTCCCGTAAGAGATATCCATGTGTTAAATATGTGTGTCCCAAGCGGAGCCGACAGGACAGCACCTCATACAGCCGATTTGATGCAGACGGAGAAGGGCCTATCTTTGGTTTTGTAGTGTGTAATTTGTTGCTTGTCTGTTGGTCCCAAGAGCTTTGCCAGTGTCTGTTAATGCTGGTTTTTAAACATAACCTGAGATCTTTTGATGGAATGTCGAAGAGCGTTATGTCATTTGTTAGGGCAGCAGCAGCAGCTGCTCGATCGGCCTTTTCGTTTCCGGGTATCCCTATATGGCTGGGTACCCAGCAGAACAGTAACCGATAAGCCCTGTTAGCTATAGTGCTTGCTAAGCTCCTTGCACGATGCACAATGGGGTCTTTTGTGCAACGAATGCTACAGATAGTCTGTAAGGAACTCAAAGAATCTGTGTATATGACTGACGATTTGATATGATTTTGCAAAATATAGTTGAGGGCTAAAGTAATGGCATACACTTCCGCTGTGAAAACAGACATGGTGACTTTCAAGCGATGTGACCTTGTAACTGTGCCAGTGACCATAGCGCACGATACCCCAGAAACGGTCTTTGAGCCATCAGTGTACAACTCACACGAAACTTTGTAGGGACATCCCAAACAGGTCCCAACATCCGCAGTCCCACAGGCGATGTATCTAGTACATTGGTAGGATGTGCGTTTGAAACGCAGCATTTGAAATCCGCGAAATCGCCCTGTGGATGCCAAATTGGGACGTTCGGCGATGAGCAGTACGGAAAGCGGCGGGAAGGAGGCTGCTCGGGCGTCCATTGTGATGCGACTCTGCTATATACGGAACTGTCGTTAGCAATGGCAAGCAAAAGTAGTAAGTATATTTCAAGTTTCCGCACTCTTGAACTGCATTGTTATGTGACTACTATTGCAGGTGCAGACCCATCATGACCACGTCAGGCAGATGCAGCTGAAACACAAAGCGCGTGTCCCGGTTGCTTTACTCTTTGCAGACGAGCTGACATGTTCGGATTATTTGTGGGCTGCATAGTCTTGAGAGGTATTTCACCATGAAGAAATGTAGACAAACATTTCACCGTCACTTACGGAAAGCGGTGCAAGGAAACTTATCAGCAATTAATGTGCCCTTTGCTGCTTTTATACTTCCTCCAAAACGTACCCTTCGAAGATATGAAATGCGTTCTGTGTCCGTTGAGAACACGGCTGTGCCAGCTAACATTTTCGCGGTTTCTAGTCTATTACCCTTTCACAACGTTGACACCGTGTTGAGTGAAACATCTATGGAATCGAGTTGTCAGAACCAAGAATACGAAGGAGACGCTTCCCCATCCAGTGTTCCTCTGCATGCTAACTTTGAAGAGCGGCCGAGGTTGTGGGCGCTTGCATCGTCTGTGTCACATGTAGATCTGACAAAAGTGTTGAAATTGCTGAAGACGCAGCCGTCATTTATCGATCTCCCAGCTTGCGGTAGCAACGTCCTGCTACGAACCCCACGTTTTGCATCCGGTGTGGAAGGAATGGAAGATGGAAAATATTGCCATTTCGGTTTGGCAAGAGGTGCGCACTGGAGGGATTAAGTCAAATACTATACGAAATTGCGATAATTATGAACGTCAATGGACTTCCGCTGACAAAAGATCAGTTTTGGCCTATACCCTGCCACATCATGTTTGAGAGCAATTTTCACGTTCTTGTGATACATCTCCCATTTTTGGCACCGTTGCATATTCACCTGTACATTTAACTCCCTTTGTATGGTTTTCTTGCAGTGAGCCGTATTCGCTCCATCTCTACTTCTGCTCTTCCTTCGGCTGCCCAGACCAGAAGCGCAGTTGAACTGCCCCACATACTGTACCAGGAACATTCCAGTTTGTGCTCTTTTGTTAGTTTGGACTCTTTTGTTTGTTGTTTCGTTTGGACAATTTCCTTCCACACTCACAGAATTTTTTTGTTTGAATTTTGTATATAGTCTACGGGCTTGTGGTATGTCTTGCATTTATACCATTGTTGTATATTCACCTGTACATTTCATTTCCTCTGTATCAATAGTGAGTTTTAGTGGATCGTACGTTACCGCATTTGCGTACGCGAGAGGTAGCGTTGCTGGTTCTGTGCACGAGCAAAACATAGAGAAAGCTTCACGCATTGCGCAGAACCACCACACTATTTCTTATGTACGCAAAGGCGATAGCGTACGGTGCACTAAAACTCTCTATTGAATTGCAGTCAGCCGTATTCGCCATACCTCTGCCTCAGCTTCCGCTCTTTCCTCAGCTATCCAAGCCAGAAATGCGCCTCTACGAGGTAACATAATAAAATTTCAGGTAAAATTTTCAGTACCCGTCGTTACTTACAACATCATATTTGAACTTTTGCACTGCCTTTTGTTGTTGCAAGTTGCATTATCAAAGTCCGACGCTGCGGTGTGATGCAGAAGGAACATCATGAATGTTGCAGTTGCATATTATAATGCCTATACTTGCTTATAATGAGCTTAAACTTCTGCTACCTCACCATTTGACCCTTTTCGGGTTGGGAACCCTTTAGTGTGTTTACAGAGGGCAATTTTAACAATCTACTTGGAGCTTTAAATTTCTTTAGAAGCGGCAGATGCTATCCCCTCATTTGGATTCTGTAGTGTTTACAGGGAATAGCTATAACCCCGTACAAGTGTTTGTATTTGTTGGAACTGTAATATTTTATTAGCTTCATAGCATGGTCAACGTGCTGGATGATGACAGATGAAACTCAAAGGAACAATAAAATGTTGTCATGTTTACTCAAGGTGTGTGCAAGTTGTTTGCAGTGCTCATACATTATATAGCTTATAAAGTGGAAAGGACAGCACTAAAACGGGGACGGCACGATGGGGAGGGGCTTCTCAGAGATATCCCATTCATGTCTCATGCACATCCCTCGAGGACATCCACAGGATCTCCCTGAAACATTTCTCGGTGTCTCATTTTTTCATTTTTGGGACAAGTTTAGGCTGTGTTTGGAACATCCCCGGGATGTCCGCAACATCCACAATGTGACATCCCAGTAACATCTATCGGACCATTTCGTGTTGTCTGGGTGGCTACCAAAGCTATCCTTTAACACCTCAAATTCCTGTTGCAGCACGGTGTTAGCAGTATCACGTTTGTTATATCTGGAGGAAGCCGACATTCATTCTTCCGATTTCCCATCGATGAACGGTAAGACAAGTTTTGTTACTTTCCATTGAAGGACAAAATGCAGGTCTATCGTGTGAAGTCTACTACGAGTCATCGATTGGCGTTTGAGGCGTTTCATAATGAGAGTTGCGCTCGGACGCCGGTGTCAGATTATGTGTTCTCGTTATACTCCATGTGTCACTCTCACGTGCATAGCTGTTATTCATTTAGCGTGATACACGAATGCTTGTGACACGTGTGTTGTGGTGTTCAAATAGGAAATCTGCGTGGATCGCCTATGCACAACGCCCTGAGCTGAACCTGAACGATTTGGCAGACTCAGCTCTAAGTTGTAGGCTTTTGTGTGGCGAGCACTTCTCACCGGACTGCTTCATCGCTCGTGCCAAAGTACGGTTGAAGAAAACAGCTTGTCCGACAGTTCCGCTGCAGGGTGAGGTTTTTCACTTCAGTTGTGCATGTATGTTTTAGTTATACCCTAATTAGATCAATCTGTAGGCAGTGGTTGTGGAACTGGACGAGGTACATATGTGGGGACGGTGTGAACCACACGTCCATTCAAGTCCATCTGTAGACATTCGAAGGTTGCATGTGGGCAGGTTTGATTATGACGTTTTTTTCTTCCTTTTAGGACAAGCCAGTACTTCACTGCAGAGACAATGGCCTGGGCTACTTGCACTTGATTATGGTAATTTCATCCATTTTGTGCATCACGTTTCATGCATAATCCGTGGTTTACCAAGAATTTCGTCCCTGGGGGGGTGTGGAGTTTTGACAAAATAATGCACAATCTCACAAAATTGTAGTGGGATCTCCTCCAATTTTCTTGTTTTTTTTTGGGGGGGGCTGTAGGGGGTTCTCCATAGATTACTGTTAATTCCTAGTAAAGTCAATGATGTTGATGATGATTATTCAGGTTTTTACGGCGCACGGACAACTAGGGTCATAGTGCGCCAAAGCTATGGTGAAAAGACAATGGGGATGGTTGGTGACAATGTAAAAGCAGCAAGATGAAACTAAAACCATAGTTTTAGAAATGTTTAGACAGTAAAACAAGATACATGAGCAGCTGGGTAAAACTATATTGTACTTAAATAGCCAATATCTTTAAAATAGTTAAAAACTCTCATGAAGGGTAAAAGAGGCTCATCACCCAACAACAAGGCTGGATGAAGTGGCAACTGATATTTGTAAAGCTCTTTAAAGTGATACTGACGATGAGGTTCATGTGCAGGACACGTGATTAGGATGTGCAGCACAGACAGCTGCTCCCCACACTGCGTACATTCCGGTGGTTCCTCCCGGCGCAGTAAAAAACCATGTGTGAGGTGTGTGTGACCAATGCGTAAGCGACTAAAAACTACTGAATGGAGACAATTTTTAAAACTCGGTATGCTTCCTAAAATTGTGTTTTTTGACATCCAAAGCTGGTTGTTTTCTCGTGTAGCCCACTCTTGTTGCCATTTCACATTAATTTTCCTCCTCAGGACTGACCTAAGGTCTTGAGAGGGACTCTCCAATAGGCTCACTTCAGAAGAGAGCGCAGCTGCAGCTGCTGCATCTGCGAGTTCATTGCCGGGTATCCCAACGTGGCTGGGAACCCAGCAAAAACCTAAACAGAGACCTTTTTTGATTACTTTGGTTGCAAGATATCGGGCCCTTAATACAAGGTGATTTTTCTGTTTCTGTATTGTACAGATGGCTTTAAGAGAACTGAGTGAATCGCTGTAGATGACCGAAGACTTGATCTGACGGTCTAGGATGAAGCTAAGCGCCATGATTATTGCATATAGCTCTGCAGTAAAAACTGATGCAGAGTTTGGAGCCGCTTACTGAATCTTGCACGCTTGCGCGTGCAAGATTCAGTAACCATTGCACAAGAAACGGATGTGTGTGTCTTTGACCCATCGGTATAAAAATCAGTGTGATCTCCAAAGCTTTCGGCTACATAACTGAATTCTTGTTGGAGGACACATGGTGGAGTGCCATGTTTGTTATATTTAGCTAAAGAGTAATTGCATTCTGGAAGTACGTCCCACGGCGGAGCTCCCACACACGCTTGCAAAATTGGTGTGTGATACTCAATGAACTCATACGTTTCGATTCCCTGTAGCACACGCATACTAAAAGGAGGTATAACTATGGGTTTGCTGAGAAAGAACTGCTTAAACCGTGTCTCCCTCACAGACTGGAGTGCAGGATGTTCTGGATAGCCTTTCACTCTAAGCGCATATGATGCTGAGAGGTAGAACCTACGTCTCTCCAATGACCACTCCTTGGATTCGACATATAGACTCTCAACTGCTGATGTACGAAAGGCACCAGTTATTAAACGCAACCCCTGGTGGTGAACTGGGTTCAAAATCTTGAGAGCAGATTCGCGGGTAGATCCATAGACAATGCACCCATAGTCCAATCTTGACCTCACTGTCGAAATGTAAATTCTATGCAACGTGTCACGATCTGCGCCCCAGGATCTGTGTGACAGCACCTTTAAGAGGCTTAGGGACTTGATGCATTTAGTTTTAAGGCTCTTAATGTGCGGTAGGAAAGTAAGTTTGCTATCAAACGTGACCCCAAGAAATTTGTGCTCACTCTTAACAGTGAGGTCCTGCCCATTCAGCTTAAGAGTAGGTGAAGGAAGCATTCCTCTGACCCTAGAGAAGTTAACACAGACAGTTTTCTCGTGCGAGAACTTAAACCCATTTTCGAGGCACCATGTGGTAAGCTTGTTTAGAGCTAGCTGCATCTGACGCTCGCATATTGCTAGATTTGTAGAAGAATATGATATTTGAATGTCATCTACGTGTAAGGAGCATGACATGGAAGAGGAATTACATTGGCTACTGAATTGATTTTCACAAGGAAGAGAGTAACACTCAGGACAGATCCCTGTGGCACTCCATTCTCTTGAACCAGAACACGAGATAGCGTCGTTCCAAGTCGTACTTGGAATGTCCTGTTTTGTAGGAAGTTCATGACGCACCTGAGTATGCGCCCCCTGATCCCAAAAGAGTACAGATCTTGTAGGACACCATACCGCCAAGCGGTATCGTATGCCTTCTCAAGATCAAAGAAAACAGAGAGGCAGTGTTGTCTTCGGACGAAAGCTTCACGTATCATTGTTTCTACTCGAACCAGGTGGTCTGTTGTGGACCGCCCGGCACGAAAACCACACTGAAGTTCAGAGAGACATTTGTTTTCCTCTAGAAAATGGACGAGCCGACCATTGACCATACGCTCAAATGTTTTCCCGAAGCAGCTTGTGAGAGCGACAGGTCGATAGCTAGTTGGATTTGAAGGGTCTTTTCCAGGTTTTAACAGTGGAACAACCGTGGCAGTTTTCCATGCGGATGGTAATGTGCTGTCTGCCCAGATTCGGTTGAAGAAACGAAGCAAGCATTCTTTCGATGTTTCGGACAAGTGCTGAAGCATGGAATATGTCACTCGGTCTGGACCAGGTGAGGTAGCCTTTGCTGAAGATAATGACCTCTGCAGCTCTATCATAGTAAACGGCTGATTATATCCATGGTCGTCCCCGCCACTCATTCGAATTGACTTCTTTTCTGCAGTGTCTTTGATCTTAAGAAAGTTTTTACTATAATGAGATGAGTCAGAAATTCTTTGGAAATGCTCCCCAAGCGCATTCGCCTGCTCTTCTAGGCTTTCACATACCTGACCGTTAACCTCTAAAAGAGGGACGGAATGACTGATGTGTTCTCCTCTGATTTTGCGAAGTCTGTCCCATACCACTTTGGATGGGGTGTTACAAGACAGAGACGATACAAAGGCGTGCCAAGAGGACCGCTTAGCTTGTTTGCGTGTCCACCTGGCCTTTGCTCTTGCCTTTTTAAAAAGTAGGAGATTTTGTGATGTGGGGTACCTCCGAAATGTGCCCCATGCCCGATTTTGAAGTTTGCGAGTTTCCTCGCATTCACTGTTCCACCAGGGTTTAGGTCGCTTTGGGAGACGACCAGAAGCCTGGGGAATGAATTGTGTTGCTGCATCGAGGATGATGTTACTAATAAGATTGCTAGCTTCCTCGATCGTCACCGTATCAATAGGAATCAGAGAGAGGTCACATTTTTCAGAAAACTGATTCCAGTCGGCTATTTCAAATTTCCACCTGGGAGGGCGTGTCGTCAGATTGTCGACTAGAGTAAGGTATTTTAACACCACTGGGAAGTGGTCACTTCCAAGTGGGTTTTGTTTTACAGTCCATTCTATCTCCTGAAACAAGGATGGACTGCAAAAAGACAGGTCTAAGGCTGAGAGAGTCTGACTTGAAGAATGTATGTATGTAGGTGCCCCTGTGTTTAAAAGACAGATGGATGTTGATAATAAAAATTTCTCTAACATTTTCCCTCGAGTGTCAGTTCTTGTACTGCCCCAAAGTGGATTATGAGCATTAAAGTCACCTAGAACTATAAAAGGACTTGGAAGTTGGCTGCATAAATCTTCTAATTCTTTTTGTGTAATAGTGTTTGAAGTGTGGGCCTGTCAAAAGTCAGTACTATGTTTTGTGTGGTGATGTACTCCCCATTTTTACGGATTTTGATTTTGCGTACATCAACGACATCCTGGTCCCTGAGCTCCATCAAGATTTCTTCAGGTGGCACGTCAACCAGCTCAAAGACTGAGATGACACCCCTGCAAGTGTTTAGTGTTTTATGCATCGAAGCTGCAATCTTTACTCCCATCATTTCATGAGCATTTAATATGCGGTTGCAGTCTTTCTCATTCGTGCATTTTATGAGCAAGTCACCAGATCTGATACGTTTTATTTCAGTGATATTTTTAGACAGGGACGCCACCGCTTTTTCAATAAAAAATGGTGACATCTTTCCTAGTGGTACGTTTTTCTCTTTTTCAGGGTCTGCACTAGACAGTACTATACTTGGCAATGAACTGTTTATATGAACTTTGTGAAACTTCGGTCCGTGGTCGCTTTGCGGCCACGATCTCAATGGGAGAAGAAAATTTACCCATACAGGTTTGTTGAAACGAGTATTCCAAAGAGTCGCCCGTACTTCATACTCATACATACGGGAAGGTCCCGGAGTTTCGACAACCCATCGGCCGGAGCTTGACCAAGACCCCGACCGCCACCGTTCAAGGCTTCTACCCTTCGCCTTTCATCCCCTCGGCACGGTACGGATAACACCTTGGGACTGGGGGCTAGGGTCCGTGGTGGCGCCACTCACCAAACACCAGCCGAAGCCGGTGCCCCCTGCGGGGAGTCAATGATGTGCCCTGTTGCTCCTTTTGTTGCACTTTTCCTCTGCATAACAGGTTTATATATCTTTTCATACACACTTTCACTATATTGACAGCAGTAACACAAATATTGTGATTGACAGTGGGACAGGTTGCTAACTATGCCTCTGTGGTCATTCTCCTTTAGATATGCCTCTTCAATCACAAGAGCAAACACAGGAGCCTCATGGTGCATCAGATATGCCAGTGGAAGGTTAGTTGCTCTCACATCTCTCTACTGTTACACATACGTAATTTTCTTTTTCTAAATGCTTTTTTCCGGTTTCACCACCTTCATCTGTTTCATGTTTTAATCATTATGTGCGTGGTACTCCATTTGCTGGGTTGTGTCACTGCCTAAGACAACGGTGGTCCTTTCTTGAGCACTTGCATGTTCTAGGACATTTACACTAAAGTACTAATCACAATAATGACAGTAATAATGCATATTGTGTTTGAAATGAGAGGTAAATATGCCACTGTGTCAATTCTTCTTTAGATGTGTCTCTTCAGTCACAAGAACAACCACAGGAACCCTGCGTTCTTTCGGAGCCACCTGGCACACCTGACACACCAGTTTCCCCACCTTCACCTGTTCCAAGACCATCTCATGTTCCTATACCATCTACAGGTGTTACACATAGGTCTCAACAGGTGTTTTTTTTTTTTTGTGCCACAGCATTTTCATGGAATTCCTGCTCGCTTTTGTATTTTTTTTTTTTAGATCCTTGCAGCAGTGTGGGTGATACACCAACCACTGCAAACCTGGACCGGCTGTCACCACCCAGTGAGTGTCCTTACTCAACATTTCTCTTGGTTTATTTTAAGTACTTTTTTTTTCCTTTACAGCCCTTGGAGGTGCCGACATTTGCTCCCAGTCACCTGTGTTGGCTCCTGATTCATTGGGTTCATCTGGTATGTGGTCATTTACCATTATGCTGCCTGTACGAATTATTTGCCTACTGAGAACGAAATGGTAGCAGTAAAGAGAATATTCATTCTAACGAAAACCAGTAGAAAATCGCTGTCTAACAATGGCATTGCAAAGTGGGTAAAAGAATTTGCATCTTGGTGACAGCTATGCTCAAGGTTGGGAGGTAATGGGTTCGGAATCCTACCACTGGCTCTGCAGGTTGAGGTTTTACATGGACTTTTAGCAGTTCATCCAGACGAATGACGGCGTAGTTCCCCCTTGTCGACCCAGTATGCATATTAATTTCTCCTGTTCCACCGTTATTCACAATGCTCGCACTGTATAGAACACGAAACAGATTGAAAACACTGCACTCATCAAAACGAACTTCACCGCATAGCACGTTCCTAGCCAACCATCTACTCAAATGACAACATGATCTGCCCTGATTTGTTGAAAGTGGAATGCGTAAGCCTTTGTTGTGACACTGATGCAGTTCATAAATTTTCAACAAGTCAGGGCAGATAATGAAGTCATTCGGGATGATGGTTAGCTATTACCGTGCTATGCCGTTATGTTCATTTTTAATCTTGTGTCTAGCACAGTTTTAGAAATTACAGTCCCAGATGATCTTTTATGGCCTTGTGAACAGCATCCATGCCCTTCCTATTCCAATGCACAAGGTCAGTCCTTGGTGCTGCCTCGTTGCGCCGACGTCTGTACCTCCTATGTACAAGTAAAGGTTTCAGACAACATAAGCATAATTTTTTAAAGATTCCCATCCAGCTCTGTCAAGCTTGATCATTTTGCTAACTTACCTCCCGTACATGCCATAATTCGGCTTTCTGGGACCCTTTATGAAGATCTTGTGTATATCCAAGAGCTGAATGTCATCTGCAAGCGTTGAACATAATGGCTCATACTTTTGTTTAAAAGGCATGAAAGATACATACACCGTTTACAGTAAACATTAAATTTGCACAAGGATGCCACTTCATCTTTTTTCCATAGTCGGCTATGTCATGAGAGTATTTATTGCATTATCTGAGCAACTTACCACACTGTAGTGTCTGTATATGTGTGTTGACTGCGTGAAGCGTGTGCCATGCCCTAGATGTTTTCGAGACAAGTGGGCATGGCGGAAGTGTTAAGAGTATTACTTTGTCCACTCGTGTCTTGATGTGGTTGATGACTGCTGAGATGTCTTCTTTGATTCTTTTCGAATCTCTCATCTTTTCAAAAAAAAAAAAAGAATGAACATACATAAACTAGGAAGGTTTTACCACGAAAATCAATGGTCTTCAAATAACATTGTGCAGCATCAGAGATTGAGTGAAGCATCAATACATTTTCTTCAATATGTGCTTACCTTTTTGATGCCATTAGTGCCAATCATTACGATGACTTTTCTGTGAATATTTTCGCAATTCTCTAGTGCGTGCAGTAAAGCCCGGCATGTGGCACCGGGCTTCAAAACTGAAGATTCTGAAAAATGAATGTAACTGAGCACTGATTTTTGTTCCTTTCCAAAATGAGGCATTCACAATTAAAAAAAAAGCCTCAGGTGGAAGCGACATCTCACCTCACAGTTATGTTAGAGGTACAATCAGGGTAGGGGGTAGGTAGGCCACTACCTCATTACCCTCGCCTCTTACTAGTTTCTGTCCATCCACGTTGTGACCATAAAACTGGTGCTTCCTGCTCCAAAATCCTCCCCCATCCCCGTACGCCGGCACCGCGGTAACATGCATATTGAGAAGAGAAGGGAGGGGTGCACACAATCGTGGACCTCAGCAGTGTGCAATAGTTAACTTGTAAATGTGATCACCACTTACGTAGATCGCTCCTCTTTCGCCGAGTGATACGCTCCGCCAGTCGCAGCATCATCGAATCACCCACGAACTGGTGGTCGTATATAACAGACATCTGAAAACCACAACACTAAGTGTGCCTCCGGAACGAGATGATCGCAAAATGTCACGCGGGAAATTCGTAGGATGAACTCTCACCTCAGTACCTGTAGACGTTCGGGTTGGGACAGTAGTACTTTCGATTCTCGCATACGTTGCGCAATACGCACATCATGTGCCGCGCGACGTGTTGCGACGCCATCTATGAGGGCTGAGTAAATGTTAGCAACGCTCTCACATTTTGCTCTAACCTATCGCTGATAACCAATGTACGGTGACTGTGGTGATTCGAGAGATAGCGAGCCGCGATGCGATGCGCGAGGCCGAGCGTTTGTCATGGGGAAGATAATGAGAGTGATAGCGGCAGTGATAAGTACAGTAGCAGCTAGAGAAAGAGGAACAGAGGAAATTTTTCGGTTCTTTCTTTTTTTTTGGGGGGGGGGGGTAATCAAATTAATAGTTGGGACAGGAAAACAGATTATGCTGCCCTACTTTGCATAATTATGATGGAGAATAAATGACTATATTCTGCAACTCTGTTGTCGTAGCATACCCGTGTTTCGTTTTGTTCACATGGTGACATTGTTTGCTTTATTGTTATTTATTTATTTGTCTCTTATATTTTCTTTACTGCAGCAGCTACACCAAGAATACACAGGGGAGGCAGACCCAAAATTGTGAGGACTCCAAGGACCACTTCTCTAATTCAGTCACTAAGGGCGTCACGTGACAAGCTGTGAAAAAGTCTGTTTCGTGCTAGAAGAACTGCTTCGACAGCACAGCTAAGTACCTTGTCAAGAGCTCAGATAATTAACGGTGCATCACGGTATATGTCAAAGGAGGCACTTGAAATTTCCAGGGTTCAGTTATACCTGCAGCGTTTTCGCAAGTATGGGCGCCGGTGGCCTGAGTACTTCCGGGGTAATTGCACTTCATGGGGCTGAGGGCTTACAGATTTTTAAGTCGGTTCCTGGCTTTGCCAACTGAGCGTACCCTCCGTACTTGGCTAAAGGATATTCATGTGGAGCCTGGAGTGCTGCCCGAAGTTCTCAATAGGCTGGAGGCCAAGCTTAAGGATCTACCACTGAAGGACCGTACATGCATGTTGATGTTTGATGAGATGTCTATCAAGCAACATCTACAGTATGATCGCGGTTCTGATGTGGTGCTTGGTTTTGTTGACAATGGCCAAGAGAGAGAACCTCAGTTGGCAAACTCAGCTCTTCTCGTAATGCTGTCCGGTATCTCTACAACGTGGATCCAGCCCCTAGCGTATGTTCTGTCGAAATCTGCAGCTTCAGCAAATACTCTGCAGGCTCTGCTCGTACAATTGATTCAACAGTTGCAATCAGCAAATATTTTTGTAAAGGTGGTTGTCTGTGACCAAGGTTCAAGCAACTGTGCCTTAGCTAGAAATTTGGAAGTATCCCCCTCACAGCCATATTTTCTTGTGAATGACCACAAGGTGTATTTTATGTTTGACCCTCCGCACCTGATGAAGACAACCCGGAATATTTTGCTCAAGTATGACCTTCTGAATGGGAGTGCTGAGAAAAAGGTTCAGTGGGCTTTCATCAAACAGTTCTATGAGAGTAACTACCCCCTCAAGGCACGCCTTGCACCGAAGCTCACAGAGAACCATATCAACCCAACAGTGTTCAACCGCATGAGGGTCAAGTTTGCAACACAAGTCCTTAGTGACAGCGTGTCAGCAGGCATTGCGGTTCTCATTGTAGTGGGAGAGATGCCACCTGCTGCTGCTGCGACATCAGATTTCTTGCAACAGATGGATATTCTCTTTGATACCCTTAACAGTTCTTCAACTGCTCAGAGCGAGGACAAAAAAATGAGATATGCGATATCAGCATCTACTAAGCATAAAGAAATTTTGCAATCTGCCGCCGAGCGAATTTCTAACTGGAAATTTATTGGTTGTGCTAGAGAGCCACCAACAGTGAATGGTTGGCAAGTAACAATTAATGCTGTGCTTGCGTTGTGGGATGACCTCCGTGAGAATTCGAAGTTTGAGCACCTGCTCACGAGGCGACTCAACCAAGATCCCCTAGAAAACATGTTTGGACAGTTTCGGCAAATGCATGGAAGCAATGAAACACCTAATGCATTTCAGTTTGTTGCTGGTTTGAAGCATACATTGGCAAGCAAAGTTGTCAATGCGACAGGCAGGGGTAACTGTGAAGCTACCGAGCTGAGCCTAATCCTCAATGAACTAAAACGCATGCCTTTTCTACTGTTGCATCTGTTCCACCAGAGGAACCAGAGCATGATCTGCCTTCAAGCGAGACATTAGATACGTCCCCTGACATTGGTCCTGCTGATCTAAATGTGCGCTTTGCATATGCAGGACACTTGGTTGAATTGTTCATAAAAACGTCCAACTGTAGCAACTGCAGTGAACTACTCAAAGGGACACAGGATGACCTTCAGGACCCTTCTAGTGTGTTTCTTTATTTGCGTGCTAATGAACAAACCTGTGTCCCTTCAAGTGCCTTCTTTGAATATTATCAGAAACTGGAGACGACATTTCAGGCAAATGTTGGTGACATATTGCACAAGAAAAATGTAAAGGCAAACTTGCTGCACATCTTAAAGCAGTCCAGTCGTGAACACTTTTGTGATGTAGTTTGCATGACAAAATTCCATTCTATGTTTGTTGTCCTACGCATAGAGAACCACTTAAGGTTGACGAATGCTGCAAACAGGCAAATTTCAGTAGAGCAGAAACAGAGCAGAAGAAAGCGCAAGAAACTTGCTTCATGAATACGAATGTAGATCTCGTCATATCATATTGACATTATCCAAATTTGAAGTAGAGTTTCAGTACTACAAACATTTCTGAAATGTAATCCCATGCACTGTAATGCACTGCATATTTCAGTGGCTATCAGCATGGGAGAGTTGTTCTGAAAGCCTAAAGCAGCAATAATTTAGAATGGGCGCGTACGACCCCACAACTGTCTGGAGCAGAGGATTTCTGTTATTTATTTGAACAAAAAGAAAGGTTCAGTTCTGCTGTAGTAGATTCTCACATTCTTTCAGCACTGCCCTCCCTGCAAGCTGCTTTTCAGATTGGCTTTTGCTGATTTATTTCCTTCATTGTGGTAATTTGCTCTCACATCGTTCAAGGAAGGCAACAGATCAGGTTTAGACATGGTATTGGATGTTTCATATTGCATTGCTTCACTGTGCCTGCTCCGTGCTTACTGAATCCTGGTAAAACAGCGCAGGAGCTCTGAGCAGCACAGTTGATCATATAGTAAGTGCAAGTAAATTAAACTAAAAAGGATGTTGATGGTTCTTTGCTTTTGCCTTTCTTGAACACTGTGTCGCTATGCGTATAGTACATGTGACGTAGATATTATTGATTAAAGGTTCACCAGTTTTCATGATCTAATTTTCCCACACAAACTCAAAAAAGGCAATACATCAAGGTTACACATGGTACTGCATATTTCATATTGCATTGCTTTACTGTGCCTGCTCCGTGCTTACTGAATCCTGGTAAAACAGTGCAGGAGCTCTGAGCAGCACAGTGAATTCTATAGTAAGCTCAAGTAAGTTAAACTTCGGCGCAGCATGATCCTTGTTATCCTTGCGCCAGTATGGTAAAATCAAATCAAAGTAAGTTAAACTAAAAGGAATCCAGATGCTTTTTGCTTTTGCCTTTTTTGAACAAAGCGTGTGTAAGTGTGTACATGTGTGGCTCGTTTATTCATAATAGATCATCATAAGCAATGATAATGTTCTATTTCTAATATTCTCATAACAACATCATAGCAACAACAAAGCTCTGTAGCTGCATAGTATTTTGTCTGAATCTGTACGTGGACTTCGGATTCAGATTTTAACCTTCTGAAATCGTAACATTTTCACTCCACTGTGTCTTCGCCTTTCCCCTTGTTATTTAATACAATGCATGCTGCTGTGGATGCACGGCTTCTAACCTCTCTTTTACTAAGTTATCAATTGACTTTCCATTCTTAAGCTAAACCCACTAACAGAAAATGCCAATGATGGAATGGGTCCAGTACATGATTACGATGAATGGTATTGTTGTGGCATATTAGCAACTTTGACTCTAATGTGCCAAGGCAGAGGGCCCTAGCAGAACATTCTGTGTTCAAGGATCTGCATATTTGCAGCGCCCATATCTGAGGCATTTCGTTTTCAACTTATATAGTTCTATACATTAATTAACAGAACATAGTAGCGTATACTTTCGTTCACGTTACAGCTGGCCTTTCCTTCCTCTTTTTTCATCATGCCATGAACCACCAAGGGACATTCTATTTAGTGCTCTATTTTAATAAGAGCGCTAAAAACAGATTTTTAGCTCTTCTTTTTAGTCATTTCCCTCATTCACAGGCATCCACAATCTGTACACTTTCCCTTATTTTTTCAGTGTTCTCGCGTCCATCGGCGGCAACGACACACCTGGCACAGCGCAGCCCCCGTCTTCCAAAAACATAACCTGCTGTACCCCCTTCGATGTGTGGTCTGCGATTTTATTGAACTTCAAATGAAGACTGTTGGAAGACATGTGATTATGTTGAACCTTTTCAAGTAAATTCATGAGCACAAATAAATTTGCACTTTATAAACCAGTATCGCTTCCAATTCATTAAGTCTAGTCTACACATTCGACGTGGGAAGCAGCAAAAAGCAAGCGCGCAAAAGAAAACTAACACCGCGAAGCCAGCGGAGCTGGCCGAGCTGGTGGAGCGCGGAACGAGAGCAGACGACAAAACCCAGGAGAGAAGGGGGAGGAGGTTGAGAAAGGAGGTCGGTTTGCGCATGCGCACTGGGCCTGAGCTTTTTTCCCGCGCGGCAGCTCGGGAACGCTGTGAGTGGTTCCTCGAGATCGCGTGGTTTGGGCGCCCGCCATTTTCCCTGGACCATTGCGTAAACGGCAGCTTCCGGCGGATGCGGCAAGTGAGTATAGTTATAGATCCCGTTTCCATGTTTGATCTTAATTGCAAATATCTTTTAGACGATCACCGGGTTCCACCACCAGACAGTGAGTATAGTTATAGATCTCGTTACCATGCTTGATCTTAATTGCAAATATCTATTTAGATACTCACTGGATACCACCACCTGACAGTGAGTATAGTTATAGGTCTCGTTACCATGCTTGATATTAATAGTTGTTGTCTTTGTTTTCAGACTACCCTGCCCCCCCTATGCAGTCTATGTATTAGTGAACATTCTCTTTCAGGATATAGTGTTCCAATGACATATCATTTTATGTAGATGATATTAATAGTTGTTGTATTTGTTTTTTTTTGTTTTTTTTTTCAGATTACCCCGGCCCCCCTATGCATCGTATGTATAAGTGAATGTTCTCTTTCAGGATATAGAGTTCCAGTGGCATATCATTTTTATGTAGATGATATTCATAGTTGTTGTATTTGTTTTTTCAGACTACCCTGGCCCTCCTATGCAGCGTATGTATAAGTGAATGAAAATGTGGATGTTGTTCTTAATATTAGGTTCTCTTTCAGATCATTGCTGCTACTGTTGCAGTGAGTCATCTGGTTGGGTAAGCAATGTGGCGAATGCTGATTTTATGTTATCTTGCAGATCCGGACGCCATTAGGGGAATTATTCAAGAAAGTTTATTGCAATCATTAATTTATTTACTAAATATGCAATAAAAATATTTTCTGTTGTAGAAAATGTGTACTGTCTTGTATGTTTCTTCTGTTTCAGGTGTGAAGGTTTTTCCGCTGGGGTTTTCTCCTTCACGCAGATTGGCAACACAATTGGCAGTCCCCAGCACCATTGGCTTTAATTGGCATTACTAAGCATCATTGGCTTTAATTGGCATTAATAAAATATTTTTCACTTGTACAAATGTGTATGTCTATTGCTTGCATGTCTTCAGGAGGAAAGTATGCTATGTTAAATGACGATTGAAACTCCCCGCTCGGGGATGTATTAAAAGATGTGGAAAGGGAATAAAATGTATTTTGCATGTTGATGCATGTTCAAACGCGAGAAGGAAACCCCTCGCTACGCGACGCGCGGGGCAGTCCTTGGCGCGAACGATCTTGCTCCAAATATCTTCCTATCTGGAGCGGTGGGGTCCCGATGGTCACCAGTATCTTCGGTTACCAGTCTCTTTCCCGCTCTACTCCTCCTCTCTGTCGTTTGTTTCATCCATATGAGTGCTGCCCAATAGGGGTGCGAAAAAAAAAATTGCGCGCCCTGTGGGGCCAAAATAAGCAAACATTTTATTGTGTTTTATTGTGTTATTGTCTTATGGTGGGTGCACGGCATTGTCACGAGATAATGGCTGAAGATAAAGGAATGTATTTAATGTCAAACGAAAGAGCAAAGAATTATCTTTCTGCTCATGCGAAGAACATCAGTCAGAGATCCAGGGCCTCGGGCATGATCTTCCAAACGTGCGGTAAAAAGGCTCTCTGTTGGGTTTACAGGATTTTTTTCGTATACTTTTCTCTTGACCACATAAATTTAATAGCCCACGGTGGAGCGTGCACCATGCACTCTGTCAGCAACAAAGATTTCGTTCAGATGGGACATTTCGTTCAAGAGATACAAGGTCACAAAGTTGAAAAAAAATTTAAGCCGCGACATCGCGCCGGTTGCTTTGAAGCGCCGTGGACGGAGAAGAAAATATCGCAGAGACATGCGGTCAGGCACCTTTTGCATCTCTTTGTGGATGGGATACCATATATGTTTCTCAAGATAAATAAAAAATATTATCGGCGGACATCATTCGATTATAAATGAAACTACCCAGCTGCATCAGTCGTTCACATCTTGACAAGCTTGCCGAACAACATGATATTTGGATGTCATCCACATACAACGAGTATGATATGGAAGGTTAAACGACACTGGCTATATACAGTTAATTTTAACCAAGAATAATGTGACACCAAGATCGGATCCCGGCGGGACACCATTCTCCTGCACAAATGAACGGGATAAAGTAGTTTCCAGCTGAACTCTAAATCTTTTGTGTTGAAGGAAATCTGCGATGCATTTAAAAAGGCGACCCCTTACACCAATGGAACAGAGGTCCTGCAGGATACCGTATCGCCATGCGGTGTCATATGCTTTTTCCATATCAAAGAAAACCGTCAAACAGTGTTGCCTTCGGACAAAAGCTTCACGGATAGTTGTTTCTAGACGAATGAGGTGATCCATTGTGGAACACCCCATTCGAAAACAGCACTGGAATGCAGATATACAGTTATTTGTTTCTAGGAGGTGAATCAGTCGGTTGGAGTTGGAGTTGGAGTCGGTTGTTTACCATTCGCTCAAAGCTATGCAGCTCGTGAGAGCAATGGGAAGGCAACTGGCTGGATTTTAAGCTTCCTTCCCTGGTTTTAGGAAGGGTATTACAGTGGCAATTTTCCATGCAGATGTTAATGTGCCCTGTATCCAAACATTTTGTTGATAAGTCAGATAGGTGGTGAAGCATGGAATATGTAACTCGATCTGGGCCTGGAGCAGTCGCTTTTGCAGCTAACAACAAGCGTGAAAGTTCTACCATGGTGAATGGTTGGTTATACGCAAAACCATCGCCATCATGTATCGAAAGTTTTTGTTTTTCTGCTCTTTGTTGAGTTTTAAGAAATTCACTTGTATAGTGGGAAGAACTTGAAATGCTTTCGAAGTGTTCACCGAGGACATTAGCCTGTTCTTCTAGGCTTTGGCATGCCTGGCCATTGACTTCTAAAAAAGGAACTGAACGACTGAGATGTTCCCCTCTGATTTTGCGGTGTCCGTCCCACACCACTTTGGATGGGGTATTACAGGACAATGAAGAAACAAAGTTGCGCCAAGAAGACTGCTTAGCTCATTTTCGCCTTCATCTGGCCTTTGCTCTTGCCGTTTTAAACAGTAAGAGATTTTGTGTTGTGGGGTACCTCCACAATGTACCCCACGCCCGATTTTGGAGTTTACCATTCACGGGTCTGGTCCAGTGTACTTGGAAGACTTGACGATGATTTCTGCGACATGCAGTCATCGTCGTAAAGCTCCATTGAATGTGTGGCAGTCTGGGATGAGCTTCCTTTGAGCCCATCCCAAACTGAAAGCGCGCCATCACCCTCCGTAGGGATTGTGGCAAGAACCGGCGGAGGCGAACTTTCCGCAGACTTTTCTTGTGTTTGGGGAGTGTGGAGTGGAGGCCCACAAGTTTCGGTCCCCACAGATACTCTGAGCGATGCCACTCCCCGGCGCACCGCTTCAGAGAAAGATCCTCTTTTCTGAAACTCCAGTTGCGTTTTCGCTGATTTGTATGTCAGCTGCTGTACAGTCTTAATTCTCAAGATTTCTTTTTCATCACTAAAGCGTGGGCAGCTTCCTGAATAGGAGGGATAGTTGCCTTCACAGTTGACACAACGGAAACTGTATTTGCACGACTCTGGAGTATGGTCATTGCCGTCCCCCGCGCACTTGGGGCAGGTCAGGTGCCCACGGCACTCTTGGGAATGGTGGCCAAATCTCTGGCACTTGAAACATCGACGCGCGTTAGGTATATAGGGTCGGACGTGGCAGTTTACATACCCAGCCTTTATTTCTACGGGGAGCGTGTGCAATTGGAAAGGTAATATGACGTGCCTGGTTGGTATTTCTTTGTTGTCCCTGCGGATGGATATCCGCTTGGCATTGATCACCCCTTGGTCTTTTAATCCCTCCTCGATCTCTGTTTCGGAGCACTGAAGTAGCTCATCGCTAGATATAACACCTCTGACTGTGTTGAGCATGCGGTGTGCAGTTACGGAAACTGGAATATTACCAATTTGCTTAACTGACAACAGTGCTGAGCTCTGCTGCCTGCTCTGGATCTCAATGTGGATGTCACCAGTTCTCTTTCTTTTTTTTTTTTGCGTTGTACACTTTCCCTATTACTTGTTCGAGAGTTTTAGCAATGAGAAAGGGAGAGCTAGTGCCAAAGTAAGTTTAGAAGGAGCATTGGAAGACAGTGAAGACACAAAACTGCGCCAAGAGGGGCTTGGCTTGCTTGCGCGTCCATCTGGCCTTGGCTCTTGCCTTTTTAAAGAGAAAAAGGTTGTCACTGGTGGGGTATCTTCGAAATCTACCCCACGCACGATTTTGGGCTTTTCGTGTTTCTTCACACTCCTTGTTCCACTAGGGTTTTTGGTCGCTTAAGCACACGACCAGAAGTATCAGGAATACATTGTGTTGCTGCATCAAGTATGACATT
Source organism: Ornithodoros turicata (assembly GCF_037126465.1). Classification (NCBI taxonomy): domain Eukaryota; kingdom Metazoa; phylum Arthropoda; class Arachnida; order Ixodida; family Argasidae; genus Ornithodoros; species Ornithodoros turicata. Next base: position 74,744,143 of record NC_088203.1, on the reverse strand, counting down.
TTGTAATGACACAGTTTGCTTCATCAGTCGTCATCCTATCAACAAGGATTAAAGACAGGTCGCATTTTTCAGAAGTTTCCACCTACGGGGACACGTTGTCAGTAGTATGGGATGGACTCTCATAGGGCACAACGCTCAACTGGCCTGAACACAATTTAATTAGCAATTAGAGCTAATTGGGACCCCCCACATTAATCCGCACCCTCCAGGGAGCCACCACACTAATTGGGGAGCGTCTATCTCGTGTTCAGACCAGCTGAGCGTTGTGCACTACGATAGTCCATAAAAAATAAAAAAAACAGGTAGAAAATAAAATAGATATATAGAGATAGAGTGGAGAGAAACAATTTATTCGAAAATCGACATTGCCGCTGCGAATAAACCACTCCGCGTGCAGTCACCACGTCACGCAGTAGCATTGTCGCAAAGAAAGCACAGGACAAGGGCACACAAATTCCTTTAAGTGAGCAGGGAAAAGGCTTAAGACCTCAGGAATAATCGCAGAGTCACGACACATCGCTACGCGGCTAACCCAAGATAACAACAAGATAATAGCGGCGGGTAAAATTGCAACACTGCTAAACAAGCCCCAACATGCCGTGATGACATCACAAACCAGGAAAAAAGCACGCACACGCAGTCACAGCTCAGGAATGCACAAGGAGAGGTGCTATATTGTAATTTCTCCTCCACGCTCGCATACCAGCATTTCCGCTCAAATACTTATAACTGCATACAGCTTACTCCATCAATATATCAAGCAAAGTGAATACTAACACTCAACAACATATAACAAAAAACAAACAAATTCCATTCTCATGAACTCTCCTCTGCCGAGCGGCTTTCTCCTGCTCTAAGTGAATGCTGACTTTTCCCCCTCACCTACGTTCTGAGTAAAAGCAGCGAAAGAAGAAAAGAACCGCGAAAAATTACACGTCATTTGTTGCCCACTAGCTGTAACAGCAAGAAACCGTAGCGCACGCTAATAAACTGAGAAAAAGACACCCATTTCTGCCACCTGATAATTCTTGCATAATGCCACATACAGAGTCGCATTGCCCTTGCATAAAGAAAGCACAGGACAGGGATACAAAAATTTACTTAAGTGAGCAGGGAAAAGGCTTAAGTCAAACCGCTCAGGAATACTCAGAGAATCACTGCTTATCGCTATACGCGGCTAGCACAACATGACAGCAACAAGGTATTAGCGAAGGGTAAATCTTGCAAGACACTACTGAACAAGTCCAGACATGCGACATCGCATACAAAATACTGCTCATCGGGGAAAAGGCCTAAGCCTGCGACAGAAAATCATATAGAGCATACACAACTTCATTTTTCTATTTCGCGTAAACTAAACGCGGTTTGCTCGGAAAACGACGTACAAAGTTTCTTAGGGAGCAGAGAAATATAGGAATTTCTACTCCATGCTCAGATACCAGCATTTCTGCTCAAAAACCCATGACTGCAAAATTAAGCACTGCTTACTTCATCAAGATATCGAACACCCAACAAAATCAAACAAACAAACAACCCCACTTCCACTGATAGAACACTATTCAGCTTTTACCAGGAGGCTTTCTTCAGCGTAAAAGTAGAGAAAAATAAGAAAAGAACAGCGAAAATTACACGTACTTTTGCTCGCATAGCTATAAGAGAAACAAATAAAATAACGAGGCACACGCTAATAAACTGTGACAAAGACACCCATTTCTGCTATCACATAATTATTGCATAATGCTAAATACTCAATTGCATTGTCCCTGCGTGAAGAAAGCACAGGAAAATGACACACAATTTATCTTAAGCGAGCAGGGAAAGTCACTTCTACTCGTACAGCTTAATACCATAAAGTCTGAATTTTTGCAAAGAAAACAAAGCTTGAACAGCGCCATGAACGTGACAGATACATACTAACAAACAACAGCAGGACCGATGTCAGGCACTCATAGAATACCCTCTCCAAAACAAAGACCTCACCGGGTTCGCGAGGCAATTCCATTAAAAACGCTCGTCCAATCCAACAGATAGCAATGCAAACGCGACCTCCTTATTTTTTAAACCACTATTTCACGCAATAGTACATAAATGTATCACTCGTGTCACACGAAAAGGCAAACACTTACTTGTCAAGTGGGGTCCCAGCATGCGCACACACACACACACACACACACACACACAAAGACACACTCACATTTTCACACTCACAAACACAAAGTCTATTCACAGCCACATAAATCCATATTATTCCTCAGGTCAATAATTATCCAACCAGCGTCAAAAGACGGCTCGCACATGTTTGTGTACATAAAGGTCTTCGTTCCGGATGTAATAGGATATCACCAGTCGACCGTCGCAAAGCAAAAAAGAAAGGAATGCATGTTCGCTATACATCCGAAGAAAACGGTACCGTGCTTCTACGCAGCGATCATTATACAGGAGTGAATTCACTTTCGTTTTTCCTTTTATTTCCTTGCACCCATATATTTTGCAAGAATACTATAGAGCAGAACGGGTAAATGTGATGATGATGATGATGGTTGGAGTTTTAATGGCGCATTGACAACACAGGTCATAATGTGCCAACACTGTGATTAAAATTAGACTAGTAAAAAGTAGATGCAATACTTAAAACGGGGAGAAGTAACATCTAAAATACAAGGCTAACTCTACAGAAGACTTACGATTCCAATGTCTCTTAAAGAATTAAAAATTTTACTGAAAGGGATACTAGCCTCATCGCCAAGCAAGAGCGCTGGATGAAGAGGCAAAAAATACGTATAAAACTCTGTGAAATGATGTTGACGATGGATTTCGCGGTGTGGGCAGGTGATAAGAATGTGGATGACAGAGAGGAGTTCACCACAGTTTTCACACAGTGGCGGCTCTTCTCCACAGAGTAAAAATTTGTGCGTAAGGAAGGTGTGGCCTATCCGCAACCTCGTTCGCAGAACACTCAAGAGACGATTTTCCTGGCGGTCTCCATAACTTTGGATGTGTTGTTTAATCAAGTGTAGCTTGTTTTGTGTCTGAGTGTTCCAGAAGCTCTGCCATTTTGTGTACAGTGATTTCCTTAGCGCTGCCCTCATATCTTGCATGGGTATTTCGAAAGGACGGACGTCTTTTGAAGCTGCAGCAGCAGCAGCCCGGTCGACAAACTCATTTCCTTGTATGCCTGTGTGGCTAGGCACCCAGCATAAAATAACCGAATATCCCCTCTTCTGTGCCATACTGATTAAGGACTGTGCACGCTGTATCAAAAAATTCTTTGGTTTGCGTGTGCTACAAATAGCATTAACAGAACTTCAAGAATCTATATATATTACTGCTGACCGGATGCAGCCTTGAAGAATGTGGTTAAGTGCAAGAATGATGGCATAGATTTCTGCAGTTAAGATAGATGCTATACCGTTTAGACGATGTGACCTCACGCATGTGCCACAAGTCATGGCACAGGTCACTCCTGCGCTAGACTTTGATCCGTCCGTGTAAATTTCTGTGTGAGTCCCAAAACTTTCCCTCACGTGTTCAAATTCTTGATGGAGTACTCGTGTAGAGGTGTTGTGTTTGCTGTACTTAGTCAATGTAGTATCATACCTTGGCGGTGGTTGCCAAGGTGGGACTATTTTACCATATTGTACAACTTGGCAATCATAGGAAGAAAAATTGTGATCCTCAATATCTCGTTCAATTCTCATGGAAAGAGGGGGAACTACTGAAGGTCTGTTAATAAACAGCTGTTTGAAGCGTGTACTTTTAACACAAGTGAGTGCAGGGAAGGAGTTTTGGATAACTCCTTATTCTTAGTGCATATGACACCCCAAGATAAAATCGTCTTCTATTCAACGAATATTCATGTGATTCTACATACAGACTTTCAACTGGAGAGGTGCGGAACGCACTGTAGCAGCCGCATCGCCAGTCCCTGACATCCAGCACCTGCCCCGTGGCTCGAGTAAATAAACATCCTCGGGCCAGTTGGAATCTGGTAACCGAGACAAACGGACTACTGCTTCCTGTCTCCTCTAATTCCAACAATTGGTGACCCGGACGTGATGCATGTGGAGACACCACACCCTCCTTTCCCAGAGCCCACACCTTCAGCCGTTTCGCAAGTGTCTACCCCCGCACCAACGCAAGACACCTCTCAGCACATGGCCGCCATTGAAAGCTTGACGCAGCAGGTGAACAACCTAACCCACCTTGTCGCGACACTGGCAGCGCGGAGCCGTTCGCCAAGCCCCCGGCGCTTCCGCCGACGATTGCTCACCCCTCGCGGCCGGCGCAGCCCAAGCCCTCGGTCCAACGGCATGTGCTGGTACCACCAGCGGTTTGGCGCCGAGGCCCGGCACTGTTTCCAACCCTGCTCGTGGTCGGGAAACGCCCCGCCCAGTCACTAATGGCGACAAGTGCACCGGGTCAACTCGAAAGTCGCCTTTTCTACGTTGTAGACCGTGTGTCAGGCAGACACTTTCTCATAGATACCGGTGCCGATGTCAGCGTTATGCCCGCTAGCAAAGCCCATCGCAGCCGACAACCGTGTTTCACCCTACGCGCCGCCAACTCCACCACCATCCTGGTATTTGGCCAGCAGTCCCTCACTTTGAACCTGGGCCTACGACGAGACTTCCGATGGATTTTTCACGTAGCCGATGTCTCCCAGGCCATAATTGGTGCTGACTTTCTCACGCACTTCGGACTCCTCGTTGACGTCGCTCGGAAACGCCTTATCGACGCCACCACCCATCTTCAGGTTCACGGCATCCGGCATCGCATTCCACCCTGCCACAGCCTTTCTTACTGTGCGCCGGCGTCGCCCTACTCCCATATTCTGGAAGACTTCCCTGAGCTCACCAAGCCCCCCGACTGGACTCGCCCGGTCAAGCACGACGTCGTACACCACGTTGTCACTCAAGGCCCGCCCGTTCACTTTCGCCCGCGTCGCTTGGCTCCCGAAAAGTTCTCCATCGCTAAGGCTGAATTCGAGCATATGCTCGAGCTTGGCATTATCCGACCGTCAAGCAGCAGCTGGGCATCCCCACTCCATATGGTGCCCAAGAAGACGGGAGACTGGCGCCCTTGCGGTGATTACCGTGCCTTAAACCGCGCTACGGTGCCCGACCGATACCACATCCCTAACATCTTAGACTTCACCGCTAACATCGAAGGCGCCACCGTTTTCTCTAAAATCGACCTGGTGCGCGCCTACCACCAAATACCCATGGCGGAAGACGATATTCCGAAGACCGCCATCATTACACCCTTTGGCCTCTACGAGTTCCTGCGTATGCCGTTCGGCTTGCGTAATGCAGCCCAGACATTTCAACGGTTTATTAACTCTGTCACCTTTGGCCTCCCGTTCGTCTATGCCTACATGGACGATATTCTGGTTGCCAGCGCCACCCCAGAAGAGCACGCCGAGCACTTACGAACCCTCTTCGCTCGCCTACAAGATTACGGCATTGTAATCAACGCCGCGAAAAGTGAATTCGGCGTCCCGGAGCTTGACTTCCTGGGTCACCGCGTTAACCAGCACGGCATCCTTCCTCTGCCCTCTAAAGTCGCCGCCATCAAGGATTTCCCCCGTCCCACGTCCGTCAAACAGTTGAGACGCTTCCTTGGTTTCGCCAACTTCTATCGGCGCTTTATACGATCTTGTGCTGCCACACTGGCCCCGTTGGAAGCTCTACTCTCTTCCCGAAAACGCGACGCCGCCACGCTACCATGGTCCGACGACTCTATCGCCGCCTTCGACAAAATCCGGCAAGACATCGCCGCCGCCACTCTTCTTGTCCATCCCCGGCACGATGCACCTACTTGCATCATGGTGGACGCTTCGAGCAGTGCTGCCGGCGCCGTCCTGCAGCAGCGAGTTTCTTCTGCTTGGCAGCCCATCGCTTTCTTCTCGCGCAAGTTCAAACCTGCAGAGACGCGCTATAGCACGTTTGGACGCGAGCTCCTGGCCATATTCCTAGCAGTGAAGCACTTCCGGCACTTCTTGGAAGGACGATCATTCACCATATATACGGATCACAAGCCGCTTACTCATGCTCTCTCATCTTCTGGTACCGGATATACACCTCGAGAAATCCGGCACCTGGCCTTCATCTCAGAATTCACCAGTGACATACAGCACGTGAGCGGCGTCAACAACCCCGTGGCCGATGCTCTCATATATATATATCAGAATATCTCATATATCAGAATATCTCATATATCAGAATATCCACCCTGATCACACCCACTACAGCGCAGTGCTCAGCCGTTCTGTCTCTGGACCTTCTTGTCACTGCTCAGTCATCTGATGAAGAGCTGGCCGTACTGCGCACGAAGCCCGCGTCCAACAGCCTCAAGCTTGAAGATGTTCACCTCCCCGGGGCGACGGCCGCCGTGATTTGCGACACTTCACAGGGCTCGCCACGACCTTTCGTCCCCCTCGCATTACGCCGTCCCATTTTCGATCACTTTCACGCTCTCTCCCACCCCGGCGTCCGAGGCACACAAAAGCTCATAGGCACCCGATACGTCTGGCCGAATATGCACGCTGATATCAAGCACTGGGTGCGCACATGCTTGCCGTGCCAGAGAACGAAGACCCAGCGCCACACCCGTCTGTCGCCAGCACCTTTTCTGCCACCTGACGCCCGTTTTGACCATGTTCACATCGACTTGGTCGGTCCACTTCCGCATTCCCAGGGTTTCAACTACATCTTGACGGCCGTTGACCGTTTCACCCGCTGGCCGGAAGCGGTGCCCATTGTTGACTCCACTGCTCCAACAGTCGCATCGGCTCTTATCACCACCTGGATCTCCCGTTTCGGCGCACCATCCATCGTCACGACCGACAGAGGTCGGCAGTTCGAGTCTGCCCTCTTCGCCGCTTTCACGAACGCATTGGGCGCCAAACGTATTCGTACAACAGCTTATCATCCTGCTTCGAATGGGCTCGTCGAGAGACTACACCGACAGCTCAAGATCGCCTTGCGTGCCACTCCTGATACACCCTGGCCCGAAGTACTCCCCGTTGCCCTTCTTGGAATACGCACAGCCCTCCGATCCGACCTTCACTGTACCGTCGCCGAGCTGGTTTATGGCACAACGCTCCGACTTCCCGGTGAATTTTTGTCCGTCCCAGAAGACCCGCAACCCGACGCACAACAGGACTACGTATCCCGACTTCGCCGTGTTATGTCTTCGTTGCGCCCGGTGCCACCCCGCTCGCCCGCCCGGTCCGGTCCGACCTACCGACACCCCGACCTGGATACGTGTTCTCACGTGTTTGTGCGATGCGATGCCGTCAGAAAGCCGCTGCAGCCTGCGTATTCCGGCCCCTTCCCTGTGACCGCCAGAACCACCCACCACTTCACCCTCCTTATTAACGGCTGGCAGGACACAGTCTCCGTCCATCGCCTGAAGCCGGCGTTCCTCGACGTTTCCCTCAGCTCGCCCCTTCCCAGCAGCCACAAATCGACGGCACCCTCTTCCGTGGACAACCGCACAGCTCCACCTCTCCACCCAAGTCACCCGATTCCTCGACCACGCCACGTATCCTGGGCACGCAAGCTTGCCAGTTTTCGCTCCCTGTCCCCGTCAGGTCGCTAGGGGGGAAGCCCTGTAGCAGCCGCATCGCCAGTCCCTGACATCCAGCACCTGCCCCGTGGCTCGAGTAAATAAACATCCTCGGGCCAGTTGGAATCTGGTAACCGAGACAAACGGACTACTGCTTCCTGTCTCCTCTAATTCCAACAGCACCAAGGATAAGCCTGAGCCCTTGGTGATGTACAGTGTCCATGAACTTCAATACGGATTGGGGGACTGAGCCGTAGACGATAGAGCCATAATCTATCTTGGAGCGAATGCAGGCAGTGTATACACGGCGAAGTGTCTCCTGGTCTGCACCCCGTGAGACAGGATTTTCAGTAGATTCAATGACTTAATACATTTTGCCTTCAGGTTTTGAATATGGGACTTGAAAGTAAGCTTTGAATCGAACGTGATGCCAAGAAACTTGCATTCGGATTTTACAAGGATATCTTGTTTATTAAGTTCCAGCTTAGGAGACAGAAACATTCCTCTGATTCTCGAGAAATGAACACAGATTGTTTTTTCAGTAGAGAATTTAAACCCGTTATGCGACGACCATTTTGCCATTTTATTTATACAGAGTTGCATCTGTCGTTCACATCTGGGTAAGCTCGCTGAACAACAAGATATCTGGATGTCATCCACATACAAGGAAAAAGGTATAGAGGGTGGGATGACACTGGCTATAGAGTTGATTTTGATCAGGAATAATGTGACGCTCAGAACAGAGCCCTGCGGGACACCATTCTCCTGCACAAACAAACGGGATAAGGTAGTTCCCAGCTGAACTCTGAATGTTCTGTGTTGTAGGAAGTCAGCAATACATTTCAAAAGACCACTCCGTATACCGAACGAATGTAGATCCTGTAGGATACCGTATCGCCATGCAGTGTCATATGCTTTTTCCAAGTCGAAGAAAACTGACAAGCAGTGTTGCCTCCTGACAAAAGCTTCACGAATGGTTGTTTCTAGACGAACGAGATGATCCATTGTGGAGCACCCCGTTCGAAAACCACACTGAAATTCTGATAGACACTTATTCATTTCAAGAAAATGAACTATATGAATGAATGAATGGTGTGACCAGTTTGGCTTTTTGTTCCACAGCTGTGGCGAACGATTTCTCAAAAAAGATTGGAGCAGCTTTTTTCCTGACTTCTGGATAACTGATGTTACGTTTAACTTTGATGTGTAAAACCTCAAATTTCCATTTCGCACAGGATCTGAAGTAAGACGGGTTATTGGAGGAGCACTTGATACAACAGTCTCACCCTTTGCACTCTTTGGTCTCGTGGTCAGACTTGCCAAACCGTGCTCAACAGGCAGAGCCATGACACGAGTCCGCACCATGGCCAAACCTGTTACAACGGAAGCTGCACAAAGGGTTTGGGATATGTGGTCGCACTTCTGCTGGCAGATATCAGTAGTATGGGATCAGCTCAAGAAGCCGGCAAGTCACACAGTCGCCTGGACGCCATTAATTAGCAATTAGAGCTAATTGGGACCCCTCACATTAATCAGGACCCTCCAGAGAGTCATTACACTAATTGGGGACCATCTAAGACACGTCCAGACCACTGTGTGAGTTGCCGGCTACTTGAGCTGATAAAAAATAAAAAAAATAGGTAGAAAATAAAATAAAAAGATAGAAATAGAGTGGAGAGAAACAATTTATTCGAAAATCAACGATGCCGCGGCGAAGAAACGGCTCCGGGGTGACCAGCGCTTGTTGACGTCGGGTAGTTGCAGAGATCGACGACAGGTGGCCACTTAGTTGCAAGGCATCACACCAGATGGCGCCACCATCATAGCTCTAGAGGAGAAAGACAGAAAACAAGATACTAGCGGCAGGTAAAAATTGCAGCACTGCTAAACAAGTCTAGGCATGCGAGAGAAAAGGTCTAACCGCTACTGCTAAAACAGCACGGAGAAAACAGTACACATCGGGGAAAAAGGCTTACGGGGACGATCGCTTAGGCCTAACCACAACACTACGCAGCTAACACAAGGCGGGAACCACACATCGCTAAACATGCGTCAACAGGCTTGCTCACCGCAAAACAAGTCTAAACATGCGAGAAAAGGCTTACGGGGGGCGCGATCGCTTAGGCCTAACCTCAACACTACGCAGCTAACACAAGGCGGGAACCACACATCGCTAAACACGCGAGACAAGGCTTAGCACGAGCGCGGTCACCGCTAAACACGGCAAACATACGAGAAAAGGAGCGCGTCAAATCACTCACCTTTTCCCCCGCGGCAACTTCCAGGCAGAAACTGAGCGAGCGCGGAGAACACACGTCTGCTCTCTACGAGAGCCAGCCAGAAACTGAGCGAGCGCGCGGAGCGCACGTCCGTCTTCCGCGACAGCCCGAGAGAAACTGAGTGAGGCGCCGCGCCGCGGCAGCTATGGATGCTCGCGCGCCCTCTGCTCCACCCGTCCATGCATGCGCGCGCTCTCCTAGCGCCCTCTGCGCCGGCCGCGGGTGTTTTCGGTTTCGGCTCTCTGCTGCGCGAGCGCGCGCTCCTAGCCGCGACGGGTGGCTTCTGAGTTTCACTTTCGTTTCTTTGCGCGCGCGTTTATCTCCATAAAGGCAGCGCGCACCGCGCTCGTGTCATCATTCTGACCGATACGTGGAAAACGCCATGTGTGGTTTATTCTCCTGCGCTTCTCGTCGTCGCAAGGAAAAGACAAAAAACAAAGAACTTCGCGAATTTATTCGTGGCATCGTGGAGGAAGCCTTTCAAGTCCACCGCCTAGAATGGTTGCAAGCGCGTCAAGAAATGTGTCAGGACAAGATGAAGACGCTCGACCGCATCTTAGCGGCGGACAGACTGGCGAAAAAGAAGTCCAACTTTAGCCTGGACAATCTGTATTGGGAACGCAGTTCCGATGTAGAGGATGACGACGACGAGGATGTGTAAATAAAAGCGATGCATTTCTCTTCGAGTCTCAGTCTCTTCTTTCTCTTCGTGCAACGTGTACGCACGCAACATGTCTTCCCCCGAACCTTTTCGTTTCCGTCATCCCTTTCGCTGTATCTTCAGCGGCCCCTCCATGTGCGGCAAATCTACTTTCGTTGCTAACGTGTTGAGGAACCTGAACGACGTGGTAGACAAGCCTCCGTCACAAATATTCTATGTGCAGAAATATGCTTCGCCGAGCATGCAGGACGAATTCGGGGACTCCGTAAAATTTACCAAGGAGCTACCGCGAGAGTGGGACACGTCGCGCGCTACGCTGATCGTCGTCGACGATCACATGACCGACGCCGGTTCCTTGAAGGAGGTGACCGATCTTTTCATTTGGGGTTCTCACCACGCCAAAGCGTCGATCTTCTTACTCATTCAAAACATCTTTTTCGACAGTAGCCATTTTAGAACAATATCCTACAACGCCAGTTACGTCGTCCTGTGGCGCATCGTGCGCACCGTGCACCAGATGGAACATTTCGGCCAACAGCTATTTGGCAGAAAAAGATTGGAGTATTTTCTGGACGCATATAAACAAGCGATGTCGTCGCCCCACGCATATTTACTCGTGGATCTTCACAACTATACGCACGAGGATCACAGGTTGCGTAGCAATATCTTTCCAGGAGAACGTCAATATATCTACGCCCCGAAATGAATCTCCGCCCTGACCTCACTTTACTCAAAGTACTCTCCACTCTACCCCCTCCACGCCGCCGCGACGTCTTGAGACGTTCGTCCTCGTCCGACATGAAACACCTCTCCGAAATTTGCCTCAATGTATTGAACGGAAAGGTGGCTCTAGCCCAGATACGTTCGCGCGTTTGAAGAAGCACAAACGCTTTTTACGACGGCTCACCTACAAAAAGATTCACAAGAATCCGCAACGTTTGAAGCGCTATCTGTCTCAGCAGCGAGGGCAGGGCGTTCTTTCGTCGGTGGTTCCTCTCCTGCTTTCCGCCGTGTTGAACCTTTTCGCCAATGGCCAAGAGAATTGAAGTGACCACCTCCTCTTCCATCGGAAACATTCTTTCCTCGAAGGAGAGTGACGACGTCAAAGTGAAACTCATACTGCAAGCACTGTATCGCATACTGAAGCAGTACGGATTTGACCCCTACGACAATAAAAACAAGGCGTCCGACGCTACAAATGACTTTGACTATTCGCTCCTCTCTCCAGAGGTGGACGAAGGGGAAGCGGAAAGGGTCGTCTCGGAATTAAAGAAGGTTCTTTCCTGGGATCGCGAGGGTTGTGTCTCCGTGTCGGGCAAGCCCATCAGACACTCCTCCGTTTACGAACTCGTCAATTATTTGTTGCAACGTAAGACGGGAAAGAAACCTTCCTGGTTCCCCAAAGTCTCGAAACTATTGCGTCTGATTTCTCTACCCAAATCTCGCGAGCCTCAACAGCAGCAGCAGGCCTCCATTGCGTGGACGACTTATGGAGGGATATGAGAAACCAGAAGGTGGTTTGGGGGGTGTGGAACGCTATAGAAAAGTGCATCACTTGAGCAAAAAGAAGGCTCTCGCCATTCTCAGAAAGCTGGATGCCTACACGCTCCACCATCCGGTCAGAAGAAAGTTTAATAGGAGACGCATCATCGCGCTCAAGATCAACGACGTGTGGCAAATGGATCTCGCCAATTTTTCAAAATACAAGAGATTCAACGGTGGCTACCGCTACATTCTCGTGGCAATCGATTCCCTCTCCCGCTCTCTGCGCACCCTCCCACTAAAGACGAAGCGCCCCGCCGAAATGAAAAGGGCCATGATAAGACTTTTTCGGGGAGGTAACGTACCTACACGCATCCTTTGCGACAGAGGCGGGGAATTCTACAACAAGACCGTCAAGGAGTATCTCTCACGAAAGAAGGTACACATGTATTCTACCTTCTCTCCAGTAATCAAAGCATCGCAGGCAGAACGCGTCATACGCACTTTACGCGACAGAATATTTCGTTATTTTAGAGTAACGGGAAAATACCACTTCGTTTCCGCGCTTCCCAAGATCGTGCGCGACTACAACACCACCAAACACAGGACTTTGGGCATCAGCCCGTCCGAAGTCACGCCCGAAAACGAATTGGAGCTGTTCAATAAGATAAATGGGAAGCCCGTCGTACCCTCCGTGAAAAAGAAGCTCAAACTGGGGGATAAAGTGAGGGTCCTACTACACAGAAAAGGTTTTCATAAGAGCTCGGAAGGGAGTTGGTCGCCTCAGATTTTCACCGTCTCCCGCCTGAGAGACACCTCACCTCCCGTTGTACACCTGGAAGATTACCGGGGTAAGGAAGTGGACGGATCTTTCTACCCGGAGGAGGTACTCGTCGTAACTCGAGACGCCAATCAGCCTTGGCCAGTAACGAAAGTGCTGAGAAAGAAGCAACTGAACGGTCAGAGCTTCTCCTTGGTTCGCTGGTTCGGTTACGACAAAGAACACGACAGTTGGGTTCCGAGCAGCGACGTGGTGAAGATTGGGAAATGATGTCAGACATCTACGTCCACCTGCTCTCGAACGCCAGCATGGATAAGTTTCCCTCGAATAAACTCAACGCCTTCACGGTAGCTTTCGATAGTCCGCTTCAGCTCTCGAATCGGTATAAAGTCGGTCTGATGGATCTCAGCATAAGTAACGATTTTTTAAATATCGGGTACGAAAGGCAAGATGCGAAAATCGAGGTTTCTTTCGAGGACACGGTGGAAGCCGGCAGAACTTTTCGTGTCACCTCGGATCTCGAGAGGGATTTGGGAAAAGCCCTTTCGGAATTCAACGTTTCTTTCGCGTACAATAAATCGCGATACGACTTCGTCTTACCCGTGGACGTGAAAGCCGTGGAATTAGACCCTCGGCTCGCGCAAGCGCTCGACGCCTCGCTAGCGTCCCGCGAAGCAGGTCGTGCGGTGAAACCTCCCAAATTGAGCGAACGCGAAGCCACCTCCATCTTATTAAGAGCACGCCGCACCCGTCGCTTTCGGCGACGTCACTCTGAATTCGGAAACCACGTCCCTACGGAACACACTCAACAAGTATTTCCAGACGCACAAGCTGGACGCCTCGCTAGAATTCGCGGATAACGTCTACTCTCTGAAAACACTGAAAGGGTTGCATGTACCGGACCCCTTTGTCAAGCTGCTACATCTCACAGCCGTCGAGGGACACGAAGAAACGCTACGCGTCTCTCTCCCCATAGCGCGCCAATTTTCTTTCCCGATCAAGACGAAAATTCCTCGATCTTTGCAAGTACATCTGCCTCCCGGCTATTATGCGACGCCGCAAGCACTTCTGGATGCGATTAACCAGCGCGTAGGCGTACGCGCGCGATTCAGCTTCGACGGAACCGAACAGAAATGTAAAATTCGGCTTTCCGAGGGCACCTCCACCTTAAGACTTTCCGAGTACCTGGCCGTGCTTTTGGGCTTCGAATCGCGTACCGTGTTCACGGGAGAGGAGGAGGATGCCACGAGCTCTGTCAAGGTACTCCTGGAACCCCCGTTTCACAACACAATCGTGTACACGGATATCGTGGAACCCACGTACGTGGGGAGCGGGAAAAAAACGATATTAAAAATACTACCCTTTTATTACGAGAAAGACAAGCACGTCGTCACCTACACGTTAGATAACATCCAGTATTTTAACCTGTCTCAATTCGAAATTCCCTCAGTGACGATCGTTCTCGCGGACGAAACGGGAAGACGTTTGCCGTTGCGGTCCAAAGGCAGAACCAATTTAACGTTGCATTTCAAATATGTACCGTAATTCCCCCAAAATAATTCCCGTGTACACGGGACCCCTTTTCCAACAAGGGGGTGGTGTGTTGAGCAACATATCCAAGTTCATCGTTCCCATCTGGCAGCAAATAAAACCGATCGCCAAGAGAACGTTGAAGCGCTTGGCTCGGAATTTGGCCGATGGCGAAGGAATATCGCGCGCAGTAAAAAAGACGGCCATAGCAACGGGGAGAGACGTGCTGGATTCCATGGAGGGCTCTGGAAACAACAATGGGAAGAAACGCCGCAAACGACAACAAAAGGCGCCGACACACGACGCACCTGCAGATATCTTTGGTACGCCGTGAAGGTCACACATCCGCTGCGCGCGCTCCGTCATGACGTCAACGAAAGGAAAAATACAGACGCCGATCTGTCTAATGAGTGATGTGATGATATTCGAACCCCCTTCCATTCAATATGGCGAGGAAGATACTTCGTACCAATTTTTTTATCCGGTCAACGGAGTAAATAATAACGTGATCGAGTTTTGTATTCAAAATTTGCAAAGGGCGCACTTGGATCTCTACGGCAGTTTCGTGTCTTTGACCGTGCGCATTGTTCGCGACGACGGGGAAGAAATGGACGAGAAAGATGTCATTTTCCCAATAAACCACCTGTTGAGCGGCATGTTTAAGATGGTCACCGTTTATGCGAACAACAAGCTCGTCAGTTCCAACGAGTTGTACGCCTACAGGAGTATTTTGGACGTCGTGCTTCATTCCACGCCCATGGCTCAAGAAACAGTGCACGCGGGTGGACTTTATGTCGAGGACGACGAACATTTAAAGGACGATTACGACGTCTCGTCTCGCGGTCCGAAACAACGTTACTGTAACGTTACAACGTTACAACGAAGGGTGGAAAATACTTTAACCTGGTCGGTCAGATCAATACCGACCTGTTTCAACATCCGCGCCTGATGGTACCTGCCGTCGAAATTCGCGTCGCTTTCCTATTAAACAACGACGAATTTAAACTCGTATCGGTCCCCAAAGACAAGAAAACGTACAATTACGAGGTGGACATTAAAGAAATGACGTTACACTTGAAAAAGGTGACGCTGGCACCTTCCCTATTTTTGGAATACGAGCGGCTTCAGACCACGCCGGCCATCTACGTGTTACGCGGATTGGAAACCAAGGTGCGGAGCTTGAGTGCCGGGAGCTTGGACGCTCACTTTGAAAACGTTTACCCCAAAAGGGTACCTTCCAAATTATGCGTCGCCCTGCTCGCCACGTCCGACTTTCTCGGCGACATCCAATCGAACCCCTACAAATTCCGTCATTACGACCTGTCTCATTCGATGCTCTCCGTGGACGGCCAGCAAGTGCGAGCCGAGTACGACTTTCAGAACGACCTCGTCAAAATTCCCTACTTTAACTTCTTGCAAGAACTGGGAGAGAAACATTTCAAGTATAGCTACGAGCGATTTAAAACGAACGGGTTCCTTCTCTACTTCAACTTGGACGTGGACAAGTGTTCTTCTCCTTCGCATTTGAACGAGTGGCGAAAGGGAAACGTTCGCCTGCAATTACGCTTCGCTAAAGCCCTTCCACACGCGGTCACCGTCCTCTTGATTTCCGAGTGTCCCAAGCTCATGTACGTCGACAAGGACCGTACGGTCACCTTCCCATAAGAAAAGATGTACGAGAGTGACATCTTGGCACTCGTGTCCCTGAACCCCCTCGCTTCCTCCATGCTGAGAGGCATTTGCGCTTCCGACGAAGCCTTCGTTTTACGCAAGCCCGGCTATTTAATCATCAATACCGAAGAGCGAAGAAGGCGCGGGCAGCACTGGGTGCTCTACCTGAAAAACTACGACGGGTCTGCCGTGTTTTTCGACAGCTACGGACTTCCCCCCATCGAAGCAAACCTTCGACGGACTTTACCTGTAGTGGACGAGTATAACGACAAGTGTATTCAATCGCCTTTTTTGCCTTACTGCGGGCTTTTTTGTATCTACGTAGCCACGCGCATGTCGAAACGCTACAGCTTGAAAAGTTGTGTATCCATGTTTTCCTGTAACCTCGAAGAGAATGACGAAACAATAAAACGTCTCCTCGTGAGCGAACTCGTTTCGTAAAAAATAGACTATTTATTTTTTCACGACATACACAAGACCCTTGCGAGACGATCTTCCAACGTGCTGACCCCACGCTCACCGTCGTCGCCGGTCTGCACCGTGACGTCGAGGGATGTGTGGAGAAGCCAGTAGCGACGGACGATAGGTCGGTTGAAACCCGCGTTGATGAGACACGGGTCGACTGTCTCTCCTCGTCTATACTTTTCCAACAGCCCGAGCTTGTAATCTACAAAACGCCTCATTTTCTTCGCAATCTTCCCACTGACGGTGAACAGACGTAAGGGTATCGTCTTGAGAATCGAGCGAAAGTCTCCCTCGCAGCTATCGCCGTGAATATAATCGCGTAATCGCAGCAAGTCCCGATACATTCGCGTTTGCACAAAGGTGGCAAACCTCTGCTCGGGCGTCATCATGACTGAGACGGAATGAGAGTAGACAACCTTTTTTTATTTCTCGTTACACATGAATTAGGCTCCAGCTTTGGTTTCGTAGCCGGGAAGGCAGCCCAAATACGGATGAAGGCTCGAGTCTAACCAATGGCTGGGGTTTCTCGACCAGAGTCCACCGCAGCGACAGGTAGTCAGTTGATCGCCGATTCGCAAAAAGAAGGTCTTTGGAGGAGGCTTGAAGGTTAGGACCAAGGGCAGATCTCCCGTCAGTAGCCATTCGTAATCTGCAACGAAAGGAGTGTGAGAAACGCGTGTTTTTATATCTCAAACACACACACACACACACGTACAATCTTCTTCAGTCACAGAGTGACACTGATGGTCCATCTTCTCCATCTTCCTTCAATAGTCGAAGTCCTTCGCAACGTACGTCGAACGGTACCGTCCGACAGCCGAGAAACGGGCGAATCAATCGGTCCGTCCAATGCTTTTGCTCTGAAAAAAAAAAGTGACTGGTTATAGAACGTATTAAAAAAAATAACGAGGAAGCGTACATTTGGACCACAATCCACCGCAATTGGTGCAGAAGAAGCGGGCGCTGCCAATCTCCCGAAATATGTGAGGCGGGAAAAAACCGACTTCACGCGCAGCAAAAGTGTTGTACACTGGAAACGAAACTCTTCAAACATTTCGACGATGATGATGACGTCATTGGTATTACTTACGAGGATCTACCAAGCTGATCATGATGGAATGACGATCGAACGTTCGCTTCGACATTTATAGTAAAGCTTTGCCTCTCACTCTCTATGACGTCATTGAACGTGTTTGGGCATGTTAAGACGTGTTTGAACATGTTTGGACATGGGCGGCGAAGTCGCCCCTGGACACACTCGTTCCTCTCTCTTCCTCTCTATGACATCATTGAACGTGTCTGAACATGTTTGGACGTGTTTGGACGTGTTTAGACACAGGCGGCGAACCGTCGAAGTCGTCCCTGGACACACTACTTCCTCTCTCTCTCTCTCTCTCTATGACGTCATTGAACGTGTTTGAACATGTTTGAACGTGTTTGAACATGTTGTGACGTGTGTAGACACGAACCCCGCAATACGAAAAACGTCACGCAGTACGAATTAGATTGGTGGTTAGTGTGTCGCGCCCAGTGTAGAAGGATCCTGGGTTCGAATCCCACTCTGGGTCTTCTTGTCGTCATGTACAAGTCGTCCCAGAGTGTTAGCTAGAAATTAGTGTAATGTTTTATTCAACGTCGATGACATCATTGTCATATGCGACATCGCAAAAAGGCGCGAAAGACGGAAGGCGGGGTGGTCAAAGTACAGACGACACCGTCGCAATGCGAGGAGGGGGAGAGCAGTGTAGCGACTATAAAAGGTGCGCTGGTTCTACGACGATTGACAGGAAGCCCACGAGGGGCATCCATCCACGACACGAGGCGTTTCGTGGAGCAAAATGTAAGTTGACCGTCTCTGCTGTGAAAGTGTATTCTATGCATGACAATGTTTTTCAGGAACCAATAGCCGCTGTCACCGCATGACACTGAACACAGGAACTCATCCCATCCTCTCTCATCATCATCATCAATCTCAAGCATTCCTCAACTGAAGGGAAAAGTGAGCATTGTTTCGTGAGGGGGAATCTCGTACTGATTTTGTTTGACTGCAGTGCCGCGCTGTCTCGTATGTCAGTACGACCCCATCGATGCCATGCTCGTGGCCGTAGAAAGAGAGCACGAAGCTAGAATAGAGAATCTCGGTAATAGCCCAGTCGTCCTTTCAGATGACGACGACAGAGACAGTAGTCCGCCTTTCGTAATACCTGAAACGGACGACGACGTACCCCTAGATGGACATGACAATGCAGACGAATTGCTCATGTGGGAAGGGGATCAGTCGTATGCAGATTTCATTCCTCTGTCTGGTAGGGTTCGAGATGAATCACCAGATGCAAGCCCAGAATTTCGAAACGAAGCTGAGCCTGTCCAGGGTCGTAGAATCGTTGAGTTGAGAGAGCACGTCGTAGAGAATCATCCCTCCGTCACGGAGAGACGATTCCTTCCTTTCTTTGTCACAGATGAGGCATTTGACGAAACGGCTACTAGGTACACGCTTCTCTGTTCCCCGCACGACGACAACGTCGACGATTTGCGACTCTATCTACCGAGCATAGCTCCAGCAATCACGCGCGTCCTCGAAGCTTATCCCATGCCTTTCAAATTTTGTCTGTGCTCGAAGGCGCTCATGGTTAAGGACGGAGCCGACGGGTTGACTTCGCATCTCCTTCACGTGAACCTTCACATGAGAGTCGTTCATAACCTCCAAGAAATCGAAGGCGCGATAAATGCTGTTATCGCAGAATCCTCGCAACGCGTTGAAAACTATGCGATAGAAGGGTCTGGTTTCACCTTGAATGACGTCCAATGTGTCGACTTAAAACTAACGCGTTTGAAACCGAAGCGGATTGGGTGCACGATCGAGCTTCCCGAAATGTTGAAGAAAAAACAAAGACTTTCACAAACGTCAAACTTCCACCGAATCACGAAAACGAGTGTTTCAAGTATAGCGTGCTGGCACTCTTGCATCCGTTGAGAAACAAACCAAACGATTATGTCAGATACCACAAATACATGAATCCTTCGAATCCGGAGACGCGCGTAACGTACTGGCCACCCTGCTTCCCAGTCACTTACGAAGACATTTCCCTGTAGGAGAGAAAAAACAAAATCTCCGTGTACATCTACGTGTTCGACGAGCAGACGAGTTCGATATCTACCGGGCGGATTCCCTGCACGCTCTATCAGGATAAAGTCCACCTGCTCGAGGTTAGGGAGCATTTCTATGGAATCAGAAAATTTAGCACTTTCATGGGACGAGGTGACTATTTTTATTGTGAGAAATGCACGAGCGGTTATAGGACGAGAGGGGCGTTCGAGCAGCACGAACGTTTGTGTCGAGACGTAAACGAAGTAATTCTCGAAATGCCAAAAGCGGGGGAGAGCGTCTCCTTCACCAAGATACAGTACATGCATCCCTATCCCTATTTCGCGGTGTTGGACACGGAAAGCATACTGGAAAAGGACGCGCTCGTGAAGGACGCCTCGAGTGTGCACAGGATGAGCTCGTATAGCATCGTGCTAGTGAGAAGTTGTGATGGGAAAATAATGGACGTAGATGGCTATTTGGGACCCAACGCGGCAGAAAAATGCTTGCTCGCACTAAAGGGATTTAGCAAACAAATCGATAGGCTGAACCGTCTTCCCTCACCGTTGGTCATGAGTATGGAAGACCACTTTCGGCACGCGAGCGCTACGCACTGCGAATTTTGCGGGTGCGAATTTAACCGACATACGCGGAAGGTGATGATGATGATGATTGGAGTTTTAATGGCGCATTGACAACACAGGTCATAATGCGCCAACACTGTGATTAAAATTAGACTAGTAAAAAGTAGGTGCAATACTTAAAAAGGGAAGAAGTAACATCTAAAGTACAAGACTAACTCTACAGAAGACTTATGATTCCAATGTCTCTTAAAAAATTAAAAATTTTTCTGAAAGGGATAATAGCCTCATCACCAAGCAAGAGCGCTGGATGAAGAGGCAAAAAATACGTATAAAACCCTGTGAAATGATGTTGACGATGGATTTCGTGGTGTGGGCAGGCGATAAGAATGTGGATGACAGAGAGGAGTTCACCACAGATTTCACACAGTGGCGGCTCTTCTCCACAGAGTAAAAATTTGTGCGTAAGGAAGGTGTGGCCTATCCGCAACCTCGTTCGCAGAACACTCAAGAGACGATTTCCCTGGCGGTCTCCATAACTTTGGATGTGTTGTTTAATCAAGTGTAGCTTGTTTTGTGTCTGAGTGTTCCAGAAGCTCTGCCATTTTGTGTACAGTGATTTCCTAAGTGCTGCCCTAATATCCTGCATGGGTATCCCGAAAGGACTAACGTCTTTTGAAGCTGCAGCAGCAGCAGCCCGGTCGACAAACTCATTTCCTTGTATGCCTGTATGGCTGGGCACCCAGCAGAGGATTACAGAGTAGCCCTTCTTCTGTGCTGCACTGATTAAGAATTGTGCACGTTGAACAAGAAAATTCTTTTGTGGGTGCCTGCTACAAATGGCACTGATGGAACTCAAGGAATCTGTATATATTACCGAAGACTTTATTCAACCATGAAGAATGTACTGGAGTGCCAAGATAAGGGCGTAAAGCTCTGCAGTAAAGATAGATGCTGCGTTGTTAATACGATGTGACTTTGTGCATGTACCAGAAATCATGGCACAAGTCACTCCTGCACTAGAGCTTGACCCATCTGTGTAAATTTCGGTGTGATTTCCAAAGCTTTCTCTCAAGTGTTCGAATTCTTGTTGTAGGACTCGTGCAGAAGTTTTCTGTTTACTGTATTTTGTCAAAGTGGTATCAGACTTTGGAAGTGGTTCCCAAGGTGGGACCCTCTTACCACACTCTACAACTTGGGAATTAAAAGAAGAAATTTCGTGATGCTCAATATCCCTCTCAATTCGCATTGATAAAGGAGGGACGACCGAAGGTCTGTTAATAAACATCTGTGTGAACCGTGTTTTTGTAATGCAGGTTAAAGCTGGTTGTTTTGGGTAGCTTCTTATTCTTAGGGCGTATGATGCCCCAAGGTAAAATCGCCGTCTGTTCAAGGAACATTCATTTGATTCAACATATAGACTTTCGACCGGCGAGGTTCGGAATGCACCGAGCACGAGCCTAAGCCCCTGGTGGTGGACAGGGTCTAAAATTTTCAATACAGACTGACGGGCGGAGCCATATACGACACATCCGTAATCTATCTTTGAACGAATGCAAGAGGTATACACACGTCGCAAAGTTTCCTGGTCCGCACCCCATGACTTGTGTGCGAGAATTTTCACTAAATTCATCGACTTTATACACTTAACCTTCAAGCTTTGGATATGGGATTTGAAGGTCAGTTTAGAGTCGAATATGACGCCAAGAAATTTGCTCTCCAATTCTACAGAGATATCTTGCCCATTAAGTTTGAGTGTGGGTGGTGGAAATGCTCCTCTCATTCTCACGAAGTGGACACACACTGTTTTCTCTGTGGAGAATTTAAACCCGTTTAGTGAAGACCATTTGGCCATTTTATTTATACACAGCTGCATCTGTCGTTCACATCTTGACAAGCTTGACGAACAACAGGATATTTGGATGTCATCCACATATAGAGAATAGAAGATATAGATAGAGAATAGAGATATGGAAGGTGGAATGACACTGGCTATGGAGTTAATTTTGACCAAGAATAATGTGACGCTAAGAACGGATTCCTGCGGTACACCATTCTCCTGCACAAATGTACGGGATAAAGTAGTTCCCAGTTGAACTCTAAATGTTCTCTGCTGAAGGAAATCAGCGATGCATTTCAAAAGACGACCCCTTATACCCAAGGAATAGAGGTCCTGCAAGATACCGTATCGCCATGCGGTGTCATATGCCTTTTCCATGTCAAAGAAAACTGACAAACAGTGCTGCCGCCTGACAAAAGCTTCACGAATAGTTGTTTCTAGACGAATGAGGTGATCCAGCATACGCGGAAGGTGTCACATCACGACCACACCCGTTTCGTAGACCCCGGTTCCTCGAATTTTGTTGCGACGCTGTGTGATACGTGTAACCTTACGTGTCGTAACACCAAAGAACTCGTCGTGTGCGTGCACAATCTGCAGTACGATTTGAGCTCCCTTCTCCGCCACATGCACATTCTAAATATGGGAGAACCGTGGATCTTAGCGTCTACCACAGAAAAAATATGAGGCTTCAATATTGGCGAGCTCCATTTCCGCGATACCACGCAGTTTTTCAACCTCTCGTTGTCTAACCTGGTAGAAACGCTCCTCTCCAGCGGTGGCGAGAGTGCGTTTCATTGTACCCGTCAAATGTTTGGTGACCGTTTCCGACGGCTTCTCAAGAAGGGAATTTACCCGTACACCTTCGTCGACAGTTTCGAAGTGTACAATTTGCCCGCACTACCGCCAAAGGAAGCTTTCAAAAGTGACCTCAACGATGAAGAGATCACGGACGAGGACTATCAGTACGCCCTCGAGATTTTCGAATTGTTCAAATGCAAGGACCTAGGAGATTACACGCGTCTCTACGTCACGCTCGACACCTGTCAGCTGTGCGACATCGTGCTGTATTTCAGAAAGATTGCGCTAGAGACGGATGGGATAGATATCTTACGCACCGTGTCCCTCGCCAGTTACGCGTGGAGTAGCGCTTTGAAGCTCACCAATGTCAAACTCGAGCTCATAAGCGACCAAGAGATGTACGAAACGATCGAGAAGGGAATCAGGGGAGGCATTTGTAACAGCTTCCACAGATACTGTCGGGCTAATCACGAGGGGTGCGACGATTACGATCCCCAGCAAGAAAGGACTTTTATCCAGTACCTCGACGTGAACAGTTTGTACCCCTACGCGATGACTTTTCATCTCCCAACAGGGGGCTTTGAGTGGGTCGATCCTTCGAGGTGGAGCGAGATCGATTTTCTCAACATTCCTCACGATTCGGAAGTGCGTTACGTCTACGTAGTAGACTTGTCGTATCCCGAAGAACTGCACGCGCTCACCAGGGATTTTCCCCTGGCACCCGAACACAGGTGCGTGGACCAGAACGAACTCTCCCCCTACCAACGCCACCTGAAAGATGCGTTGTCGCTGAACGCCCCTCCCACCAAGAAACTCTTGCTGACGTGCTACGACAAAGAACGTTACGTCGTTCATTATGCATTGCTCGCTCTGTACGTGAGGTTGGGCATGAAAATAAAACGTGTTCACAGCATCCTCTCGTTCCGCCAAGACACCTTTTTGCGAACCTTCGTGCAGAGGAACGTCGCGTTGAGGAATGCCGCGTCCACGAAATTCGAGCGACTTCTGTACAAAACCATGTCGAATAGTACGTTCGGTAAGACGATACAAAATGTGAGACGGATGAAAAGGTACGCTATAGCCTACGACAAAGAAACCGCGCTCAGAAAAGCTAGCTCCGTCGACTGTCAGCATTTTCTCATTCTGAGTGACAAGTGCATCTTGTACGAGATGAAACAGCGCCGCATCAAATGCACGCACCCCCTTTACGTGGGCTTCGCCATTCTAGAAATATCCAAAGTCCGAATGTACAGCTTCATCTACGAGTCGCTCTTTTCTCGCTTGACATGTCCAGTGCAATTGATCTATAGCGACATGGACAGCATAATTTTTTCTCTCACGTGTGAAAGCCTGGAAGAGCAGCTGATGAAGATTGAGTGAGTTAGATCTGTCTTCCTATCCGCCAGACCACCCGCTTTTCAACGACGAGCACGCGAACCAGATGGGGTTCTTCAAAGACGAGACGGGGGGTGGAGTTATTCAGGAAGTCGTAGCCATCCGAGCGAAAATGTACAGCATTCTCTTGGCTGGGTCACACAAACAGATCGCGAGAGCGAAAGGAGTTAAGAAGGACGTGGTGAGGAAACATTTATTGCACGAAGTGTACCGAGATTCTCTGTTCAATGAAAAGGCGGTCTCTCAGAAGCAGTGCACCATCCAGAGTATAAAGCAAACGATGTACACCATTTCGAGACTCAAGAAGAGCTTGGTCCCCTACGACGACAAGCGCTATCTCGTGGATGCCGTACACTCCTTCCCTTATGGGAGCTGCGAATACAGTAAGCTTTGTTATGTTTTGACGCGTATAGGATTACGATAGTGCTCTCTCTTTGTGCAGCAATGGAAAACCCGGAAGAGAGCCCGAGAGCGTCGTCGTCAGGCATCGAGTAACCGCGGAACAAAGAGCTGCACGCGCATGTAATCGAGAATAAAAGTTCTAGTCGAGACATGCTTCTCTCTCTCTCTCTCTCTCGCAGACAGGAGAAGTACGGGTCATCGTGGCAGTGTGGTAGTGGAATGGGTGTGCGAAAAGAATGACCATTCCGTCATCGTGCTGGTGCAGTGACCCGCGCAATGAAGACGCTGCGATGAAGATACCCCATATCCTTTCTGTTGAGGCAAGTCAGGGAGGGTGCAGGCATCTATCGACCAAGTCCTTTGTATGTATTCAATAAACATGTTTCAGTGAAAGAACACACAGAGTCTCGTCAAAGTTATTCGGACTGTTTAATGCGTTGCATGTCGATAACTAAGCGGTATTTCAATAAATCAATGACAAAATTGACGATGTAGACTGCTTGCAAATGTCGCTGCTTCCGCAGGGCGTGCTTAATATGAGCGATGGCACGAGCGAGAAGGTCCACGATGTCTGCAGCGATGTAGTTGAATTCTGCGTTGGACAAGCTCACAAATTCGCTCATTAGTCCCAGGGGTCCGTCTGGAACCGTTATGCAGACGTTCTTGTAACGGGCGTAGATCCGACGCGCGATCTCCTGCAGCGGCCCCGGCGAGATCTCTCCTATATTGCCAAAGCCTACCATGTCTATCACGTAGCGAAAAGCAGTGATGACGAGCTCGTTGCGGGGACTTTCGCTGTTGAAACATTCCTTCTCCACTTCTTCCCAAGAAGCGTGGGTGCGGGAACAATTTTGTAAAGAGTGGCAGCTGAACATCTTCACGTAGTGATGACGCGAGCGCGGTGCGCGCTGCCTTTATAGAGATAAACGGGCGCGCGCGCAAACAAACGAAACTGAAACTCAAAAGCCACTCGTCGCCGCTAGGAGCGCGCGCGCGCGCAGCGGAGAGCCGAAACCGAAAACACCCGCGGGCGGCGCAGAGGGAGCTGCGCGCGCGCGCATGCGCGGACGGGTGGAGCAGAGGGCGCGCGCGCATCCATAGCTGCCGCGGCGCGTCGCCTCACTCAGTTTCTCTCGGGCAGTCGCGGAAGACGGACGTGCGCTCCGCGCGCTCGCTCAGTTTCTGGCTGGCTCTCGTAGAGAGCAGACGTGTGTTCTCCGCGCTCGCTCAGTTTCTGCCTGGAAGGTGCCGCGGGGGAAAAGGTAAGTGATTTGACGCGCTCCTTTTCTCGTATGTTTGCCGTGCTTAGCGGTGACCGCGCTCGTGCTAAGCCTTTTCTCGCATGTTTAGCGATGTGTGGTTCCCGCCTTGTGTTAGCTGCGTAGTGTTGAGGTTAGGCCTAAGTGATCGCCCCCCCCCCCCCGTAAGCCTTTTCTCGCATGTTTAGACTTGTTTTGCGGTGAGCAAGCCTGTTGACGCATGTTTAGCGATGTGTGGTTCCCGCCTTGTGTTAGCTGCGTAGTGTTGTGATTAGGCCTAAGCGATCGTCCCCGTAAGCCTTTTTCCCCGATGTGTACTGTTTTCTCCATGCTGTTTTAGCAGTAGCGGTTAGACCTTTTCTCTCGCATGCCTACACTTGTTTAGCAGTGCTGCAATTTTTACCTGCCGCTAGTATCTTGTTCTCTGTCTTTCTCCTCTAGAGCTATGATGGTGGCGCCATCTGGTGTGATGCCTTGCAACTAAGTGGCCACCTGTCGTCGATCTCTGCAACTACCCGACGTCAACAAGCGCTGGTCACCCCGGAGCCGTTTCTTCGCCGCGGCATCGTTGATTTTCGAATAAATTGTTTCTCTCCACTCTATTTCTATCTTTTTATTTTATTTTCTACCTATTTTTTTATTTTTTATCAGCTCAAGTAGCCGGCAACTCACACAGTGGTCTGGACGTGTCTTAGATGGTCCCCAATTAGTGTAATGACTCTCTGGAGGGTCCTGATTAATGTGGGGGGTCCCAATTAGCTCTAATTGCTAATTAATGGCGTCCAGGCGACTGTGTGACTTTGCCGGCTTCTTGAGCTGATCCCATACTACTGATATCCTACTTTAAACTTTTGAAGAAGAGTAGGGCGATCAAAAGTTAGCATGACGTTCGGGTCGTGATATACTCATTGTTCTTTCTGACATTTATTATTCGTGCATCTATGACGCCTTGGTGCTTCAGGTTGAGAAGGATTTCCTCACCAGGCACATCAATAAGTTCGGACACGGCTATGACGCCTCGGCTAGTGTTTAAAGTCTTGTGTAATGATCACGTTATTATTTTGAATAACATTCCGTGTGTGTGCAAGATGGTGTCACAGTCTATGTCGGTGGTGCACTTGATCAACAAGTCACCTGATCTCATGCGCTTAATTTCAGGCACATGCTTAAAGATACATCCCAGCGCCTTCGCAACGAATAACGGTGAGAACTTACCCAAGGGTACTACTGTTTCCTTCCCATTTACTGTCGCTTCAAGCACTATGTACTTTGCTGTAGAGCATGTAAAATCTGAATTGTATACCTCGGTCCTGGGACGCTTGGCGTTCCCAATCATCGAGTTTGAAGAATTTTTAACCATGCACAGTTTTAGGAGATGGACGGAAAGAGGGAAGCTCAGATAACTGAGGGTCAGTCGGGCTGCACCAGGGGAGATTAATTTGCTTTTGTCATGCTACACATGTCACATCGCTGTGGCATGTAGCACAACATCAGCAGTACATCGCCCTAGGTATCGTCTTGATCAATCAGTGGCATGGTATTTAAAGGGTTACCTAACCATTTAAATACAATGCCAATGAGGAGGACGGTGCCCAGAAGAAGAACAGTCTCTGTTTGAAATATCAGCGGCTCTCGTCCTGAGGCAATTCCCTTGAAACATCAGCAGTAATATTGCAAAATAATTCTGCTTCTATAACATATACTTCACCATACCACGTTGACGCAGCTGTTATATCAGGATCTCGAGGTGCTGGTGTGAAACAGCTGATATCGTCAAAGCACACCAGTTGCACACTTTCAGCTCTGCTCGTCTCTTTACACCTCAAGAACGACTGAGACTATGTTAGAGCGAGGGTGCTAGTAGGTGGGAGGCTTGCCCTACTTGGCATCAGTAAGTGTGTCTGACTACCTGCAAGGCAAGGTTGCAAACAGTTGTGGGTTTCTCAACAATAGAGTTACACTGTTTCACGACAGTGTAACTGTATCGTAATGTTGCATCAATTCATGATAAAATGACACTATAATACTATTTCGATGAGTCACATTCTACAGTGGAGATGTTGCCTTATGCAATCTACTCTTGTAGTTGAGGCAGCCACAATCCAATACTGCACTGGACAAGAAATATTATTTCATGGTAAAAAGGTACTATATATGCTCTGAGCTATATATGGACCCCTCTGAATTTGAAGCCCTTTTCAGTTCCCTCTGATCGGTGATGATGATGATGATGATTGGGAGTTTAATGGCGCATTGACAACAAAGATCATAATGCGCCATAAACTGAGGTATGATTGAGACATTGGTGATGTTATGATTATTTAAGAGTAAACACGATGACTAATAAAAGATGAGTGTATACGTGTAAGACTACAGAAGGCTAATAACGCCAACGTCTCTCAGGAAATCAAAGACGCTTCTAAAAGGGACGAGAGCCTCGTCACCAAGCAATAGGGCTGGGTGAAGAGGTAAGAAGTATTTATAAAATACATTGAAGTGATGTTTGCGATGGATTTCATGATGTGTGCATGCGATGAGTATGTGTACAACAGACAGGAGCTGACCACAGTGCGCACACTGAGGTGGCTCCTCTCCCTGAAGTAAGAACCCGTGTGTAAGGTACGTATGGCCTATACGTAACCTTGCTCGTAAAGTACACAACAGGCGGTTTTCCAGCCGGTCTCCTGTATCCTGAATTTGAGGTTTAATTAAGTGGAGCTTGTTATTTGTTTGTGTGTTCCAAAATGATTGCCACATTCTGTGCAGTGATTTCTTGAGTGTCAATTTCATGTCTTGTACGGACATATCAAAAGGTGTGATGTTATTTTGGAGAGCAGCTGCAGCTGCTTGATCTGCCAACTCATTTCCCTTGATGCCTACATGGCTGGGCACCCAGCATAGGATGAGAGAGTAGCCCTTTGTTTTTATCGAACTGGCTAAGGATCTTGCTCGCTGCACAAGAAAGTTTTTTGTTATGTGCTGATTACAGATTGCATTAATGGAGCTCAAGGAGTCTGTATATACAACCGAAGACTTTATGGAATTTTGAAGGATGTAGTTGAGCGCCAAGATGATGGCGTAAACCTCGGCAGTGAAAATCGATGCAGAGGTTTTTATACGATGAGACCTTGTGTGCGTGCCACAAATCATGGCACAACTCACTCCTGCACTGGACTTGGACCCATCTGTGTAAATCTCAGTATGGTTATCAAAACTGTCTTTCAAGTGTGCAAACTCTTCTTGGAGTACTGATGAAGCAGTGTCTTGTTTCTTGTATTTTGCCAAGGAAGTGTCATATCTTGGAGGTGGTTCCCAGGGTGGGATCTTCCTGCTACACTCTACAACTTGTAGGTCACAGGATGAGAAACCATGACAATCAAACTCTGATGCAATTCGTAAAGAGAATGGAGGGACAACAGAGGGCTTGTTAATAAACAGCTGTTTAAAACGTGCGTGCTTGACGCAAGTTGAGGCAGGATTTTGGGGTAGGCTACGTATTCTAAGTGCGTACGACGTACCGAGGTAAGAACGCCGTCTTTGCAAGGAGCATTCCTTCGATTCAACATACAGACTCTGTACTGGGGACGTTTGGAAGGCGCCAAGCACAAGCCTGAGCCCCTGGTGATGGACAGGGTCCAGGGCTTTCAACACCGACTCGCGAGCAGAGCCGTAGACAAAGGACCCATAATCAAGTTTTGAGCGAATACATGCAGTATACACTTGGTGCAGTGTTTCCTGGTCTGCACCCCAAGATCTGTGAGAAATGATTTTTAGAATGTTTAGTGACTTGACACACTTTATCTTTAGGTTTTGGACATGAGCCTTGAAGGTCAGCTTTGAATCAAAAGTGATGCCAAGAAATTTGGCTTCTGGTTGAACAAGGATATCTTGTCGGTTAAGCTGGAGTGTAGGTGGTGAAAACAGTCCTCTAATCCTAGAGAAATGGACACACACAGTTTTCTCAGCTGAAAATTTAAATCCATTTGATGAAGACCACTTGGCCATATTGTTGATGGCCACCTGCATCTGTCGTTCGCATATTGACAGGTTCGTGGAGCAACAAGATATTTGAATGTCATCCACGTACAAGGAGAAAGATATGGAGGGTGGGATGACATTGGTCACTGAGTTGATTTTCACAATAAATAAGACAACACTGAGAACGGACCCCTGCGGGACACCATTCTCTTGTACGAAGGGGCGGGATAGAGTGGTTCCCAGTCGCACTCTGAAGGATCTGTGCTGGAGGAAGTTTGAAATGCATTTAAGGAGTCTGCCCTTCACGCCAAAAGAGTAAAGATCCTGCAGAATACCGTGTCGCCACGCGGTGTCATACGCTTTCTCTAAATCAAAGAAAACGGATAAGCAATGTTGTCTTCTGACGAAGGCTTCACGGATAGTGGTTTCTAGCCGAACAAGGTGATCCATAGTGGAGCACCCCATTCGAAAACCACATTGAAATTCAGAAAGGCAGTTATTTTGTTCCAGGTGATGAACCAGCCGGTTATTGACCATTCGCTCAAACGTCTTCCCAATACAACTCGTAAGGGCGATAGGTCTGTAACTGGCTGGATTGGATGCTTCCTTTTTTGGCTTGAGAAGGGGAATGACAGTCGCAGTCTTCCATAATAATGGTAGTGTTCCCTCTGCCCAAATGCGGTTAAAGAAAAGGAGCAACATTTTTTTAGAGTCATCAGACAGGTGGCACAGCATGGAATAGGTTACTCTGTCTGGGCCCGGGGCAGTGGCTTTAGCAGCGAATAGAGATCGCTGAAGCTCCACCATCGTGAACGGCTGATTGTATACGTACTCATCGCCACCACTCATTGGAATTTTTCGTTTCTCAGCATTTGTTTTTACTCTAAGAAATTCGGGACTGTAATGGGATGAATCAGAGATGCGTTCAAAATGTTGTCCGAGCGCATCCGCCTGTTCTTGTAGGCTTCCGCACACCTGCCCATTTACTTCTAAAAGAGGGATTGTATAACTGCGGTGTTCTCCTCTGATTTTGCCAAGTCTGTCCCACACCACTTTGGATGGGGTACTGTGAGATAGGGAAGACACGAAGTTGTGCCAAGATGACCGCTTTGCTTGTTTCCGCGTCCATCTGGCCTTGGCTCTCGCCTTTTTAAACAAAAGAAGGTTTTGTGATGTGGGGTACCTCCGAAATGTACCCCACGCACGATTTTGAAGTTTACGAGTTTCCTTGCACTCGCTGTTCCACCATGGCTTCGGTCGTTTCGGTAGACGACCGGAAGTCTGGGGGATGGATTGTGTTGCTGCATCGAGGATGACGTTGGTAATTACATTGTTGGCCTCTTCAATCGTCATCCTCTCCACAGGGATTAACGACAGGTC
This sequence comes from Ornithodoros turicata, assembly GCF_037126465.1. Lineage (NCBI taxonomy): Eukaryota > Metazoa > Arthropoda > Arachnida > Ixodida > Argasidae > Ornithodoros > Ornithodoros turicata. The sequence goes on along the minus strand of NC_088203.1, from coordinate 74,712,984 downwards.
ACATTTTTTGGAGAAAGCATTCCAGTCAGCATGTTGGAACTTCCATCTAGGAGGGCATGCTGTTAGACTATTGACTGCACACATATATTTCAGGACCACTGGAAAGTGATCACTACCAAGTGGGTTTTCTTCCACGCTCCATTCTAAATCTTGATATAGAGATGGACTGCAAAGAGATAAATCTAAGACCGAGAAAGACTGACTTGAACAGTGGACGTACGTCGGTGCTCCTGTATTTAAAAGACAGATGGAGGTTGATAACAAGACCCTTTCCAACATTTTCCCTCGGCTGTCGCTTCTTGCACTGCCCCAAAGCAGATTGTGGGCATTAAAGTCGCCTAAGAGTATAAATGGAGTTGGAAGTTGGCTGATTAAGTGTTCTATATCCCTCTGTGCAAAACTTCCTGATGGTGGCAAATAGACCGAGCAGATGGTGACAATTCTGTCCAGACACATCTGCACGGCTACGGCTTCCAAATCTGTAACCAAGTGGACCTCTTTGGACGGAACAGTTCCTCGTGTGACGATAGCCACACCGCCAGATGCGCGAGTGGCGTCTATTCGATCTCTTCGAAATAGATTGTGTCTACGAATTGGATTTGGTGTGTGTGTGTTTAAATATGTTTCTTGGAGGCAGAAACATGCTGCATTGTACTTGTCGAAGAGATCGTTAATGTCGTCTAAGTTAGAAAGTAAACCACGGCAGTTCCACTGGAGAAAGTGGTTCATAACGGTCACACTAAAAAGGAGGAAAAGAAAGCGCAGCACTTGGTGAAACCGTCTAGAAAAGACTTGTACCATTTAGGGGGGTTGGACCCTTCGCGGGGGTTGTTTCTGTTGTTCATTCCCTTTGAAACCCCTTCCTCGTCCTTTTTCTCGTTTTTCCTTCCCTTGTGAAGGAATGCTGGGAAGGCTCGACGATGACTTCTGCGACATGCAGTCGTCATCGTCGACCTCCATACTTTGGGTGCCTTTTTGGGAAGGGGCTTTTACGACCCCGTCCCAAACTGACGGTGTGCCATCGACCTTAGAGGAGGCCGTGGACACCTCTTCCTGACCAGTTGGCACGTTGGTCAGGGAGGAGGAACGCGACACTTGCACATCCTCATGTTTTTTGGGGGGAGTGTGGAGTGGAGGCCCCAGAGTCTGGGTCCCCACGGATACACTGAGCGGTGCCACTCCCCTTTGCACCGACTCAGCGAAACTTTTTCCTTTTTTCCGGAAGTCCAACTGTGCTCTTGCTGCCTTGTAGCTCACATTTTGTTCTGTTTTTATTTTCAAGATTTCCTTTTCGTCCTGGAATTTTGGGCAACTTCTTGAGTAGGCCGGGTGATTGCCGTGGCAGTTAGAACAACAAAAACTGTTTTTGCAAGATTCTGGTGTGTGTTCCTTCCCGTCGCCGGCACACTTTGGGCAGACTAGGTGCCCACGACACACTTGGGAATGGTGCCCAAAACGCTGGCACTTGAAACATCTGCGTGGGTTGGGTATGTAGTGGCGCACAGGGCAGTTTACATAGCCTGCTTTCAACTCGGAGGGAAGACTGTGAAGTTGGAATGAAAGAACAAGATGTCTGGTGGGGATCTCTTTGTTGTCCCTACGAATAACAATCCGCTTTGCGCTCACGACACCCTGATCTCTCAAACCCTCTTCGATCTCCGATTCGGAGCACAAAAGTAGCTCATCACAGGAGATTACCCCCTTTACTGTATTCAAAGTGCGGTGTGCTGTCACTGAGATCGGGATCTCACCAACCAGCCTCATCGACAACAAGCCCGAACTCTGCTGACTGGTCTCAACCTCGATCTGGATCTCTCCACTTCTCAACTTTTTGGCCTTGTATGTTTTTCCAATCACGTGTTCAAGAGATTTAGCGACGATGAAGGGAGATACCTTATCAAGTGACTTTGTTTCATCATCAGACTTCATTATCAGGATTTTAGGGTACCATGGTTCTTTGTTTTTCTCAAAGAGATGCATGGCTTGAACCTCGTTGCGGCCCCTCTTTCGAGGCCGATCATTTCTTAAGGGAGGGAATTGATTGGAATCCATGAAAGATGGTTGTACATTCGGTGCAGATGGTGTGCCAGCCACCATCGACCCCAACAAGGGAACATGCTGCGCATGCTAGCACTTGCCACTGCACGATACCCAAGTGCAGTTTCTAGGAGATAGAAAGAACTGCCCAAGGTTGACCCTAGCCGCCAAAGAAGGTGAAGGGAAGAAATGGAGAGCGAGAAGGAGAGAAAGGGGAAGGTGATGAAAAGAGAGATGGCAACTAGCTGAATAATCCTGGCCGGGCCTTCCAGGACCACCCGACTATGGGAAGCAGGGGCCAAAGCGGTGTGTTGCTTTCCCGGAGGGGCCCCGAAGGGTCCTAAACAACCTCCGGGTCCACTCAACCGCCAGGATCCCCCTTTCCCCAGACACGGGGAAGCCACGCACAGCTATACGTGGGGGTCTCCCTCCTGCGGCGACCCAACCGTGAGTGCAGGAGGGGGCTACTGCGGCTGCTGCCGGGCGATGGGGGCGCCAAGTTCCCGACGCCGGGCCTCTGATCGGATCAACCGATTTTATTCGGTGGTTAAGATCAAATTATGAAACTATTCTGCGCCGATTGGATCCTGTGGGTGTGTTCCAAGTGTACGCTACAACATTTTACATTTCACGCAAGTCTTAACTGCAAAAGGCATAACGTCGCGCAGTACTACTGAGTGCGCAGGTTGGAACAGCTATCTGTCTTTCTCGCATGGTGTGTGGCTGAGCCCCTGCTCATTTTATTGCTTTACGATGGGCCGTACATCCTGTGTGGCACACACGAATTCCGCGAAAGCGTCGTCGTAGCAACGTATCTTCAAATCATTAGCACATTGAGGCTGAGAAACAAATGTCACTTACCTCGGGCAATGGCATGCTGAGTAGCTGCCTGTGTTCAGGGAATATTATTGGCATGGCATTGAGGTTCTACGTTTTGCAGGTGTCCAGATAAAAACATCGCAAATCGCCTAATTTGCAGAAAAAATCGCAATTTTTCGCCGCGGAACTGCTTCTCTGCGGATACCAGAAGGTTAACATCTGTGACATCACTTTGTTCGTCTTTAAACGCTCTTGCCATTCGTATAAAATAGACTGATGAATAATCTCGGACCTATTTCCTGACGCGTGTTTAGTTAGGGCCGGTAAGGTAAAAACGCGCAACTTCGGTAGCCTATTTTCCATATTCGCCCACTCGTGACGTGGTTCATATTTTTCCCACATGTTGTTCATGACAAGCTCACACAGCGCAGTGAAAAAAAAAAAAAAAAAACACTTCAGGAATTACCGATGTTCCGTTGCGGACACTCAAAAGTAACCCGATCACAGCAACATATATGTCGAGGTGTCGAAGCCGCGGTAGCGTTTTATGGCGCCGTAATGTCACACACAAGGCGCGAGGTAAGAAGCTGCGAGCGGCTAGATCATGTGTCATGAAGCTGTGAAACATAATCCGCTCCCCTATAGTAGTTATGTGAGAGGCGATCGACATAAACTTCGGCAATGCGCCTCTTAGCGTCGCTCCTGTTTCGCTTAAGTCATTTCGTCTAGGCAGAATACACTGTATTCCTGCTCTGTGTAAGAACACAAAACACACAGTGCTCCTTTGCAAGGGCGTACAGTGAACAGAGCTCATAGTGGAGACCAGGTGTTCTGTGCGGACTACTGTGATCAGTGCTGCAGTACTAAGAACTACGAAGCAAAGGCTACCTAGTAGCAAAGTGTGTGTTTACTGCAACGGGACATGGGAAAAGCGGGGAAAAGCGGATGCGGTGGTGTCGGTGGCGTAGTTAAACACAGTGCCGTACATCCTGAGATGCTCGGCAAATAAAATAATTAGAAATGCGAGGTTGCCCAATATTCGGATGCTTCATCTGTCGGCACAAGGCACTGCAAACTATCGTACAACCAAAAAACAAGAATGGGGACACTTCAAGCGCGTTCCTAGAATACAGTCCTCACATGCCTGTGGAAAGCAGGGTGAACAGGTGATGGTGTTCGTGAAGTGTAGACGACAAAAACTTCGAAAAGTGTCCCTGTGAACCACGAACATCCAGGAGACGTCCAAAATATGTCGCAGACATGGCAACTTTACATCCCATGCATCATACATCCCATGGATATTCATAATATGATTCAACCTATGTCGCAGATGTCACAAATGTAGCAACGTCCTGTGCATGTCACATGGACATCTATTGTGTTTTCTGAAAATATCCTACTTAGGTTCTGAGTACCCTCAGGTTATTTTCAAAAACGTCATCTTTGTGTGCGGGCATTGCTTTGCACACTTGATTTCTTCGGGTTTAGGTAAATAAAATTATATTTAACGTGATAATTAATATTTGTGTCATTCGTATCCATTGTACTATATTGTGATTTACATAGTCGAAATTACTAGTTTGAATAAATATAAATGTGAATTACGAATTGTGTTATTATTATCATTATTATTATTTGTACTTCTATTTTTCTTGCAAATCAAATGTCTGAGTGTTAAGTGAACATCTACCTAGGTTCCGTTCTTCGTCGACAGGTGGCAAAGTCCGAAGGAAACAGGCGCACGACAGCCACAATCGCATCCAAGACAATCCGCTCCGGTCTGAAGTGAATTTGGTTGTTGCTCGTCGTCGTCGCTTCCCTGCCTGCGTTCGTCGACGAGACAAGTAGTTCAAATCATCGAAGGAATGAATACAACTACTTGCACAGTAAACATTCTAATTTTGAATTCCTAAATACAACTATATGCTTCGTTAGCTTAGCCCTATATAGCTCGCAGATCGAAAGTGTAAGGTAGGGCTAACGCGTCTCTCGATCATCGACAAGTGGTATGAAATTCTACGGTGCCAAAAGATAAGCGAGGGTACTTGCAGGAGAAAGCCGGGTCCATATCTAGTTTAGGTCCGCAACTCGATTTGAACCTTGAAGACTACATACCTAGATGTAATTACGGAAAGTGCATCCTAATCCGCTATTACCAGCTCCCGTGGCATAGTTGTTAAGATGATACCTTTCCACGCCGAAACTGGGAGCTGACACGGGTTCGAATCCTGTCACCGGCTGTGCTGTCTGAGGTTTTCCCTGGGTTTTCCAAAGACTTTCCAGACGAATGTCGACACAGTTCTCCCCTTCTGTCGACCCTGGACGCATACTAACCCCTCTGTCCCCCACTCCTTCCTCCTGTCATCTCTCCATCTGGCCACGTCTGTACGCCTCTCATAGCCACAGTTGCTTCGCGGCGCTAACACGGAATTTAAAACATATATAAGAAAATAAAAAATAATGATCCGTTATTAATATGTGGCACTCGGTTCCAGAAATTCCTGTTGAGAGCTGTGTTTCACGGAAAGTTTTCGCAGCGGCGGCCATGCCATCTCCATGCGCCCATTGTTTACCTACGAGTGCCTCCGCACACCTCGCCCTCTTCCCGGCATTTTCTTCGCCTGTTCTCCCTCGCCCGTCGCTAGGAAGGCGTAGCACTTCCGCTAGCAGACAGCAGCCGCGCTTGCTATGAAAGTGCATTTGATGCTTGCATTTGACTCGGAGTGGTCGCAGATGGCCGTTTTACAGTTTTCTGAGCGTCTGCCACCAAAACACACCTTCTCTTATAGATATATGAGTTTTCATGGACCTCGTGAAGAAATAATGACGGGAGTACTACACGTGGCAGCAAATGCACACGTGCAAGGTGGCTGAGCGCCTTACAGGGACAATAAAAACTCAGGACATAAGAACAGGCGTAAAGGATGCCGTGAAGAGGGTGAAGTGTGCGAAGGCACTCGTAGTTAAACAATGGGAGCATAGAGATGGAATGGCCGCCGCTGCCAAAACTTTCCGTGAAACACAGGTCTCCTGTGGAACCGAGCGCCGCATATTAATTACGCATTACGATGCACTTTGCATAATTACATCCATGTATGTAGACTTCAATGTTCAAATCGAGTGGCGGACCTAAGCTAGACATGGACCGAAAGTCGCTTGAGAAGCTCGTGCTACGATTGCAGCATTTAGTGATGACGCAACGAGGCATATTGAGCTTACAACAGCAGTTGCACGCGTCACATCATCGACAGACGCCAATGTTTCTCCTAGTGCTAAGGTGGCTTCTAGTGTATGTTACCATGCAATAGAATCTCAGGTAAATGTTGGAGCAAGTACCTCGGAATTTCTACCGAGCATCATGTAGCCGATGTTTCTAGCGTCACCACCTCGCCAATTCACTCTTGTGAAAGCAGCGCATCAAGCGACACTTTAACGACACCGAATATTGTTGCCCAGCTGCGGTCATGGGCCATTCGGGAGAATATAACACAAACTGCGTTAACGGGCCTCCTTAAAATATTGTGTCAACACGAATGCTACAACCATCTGCCTGGGGATGCTGGCACACTATGCGGACCCCTCGCAGCAGTGCTAAACGAATTGTCAGTATGCCCCCGGACCAGTACTGCCACTTTGGACTGTTCGAATGCCTTTGACACCTCCATGAAACTATGAATGAAGTGCCAGACCGAATCTCACTCTTCTTCATTGTCGATGGTCTTCCGCTTTCGTAAAGCTCAAACAGAGTTATAGCCTGTTCAGTGCAAGCTAAATACCCCCCAGTAGCTCCACTTGTAGTCGGTGCCTACTGCGGCAATGGTAAACCACAGTGTCCAAATAACTTCATCAGGAGATTTGTTGACGAGCTCTCTGACGTACTAAGAGAAGGCATTGAAACAAAAGACAGAGTTATTCAGACAGAGTTCTCTGCAATGGTGTGCGATGCCCCCGCACGTTCTTCCATTTATGGTACCAAAGGACACAACGGGTATGCAGGCTGTCCAAATTGTACTACTGAAGGAGACTATCACATGAAGCGAACTTTTTCTTGACAGTACTGCATCATCTTTGAGAACAGACGAGAGTTTCCGTGCGCAGGCAGACCCCGACCACCATCGCCACTTGTCCATTCTGACAGAATTGCCAATAGACATAATAGAAACAGCTCCACTAGATTACATGCATCTTGTTTGCTTAGGAGTCACGAAAAAATTGATACTGTTGTGGGTTGCTGGCTCACTTGATGTGCGCCTGGGTCCCTCGTAGCCGGCTGCTATATCTACACTCTAATCCCGGTCCTCATGCAGACGGCACAATACATTTTCAATGGAAGAAGAAGGAATGTGATAAACGGCACGCTCTGGTAATATGGCGTACTCTGCTGTTTCCTTTGTGTTTTTCTTAGTATACGGTACAGCGCGGAGAAGACATGCCGCGTGAAATGATCAAGGACGTTCTGTTACGGATAGGTGCCTTTGATGCATGCAAGGGCGGATGCAGTGTTTTTCTGGAAGGGAGGGGGGGGGGGATCCGCTATGGGCCTGTGCCAGGTGCATGCTGGGATTGGTCCATTGAACCCCATGTTAAAGTCGAGAATCGAGAGGGGATCAGGATATCCGCACCCCGCGTAAATACGCAGCTGGATTCATTTGCGGCCGTCTGGCGCGAAGTGCAAAAACAGCAGCATTGTAAAGAGCAGTTGGGAATGCATGAAATCAGGGCAGTATCTGCTGCCAAGGGCACAAAGACTGTGCGGCACAGTGCATGTTGTTGCAAGAAACGCTGAGACATGACGCGGCTGCATCGTGTCTCATTTTGCAAAGCAGAACACTTGACAAAGCGATAAAAAGAGACGCGCTATTTTGGTGGTAATCGTGTTGGGAATGGGAGCTACATGAGAAGTTCCACCTGCTTGTGACACAAATGCATCTACAAAAAAATAAAGAAATAAATAGTAACACAGAAATACAGAAAAACGCTGCCGGTCGTCCTTTCATTCCCTTTTTATGACCTGTTTTGTTTCCAATAACTAGGCACTATGCTGAAAATGACTGGGGAATTGTGCTAATGCATAATTCTGACAGAAAAAAGAAGCAACAGTCCGATGGGAAGGGCGAACTGAAACGGTGACTTTGTGCGTGAAATGTTTCTGAACGTGAAGCTCACTCACAACATCTATCAGAGACATGCGAGGATGAACACGCTGTTTCCGCATAGCAGTGACGTTCGAAACGCCTGGACAATAGGTGGTTTTCAGGCCCCGACGGGCGTGACGTCATCTTGGGCTTCCGGTTGGAAGTCCCCGCGCGTTTGCCTGTTCGCTAGCGTGTAAACAGCCGACCACTTTGTGCGTTCGCGATTTGACAGGCAAAAATGGTTGGGTGTTCGGCCCTGGGTTGCATCAACTCAACGGAGAAGGGTTACAAGTTGTTCCGAGTACCTTGGGACCCTCAGCGTAAGCTGCAATGGGCAGTAGCGTTCCGACGAAGGCAAAAGAACGGCGACTTGTGGATTCCCGGCGTCGGCGCACGTGTGTGCTCTGTTGAAGGTAATGTCTTTGTGTTCGAAAAGCGTCGTTCATGTGCGTTACCGTCGCATATTTTGTTCAATAGAGAAACGTAGCGACTACCCCAGCCACGTCGATTATGTGTCGTCTATCTTCTCGTACAACGACGACAGTCGTGCCCGATCACGCAGGAGGATTGAAATGTACGTGCACTTACTGATGTTTTCCAGAACACTGTCATAGCAAGTACTGAACATCACTAAACCTTTCCTGAACATTGCCAGGCATCATCGTCACGCTGCAATATCGCGAAAACGGTTGGTATCGCAGGAACAGCAGGCAAGCTGCTCCAGTATCAACACTGCTGTAGAAAGTTTGGACGATATGGACAGTATGAGCGATGTGGACAGCATGGACGCAGCGGAAGGGTCGCCAACTGGCGACAACATGGTAGACGCAGGCAAGTCAAAGTATATACGACTGCAGTCAATATCATTGCAAATATGGATTCCTATTTAAATGCATCAAACAACATTATTTAACAGAGGTCCAGGCGACAGAATCAACAGGGATGTGTGCAAACTGTTACTCCTTGGTCAAAGAACGGGATGCACTCAGGGACGAAGTTTCCACACTGAGACGAAGGTGCAGGAGGCTGAGAGCAAAGCTGAATACGTGCCAGGATGTTGGGCAGATGAGCGAAAAGGTGACTTTCTACACAGGTATGTGTGCCTTTGTTGTGCATTTCTTTCCCCATGTTGTGCAGACATTTACTGTACCCCTAAGGAAGCACTTGAATGTTAATGCACAATGTCCTCATGTGCAGGACTCACAAAGGCAGCATTCTTGGCGGTGCTGGCAGCTGTGGTTGCTGCATTACCACCTGCACACAAATGCATTCCACACCCAAGCCAACTGCTGCTGTTCTTAATGCGCCTGAGACTCGGTCTGCACATAACAGACCTAGCCTACAGGTTTCATGTGTCCGTTCCCACCGGATATTCAAAGGCTGGCTGGCCCCAATGTCCTCAGTGTGCAGACAGCTGATTGTGTTCCCCGATCCCGACATCGCAAGGAGCTGGCTCACAACAAAAGAAAGGCACCATTTCCCAAACCTGAGGGGCATTATAGACTGCACTGAAGTTTCAGTGTCGAGGTACATAGCTCTTGTACAATTTTTCATGAACTAACAATATGATTGTCAGGACGTGCACACGCATAACAAAAAACACTCATTACCATCGCTTTTACGCCTTGTGAAAAAGGCAAGAATTTTTACTGTCACATATTACCTGACTCCAAATTTAATCGGGTAATGAGTAAACAAAGTAGTGCACTGTTTTGCCTGTTACTTCCCGATTTCTGAAAAGCAAAAGTCCATGCTTGTAAACGTAATGAACTCGACAACTCAAAATTGTAATCAGACCACTTACAAACTTACTTGCTCTACAAATATTAGTCTAAGCAGCTCTAGGAGCTCTATTACTCTAAACAACTTTGTTGGCTCTGCAGCCAACAAAGCATAAAAAAAGAGCCCCCTCCTTAGCAATCTGCATGAAGAGAACCATCAGACTTCTGCACAGTACTTGATTATACACAAATATGCATGTCGGACAAAAGCAGGTATATTCATTTTCGTCTGGTTTCATCAATTATTGGTTTTGGATTTGCCTCGAAAGTTGAACTGGACACCTAATTATTCCTTTCAGTATTTCAAGGATTTGCACAGTCCTAATGATGACTATACTGAGCATGTGAAATTGTTCAGGTTTATGCAACCTTGAACATCTTTGCCTTGATGTCCAGGCCCTTCAACTTGTCCACGCAGCAAGAAGTGTGGACAACCACAAAAAGGACTCCACACTGAAGTTCCTTGTCTGTGTGAATACCCATGGCGCAATCACCTTTGTCTCTCCTGTTTATGGTGAACGAATTTCGGACAAGGAGATAACTCTTCAGAGTGGTAAGTCAGTGGGCTGGGGGGCAAGCAATGGGGACTGTGCACACTTTATGAGCAACCATTATGTCTGTTGCAGGGTTCCTGGGTATGTTGCTACCAGGTGACCAGATTCTAGCAGGCCGGGGTTTCCTTCTCCACAAGGACTTTTTCCTGCGGGACGTGCAGCTGATAACACCGGCTTTCACAAAAGGACGATGATGATGATAATTGGAGGTTTTCGGCGCAAAAGCGGTTTCCACAAAAGGAAGAACGCAGTTGCTCCTCAATGAAGTAGAAAGTTCAAGACGAATATCGTCGTCAAGGATAATCGTGGAAAGGGCAATGGGCACATAAAAAAGTGGAGGATACTGACTAACACAGTCCCCTACCATCTTGTTCAAGATTTTGACAACATTCTTTCCGTGGTTGCCGCGCTCACAAACGTTTCACTATCGCTTGCAAATAAAGGTAAGTTTTATTTACATATTGTTCCTACACAATCAATACCTACTACAGATCCTTGGCAGCACTATTTTTTCAAAAAACAGCTTCAGTTTCTCTTCGTTTCTGGACATAAATCCTTCTTCCTTTGGGATTGAAAGTAATAGCCCTCCTTGGTCCACATGGAGATAAAAATAGCATACTGTGCTACCAACAGAATTTAAGTGTAGTTGAGCTTGCACTTGGTAATAGTACTTATGCGGCAGTTTTAAGTCACCGTGGGCGTCCAGGCAAAAGTCGCGTTGTTTCTGTCCTACTTTCCTCAGCGAGTAGAGGCACTTGATTTCGACGAGTGCAGGTGGATGGCATTCGCAGTGGAATATAGCATCAGGACTGCACCCTAAATAAGGGTACCTTGGAGATATCATCAGCCCACAGTCTTGTAGCCGAGCACCAGTGTGGCTTCCTTGCAGTGTGTTCAGCACTGCCTCTTTTGCTCTGTCTTCATTTTCAAAGCCATACTGTACGGCTGGTGCATTGATTATGGTCGGTCGGAACAGCTTGTTGCTGAGGCTAGAGCATTTGACCATCCTTGAAGAGCAAACTTCCTTGAACACTGATGCTGTTATTCGTCCCTTCTGGTGCAGGAACCAGGAGCTGCTTTTTCTTTGTGTCCTTGTTTCGAGTTCGATTTTGTCAGAATCTTCTTTGGTGATGCTTAGAAGATCTAAGGGTGCCTTGCAAGTTGGATCTGGCATAAAGTTGCTGAGAGGTTGATGAAGGGATATCTGGTACACACCAGTAGCTGTTTCAGTATGCCCACTTTCTGTAACTTGTGCAGTGTTCCTTTCAACCAACGTGAAAAACCTTGCAGTCGGTACAACTTAGAGGAAATGAATGCGACTAAATTAAGTGCTGGACATATACAGGGTGTCTTTTTTTATTGGAAACACTGCGCTTCACTAACAGAGCAATAAAAGAAAAATGAGTGCTACCTTTCTGCTACTTGAGTAAAAAACAGGTGCAACAGAACTAGTAGCACCTGCTTCTTCCCCAGGTATCGTAAAGATATCCTCCAGTTTTCATTTATTGCAGGCTTTGTGAAGCACTGTTGATGATGATGATGATGATTAGAGTTTTTATTGCGCAGCGACTACAAAGGTCATAACGCTCCAAACACGGTTAGTGAAGCACTGTGTTTCCAATAAAAAAAGACATTGTATATACCATGTGTCCCAAGACAAGCTCCCCAGGCCATTTTACGAATAGATCGATAAACAGAAACCTGACGCTGTCTTTGTGGTACTTGAGTTAGAAACAGGTTCTACACCACGAGTGGAACCCGTTTCTAACTCAAGTACCACAAAGATTGCTTCAGATTTCTGTTTATCGCTCTGTTCGTACAATGGTCTGGGGAGCTTATCTTGGGACACACGGCATATATGGGCTACAGATAATTGGAATGGTACAAAATATAGCTGCTAGATTTGTTATAGGCAATTATTCCATACAGACTTGTTCCAGCTAGTTGGCTAAGACGTGAGGAGCGTCATTAGGGCTGTGCAGAAGGCACTGTATGCTCAAATCAGCTCATGATATATACAGCGATAACACTGGCCTCAGTGCAAATATTTCCTCAGACGCCTGCTTTCATGTTGTCCAGGACTGATCATCTCGGTTTGTGACGAGTTTGTGGGATTGGAACTCATTGCTGCATGAAGCTGTCTCAAAACAGCTGCATCTTTTCATCTAAACAGATACCCATGCTGGATCATTGTTTTCATCTTTAGCTTACATGTGATCCGTATTATTCTGTTCCCTTTCTGTGTGGTATATGAGCCTACTCCATTATTGCAATGTCTCACGGCACTGCAGGGAGTGGGAGTTTTGCAAAAATAAATGTGGCAGTACCTTTTTAAGCTCAGAAATCAGAGCAGGGACGTCGATAGCGCAGGTGGTCGCAGCCTGTTTTGATGGGGCACCGATTGATTTCCTGTTCTCCAAGGCAGCCTTCTTTGATGGGACGCTGTTTGATTTCCTCTTCTCCAGTGAGTGGTGACTTCCAGATCCACAGCTGCCTTGGGAGTTACCTAGTCCGAATTTATTTGCGAACTTTAGATCTTAAAAGGGTTCGCAGATTATTTGGCAGGTTGCTTGAGTGTGTGAAGCCTTTTAAGGTTAAAAAAAATGGAAATGGTAACAGCTGCCCACATGGCTACATTATCTTCTAAATCTTCACTCACTGCCATGTACTTCAGCTTTTCAGCCGAGGTACCAACCACTGGCACGGAACATCTGTAGGAACAGGGCGTTTTGTCCTGATGCCACCTTGTAACTACGAAGCACACGGCGGCGGAATGGCTACAAGATTTCCCTAGCCTTCACGAAGAAGGAACGGGAAGATATCATTACAATCCGTGAGTTGAAGAGTTTTGCGATATTGGATGTCCACAATAAATGATCGAAAGAAAAAATTTGTACGCGTCTTTTGCGTTGTGTGCTTCAGTGCAAGGTATCTGTAACGTTAGATCGAGCATCGCGCGTAACGCGAGAGCGTGGCGACGTCAGTCGACACACTCTCAGCCTCTTACATTCCGAAACTTTAGCCAGTTGCACTCATCGCGCACCCATGTACCGCGGTTATAATCCAGCTTCAATAAACCTATGTTCGTGACTTGTAACACTCGCTGTCATCACATGGTGTCAGAAGACACGACTGCGACGAGAAGACAGAAGTCATAATGACATCGGACGCTGGATTACGCCCGCCGAAACCGCTCGACGCCAGCACGGAGGCGAGCATCGCATGGGAAGACTGGCTCCAGGCTTACGAGTGGTATGAAACCGCTGCGCAGTTGTCGAAGAAGCCTCCTGAGATAAAGGTAGCTACTGTTATGTCCGTTATTGGTCCTGATGCTCAGAAGATATTCAAGACATTTACGTTAACGGAAGAACAGCGGAAAGACGTGAAAGTTATAAAGCAAAACTTCACTGCCAGTGGCGTATCTAGGGTGTGGCAGGTGTGGACAGGTGCCATGGGCGCCAGGTGAACAGGGGCGCCATTATGTGGTCGGGTGTGAATGTGCCAGGTCGGGCACTCAACCTGGCACATTCATAAATGGTCTAAAGCACCCGCCATTAGAGAGGTTGTAGCGTGAAACCTAGTGCGGACCACACGAAAACGCATCCCCAAGGACATCATGTGCTATAAATTCAATCAAATAGTGCAACAAGAAGGAGGAACCTTCACGGCCTATGTCACTGCAGCACGACTGCAAGCCAACCGGTGCAATTACGGCCCGTTAACAGAAGAGCTTCTGCGCGATCGCATCATTGCCGGAGTGAAGAACGACTACGTTCGCGAAAAGCTCCTTACTGACCCTGCTATAACCCTGGAGAAAGCGATCAACCTCTGTAAGGCCAACGAACAAGCTGCCCAACAAATCAAAGATATGACGGAGAGCGCGAAAGCCATCGACGCCGTGGAAACGCAGAACAAGCATCTCAAGAAGCACAACGCGGCCGAGAAGAAGGCGGGAAAGTCTCTGCCCGGTAAACCTGCAGGAAAGAAGTGCGGCTACTGTGTAAATAAACACAGAAAAGGAAACTGTCCAGCATATGGCAAGACATGTGGAACTTGCGGCAAGGTAGGCCATTTCGCTGCTGTTTGCAAGACCGGCAAAAGAAAAGTAAAATAAGTAGACGCCATAGAACACCAAGAGTCAGAGGAAGAAGAAATGTCCATCAGGGATGAGCAGGGTGAAAGCACAAATGAAGACTGGCACGAGACAATTACATTCCTGTGCGGGGAGACCGTGAGAATGAAACTGGATACTGGAGCACAATGCAATGTACTCCCGCTGCACACGGTCAAGCGCCTTAACCTAGCCATAAGCCGGTCATCAGTCAAGCGTCTAGTCTCCTATACCCAGCACAGGCTCCCAATTGCTGGTGAATGAGTTGCATCATGTACAGTACAGTGGTCGTAGGGTCAAAATCAAGTTCACTGTTGCGGATGGACATGTGACACCCATACTCGGTAGAAATGCGTGCACCTTGCTGAACCTGGTGAAGCGCGTGCACACCGTGGAAGAAGCCACTGTTAACGAACATGCAGTCAAAGACCAAGACCATCAACCAGACCAAAGACCATCTACCAAGGAATGGGGTGCATCCGTGGATTTGTCTACGAAGTAGACCTCAAGGAAGATGTCAGTCACAACGAAAATAGACTGCCACGAAAAGTGCCCTATGCCATCCAGGAGGAAAAAGGAGTTAGATAACATGGGGACATCCGGCATCATCAAGAAAATCCAGAAGCCCACACCATTCTGTAGCCAGATGGTTACTGTCAAGAGAAAGGGTAAATTGAGAATATGTCTGGATCCCACAGACTTGAACAAGATCCTTCTCAGAAGGCACTACACACTAAGAACTCTTGAAGAAATAGCGGCCCAGGTGCACGGATCCAAAGTCTTCACTCTGCTGGACCTAAAGAAAGGATTCTGGCAACTCGCCGTCTCGAAAAAAACTCAAAAATACCTTGCGTTCAGCACACCCTGGGGCAGATACACATTCCTACGTGTCCCATTTGAAATTGCGACAGCACCTAAAGTATTTCAGCAAGTGGTCTCGGAAATCCTGAAGGGCATCCCCAATGTTGCTAATTCAATGGATGATATACTAGTCTAAGCCAAGACCACAGAAGAGCTGGAGAAATACACCCAGGAAGTACTGACAAGACTAGCTGGTGCCAAGCTCAACCAAGCGAAGTGTGTCTACAATCAAAGTAAAGTCAAGTTTCTGGGACATGTTCTAACGGGCAAGGGTCTCAAAGTAGATCAAGAGAAGGTTGAAGCGATTGAGAAAATCGCAGAGCCGGAAAACAAAACCGAATTGTAGCGCCTCCTGGGAACGCTACAGTACCTCCAGAAATTCATACCTCACCTAGCTGAGAAGGCGATCCCATTGAGGAAGCTGGTGAAGCAGGATACAGCCTGGCTGTGGACTGAAGAGCAGAGCAGGGCACTGCGAACGATCAAGGACGCACTCCGCGCGGCATCAACATTGCAGTACTATGACGTCAACGGAAAATTGACCCTTTCAGTCGACGCAAGCTCAAAAGCACTCGGAGCAGTACTCCTGCAAGAAGGCAAACCGTTGGCTTATGCTTCAGCCACACTGAACTCAGCACAAATGAACTACCCGCAAATAGAGAAGGAAGCTCTTGCAATAAGATGTGGCTGCAAGAAGTTCCACTCTTACATCTACGGTCGACCACTGACCATTGAGCCTGACCATCGTCCACTAGAAACTATTAGCAAGAAAGCACTGGGACGTGTCCCGCCAAGACTGCAGGGACTACTCTTTGATGTGCAATGTTATGCAGCAACCATAGTGTACAAGCGAGGCAAAGATCTCCACATCGCAGACCTCCTGAGCAGAGACCGCAGAACAAAGGAGACCACGGATTTAGGCGGCGACGCGCTGGAAGTCCTGGAACTGATCCCCATTGGAGAGGAAACGTTCAAGGAACTCGCTGCCACAGTTGAACAAGACGAGCAACTCCAGAGTGTATTGGAAGCTCTGAGGACAGGCTGGCCGACTGCAGACAAGATGACAGAAGCACAGAAGCTGTTCTCACCTGTGCAGGATGAACTCTCAGAATACGACGGATTACTATTCAGAGGTGATCGTGTCGTCATACCCAAGACCTGGAAACAAAGGGTTCTGAAAGCAGTACACTCAGGACATCTTGGTATCAACAGCTGCCTGAAGCGAGCCCGCGAAACTGTCTACTGGCCAGGGATGTCAAATGACATCAGAAACCTCGTCAAAGGATGCAGCATTTGTGAAAACTCACAAAGGCGTCCCCCTCGCGAACCCCTGATGCCAAAGGAAATACCAAATCTTCCTTGGGAACGAGTGGCCATCGACTTATTTGACTTCATCAGGAAGCCACACGTAGTTATAGTGGACAGCTATTCGGGGTACATTGACTTCAAGGAACTAAGAAACGCCTCAGCGGCAGAAGTGGTCAGAGCAATGATTTGATTTGATTTGCAACGCACGGCATTCCACGAGTAGTGGACCTGACCTGACAACGGACCTTGCTTCACAGCACTGGAGTTCCGTCGCTTTGAAGCAGAATGGCAGTTCCGACTCATAACATCTAGCCCCCTGTACCCACGATCTACTGGCTTGGCAGAAAGAGCAGTACAGACAATCAAGAATCTTCTAAAACGTTGTGCCAAAGACGGCAGCGACATTCAAGTAGCACTGCTGAACCTAAGAAATGTGCCCCGGGATGGAGACCTCGGATCCCCGGTACAACGCCTCTATGGGAGGAGGACTAGAACACCAGTACCAACCAAGAGCAACCTACTAAAACCAGGTGTCATACCAGATGTGACACAAAAGATGATGCAGGAAAGGGCACGTCAGAAGGTCAATGCCGACAAGCATGCCACTAAAGCACCCACAATGGAAGCAGGGGACAGAGTTAACCTCTTAACTGACCATCGAAACTGGGTCCCAGCACAAGTGGACGGCAAGCACCAGAGCCCAAGCTCCTACATTGTGAGAACAAATACGGGCACATTCAGAAGGAATTCATCAGTAATTCGTCCTACAAGGGCCCAGTTAACAACTTCACACCACAGTGCCCTGACAGAGACTGATGACCCCAACGAGGCACAACCGGCACCACCACCGGTGACCAGCCTACCTGGACCAGCACCGGCTTATGTCACCACTCGTGCCGGACGAATAGTTAAACCGGTCCAAAGACTTGACCTCTAGTGAAAAAAAAGGAGGATGTAACGTTAGATCGAGCATCGCGCGTAACGCGAGAGCGTGGCGACGTCAGTCGACACACTCTCAGCCTCTTACATTCCGAAACTTTAGCCAGTTGCACTCATCGCGCACCGCTTCTAATCCAGCTTCAATAAACCTATGTTCGTGACTTGTAACAATCGCTGCCATCACAGTATCCACTGTTAACAGTTCGAAATGATAAGCCTGAGGTCAGAGATGTTCATTGCGAATATGATAATACTGATCGCTCGAGCAATACAATCACAGATACACAATAAAGGTGTTTCTCACCAAAATAAAGGATGACTAAGGCAGAGTGATGTCTCCAGCAAATAGCCATAGTTTAGGAAGCATGCAGTCATGATAAGCCGCACCGGTGGATAAGCCGCGGAGCGCCCATGAGAAAAAAAATCGCGCATAAGCCGCGGCTAATACGCGTGAAATTACGGTAGTTAACCGCCAAGATAATTGCATAGACCTCAGCACTAAAAATTGACACAAGGTTAATGAATCGACAGGATTTTGTACATGATCCTGTTACCATTGCACAGGAAACAGCAGAAGCTGTTTTCGAGCCATCTGTATAAAAAGCTGTATGCTCTCCAAAAGTACCAACAAGATACATGAAGTCCTGTTGGAGAACACACGGAGGAGTATCCTGCTTCCTATATTTCATCAGAGAGTAGACAGACTGTGGAGGTGGTTGCCATGGCGGAACTCTTTCATCCACATCGAGCACTGGAGTGTGATACTCAGGAAACCCACAAGCCTCAATTGCCTGTAACAGACGCACGCTAAAAGGAGGGACAACACTGGGCTTGCTAAGAAAAAGCTGTTTGAACCGTGTTTCCTTCACACAAGGCAGAGCTGGATGGTTCGGGTAACCCCTTACTCTGCTTACTCTGAGTGCATACGATATTGAAAGGTACATCCTCCGTCTCTCCAAGGACCACTCATTCCCTTCAACATAAAGGCTTTCAACTGGTGTCGTACGGAAAGCGCCAATTATCAAACGCAGCGCTTGATGATGCAACGGATCATGAATTTTTAGTACAGATTGGCGGGCAGATCCATAGACAATTGAAGCGTAATCCAGTCTAGAGCGTACCGTGGAAACATAAATCTTGTGTAATCTTGTGAAATTTGTGTTCGGATTTTACCTGGATATCGCGACCACCCAGATTTAAAGACGGTGGTGGGAACATTCCTCTCATCCTCGAAAACAGGACTGACACAGTTTTTTCAGCCGAGAATTTAAACCCGTTTTCAGATGACCACTTGTTGAGCCTATTTATTGCTAGCTGCACTTGTCCTTCGCATATTGTCAAGTTTGCAGAACAACAAGTTATTTGTATGTCATCTACATAGAGAGAATACGATATCGAAGGTGGGATGACGTATGCCACTGAGTTGATTTTGACTAAAAATAAAGCAACACTGAGAACAGATCCCTGCGGGACTCCATTCTCCTGACAGAAAGGACGAGACAACACAGTGCCCAGCCGGACCATGAATTTTCTGTTTTGAAGAAAAGCGGCAATGCATCTAAGTAGGCGTCCCCTTATGCCGAAAGAATGGATGTCCTGAAGAATACCATACATCCATGCAGTGTCATACGCCTTTTCTAAATAAAAAAAGACGGATAAACAGTGCTGCCTTCTAACAAACGCTTCACGAATGGTCGTTTCTAAACGAATGAGACGATCCATTGTGGAGCGCCCCACCCTGAAACCACATTGCAGTGTTGATAGACATTTGGTTTCCCCAAGAAAATGGACAAGGCGACCATTGACCATTCGTTCAAAGGTCTTGCCTATACAGCTCGTTAGATGATGATGATGATTAGGATTTTTCTGGCGCAGCGACTACAAAGGTCATAATGCGCCAAACCATGGTTATGAACACAGATAAATTAAGTTATAAGAGAAAAGTGAATGAAATTCAACCTAAAAATATACTGATATAATTAAAAGAAGTGTGCGTAAAGTTCTCTTGCGGAAAGTAACTAAAAAGTTATAGGCTCCCAAACAGGCCTATGTCCCTAAAAAACTTCTCAACATTATCAAGAGAAATGACAGGCTCATCACCCAACAAGAGTGCTGGGTGAAGAGGCGTACAATGCTTGTAGCATTCTGTGAAGTAGCGCTGGCGATGATGTTCGTGTTGTGGGCACGTGATGAGAATGTGAAGGATGGAGAGTTGTTTGTTACAACTGGTGCACCACGGTGGCTCCTCTCCACGAAGTAGGTGGCCGTGCGACAAGTATGTGTGCCCAGTTCTGAGCCTGTGTCTCAACACCTCCTGGAGACGTTGTTGAATTGCATGTACCTTAAAGGTCAGCTATGCCGATATCCCAAATAGTCGAAACGGTTGTGATATTCTGAAAGCCCACATCCAGCTCTCCCCAAAATGCACCTTCATTCTCTCAGTTCGGTACAGTACCATGTAAAAAAAATAGATAATTCATTCCGAAACACACATGGGCGCAGCCATTTTTATGACGTAGATGCACCCGAACGGGCATTGTGACGTGTACGCGCCTTCGTACTTGTCAGTGGATTTCAGCTACGGCTTCTCACGGCTTCACGTATCTGTGCTTGAAGATGGCGGACAGCCGGGTTCCACCGTTCCGCGATAAGTAAACAGTGCAGCAGCAGCGAACTCATTCGCGAACCAACCTCTGTGCGATGTTGTGACTGGAATTCGTCGTTTGTGTTTTGTGAGCACGTACAATTTGTATCAAGTCGCGTCTGCGTTAGCCCCTTTACAGCACTTGCCCATTGTAGAGACTGACGTTTCGACAGCCGTGTTAGCAAGAAAATGCCGACAGCGTTTTATTCCTGCAGGAAAAAATTGTGCTATGTATTTGAGAAACCGCATACTGCTATGGCACAAGTTTTACGTACGATTTATCAATGTGCAACAGCGTCGACGATGGTATGTAACGATGAGAGACGTAAAACGAAATACAAATCACATTTTAAACTTTTTGTGAGATTCTGTGCATTTTCCAGAAGCTTTCTTTGAATCACACACTCCCATGTCACGCTGCGTTGTGTGGCACGCTACAAACTACTGCATTTTATGTCTAACATCTGGATATTGTTTGTAATCGCACCGTCGCACAAAAACATGCACACGAAAGCTCCAGTAGCCATGTGGTTGCACACTATGCAGACGCAAAAGAAGTACCAGAGCACATATTGCCTCTTAGAAATGGTGTTTTTAGAAATGTGGTGTCTGAAGAGTTAGGGCATAGCATAAATCCTAGAAATCAGGTGCACCTTATCCTTCTGTAGAGTGCTCTTTCAATTCACAATGCAGCCCATGGGGTGTAAAAGTGTTAGAGGCAATTATGTGACTTGTCGTCCTGGGTGACATCACTGGCCAGCCTTGGAATTAATTCCGTGCTCAGGAATTATTGTACAAATCGCTTTGTATGTAGGACATGATAAGCAATATGTAAGTTGCAACCTTGTCTGCAGCATTCTCGATTGCCCCTCACCTTTACAGTTAGAGGCACGTTACCAAACCATTTGCAAAGGGTACTCCTACAGGGTCCGCGTAACTTGATTTTTTAATTTATAAGATTTATAAAAAAATAAGTATACAATAAGTAATATAAAATTTATATGAAATAAAAAATAAAACTTATAAAAATAAATGAAAAGGCTTCATGGAAGCAATCCGTTAGCATACCCATTGCACATAAAGTACAATTATATATGCTTGGACATCATCTAATTAATCTTCTGAACCATATGTGTGGCTGCATACGAAATTTTTTAAGCACATGCTCTACCTTCCTATTCCTACATGTGCACACGAATAACAGTGAATATATGTGAAGTGGCAAAAAGCAACGCTAGACTCTACCATCATTGTGCCCCTTTAACTTTTCCACATTTATGTCTGGTAAACAGGGAATATCTCACTAGAAAAGAAGACATTTGTGCATTGTTTGGCAAGCAAATAAATATATTTATTTACATTTTCCATCAATCAACAATGTTGTGACCTGGTGCAAATATTAATGTCAACAAGGAAAGTACTTACAAATTATTCCTATGTGCTCAAATGTAGATATGACAATTATGTTTTTGTACCTCAGCACAGCACAGTTCCAAAATTAACAAACTGCACAGCATCAGCAATCTTAAAGTATCTCAAGAGGGGAATCACATAAAGCTCCAATAATAGACTGTGCAAACAAAGCTCCAAAAAACAAAGTACTTCAAGAAAAATCTGAATAATTGGTTGCCGTTGTGATATGTACTACTATGCACAGTTCATGAATGGAACATGTTACGTCATTGCATTTCCTCCATGTGAGCACTAGAACAGGCAGCTTTTTAGGTCGTTCTTTTCGTGTTTTTCTATTGTCTTTTTCGTTTTCTGTTTTTGCAATAGCAAGCATGGCCATAGTGAAACACAAGCAGCCAAGGGCAGGATGAGACATCTACAGTGCGACTGCTGGCTCTAAACTGATATATTTATTAGCAGACTCTGGAATATACACATATATGCTGTTAAGCAAATGACAATTTAACCAACAGAATAACAGACAAGAAAAAAGGGTTATATATCTCCCCCTCTCCTCATTCTATTTCACAGGCAGCCCTAGTATCATTCTGAGTGTGCCCGTGCGTTCCCTTTGAGATAACGTATCTCGGAGAGAAGCTAATCCAACAGTGGACTGCTTACACATGCAACTGTCTTGGATTTCTCAAACCATTTGTTATTTAACCGCTGCCTTGAGCTGTGTGTTCTGGAAATTTAGGCAGCATCCAGAGTCCCTGCAATGTGTTGCCATGTTTCTCGAGGGCATCAAAAGTCTGTCCTTGGCTGCCTGTGTTTCACTATGGCTCTCAGATACAAACTACCCCATTTCAACGCAGTAGAAAACACAGATTTGTAAATAGCATCTGTTGATTGCACTGTACATACCCCCCATATAAAGGATCATAGTGGATACCACATATTGTGCGATAATGTCAGGAACACAAAAAAGCTAGATTTGAAACCACTCTTACGTCGTAGTAGTACTATTTGTGTGAAGCTACGCAATTCCTGTCCTGCAAATAATTTAAACCATATGGTTCATCTGCCAGCGTGATGATCCCCTGAAAAGCAATTCACACTTGGCGGGAACTACCGGTTCTGAAACCTATCCCTGACATGTGTAGCCATCAGGGAGGAAACCCAAGGGCTGCGGTGGAAAAGACAAACACACATGGGCTGTGTTCTCACTGTGTATCAGCTGCTCTGGCTACTAAGAAGAACATGTTCCAAATTAATATAACATGGCTTGACATGATACGCCGGCAAAAGCTAACCAATAAAATTAGTAATTAAATGTACAATACGTAAACACTTGCCATAACATGACAGTTTCCTTCCTGCATTCATGCGCTACCATTCAACCCACATAAGCAGTGTTCTGAATTTTTTTATAGCATTACACGTTGTTTCACAGAACTTGAACAAGATTATATAGCACACGATAAAAGTAGAGTGAACATAATGTGCAGAAAAAATGGCTAGGAAGCAAGCGAGCTGGTGAAGATGATGCACATGTAAAACCCCGAGACTAGGGAACACAAAGGGATGTGTCTGTGTCTGTCCCTTCGTGCTCCCTAGTCTTGGGGGGTTTTACATCATGCATAATGTGCAGCTTTCCATTCACGCTTAATGGCCGTAGCAGTAATGCATGAAGGCCATTGCTAAGTTGTGTTGAGAAACACCACTTTTATGTTTTTCATGTCTAAATGAAACGTACCTGACCTGATCCAAATTAACCGTTCTGAGTCTGGAACACATAAAGAGAAAAACGCAACACACGCCACAACATTAACAGATAAGCAAATGAGCTGTGGCGAGCTCCACCTTGGGACAAAGTCAACAAGTAATTCACCAAAAGTCAATGAGCGCCTGAAATGTAACATCTCTGACTGGTAGCAGGACGGTCCACGTTCAATTCCTGGTGCTAGCACTGACTGGCTTTTTCATGAATTATTTGTTGAAGTTTCGATGTGCTTGAGAACCATTCGTCAACCATTGTATCCTCATGAGGTGATGAGGGTTTGTCATCCCGAAGAGACTCCCTTTCTGGCATGTGTCCTTATCGATGCTCATCACTGCAGAAAAAAAAGAAAAGAAAAAGCATTTAATGACAAGAAATGGATATTCGTATTTACTGTATAATGATTGTGCACAGCAGAAAGAAGACTTTCGCACAGAAGGATGTGCTTCTTCAGGTCTAACATCAAGTTACAAAATTCCAGAATATATGACATGTTGTAAGGTAGAGAATAAGTAGAGTTATTGAGTTGTCGAGTCGAGTTGAGGGGGGAGTTGTACCCCCTTTTTATTTTATTATATATGATTGTATAATTATTTTTATGTCTGTACCAACCCTCGCTCTCTACATTACACATGTTTTATATATTCCGGGATTTTGTAACTTCATGTTAGACATTAACAAGAGCAGCCTTGTGCACGAACGTCTCGTCTCATTAAAATTTAGATGCTCTCAACAGTTTTCTTTCTGTTGTGAATCTCTATCGCAGCATACCTGCACATTGCTGTTCTACGTACTGTGACTTTGCAGTAAGAGTATGGACTTTGGGCAAAAAGACTACACAGCACTGCTCAGGTATTTTTGCCTATCGAACAGTATGTATGTATGCAGTATGCACACAGTATTTGTGCACCGGACCCACTAAAAATGTAGTGAATGTGGCATTGCCCACGGTAATGCACCAAGTTGAACACAATTATTGTAGAATCCTGGTATTTTAGCTTACATGTCAAGCCAGTACCACATCCAGTGTGAAGTTGTGACAAATAAATAGTTTCCATTTTTCTTAGCTCTCAGAACACAGACAGTGAATTAATAAGAGTAGACAATGTTAACATGAATTCTGGGCTATTCTTCAATTAAAGATTCACAGATAGTAAAGGCACCTTCCTCAATGGACGTTGATGACACTGAAAATTCTAAAACGTTATCAGAGGCGACATCAGCTTCGGTGTGCCAAAGGATTGTATGTCCAACAGTAATCCAGCTAACAGTAACAAAAATGTGCAAAAGACAAATTAACTGAACTAATCTAACATACCTTCTATATCAGACAGTGAAGCTTGTAACACCCCGTCCACAGGAACCAGTGTCCAGAGAGCAAAAGTGCTTGAACTGGGAGATAGCAGCTAATCGGGATGGCGACCTTTGTTTTCCACCCTGAAAGCACACAAGTTGTAACTTTGAGGGCAGATTTAAAAGTGGTGTCAAGATGTCTGCATGCGAGCGCACATGAAAAGTTGAACATAGGTGAATACTCAAATTATAACATCACATTGTCATACCTATTGGTGGAGGTAGACTGCAACTAACGTGTCAGCCATTTCTTCACGCACCAGATACAAGCCAGATCATGCTTCATTTCCGCCTTCAGCGTGCACCTGTGGTAATTCAGAAGTTGGATTATCAATACTATTGTGTTGCTAATCGTGGTTATATCAGAGTAAGCGCAGTCGGACAGCTGTACAATCGATTCATTAAGCTTGCTATTTTTTATATCTGAACCTCGACTTACCTTTTTTGCTCTCGTTTTTTGCCTTGATCCTCCGTGACACGTTCAAAACGTTGTGCGTCGGGCACCTGAGATTTTCATCAGACGATTTCGTGCCGAGATTCCAAAGTGCCTCTGGAGACGCGCGTAACCTATGATAACGTTCATGGACGAAATCCTTGCAGTGGAAATTAGCAGGCACCACTGTCAGCCAAGAGCTTCGCACTTTTGGCAGCTTATAATAGGTAACACTTGAATGCTCCGATGAATTGTTCTAACAGCGTAGCACCGTCGTATCTTCGACAACTTCGCTGTGGCATATTATGTATCATATCGCTCCAACCCATAAAAGGCAAGGTCAGAACAAGGAAGTGCACTTTCCAAACGACGCCGTGCCAAAAAAATATTCACATGCTTTGTTTCCGGCTTAGCAACAACATAACAGCTGTTCGCTTATGTACGATGCACAGAGGACGAAACGAAAGAAGCCAAGCGGCCAAGCCAAGAGCCCATGCCAAGCCAAAGACAGATAAACCGAGAGCAGTGACGTCGGTGCGCCCGTGCGCAGGGTTTGCCGACGGTCTGACGGCCGGGCGTGGGAACTAAAAAAACTGTTTTCTAAAAAACTACGAACAGTTGGAGCAAGATATTTCGCACACATATTCAGTGTTCGGTAATGAACACACAGCGCGAGTATCGCTCAGTTCTGCGGCACTTCAAAATCGGCATATCTGACCTTTAAGCCCTACGTGTGGTTTTATGAGATGAAGCTTGTTCAGAGCTTGCTCATCCCAGAACTGCTGCCATTTTGCGTTAATGGCCTTCTTTAATGTACGTCTGAAGTCATGGAAAGGGATGTCGAATGGGCTAATTTCTGA
This sequence comes from Ornithodoros turicata, assembly GCF_037126465.1. Lineage (NCBI taxonomy): Eukaryota > Metazoa > Arthropoda > Arachnida > Ixodida > Argasidae > Ornithodoros > Ornithodoros turicata. Next base: position 74,686,977 of record NC_088203.1, on the reverse strand, counting down.
TGAAAGAGCTGTTGCTGCGGCTCGGTCTGCAAGTTCATTTCCTGGGATACCCACGTGACTGGGCACCCAGCAAAATGTTAGGTTATAACCTCTGTTTATTATCCTACTGGCCAAAGAACGTGCTCTATGGACTAGAAGGTTCTTAGCCCGCTGCAGACTACTCATAGCATGCAGAGAGCTAAGAGAGTCTGTGTAAATTACTCCAGATTTAACATGCGTTTGCAATATAAAATTAAGCGCCAAGATGAGTGCATATACTTCAGCAGTAAAAATGGATGCTGCTGGATTTAAACGGTGTGACCGCGTCACCGCTGCAGATACCATGGCGCAGGAAACGCTGTCAGCAGTCCGTGACCCATCTGTGTATATTTCAGTGTGGTCACCAAAGGAATGTTTTAATTCGAAGAACTCTTGCTGAAGTGCTAGGGGCGACGTATCCTTTTTATTGTACTTAGTTAAGGAGTAGTTAAACTGTGGCTGTGACTGCCAAGGAGCACATTCGTCACCCTGTTCTAGGATCCAAGAGTCCTGATACAAAAAGTTATAGAACTCTTGATACTGCAAGGCTCGCATGCTAAAAGGCCGTACCACTGATGGTCTGTTTACAAATAGTCGCTGAAGTCGTGTGCCTTGCACACAAGGCATGGCGGGATTCCGACAATGGCTTTTGACTTTAAGACCATAAAGAATGGTAAGGTAAGACCGTCGTCTGTCCAGAGACCACTCATTAGACTCGACGTACAAACTTTCCACTGGTGAGGTGCGGAAAGCTCCAAGTGCTAACCGGAGGCCCTGATGGTGTACTGGGTCAATTAACCTGAGGACTGACGTACGAGCAGAACTGTAAACAATACAACCATAGTCCATCTTCGACCGAATTATTGATGCATATATTTTGTGGAGGGTTGTTCTGTCTGCTCCCCAAGACTTGTGAGCGATAACTTTCATGAGACTTAAAGACTTTATGCATTTTGCTTTTAGTTGCCTGATGTGCGGCAAAAATGTAAGCTTTCTATCAAATACCAGTCCCAGAAATTTGTGTTCTTCTCGGACAGCAATGTTCTCACCATTCATGTAAAGTGTAGGGTTCGGAAATAGTCCCTTTTTTCTCGTGAACAGAACACTGATAGTCTTTTCTGAGGAGAACTTGAATCCGTTCTGGTCTGCCCATTTAACCAGTCTGTTTATTGCCAGTTGTAGTTGCCTCTCACAAGTTGCCAAATTTGCAGAGGAGTATGAAATTTGAATGTCATCAACGTACAACGAATACGATATAGACGGTGGAATTGCAGTGGCTACGGAGTTCATTTTCACTATGAATAATGTCACACTGAGCACGGAGCCCTGAGGAACTCCATTCTCCTGAAGAAATGGTTGTGATAGAGTGCTACCCAGTTGGACCCTGAAAGTTCGATCTTGGAGAAAGTTAATGATACAGCGTAAGAGCCGTCCCCGTATCCCTAAAAAGTATAGATCCCGGATGATCCCATACCTCCAAGCGGTATCATATGCCTTTTCTAAATCGAAGAATACAGAGGCACAGTGACTCCGCCTGACAAACGCTTCTCGGATTGTGGTCTCCAAACGAACAAGATGGTCGGTCGTTGAACGTGCAGCTCGGAATCCACATTGGTACTTATCAAGACAGTTATTGCATTCAAGATAATACACTAGTCGGTTGTTCACCATTCTTTCGAATGTTTTGCCCAAACAGCTGGTGAGGGCAATGGGCCTGTAGCTGGTGGGATTTGATGCTTCTTTGCCAGGTTTGAGAAGTGGAATTACAGTTGCTACCTTCCATGCTGCTGGCATCTGCCCCTTATCCCAGACTTCGTTGAAGAAGTTTAGAAGACACCCTTTGGATTCCTCTGATAAGTGGGTGATCATGGAATAGGTGACCCTGTCTGGACCAGGAGCACTGACCTTCACTGAGGACAATGCTCGCTGGAGCTCTACCATTGTGAACGGCTGGTTGTATGTATAATTTTCACCACCCACAGTTGAAATGACTTGTTTTTCTGCACGGTTTTTGACAGACAAGAACGTTTTGCTGTAATGTGCAGAACTGGAAACATTTTGAAAATGTTCACCTAGGAGGTCCGCCTGTTCGTCTAAACTCTGACATGGAACACCATTGACTTGAAGGAGGGGAATGGAGAAACTCTGGTAGTCTCCTTTAATTTTCCGGAGCCTATCCCATACTTTCTTTGATGGGGTTCCATGTGTTAAAGAAGAAACAAAGTTGAGCCAAGAAGACCTTTTTGCTTGCTTTCGCGTCCACCTTGCTTTGGCACGTGCTTTTTTGAAGGCAAGAAGATTCTGTGATGTGGGGTATCTACGAAAGGTACCCCACGCACGATTCTGTTCCTTTCTAGTTTTTGCGCAGTCGTCAGTCCACCAAGGTTTTGGACGCTTGGGGAGCCGACCCAATGTCTGTGGGACCGATTGTTTGGCGGCATCTATGATTGTGCTTGTAACAAAAGTGTTTGCCTCTTCCACTGACATGTGTTGAAAAGAAGAGGACTGGAGGTTGGCTTCCCTTTGGAACAAACTCCAGTCAGCCTGTGCTAGTTTCCATCGGGGTGGTCGTGTTGTGAGTGTATTTGTAGCACCACACAATTTCACGATGACAGGAAAGTGGTCACTCCCTCGAGGATTGTGTTCAACTGCCCAGTCTACACAGTTAAACAGGGAGGGACTGCACAGCGAGATATCTAAAGAAGAAAAGCTTTGTGTCGCTGCATTGACGTAAGTAGCTTGCCCCGTGTTGAGCAAGCAAATTGACCTTGACATCAAAACCCTTTCCAGCATTTTTCCTCTTACGTCTAACCTTCTGCTGCCCCACAGGGGGTTGTGGGCATTCAGGTCCCCAAGAATAAGGAAAGGTTGAGGCAGCTGGTCGCAAAGATGCTCAAAGTCTCTTTGGTGGATTACTACTGAAGGGGGCAGGTACAATGAACACACTGTAATGACCCTGTCGAGGCATATTTGTGCAGCTACAGCCTCAAGGTCTGTAACAAGTGGAACAGAATTGGAAGGAATGGACTGCGGAGTAATCAGAGCCACACCCCCAGATGAACGTGAGGTGTCCGTACGATCCTTTCGAAAAACATTATATCTTCGAAATGGGTTTATACTCTGTTTGTTCAGGTATGTCTCTTGCAAACAGAAACAGACAGCTTTGTACTTTTCAAGAAGGTCATGTATGTCATCTATGTTGGTGAAGAGGCCTCGACAGTTCCATTGCAGAAGGACCTGTCCCATGAAAAGGATTGTGGTTAAGAAAAACAAAGAGACTTTGACCATTATGTGCATTTAAGGAGGCAGCACCCTTGGTGGGGGCTGTTTTTGCTGGTCCGTGGGTCTGTTGCCTCTGCCTCTACCACTCGATCTCTCGCGTTTCTCTTTTGATTGTGAGAAAGTGCCTGGGAGACTCGAAGACGACTTTTGTGAAGCACGGTCTTCGTCGTCGAGCTCCATGTTAACAACAGGTACCTGGGATGGATCTTTGAGCAATCCATCCCAGACGGATGCCGTGCAAGCAACCTCAGCTGAGGCCGCTGCAGGCATAGAAGAAGTAATGAGACCAGAAGGAGAAGGAGACACTTCCGTATCTCCCTCCCTCTGAGGGGGAGTGTGGGGTGGAGGCCCAGCAGTTTGGGTCTCCACAGACCTCCTCTGTGGTGCCACTCCCCTGCGCACCACTTCGGAGAAAGTGCCCTTTTTCCTGAACTCTGCTTGCGCCTTTGCATCTTTGTAAGATATATTTTGTTCTGCCTTGATTCTAAGGATTTCTTTTTCATCTTTCCATCGGGGGCATGACCTGGAGTAGACAGGATGGTCACCTTTACAATTTGCACATCGCGCTTCATTTCGGCAGGATTCTGCTGTGTGGTCTCTACCAGAGCATTTGGGACATGTTTCCTGTCCACGGCAGACCTGAGACCCATGCCCGAAGCGCTGACACTTGAAACAACGCCGCGGATTAGGGACATAGGGTCGCACGTGACAGTTGAGGTAACCAGCCTTGATGGTTGCAGGAATCTTGTGCAGTTGAAAGGATAGAACAATGTGCTTCGTTGCAATTTCTTTACCGTCCCGACGCATCACTATTCGCTTTGCTGCCACGACACCCTCTTCCAGCAGGCCTTCCTCAATCTCGGAATCGGTGCACTCGAGAAGCTCACTTTCGGAGATCACGCCTCTAACAATATTGAGGTTTCTGTGTTTTGCGATAGACACCGATATGTCCCCAATTTTCTTGACCGCTTGGAGGGCCAAGCTTTGCTCCCTGGTTTGAACCTCGACTTGAAGGTCCCCAGATGACAGTTTCTTTGCATTGTAGGTCCTTCCGATTAATTTCTCTATTTCTCTGGCAATGACAAAAGGTGATATCTTAGTGAGTGGCTTTGTCTCATCTTCAGCATGGAGTACCAGAAATTTTGGAAACCATGGTTCTGGAGACAGGTTGAATGAGCTTACTGGTGCTTCGGTGCAGCGCCGCTTATGGCGCTGATCATGTTTTTTTGAACGTGAAGTATCCATACAAAAAAAGATGTGGTTCGGTGCAGCAGGTGTGTCGCCCACCATCGAGCCCAACCAGGGAACGTGTCCCACACGCTAACACTTGCCTCTGCACTATACCCTAGTGCAGCTTCTGGAGAGTGAAAGACTGCCCAAGGTTGACCCTTGCCGCCAAAGAAGGTGAAAAGAGGAAAAGGAGAGAAAGAAGAAGACCAAGGAAGAGAAAGTAATGAAAAGGGAGATGGCGACTAGCTGAATAATCCTGGCCGGGTCTTCCAGGACCACCCGACTATGGGAAGCAGGGGCCAAAGCGGTGTGTTGCTTTCCCGGAGGGGCCCCGAAGGGTCCTAAACAACCTCCGGGTCCACTCAACCGCCAGGATCCCCCTTTCCCCAGACACGGGAAAGCCACGCACAGCTATACGTGGGGGTCTCCCTCCTGCGGCGACCCAACCGTGAGTGCAGGAGGGGGCTACTGCGGCTGTTGCCGGGCGATGGGGGCGCCAAGTTCCCGACGCCGGGACAGCTCGTTAGAGCGATAGGTCTGTAACTGCTAGGACAAGATGGTTCCTTGCCAGGTTTTAGAAGTGGAATAACCGTAGCGATTTTCCAAGACGATGGTAATGTCCCTTCTACCCACACCCGATTAAAAAAACAAAATTGCCTTTGACTCGTCCGACAGATGGTGAAGCATAGGGTACATGACATATCTGGGCCAGGTGCAGTGGCCTTTGCAGAGGATAAAGCTCGCAGAAACTCCACCATGCTGAACGGCTGATTATATGAATGGTCATCACCACCATTCATTCTAATTTTCTGTTTCTCGGCAATGTTTTTGTGTTTAAGGAAGTCTGCACTATAATGCGAAGAACCCGAAACGCTCTCAAAGTGTTGACCAAGCACATTTGCTTGTTCTTCTAAGCTTTCACATGAACGGCCATTGATTTGCAGCAATGGAATGGAAAAATTTGCGTATTCACCTTTAATTTTTCTGAGCCTGTCCCAAACCACCTTGGATGAGGTATCGCGTGATAAAGATAATACAAAGTTTTGCCAAGAGGAACGCTTGGCTTGTTTCCTTGTCCATCTGGCTTTTGCTTTTGCTCTTTTGAAGAGTAGCAGATTTTGGGTAGTGGGGTACCTCCGAAATCTATTCCATGCACGGTTTTGAAGTTTTCGAGTGTCCTCACACTCACTCGTCCACCACGGCTTTGGTCGTCGTTGTAGATGGTGAGACGTTTGTGGTATAGATTGAGTAGCTGCTTGTTGGATGATATTCGTGATTAAGTTACTGGCTTCCTCAATCCTTATCTCATCAAAAGGAATTAAGGATAGGTCACAATTTTCTGAAAACTTACCCCAATCAGCATGTCGAAGTTTCCATCTGGGAGGTCGACTGGTTAAAGAATTTACAGTATGCAAAAATTTCATAACCACAGGGAAATGGTCACTCCCGTGAGGGTTATCCTCTACAGTCCATGTCAGATCTTGGGGGAGGGATGGACTGCAGAAGCTAAGATCCAGAGAGGAAAAGGATTGTGTTACAGAGTGTACATAGGTATATAAACCTGTGTTCAGTAGACAAAGCGTTGATGAGAATAGAATCCTTTCTAACATCTTTCCTCTGGGATCAACTGTGGCACCACCCCAAAGGGGGTTATGAGCATTAAAATCACCAGCAAGAATAAAAGGAATTGCGTAATTGCTGTTGCAGGTGGGAGATAAATTGAACATATTGTTAAAATTCTATAGAGGCAAATTTGTACTGCAACAGCTTCCAGATCCGTCACCAAAGGGACCTCTTTTGCTGGAACAGCCCCACGGGTAATGATGGCTACTCCACCGGATGCACGGGTTGTGTCAGTTCGATCTTTCCGGAAAATGTTATACCTTCGAAATGGATTTTGTGTATGTGCATTTAGGTATGTTTCTTGGACACAAAAGCATGTTGCATTGTACTTTTCAAAAAGATCATGAATATCGTCCAAGATGGAAAGCAACCCACGACAATTCCATTGGAGGATTGTGTGGCCCATCAGAAGTACAGAACTGAAAAAAAGTGCATACAACAATTTGTTATGTCAACCAAAAAGAAGGATTTTCATTACCTATGGCTCCTAGGTCTTACTCCTCTGGGGAGGAGTAATCCTTGGCTTCCGGGGTTTTCTTCTGGCCTCCGCTAAATCCTTCTCCGATATCTCGGGGAGAGAACCACTCCTCGAGAGGTTTCCTCTTGCGGGCGTCAGAAATGGTGAGCGCAAGGAGAGCTCCGAGCTCGAATTATCATCACACTCCATAGGGCCCGCCTCCATGGAGGGTGATGACAAGGGTAGGACTGCTTTCGCAGTCACTACCGTATTTTCATCATGGGGCTTAATTTTCACCCCGTCTTCACTTGATAGTTGAGTTCTAGGCGGAGTGTCTGTTTGCGTGTGTACAATTACCATCTTTGGTTTCTGTTGAAGCACTGCTGAGAAAGATTTCTGTGTAATGAAAGGGGATACTCTCTTCCTTGCTTCGGGGTAGCTGATGTTTTCAGGAACCTTGATGCGTAGAATCTCTTTCTCTAATTTCCACTTAGGGCAGGATCTCGAGTAAGAGGGGTGATCACTAGTGCAGTTCACACAACAATCAGGCCCTCTACACTCTTTAGTATCATGGCCCTGCTGGCCAAACCGAGCACAGCATGGTGACCCACGGCAGGCGTCAGCAGCGTGCCCAAAGCGGTTGCACTTAAAGCAACGAAGAGGGTTCGGGATATATGGACGGACGTCTGCAAACAAATACCCAACTTTCAATTTATCGGGCAGTGAGGGTCGGTCGAAGGTAGGGACTACGTTTCTGGTGGTGATATATTCATTATTTTTCCGAATCTTGAGCTTTCCAACATCAATTACAGCCTGTTCCTTTAAGTTCATAAGGATCTCCTCTACTGGGACGTCCATCATCAACTCCGCGATAGCTACCACACCACGACACGTATTGAGGGTCTTATGCAGGGAAGCAGATATCGGGACATCAAGCATTTCTCTTGTGTTCAGGATCTTTTTGCAATCAGCCTCTGACGTACACTTGATAAGAAGGTCATCAGATCGCAGTTTTTTTATTTCGGTGATGTTTTTCGATAGGGAAGACACCGCCTTCTCAATAAAGAAGGGTGACATTTTCCCAAGTGGTACACGTTTTTCTTCTTCCGAGGAAGTGGAAGATAACACGATGTATTTGGACATGAAAGATTGTTCATTTGGTTTGGAAACTTCGGTCAGGGGACGTTTGCCGCCCCCGATCGTAGAAGAAGAGAAATATTTAACCATACGGGTTTGATAACTAGGCATTCCTCAAGGTCACCCACACTTCATGCCCATACATGTGGGAAGGTCCCGGAGTTTTGAGAAAACCCATCGGCCAGGGCCTGACCGAGACCCTAACCGCCACCGTTCAAGGTTTCTACCCTTCGCCTTACATCCCCTCGGTACGGTACGGATAACACCTTGGGACTGGGGGCTGGGGTCCGTGGTGGCGCCACTCACCAAACACCAGCCGAAGCCGGTGCCCCCTGCGGGGGCCCAGCACACGTACGGGTCACACGACCTCTGGGATGGGCTTACTGTTCCTTTGAGAACAAGCAGTCCTGGCTCCGGTGCGGACACGTGGATGCTGTGCGCCTTCCCTAATCAAGGAGCAGAATTTACAGAACACATACACTTTCAAAGGGTGATGATGATGATGATGATTAAGGTTTTTTGGCGCATTTGCGCCGAGGGCCACTTTCAAAGGGGATCTACTAGTTACCTGATGTCACATATAAGTAAGCATTCATTGATTTGTGCGCTTCAACCGCGTTGCCGTCGAGACCCTCACGGGTGACGAAGTAGGCACGTATATCATCCTCTTTGATCGTAGGCCAAAGTTCCTGGCACTGCCAGTACTTTCTGCCTTTCTAATTAACGTTCTCCAGAAGCTTGTCGCTGCGAAAGATTGAAAGAATCTCAGTATATGAGCCTGCCCCCACACCTGCATGCATCGGCTGCTTCGCCGGGCATGTTCACTACGGCCGACCCGAAAAAAACATTATTCCCGGCACATTACGGTGTGCAAGCACTCAGGAGATAAAGCTGAAGGTTACGAAAATTGCCTACCTTGCTGAAATATCCGTTTGATGACACGCAGCCATCGCAAAAGGGGCATAGAAAGCGCGGTATACTGGTATGGGGCAACGGCAGCCGCGGACCCGTCGAACCGGAAGTCCGATTTCCCAGCATGCTTAGGGGCGGCTGTCCGTATGAAAACCATGGAGGTAGGAAAGCAAGGAGGGGGCCAAAAGTCTAGTTGCCCATGGGACTCCTCTGGCGGTCGCTCGCGTAAGTGTGTTGCCCAATGACGTCATAGCCCAGACTGCGCCTGCGCCGACGAGCAGACGCTTTCGCTGCACCTGCACGGTTCGCGTTGCGAAGTATTGTGCAACTACCAACAGCTGATGCTACATGGTCCTCAACCGCAACTATGGTCACCTGTTCGTGCCCTGGATGTCAGAGTCGATCTTCCGGGCGCAGCACAGAAGGTGGAATCACGTTTCATGAGTAAGTTTTCCCTACATCCACACTCGAAAATGCGCGACGTTTCAGAAGTGTATTGCGCGAACATCTATGACTGACAACCTGAAACGGGTTTCCGAAAACGTAGTAATGGTTTTGTAGTACCTCTTGTGTTTCCAGTTGTGGATATCTTCACCTGCCGCTCGCTTAATTTTCAATCCTCCCTGCAAATTTGTCACAGAAACCGTATGTGACGTTTATATATAATTTATTTCACGCAGGTTCCCGTTAAACAGCTCCGAAAGGGATGTCTGGGTCAGTGCAATTAGGAGAATTGGCTGGACCCCGAAAAGCAGGACCAGTAAATTGTGCTCAAAGCACTTTCGCGCCGAGGATCTGGACAGATCTTCGCCACTTCGAGTACGTCTTCGCAAGGGCGCTGTGCCGCAGATATTTCCGTGGAGTGAGGTAAACAACAAGAACGTGTTACTTTAGTTGCTCTTCAGACTAATGGGTGCTCAATATCAACCAGAATGAACTGCGTAGCGAAGCAGGCCCCAGCATGGAAGTTGGAAGTAGCCTTGCCCTTGCGTCCGGAGTGTCTGGAAACATATCCGTAAGACGTTGCTTTTTTGTGGGTTTTCTTGGTTTTCTTCGTCCCTTCTTTCTGTAAGGCTTGCCCAACTGTACCTTGTTTGAAGCATGCGGCTTTTGGCCATTCAAACCTACTCTTTTCCCCCACCCAATTTTAAGCTGTTTCACGCAGAAAAACATGTGGGCACTGTTTGCATCCTGGAAAATGATATGCATGGGCGATTTTTCAAATGAAAGATATGCTGTGCAGGAAGAGCCAACTGATCAAGATATGAATGAACCCAACCCGTCAAGAGAGAATCCCTCCTTGGTCACAGATGAGGGCTCTAACGTAAGTGCTCCAGTGTACGCTGCACGCTCAGCCTACATGTATGTGATAAAACAAAGCCCTTCCTATCATTTCCATACTTGCAGGGCAGCACTGGGTTCAGCTGTGACGGTATATCAGTGAACCCTTTCAAAGACATTGTAAGTAAACAGCTGGCATAATGTCTTTGCACACAGTGAGTCTGTATTTTGTTGCAAGTGTATGTGGGCAGGTTAGATTTCCACATAGCCACGATGCAGCTTCGTCTTGGGACCAGGAATGCTCAGCATCTACCTCAGCTGATGTGGCAACTACATCGGTGTGTACCTTTTTTTTTTTTTTTTTTTGAGTAGAAGGGGCTAAATAATTTTATGTTCTTCTTTTATACCAGTTGCTCTCACATTGCAACTTCCGTGTTGTTCCTCTGACAAAATATACAGTCTTTTTTTAGGCGACACAGAGCACGTCATGATGTGAGCAATAAAAAAAACGAGCGTTACTATTTGCTACTTGAGTTACAAACATGTGATACTAGTGCCACGGCACCTGCTTGTTACTCAAATAGTAGGAACATAGTGACTATTTCTCTTTTATCGCCTAAAAAAAGACAACCTGTAGAATGCCCCAGCTGCAGCATCCTATCATCCAAATCACTACTCCTCGCACTTTTATTCACTAATAATAATGAAAAGTTAATAAAAATGTAGTGGCCTCTGCCACCACAAGCCATTGACATTCATTGCGGTTCCATGTGCCCACGGGCCAATAAACATATCTGCACTCCACTATGCGCCTGACCTTTTTTCTTAGCCGCGCTTCCAAAAAGCAAAGTTGAATTTGCCCTAATGAGTTGAACTAGTGTTGCACATAGTTTATAATGGCCTTCCCCGTCCATTTTAACAGCTATAATCTTTTGTGTTTTAGGGGGAAAAGAGTGGCACCCCAAGCAAGAGTGCAGATGCAGCTGTGGTAAGGAATCAACTAGTAAGAGTCAGGATGATACATATGTGCTTTTCACGCAACACATTCATCCATGCATAATATGGCACATAATGCCCATGTTGGAAACATCCAACTTTCAAAAACCTTCAACTATTCAGCAATGGGTGATGAATATCAGTGATTCGAGATCCTTCTCTTACTTCATGCATAGGTTACAGCCTATGACAATTTGTTGATTTAACTTAGTAATATTTAACATAGTTAGGCAAAATTAGCAACCATTTCCATGTTAATGCAGTAATCTTGCACTTTGGCTTCCTGGTCTAGCAAACAACTGTTATTTTGGAAAGGTCTCAACAATCCATATATCTGTACCATGAGACAAACTGGTGAGGAGTAAGTAACTTAATGCTGCATTTCATTATGTTTTTCTGCTGGATTACTGCAATTTTCTGCATTATGCAGTTACCAAATGAATTCTAAATGAAGCAATGAAATTGAAGCAATGATTTGGATGTACAGGGTCACCAAAGATAAACTCAGGGGTCTATTCTGCTGGAATGGTGGGTATACAGCATAGGAAATGTTAAGGAGCCAGCATTTTTTTAGTTTTCGTGATTTATCCACGAAGAATTTATTGCAGTGAGCAACCTCACGTGAAATTTTAGGACATGATACATCATCTAACGTAAAGTTTAACTTACGAGGGCAACTCTAATTGCATTTATTTGAATTACAAACCTCAGAGTTTATCTTGGGTGGCCCTGTATATTGATGATCTGCATGCTGTGATTCTGCACATGAAAAAATGAACTTGAAATGCGTTGACCAATGATCTTGCCTGCGTTGTACAAGAAAATCATATCAATGAATTTTATCCATATCAATAAATTCTTGATACAATTTGCATGTGTGCTGATTCTTTTGTGGTTAACCCTTTGATGCCCAGCGTTGCTGTGGAGCAACGCTCCAAAATATATTTTTTTTCTCCGCCCAAGTGGGTCATACAGGGTACTAAATGCCCCATGTTGCTCAGGAGCAACAATTTGAACCGCATGAAACGAAGGAGAGATGGCAGCACTCGCCCGCGTGGGCATTTAAACCACGTGACTCTGCGGTTTTCGCGCCTTTCTTGAACGCGATTCACCAAGGTAAGCAAATCGTCATGTTTCGTGGCCAGTATTTGTTATTTCTGCGATCGAGTGAATAGAAACAAGAGATACTGATCTAGGCAATTGTGTGACAGTGCAAAATTTGACTGACACTTCGGAGATATTATGTAATCCGCGGGGAAAATATATGTTGCCGACGAGCAACATCGGGCGTCTATGGGTATTTTTGTATGTGACTTCACAGACGAAGTACACATTTGTTTTTCAATAGACTGCACACAACTGTTTGTTTACTGCAACTTTCCTGCCGTAACTTCGACACATATTTATGCGGGAATAGTTACCAGGCCACTGACATACTACTTCATATCTGTCTAGATGAGCATTACATCGTCAAAAAAGGCGCTCACGGACAACGAGATCCTTGAGATGCTTTTTCTACCGGACGGAGAAATATCGGAAGTTGACTTCGACAGCGATCCGGATGATCCGGATTATGATCCAAGGGACGATAGAACGTTTGCAGAACTCTGTCCTCTTGAGATTGTAAAGGATCCTCGTGGTCAAGAAGCCGACGAAGAGCGGACAGAGAATGTTACTGGCGAATCTACATCAAGTGTCCCTGCCGACAGCGTCCATCCCACCAAGCGCCGTAAAGTACCGCCGAAAAAGGCTGCAAGGACATGGAAAAAGAACGATTTTTCTATCCAGGACACAACATGGAAAGGACAGCTACCAGGTCCGCCTGATGACGTTCTTAGCTCGTACCAATATTTCAAAACCTTCTTCGACGAGGAGATGATTGAAATTCTGTGTTATCAGACGAATCTTTATTCCACACAGAAGAATGGCACATGCGCCAACGTGACATCAGAAGAAATGAGAAAATATCTGTCAATCCTGGTTGTATCGGGTATAGCACGAATGCCACATTTTCGAATGTATTGGCAGAGCGGCACACGTTTCCCTCCTGTTGCCGACTTGATGACCAGAAATCGCTTCGAAACAATTCATCAGTGCCTACACATGAACGATAATCTTCAAGCAAAGCCCCGTGACTCGGACAGCCACGACCGTCTGTTCAAGGTTCGCCCACTTGTTGACAAACTGAAAAGCAACATGAAGAGTGTTGCTCCTGAAGAACGACAGAGTGTGGACGAGCAGATCATCCCCTTCAAAGGGCGATCACAAATGAAACAGTACATAAAATCGAAGCCACACAAATGGGGCTACAAGGTGTTCACGAGAGCTGGCTCGTCAGGCATAATGCATGATTTTGTCATTTATCAAGGCAAGGGCACTGCAGAGGACCACGGGTATGGAATCTCCGGGGACATAGTCATCGACCTTGTGAAGCATTTACCTGAGCACATGAACCACAAGTTGTACTTTGACAACTGGTTCACGAGCCTGCGCCTCGTCGAGGAGCTCAAGACCAAAGGCATCCATTGTGTAGGAACCGTGAGGAGCGACCGAACTGAAAAGTGTCCCCTTGCTTCGGATACAGAGATGAAGAAGAAAGGAAGAGGCGCTGTTGACTACCGCATGGACGAGAGAACAGGCACTGTGGTCATAAAATGGCTCGACAACAGCTCTGTGTGTCTGGTGTCGAGCTATGCGGGGGTCCAACCAAGTGACTTTTGCAAGCGATGGAGCAGTAAGGAGAAACAGACAGTGGAAGTGTCGCGTCCTTTTGCTGTGAAGGAGTACAATACCTTCATGGGGGGAGTGGACCTCGCAGACATGCTGATTGAGCTTTACCGCACAGATCATAAATCGAAAAAATGGTACATGCGGATATTCTTCTGGATTCTTGATGTCTCCATCGTGAATGGATGGCTGTTATACAAGCGGCACTGTGCACAGCTCTCTGTTAGGAAAAAAATGTCCCTCTTGGCTTTTCGACGTGAGGTTGCGCAAGCCCTTGCGCTGGTTGGGACAAAGCCACGAATGAGTCGTTCTGAAAGCGCGACACCTCCCAACCAAACTATTTGCCGCGCGAGGACACCACGACCAAATGAGGATGTTAGGTACGATGGAGCACATCACTGGCCCCTTTACGGCGAGAAGAAGAACAGGTGCAAGTATTGCAAGTCCGGCTACACGTTTCTCTATTGCGGAAAGTGCAAGATGCACCTCTGTCTCCTTCCAAATCGCAACTGTTTCCACTTGTTTCACGTGAAGTAACATCAGAAGTACAGTTCCTTGCTTGAGCCATATGTGCCCAACGTTGCTCGGGAGCAACGTTTGTTTGTACGGGACAGAGTAAAGGTAAATTTTTTTTGAGACGCCAGACGTTGCCTTTGGGGCTTCTTGAAGTCTAGTTTTACGCTGTATATCTTTACATTGAAAAATAAAAATTTGGGCATCAAAGGGTTAATGTGTTCAACTTCTACCTCGGCAATCCAGCTTCAAAGTGGTGCCACTACTGAGTTTGGTTTAGTCATGATCATGCGAACGTGTTCATAAGCGTAAGTTGAGCATGGTTGTTAACAGGTAGGTGACAAACTTGGCATGTTGGCATACTAAGGAATCTGAGTTCCATGGCTGCATGCCATCTTCAATGTGGCATGGTCACTAACAGACAATGAGCATGTGTGATTGATTTGTGTGAATTCAGCAGAAATATCAATAAAGTCATTACACCTGAAGCCGCTAAGCACTTACTCAACAAATATGAACAGACTGTGGCCTTTGTGCACTCGTGCAATATAGTAGCAAGCAGACCACTCTACCAGGAACAAATGCAATAACAGTATCCACTCTCGGACTATAATACCATAATATATTCGTGCACAATAACCTGTAACATAATAGTATACAACAAAATACCCTTTAGCTAGTTGGACTGTGAACAGTTCTATTAGAGAATGTTTCTTCTTACGACTTGTCAGGACTTATACCAATCATGCAATTACCCACTACACTAGGGAACTTCACCAATGAAAGACACACCTGTGAAAGCATTTTTGAAGAAGGAGGTCAAGCGCATTGGAAATTTACATACGGAAAGCAAAAAGAAAATCAAGGCTTTGCAAGAAAGACAACGTCGCATGACACAGAAAATTGCAAGGCTCGAAAATGTGATTCAGGATCTGATGGCCAAAACTATTCTTCTACAAGAAAATGCGGATGTATTAACCAGTATAGCAGGAGCCAACAAAGATCTGTTGTTACGACAGACGGCAAAAAAGAAGCAGGCCCTCCCCAGAAAGTACAGCACAGAGCTGCGAGCTTTTGCACTGACATTGCATTTTTACTCACAGAAGGCATACAGTTATGTGCGAAAGACCTTTGACACGTGCCTGCCCCACCCTCGTACACTTAGAAAATGGTACCAGACAATTGATGGACAACCAGGATTTTCGAAAGAAGCACTAAACGTACTAAAAATGAAGGTGGCAGAGAATCAAGTGAAGGATATTCCAACTCTCTGCACTGCGATGGTTGATGAAATGGCAATTCGCCAACACATTGAATGGGATGGACAAAAATCACATGGCTATGTTGACATCGGGATGGGTGCCAGTAGTGATGGTTCAGTAGCAAAAGAGGCTTTCGTTCTAATGATTGTATCTCTGAATGGCAGGTGGAAGATCCCATTAGGCTACTTTCTAATTGATGGACGATGTGGAGAACAGAAGACTAATTTGGTAAGACAGGGGTAAGACAGGGGTAAGACAGGGGGCGTCACTTGCAAACGAGGCTGGGGCAGACATTGTGTCACTAACATGTGACGGAGCAGCATCAAACATGGCAATGTTGAGAATCTTAGGACGCTCCTTGAATGTCGAAGCTGGACTCAACACAAGCTTTCCCCACCCAGACACAATGAAGCCAGTTGTGGTCTTCCTTGACCCTTGTCATATGCTGAAGCTCGTGCGGAATGCACTTTGTCAGAAGCAGAGCTTTATTGATCGTGACGGTGGGAAAATATGTTGGAGCCACATTGAAATGCTTCATCTCGCTCAAGAAAAAGAAGGTATTCATGCTGGCAACCGGCTGAGGGCGGCACACTTGCAGTGGCAGAAACAGCCCATGAAGGTGAGACTAGCTGCTCAGCTACTGAGTGCATCAGTGGCAGATGCATTGCAGCACTGTCGTCAAGTGTCGCTACCAGGTTTCAATGAAACAGAGCCAACAGAGAAGTTCCTCCGTGTCATCAACAATGTTTTTGACATTCTGAACTCCAGAAACATTCGACAGCACTCTTGGAAGAAGCCTCTTTGTGCAGAGAACATTTCACGAGCCCGGACTTTCCTCAATGAAGCATCCTCGTATCTGGCAGCACTAAGAACATCTGACACAGGACAGCTATTAGTAACCACCAATAGGAAAACGGGATTCATAGGGTTCCTCATCTGTCATCGCAGCATATTGCAACTCTACGAAAACCTTGTTGAAGAAACGTCAAAGATTCGGTACCTGCCCGCATATAAAGCGAGCCAAGACCACTTGGAGCTCTCTTTTGGAGCAATCCGCGCTCACGGAGCATGCAATAACAATCCTACCGCTCGACAGTTAGCATCGGCTTTCAAGAGACTGATCATCCACAATGAGATTGGTGCAGCTTCAACTGGTAACTGCTTACCCCTGGAAAACATAAGCATCCTAAACGTTTCCAGTGAGGTACAGCCTCGTTCCGAAGAAGTCATCAACTGGTCAGCAAGCAGACGAGAATTAAGTTCAAGCGACGAAGAAAGCACATTTCAAATTTCTGACCACGACTATCTACCAGACCCCACAGAATTGTCACATACATAGCTGGATTTGTAGTTCGCTACCTCCAAAAATGTTTGAAATGTGAAACGTGTGTGGAAGCACTATCTGTGCCAGCAGCAGGTCTTCCTGAACACTCGCTAATTCGTCAGAAAAGTATGGGCTGGCTAGTGTATCCTTCAAAGGACGTTATCCGTGTGTGCCAAAAGTGTGAGAAAGTGTTCAGGTCAACAATGCTTACCTCAGCCTTGTCGGCAACAGGGCTACTGAAGAAAATGTTGATGGATGTAATGGCTGGCATTATCACGACTAATGTTTTCTCAGTGCTTAAAGACAATCACATGCTTGAACATGAGCCACTAGAGAGCCATTACTTTCATCTTATAAAATGCATAGCGCATAAGTATTTAGATGTCCGCCTTCATCACGCCACGAAGTCTGCAACAGCAAGTCGCCACTCACAAAGGTGTCGCCAGATGTTTACGAAGCTGACACTATTCAAGGGACAATGACCATGACAACTGCTAACTTTTTTTTTCACCTTTTACTCGTTTATGTACATTACATCTTCCATTGTGTTAGTAGAGTGCTTGAAGCTGCAAGCATACTGCAGGAGAACCACTTCAAGACACCTATTTGTTCTGTCAGCACTTCACCCAAGTTCAAGTTTGTTGTGCTGCCTCGATCTTAATGATACCCAAGTATCCCACTACAGCCTTGTTGTATTTACCTACATCTGGATATTGTTGTACCAAAGTTTACATTATCATCAATGTTTGTGTATCATGTTTGCTTGCTACTTCGTGGTAGTTTCATTTGATGCTATTGACGTATTTCGACTTATTGTTGGTGCAGATTGTAAATATAGTACGATGTTTGTTATGTACGATACATCACATCGCGATTTGAACAAACCACTGCAATGCAAAATTGTGGTTTTAATAATACTTCAGATGGTCGTCGCTTGACTGATGTCGAAAGAGTGTCGAAAGTATCTTCCTCAAACACCCAGTTGATATGATGCATATATGATATGATATACATATCGAGCGAGAACTTTTATGTTATCCAAATGAGGCTCAACGTTGAGATGTACTGGTGCTACACTGTATTAGCATATTCAAGATGAAATGCTGCAACAACTATGGTACCACGGAATCGTATTATCAAGGGCCGAGCGAACAAAAATACGTTCGCAGGGCCCGGCTCACATGTCACTTGGCTGAAAACCATCTCAAAAGGGCATTTAGAGTCACTTCTCCGAAGAAACCAGGCTGTGCGTTCACAACTAAAACTCTTCTATCTTCCCTTCGTAGGACACCAAAATTTACGACCGTTCAGGAAGATGCTGCTTTTGTACTCAACTATGCATGTCACCTATAACACCTTGACATGGGAGCCGCCATGTTTCCGCTTTGCAAGACGATCCCACAATGCTTTGCGCAGCGCCGCCGGCCCGACACGCTCGCTCCCGTAGAGAAACGCCGTAGGGGCCCCTCCTTGCTTTCCTCCATGATGAAAACCACCTATTGTAAGAAAGAATACGCGTTGCGCGCGGAGAAGGTTTCGCTTTCGCTTAACCGTCTGCCAACACTGTGTTTTGGCGCCTTTTCGCTTTGGGAGTTGAACGTTGAACTGTTGAAAGCGTGCAGGACTATTTACTTCTGTGGCCAACAGCGTTTCTAAAGCACGACACTGTTGCAGGTGAGCTGCTAAGCTAGCGTGGCACGTTTTAACACTGTGCACGGTGCAGCGACTGTCATGTATGCGTCCGTTTCTGTTACAGCACAGGCTCAGCCATGCCGCTGCCGCCTGGGCTAATGAACGTGGACTTCTCAGGAGGAACGCTGGGTACGAGTAGCCATCCAGACTGCACTTGTGGTAGATTCTTCACGCGCAAAGATTCTTGTCATCCAGAATGCTCGACGGGGTGGTGTCTAATTTGCCGTCATGCACCAGCGGAGCACGAACTTCTCCGTAGGTGAACTCAAAGCGTTGACGTAGAGTTCGTTGCTGTGGCTTACTGCTCTGTCCCATATCTTCTGTTGGAAGTTTTATTATTCTCGCCCCATGTAACTGTATTGCACTGTTTACATTTTATGCATTTTGCATGCGCAATGGACATGAACAGTATGACGTACGCAGATCCCATACGAGGTACAGTTGACAGCTCTAAGTGCATGTGTTTGAGTCCCCCCGCTCAAATGTCATTGTTTTGTCAGATCATGAAACTGAGGCCGCGAGGTCAGATCATGAAATGGAGATTTCCTTCGAAGAGGAACTTGAGATAATACCGAATAGGCGCTTTCTCTCTCTTTTTGTGTGTCTTTTGAAGGAGATTAATTGTGCAATCAAACTGTCTAAGGGTAGTTTTCCCTGAGCGTAACAGTGCTATGTTGGGCAGTCCTGGTACTTCTGATTGATTTATTGATTGGTGTTTTTTTGGCGCAAAAGCCCTGGTACTTCTTCCTTCAGGAAATTTACCTCAATTTTGAAATGTACCTCATATTTTCGCAATCAGTAGGCTAGTTGATGAGTGCTATCAAACACATTGTGCTTTACGGGTTGTTGATACACTTTGTTGTCGAATGGAAGTTTCCATTTCCTATTGATGACACCAGAGTTGTATCGTTGCAGGTACGTCTATATTTGCAACTGCATCTTCTGACAACAGACGCGTGGACCAGGAGTCCTTTCACCCGACACGGGTCATCCCCACAGGTGTGAAGGCTTATACGTACTTGTCACAAACAGTTGGACAGTCTTTCCAGGTGCTCCTGAAACTGTTATGGTCACAGTGTGTGCTGCACTTGCCGATGTTGTCCTTTGTTGTTTTACAGTTTATTACAATTGCAAATGCTGCTACTGAAACACAAGTATGCCCATCAGTGTGGAAAATGCCACGGTTTCTAATATGAGGCAACAAATGACCAGTTATTGTCCTGCTTGAACCAGTCCTTTCTTGGTTACAGCTTTGTTCAGTAGCACAAATCCCACTGCCAGGCCTCCTGCCTCAGTATTCAATGATCACCGGATTAGATGGTATTTACTGGGTTCCTCTCTCTCTCTTTTTTCATGGCCCAGGGTGGCTTTTAAGTGGTTACAATTCCACTGCGTCTGTTGTCCCCAACCACCGGATAGAAGTTAATTGACGATTTTAAAAGCAACAAGTTCTACTGCATGAGACAGGTAACTTTGTATATCCTGTTTCTGCAGGAAGGCGGGACTGCTGTGCCAGGACCTATGGTGGTGTATGGAACAGACAAGCTTATTCGTTGTGGTGGAAAGCCGGAACAGAAGATAAGTCTGAGAGAGTCCACAGCAGTGAAGGAGACGCTGATCCTTTGTTTGGGCTTCTACTACATGAAAAGCTTAACCTATCCGTCTGCATTCTCTCAGTTACTTGGCCTTCTGCAGATCAAGGTGCTTAGGGACCGGAACTTCCACAAAGGTTGGCTAAAGCCACAACTGGCAGCCTTGTTAGACATAATTCCATGATAAGTGCCTGTGATAATCTCACTGCAAATGTGCATTAATGTTTGGCCATGATACTCCTAATGCCTAGCGTGCGCTTTTGTGATCTTTTTATATCCAGGTGCGTCATTAAAAACCGACCAGAGCCCTTCACAAAGAGAATGGTAGGTGGAAAGCGGAGGATATCTTTGTGGTACTTTAGTTAAAAACGTGCTACTTTTGATGCAGCATGTATTTCTATAACTCAAGTGCCACAAACATAGCCTCTGGTTTCCATCTGTCGACCTGTTTGTGAAGCGCTTTGGTCAACTTTTAATAACGCACCCCGTATAGGCTTTCGCAATATATTGACGCTCGGCATATTTTTGTGGCAGTTTAAACACAGCTGCTTTTGTGATAATGGACGCGCGAGGTTTTTATAAATAACAGAGATACATACATCGCTCCTCATTTTATGTTTAAAGGACCTGTAAAGTGAAATTTGAGCCCCCTGTTTCTGTGTGCGACCAGGTAGTGTTTGCCTGTGTGATGCCTCACATAGAGCATAAGCACTAAAAGCGGGATAATTGTTGCACAACATAAATTAGAAAAATTAAATGGGACGGTAGGTTGCTCCCAGTAACAGCTAAAAAAGTCATGATGGGAGTACTCCTGTCACGTCATACCTAAGTAATACACAATGAACTTACGACCGGCTACTAATCTCCAATAAGCACTACTTTTAGAATCACAAGAATTACTGAGACAATTCTTCAAAATATCGAAGAAACAGTATACCAAAATACTGTCAGCGCGGTCAGCGCCCTCTCTTTGTTCTCCTCCCAACCTTATTGCACGGCGACGGCGTTTATTGCGGCCTTGCGAGGTTTGTGTACGCAAAAAAGTTCATTTCCTGCCGAAATTGAACAAAGCTTCACCTGACCAGGTATCTACTGTAATGTTGGGGGTACACCAAGTGTGCTCTTTCGACAAGGGACATTGTTGATGATGATGACGATTTGGGTTTTTTTGGCGCAAAAGCTGCTAAGGCTATAATGCGCCAAACAACAAGGTAATGTGATGAACCCAGTTAAAAAATGAAATGCTCATATTAAAACAACTTGGCTAGTGGTGGCATAAAAAAACATGAAAGGGTAAGAAAAGAGCTCACTGTAAGTTCACAGTTTGTTCAGATGTCCAATGCTCTTTAAAAAATTATGTGCTCCAGTAAAAGGAACAATAGCCTCATCACCCAGCAAAAGAGCTGGATGAAGAGGTAAAGAGTAACGATAAAATTCAGTGAAATGACGCTGACGATAACTTTCATGTAATGGGCATGTAATTAGAATGTGTTGGACAGAAAGGGGCTCTCTGCAGCGCACGCACTCAGGTGGGTCCTCCCCACGTAGCAAAAACCCGTGAGTCATGTATGTGTGTCCAATCCTTAACCTGCACCTTAAGACATCGTGTAACTTGTTTTCAAGACTTTGTAAGCGATTTCCTGTTTGAGGCTTCACCAAGTGTAGCTTATTCTGCTCTTGTGTGCTCCAAAATTGCTGCCATTTCATGTTGATAGCATTCATCAAAAATAACCTGAGGTTTTGAACAGGGACATCAAAGACTGTTATGTCAGCTGAAAGTGCAGCTGCAGCTGCACGATCCGCATTTTCGTTACCCCGTATGCCCACATGGCTTGGCACTCAGCAAAGGGTTAAACGATAGCCCCTGTTAGTTATTGTATTAGCTAGACGTCGTGCTCGCTGCACAATAATTTTTTTTTGTTTTTTGGATTGAACATATTGCCTGCAAAAAGCTGAGGGAATCTGTATAGATGACTGATGACACAATGCAATGTTGTAAAATGTAGTTGAGTGTTATGATGATCGCATAAACCTCTGCACTGAATATCGACATGACTTTGTGTAAACGGTGAGTTATTGTGACTGTCCCAGTTACCATGGCGCAAGATACACCAGCATTAGTCTTCGATCCGTCCGTGTAAAACGCCACGTGCTTTCCAAAGCTTTCTCTTAAACCCTCGAACTCCTGCTGCAGCACAGCCGTGGAAGTGTCGCTTTTTCTGTACTTGGTCAGTGAAGAGTTGGAATGTGGTGGTGGTTGCCAGATTGCAAAAGCGGAGTGTTGTAGTGGGTAAAATCATAAAATTCAACTTCTCGTGAAACTCGCATACTAAAAGGAGGAACGACTGAAGACTTGTTTAAGAACAGTTGTTCAAAAGGCGTCCTTGTAACGCATGAGAGCGCCGCATGTTGTGAATAAGTACGAATCTTGAGTGCGTACATGACACTAAGATAAGCTCGTCGCCTTCCTAGAGACCACTCATTGCATTCGACGTATAGGCTTTGAACGGGTGACGTTCGGAATGCTCCGAGGACCAGTCGCAAGCCCTGATGGTGTATAGGATCTAAGCACTTTAGGACAGATTGGCGTGTCGATCCATAAACTGCACATCCGTAGTCCAGCCTGAACCGAACTGTAGACATGTAGACCTTGTACAATGTTTCTCTGTCTGCCCCCCCAAGAACTGTGAGACAGGACTTTTGGAAGGTTCAAAGATTTCACGCGTTTGGCCTTCAATATTTTTATGTGGGGAAGGGAAGTAAGCTTTTTGTCAAAGACTAGACCTAGAAATTTACATTCTGTCCCTACAACAAGATCACTGCCGTTCATTTTAAGTGATGGCTCGGGAGACATTCCTCGAACTCTTGAAAATGGTACACATATGGTCTTGTCTGGGGAGAATTTAAAGCCATTTTCACTGGACCATTTAGTTAGCCTGTTAATTGTGAGCTGCAGATGTCTTTCGCACATGGCTAGGTTGCAGGAAGAATAAGATATTTGGACATCATCAACATAGAGCGAGTACTTGACTGAGGTGGGTATAACCTTAGCGATAGAGTTCATTTTAAGAATAAATAGAGTAACGCTCAAAACACATCCTTGAGGAACACCATTCTCCTGTACAAAAGGACGCGAAAGGGTTGTGCCGAGTTGGACCCTGAACGATCGTCCTTGAAGGAAGTCGGCGATGCAGTGGAACATACGACCACGTATTCCACATGAATGCGAATCAAGCAAGATTCCATATCGCCATGCGGTATCATAGGCCTTTTCAAGGTCGAAAAAAAAAACAGACACACAATGTTGTTTTCGTACAAAGGCTTCGCGTGTGAATGTTCCGAGAATGTTCCGAGAATGTGAATGTGAATGTCTGGAGAATGTACGAACAAGATGATCCGTAGTGGAACACCCCGTCCGCAATCCGCACTGATATTGGTCAATGCACTCATTTTCCTCAAGATAGTGTATGAGACGGTTATTCACCATTCGCTCAAAAGTCTTCCCGAGACAACTTGTTAGTGCTACAGGCCTATAGTTTGATGGATTTGATGCATCTTTTCCTGGTTTTAAAAGCGGGATAACGGTTCCAACCTTCCAGCGAGAAGGGATATGTCTTCTTTGCCATATAGTATTAAAGAAATCAAGAAGACTTTCCAGAGAAGTGTTTGACAAATGCTGTAGCATGGAGTAAGTTATTCGATCTGGTCCAGGCGCTGTGATTTTTGATGATGACATTGCCCTTAACAATTCTATCATTGTAAAAGGCATATTGTAAGAACACTTGTCGTAAGCTCCACTAGGAAAATTCTGTTTCTCCTTCTGTTGTTTGATTTTTAAGAAGTCGCTACTATAATACAAGGAGCTCGAAACCCCCTGAAAATGCTCACCCAGAGCATTGGCCTGTTCATCCATGTTCTGACACGTTGTGCCATTTATTTGTAACAATGGGACAGTAAAGCTGGCATATTCACCCTTGATTTTCCTGAGTGTGTCCCATACAGTTTTTGAGGGAGTCTTCGTACTTAAAGAGGACACAAAATTTCTCCACGATTCACGTTTAGCTTCTCTTCGTATCCGCCTTGCTTTAGCCCTGGCTTTTTTAAATATAATTAAATTTGTTGTTGTAGGGTATCTTCGAAAGGTACCCCATGCATGATTTTGTTCTTTACGAGCTGCCTCGCAATCACTCGTCCACCAAGGCTTTGGGCACTTGGGGAGACGACCGGATGTTTGCGGAATGGAATTAGTGGCTGCCCTTATGATCGTGTCTGTAATCATGTTTCTCATTTGTTCAACACCCATACCTTGAGTAGAAGACCGTGAAAGATCGGCTTCTCTCTGAAACACGCTCCAATCTGCCTCTGATAATTTCCAACGAGGTGGACGTGTTGCAAGGGTATTTGAAGGCAGGTGTAATTTTAAGGTAACTGGGAAGTGGTCACTTCCACGAGGATTTTCATCCACTATCCAGTCTAGCATTCGGAAAATGGATGGGCTACACAAAAAGAGATCTATTGCAGAGAATGTCTGTGTTGCAGTGTTCACATATGTTGGTGTACCAGTATTGAGTAGACACACCGGCCTTGAGAGTAATAGCCGTCCTAACATTCTGCCACGACTATCCGCCCTTGTGCTGCCCCACAAGCAGTTATGGGCATTGAAATCTCCCAATAAAAGAAAGGGTGGTGGGAGCTCATCTATCGGACTTTCGAGTTGTTTTTGTCCTACCAGGCCTGACGGCGGTAGATATAAGGAACATATGGTTAGGACCCCGTGAAGACATACCTGGACAGCAACTGCCTCAAGTGTTGTTTTCAGTGGAAGGTGTTTTGCAGGAACGGTCTTTGATGTGTGGATAGCAACACCACCAGATGGACGTGTTGCACCAACTCGATCTTTTCGGAACAGGTTCCATCGCCTGAATGTATGTGTGTGTTGTGGATTCAGATAGGTCTCTTGTAATGCAAAACAGAGTGCATCATACCTGTCCGAAAGATCACTGACATCGTCAAAATTGGAGAGGAGCCCTCGACAATTCCACTCAAGGATCGCCATAATAGAGAAAATGAGGGAGATGTGTACAAGACATATCTGCACTATGAAGAAGAGTGTACTGTTTGAGGAAAGTTTCATTATTTTTTCTTTGGGGCCATTATTGGCTGTCTCGGAGTTTTCTTCCGAGCAGCCGCTAGTTCTTTTGGAGATATATCAGGAAGTGAGCCACTCCGTGAAATATCTCCCTTAGGCTTCCTTTGGTATTGTGAGCTCACGCTCGTGAATGAGCCTTGCGAGCTCGTGTCATCATCGCAAGCCATAGAGCTTGCCTCCACAGTTTGTGATGATGACGGTGGCGTCTGTGAAAATGACGCCACGGAAGAGGATTGTGAAACTGTGGTTCCTGTTACAGGAGGTGGAGTGTATGTCTTTCTGAGGGCACACTCCCTCAGTTGGGCTCGATGGTGGGCGGCACACCTGCTGCATTGAATATACCTCTATATTTTTATGGGTACTACAAACTCCAAAAGATCTGATTGGCACCTAAAACGGAGCCGCACCGAGGAACGATCATTGATTTTTTTTTCGACATAAGTTCTCCGGAACCATGGTTTGCAAAATTCCTGATTATTCACTCAGGTAATGAAGCAAAATCCTTGTCTAAAGTACCTCCGTTTATAGTGTCAAGGTCACTTGAACAGGTGATCGGAAAGTCCTTTCAGGCAAAGAAGGCAAAGAAGTTCAGTACAGGGGACATTCAGGTCGAAGTAAATAACAAAACACAAAGTACAGCACTCCAGTCACTAAAGAACATCGGAACGATACTAGTGTCCATCACAGCACATCGTACACTCAACACTGTCAAGGGAGTCATCCCTGAAGACGAGCTTATCGATTGCACTGAATCGGATGTTGAGGAGGGTTTGAAAGACCAAGGCGTCGTCTCCGCAAAGCGAATAGTTATGCGAAAAGATGGCAAGGAAATACCCACAATGTATATCGGCATTTCCTTTAAATTGCACCAACTTCCCTCGAGCATCAAAGCTGAGTATGTGAACTGTCATGTGAGACCACTTATCCCTAATCCTCTCCGTTGTTTCAAGTGCCAGCGTTTTGGCCGCAGTTCTCAAGTGTGCCGAGGACACCTGGTGTGTCCCAAATGTGCAGGAAAAGAACAAGCTCCTGAGTCACTGTAAGCTTGTAAACACTAAAACTGACAAGCGGCTCATCGCTCAGCAAAAGGGCTGGCTGAAGAGGAATTCTATACCGATAGAACTCAGAAAAGTGAGTTTGGCGATGATGTTCCTGGAGAGGGCAGCTGATGAGAATGTGAAGAATAGACAGCTGCTCAGCACAGGGCACACACTGAGGTGGGTCCTTCTGGACAATTAAAAAAACATGTGTGAGAAATGTGTGGCCGATACGTAAACGAGACATGACTACTTCATAAAGCCGATCTTTAGAAACTCCTGCAGGCTTGCCTACATTACACTTGATCAAGTGTAATTTATTATTTGTCTGTGTGTCCCAGTCATGTTGCCATTTTAACTTAATTGCTCTACGCAAGGCAAACCTCAGATCCTGAGCTGGTATGTCTTAGGGGGGGGGGGGATATGTTTATTGAGAAAAAAAAAAAGAAAAACAAGGAAAGGTTAGTCAGGCAAAGGCCGACTTGCTATTCCTTTCGTAAAGAGGAACGGAAAAGGAAAGGGGACGAAAAGATAGGAAGAAAACGAAAAAAGGAAAGAAGGCGGCAAGAAAGAAAACGAAAAAAAAAAACGAAAGGGAGAAAACGAAATAGAGGAAAGAAAACGAAAAAATAGAGAGAAAACGAAAAAATAGAGAGAAAACGAAAAAAAAGAAAGAAAACGAAAAAAAAGAAAGAAACGAAAAGAAAAGGGAAAGAAACGAAAAAGAGGAAAGAAAACTAAAAAAGGAAAAAAAAGGAAAGAAACGAAAAAAAAAAGAAAGAAACGAAAAAAGGAAAGAAAACGGAATAGACACACACATACACACAGACAGATACACAAAAGGGCCTTAGAGGCTGGTCGAGAGACCGGTTGCACGGAGAAAGCTCAAGAGGGCAGTCGTAACTGCCCCCTGGTTGTGCAGGACCGGGCCGAGCAGGGTGGCCAAAGAGACGTTAGGGTAGCCAAGTTGTCGCAAGTGGCGTTGGAGGACGAGTCTTTCTGGGAGGTACCGGTTACAGGATAGGAGGTAGTGCTCGATGTCGGCTTCCACATAACAAGTTGTGCAATCGGGGGAGTTCGTCTGGCGCATTTTATGCAGGAGTGAGGGTGTCCGTGCAACATTCATTCGAAGGCGGTGGAGGAGTGATTCTTCAGCTCTATTGCAGCGGCAGGCAATAGTGAAGTCCTGCATGGGGTCAATGAGGCGTACGAAATGATGATATGAGGTAGAGTCCGCTCGGAACTGCCGGGTACGGACATAACGCCACCGACGAATGTGCAGGGAGCAGACAGAGATCGTTAGGGGCAGAGGGGTGGCAGGAAGAGCTCTGTTAGACGTTGCGTCTCTTGCTATTGTGTCTGCGCGGGTGTTACCCAGAAGGCCTACGTGTCCCGGGATCCATTGAAGCGTCACAGAATGGCCAGTTACCGCAAGTTGTGTCAGAGCTTGTAGTATGAGCGTGTGGAGAGTGCATATGGTGCTGGGGCGAAACGAGAGCAGCAAATCCAGTGAAGCCTTGCTGTCAGTCAGAACAACCCACTGTGCAGCCGGCAGACCTAGCAGGTGCTGTAGAGCAGAGAGGATGCCGAGGAGTTCCGCTTCCATAGAAGACATTGGGTATGGGAGGACAACGGCTTGCTGAAAGTCACTATCAGGGATATAAAATGCAGCACCCGAGCTGTCTGCCGTGACTGAGCCGTCCGTGTATACCTGGCGATGATTCTGATACGTGGAATGCAAACAATGGAGAGCGAGTTGGAGGGCTACAGGTGCGGGAGTGTCACGCTTGCGCTGAAGTCCAGGGATGGTGGAGCAGATATCAGGACGCGCAAGGGTCCACATTGCTGGCGCATATGTGGGAGTGTCTTAGGGGGTTATGTCAGCTGAGAGTGCCTTGGTAGCCGCTGTGTCCGCGAGCTCGTTACTGGGTATCCCGACGTGGCTGGGCACCCAGCAAAGTGCCAAGGAATCACTGTAAATGCACACACACACACAAAGAGAGATAGTGACCGCTGCATTGCCCAGCGTCTTGTGCGGAAATATATTTGAGGGCGAGAATTTTTCACATGCAGGTCATCTGTCTCGAAAAGTCATGTTCCCAGTGCTAGATCTGAGCGTGTCCAATGTTGAATTTGTGTGATTTCCGGAGGCGCCGCCGCAAGTAGTAGACTGCTGGCCACACACACACACGAAGCACACCCCATGCTCGAACGCTGCGCAATCTCTTGGGAACTTGGGAAGTGCCCGCCCTCTGCATCAAGGAGGTGGAGCCCCCTCACTCTTCGTCGAGAAACGAAAGGATAGTCCAAAAATACACGCAAGGCACCATGTGAAAGTAACACGAAGAGATGAGGTCACACAGACACGAGAGCGTTACAGTAGCAGATGGTTTATTGAAACTGTAGACTCTTTGTCTGCGTCTCTTTGCGTTACTTTAACATGGTACCTGTCAACCAAAACACTGTGCACCTTTGTGTATACAGGCAAGGCGTGCCAAGGCCAAGAGTCACACTCCGCGTCCGTTTTTGGGGCAGTCCTGTGCGAACAGTACCCGAACTTGACCAAACTTGGACCTTGCTGGCAGTGAGGTACGCAACCAACACTTTTACTTTGCTGTGTGTTTTGCTTCTCTCTCTTTTTTTTTTGTTTTGTTTCTGAAGCCTCAGTTATATTTTAAATGCAGTGCAAAGAGGAAAATGTAAAGAAAACTGGGACATTGATCGATAATCATTGGAAGCTCCCTCTTGCTTCCCATCGCGTCGCTTTCCTGATGCTTCTCAGGAGTGATTTCTACATCCTGCTCTCTTTTGCGAGGTGACTCTCGAGGATGGCATCTCCATTAAAACCGAAAAGTTAGAGTGGGTCCTTGGCGCAACAAAGGGTTCTCTCTTTTGCGGTGATAAGGCGAGGACATTGTGGAGCCCAGAACTTTCGGAGCAGAGCGTTACTTGCGAGGCCTGCAGGCGCTTGGCAAAGGACGGAGTAGAAGGGAGAAGCGCCTCACTCCAAAGAAGGTGGGCGCTCTAGGAATTGAGTGTATATTCTCTTATTCTTTCTCTTTACTGCTATCAGGTCTTGACATGAAATACAGAACACTCCAAAACAATGATGTTGGTGTTTAGGTTTAATATCTACAAGCTTTCACATGGTGGACCACACTTCGTCACGTGCAGGAGAAGTGGTATAGGCTCACACATGTATGTTTAGAGAGTTACAATATGGCACATAAGCACAAATCAGGGAGAGGGGATATCAGGAATGCACACTGAAGGGATACAATACAAATGATGATGATGATGATGATTAAGTTTTTTTTTGGCGCATTAGCAACGAGGGCCATAGGGATACAATACAAAGAGCAGAATTATAAGTCTACTTGACTATACCCTATGCAAGAAGGTCAGCCTTTTGCGCGGACCCTCAGCTCTACTCTTGTGCACGGAGAACAGGGGCCCGATGCTGAACTGATCTTTATCATTACATTTAAAGTTGGCGCGCTCCGAAGCTGCTGTGGTAGGCTTGCGCAAGAGCTCGTGGCGTCACGTCGAGACTGGGAGGTACCCGGGTTCGAATCCCTGTGCCGACTGTGCTGTCTGGGGTTTTCCTCAGAGGCCTTCAGACATGTGTCGGCACAGTTCCCTTAGAAGTCGGCCCAGGACGCACATTCCCTCAAGGCGTCAGTCGTGACGTTGCCCACCTCTGTGAGGCCGACAACGGCGAGCCCTTTCACCAGCACCACCTCCACCGGCCGAAGCGATGCATTTAACGCTCGTTATGGGATAACGACAAGTTGAACATCGGGCCCCTGCCTCACTTAAATCGCTCTCAAATAATGTACCAGAACAACTGCACGAGTGGTTCACGTTGGTTTGTCATTGGGCACTCTTCTTTTTGTTGTGCCTATCTAACATCTCGCAATGGGCTCGCTCGTGGGGAACGAGCAGGCCGACAGCGCCGCAGAAGCAGCACTCTCGTCTCGGAAGCGGACCCGTATTGTTCTGCTCAGAGGAGACCGCCGTTCAATTCTGCGACGTCTAGTGACACCCCTGGCTTCCCGCCAACGGACAACCGACATTCTTCCCCCCTCTATGTTGAACAGAGTTGATCCCACGCTCGCTTTCCGCATGCCACGAAACACATCTCGTCAGGATGCTGCATTAATCCACCGCATGCGCCTCGATGTGGCCTTTACAGCTCAGTGGCGTTACCGCTTGAGACAAATTGATTCTCCCACCTGCTGCCACTGTGGTGCTCTTGAGGATCTGGAGCACATTCTTCTTCATTGCCCTCACTACGAACCTTCCCGAACCACACTCTCCGAGTCTCTTCGTCAGCTGGACTCTCGCCCTTTCTCCCTACCGAAATTGCTTGGTCCCTGGCCCAATCCAGCCCAGCAACGCTCTGCGCTCAAAGGTCTTCTGACATTTCTGGACACCATCGGACTTCGATCGTTATTGTAAAGGGGCACGTTATTTTATTCCCCCCATCCCACCAAGCACTGGGGTAGAGTATCGCCTGTTGCGATGAAACTCCCCACTCTCCAAGGCCGAAAATACAGTTGTTGTTGTTGTTGAAACATAATTGTGACAATGCTCAACACTTCTCATTTGGGCGAAGAACACTTCGGCACCATGACGACACAGCTGCGAAACCTCCTTTCTGCGATAATTGCGTACACTTCGGCCGTAAAAATAGATGCGACTGGATTTAGGCAATGCGACCTTGTCACTGCTGCAGAGACCATGGCACACGAAACACTGCTAGAGGTTCGTGATCCATCTGTGTATATTTCCACGTGATCCCCAAAGGAGTGTTTCAATCCCTCAAACTCCTGTTTAAGAACCAGGGGCAATGTAGCCTTCTTGTCATACTTTGTTAGGGAATAATTGTAGCCAGGTTTTGGTTGCCACAGGGGAACTTCCAGTCCGGATTCTAAGATCCAAGAATCCCGACAAGAGAAATAATAGAGTTCTTGATAGTGTGATACCCTCATGCTGAACGGACGGACAATTGATGATCTACTTATGAAAAGTCGACAAAACTGTGTGCCCTGGACACAAGACAATGCAGGGTGTTCATGATAGCTTTTAATTTTAAGGGCGTAGAGAATATTGAGGTAGCAACGACGTCTCTCCAAAGATCATTCGTTGCACTCTACGTACAAACTCTCCACTGGTGAGGTTCGGGAAGCTCCAAGCGCTTACCGTAGCCCTTGATGATGTATAGGGTCAATCAATTTAAGGACAGACGGTCGAGCTGAACCATATACTACAGAACCGTAGTCCATCTTTGACCTAATTACTGAGATGTATATTTTGTGCAGCATATCTCTGTCTGCTCCCCTGGTCTTGTGTGGTCTTGGTCTTGTGTGGTCTTGGTCACCTTCATCAAAGCCAACGATTTCATACATTTTGTCTTCAGTTCTTTGACGTGTGGCAAGAAAGTGAGTTTTTTGTCAAAGAATTTCCCAGGAATTTGTGTTCGTCCTGGACTGCAAGGTCCCGACCATTGATGGACAGTGTTGGGCTTGGAAGTAGTCCTCTTTTCCTGGAAAATAGGACACACACAGTCTTTTCTGGGGAGAACTTAAATCCATATTGGTCAGCCCATCTGACAAGTCTGTTTATCGTCAGCTGCCTCTCACATGTATTCAAATTTGTCGAGGAGTAGGAGATTTGCACATCATCGACGTACAGCGAGTAAGACACAGAAGGAGGAATTGCGGTAACTATTGAATTAATTTTCACAATAGAAAGAGTCACACTGAGAACTGAACCCTGAGGTACTCCGTTTTCCTGAACAAATGGCCTTGACAGGGTGGAACCCAGCTGTCCCCTGAAGGTTCTCCCGTGAAGAAAGTTGACGACACAACGTAAAAGTCGGCCTCTTATGCCTAAGGAATGCAAATCTCGTATGATACCATACCGCCATGCAGTATCATACGCTTTTTGTAGGTAAGAAAATACCGAGACACAGTGACTCCGCCTGACAAATGCCTCTCTGATTGCGGTTTCCAAGCGGACAAGATGATCTGTAGTAGAACGCGCAGCTCGAAAACCGCATTGATTATTGTCTAGGCAGTTATTCACTTCGAGGTAATACACCAGCCTGTTATTAACCATTCTCTCAAAAGCTTTCCCAATACAACTAGTGACAGCAATGGGCCTATAGCTTGTAGGGTTTGATGGGTCCTTTCCTGGTTTCAGGAGAGGAATTACTGTAGCGACCTTCCATGCTGACGGCATTTGCCCACTACCCCAGACGTCATTGAAAAACTTGAGCAAACCTTCTTTGGATTTTTCTGACAAATGGACAAGCATGGAGTAGGTGATTCAATCTGGGCCCGGAGCACTAACATTTACTGATGATAGTGCCTGCAGGAGCTCACGGGCAGTGAAAGGTTGGTTATATGCACAGTTCTGATCTCCCGTTGTTGTGACAATTCGCTGTTCTTCACGTCGCTTGACACTTAAGAATTTGTCTGTGTAATGGGAGAAATTTGATATATTGTGAAAGTGCTGACCCAGTACATCAGCTTGTTCATTTAGGCTCTGGCATGGAATTCCATTTACCTCAAGCAGAGGGACAGAAAAACTTCTGTACTCTCCTTTGATCTTTCTGATTGTGTCCCACACTATCTTTGATGGGGTCTTGTGCGTTAAAGACGAGACAAAATTGCGCCAGGAGGACCGCTTGGCCTGGCGCCGTGTCCACCTTGCCTTACCACGTGCCTTTTTGAAAGTTAAGAGGTTCTGTGGTGTGGGGTACCTACGAAAGACACCCCAAGCACGATTTTGTTGCTTCCGTGTATCCTCGCAGTCCTTTGTCCACCATGGCTTTGGATGCCTAGGTGGACGGGAGGAGGTCTGCGGGATACTCTGAACAGCAGCTTCCAACATAACGTTGGTAATAAAATTGTTGGTGTCGTCGATCGACATTCCATTAAAAGATACTGGAGTGAACTCTGATTGTTCTTTGAATAAACTCCAGTTGGCTTCTCGGAGCTATGCCCAAAGCGCTGGCATTTGAAACAGCGCTTCGGGTTGGGAATGAAAGGTCTAACGTGACATTTGAGATAGCCGGCTTTTATGGTCGATGGGAGTGTGTGACGCCTGAAGGAAAGGATTACATGTTTTGTGGGAATCTCTTTGCCCTCTCTGCGCATGGTTATTCTTTTTGCAGAAACAACACCCTCTTCCGTCAAACCGTCCTCAATCTCAGACTCTGAACAGTCCAGCAGCACGTCTTGGGAGATCACGCCCTTCACTGTGTTTAGTGTTCTGTGAGGCGTTACCGTCACAGGTATATCGCCAATCTGTTTCAGTGACTCTAAAGCTGTACTCTGCTGCTTGGTTTGCACCTCAATCTGGATATCCCCTGTACGAAGTTTCCTGGCCTGATACGACTTCCCTATTGCTTGTTCGATAACTTTGGCTGTCACAAATGGTGATAACTTGCCTAAAGTACTAGTGTCATTGTCAGCATGAATTATCAAAAACTTTGGAAACCACGTTTCCGCAGGTGTTTCTAAAAAATCCATTACTCGTCCTTCGGTGCGGAACCGTTTTCGGTCCCGATCGTTTCTTTTGGGGTTACGTGATGCCGTAAAAGAATATACAATGTTCTGTGCAAATGTCCTGTCGTCCACCACGGAACCCAACTACGGGATCGCGCTCCACGCGATAACACGTACGTTCGTACTATACCCAAGTGCAGCTTCGCAAGAGGTGAAAGAACTGCACACGGTTGACCCTTGCCGCCAAAGAAGGTGAAATGAGAAAGGGGAAGAGAGGAGAGTGCAGAAAGAAAAGGTAGTGAAAAGTAGATGGCGACTAGCTGAATAGTCCTGGCCGGGCCTTCCAGGACCACCCGTCTACGGGAAGCAGGGGCCAAAACAGTGTGTTGTTTTCCCGGAGGGGCCCCCAAGGGTCCAAACCAACCTCCGAGTCCACTCAACTGCCAGGATCCCCCTTTCCCCAGACACGGGAAAGCCACGCACAGCTACACGTGGGGGTCTCCCTCCTGCGGCGACCCAACCGTGAGTGCAGGAGGGGGCTACTGCGGCTGCTGCCGGGCGATGGGGGCGCCAAGTTCCCGACGCCGGGATACAGCATTCATGTATGGCACACATTCTGTTGTAGCAGATATGCCAGTGTAGCAGATATATCAGTGTAGCAAGTATGCCAGTGTAGCAGGTATACAGATGCAAAATTTCCGGAAATTTTGGATCGCTCGAAAAAAAAAACCGGTTCTTTTCGGGTTTTTTTCCCGAAAAATTGGAAGAAATGGAAACAAAACCGGTTACTGCTGAGTGCTGAGTCGAACCATTGCCGGCCAAGCCACAGCATACAATGAGCTAGAAACCATGGTAGTGTTCACCCTTTAGGCATAAATGCAGAGCAGAGCATTCGATGAGACTGCTGTCTACTCAGCGATAGGTAATTGGAACAACCCGTCCACTCCGACCAGAACTCCGACATTAGGTGAACGCGATGGCGATCGCTTGGAATAGCCATAGTGGTGGTGCAATAAGTTAGCAATAAGTTGGTGGTCGTTGGCGGATTAGAGGCACCTAAGGCACTGTTGGCGGTCTGGAACGCATCAAAAGCACGAAAATTTACATTTTTGAATTTTGTCGACAAGAAATTTTAGTCAATTTTTCCGGAGACGAGGAAAAAACCGAAAAAAACTATTTTCCCCAAAAAATTTCCAGTTTTTTTCCGGGGCTTATCCCGGGGCATCTTTAAGCAGGTAAGCTAGTGTAGCAGGTATGCCAGTGTAGAAGGTACGGCGAGACATACGAGTACCAATTTACGAGATGAAGCTATACTACGTTGACTACTCGCTCATTCCTTGACCACATCAGTCACCATACTCAATGAGTGAACGTACTACACTAGCGTGCACATGAGAGCGTCAGTTTGATGAAGAATCGTCAGTTTGATGATGGGCAATCGGATGGCACATTGTTTTCGTATGACCATTCAACATGGCGGCACTCGCAACCACGCAATTTTACGGGACCACGAGGCAAAGTAAGTTCGTTTTGTGCAGTTTATGTATTTCTAGAGTGAAAAATTATGTGTAATTAGGCGCAGTATTTACTCAGGCACACCGAGAAAGGGAAAATAGTCTGTACTGGTGTTGCATTTCGAAAACTAGAGAGGCCGAATATTGTTGTCCACTGTGATGCCCTTTAGGAACGTAGGCCGGTTTCACCAGCACCGGTTAATTTGAAACCGAGATGAAGGGCTGCTAAAACCTCTAGTTAACACATGGCTATTTTTTGCAAATGGTAATTCATGACTTGATGAATGCTTCAAAAACAATAGCGCCCATTAGTGAACCAGAGTGAACCGCTAAATTCAAGTTTAGGGACCATTGATCTTGGTTCCAATGTTGATCGGCGTTGGTGAAACCGGGTTAAAAGAAATGTTTGTGAAGCAGACGAGCAGCGTTAAATTTAGGTTAGGTGATGGTTTATTTCGCTTCAAATGTTAATCGGCGTTGGTGAAACCGGGCCTAAAGCAGATTTTCGTTCGCTTTTAGGGCCCAGGAGATCCGAACGAGCGGTTGTAAGGACTGAGACTGCTGAGCAGATTCTGGAAGCGATAGCTGCAAATGACGCATCGGATTTAGAGCTATCAGAGAGCGAAAATGAAGGCGATGCAGTGGATCCAGGTATGGAGGCCGAGGACAATGATCCAGACGATGACGAAGTGTCTGAGAGCGAGGATCATGAGTCCGACGAATGCCCCACATGGCGACGAAGCAGGAGGTAAAGAGATTAGTTTTCTGTGGCGAGTCTCTCACCAATTTCTTGAACACAGACTCTGCACTACCTGGATACCCGTGTACCAGCCCACGGCAGACACCCTGGATATCCGGAAGCAATGGACTCCATTGCAGTACTTCGAACAATACATTGACCAGGGTATGCTTGACGCTATGGCAGATGCAACAAATTTCACCAGCGTGATGGTTACTGGGAAATCACTGAACACAACAGGACAAGAACTCAGGAAATTTTTCGGAGTGACGATCTGGATGTCGTGTCTTGGATTCAAAAGAATACGAATGTATTGGGAGAAGGAGACAAGAGTCCCAATCATCTCCAGCAGCATCACCAGACAGCGTTATTTCGAGCTTCGAAGCAGGCTAAAGGTAGTGAAGGATATCGAAATATCTCCTGATGAAAGGAAAAAAGACAGGCTGTGGAAGATCCGACCCTTGCTGGCTCGAGTACTACAAGGCTGTCACAGTCTTCCACGCGAGCTGTGCCTAAGCATAGACGAGCAGATGGTTCCATTCACAGGAAGGACATCCCTCCGTCAATACGTTCCTCGAAAACCAAATCCTGAGGGACTAAAAAACTTTGTGTTGGCCTCCCCTGCAGGTCTGATTATGGATTTCGAGATTTACCAAGGAAAAGGCACATTCCCAGATGGAGCACAAAAGAGTCTAGGTGTCAGAGGATCTGCAGTTATGAGACTGGTTGAGACAGTACCGCCTGGAACAGACCTGTATTTTGATCGCTACTTTACATCGCCTTCCTTGCTCGATGAGCTTGCTGCAAAAGGAATAGCTGGAACCGGTACCGTAATGAAAAATCGAATTCCAAAAGGACTAAAACTAGCATCTAAGAAAGACCTCAAGGTTAAAGGTCGGGGGACGTCTGAACAGTGGACAAAGAGTGATGGTAGAATGTGCGTTGTACAGTGGTACGATAACAAACCCATCATCCTCATGTCATCAGTGCATCAAAAGGACCCAGAAGATGAGTGTAGAAGGTGGTCGTCGAGCTCCATGGAGCACATTGCAGTTAAGAGACCCGCCATTGTGTCAAAATACAACCAGTCAATGGGCGGAGTGGACATGGCGGACAGAGTGATCAGTTACTATCGGATAAGTTCCAGGGTTAACAAGTGGACGATCAGGACGATGTTTCACCTGTTTGACATTTCCCTTTCCAACGCATGGATCCAGTACCGATGAGACAATATGAAGATGCAGAAAAGAAGAAAAGAGATTATGCAGCTCATGGAGTTTCGAATGACAGTTGCACGGACACTGATAGCACAAGGAAGTGAGCAAGAGGAGTTCGATGCAGAAGACGACGACGACGATGAGGAATGGGAGCCTAAGAAACGGGCTCCTGTGCCACCCGAAGAGGTCAGGACAACGGCCGCCCAGCATTTGCCAAGACTAGCATCAGTACCACACAGTTCAAGGTGCCGTAACAAGTCGTGCACCAAAAAGACAAAGTTCTTCTGTGTGAAGTGTAAGAACTATTACTGTGTTACACGCGAGCGTTCTTGTTTCGAAGAGGCGCACACCAAGAAAGCATGAACCATAAAAGATAATAAAAAAAGAGTGTTTTGCTGTGTTAATCACATTGGTCAACATCATTGATTACCTGGTTAGGATCTGGTACCTGAGGTCCAATGTCCACAGAAATTGACATGCATCTGCGAATTAACTACTGGAATCGCACAAAAAATGAGCTTCACTTTTCTTCCCTATGACTTCCTCACCTTGGGAAAATCATTATAACAAAAAAATATCGCGGAAATGTACGCTGGGCCTCAGGAGGATACTACGTTGACTACTCGCTCATTCCTTGACCACATCAGTCACCATACTCAATGAGTGAACGCACTACACTAGCGTGCACATGAGAGCACGAGCGTCAGTTTGATGAAGAAATTTCAGTTGATGCGGCATCATTCTTTTCAGTGTGTAGTTGCAGGAACTGTGAAGCCTGGAAATGAAGACGTCAAAACGACCAGTTAATAACTATCACGAACTCAAACATACAGGCGGCAAAAGGAGTACATCGCTTCTGTTCTTCAGCAGTCAGACACAGATTCTGACCAAGAAACCTGCAGAAGTCTTCAAGAAAGTGACAGTGAATAAAGTGCCTGCAAAGACGATGTAATAATGAACATTGAGAAAGGAAGCGTGTCATCTCTCCCACCAGAAAGCAGGTCTTTTCACGCAGTAGAGCTGAAGTTACACTTCTTCCTTCACCTTATGACAACACCGAGGCTGAGCAACAGCAGGACGAAAGTAGGACTGACTTCGAAGATTCTTGAACGACTTGTCATTATCAAATGGCATCACCTAGAGGGCACTTTTACAGCTGCTCTGACGCAGGAACATTGTTAGCTACACCAAGGCAAACTCGCATGCACATAGTTTCGCTGGGCCATTATTGAGATTTGCCACTGGCGCACATCTTGGCAAACCTATTTTCGTTTCCATGGCCAACAAGGGACATTCCGAATGGATTATCGCTTATGATCTACACTGACGGGGTTAACCTGTCAAAGAGTAGCCTCGGCCAGTTCTGGCCAATTATTGGCTATATTCCAGAAATACCTGATAGCTCTCCGCTTTTGAATGGATGCTATCACAGACACTCAAAGCCCGCATTATGTGATGATTTCCTGAAAGGATACACTGCAGATATCACGCATTTTGCGATTGCCGCATTTTATGATTGAGCTTAAGACCTTTACTTTAGGTGCCCCTGTCAGGGGCTTCGTTTTCGGGATAAAGCGATACACAGGCAACTACGGCTTTGGGAAACGTAACCAGCAAGGACGGCGAATTGGCGGCGCCAGGTTTTCTTCGAAACGGATGCTCCACCTCGGACAGATGAGGACTTCCGCCAGAGAACACAAACTCTCCACCGTAAGACTCACACACCCATAACCGGTCTCCCAAAAGGACCTGTCACAGCATTTCCGTACGAGTATATGCATTTGGTTTGTTCGTGTGTTGTCAGAAAAGTCATCAATCTCTGGTCCGCAACTTCTCCTGTATCCATAGGACGACTGTCTACTCGTAACTTCCAGCAATTGTCAGATCGCTTCTCGACCATGAAAAAAATAAAAATAAAAATGTGTGCTCGGAATTTGCTGGGAAACCATGAACCCTTAAGAAGGTGGGAGGGGACAGAGTCCTGGCACTTCATCCTGTATACTGGCCGTGTTGCCACGAGAGGTCTTCTGAAAGATATGTACGAACCACAATTCCTGTTGCTTCATGTCGCCATATCTATATTCTGCAACCACAATGTGTACATGGAGCAGAACCAGTATGCTAAAGAGTTACTTGCCTATTTTGGTGCACAGTTCCCGCACCTTAATAAGGTAACCACAATGTCACTTATACTGTACATGGACTCGTGCATTTAGCCGACGATGCTATGTGTTTGGTCATTTGTTCTATTTTAGTGCTTTCAAGTCTGAAAGCTGCAGCCTGAAAAAGTTGATCAC
Organism: Ornithodoros turicata; assembly: GCF_037126465.1. Taxonomy (NCBI): domain Eukaryota; kingdom Metazoa; phylum Arthropoda; class Arachnida; order Ixodida; family Argasidae; genus Ornithodoros; species Ornithodoros turicata. Next base: position 74,647,461 of record NC_088203.1, on the reverse strand, counting down.
TGCGCCATCAAACCCTCTACTCAGCTCTCAAATAGAGTGGCAGAACTCAGGACTGCAAAGCACACATGTACTACCTCAGGATCACAACGCACTCATCGAACTAAAATTGCCTCATGACAAAGGTCCCAGCTTTGGCAATGAACATGTCCACCAATGTCGCACAGCAGTGCTTCAGACATTTCAGTTATCGACAGGTACAGGTGATGGTTGCTGTGCACTCAGCGATGGCACAACTGTGGTCGTTGAAAACATTGTAACGAAGGACTGTGGCAGCAGCTTCATGTTTGGGAGGAAGTTCTTGGAGTATGCACCAGAATCTTTTAGCCTCGGTCGCAGGACGTAGTCGAGTTCATACTCTCGACACCAGACGCCATCAGTCGGCGAGTGAACAGCGGGTTGAATGCGCGGGTGCTCTAGTAGGCAACCTGTTCAGTTCGCCTGAGCGCACCTGCTACGGTGTATTCTTCTGGACAGCATTGCGCCGTCTTTGGCTGTAAGAACAATCAACGGAAGCACAAGCTCCTCTTTGAACAAATGCGTGATGTGCACAACGGCAAAAGGAGCAGCTGCATGTGCGGCGTGTATTCGCTATTCGTGTATTCGTGTTTCCGGCTGCGCCCGAAGACTGCAGAGAATGGGTAGTCGTCCTCAACAGGAAGGGTTTCGAACCTAGCAAAGACGCACGGGTAAGTGTACTTTACGTCAATCATTACACGTTCCTCTGCACCAGTGCCACCATAGGAAACAAGCTTGAGAGTGTGCAAACACGAAGCCCACGGTCATGCTTGTTTTTCTGGGGTTCGTGCACCAGCTAGCCCGCATGTATGCCATTTTATCTGTGCACCAGCGTCACGCACGTCTGTCGTCAGGCTGTCTGTTGGTTTTACAGGTTTCCCTGGTCCGAATACCCATAGAGATTTCCTACAGGTTTCAATGGGGTGCTGTGGGTAGCTGTGGATCCCATGGGCCTCACAGGTACCCATAGACGTTCCCACATATTCCTACAATGGGTTCCTATGGGCCTCCAATGGGTTCATGTAGGATCTTATGGGTAGTCATACTAACAGATAGAACCTGTAGGTCCTATAGGTCCTGTAAGATCCTGGGCAACATGGTACCTAGAGTGTCCCATAAAGTGAAATTGAAACACTTTGCCGTATTGACGGTTCAGATCTTCCTTAAAAAATGTGTTAGCGGCGTACACACGTTGACAGATGGAGAAAGACAGCAGGAAGGGGGTAAGCGTGTATCCTGAGCCAACTTTGGTGGGAACTGTGCCGACATCCATCTGGCAAATGCCACATGGTATCGCGTACGGTATATGCTATGCCACATAGAATGGTAGACCCTTCCTTAGAATGGTACGTTGTTGCCCTGTAACAAATGATTCCGGCCTCCAAGGGACATTCGAATGAAAATCACACACGAGTAGACACGGAGTGCAAGTTATATTTACAAATATATCTACAAATATATACACTTCAAGCTTAAAAAGGAAATTTGCGTGTACACTTCAACATAAAAAGACAAGTTAACTACAATAAAAGTGCAGAAAGCATAACCATAATATGTAGAAAAATTATGTGTGACACATACGTACAAACAGAGGTACAAACATGCTTTATTTGTCAGGGAGCCACAAGAGGAAGCTGGAGGCAGAAAATGATCTTCCAGCAAGGCTTGAAAGCAGCCAGGAAACGGTCAACAGGTTCCTGGAGGAGAAAATCAATGATATTCGAAAGTCCGGAAGAAGAGTAGTTGCTATTCCTTCGGAATAAAAGTGTTAAGTTTCATTTCGACTGACTTTTAACCTCACCGCGCCACGTTGCATGTGTATGATGTCATAGTAATGCCCTAGGGGGACCTATACGATTCTACTTATACCGGAAGACTACCTATAGCAACGATGGACCCACATGGACCTATATGTCCACTTGGTCGTATATGGGCCTATGGGGCCTACAGGAAGCAATTGGTCCTATGGGGCCTATAGGAAGCAATTGGTCCTATGGGGCCTGTGGGGATCAGTCCTACAAGTCCTATAGGGTTTCATAACACCACAAGGCCTTATAGGAATTCGGACCAGGGTTGGTCCATCCACTTCGTTTACGCCAAACAGACTGAACGCAACCCGTGTCCCATGCTGCAGCTTGGCTAAGCAAAGAAGGCAAGTGCGCAACAACAAACGAACATAGATTATCAAAAATTATCTGTGGTCTCGTCGATACTAAAGTACAGTCACCTTTAACACACAAGTCACACGTGGAAGGAGGCCAATAACCAGACACATCCATCCAGTTGCTTGTGCTGCGTCAGACACAACTCCAGAGGATGTGAACACTCAGGTACGACCATTTGAAACAAGGTTATTCGTTACAGAGAGTTCACGTTACCAAGCCATGGATACGACTATACATGCAGAGAAAATGTGTTTCATTATCTGTTACATCAGTATATATTGTTAACAGCGGCTGTTAATAACATAGCATTTCTCAAGCCGTGCAGACAAACATTTGTGATGCACGTAAATGGTTTGCTTCTGCTGAGGCCTCACAGAGCATGGTGACAGTGGTTGACACCACACTACATCTCCTGCGCCTGCTTCCGGTGAGCCGCACAGCATGTGGGCGGACGACAGCTGGGCTACTGACGTTGACGCTATTGCTCTTGACCTCAGCACCTGTGACCATCAAGATCCGGAGAATAGCACAAATGAAAAGTGTGATCAGGCTTCCCAGGCCGAGCCTAGTGTACGCTCTGTTGGAGTTCAGTGGGAGGCTCCTTGTGAGAGCGCGTTACAAGATCATTCATAATCCACGCCGCAAGTAAGGACAGTGTGCTCCGAGACACAAACCATGCAGGAGAACTCTTTGACTGAGGGCCTCTCGGACTCAGTGTGCCACTTTTACACTGCATTTTCTTTGGATGCGTCTTCGAAGCTAGTGACTACTGTGTCTTTAACTCCCACTGGTGTTACTGACCCTGATGAGGCTCCGGGATGAGCTGCTATACTATCATCTAGCCATAAGGTTTGGCATATGTGTCGCCAGAGTTGGAGGGTCTTTCGTTGGATGGTTCTCATTCTGAACAGCATCATGCGAAACGTTGTGGTGTGGTTGCCATTCGAGACAATTTTAAGAACCATGCCATTTCATTTCAGTGCCAGTGGGTACGCCAACACAACTTGCCCTGTAGATTATACTGAAGTCCAGATGGAGCGGCCAAAGACGATTTACGCACGGGGACAAAGTTACAGTAACTACAAGGGCTGTAACACTGTCAAGTTCCTAGTCGCAATAGCCTCGAGTGGGTTTATCATGTTTGTCTCGCGGATAGGCGTCTGGCAAATTTATTGTCGATGACTCCCAATTTTCAGATTACTAGCACAATTTGATTTGATTCGGGTGGGTTTTATTGGCGCATCAGCTACTAAGGCCTATTACTAGCACAAGAACCAAGAGGTTATGGCGTACAGGGGTTTCGCACTTATAGCTTCGATGAAAGAGAAGGGGGTCAGACTAAATATGCCAGACTTTTTAAAAGGTAGACACCAGTTTCCTGAAATGAAAGCTGCTGTGTCACGGAGGATATCGCAGCTGCGAATCCATGTGGAGCGAGCTATCAACAGGATCAAAACATACAGAATCCTCAAAAGCTCCCTTCCCATCCACCATAAGAAGTTGCCGGACAGCATAGTACTGGTGTGTGCGGGAATGTGTAACATGAAAGGACAACTCATTTCCCCAAAGAACAGTGACGATGAAGCTAGTGCACAGCACGATGAGCGTTGCTAGTGCATGTGAACATGCAAAGCTACTGGTGTCGAAATTGCATTGTTTCTAAATTGAAGTGGCTGCCTTCTTGTACAGCAGCACATAAAGCTTTCCTTTCTGAAAACATGGATTTGCCTGCATGCAACAGTTGTTTCTGTTTGTTATTGTTATTTTGTAATTTGCTTGTCATTTTGTTGATATTCACAGTGTTAGTGGAAAATTAGGATGAGTTGTTCCTCTTCTTTTTTTTTTCATTTCTTCCCGCCCGCTTCGTCTTGATGACTCATTTGCAAACCGGACAAAAGCAGCACCACCGTTTGAGCAGAACTGTTTGAGCGCTGGAAGGCTACTGAATTCAGACAATTTTTGTTGTACTCGGGTCCTGTTGTTCTGAGGAAAATCCTGCCGCAGTCGGTGTACATACATTTTCTGCACCTGCATGTTGCCATTCCTCTTCTGTCATGTAAATCATTGACGTGCTTTCTCAACTATGCTGAGCAGTATGTGCTTGCTGTTTTGTTTTTGTGCTTTGTGCTGCGCTGTAAGTCTGTCTACGGCAAGGAATCGCTGGTATGTAATAGTGCATGGGCTTATTCAGTTAGCCAATGACTGTAGTCACCTTGGTAGTCTGATGATTTCAGCTGCTTTCCTTTCGAGAACTATTTGAAAAACTTAAGAAAGTTGTGAGATCTGGGAATAACCCCTTGCAGCAGTTCTATAGCAGACTTGTGGAGCAGCAAGAGTGGCCCGTTGTCGAAAATGAAGAGGATACTCAACTGCCATCGTCATGGCATTCTAGTGGTTCTGCACTCTCCTATCCTAACTCGAGGCAGTACCACAAAGCAGTCTGGATAGACGCAGTTATAACACCTCGAGCACCTGACAACTGTTCACACTGGGAACAGAGCTGTTGTTATATCAAACTTTCTTGTGGATGGGAGCAACGTAATCATTGTGGAGAAGCTTTGTAATATTGAGGGTGACCTTTTTGCTCATCTAGGTCGGTCATCACCATTGTTCATATGTCGCCTGCTCGTCCGAACGAGACATTTTTATTTTCTGATACTGTGTGCAAGGGCCGGCTTATTCCGCTTGGCCGCAAGGGTGTTTTCTTCCCATTGTTCCATCTTCTTTGAGACATATTTCTTTTTGAAAATTGAACTGTTTCCATTTCTTCCTTTCTTACTGTAATACACCCTGGTTTCTGTACAGTAACGTTACACTTTGGAAGTGTTATCTCATATAATCATGTGTGAAGTGCATCAGTAAATTACCTGTTTCCCAATCTCCCGGTGTCGGGAAAGTGGCGTCCCCATTGCACGGCAGTGTTGCCACAATAGCCCTCTCCCGCAATCACGACAGGGTCGCCGCGGGAGAGTTGACCCCCACGTATAGCTGTGCGTGGCTGTCCTGTGTCTGAGGGAAGGGGGTCCTGGTACTTGAGTGGACCCAGAGGTTGTTTTGGACCCTTCGGGGCCCCTCTGGGAAAGCAACACACCACTTTGGCCCCTGCTTCCCATAGACGGGTGGTCCTGGAAGGCCCGGCCAGGACTGTTCAGCTAGTCGCCACCTCCCACTTTCATCACTTTCTCGTAGATACCAACTGTCTCGAACACCCTCAGATATCAAGAAAGCCTTCCTAAATGTTCGACTGAAGGAATCTGACAAATCAAAGGCCGCGTTTGTCACAGCGAACGGACATTATGAGCTCATCCGCATGCTTTTTGGCTTGTGTAACGCTCCCGCAACAATGGAAAGCGTCATGAACGACGGCTTACACCACCTAACGAACACCGGACATGCCGAAGTTTGTATGGATGACATCTGCGTGTATACTGACAAGACTGATCAACACGTCCAACTAGTCAACGACACCCTGCATGGTCTGTGTGCACTGGGCTTGCGGATTGACATCACCAAGTGTTCGTTCATGCCATCTTCGATATCATTCTTGGGCCTCATTGTTTCAAGACAAGGACTTTCAATTCGCCATGAACGTACAGGCGCGATCGCAAATACCCAAGACCGCGAGACAAAACCGAAGTGCGATCATTCTTCGGAGTGACATCTTACTACAGAAAGTACATTAAGGACCTCTCAAAGATCGCACGACCGTTGACTGACTTAACAAAGAAAGACACTCAGTTCATCTGGACAAGCAACTGTGAAACGGCAATGGAGCAGTTGAAACGGTGTTTAACGCACGCGCCCATGCTAACGACGTTCAGTGCTGACTTGTCAAGTGAAGTCCACGTGGATGCGTCACAAAAGGCATTCGGAGCGGTACTAGTGCAACGAAACGAAAGGGACTCCAAAATCATCGAATATGCCAGCAAGAAGGTCCCTGCCTCTGATCAGAACAAACACTCGACAGACCTGGAAGCATTCGCCTTGCATTGGGCAATAATCGATAGGCTTCACTGGTGTCTGCAAGGTCTCTGACATTTCGACGTCTTCACCGACAATTGGACAGTCACCCATCTGATGACTAAACGGATGCCAACCCGACAGTATGCACGACTCATGCTTGATCTAATGGAATACAGTTTCACCACTCTCCACACACCTGGCAGACAAAACATGGTAGCCGACATCTTGTCACGGATTCCGGAGGAAGTGCAAGCAATCCTGGCCATTCGTGCGGATGATTCTCGGACAAACGAAGCGCAGCGACAGGGTCCAGAGCTCAAGCATATCATTGCCGACCTCGAACCTGGTGATGGTCCATCCCAAACAATCGACACGTACTAACTCGTAAACGGCACAGTCATGTACGCTCAACGAAACGACGAGATTTGTGTCCCTCGTGCTGTGGTACCTCGTGTGGTATCTGTTGTGGTACAAGCAAGCTGTAGTGGATGACGACGACTCAGGCATCAGCTGGAGGCTCTCGCACATCTGACCATCAGCTGTTCGACAGCAGCTGATCCAGCTAATCGTACCACAGTAAAACGCTGCTCCCGCACGAACCCTCACGTCTTGTGCTTATTTTATGGTTTCAGCGTCACGGCTGTTACAGCGGCGACGAGGCTGTCTGACGGATAGACCCAGTGCTATCGGAAGTAACCGCTTTTTGTTGGAAGGCCGGACTACTGCTGAGAACAAGCCGGAGCTTCGTCCTTACCTGCAGCGGGAAAGTGAGCTGTCTATTTCTCACGGTTATATTTTACTGGGCATGCACACAGTAATTCCAACGATGTATCGCACTTTGACTTTGGATGTCCTGCACGAGGGTCATCTTGGACAAACTAAATTGAAGTTGCTCGCCAGATCGGTCGCTTGGTGACCTGGGGTTGATAACGACATAGAGTCCAGGGTTAAGCGTTGTGACTCATGTGCTTCAGTAGCGGATGACACTCCACAAGTACCCCTACACCGTTGGGAGCGTCCAGAACGTCTTTGGAGCAGACTCCACGCTGATTTCGCTGAGTACCGCAAGGATCATTCCTTAATAGTGATCGATGCTTACAGCAAATGGCCTGAGGTCATCCAAGTGAAGAGACTAACAGAGGGTGACATTGTTAAAGTGTTTGAAGAAGTGTTCCTGCGTCAAGGACTTCCAGAACAGCTGGTCACAGATAATGGACCACAGTTCACTAGTGCTGAATTTAAGAAGCTTGAGCTTCTTAGAACTGATGGCATACGACACATTTGAACGCCACCTTACCATCCTAACGTAACGATAAACGGAACGCAGCCAGGGACACGGACGAGGAAGTGCACAAACGAACTGCTGACTCTCAACTAACAGAAATCTACTTGCTACACACATTTAAATACAAAAACAAGACACAAGTAATGTGACAACACCTTATCACAATAGCAAAATGGAAAAAACTAGCTGCTCAACACATTTTCCGTGTTTCATGTTCCGTTTATCATTATGTACAGTTACCAACTACCCCGCATTTCTACGCTCGTTTACCTAAGCCAAACGGTCAAGCTGAAAACTGCATGGGATGCACACTGGGATGCACACGGTACATCCCCCGCTTACCTCGTCTCAGTCCTCATAACTCCATGACATCAACATACCACTGTACGCCACCACAGCACGAGGATGACAGCCTACGTTGTTTAGTTATTCATTTTTACTTTTTTTTTTATTTCACCGTGGCATGGCAGTATTATTTATTAATGAGAGCGTCGGCTTATGAATGCGACATTTGATGAAGGTCACGCCCATCTTGAGTTCCTGGACTCCGAGTGATTGAAGAACTAAAGACACGTTCGTACATTTTTTTTAGACCTTGCAATATGTGCGCATCCCAACGACGTAAAATTGCTTGTGTAGTGTGTACGCGTGACACCGAAGCAGCACTTGAGGAAAACGGGGTGCTGACAGAGCCGAACGGGCTGTCCTCCCGCAGTTCTGTTAAACCGTTCCATTACCGGAAACAGCAACGGAAACGTAACGGAAACGAAATTTAAAGGCTGGTATCAGAAACGGATAACGGAAACGAAAATATAGCACTAACGAAAATGGAAACGCTAACGAAAACGTCCGTTAAGCGTGAACCGCATGGCACGAAAAGCGTCCGAATTCTTTCCGAACCGAATTCGGGACCGAACATTTTTCGGATAACAGGATTCTGTGCCGAATTTGGCCCGATCTGGCCAAGCCAGATTTCTCCTCCAAAATGGGAAGTGACGCCAACCGAAAAAATAGAAGCATCCAATGGCTATCCAGCCGGAAGGAGAACCATAGCAACGATGACGTTGCAATTTCGGTTCGGCCAGTTTTCGGACAGTTTTTCATGCCATGCGGTTCACCCTTTATCCTTCCCTTTCCCTTCTCCAACGGCATTCGACATGGCAAACTGGGAAGTTTATTTGAGGGTCCGTACATTATCGTGAAAATCGCTGACAACGCATACATCATTGAGCGACAATTGCCAAATGGAAAAGTAGAACGCAAGCTCGCCACAGCCATGCCAATCAAGCGATACCACAAGCGATACAGTTTGGACCGCGACTCCAGTCTCAGTGTCTTTTTTTTAAATGGCCGACCAAAGCTAACAAGAGGACACCACTTCGACTTCTTCCATAATTTCGCCCACGGAAAACACTCTCCACGAATCAACGTTGCCATTATTTCACGACGACACAGAAGAGCCGGAGCAGAAAGTTCATGCCACTGAAGCTGTCGCAAGGCAACCACGCAACCGGCTACACCTCGATGGCTAGCTGATTACATTACGGACATCAGTTGCGAGGATGCAACATGTTGAACAGCAGCCGTGTAAGCGCAGGAGAGACGACCGAGCGGTAAGGGCGATGGCGACCCAGCAACCATGGGACACACGTGGTTTGGAGGTGGAGAGGAACGAACACGTTTTTTCTTTCTTTTTTTTTTGTGTGTGTGCTTTCGAATATCTTTGTTCATAATCTTCCTGTTCTTTTGGCGCGAACGCGCACAGTTATTCTGTACCGATGTACAATTAAAGTTTGTTAGTTGTATCGAATCGTCCTGGAGCCGACTGCTCCCCCCCCCCCCCCCCCGACAACTGATATGCAGGTTGACTACTTCTCGAAATTTGGTGGGGCATGTCCTCAATACCTTGTGAGGGAGGACACTATTGCGCTCGTTCCTGACAAAATCGGCTGCTCTGCAGTTTAGCTGGGACAAAGGGACGAAGCGTGCATTTGCTGCCCTCTGCCACATCAATTAGCTCATTCTGTATAAGTGCTTGGGTCATTGGTGAATAGACTGTATAGGTAAATAGATCTTGGATTTTAGGCTCTGTTTTTCATTCTAGTATTGTTATGAATTTGCTGGACTTCGCAGGTGCCAACGAATTTGCAGGTGTTCTTCCAAAGTGTAGTGGGTACACAGAAAATGCTGATACAGGAAGCACGGAGACCAAATACGACACGGTCTCAAATGCAGCAAAACCGTTAGTTATGGAAAAGCCTACAAAACAACCGTAGCCAGCAAATCCTTAACGACACAAAGGCCTCATGAATGGGGGAAAACAGGGGGAATATTAACAGAGTTGCCCCAGCACTTCCCCTGTCTCCGTGAACTCTGCTAAATCCCGCCAACCGAGCCATGCGCCTTTTTCCGATCACAATTTTTTTATAGCAGTAGGGCACATTTATGACATTCCTTCAGGTTGTCTATCAGTTTAGATACCACAGAATGCTTGACCTTCTTCTAGAACGCGAGAATGTTTCAGCGTTCTTTTTGTGTTCTAGTCTAATGTTGAAAGATCTTCATGTCTGTCCTACACAGCAAATGTTGGAAGCAAAACGAATTTAATACATTACTCCATTGTATGTGCAACATTTCCCAAGAGACACTCACTATTTCATTGCCTTGATGTGTTACATTTCTTTCCTTGTGACTTTGGTATGTGGTACAGACAAACTGTTGGAACTGGAATACAAAATGGATTCCTGATACCCATACTGGAGATTCCCTACCAGTTGACAGCATGGTGAAAATCTTCTGGGGCTTGTATGGCTCATTTGGCAAGGACTCATTCGAATTCATGAAGCTCAGGAGCAGCTATGCTAGTGTTTACTGTATTTCACTCCTGCCACTGCACATGACAAGGCTGTCGGGACATGTGTTTTCTCATTGTTGAGTGGTTTGCTGCGTCCGAGATCGTGCTGCGTTTTGTGGCTGTGCTCGCTGTCTGGGGCTTTTATTCGCTCGCAGTATTCCCCTTTGCCTACACTGAAACGCTTTTCCTATTGACATTATAGTGTACTGGGCGTGTCTTCTAGTATCATGTCACATTGTAATGCAACGTTGGGTTGTTATAAATGCTCATGGCAGCCTGACATATAAAAGTGAGAGTGAATTTGTACATCTTACTTCAGTAGGGTTGTTTCACGCTTTTTTTTTTCGCACTTTTGCAGCGTGCCTGAGACCACATTATCCTGATGGCTTCTCCATGCACATGACTAGGAAAGTTACACAGCGGTGGCTCTGCGGAGCACAAGACAGGCAGGGAGGTCGTAGCAACAGGCGCCGCGCAGCAAGGAATGAGCAGCCATCTGAATGAGGACAAGCACGCCCACTATTCTTAGGTACATGAAGAACACCCTGCATAGTGGGCCATGTGGTTATTACCACGATTTTATGTTGACAGAAAACCATAATTCGAGTCATACGAGGGGTGTTCAAGTCAAACCGGGACTTTCTGCCGCTTGAGTGTACAAATGGCTCGCGCTACTTCTTTTTCGTCATTTCCACACGCGACAGGCCTCCGCGTTCTACCACGTGGTGGTCGAAAGTTTGTGTAAAACAGAAGACACGTGCTGGACAAGATGGCCGACAATGGGGTGAGCGCACAGATCGAACAGCGAATTGCCATGAAGTTTCTCGTGAATGAAGGCTAAAGTCATCTGAAATCCACAGAAGACTTCAGGCTCATTATGGCCACGATACACTTAGCCGCAGCAAAGCGTTTGAGTAGTGCAAACGGTTCCGAGACGCCCGTACATCAGTGCAGAATGATCCCGACCGGGGCGGTTCAGAGCCCAGTGTCAGAGTTCCTCAGAACATCCAACTTGTGGAGCGCCTGATCCTCAAGGACAGACTGATAACATGTCTCGAACTGGCTCGAAAGACGGACCTTTCTGTGGGAACGTTGAACACTATCATTCGTGAACACCTCCAGTTTCGGAAAGTTAGTGCCCGTTGGGTCGCGAGGCAGCTCTCCGTGTTTGACCGGCAGAGAAGACTGGAAATCTCCGAAGAGCTAAGGTACCGTTTCGACACTGAAGGACAGCCGTTCCTTGATCAGATCATCACGTGCGATGAAACGTGGGTGCACCATTTCACTCCTGAGTCTAAACGCGCATCAAAACAGTGGAAGCATCCGGGTTCGCCAGCTCCCAAGAAGTTCCGAAGCACTCCGTCTGCGGGTAAAGTCATGGCCACGGCTTTCTGGGACACGACTGGCATTGTTCATGTTCATTTTCTGCCCAGTGGTACGACCATCAATAGTGCATATTACTGCCAGGTTCTCACGGATGCGCATAAGGCGGTAACCGCATGGAGCAACTTTTGCCAACTGAACCCGACCAACGGAGCGCCAACTGATACGAGATGAGAGTGAACGGAACGAAAGCGAAGTGTTGCAACCGCATGGAGCAGAATCGCCACGTTGAGGTTGTCATGGTGAAGCTTCGGCCTCGCGCTTGCCGCCTCTTATTGCACGCTATGTGGCAATGCGTAGTTTAGCAAACTGTTGTACGCATTGTCTGGTACCATCAATTATGTTTTAACGATTCTTGAAAAAATAGGGTGCGTTTAGAAATCAACCTAATAGCGAGGTATTGACAAGTAATTTTGAGATGTGACGCTGTGGTGAAACTGATGTCGTGGGTGTTTCTCTCCGGATCTCACGTCGCCGTTGCTTGTTGGAAGACGTCGAGGCATGTTTTCGACGTAGGTTTTGTTGTTTAATCCACGACCCACCACACTGTAGCTGGCAACGCCTAGTATGAACTCAGAACGTGACTCTATTTCAAGTTGGTGTTCTTATATTTAACAAGTTTAACTTTCTAACGCCTTTTTAAACTTCCGATATTAAAATATCGACGTCCAAGTCCGCGCAACGAGCCATGTCCTCCCTGTAGGCAATGCGAAGAGGGCAAACGCCAACAGAATAATGTGGTCACCGGCGATTTTGTCACGTGCTTATTGTGGCAGTTCCTGTGAGGCGGGTTTTCACTGGCGCACACCGTTCCGTCGGGTGGCGTCACTTCCACCCCTCAGACTAAATATCTATCCTTGGCAGAAACCGGCGCATCGGTCGGTCGTCTATTGTTCGCTTAGTAGGTCACCGTTCATTTCACGTTCTACTGCCATTCAGTTGGCAAAAGTGCTCCATGCGGTTGGCTACTAAGGCGCTGAAGCAAAAGCGGCCGGGCCTCATCACCAAAGGAGTCGTCCTCCTACAGGACATTGCACGCCCGCATACCGCGCACCTCACGACACACACCTTACAGGAACTGGGCTGGGAGTTGCTGCCACACCCCCATTACAGTCCAGACCTCGCCCCTAGCGATTTCCATCTCTTCAGGCCACCGAATGCGTTCCTTGGGGGCTGCCACTTCATCTGCGACGACGAGGTCAAGAATGCGTCCGATCATGTTCTTCTTGCTCTTCGAAACTATCACTGTTATTGTATCATCCTGGCTTAAATCAGGGGCACTTCGGAACGGCGACTTCTTTTTATTTGTTACCAAGAGCGTTCTTGTGAGGGTTCAAATTGTATAAATACAATCATCAGAGAAATAATCCCGATAAATGAACGGTTAAACACATTCATATATCACAATGGTCGGAAAGTCATAATAAAAACCTGCGGCACTGTTGCCGCTACCTTCCATACAAACAATACGACAATGGTTTCCATATTTAATGGAAGCTACACGGGTACGTGGTACTTTCTGTACAACGTCCGACTTTCGTTACTGAAATGTTGTGATGGTAATTGCAGTACTTTCCATGGTTTGTCATGTCTCTTGTTGGTCCAACTACATGATGTCTCTTGTATCCTAGTTTTGCAGGGAATATGAAAGACTGCAGGGAAAGCATCCCATTGATTGCATGCAGCAGGGAATGGACAAAGTCAGGCGCCTTGCCCTCTCTGGAAAGATACAGTGCAGACCAGAACTTGTCCAGAAAATAAAGGACATATACCAGCTCTGCCCCCCGGAGAAACTCGCAAGAGACGTAAGTGCTGCTTCCTGGGATCACTATGTTGTGGGCTGCTGTTAGCCTCTCTACTGATATGTCAAAAGCCACTGGTCTTTTAGTCGATACTGCTCAGTGCAGTGCATATAGCAGTTCTTTCACATCTGCAAGCGGTGTATGACCTGATGGTGGCCTGTGAACGTGTAAGAGAGGCAGCTGCATTGGATGTCCTATCTGCGCGACATGATGTAAGTATTCATTACCTGTCTAACTCAATCCCTTCACAGGCTGTGTGTAGCCATGCTAACTTTGACACCTTTGTCATTCTTCTTCTTTTTCTTTCTCTTTTTTTACAGAAGGAGGTACCAGCTACGCCATGTGTTGTATATGCCGGGGAAGATCTCCCCACTGCAGTGGAACTGCACCTTTATGTTGACCGGGTGAAACGTTCCCGTGTCATCGAAGCTGGGGAGGGCCTAGCTGTCATGATGGCGGCGCATTTCATATTTCATATTGAATACAACAAGAGCGCGCTTAATTCTGCTTGCGTTCTTGAGCGTTTGTGCTGATGCAACACCGCTAGGGTCACCAGCTCTGAAATTTCTGAATGCCTGCAGCAAGTAATCACCCAATAAATATTCCTTTGATGTGCTTTAGTTTGCATTCTCCATACGGGGAGCACGAGGCATGCCTGAGACCCCGTGGGGCGCAGTTTAGGGGAATATCTGGTGTAATAGGGGTGTAGATCTATCACAAGGGTGTGACGTAATGCACACTCTCTTGGAGTGTCATTGGTTACACCCTTCAAAAGGGTGTAACTATTACACCAAAAAGGAGGTGAGTTACCCCTTTTTACATCAGGAAGGGTGTAAAAAGTTTTAGTGTGTGTATATGTCTTGGAGTAGTCTTCTACTGGCGACTAAGGGTGAACCCGAGAGAGGGAAATTATGGACAGAGACAGTCACAAAATCGTGTCCGTCTCTGTCCGTAATTTCCCCGTATCGGGTTCAGCCTTAGTGTTCAGCATGTACCAGCTAGTCTTCTACTGTTAAAGGGGCACTAAAATGCAAAATCAACTTGCCCTCAAACGAAAGTCCGTGTTTCAATTAGTGCCAATCCAAACAAAATCAGTTCACACAACGCTAGCGCTTATAAGAAAAACGCAACGAAAAGAAGGTCTCTGGCGGCAACGGATGGGATCCCCAGGAGGCAAACATTGGCGGCATCCAATAAGACAACCGAAGAAACGCGCGCATACCTGTCGTGGACGTGCGGGTTTGGAACGGGTCCTATTGTAGTGTTCCATATGCGCGCAGCATGATGCATGCTGCATTTTTCAATACCGATTCATTGAATTGTGGCGCACAACAGTTCTTGCGTATGTTCGTCTGACAACATTTATCTTGATGTCCTTCGTACAGCGATGCCAGTCCGCTTCGCAACGTGCACTATACTTTTTACGGGAACCGCTCCGTCGTGTGGCATGCGCATGCCCGCGCAGCATGGACTAAGAACACCCATGCACGAGCTGAAATGACGTGCGCTGCTTAGCACCGAAGTAAGAGAAAGTCAGGTATAATTTTGATTGTAGCCCCGTAAATGAATCAATGTTTTGAGTAATGATAACATGTACAAAATTAACACAGCGTATAACATAATTTGAAGTGAACTTGTTTTTGCATTTTAGTGCCCATTTAAGCACATGAACATTTCGACATGCAAAAATGTCAGTATGAAAATATTATGTATCGAGTAGTTAGCTTTATGTGGTTTTCAATTGTTTCAAAAACAGCATCCTGCTAAGTCAACAGTAACATTACCAAGAAGCCATTGGCAATAGGCAGAACATACGAACTATCAGCATCAAATTTGTCTTCATCAGATATATGTTACAGGCAGAACCTAAAATTGGGCAGTTTATAAAATTACTAAAATCAAAGCAGGCGTCAAATTTGATGATCATTATTGATTTGATGATCATGATCATGATTAGCATCAAATTTGATGAAATGCCTGACCGGTTTTCAGCCATTTCACAAAATGCCTGATTTTGTGTTGCCTGTAACGCGTATATGCTACTGTTGGTGCAGAATGCCACATCACTGATGGAGCATGCAGTGAACAATGCGGAGGACACATTTTCAGACAGGGTGACATGGCTAACGAACAATAAGCCAACTGTGTTGGAGGCTATCACCCAATATCCCATACTGGGAACTTCGGACGGAGTCGGTACTTTTCCAATACCAAGTCGATATCACTTTTAACGCTATACCATAGTATTGCCATGATTATTTAAGGCTAAAAATTTCCTGATACTTTGTTAAGACAACTGGAGTGATATATTGTAACCATTCTAGATTAATGAAGAATTTGTAAGATACACCACAAAGAATTGTGAAGGGGAGCAACTGCACTTCCTGTCTACCAAAGCAGAAAGGGTCATGCACCTTGCAAGAGGGAAAAAGAATGCGGTCAAAGTCATCTCACTGCTGAATGAAACTGTTCAGGAACGCCAATGTTAGTTTGCAATAGTGGGGGCGGGGTCTGTCAACTTTGTCTCGTTCTTTTTCTGTGTGTGTGTGTGTCTGATTAAGGGTTACAGTGCTGTGTAGTTGTGCACTTCATGTCCTAAGCAGTTTTCTTTGGAGCTACAATGTGGTATGTACTGAAAAACACTTAATTTATTCATATTATGCTTTTTGCCTGGTTTGTTAATTCAGTATGGATGTGTGATACATTACTGAATGTTTGTTGAGGTCCACATTATTGGTTATTGTAATTGCCCCACTCTTCTGCTATAAGCCCTAGGGCACCATAAGATGTTCCAAGTAGACAGAGTATGCATTCATTGCAGTAACAGTTAGAAACAAATAATTTTCAGATTATATATCTTGCTGTTATCCACTCTCTTGCTCATCTTCTGAAGGAAAGTGCGAGCGACTGCTTCACTTCTGTAAGTGTTTATTTTCTTTTGCGTTTCTTGCAATGTCCAGCTTACAACATGGACGCTTGTCCGAAAGAGGAGATAGCATCTCCCCACACTTATTTCCCATGTTGAGCAACAAACAACCATATTTTAAAGCATGTGGTGTGATGGGGAGGAAGTGACTTCTGTAACACCCAGTGCTCGGAAATTTCGTTTTCTTGTAGTTACCAAAAAAAAAAAAAATGCTGTTTACAATGCTAAAGGATATTTAAAAATTCTAGACCTTGTCGTGGCCTCTTTCTCATTCAAGCAAGGCCATTTCACGGGGAATCGTCCAAAGTTAATGCTCTACTCCCGGCAGTTCGATTCCTAAAATCCATGATGGCTACCTAGCTATGCTATTAGAAATCATCTCAGGGGGATTTACAGAAAAATATTCACCTGCCTGCCACTTCCTGCTTCAGGACCAATTTTGCAACGAACTCAAAAACTTGACGACGTAAGAAAGAGCAGAGTAAGCAAGTTTTTTTATTTTTTTTTATTTTTGCTGCCTACAGTAGTATAAATGTAGACTTTCTTACAAGCTGATGTTTTTCTGCTTGTTGCAAACTTTGTCCCTGTGTGAATGGAGGGCAGTTGAGTATTTATCCCTAACACTGCCTCAAGTGAGTTCTAACACAGGGTGTCTAGCTGAACTATAGAAGTAATTTTTGTAAATAGCAAAATTAATTTTTCCTGTTTTAACCCATAGGGATGTACTCTACGCCTTAAAGTCCCCCTTGTGAGGGCAAGGCAAACATCTTTCTTGATGCGGTATATTAATTTTCACTGCTTAAGTTTTAAATTATAAGAGTTACGAGGTTGAGTAAATGAGTACTTGAGATCTTCTCGGTCCCCTGATAACGCTTTCAACAAAATGATAGAGCTCCTCATAGCATCAGGAAAGGACCTGAAAATAAGGCGACCTGGTGGTCATTTTTTACATTCGTCTCAATGCGTGACCTTTTTTCCGCCTCGTTTCTAGCCGCGCGTCACAAATAACCACTAGATCGTCTATTTCCTGACGAACTAGGCCATCTGGTGCTATTCTTTGTCGCGTAGGTTGAAACGATTCAGAAAAAAAAAAAAGAAAAGAAAAAGTGCTTTGAGACAGGTGTTGAAGATGACCACCAAGATTGTCTTTTTTTTTTTTTTTTTGCTGAAAGAGTCAGCGTTATCAGTCGACCGGGAAGATCCGATGTCCTCATTCCGTAAACCTTGTAACTCTTATAATTAAGAAGTTACTTAGTGAAAGTTAATTACTGCGTCGACAAGGAAGCTTACCTGTGCCCTCAAACAGAGAAAGGGTGACTTTACTATGTTTAAACAATATTTCTAGAGTTATGCTGGACATCCTGTATGTAGCATAAGCTATCCACTGGGTTCCGATCATGGTCTTTGGATGATTTTGACTGTGATGACAAGTATTAACTTTGAAACCAATGTATTTGCATGTACTACTCCTCTCAAATTTTAGAATGCTGTTCCAGTTACGAGTGCTGCTGGGGAGGTGTATCAGGTGATGCAAACTTTCGGTAGTGGATGTATCTAAATGTGGAAGGAAAGAGCTGGAGCGGTCAGGAAAGCGGGAATTAAACGGCGTTATTCTTCAGAGTAGTATGGGATGTATCTTACTGGTCAGGTTATATTTTCGGTTCACATGTTTCATATTTTTCTGTAGGAAGAGAATGCAGTCTACCCAACAATAGTTTCACAGGACCCGTTCAAGATGGAGCCCTGTAAGGTCGTAGTGGAGGGAAGCATCTATACAGCACAGGACACCATTTCCGCTGTAGCCATCGCATTCGAGCTCTACTATGTGTTCAATCTGAAATACGCCGCGTGCACCACTGCGAAGAACCTTGAGTGCTCTTGAGTTCTTCTTCGGGTCAGTGGACAGAAGAAAAAAATGGTGTCCTCGTCTCACGGGTTATATCTGACACTGAGGCATCGTCTCGGGAGATCTATGGGCATGGTCCAAGCACTTCACAGCAGACTTGTACAAAATACTGCGCAAAAGTATTTAAAATAAGATACTAAATACTCTACGGAAAAAGTATTTAAAATAAAGTACAAAATACTCAAAACTGAAAGTACTTTGAGTAGAGTACTAAATACTCTAAGAAGTATTTAAGATACTCTTTAAAGTACTTTAGTATTAGCAGTAAGTGAAACGCGTATTCTGAACGTGGCCTTACAAATGAAAGGAATAAACTTCATCAGCCATGCATATCTTTCATTTGCAACGTCTTGGTGTCATGTAATGTTTGGTGAACTTTGGTGAACCCAAGTAAATTTTGTTGATATGTTCTGACCCAAAACTTCGCAATCCCTCCTGTATGTCGGTTCGGGTCTTTCCACCTCTGGCACGTGTTTATTGCTTTGATGACCAAGGAAATAAATGCCGGGATTATCTTGTACCTAATCCCCTGGTGATTCACCTGGCAATATGAATAGGAACGGTTTTCTGACGAAGCTGGCTATTGAGAAGCAAGGCCAGGCTTGGGACCAGCCTATTGTACAAGAGGATAAATGAGAGATTCCCGAATTCCCGAAAAAAAGAAAAAAGAAGAAAAAGGGGGTTAAATTCCAGTGAGCTGAAAATCTCGGCACGGCGGGAAGCGTGCTGGATATGGCTTGACGAGGAAGGAAAGTATTTTGAGTACTGAGTAGCAAGTACCACAAAAAGTATTTTAAATACATTAAAAATACTTGTCGCAAAAAAGTATTGAGTAGAGTACCAAAATACCGGAAAAAGTATTTAAAATACTGTATTTTGAGTACGTACTCAAGATACGTACAAGTCTGCTTCACAGCCACAGAGAGGAGGCCTGTATCCTATACATTGTGAACATAGTCACTGGCGAAACACTGACAGATTTTTTTTCTACTTGTACTGAGAGCGGCAAGCTTATACTATACTATGAGCATCAGTCTTATTGTGCTCTGATTTCTTTTCTGGCAGATGACTGTGAAATTGTTGGTATACTATACAGGATAGTTGCCCTAAAGCGAAAAAAAGAAAAAAAAAAAGAAAGTTCCATCCAGCGGAGGCCTCAGGCGGATGGCCAAGCCTGCTGAAAGAAGAAACCTGCGAGTGCCATCTCGAGGTTAGGCTAGGCTTTTCCATGTTCACGAGAGTCCAGTTAGGGCCAATGGCGGTTTACACGCAGCACGTGTGAACTGCACTTTGCCCTCACTGAACTCATGAATATGGAAAAGCCTAACCTAACCTTGAGATGGCAATCTCATGTTTCTTCCTGCAGCACGCACTCTGCTGAATTTCCTTGATCGGTATCCCGTTTGCAGCGGTGGGGGAGAACTTTGTGAAATTTGTATGAAGAGTGCATTTTTGCCAGAAAATTGTGGTGTGGAATGGGGAATTATGTCTGAAACTTGTCATTGTACTTTCCTTGGTCATCTGTACTGAAAAAGAGGTTGAGCCAAATGACCACTTTTGGACATTTTAGATATTTCCGTTGAACTTTAGACCGTACGTAGTAGAGGGTTCAAGTGAATCCATTATACAGGGTGTTTCACATAACGTGATAAAACATTCTAACTTGCGACGTACTCGCCAGAGGATTGCGGTTCTTTCGACAATTACCTTCTGGAAAGTTTTGCCACCATTGAGGACGGCTTTGGACAATTTTCAATTGTGGGATATTTATTGTTTATATATATGTATATATATATTTATTTATAATACTCCGGTATACCAAGTATTAACGGTATACTCCGCCGCCACCACAGTATCCTTCTCCAGTCGGAGCGGATGGGGCAGATATTTCCCGAACCGCCACGCGTTACGTACAGGCGCGCTCTGAACCTACAGGATTGCCTAGTTAGGTCAAAAGTTAACAAACCGGCTGCTTCTCTGGCCGGCTGTCGCCCTTGCGGCGGCAGCAGATGTCAAATCTGCAAGGTAATGCAAAGTACCCAGATTGTCAAAAGTACAAATTCAAATTTTTCCATCAAAATCAACGGAGATTTTGACTGTAATTCCTCTAACATCATCTACGTCATTCAGTGTAAAGCATGTGAATATCAGTATGTTGGACAAAGTAAAACATCCTTCAGAATCAGGTTTAATAACCACAGAGCAGACGTTAGCAAGAAGCCGAAGCTTCCTGTTTCCCGCCATTTCAAACAGCCCGGACACTCAATAAATGACGTCTCTCTTTTTATCCTTCAATCAAATTTCAATTCTGACAGATGCAGGGAGCAACGCGAGTCATATTTGATTTATACTCGTAAGTTTCAATCCGCAATCAATGAAGATCCCGGTGTACTGTCAACAGTTAGAACAATTAGCTATCCTCCGTCTCGCCCTGTTCTTCTCTTTCAGATATGACTGGAGGATATCCCCGCATTACGGACAATGCTATGGAAAAACCCGATAGATGACTTCGCCTTACATGGACTATTGATGAAGCAACAGGGCCACGAGAACAACAACGCCCCAAACGACGACTTCCCGAGGAGGCCACCTAAGGCTCCCAGACACGATGACCTAACCCCCGGACTCCCGTCCCAGATAATGATTTCACCACGCACGACGCCTTTGGAAGAAAGACGATGACCTGCAGCTCTGACTTCTGAAGATACCGGAACGTCAGGGCAGTGACACCACACCGGACAGCGACAAACGAACCTTCCAAAACGTGACTCATCGACGAACGCCAGGTGTCGCGAATACACAAGATTACGTCAGCAAACTGAATCCATAAAGGCCGTGGACAGTCTTGTTGCCTCTTCTGTCCCGAAGAAGGAGGAGCTTCCCTCCGTAACGTCGACTCTTCCCCATTTCCTAAATAATGTTTTAATTATGCAAAATAAACCTTTATTTATATTCTATTAACACCTGAAATCCGTCGCTGTGTCCCCTTCCCTTTCGCTCATATTCCACGTCGCGGCTGTTTGATTTTTCATCTTCTGCAATTTATATATATATTTTTTTTTTATTTATTTATACTTGTTTGAAATGTTTCGGAACCAACAAAAGGAGGACGAGACGTTAAGGGAGGCTTGGGAGCAGAGCAGCGCGGAAACGCACGGGATGATGGTCATTGACGGGTTGTTGAACCATAAAGACTCACTCGCGGGAAGCAGCGTCAAACAATTGGTCGTACCGCGAGAGCGACGCGGAGAAGTTCTTCGGGTAGCGCACGACTCCCCATTTGACGGTCATTTTGGGGAACGCAAGACACTTCAGCGCATTAGGTTGTCGTTTCATTGGCCCACTCTCAAAGCGGACGGAAAGGAATACTGCAGGATGTGACACGAGTGTCAGATTCAGTTTCCAGCTAGCCCTTACAAAAATTGATTTCCAAGAGTCTATAGAAATATTTTCTCCATTCTATAGACGCAATCTACTCTCTACTGACTGCTATCTACATTCTATCTACTGAGTCTACAATGTTTGTATAGAAATTGTGTCTACATCTTATACTTTTCCTAATTTCTGGCTTCGACTATTTTCTATCTACTGAGACTAAAACACGTGTACATAATATGTCTACACCTTGTAGAATTTGTATTGTTTCATTCTAGCCTATAGGATAAGTTACTCATATATAACATAGATAAGATACTCATGGAACGATGCGACAGCACCAGAGGACACGTGTTTCGCCGTGTTTGCGGATCGTCAGCTCTGGGTAGCTGCGCATCGTTCCGAATTGGCAAACCAGGGGTTCAAACCATAGATTGAGAAGTTAACCGTCAAAAAGAACTCGTTACAGGTTAAGTTACCGCATGCAAAATGTAACTAAGTTAATAACGAAGTCCTTCGGCATGAAATCTAACTCGCAGTTACTGAGTTGTTTAAAAAAAAGAACGAGTTACTTCCAAGTTACTTCGGACACAAAATAGCATTACGCAGGTGCAGCGCGCGTGAGGAGTTGAGTTAGACCTTGAGTTGCCTGCGGAGGAGTGCAACCAATTAATGGCAGGAACAAATGACCCGCTTCGGTGGCCGATTTTTCTCTAAGAGGTGTCCACTGAAGGTCCCAAAAGGGGTAGTACCCGTTTCAACACCGATGGCACCCTGCTTTAGAAATAATGCTTTTTGACGAAATTCAGTTGAATTTCTATTTAAATAATGAGCGCTTCCCACACATTCACATGGTGCACAGCTTGTAGGCGGTATCGGACAGATACTTGTAAAAAAGAAAGTTTCTGGATTGGGGCCCCATGTTCGCGAATTATTTAGCCTGGAGATTTAACTGAAACACCCTGTATGGTGGCATTGATTAGTGCTCGTAACATTAACATGCACTGTTACACCCAGATGCTGTGAAGATGGTTAAAAAGCTCCGCAATTTCGTACGTACTGTCAGCAGCTCTACTAATGGTCGGCCCCCCGCCACGGTAAGTTGTCATTTCATGCACGTAATCTGCAATGTTTGGTTCATGCCCGATTTATCTTCAGTACTGCAGTTAGTACTGTCCGAATATTCCACATTTTCAATGTCAAAGAATATGCCTCTTTTCTCCACCAAAAGGAGGAGAAAACGCCACCATGAGATACATCTTTTCAGATGTGCTTTTTGCTACTATATTTTCATTCATGTTATTATTATAGCTTTCAAGAATTATGATGATTTGTGAATTCCTCTCGTTTTGTATGTTTTGCTGTTAGTATTGTTTCCTACTTAGTATTGAGGGGGAATCACTTCTGCGCAAGACAATAGAGAAAGTTTGTTCCACCGCTCAGAAACGGCATAAAATATAGTAAAAACAAAAGTACAGGCGTGTTCTTCTTGCTTTACCCTTGTCAATGACACATGTAGAATTCCAGGACTAGCCATTGGTTTGTATCGAGCAAAGCAGTCGCCGAACATTTTAACGTTCCTGGTCACAATTTTGACAACATTAAACTATATATTCTAGAAACCGGGTTCAGATCCACACGTCACAAACGTGATAGGGAGTCTTATCTCATATACAAGTTCAACGCTCTTCACCCTTCTGGTATCAACAAATCACAAGGCACCCTAGAAACACTTCACAAATAAAATACGCTCATATCTATTCCC
The DNA here is from genome assembly GCF_037126465.1 of Ornithodoros turicata. NCBI lineage: Eukaryota > Metazoa > Arthropoda > Arachnida > Ixodida > Argasidae > Ornithodoros > Ornithodoros turicata. The sequence goes on along the minus strand of NC_088203.1, from coordinate 74,624,022 downwards.
TTCTGTCCCCTTTATCATCTGTTATGTTCTGCATGGCCGCTGCTTTTTGCTTTCTTTATTGCATGCCACAACTTTGTATCACAAATATATATATAAAAAAAAAGATTTGCTCGCTCTGGAGGTTTCCCCACAAAACCACTAACCTCCTTATCTTTCGCCATGTTTGCCAATTCTTGCCTGTTGTCCCGTTTTGCCCCTGTGTTCGTGAACCTCCTATTTCTGTAACAGGTCTGGAGCCAAGATCACGGTCACAGCCCAATCTGCCGAATCTCAGTTGGCCGAATGGAGATAAGCGGATTATCTGCGAGGGGGAAGGTCAAGAACGTTCGGCGAGCTGGGAAGGAAAGCACGAGAGCTTAGACGAGATGGGAGTAGTGCTAACTGACCTATATGTTTATAGGGAAGGATGAGGTCAGAAAGTTAAGTCACAAAGGGCATTGTTTGCCACAACCGCCACACTCAGTTTTTCACCCCAAGACCTTAGTTCGGGTGAGGATGGCAAACACGCAGCACATAGAGTTGCTTGATACCGAACGAGGGGGCAAACACTTGCTGTTTGATGGCTACATTTATCGCATATCAAAGAAAGTTAATATGTCAAGTTATTACAAATGCCCCAGAGGATGTCGTGCCACCGTTGTGCTGTTTGATGGCGTGTACAGCAGCCACCGCGGAGACCACGATCATGCGCCGGAAGAAGCACGAGCCGCGTCTTACCGTCATACAGCCTCTTTGAAAGACGCTGTTCGGCGGCAACCAACGACGCCCGTTCTGCAGCTCTACAGGTAAGACATTCTTTCTGTTCGAATGCTCTGTTGATTTGTTAGTGCCACGGCCCATTTGTATTACCGAGTGGATACTCATTCTGCACTTAATATTTTGGAGAGGAGACGTCAAGGTTCGTCGACAATATCCAAGCCGCCGCAGGAATGCCATCCTTTACTGCGGTAAGGTCGGTGCTTTACCGCACGCGCAACAAATATCTACCTGCTTTGCCGCCATCTCGGAGCGAGGTGAATCTTCAGGACCGCTGGAGAAGAACATTAGACGACGCGAATTATCTTCGCGTCGATGATGGTACCGAAGATAAAATACTGGTAAGTCTTTACATACGTTGAACAACGACGATTACAATGTATCGCGGCTGCCGTCTATGGCTACAAATTTAACCCGGAGCGAGTCGTGTGTGACTACGAAGCGGCGGCTATTCGAGCAGTGAACGACGTGTTTCCGCGGGCAGAAGTAAAAGGATGTTTCTTCCACTACTCTCAATGTATCTGGAGAAAGGTGGAGAAAGTCTGGGCCTGGTGGCCTCGTACAAGGAAAGTGCACAAGCCCGAGAGTGGATAAGGAGGTGTGCGGCACTACCCTTCATTCCGTTGCCATTCGTCGATGAAGTGTACATGTGGATACAGAAACAGTCACCTGAACTGCCACAAGCCCAAGCCTTCCACGACTATATGGTTGACACCTGGGTAGACGAGGGCGCAATGTTCCCAAGGTAATACTAGCTACATGTTAACAGACCACTCCTCAGGATGGTGCTGATATTTTTTGAATGTTTCAGAGCCATTTGGAACCACTTCGACAACGGCAGCAGAAGAACAATCAATGACGTGGAAGGATGGCATTCTCAGCTTAACGGCGCTTCCCATATCAGTCACGGGAACATCTACAAGCTTGTGGAACTTGATTGATTGATTGATTGGGGTTTTTTGGCGCAAAAGCGACAAAGGCCATAGAGCGCCAAAAACAGTGTGTAGCTTGTGGAACTGATCCAGAAAGATCAACAAGTGAATGAACGGGAGCAGCTCATGTTGCAGGCAGGTCATGTGGTTCCACCTCCGAGGAGGAGGTACAGGGTCCTCAACAGCAGGATAAACGTCCTGAAGGCGCAACTGACAGATGGCCTGCGAACCGTTCATCAATACATTGATGCTATTGCGTATGCTATCCATCTTGAATAAATATACACATAATGACGTTTCAGAAATCACAGCACATGTTTCCTTTGCTGCCCTTATTTACTTCGCACTGGCCCCGCAATAACCCAAACCTCACACGAGTGTCATCTTAGTGGCATCTCCCAAAGCGGAATAAGCACAGGGTGGGTGGGTGGGGAACTACGATGCAGCTGGTATAAATTAATATGTGTAGCCTTGTTAAATATTCCCAGCGCCCTGTCGCTCATCATTGATGAACGGAGCGCCGAAACGCAGTAATGTGAATGGTGGGGGAACCCAGCAGGCCTTTAGAGCTCTAACATTTTACCAAAATGAAGCACTGCTCACTAAGGAACAAAGAATGGAAAAGGGGATTATCCCATGAAATATATCAGCCTTCTCGGCGAACTGGGAAAGCGGGTTCGGGGTCATTCGGCCGGTTGGGGACCAACTTTCAAGGTCAAAGGTCGTAGTGGCTTCACCGGCTTTCAAAGGATTCGGCCAACTGAGATTCGGCAGATTGGGAGGACACCAAGATTACTTCCTTCACATAATCCCCTCCACACTCCATTCACAAACAAACAAACAAAGCAGCCATTCAGTCCGGCTGTAGAAGCCCGTACCGACCCAATTTAATTAGAAAAGATTTATGTTCTGTTCCCTTGGTAGTCATAAGGAGCCACCAAAAAAAAAAATCACATAAAATTCTTAGGGGGGAGGTTCGAGCGACACCTGATCACTTGGCGTGGAATGGCCCAGGTATCTCACAAAACAGAAAACAGGGTATAGAAGATAGAGAAAACAAGCAGCATTATATATTTTTTATATTTGCAAAATGGTACGTGAAAGCTATAACACTCTACACGATCTAATTGTGATTTCCGCAGCAGACAGTAACCCCAAATATCCCGAAATATTTAGTTGAAGTTTCAGTAAAACTCGAATTCGGTTTTCTAAGGTTCACACTTGAAATGTTGGCTAGTTTGAAAGTTTTATTGCCTTGATTATTGTTGTTCTTGTTGTGACTTTCCATTTTTGGTAATTAGTGGTCGTTTTTTTCATATTAAACAGACTACACATGTGGAACCTTCGGTATCTCAGCTGCATCAATAAAGAAGAGTCTCGCGTCGCTCCTTCTCGTCTTGGAAAATAAAAAAGGACGTGAAGAGGAGTAAGATTAAAGCAGAACACATGTACAAGCTACTCAGAAATGTACATCCTAATTTTATATTTTTATATTTACTGTGGTAAGGAATCCACAGAAAGGAATCTTTGTAACGTGCTTTCATAACGTAAAAGCGCTAAAAACAGGACGAACACAAGACACACACAACATCGAGCGCCCCATTTCAACAACTTTACTGAAATGCCACATAGAAAGTACTTGTAATCATTGCAACAGGAAGTCCCTTTCAGATAATAGCATACTTTCCGAGCTAACACACATGATGCCTGCTTTCTCGATCAGGCAGGCCTCCCAGCTCTCTCGATATCTGCTTTTTATGCTTCCCTCTTATCTCCGTTTTATCGAAAATGCCTCCCTCCCGCACTCCCTTGTATGTATAAAGAAGTTTCTTATGTTCTTTTAAGCAAGTGTTCAGACATCTTAGCTTTGCCCTATATAGCTGTTCCCACAACTGAACGGAAGCTCATAACGCACTTCTTGTGCGCATGGTACATAAGATAGGGCAAACGAGATGATGTATGAACACCCTCTTAACGAACATAACAATTGTAAAAACAGTAAACAAGGTAACTTGTTTATACACAGGGAGTGCGGGTGTGATGTCATTTTCGTTATTTTTATTATCATAACATAGATTTTTATTACCTGAAAGTGAGTTCATGTTGCAATGATTACAAGCACCTTCCATGTGGCATTTCAGTAAAGTTTTTGAAAGTGGGTGCTCGATGTTGTGCGTGTCTTGTGTTCGTCCTGTTTTTAGCGCTTTAATGTTATGAAAGTCTGTCACCAACAAGCCAAACGAATGTTTTAGTGTTTCCATGTTTAGTGTGTCTCCATGTTTAGCGTGCCATTGTAGTCAGAAATTCTTGCCATTTTTAATATTGGCTGTGTATTTACCGTATATATACAGTCTAAAGAATGAGACTGTCTATTTGTCGAATAAATAGACGTTCTACAGAATGTGGTGTGCCAGTTATCAGTTCGTTGTCTATTCAAATGTCTAAAGAATGTGTATAGGATCTCTATAGACAGACTAAAGATTTGTAGGGGTTTTGTTTTTGGAATGTCTATAGAGAGTAGAAAACTTTTTTTGTAAGGGAAGAAACTGGGCCAGGTGTCAACTGTGCCGTTGTCGCGACCGGAAGTTCCATTTCAGATCGTGAACATGGACTGTCCATTGGACCACCTGACCCGTCCTCGGCATGGGGACACCGGTACGCCCTGTGCATCGTGGATGTGTGCACAAAGTGGCCGGAGGTAGTGCTACTGAGATCACTGAACGCGAAGGCGACGTGTGAGGTTTTGTTGGGCATTTTCCCACGCTTTGGACTCCCGGAAGTAATAACATCGGACTGTGGGACGAATTTCACTGCAAAATTTACCCGCGAATTCGTCTCCAAAATGGGTGCGACACCTCGATTCTCCACCCCCGACCACCCACAACGTAACGTGCTAGTCGAGAGGTAGAACGGCACCTTCAAAGCTATGCTTGCTATGCGCTATGCGCTAAATATGCCCCGTATGTTTTATGAGCGTACCGTGAAGTGTCGAACGCGGCAACAGGAATCTCACCATTCGAGATGATGTATGGGAGACAACCACTGGGACCGCTATCCATTCTCGAAAAATCATGGTCCGGAGAATAGGCAATTCCGGATTCGTTGGGGAAATCGGCAGATAAGTTCATGAAGGGGTTGCGAGACCGATTGGCGAACGTTTACGAGCTGGAAAAAGGCAATTCTAATGTTGCGCAACAAACTTATAAGAATCAATACAATCTCAGGTCCAAAGATAAACAGTTTGCTGAGGGCGACAAGGTACTCTGGCTTGAAACAGAAGAGGCTGGACGGCTCTTGGAAAAGTGAATTGGTACTGCAATGGTCGTGAGACGGCTTCGCCCGCACACGTGCGAAATTGAACTCCAGGACAGCACGCACGGCAATATTCACGTACACAAACTTAGATCATACCGCGCTCGTGTCGCGACCGTCGGAGCCATATTTGAGGACGACGACGATTTTGGAACGGTGGCAACTACACCGAATGATAGCAAACCGCAAGACGCGGGAGTGACTGATTCATTGCAACATCTTAGTTGTAAACAAAGGGCTGAGTTGTTGCTGTAATTAATAGACACAGCACTATGTTCAGCGAGCAACCAGACAAACGTAAGGTCGGCATGGACAAAATCAAACTGAAAGGAGGCGCGGAGCCGCAAAAATCATCCCTATAAGGTGCCTGTAGCGCTGAGACAGGAAGTTGAACGACAAGTTCAAGAGCTGGTAGAACTGGACCTACTCTATCCCACTGAGAGCGCCTACGCTCTCCCAATCGTCTGCGTGTCGAAACGGGACGGCGGTATGAGGTTATGCGTGGATTACCCTCAAACTGAACAATGTCACAGAGTCCGATGCCTTCCCAATGAATGTGGCAAACGACCTCCTGTACCAGGTGGCCCGGGCCAAATACATATCTGTCACTGATATGGTCTCAGGCTAATGGCAGATTCCCCCTAGACGAACAACAGCAGGACTGTTGTTCTTTTGTTACGTTGAAACGTCTTGCATCGTACATTGTGATCAAGGTCTGAATTAACCATAGCCAGGTCAAGAAGTAAAAAGTATATATTGAGTTGCAAGTAACCAAGTAAGTAATGCCCAAAAATGGACAATTGCGTTCACTTTCTGAAGTTACCGAAAAGCTACGACGTCCTTGAGGTGTGAAGCAAAACCTTATAAAATGAATCAACCAGGTTGTGTGATCTTACTGGCATATATTGAGTTGATATTACATAATGGCGAGTGGAGCTACCGTTCTCTGTGGAACCAAACAGAAAGTGCCATAAAAACCTACATAATAGATCCCGGTTACAAAACTTGCTCGATGAGACCTAATTGCAGAACTCAGTGGATATGATTTCTAATTCCAACTTTCTTGAGGACTTTTGCCTCACTTGTCACAAATGCTAGATAAATGCAATCAAGCATACATTGGAATTCAGTTGCTGAGCATGAACATCGAAACATTTACAAAACATTTGTGAGTGTGCTAGTACTTTCACGCACAGTATGATCTTCTGAATTCCCAGTTGTTGTTCGAACATCAGGTTCCAAAAATGTTCTTCTTATCATGCACATTTCTGCAGTGGTGGCTTGGCTACGGTCCCACTCATCATCCGAAAAGTGTCATTTTCAGTCAAAGGTTACACGGCTTCTCGGCAACTTACGTGAAATATGTATGTATGTAGTTAGAGGTTTTCTGGCGCAATGGCTACTTAGGCCAAAGAGCGCCAAGCCACTGATGAAAAAAATTCATGGATTATGTAATGACTAATGAGTGATTTGTTTAAAATCAGGAAGACATTAAAGTATAAGCATATATGTAAAACTTATCTCTAGAGGTGTCTTGTGAAAAGTAAAAAATCAATGGTGACTAAAATACTTATATACTTTGTAAGATCTTGATACAATCTAAAAACCTTAAAACATTCGCGTGAGGTACTATAGGCTCATTGCCAACGTGAAATATGTTGGTACCGTTGGAAAGCTTTTTCTTTGGGCAAGCTAAGCAAAGAACTCGTTTTTTTATGTGATGATCAGCTGCGGCGTTATAAAGCGAGAAGGACGACCATATCTTCCATTTTTGGTGTTTTTCAGTCAAGGATGATGCGAACACGAAAAGAGATAGCGCTGTCAATCTTTTTTCAAAGTGACGTTGCACAGTATGCAAAGGAAAGTCAAGAACGTTTTTACTCGCGTAAAGCGTCATTAATTGATTATTGCCTATCAAATTTAAGAAAAAAAACGCTACTTTTACACGTGCCATAAAAGGCTATTCTTATTCTCGGCTGAAAATATGATCAGCGGGCGGGTAATTATCAGCAGGAGTGATGTCCAAAGTTTTATCGCAAATGAGAGAATAATAAATAAACTAGCGTGGTTCAAAATCGCACACCTAAATACACAGAAACGCAGAAAATGTGGCCATCTGCCGTACGCGTTTGAAACCAGCGGCAGCTTCGCGTTGCAAGAGGTTGCCGAGAGATGGCACGGGTTCCTATGTGCTGATCACGTAGCGGTTCTCTGACCTCCCTGACTTACGAAACGTTGGCCCCGTGCGTGATTCCGTATACGCAGGTTCCTGCCGCGTGTATTTTTGTTGATCGTACGGTTATATTGTGTCCGTTTGGCTGAATTTCGTGCTGAGGAGTTGCATTATTCTCCGTTGGGTGTGTAGACAGCACCCAGAAAAAGATCAGCGAGGTGGTTGAGAGTGGTACGTTACCAGATAAAGATGGAACGCATTACTTTCGTTACTGCCCACGTGATCAGAACAGTGCCCGTCGCGACGTCGTTGTGTACGATATAACCAGGTCACGCCGGAGCAAGGATGATCAAACAGCATCGAGGAATACACTCAAAGCAAATATATTCGCCCTGGAATGGCGGGAGAGAGGCTCTTGGCGGAACTTTAGACTATGCAAAACGTAGTAATCACTTGGTCTTGTAACTGATCACTCAAAATTATATTCATTTTACCTAGAAAAATTACTTGCTCGCAGAAGACTGATTGAAGTCAAATTCACTAAACGAGTAATCGATCTTCACGTGTTACGTACAACTCGGTCGTGACGTTGTCCGCTCCACTGAGGTAAACGTTGCAGCTTTCACAGGGCATAATTCCATCTGAAACATGTCTACCTCATGCTACTTTCGAAAATAAAGATACCGTTCGAGGCAAAAATCGCCAGCGTTCCAATTCGAGAAGCGACATGAGCAGTGCGGCAGACACCGCGTTCAGGGGTGCGTGCAAAATCTCGCCCTTGGAGTATGGAGCCAGGGCACCTCATCACGACAGGTAGCTGTGGGTCAACTTCTTCGCTTCTTTTGTCTTCCAAACACGCTTCTCTGTTGGGTTCAGTTTGCTTTCTCTTCGTTTCCTTGTTTGCAATTGCAAGGTACCATGCTCCCTTCTACCCCTCCCCACCCTTCCAGAGAAAAAAAAAAAAGAGAAAGAGCCGTCCCCCTGTCATTCACGAGTGCGCCGTTCCTCGCCAAGAACAAGTTCAAATTCAAGAATCGGGTGCTCCAAGAACCAGGATAAAATTCATTTTGTAGACAAGGGGACGGCATGGTGTTGCAGGCATTTTGCTGTGAGGAACCTTCGCCACGCGATGCTGTTTTACTTGAAATCAGTTTATGGAAACCAATTTCTTGAACTGAACTCTGAAGTTTACATGAGGGATCCTCTGTTCGCTCGCAAGAAGGACGATCACTTCAATCACTTCACTGCAAACTAACGCGGTGGAAAAGACTGAACTAAAGTAGCGAAATCGGCGACTTGACTCTGAGAAAGGATACACCTCTTACCATCACATAAAGCAATAACTGCGCCCAGTACCAAATTTAGGTAGCGGACTACTGCTACCCGCTACTCCTCTAAAAAGTAGCGCAATTACAAGCGGCGCTACTCATTTCTAAACGATAGTGTGATATATCACTCTTCCTAATTAATAATTATATATTCGCGTTGTGGCGAACACGTACCCATTTTGACTACATGTTGCTATAATCAGGAGCAATGAGCACGAAAATCGTCGATACCAGCCCTGAAACCAGGATTCTAGACACAATAGGTTGGCATAGAAATTGAAAAATGTCACCATATCACGTTGGATTGTGGGGCTAAAGACACGGCTCCGCCTTGTCGAAGTGGAACGCCCTGGGATACGGTATACTTCTTTCCATTTTTCCCACTGAAATAGCGACAAAGTAGCTGTAGCAGCATCGAATCCGCTGCCAAGCTTTGTGGCTGAAATTACTTTTCCGCTAGTGGTTAGAAACGTAGCACAACCGCTCCTCAGCTAATGAAAATCATGTATAGCGATTAGCGACTACAGCAGCAGCGCTCCGCACAGCACTGCCCATTGTGGTACTGTCACCGCGGCTGCCGTGTGGAATACAGACAGGTCTAGGAGTAAAACGCGCAATTTCCCTATTTTGCTTCGTTTATGCCATTTCCGTATTACGGGCATTGATGCTGGTCAGTTTCCGTGCGCAGTGTGAGCTGACTGCTCGGTTCCATAGGGTAATTATTATATAATTATTAATAATATTATTTATAATATTATTATTTATATTATTAATATTATAATATTATTTATAATATTAATGTTATTATTTATATATTTATAATATTATTTATAATTAATAATTTCAAGCTGAAATAATAGAAATAAAGGTGAAAACACATAAAGAAGCAACTCCACAGCAAAAAGCTGTTGACTACAATGTCTTTTTTATTATGATTGTTTCGTCATCTTGCATTTGAGAGGAATTCATGTACACACTGCACGTCACATGGCATGGACGCGGCAGGCAGCACCATACAGCTCATAGCCCGAGAGCACGGAAATCAGATCAACTCGTCGTCTTGCACGACAGTTTCAAAAAGCTTTTACGAGGCCCCAGTCGTCCCCTCCCAACACCCACACGCTGGGTACAATGGAACGGTGGGGAGACTCAAGGTCAGAGGACTGCCTAGATAAGCCGGCCGCGCTGAACATAGGCGTGCTCCCCCTAACCATGGAGGTAAGAAACTAAGGAGATGCCCTAAGCGCCTCTCCCAATGCAAGCGAGCGTGCTGTGACCCGCGCATGGCATTGTGGTTAGTTGCCCACACACGTGACTCATAAACGTCACGGCAAGACGTCATAAAACATGTCGTCCTCCATGTCCGCGGCGTATCTTACCTGAATACAGAGACTAGCTGCGGCCGAATAACTTGTTTCCGCTTTCATAACATCTTTGGAGTTACAAGTTATCACACCCGTTGAAACACAAGATAGATCATCTCAGTGTGGAAGCAATGGATCACTAAATCGCTAGAAGACGTACGTACGTCATCGTGACAGTGCCTGGCTTCTCTTCTGTTTTGGGCTCGAAGCTCGAAAGCTTCCTCATTTTGCTGTCTTGTTCCTTTATATTTCTCATAGCCAGTAGCCTCACACGAGATGAAGTTCTTGAACTGCTATTCAGCTTACCAGACGACACCTGCGTCAGTGACGGTGAGCCAGGCAGGTCAAGTAATGAGGGCTTCGCACCAGACCTCGCGCCAGCGGAAAACGACGAGGTTGACGGAGATTCCGCGGAGGCTCCAGTGGAGGCCTCCACAAGTGTCAAAAAGAAGCGGTAAAGTACGTCAAAATATCGAAAGAAAGCCAAGAAAGCGCGTCATCATGATGATGTCAGCGAAGCCTTGCATGTAGAAGAAAGAGTCGAAGAACCTGGTGGCGGGTGGAGTGAAGGTCTCCCGAGTGAGTTTGTATAGCTAAGCCAGTGACATGGGATCCAGTTTATTACCCTGGTCCCCTTCCTACTGCGCTGAAAGCGTTTGAGCTCTATTTTGCCGGTGAGGTACTTGAAATGACTGTGACAGAAGCGAACAGGTGCGCTCACCAGAAATCTCACAACGAGTGGGTCGACACTACCGCAGAGGACCTCAGGGCTTTTTTGGGTACGCTGTTTTTGATGAGTGTAAACACAGTCCATCATGTATTGGAGCAGTGATACTTCTTTTAGAGTTACTGAAATATGTCGTCTAATGACATTCAAGCGGTTTCAAGCTATCCTAAACTGCCTACACCTGAACGATCGATCTACAGAGAAGAAGAAAGGTGAAGCTAAACACGACCAACTTGCAAAGGTTCGCCCTCTAGCGTCTGTCGTGAACTCATCGTTTTCTGAGCACTACCACACTCTAAAAATTTCGCTGAAAAACAGACAGATTACATGAACTGTTTATGTAAAATCTGACAGAACCGTTTGTGGACCTGCTATAACAGGACTGTTCGGTAAAACGAAACAGAAACGGTTGTTGGGGAAGGCTCCGCCGTCAAGAGTCGGAGTATTTTTTGCATCGGTCTGGCAACCACGCAGAACAAGCCGCGGAACCACGAGGAATCTACGTGCGAAGGTATCGGCGGACGCCGTCACTATCTTCACTTGGTTTTATCTTTGTTTTGTTTTTTTCCTGTCGAAACACTGGTATGTATAATACGTGTTATATATTCTCAGCATTACCCCAGAAGTGTATTATAGCCAATATATTGCTAGTAGAGCCGTAGCCACTGCTTCATTGGCACGTACATTGCTTACAATATGGAACTCGTGCGATGTGCAGTGGCGTTTTCTTCGTGCCTGTCAGCTCCCCCGGCCCATTTATTTTCGCCTGTGTGTGTGTGATTACCAGTGATGGCCAGTAGTTAACTACATGTAGTTAAACTACTAGTTAAACTACCTGATTGTAGTTAAAAAGTAGTTATCAACTACTTGCAGAAATGTAGTGGCAACTACTAGTTAAACTACTATTTTAAGTAGTTCACTACAGTAGTTAGGTTACTGAAGGCACCAACTACTTCCGGTTTTGCCGCATGCTTTACGGCACGACTGTGCTTCCGACTTTTACCTTGAACTACTTGTATGATGAGAACGGAGGTGCAGAGCAATTGTGTCGTGCATGTGTACTAAATCTTCCCTTTTAATGCTTGTCTAGTGAAGCCTGTGAAATAATTCTGCAACTTAGTTTATTGCGTAGGCACAGAAAGAATCCCGCCACAAGCTTTGTATTTAACGATCATAGCAATGGCTTGAGCCAAAGTTTATCATTGGTTGTGATTCATAGTTAGGTGTCCAAGAACACTACGAGGGATTGGTGTTGACGGACAACGTTAAGTAGTGATAGATGTAGTTAAACTACATTGCAGTAGTTAAAGAAGTAGTTTTAACTGCTCCCCTGAAAAGTAGTTGAACTACTAGTTAAACTACTCAGTGGCAAAGTAGTTAGTAGTTATAGTTAAACTACTGTAGAAGTAGTTAGTGGCCATCACTGGTGATTACACGAAAGCGCGTTAAAATGCGCCGGCGTCAAATCTGTCAGCGGCTTGACTCTGACAGATTTCTAAGCTCAATTTCGATTCCCTTAATGGATATTTGTGTCTCAGGCGGTGAAGCGTTTAGGTTAAAGGCAGCTACGTCTTCTTTGCACTTTTCTGACGTCCGTGGTGAAAACCACAAGAACACAGAGAGAATATATACGAAAATAGAAGTGGAAAGCAGCGTAAGGCTGCCTAACATAGACGACGTACATGTGCGGTGGCGTGCCTTGTATTTTTGAGTGCGCCCAATATCTGATTGTAATGCTATATTGAACGCGTCCTTTCCGGTTGGCTGGGGCTGTTAAGCGATGAATTAGAGTTTGCACTTTTGGTTATATCAACTACAGTTTAATTTGTACCGGCCTCGGTGGCCCAGTCGGTAGAGTTTTTGAATTCTGAGGTTAGAGGTCAGAACCCGGCCGAGGGCGCCAGCTGTTTGCCGGCAGGGTACAAGTTGCTTAGACACGCAGTCTTTCGCGAGGGACGTTAAATACGGTGCGCCGTTTGAGGTTTCATCGCACGTTAAAAAACCCTCATGCCGCAATGGCGTCGCTCATGATTTCAGTTGTCTCGCGACGTTAAGCCCCGAATTATTATATTATTTAATTTGCACGTCACACACTGCAGCAAAAGCAAAGATGCGTTCCTGCGGTCCAGATCTTTGTTGTTTTTCTTTGCAATGAATATGCTATGCACAGCTTTTACTGAGTGTTTCATAAATATTCTTGTTGGTTGGATTAGTTATGCGTTTTTTTTTTCCTTTTCTCACAGACATGACGTATAGATGTAAGCTATGTGCAACATCGATGACTTCGCGTACCAGTTATGTTAAGCATCAAAAGAAACATCTCAATATTAGTAAAACTACAAGTTTCCATGTTTTGCGACTGGATGCAATGCAACATTTTCTTCATATTCGGCCTTCTCGTCACACTGCCAAAGAAATCATGCTCAAAAGAAGAGTCTCCAACCGCTCAGGGAAGGTGCCCTTCAGTGTCTGACACCGTTCTGTGGAAAATCCTGTCAAGAGGAGGATATTTTCGATCATTTGCGGGAGCATGTGTCAAGTGGACAACCTACTCCCTGCCCTTATCCACAGAGCGGCAAGCGAAGCACAATGAAATCCAAAAACGCTGCGTCTGTTCATGCTTCAAGATACCACCGTCGACCGCAGGTGGTATTTCCGGTAGAAACCTTCGGTAACCTTAACCAAAACGTAGCATCGACAGCTTCTCTCGACTCTACTGCTCCACACTGTGAGGACGACATGGAACTAAGCGACGCTGACGAGGACACTGAATGCAGTGACATTAGTGAGGATGAGCTAATTGGAAGGCTTCTTTTAAAAGCAATGAGCAAACTGCATGTTCCGTCCTCAATCATGTGTAGTCTGTTGAGCGACATAGCTTCTATTGTACAGGTCCGAATGAGTCAGCTCACTAACAAGATTTGTGATCGTTTTCAGGGACTGGTCCCTGACGGAAGTGTCTTACGTCAGCTAAAGGAAGATATAGCCAGAGACATTCTTGAGTACAGCCCATTTCGTACCTGTGCTAACAACGGAGCTTTGTCCTCACATCATCTCCAAATTAAATACTTCAAGGAACACTTCGGCTTTGTGACACCAATGGCTATTACAGTTGGTGATGGCACGGACATAGAACCTGGAGTATATCACTATGTTCCGCTAGCAGCTACTCTACAACGCTTATTGCGTGACGCTTCTGTTGTGTCCCAGCTGAAGGAGTTCCGTCATACGACAGGTCCTAGTGATACCTTTGCTGACTTCACTGATGGGAGATTCTTCAGCAAACACGCTACGTCCACACTGCAGAATGAACTGCAGTTGATTTTGTGCCAGGACTCTTTTGAAGTAGTTAATCCATTGGGATCAGCTAAGCAAAAGCACAAAGTCTTAGCTGTGTACTTCACACTTGGAAACCTGAAACCACACTGTCGAACAAAGGAGCTTGTGATGTTTTGCACAGAAAAACTGCTAAAGAAATTCGGGCAAAGGAAGGTCTTCCAGAAGTTGGTGTCAGAAGTCAAGAGCCTTGTATCCTCAGGAATCACTGTTGCTGATCAGCTTTATACAGTGAGACTGGCTGCATACTGGGCGACAACCTTGGTTCACATCAAATCGGAGGCTTCTTGGAGTCTTTCACTGCTGAATACTTCTGCAGATTCTGTTTGATTACGAGACGAGAGTTTCATGACTGCATGACAGCATGTGGTGAAACGAGAACTGCATATTACTATGATGAGTGTGTTCAGCAACTCCGTGATACAGCAGCGTCTCATTTCAAGGGTATAAAGGGCGAGTCTATCTTCAGTGAGATTCCAGGATTTCATGTTTGCACAGGACTGCCACCATGTGTCGGCCATGACCTATTTGAAGGGATCATTGGCTATGATGTTCCACTATTCCTCCGTTACTTTCAAAGGCAGGGCTGGTTCCAGTGGCGTAGCCACGGGGGGGCTAGGGGGGGCTCGAGCCCCCCCTACCTGCCACGGACGGACCCACTCAAATCGTGCAAATTCGTAGAGAAAATAATATATTGGGGGGGGGGGACCTGTGTGACGATCACGAAAGTTCTTACAGTGCATGACGTCTAGCTAAGCAGCACTCTTGAATGGTTTTCAAAGTATGAGCTTTTCAAAATCCTTCCAATCTCGTCACACCACCTTATTGTACATGATACATGACAGCCTATAGATGTAATCAAGTAGTGTGTGTTGTCGCACCCAGGATCAACGGGGTGGGGGGAGGGGGAATTTCTTACCGAGCCCCCCCTACCTTGGAGGTCTGGCTACGCCACTGGCTGGTTCTCATTACAACTACTGAATTTCCGTTTGTGAGCGTTGTGTTTGCGAGGCCATGATTCCGCAGACAGACCTCCAGAATTAAAGGAGGGATTGAAATCTCTTGGAGGACAAGCAGCACAAAACTGGGTGCTTTTGATGTTTTTACCTGTTCTGTTGGCAGACATAGCAGTACCATCTGACGAAGTGTGGCAACTCCTGCTCCTGCTTCGAAGCATTGTGGAACTTGTATGTGCCCGCAAGATCTCATTGACACAGGTAATATACCTCAAAGAGCTCATTGAACAGTACCAGGAACAAATAAAAGATGCATTTCCCGACGTGCTGCTCAAGCCAAAACACCACTTCCTTCTTCACTACCCAGATCTTATAGTGAAGTATGGGCCTCTAGTGTGGCTTTGGACACTGCGCTTCGAGTCGAAACACTCATTCTCCAAGAAGGTTGCAAGAGTATCGAACAATTTTGTGAACCTGACTTACACGCTGGCTGTAAAGCATGAACTTCTCCGGTGTTACTTATCAACTGGGCCTCTTTTCAAAGATGAGCTCACTATGACTTCAAAAAAAATTTTTGAAGAACAAAGTGTTCCTGCTGGGTTGCGTGCACGATGCAGAAGTGCTGTTCAGTGTTCCTTTCAGCTGCTGAAATGTGCTGAGTTCGTGGAACAAAATACAGTCGAGGACTATATGTTGCATGGCGTCGGAAGGAAGGAGCTGTAATATTTGGCTTAATAGAAGCTGTTGTAGTATCAGAACTTCAGGACTTTTTTTTGGTCTTGAAAGAAGTGGAAACAAACTACCTAAACGACTTGGGCATTTTCGCTATCACGCACACCAGTTCCATAACCTACTGTGTACGCATCACTGACCTACTAAACTTTTACCCGCTTCCAGAATACAAATGCCTGCATCACAAAGTGATCGTGCTGAAGCACGGTATTTTTGATGACTTTCATTACTAGTTTGACAATGTAATGCTCACACCTTGGAAACCTACAATGCAGAGGATGTGCGATCTGCCACAAACTGTTAAAGTTACAATCAGTGATGTGCTTCCTGACCTGACATCTGATGAAGCCTCTGCTCTGCATCTTTGTCTCTGGGACCTTGGAGTGCGCAGCCTTTCTGACATACAGTATGTACAACCTACGGAACTTGCTGGAGTCCTCAACCCTATTCAAAGCAGAAAGCTTCTACACATCTGCAAAAGCTGTAAGTATGTGTGTGTTGTGAGTATATCTTGTTACGGTCCATGACTAAATGTGTGCGTGGTCCTGAAAGGTTCGAAATCTGCAGTAGATGGTGACACAGTGCATGATGGTAAGAACTTTTGTTTCCATGTTAAATATTTCAGATTTATCAGTGATGTACTTGCTGACTGCATCGTGCTCTCAGAACTGCGACTTGATAGGACGTATATGTAGGGTACCGAGTTTTGAGAGTGTATTTATGTGCAAATTTGGAGAACTTTCTTTTAGTCATTTTTATGCACGAGGAGTTTTTTGGAGTTTCTTCCTTCAAAACTGGGATGATTATCTGAAATTCATTGAAAAATTGACACCTCATGATGAGTGAGTGGTTAAGTAAAGCAATTCGAAGAACAAAGGATTACTTTTTACTTATTCACTTACTTCTGACCTTTTACCTGACTTCTTTTACTTCTTATTTAAGTCACTTATCTTGCTTCTGACCTACTTGACAGAGCTCCTTGTACTCATGAAATCAACTTCAAACTGGCCTCTGTGCATTGTGTGTCCTGAGGCATTGGGTGACTCAACAAAACCGCCATTATGCTGGAGTGATCAATACCGCTGTGATAGAAGGCCAGGGGTATAACGAAATTGTTGATATGTCATAGGCCAGCTGCTGAAGCAGGCTTCTTCGCTCAGATTGTTTCCTTGGGATCACCACAGGCAGAGTTACACAGACAAATACAAATTGCTTATACTTGACTTGGAAACTGTTTAGGCTTTTTTTAAACAATCAAGCCCACTTATAAGCCATGTCAGTTTTGTAAAGAAAATTAATTCTGTATTGATGGCTATTTCCAGTCATGGATGACACGCAACGTGACGCACTCTCCACTTGCTCCCCTGTGAACTCAAGTGTTACAAGGCCAAGCAGTTCCCGACTGCAATTGAGCCATGACTGGACGACAACTTTCTGTGTGCCATTTCAACGGGCAAATCCTAGCTTCCAGGAGGACCTGAAACATGAAAAGGTGCCAAAGAAGAAGCACTTATTAGAGTTTGTACGAATAGTGTGCCAGGACATTCACAGCGTGTGCCCAAGGCCAGGCCGAGCAGCACTAGCAGAGATAGCTAAACGAATTGTTGAGGCATATCCCAAGTCACTATCAGACACTTTTGATGGGACAGTGATTGGGTCAGGATTTGACTCTCTGAGAGTGAAAACGGAAAATCGACTTAACAATTTGAATCGGCAGTCAGATGTCACCGCCACAGAAAGTACTCCAAAGAGAAGAGCCGGACCACGCGAAAGGGACTGTTATGGCTGTGTTGAATGGACGTGCGATCTTCCAGAAGATGAGACGAATGAGTCCCAAGAAAAGACGCGCACGCAACTTAGCGAGATGTTCCATGATCAGAATGCCTCCCTGAGTGATGTGAGAGATCTCATGCAGCAAACTTACTTCCTACAGCGTGAACACATTAAGGCTGGACTGTCCATGACAGAGGTGCAAGAAAAGTGGCCTTGGCTGTTGACGATCGAGCACCTGTACAGAAACTTTGAAAGGCTCACAGGAGTGAATGCTCCACAAAAAATTACAGAAGCAATGACCGTAAAGGGAAGATCCATACTTCAGTATCTGAGTGCAACCCCCAAGGAAAAAGTTTAGAAGATAGTTGAGCAAGCCCAACAGACCTTTCGGACGACGGGCACACGGTACGCTGACCCTGTTGCTGTGGTACTCGGCACGATTGCCAGCATGGAGGAGGATCAGTCGTTCCTTCTTATGGAACTGCAGGTACAGTGCTGGACAAAAGTTAACGGAACGCGCGAGCGGCGTATTTTCTCTGGGCAGAGACACCCTAGCGGCGAGCGGAAGCGGGCGAGTCCACGCGTTCAGAGGGATGAAAGAGTGCGCTTGGCGACCCACCGTGGTAGTAGTGGTAACTTTGCTTTTGAGTGTAACGAACGCCAAAGTGGCTTCGTTTTCGGTCTGCTGCACCGAGCGCGAGTGGAAGTCCCTCCGCTATTGGAGAGATAACAGGGCGCTAAGATGAATTGAGGTGACAACGGGCTGCAGTGCCTAGCTTTTTTCTTTTTTTTTTTACGCCTCAGCGTAATGCAGCTGACATGGCCTGCGCAGAGCCCGAACTTAAACATCATCGAAAACATCTGGGGCAGCCTGAAGAATAGGATGAGCAAGAGACGGACGCCTACAAGGAGCAAGGACGCACTCTGGGAATTTATAGAAGCAGAGTGGCCCTTGGTACGTGAAGACGTGGACCTTGTCCGTCGGCTATACGCTTCCCTTCCTGTGCGTATGGCCCCAGTTATTGCTGCGAAAGGGGGCCGACAAAGTATTGAGACAGTATCGTCTCCCCCTGCCTCTTTTTTTTGTGTGTGTGTGTGTTCAAGGGTATACGCTCTTTTCTTCTGTTTTTGTCTAACAAAAAAGAAAAAAGCTAGGCACTGCGAGCCCGTTGTCATCTCAATTCATCTTAGCGCATTGTTTTCTCTCCGATAGCGGAGAGACTTCCTTCCCGCGATAGCCACTCGCGCTCGGTGCAGTAGACCGAAAACGAAACCATTTTGGCGTTCGTTACACTCAAAAGCAAAGTTACCACTACTACCACGGTGGGTCGCCACAAGCGCACTCTTCCATCCCTCTGAACCAGTGGACTCGCCCGCTTCCGCTCGCCGCTAGGGTGTCTCTGCACAGAGAAAATACGCCGCTCGCGCGTTCCGTAAACTTTTGTCCAACACTGTACCGCTAAAATATTAGAGCGCACAGGGGCTAAATTTCTAGTGTGGGTGTTCACTATGCTGAGGTAACACTGTTGATGCCGTGTGTTCTGGTGCATCATGGAGAACACTATAGTAATGCACTCTGCTTTTCAGTCGCACTTCCGCCCAATCCAGTCATAGTATCTGTTGGTAAGCCTTGGTGCCCTCGTAATAACTACTTATAAGCTCATTTTCAAACTCAATACTTTCTTCTTCTAACAGGAAGCCCATATGTCTGTAGGTCATTTATGATTGCTGCAGATCAGCAGGTTGTGATGTTGGGCATCAATGACATGGCTTCTGCGCTGAGTTCCTTGATGGCTACCTACTTCGTTTTTCATATCGCATATCCACCTGAAGTAGAAGCTACACTTGATTTTGTACAAAGGTCAGTGCAACAAATGTTTTTAAATTATTCCCAAGCAATATGTGTCACTTTAGGATGCCAGTAAACTGTGGTGTTTCTGCAATGTGGCGTCCGCATGCATGAAAGCAGTAGCTTCGATATGTGAGCATTATTTAGCTTCTGGAGAAGCCTAAATAAAACATCCTCGTGCATGAAGCGTAAAACTGCAGCGGGAATATATGTCACTGAATATCCTTGATTAATGGTGTGCACAGAATGGATGCCGCTATCAGTCCATTGCAGTAGCAACAGCTGTAGAAATTAAGTGATGTCCCAGTTAATGCATCGCTGCGTAAAAGTAGACCATTCGACAAAAATTGAGACCTCTTAAAGGTTCCTCATGTGTAGTGGTCCACTCATATTGTTTTCCGTTGTGTCCTATTGAATAATTATACATGATTAATTTGCCTTTCTGAATTATTTATTGTAGGGCATAGGTGTGCTTTGCAAAGTTGTAGAACGTGCTGAGGAAGGTTCTCACTATTCCAATGTATGAATCATGCACGATTTTTTTTTCCGCTAAAATATAACGCACAGGATAAAAACTGTACTATGTAACAGGACGCCCACTTGACTTGGGTATCCTGGGACTATGCTGGAAGAACAATGTTCGCCTCATATGTAGAACACATGCCTGGTCTCACAGTTGTACTGTGGCATTGTCATTTGTGCTGCTTGCTGTTATTAATGCAGTACTTTGGATGGGGACTACATTTCAGATGCTTCCTCGAGATAAATCCACCAGTCGGAGCTAAAACAAGGCGCAAGAGACATGGTCCGAGCACTGTGACAGAAAAGGTCCTTTCTTTCGTTGAAGGCATCAAGCTACATCAGCCGAACACCTGGATTGTTGAATAGACATTCGTGTATATGTTCTGCAAGTATCTACGTTGTGCAGCACAGGACAAGAGTGCTCAAATATTGGCACTTTACTTACCATTTTGATAAACATCATTAAAATATGTCTTCAATATGTATATTATATACAGGGTGTTTCAAAAAACGTGTCATTCGGACTTTATAAAAAAACGGGGCGACGGAAAAATACGTTGTAAACGGCATTTGTGTGGCAACTGAATTTGCCACCTTGAAAAAATATTTTCATTTCATTTTAATTAAAATAAATTGAATTTCTTTAATTGAACTCCAAAATTTCCCAAGTCAACCTAACGCTTTTTTTTACAGAATTAGAGAGCCCGTAGCGAACTTAGTCAGACCCACCAAGAAATCCGCTCGATATTGCAAATGGAACTGCAAAAAAAAAAATCCCGAAGTTGAGGCTTCAGAGTTTCGGGTATCCAACAGCGCACCAAATCAGTCGGAAAAATGCGCGGAGGGCAGGACATGCTCCTGCCCCCATGAAGCTAGAAATCGCCGGACCGGCGTGCAGCACAAGGCGCGCAGATAACAAGACAGGTGACATTCCACCATACGCTGATAAGCGGCAAACAAAAATGATTCCGCCTCTTTTTTCCCGCCCTGTGTTTTTTCGACCTTCTATCTTTTATGGGGGCAGGAGCATGTCCTCCTCTCTACGAATCTTTGCGTCTGATTTGGTGCGCCGTTGAATACCCAAAACTTTGAAGCCTCAATTTCGGGATTTTTTTTTTTTTTTTTTGCAGTTCCATTTGCAATATCGAGCGGATTTCTAAGTCGATCTGACCAAGTTCGCTACGGGCTCTCTAATTCTCTAAAAAAAAACGTTAGGTTGACTTGGGAAATTTTGGAGTTCAATTAAAGAAATTCAATTTATTTTAATTAAAATCAAATGAAAATATTTTTTCAAGGTGGCAAATTCAGTTGCCACACAAATGCCGTTTACCGCGTATTTTTCCGTCGCCCCGTTTTTTTTATAAAGTCCGAATGACACGTTTTTTGAAACACCCTGTATGTATATATACATACAGATATGCAGTGTAGCCCCTCTGCATATAACAGTTAATGTATGGTTACAAGTGTCCAGGAAAACTGTTAATAAAGACATGCGTTTAGAACTGATGGTTGTCGTGTACTTAGTCACTTTTATTAAATATTTATTAAACTGCAGAAAAAAAATGTACAGGTACAGGGGTGCTGTAATTATGACATACAGGACTACCATGTAATATAAACAGGGACCCTGTAAAATTTACATTAACCTGTTCTACGTCCAAGACAGAAAACCTGTTGCTCTAACAGATCAGACTGGTTATATCAGCAGGCCTGTAAATTCATTTAAACTGGTACATGTAAATTTTTACAGGACTCCTGGACTATTTTTTTCGAGCACTTTCCTGTTAAAACAACAGAGAAATTTTTCTCAGTGCAGCCTTCAGCGCACCAGACTATAGATGACAGTATGAGCCCATTCAAAGGAAGATCATCCCTCAAGCAGTATATGCCAATCAAACCAATCAAGAGAGGATACAAAATCTGGTGTCGTGCCGACTCTGAAACTGGCTACCTAGTCCAGTTTCAAATATACAGGCCTAACCTTCCAAGCGAAGTGAAAAAAGACAACAAGTTGCAAAAAGATGAATTCTTACGGAGGTCCAAAGGTAGACTTTCTGCATACCAGTGGAAGGCAAGAATGTCCACATGCTGTCAAATTTTCACAATCCAAGTGAGATTTCTGAAGTGAGCGAAGGCTTAAAAGTGGTTCCAGAGTTGGTCGATAGGTTTGATCAAAAGCGAAACAGTTACCCTGGTGACAGGCGCTCCAAGAAATGGTGGCAGAGGATATTTTATTGTCTGCTTGATGCAGCTGCTGTGAACGCATTTTTTCAGTACGCCTCTCAGCACACCACAACGTTCTTGCAGGACCGTCTTGCACCTGGGCGACAGCTAATTGCTGGGAAGACATTGCGGTTAAACAAGACATTGAACGTCTACAAGAGCAAAAAGAGTGGAAACGAAGGAGGTCGCCAAATGGTAGGTGTAGTACCAGAAGAAGTCAGGTAAATTGGACAGCATCACCATCCACGACGTGTAGACAGCAGGAGGCGTTGTCGATGGTGCTCCAGCAAGAAGAAACAAATGCGCACAAACTATGTCTGGAATGAGTGCAATTTCCTGACATATTTTGTTGCATTTCACAGATGCATAAAGACCTTGATAACGTCTGTGGTAAAAATATGTGCCACTTTCATAAGCACTTTGTAGGGACAGTTGTACAAGTGTGTACCCCATTTTTCTGAGAACATAAACCACATGAATGCACTTTGTGTGGATTGCATTCTTCTACACATTCTGTACATTATCAGGTCACGGGTGTTGAAGTACTTTCCAGAAAACAAGCGAACATGTAGCTACAACTGGTACACAACATATGTATCACGTAGGTTCGGTCGAACACTTTATTGAACTTTATGAACTGAATTATGTCCTGAAAGCGCACTTCACGCAGTCCCGATGGTTGAACACTCGCTCCAAACTACTGGCAATCAGAAGCGTATCCAGGTCTTCAGAAACAAATCACAGAACAACCAGACACAAACCTTCTGCCGTCACGCACTTCCCTGCTAACCCTAAACACCGTCGAACGAAAACAATACCAACCAGCCTCCTGATTGGCTTTCGAGACCGGCTGCTCAGGCTGCAGAGCAACAGGGCGCCACAGCAACCAAAAATTCGGATACGAGAGCAGCAGGGAATTTCTGCAGCTCGGCAGCGCTGCTGCACTCGCCCAGTGCTATGGGACCGCTCGTGTCGCTGCACCTCTGCTGTTGCTCTACTGCTGCTGCTCAAATCGAGGCTACGGGACACCGGCTTTATCCCCGAGCGCTTGGTGCGTCATTCGGCGGGGGGGGGGGGGGGTAAATTCGTGTGATATCGGGTTTTATCCGAAAAAGTCCGACCATAGTTATCAGCAACACCTGCAAAGAACAGTGTCTAAAGGCCAGTTTTCTTTTTTTGAAGGGAGCGTGTGAAACAGGGAATTGGTGTAAGTCAATGCAGTGCATAATAGTCTGCATACATGTTGCCAGTTTTGTGTGCTTTTACTCAACAGGGCTTTGCTTCTGCTCCTTCTTTCACCATAACTGTGAAATCACCATCAATGTCCATGCTCTCCAGTGTTCCTAACCTTATCCCTCATATAGAACCCATATTCTATGCAGTAAAAAAAAAAGGAAACTACAGTTTGACAGGTGTTTATCCCGATAAGGAAGGGCAGGTGGGACTGGTCTTTGATATTACAGGGGTGCAGGCTGTGTTTAGTTTTCTGCACCAACTTTTGAACAATATTCCTAATTAATTGGAATGTGGTTTTAGCTTTTTTTTTTCAGGGACATCCTTTGCAGGCTCAGTGCACTTTTTTAGTGTGGACATCCTTTTTGCTATTTGAATATGTTCAACATTCTTTTGTTCTCTGGCAGGACTCCTGGATAGTTGCACTACGTAATAAATTTAAAAATCAGCGCCGCAAAATAGTGTGACACAAGGATAAACAAGGCGAGGGAGCCGTTTGCAGCGTCCAGAAAGCAAGCACGAGAGCTTGGGACGGACAGCACCTCTGAGGGTGTGCTGCAGAACAAAATGATCTCGGTAAGCACTTGTCCTAAAATTTTTTCCTTGTCCTCTGTAACATGTGATGTATCATACAGCAGGCAACAAATGTTTGAGGCCATCAATCCTAGTCCCTCAGCTTGTTATGGAACCTCCTGTTTTTCAAAGGTTATACCTAATTTACCAGAAATGTCACTGTTGTAAAAAATTGTGGATCGCAAGGCCTCCACTAGGCTTCTGGATGGGAAGAATGATAAACTGATGGTTGTAGGATTTCCTTAGGCATGAGGAGGAACAGAAGTGCCATGAGTAAGTTCTTTTGACAGCACGACATGTGTGTTCCGGGAGCAGAGGACGAGTCCACTGTGAAGTGCCATGAGGAATGGCAGATGAAAGAAATGAAACAGCCGAATCCAGACGAAATTCAAATACAAGCCCGCATGGATGCGACATACAAGAGAAGAGCAGCAGCACTTGCATTGTGCCCTCTAATATCCACTGTTAGGCAGCAGAATCCATACATGACGGACATCAAAAGGGTATGTGTTTCTAATTACAAAGCTCAAGTTACAATCAGTTCATAATTTATTAGGCAGATTTTGTGCTGTATCGTGTCTGCCCTTTTATTTTCCAATTCTGCAAGGAATACGAAAGGATGCAGGGTAACAACCCTCTGGAGCAAACGACACAGGGCCTGCTTAAGATACGAGAACTTGCCACTGCAAAAAAGATCAAATGCACCCCAGAACTTATAGAGAAGATAAACGAAGTGCCGACCCTTCCCTGGGAGAAACACGTAGGAGACGTAAGTATACACACACCCCTGCACTGTGGACATCTGCAGAGTTTTTTCAGGAAATGCTGTACGTTATTTCAGACCTCCTAGCGGTATATGCTTTCCACATCATCTGTGCCGGTGTCAAGGAGCCCACAGCCCCTGACGTCTTTTTTGTGGGAAGGCATGTGAGTCTCCTGAAGCATTACTGTTTGTACATCACACGTTTGAGCACTGTCCTCTAACATTCATGGCAGAGACTACTGACTGCACAGTGTTGAGCTTGTAGAGACAGCTGTCTTAAAGGGACAGTCGCATCGACCACAGATCGATTCCGAAACCACAGTGAAATGAGATTCCCCGTCCTTCACCGACTCCGAAAGTCCTCAGCTTGCATGAGCAAGGTCAGGGAAACGAAGGCGAAGGCACATACGGAGGTGGCGGACTCGGAACACGGAAGTGGCGAATCGTGCTGTTCAAATGCCTTTAGTAATAGCTCCCGTGACGAATATACATGTTTGATGACGGCCCATATTCGACGGATCCGCTTCTTCTGCAAGTCGCTATTGATGTAAGTGCCGCCGCTGCGTTAGCGCAACAGAACGAGCCTCAGGACCACTACTTTAGGTACGTTCATGATTGAGTGCTCAATACTTAATCCCGTGACATTCACACTACGACGCAGGAAACAATCCAAGTGTTTGTGCGGCGTCTGTGCTCCCCAGGAACCGGATGAGTACCTATATGCTGCAGTGCTGGTGAAGTAGCAGAGTTGTGCAATGACGGCACGCACCACACTTTGTTCCCAGCTCTCTGTCATCGGCCAGAACTTCTGGTGGTGTATCCACCGCAGTATTGCAGAGACGATCACAGTCTTCGCCTACTGTACCCACGATAGATAGGCACGTCGAGCAATCCTTATTTTCGTAGTTGTCGTCGTTGTTTGCACACACGAGGAATGCCCCATGAAAGTTACGAAGGCTCTAACCAACTGTGCAACTCAAGGGCCGGGTTAGAATTCAGAATGATTGTCAGGAAATTAGGAAATTAGGTGTTTAGGAAAGTGTCCTTTCTTTTTACATCTACGTCAAGTTCAATGCTTATTGTGTGTTTACAAGCTGAGTTTGGAGATTCCTTGGACCGAGAAACAGACGACAGATACTTGGGTGTGTCGTCCGCATGATTCGCCAACGTTTTTCCATCCTAGTCCTATCAAGACTATCATCTTTAGTGTGCCTCATTTCCTGTTCACACCTACACCATAATAAACTTGCGTAGTTTCCAATTGAGAAGTGTGAAACACAATCTGTGTTACCACAGTAATCCCGAGAAGTGCAAAGGAATAGGCAGGAGCAATAAACTACCTGGCCATAAGTGACAGTTATACTTTTAATGGCAGTGTAATGCTTCTTATCGTTGGCAATATTATAGCATGTGAGGGATATAACACGTCAAATAATTTCAGGTAACGTTTCATAACTCACTAATGGTACAGTTACACCTCATTATCATAGTAAGTGATACATCTGTCTGGGAATGTCCACAATTTGTAATTCCCACGGAAGATTGTCCTGCCTTGATACAGCAAAACAAATTTTGATACCTGCCATTGATGCAATTTTTTTAGCACCACTGTTTTGAAAACAGCTTTCAAGACTGTAACTTCAGATATCCTTGGCAGAGCATTACCTCTTGTCTATGTATTATAATAATTATTATAATGACAGGCAATAAGTTATGCAAATGTGAATAAATCTTTGTGTTGACTGAGTGTTGTCCATTCAAGAGCCATTGCACAAGTCCACATCCAACTCTTCACTAAAAGATATTTATTATTTGCTATGCACAGACAGTTATCAGCGTGCACCACACTGGCAATGTCCCTTGGGATCTGAAGCAGGGACTCACAAAAATAAAAAATAAAATAAACAGTTTCGTAAGTCAATTCACTCAAGTACTTCATTCAAGTACTTCAATTGCAATGAAAACGGGACGGTTGGACAGTAAATTGGACGGTTTCATTATAACAGTGGTACACAGGAAAAAAATCTCGGGGTGTTGAGGGGGGATCTGGATCGATCTCTGGGCACAACCAAGTGTAAAATTTTGGAAGGGTTAGTACATCCTGAAATGACCCTCATGCCTCAGACCCCACTACTCGAATAATGCACCTCCCTTTTACAGTAAAGCCTAGTTCTCACATACGACAACGGCGCACGGCAACGGCGAACGGCACGGCAAATTGTGTCGTTCCGACGCCGTAATGGCGCCGTTCTGGCCGCCGTCTCACGGCAAAAGGAAGTTGAGCCATGCTCAACTTCTGCCGTGCCGTGGTCCCGCCCACATCACATCCAACCAATGAACGGCCCGCACCAATGAAGATGGCGGCTTCTCAGCTTGATGCCGAGAAATTAATTGAACTTGTGAGAAGGTTTCCTTATTTGTATGATTTGTCGCATCCTGATTTTAAGTATACACAGAGAACACGTGCAAGGAGAACACGTGGAAATCCATCTTTGCTCGCCGCGGCTCGTGACGTTCGACATCACGTGAACACGGCAGCACGGCGAGGTGGAGCGACGGCGACACGCACGGCGGCGGCAACGGCACGTCACCGTTGCTGTTGCCGTGCGCCGTTGTCGTATGTGAGAACTGGACTTAAGAGGCCTCTTACTATCTACGGCATACCCTATCAAAGCTCACAGGACAGCAAATTTGGCTAATGCTGATTTGACAGTGCCTCGTAGAACATGCAGCTTTTCTGTTGAATTGACACTACATCTCTGGTAGCCCCTTTAATGTCTGGAGGTAGGTGCATCATTTTACATTTAACCAGCAGTAATGTATAGCATTGCAAAAAAGGAAACAAGGGCTTAATCTCAACGCTGCATCAGCATCATTCATCATCTCACAATAACGTTGTTGTTGTCAGCCTCTGCACAAAGATTTGAGTGGACCTGAAACGGACCTTTTTCTTTTTTGTTTTTTCATTTCCTGTTTTCAAGTTGTTTTGTCTTGGCATGTAGCTGTGAGATGTCAGTAGAAGCCATGAAGTCATTCTCTTTACTTCTTGAACTTGGATGAAGAAAGCACTGTTCTGGAAGATCCTAATTTGTCAGGGGCGTCGTAAAGACATTAGTGTAAAAACCAGGTCTCTCAGCAAGATTGCCGTGCACACACGTACATTGTTTGATGCCGTTTCATGGATGGATGGGACTTTGATCAGCAGCACCTGGTCCTTCTATAACACAGAACCTCAAAAGTGCACCTCAAGTTGGCTACGACAACCGCAAAATCCGCCGCCCTACAGCACACAAACAGTTCACAAAGAGAGAGATAAAATGATGATGATGATGATGATTCGGGTTTTTATGGCGCATGAGCAACTAAGGCTATAAAGAGAGATAAAAGGAAACTGGGAAGTGGTTTATGGCGCTTATGTTACGGACAGAGGTACTGTTTGTATATCGTGCCTGTTTCTAACACAAGGACACAAACAGCGTCAGTTATTGCTTTTAGTGATCGGGGTTCATAGTTTGCGAATTGTTTTGTGTCCAAAAATTGTAAACACATTATATGTATTTAAGTAATATACGTACCACTTGCGCTTGACCCTGTCGAGCTGCCTGCAGCTCATTATCGGTGAACACATTATCGGTGAAATGCGAGGAGCATACACGGACAGCATGAACACTCCTTGCTTCATCTGGATATCCGCTAGTGATGTAGCTGCTTCCAACTTTCGCTTCGTCTGGGGTCTGGCTGTAGCTGAATCCATGGCGTGCGAAATCAAATATCGAGGTTTTCGAAGGAAGTTTTCCTGGAGTCAGGAACGCTGCGTCCGTTTCCAAACGACATCTCACGCGAAGGATGCAAGCGTAGAGATAGTATCCGCGTCACTAGAAAGTGTCACATGTGAACACGGGCGACGTGCCGGAAAAAAACAAAGCAGCCCCAGACTTGGCGGCAGACGACAGCGTCCTTCACAGCGGATTAGCCAGGTTCCACCTTGCGTCACGCGATGTTGGCGCTGGCGCTTTCGAGGATCAAAACGAAACCGGATCTTTTAAATTCGATTCCTCATCACCCGGTCCGTTTTGGAAGGAGAAAATTTGGCATATAGCTCGTGGTAGTGTACCGAACACATTGGTATTGAATTCGTAACCACGGCTCCGGATGCGACAGTCCCTTTAAGTAACCGGCCTAGTTTCCTATATATGCAGTTTCCTTTTTTAACCTTACAGGCAGATGTGCCAATCACACCATGCATCACTTATGATGGGGACGACCTTCCCACTGCTCAGGAAATGCATCTGTATGTGGACAGGCTTCGAATGTTCAGTGTGATAAATGCTGAGGAGGGGCTTGCGACGGTAATGTCTGCGTTCTTCATTTTCCCCATCGTATATCCAAAAGATGTGTACAATTCAGCATGCCTTTTGGAGAGGTTATGCCTCTCAGCAAGGGTCTCAGGAATGAAGTCTGTTGCCATAACTTTTCTGAATAAATGCCTGAAGTAAATGCTTTGAATATGCAAGTGGTCTCCCATTCTCTTCATTTTCTTTCAGGTTCAGTAATTTATGGTGCGCTTCTGCAGTACAGGGATGTAACTGGGCTACAAGCAATCAGCTACCGAGCCATGGACTGCAACATTGCATTGGTTGACTGCCACAGCTGATTTATATGCTTGCAGCTCGGTTACACCCCGGACGTGAGGTGTTGGTGCAACACTGAAAAGGGTGCTAGTTATGGCACACCCAACTTACACCAAGAGGGGTGTGAAAAAATTTGGTGTGCACTACGTCTTGAACGTTCAGGAATTTACGAATTTCAGGTACGAATTTCAATCAATTCGTACATTACAAATGTCGTGGCTAAGTGATCAGGCAGCGTTCATGACCCTCGAATCTTTCCAAGCTGCAGCATCGGACACTGCTTTGAAAGTGGCCACATTCGACGCAGGCTGCTCAGCGACAGTGGGTACCCGTGCAGGCCGTGGCTCATGACACCGTTTCTGAGACCAAATGGGCGTGCCCACGAGATCTACAATGAGACGCACAAAACCTCACGGTCAGTTGTGGAACGATAAGCAATCTGACGATAATGATTATGATGATGATTGGGAGTTTAATGGCGCATTGACAACAAAGATCATAAGATAAGCAATCTACATCAGTTTGGTAAACACCTTTATGGATTATGCTATGTCCCTAGCAATTGGTCAGCTGAAGAGAAGGCTCGCTTGCCTCCATCGAGAACTTCGAATGGCACCTGAACGTTGCTGTGGCATTGTCGTTGCGTGCTGCATCCTCCACAATCTGGGAAAGCAGCTAGGAATTCCTGACGACAGAGCTGAGCCAGAGAGCTTCAGTATGACTCTGATGAACAAGAGCCACAACAAGCACCACAAGACGGGGTGCGCATACAGAACTTGATTGTGCAGTGACATTTTCATGTAAAATTCATGCCTAGTACATGCCTAGCGACAGTAAAATTCATGCCTAGATGTAGGGTTGTCACAGACCCCCAAATTACACACATTGCTCATTATGCTTGCAGCATTTTACTCAAGTATTCACAACAAGTAGAGCACTACGTAATGATGTTCAGATATGCACAAGAGACAATTGATACTCGGAAAACTGACACAATTGATATTTGATGCAAACGTGTGACTGGCATGCTTAGAGACGTATGTGACAGAGACGTATGGACAGGAATGGAGTAGGCGAGTTGTGTAGCTCTATAGGACCAATATGTGATAAGCAAGCGCCCATTGTTTCTCTTTACGCGTAACCAGTAGAAATTAAACAAGTCAGAAAGAGACAAGAAACAAGTGAGAAGTGGAGAAGGAGAAAATGCAGAATGGTGCCTGTTTGATTGATCATGGTTTGAAAAGTAAATGCAGTTCTGCTTAGCGGTAGTGTAATTGTGTTGAGTCACATTGCCTTTGCGTTGTGGATTAACTGGTACACTGCTGTGAGGTCGGACAGAGCCTTGGCAGACCTAGTTTCAACACGCTTCAGATCGATTCAGTCTGCGAATACAGTGTACCGGCAAGTAAATGTAAAATGCTGTCCATCTTATTATTTATTTATTCAAAGTATTTCAAACTACCCAACTTCTCCACTTCCTGTGGAATTGCGCAGGGAGAGGGAAATACAACTGATAACAAGAATGTCAATCACTGTATCTAGCTAACACAAACTCATTGCCTTCTAAGTATCAGGAAGATTCAGACATCAATAACTAAAGATTTCTCGATAACCTGTTTACATAACCGATACAGTTGGAGGCAACTGGGTCCCGTGGAAAGCCATTCCATTCTGATATACAGGGTGTTCCGTTTAAGATTGACCCCACCTTTAAAAAATAATGACTCATCGGAGAAGAATGAAACCCAAGTGCATAGTGTTACAGTGACCTGGAGCATTTAATAGTGTTTTTTGTCGCGCAATTAACTGATTAATTAATTAATTTAATTTTCTAACTTTTTAATTAGGAGGATTACACCGGAGATGTCAATTGTGAAGTTGTGGGCGTTGACATGAGAAAGCGAATGCAGTTTGTTGCAACTCTCTAGCTCATAAGAGTCTTTTTTTTTTTCGGGCCAGCAGAAAGGGCCCGGAGTGCCGAAACTACGACGGAATCAGTTTCCGTCGCGCGAAAAGAGCGCTTGATTGCAGCGCTTTCTCACGAGCGCTTGACGAACAAGCATTGATGCCGTCAGTTCCGCCTATGCTGTTATCTGTCACGGGTGCGGGGACACCAGCAAGGTCACTGCGGCGCTTTATCTCTTGATTCTTTGTTTATTAGGCGTGAAGCGACACGAAACACGGGAAGCGGAAGATATCTGCTCACGGCTTACCTTGAACCACGAGCGCAAGATTATAAATCAATAAGAAAGAAAGAAAAGCTGTGGGCTATGAAATTTATGAAGCCACTCTTTTACACCTTTTCATTTGAACCCACTCTCTGCGTTGTAGAACAAGTTATGTCTTTTCCAACGAAGAGACAGTAGGTACGATGCTTGTCCTAGATGCTGCACAGGGCAAGCAAGAAAGGAAGGAAGCAAGCGAGCACGTAAATAATAACAATAATAATTGGGGGGTTTATGACTATAGGGGAGACAACGGTGATCATGACCGACGCCACGGTAGTCGGCCTGTGAAATTTTGCCCACTTGGAGTTCTCTAACGTGGGTGGAATCTTACACACGGGAGATCGTAGTAAGTCACACCCGGAGACGGCATGCCTAAGCAATCCGTGCCTTCAAACAAATTGCTTGCGTCTCCGCCCGCCTTCAGAGCACGCGACCTTGGGAATGGAAGGAGGAAACGCTATTAACCAAGCCATCGTCTTTTTTTTCAAACTGGCAACCGAAGTTTGTTCAAGCAAACAAAGAATTAAACGAGTAGATAAAAATAGCATGCCTTCTTTTTCATCCAACTTATTTTACAGAACATTGCACAGGTATTTTAACATGACCGAAACAATACTATGTACATTCAGAGTAGGTGTTCGAAGAGATCGCCTTCCTCAGTCACACAAAACATGCATCTCTTAATTGTGTCCTCCGTTGCCCTCCGCAACGTGGCCGCGGGGATTCCACGGCACACTTCCGTGATCCTTGCCTTAAGGGCGTCAGGTGTTGTTGTCTCCTGGTCGTACACGCGATCCTTCAGATATCCCCACAGAAAGAAATCTAACGGCGTCAGGTCTGGGGACCTCGCAGGCCACGACACAGGTCCGTACCTTCCTATCCATCGGCTAGGAAGTGCCCTGTCGAGATAGGCACCAGCTTGGCTAGAGCTGTGGGCGGGTGCGCCATTGTGCTGAAACCACAGCTTGCCAAGCCGTGCCAGTGGAACGTTGGCGCAGAACTCTTCCACGGGGCCCAATAGAATCTCATTGAGGTACCTCACCGCGGTCAGTGTCCCATCGAGGAAGACGGGGCCAGTGAGAGCTCCGTCGCAGATGCCGCACCACACGTTGAGCGACCACTTATACTGGTGGCGCGTCCTTCCAAGCCAATGCGGATTAGTAGCGCTCCAGTAATGAGCGTTATGCAAGTTCACCTGTGCGTCACGAGAGAAATTTGCCTCGTCAGTCCATATGACATTTCTTAGAAATTGGGGGTTCTCATCGACGATCTGCAAAGGCCAGTTGGCGTAGTGCAACCGCCTTTCAAAGTCCTTTTGTTCCAACTGTTGGTGACGTTGTATGTGGTATGGATGGAGGCCTGCTTGTTTTACCACTCTGAATACCGTGGACAACGGGACGTCTGTCTGCCTGCTCGCCTCGCGGAGGCTAGCTTCAGGGTAGGCCTCAAAAAATGCCAAGATGTTGATGCGAACATCGTCTGACAGCTCCGCTGGCCTGCAACGCTCCTTGGTGAACGTGCCATATTGCTTCAGCGCCTCGTATTGACGGACAACGGTCGATGGGTGTGGTCTTGTGCCAGGATGCCACCTCTGACATATCTTGACTGCCCTTTTCTTTTTGCCCCCTGCAGCACCTAGGGCAAGGACCATGTCCGCTTTCTGTTCGTTGAAGTAGGCCATTGTTTGTCCCTCAGAGCGTTCAACAAAGAATGTCGGCACAGTGATAGCCCACAGCTTTTCTTTCTTTCTTATTGATTTAATAATCTCGCGCTCGTGGTTCAAGGTAAGCCGTGAGCAGATATCTTCCGCTTCCCGCGTTTTGTGTCGCTTCACGCCTAAAAAACAAAGAATCAAGAGATAAAGCGCCGCAGTGACCTTGCTGGTGTCCCCGCACCCGTGACAGATAACAGCATAGGCGGAACGGACGGCATCAATGCTTTTTCGTCAAGCGCCCGTGAGAAAGCGCTGCAATCAAGCGCTCTTTTCGTGCGACGGAAACTGATTCCGTCGTAGTTTCGGAACTCCGGGCCCTTTCTGCTGGCCCGGGAAAAAAAAAGACTATCTATCCAGACAAGTTCTTTGAAGTTTCAAAAACCATCGAGGGACTTGTAGTCAGCTTATTGCTTTATCGAACTGAAGATTGGATAAATGCTGAGTTGTACACGACCCTGATAGACGACATATATGAAAGCTCTAAGATCCGCCTTGATGAGCACCCGATAATGGACGTGTTACGGGCTGTTTCCAACCCTCTA
Organism: Ornithodoros turicata; assembly: GCF_037126465.1. Taxonomy (NCBI): domain Eukaryota; kingdom Metazoa; phylum Arthropoda; class Arachnida; order Ixodida; family Argasidae; genus Ornithodoros; species Ornithodoros turicata. The sequence goes on along the minus strand of NC_088203.1, from coordinate 74,590,355 downwards.
CTTGCAGAACATTCAGGACATCCGTTTGTTGACATGCAGGCTGAAACACCAAGCTGTACGACAGGGTCCAGGAGGATTTCGCGGTGAACATCGGAGCAGTGGCATCATGCATAAACTCAATGAAATGCAACTATGTTCGCAATTTCATTGCACGTTATCATAGATGGCCAGCCTGCCATATACTCCCTGGCCGACCGCATCCAGCAATACTCTATGCAAAGGACAGGTTTCTAGACCCATTGGCACGGGAAGTCACTACCAAGTATGGTCAACTCACTAATGAAGATTGGGCATATGTTGAACTTGACCAAGAGTATAAGTTCTCCTATGCTGAGAACATCATACCTTTCTTGAAAGACAAGGCCATATCGACAATGAGGAGTCGAGTAGTACAGGCTTAGTTAGACCATGAAGGCCCTCGGCTCGACCCAAAACAGACACGTCTACTTCTCTTCTACTTATTCTCATCCCCTGCCCAAACCGACCATGTGTCATACCTAACAAAGTACATGGGTGACCAAGACACTCTGGATGATGTCCTTGATTACCTTGTGATCAGGGTTGTTCCGAAGGAGAAGGAACTGAAGACGGCATACAGAGGATTCGGATGCAAGACCTATATGGATCGTATTCGATCAATAGTGCAGGAGACAAATGCCATGAGGTATCTGGATCTGACAAGTGATGAACAGGCTATGACGTTATCTGAGCTAGCACTTGCAAAGAAGATTTATGCATATCGGAACCTCAGAACGTTGTACCCGCATCATAGAATTGTCATGATCAACTTCGATGCAAAAGGACGGAACAACAGATTCCGGCGAGATACCACAGATAGGCCTCTTGCAGTAACACTAGATCGGATCTTCTCTACAGAAAGACGCAAGCTTCATATGAAAGAACGTTGATCTACACCCCGGATCAACAAACCACCACGTATTGGTACGGACAGCGAGGAGGAATTGAAGTTGATATCCACTGAACTCATCCTTGCGACATAGACACGCAGTGTATAGCAACATTTTAAAGAAACTTTTAAAGGAAGCTAAGGAAAGGTACTTTGAAAAAACTTTGCAAGATGCAGGAAATGATGGCAAAAAAATTTGGAGTGCAATCCACCTTGCCTTAAACAGAGGGCATACAGGAACTCAGATCAACTCCCTAATTGATGAGAAAGGCGACTTGGCTACGGAGCCCGGCCAGATAGCGGATGCTTTTAATCAACATTTTACACACATCACTGATAAGATATCATTTCTGCCATGTGATCATAACAGCCCCCAGTTTCCTTGTCGCAATCCCGTGACCTTCTTTCTGACTCCGACAGATCCTACAGAAGTAGACACTGTTATTAGAAGCCTGAAACAAACTAAATCAATCGGACACGATAATATTCCAATCTCACTACTAAAGCGCATTTCCTATTGGATATCAACGCCATTGGCGGAAGTAATGAACGGCCTGTTTCAAGAAGGAATATTCCCGCACGAGCTGAAAATCGCGAAAGTTGTACCTGTCTACAAGAAAGGTAATCGACAAATGGCTAATAATTACAGACCGATCGCGGTCCTCCCTGCTTTAAGCAAGGTTATGGAAAGGATCATACTAAATAGACTAGAAAGCTTCTTCATCGCCAACAGACTTCTCTCTGCATCCCAATACGGATTTCGAAGAGGGGGATCCACCACCACCGCGCTCGCTGCTATTACAGAAAAAATTAGGACGAATATTGACTCGAAGGTATATACGATGGGAATATTTGTAGATCTCAGTAAGGCGTTTGATTTAATTAACCATCAGCTCTTACTCAGAAAACTTGATCGGTATGGCGTACGTGGTACCCCCTTGCAGCTTATGGAAAGTTATTTAAGTAACCGACTCCAATACGTTAGCCTGGATGGCAACCACTCATACATGTCCTCGATTTCACTTGGTGTCCCCCAGGGTTCAATTCTGGGCCCTTTCCTTTTTCTTTTATTTATAAATGATCTCCCTGATTATTTAGCCGGTACGTCGACATCAATACTCTACGCAGATGACACCAATATATTTGTTGAAGATAAGTCAATAAATGCTCTCTTTATCAAAGCTAATACAACACTTGAAAGATGTGTACAGTGGTTATCTTCAAATAAACTTGTTCCCAATATTAACAAAACAAATTACATTCTCTTTTCTGCAACGTCGAAACCCATTGACACACAGTACCATTGTCTTAAGCTATCAAACCACATCGTACCCCGTGTTACTTCGATAAAGTTCCTTGGAGTTGTACTCCACCAACACCTATCTTGGCGGGATCATGTCTCCCACGTGAGACAAAAATTACATCAGGGATTTATGCCTTATCGATGCTAAGGTCTCTTTTTCCTGTTCAACTTTTGCTGTTAACATATAAATCATTAATTGAATCTCATATCAGATACGCAATAGAAGTTTATGGACTTGCGTATCAGACTATATTGCGGCCAATCTACATTTTGCAAGAACGTGCGTTACGTGTAATTCTTTCCTTACATTTTAATGACAGCGTCACGTTCGCGTTTAATGCATTGTCTTTGTTTGATGTATATAAGTTGGCAGAGCAAAGATTGTGCGTTTTGATATTTAAGATATTTCATGGCATGAACATTCAGCACGTGCAGGTTTCTTTATATACCTCACCCTATTTATTGCGAAAAGATCCATATACCCTTACTGTTCCCACTCCAAGAACAAACTATTTGTTGTACTCTATTGCTTGCCAGGGGCCAAAAGTATGGAATTCCTTACCTTACGACATACGGGCTTCCACAAATTTAAGTGAATTTAGTAGACGTCTGGAAGCACACTTGTGCGCCTTATCATAGGCACCGATTACATTATTTTGTTACTTTGCATATCGCGATACAGTCGGCATGCTGCTTTTACACCTCATTCGTATAGCCGCTTCCTTATCAATTCTGTTATAACTTAGTTAATTGTTCTTTGTTGTTTAAGAAATATTATAAGTGACCTTGACTGTAGATGCTCCACACGACCAATGTTACTGTGCTGGAACAAGTGTTTGTAAAAGGTGTGCGTGTAAACGGCGTGTAGCTGTTACCTTATCTATTCTGTTGTGACGCAAAAGTTAATTGTCTTTTTTTGTTTTTTTGTTTAAGAAATATTATCCATGTGCCCTTGACTGTACATGCTCCACATGACCATTGTTACTGTGCTAGAACAAGTGTTTGTAAACGGGACTGCATTACAGGGTCAACCTCGCAGTCCCCATTGCATCATATGTGTATTGTGCATTGCTAAAAAATAAATAAACTGAAACTGAAGGTCTAAACCAGGATTCATGGGTTGCAGTCTATTAAGTAAAGATTAAGTATGCGTTTCAATGCATAGAGTACGCCACACACTATCTTGTCAAGGGAGATGACCTTCGAGTCTGCGTTGCAATCCCTGAAAACTCCTATCCATCAGAACGGATGCCTGAAGTAATTCATGATCTGAAAACAAGAGTTGCAGCAGCAGCACAACAGTTCGGACATGAGATCAAGGTCACCGACTCCTACACCTCTGAGGCCCTGTTCACATTTTCCAAGACGATATATATTGACAATACGACACTCTCGTATGCCCTACGGAAGATCCAAAAAACCTACGGGGTGAACAATGCGTTTCTACCTGTGCTTCACGACTGCATAGCTGCTAGCTATTCGAATGCTCACAGCTCATGTGCAGCTACTGTAAACTTTGTACCATGCTACATAGTAGCTCTGTGGTGGACGTTTGATGCACTGCTGAAACACCCTGCATATCGGCTCTAACTACCACGAGAATTGGTAGCTCTTACATTAACTCCATCAGTAGTGGGAGGACTGCCTATTATCTATCTACACAACATGTTTGTCAGAGCAGAGTCTGACCTACTATCCGCCTTCGTAGGATTGCTCATGCATCTTAAAAAGCATGACTCACCATACTGGCCAGTCATGTACCGCTTTTTATGTCAGCCGGTGGGCGATGTGAAGAAAACACAACTGTTGCAGGACCCATACAGCCTACCACTCTCTCTTCCCTTGACTGCAGGACAGTTTTTGAAGCGCATAACACGGCAGGTATTGGAGCGCCATGTTCGGAATCCGGATGTTCACACTAGGTAATCGGGCACACCTGGATGAATTCGTCAACATCCTTGACACGTGTGATCATTAGCCTGCAAAAGCGTCTGCCGCCCTCTGCTGGCCCGGGGAAAAAAAGACTATCTATCCAGACAAGTTCTTTGAAGTTGCAAAAACCATCGAGGGACTTGTAGTCAGCTTATTGCTTTATCGAACTGAAGATTGGATAAATGTTGAGTTGTACACGACCCTGATAGACAACATATGTGAAAGCTCTAAGATCCGCCTTGATGAGCACCCGATAATGGACGTGTTACGGGCTGTTTCCAACCCTCTACTTGCTGAACTTTCATGTCTTGTAAAACTCTCTGGACATCCGTTTGTTGACATGCAGGCTGAAACACCAAGCTGTACGACAGGGTCCAGGAGAATTTCCCGGTGAACATCGGAGCAGTGGCATCATGCATAAACTCAATGCAATGCAACTATGTTCGCAATTTCATTGCACGTTATCATAGATGGCCAGCCTGCCATATACTCCCTGGCCGACCGCATCCGGCAATAGTCTATGCAAAGGACAGGTTTCTAGACCCATTGGCACGAGAAGTCACTACCAAGTATGGTCAACTCACTAATGAAGATTGGGCATATGTTGAACTTGACCAAGAGTATAAGTTCTCCTATGCTGAGAACATCATACCTTTCTTGAAAGACAAGGCCACATCGACAATGAGGAGTCGAGTAGTACAGGCTTACCTAGACCATGAAGGCCCTCGGCTCGACCCAAAAGAGACACGTCTACTTCTCTTCTACTTATTCTCATCCCCTGCCCAAACCGACCATGTGTCATACCTAACAAAGTACATGGGTGACCAAGACACTCTGGATGATGTCCTTGATTACCTTGTGATCAGGGTTGTTCCGAAGGAGAAGGAACTGAAGACGGCATAGAGGATTCGGATGCAAGACCTATATGGATCGTATTCGATCAATAGTGCAGGAGACAAATGCCATGAGGTATCTGGATCTGACAAGTGATGAACAGGCTATGACGTTATCTGAGCTAGCACTTGCAAAGAAGATTTATGCATATCGGAACCTCAGAACGTTGTACCCGCATCATAGAATTGTCATGATCAACTTCGATGCAAAAGGACGGAACAACAGATTCCGGCGAGATACCACAGATAGGCCTCTTGCAGTAACACTAGATCGGATCTTCTCTACAGAAAGACGCAAGCTTCATATGAAAGAACGTTGATCTACATCCCGGATCAACAAACCACCACGTATTGGTACGGACAGCGAGGAGGAATTGAAGGTCTAAACCAGGATTCATGGGTTGCAGTCTATTTGGCTCAGATTAAGTATGCGTTTCAAGGCATAGAGTACGCCACACACTATCTTGTCAAGGGAGATGACCTTCGAGTCTGCGTTGCAATCCTTGAAGACTCCTATCCATCAGAACGGATGCCTGAAGTAATTCATGATCTGAAAACAAGAGTTGCAGCAGCAGCACAACAGTTCGGACATGAGATCAAGGTCACCGACTCCTACACCTCTGAGGCCCTGTTCACATTTTCCAAGACGATATATATTGACAATACGACACTCCCGTATGCCCTACGGAAGATCCAAAAAACCTACGGGGTGAACAATGCGTTTCTACCTGTGCTTCACGACTGCATAGCTGCTAGCTATTCGAATGCTCACAGCTCATGTGCAGCTACTGTAAACTTTGTACCATGCTACATAGTAGCTCTGTGGTGGACGTTTGATGCACTGCTGAAACACCCTGCATATCGGCTCTTACTACCACGAGAATTGGTAGCTCTTACATTAACTCCATCAGTAGTGGGAGGACTGCCTATTATCTATCTACACAACATGTTTGTCAGAGCAGAGTCTGACCTACTACCCGCCTTCGTAGGATTGCTCATGCATCTTAAGAAGCATGACTCACCATACTGGCCAGTCATGTACCGCTTTTTATGTCAGCCAGTGGGCGATGTGAAGAAAACACAACTGTTGCAGGACCCATACAGCCTACCACTCTCTCTTCCCTTGACAGCAGGACAGTTTTTGAAGTGCATAACACGGCGAGTATTGGAGCTCCATGTTCGGAATCCGGATGTTGTCAGTTTGTTCACACTAGGTAATCGGGCACACCTGGATGAATTCGTCAACATCCTTGACACGTGTGATCATTGGCCTGCAAAAGCGTTTGCCGCCCTCTACAACTGTTCAATCTTCCAAGTCGTTGACGAGCTATTGACTCAATTCCTGACAGCACGTAGTGTAAGGGATCTGATGCTGACAGCCAAGTTTGGTACGGGAAAAGCACATCGAATCCTACGGGCAGCTATCTCAAGAGACCGCGATCTTCATGCATGGCGTGCTAAAGTCTTGTCTGGTGACAGCTCTATCAAGAAGGTTGATCGCTCATGGATATGGGCTTTTGATTGTCCTGCAGCGGTAACGCAGAAGCTTCGGAATGACATGTGGGAGTCTAACATAACTACAATAACTTGTTGGGTTCGATCCCTACAGCTGGCTAACCTTTTCAGTGACTTTCATCTTTCTTCTACAATAACTTACCCACCGCTTACCCTTACCCTTCAAACTTCGGTTAATTCGCAGTTGCAGCCTCTTGTGGCCTCTAAGGCAGGTGACACCGAAGACCACTGCTCTGCCGAATCGAAATCGAATAGCGATATTCGGAAATTCGAATAATTTTCGAATATTTCCGCAGTTGTTCTGCCTGTAAAGTAGGCTTTACCTAGTGCACGCGACTAGCGGGAAGCCAACCTTACAGGCGCACTTTGGATGCACTGATTAACCAGAAGTGGTGATAATTTTACGCTTGCATAATTGTTTTGTTCAACAACAAAAAAGAAATCTGTTTACCAGCGCAAAAATTCAAGTATGTGTTCCAGTGTGGCGAGAGATGCAGTAAATTCATAAACAGAGGCCACTGTTCACAATTACATTCAAAGTTGCTACGGCGGACAGAGGCTTCACAATACGCAAAACAAATGAGAGAAGCAGGGAAGCAGTGCATTGGTTATTATCATATTTTGCACCTAAATGCTTATAGATGCACTTTGTGAAGAGATACTATAGTTTGTGTGATTTGTATCAGTGACTGGAAGCACAAAGGATGGTACGAATATACCGCGTGTCCAACGAAAATCTCCGCAGCCCATTGTACGGATAGATTGATAAACGGAAAACTGAGGCGCTGTTAGTTGTACTTGACTTAGAAACAGGTTCTACACCACGAGTAGAACCTGTTTCTAACTCAAGTACCACAGTGGTCGCCTCTGTTTTTCGTTTATCGATCTATGCGTACAATGGGCTGTGGAGATTTTCGTCGGACATGCGGTATATATCTTGGTGGATCTCTGATAATTCAAACTTCTGATAATTCAGACAAAAAGTGCTGGTCCCCTCAAGTTTGAATTAACGACAGTCTACTGTAGTTCTCTTGATGTGCCTATGCAATATAAAAATATATTGTTAACTGTGAATAAAACTTTCTCCGTCAGAACGTCCCTCGCCATTCTCCACTTCAATGAAAATTCCTACCGGAAACAAGCACAGACTCAAGGTGCCAAAAGGCAGGGGAGGGCACATCATTGCATGCCCAGCGAAGGAGGATGCAACATTCAGTGAGTATGCGAAGCCCAAGGCACTAGCAACTCCCTGGTGTGTTCTGTTGAACAGCAACTCACTTGTGAACATGTGGAATTTTGTGCTTATTCGCAGGTTACGTTGACATCCTACTCGACGAGACACTTCTAAGATCCGAGCGTTCTCCTTATAGCGTCAACGCCAGGTTCCAGGCAGATCACAGGCTGGTACTGCTCTTCACCACCGTTGCGCACGGTCGCTCTTTGCGGCGTATTTTAAATTCAATTTCTGCGATAATTATGAATCTGTGGTGTAAATTACTTCGCATGGTGCATCTTACTGGCCTACTTAACAGTTTTATAGGAAGAAAATTGGGTGTTAAAAATGACTTCTGTGCTACTTTATTGGATGGTTCAATAGGCATGCAAACATACATAGGAGTTCCTCAATATATGTGCTCAAAATGCACTTTAGAATCACAAGTCAGTGTGCTGAGTCTGCGGAAAATGCTTTCTGCAGAGTCAATACTTTTTCAAAGTTTAATCGTTCACTCAAAATTTTACAAATGTTTCTTAGAAGCACAAAAACTGGAAAAATTAATCTCCTGAAGCCCAAATAACATACTGATCAAAGTAATTGGTGAAATGTAATGTAGTTACTCAGTATGTACAAGCCTGGCACGTAATAATTTCGCACACTCATTACGTTTCATTGTAGCATTTTTGTGAAATCTGCCACATATGATGTCACAATAGTGGTGGCAAAGATGATGTACTACACTTTTGTTGTTATATGCGAGATGGCAGCTGTACTTTGTAATCAGTAATACTTTCTTTTGTATAAAATTCTTGTGGGTATTTGGACATGCAGTGTGATGCACCTGTGTTCATTTTGTGCATTTCCTGTAATGTGCTATTAGAATACACCATGGCCATGGAGTTAGGTGTTATGTAACACGAAGTTTGTGGCACAAACCATATTTGGCCCTTTTTCCTCACCATCATAAAATGAAAAATTACGTTCTTAGTTGCCTTGCTTTGCTGTTGTACTTGTTACATGCCTCAACAAATAGGTGATGAGTCAGTTGAGAGGTTTTGCATGTTTGAATGTATTAAGTCTGCTTTATGTCTCATTTTTCATATTAGTCTGGCATACACGTGGGCAAAAGTAGATAATGAAGAAACAAGTTGGCGTTATAGGCAAGCAGTACACCACAATTTACCTTGTATGTCAATCCACATCTTGCGTGAACCAGCATGACATGGAGCTGTGGGCATAGAAGTGCTTCTTCAGGCTGGAGAAGGCCTACTTATTAACGAGCAAGTCCTTGATGCTCTGCATGAGTTCTTGATGCTCTGCATTCTAACGTCAAATACTGCATCACTGCACCCAGTCACACCTACACACAGTTGCACTCAGGCATTTCATTCAAAGGAACCTTTTATTTTTGTCACTGTTGTCCCATAACCGCAGTCTGGCAAAGCACTGCAATCAGCCACATCTGTAATCAGTTGCGTGCCCATGGAAGATGCACCAACAACGTGGATTGAAGCATCTGGTCGTTGTAGAGTCTTCATGTTGTACTTTTATGATGCTCACTGCCTCGCCAGAGATTGAGTAGATTGGGGACTTACGATTGGCCACACATCCGAGAGCAGTGTTGAGGATATGAATCTGCACCTTAAAATTGCGGCTTCCGAGTTCATTTAGCAAATGAAAGCTCTCAACGTGGTCTCGCTCACTACTGCTCTCCTGCCATTGGGTTCCATCAATTTTTTAACAATATTTTGTGGCTTTACATCGCATGACAACCATGATCATGAGCTTCACGAGAGTGGTCAACCAGTGGATAATTTCGTCCTCGTGCCAGTTTTTAACATGCGAACAGACCTTCGCAGACGGCGTTCTGTAAAATTATAATAATTTGGGTTTCACGCCACGGGACAACTATGACTATCAGTGACGCCATAGCACGTCTGTGAATTAATTTTGCCCACCTGAGGTTTCCTTTATAGCGTGTGTGTGTATGCACACTGGAAACAGCATTTAGCATCCCTCCTGGACACGTCATGTGTAAAGAACCCCTACCAGCCACCGAATTGCTAGCCTCCTCGACAAGGTTCAAACCTCGGGCGGGATGGCATTCCGTTATCAACATTCCGCGCCTAAGCCATCCGTACCCTGCTGGTAGGTAAAATAATAATAATTCGGGGTTTACGTCACGAGACAACTATGCTCAAGAGCGACGCCACAGTGGTCAGTCTGTGGATTAATTCTGCCCACCTCAGGGTTCTTTAACGCGCGTGAAATCTCACATACGGCTTTACGTCCCTTCCAGCGTAAGCAATCCGTACTCGCCTCCGAATTGCTAGTAGCTAAAATAATTGTCATTACAATTTTAAATCCAGCCCCGATTTCATTTTGCTCTACCTTCATTCCTGTTGAGATTTGAGTCCAATTTGTACCAGTCCAATCCCCAACACTGCTTTACGAGCACACTGCAAACAGTTCTTGCCATGACTGCAGCACACTTGTAGCAGTCCATCATCCAGTGTCATCGCTTGGTGGTCTCGCTCCAGTTTTAGTGCATGGTTGGGAGCATACTGTCAGGAATTAGTAGCGTGACACCTGCAAATTTTTTGTGCAGTGCTTCCTGTAAAACCCTTTATTTCCGCGCGCCGTTAATTTTCGCTAATTTCGCAAACTGAAGAACTTCGCGAAAATTTTAACGTACACATGATACACAGTGAAAAATCCGAAATTCGCGAAATTCAGCGGTCGCGAAACTACCCCAATGACCCATTCGCGAAAACTAAGGGGCGCGAAATTTAAGGGTTTTACAGTACGTCACGTTACAAACATCAACAATGCCTTTGATAGCTGCTATTACTGCCCTGTACCCAGCAGGGTACACTGGTTAGACAAGAAACTGTACCGACATACACACCTTGCTTAGTACCTTGCATATCTGAAGCCTGTCCTTGACTCTGATGGAAAGGCTTCGCGAATGGTGTTCACAGCACAAGCTGGAATCACCATGCACTTGTTTTTTCCAAGCTTGTGCCACACCCACCTCACGAACTGGCGGTACGCTGTGTACTGCAATAATACACAGAATGAGAGAAGAAATGTAATGCCACTTTCGTATTGGACACATCATAACCAGAAACAAACGTGGTCGTAAAGTTGAAATCATGCTTACTTGTGAATATGTGCGCTCATCGGTTCCCGCTGGCCCCGAAGTTCAAAGTACGCCACCTTAAGCACGGTTTCGTTGAGGCATAATAATTTGAAATCTTCGTGCTCCGTGATACACGAGAAGCTCAGTGGCTCAGCGGTGCCCTGGAGCTCCTTACAGCAGAGGCACTCTTCTTTAGTGGGCATGGCGACGCATGACCCACAACGGCACCTGTAACCGAGAGGTGCTTAGAGAATCCGTCGCGGCACGAATCATCCGTTTCTTGCGCTATATGATAATGAATCGCCAGCCATTATTTACCAGTCTGTGGAATTCAGGCGGCTGCTGCTCCCGCACGCTGCCGCGTCAACATGCTCGTCCCGTTGAGCTCGCGGAGCCGGCGACGTTTCGAAGGCGAGGCTTCCAAATTCCGCCGCCCGTAACAAAATTTGCCTTTCCTTCGAAGATAGGTTGTCGAAAAGATCGCTCCCTTCGGCAGCCGTTTTGTCAGAGTAACAAACACAACAAACACGAATGGGTGCGAGAGTAAGTTTCCCTGCGTTGGGTTCGCTGTGACGAGAGTGCAGTCAAGTACGTCTCGACGTCACACTATGGAAGCCTGCATGGAAGAACACTTGCAGCAGGCTAGAGATCTGCCGAGTTGAGGGGGAAAACCGGAACCAATTTTCAGGGCCGTGGTTTTAATTGTTTTCTTCACCGTTGACTCATGGCACCTCGCGTGGTTCATGGGGTCTGTATGTACTTCAATAATAACAAAAGACCCAAGGTAAGGCGGGGTGACTGGTCAGGGACCCTTTAAAGACCGACGACCGGTGGCGATACGGCTCGACATTACATGTGTGATCCAGCCGTTTCAAGATAAAATGAGGACTTCGCAAATAATGGTATCGGCTAACACCCGTGTGCCCGTAGTACATGTCGTCAAAAAGTTTCAAGCGAGACGCCTTGCGGCGATTTTCCAGTGATGTCCAGCCCAAGGCTGCTTTTAAATCTGCTGATCTGACATCCTGAGAATAATTGTTCCTAACAAACCTTTCAGCTTGATTTTGTACCCTTTCTATTTTCTTCCGAAGACCAATACCAGACGGGTCCCATACTGCGCTAGAATATTCCGAGATCGGGCGAACCTACGACTCGTAAACTGTTATCTTCATATCCTTAGGAGCTGATCTAAAATTTCGTCGCGCAGGAATCAATTATTAGGAATTCAATTCATTCAATTCAATTCAATCTATTTCGTCGCAGGAATTATTAGGCTTCCTTTAGGTGGATATAGTTGGCTCTGCGTAAAAGAAGATATTTTGGGAACAGAATGCAGCAAGACTACAACGCTTGATCAGCAATTCTCAGCTCTTTCTCAGCTCCTTTCTCTCGCTAGAGGGAGTACTGACCATTAAAACGTCAATGCAGACAACAGCAGTGAGCTATTAGGCACGCATTTCCTACCTATAGACCACTACTTCCTGCTATTAGACTCGCAGTTTTATGGGAGATATAAAAATGGAAGCGTTGAACAGCATCATCTGTGCCGGTGTCAAGAAGCCCACAGCCCCTGACGTCTTTTTTGTGGGAAGCCATGTGAGTGTCCTGATGTATTACTGTTTGTAGATCACACGTTAGAGCACCGGTTTGATCAACCGGTTTGGGGCTGCGAACCAGTTACATTTTTGGAGTGGCCAGTCTGGAACTGAACCGGAACGAAATCCAACCAACGCGAACCCGAACCAAACCCGTATTTTTTGCAGTTCGACACCGTGGTACAAATGACTCCCAAAGTTATGGGAGTCATTCAAACGATTCAGACGACTTCCCCGGGGGCGTCATGGCTCCAGTGCTACGATAGAGTAACACGACTCCACTAGGGAGTCAAGCAGCTCCAACGCTACGATGGAGTAGTGTGACCCTCTAGAGAGTCAAACAGCTCCAGTGCTGAAGGGCAGTAATGTTACTCCCTTTTGTTAAGTTGTGCGTTTGGGGAATTCGAGAGCGTGGTCTAGGAGGTACTTTAGTTTCTGTTGTGTATTGGTCTGGGTTGCCAGAGTTGACTTAGAATTGACTGGGTTGACTTAGGTCAGTCGGTTTGAGCGTCTGGAACGGAGACGTTCTTTGTTTGCTCTAGTGTTGTAAGGAACCCAACTGGACATTAAAGTTTCCAACGTATTTTCTTTCATGTTCCACATCTAAATGGCTATTTGTATGTGATTTAGCAAGGATTTTAATGCCACTTAAATGTTATAATTGGTTCTGGGTGAGTTGCGCTTAGGACTCAGCAGCCTCAACGTTGCCCATGTGCAACGATGTCAATTTACGTTTTGTAACGTATTCCGCGAAGTCCGTTTGGCCAAACTAATTTCTATGGTTTGAATGAACGTCCTTGTATAAGCATGAGTCGTTGTGTAACTTCCTTAGCTAAATCTGAAGGCGTGAATCCCCAAAAAGATGCACCCGGCTCTACTGGTGTCTGAACAGCCACAACGTTGGCCCACAGGGGAAGCTTCCCGCTACACAAGCCGTAGCAATTTGTAGGCAACGTGTGGCAGGTCCACTATTATACACTGACACCAGTGCTGAAAACGATACACTGAATAAGGACACATACAGATTGTAAGTTTACTACAGACTGTAGTATTATTCATCAGTGGGCCAATGATATGGATAACTACATGTATAGAGAGAGACTTACGCATATCTGGAATTCGCCGAAGGTGACTCTACCTGGAGCATACACCTTTGTCATACCTAGAATTCCTCATCTGGGAGTTTATTTATTTATTTATTTGGATAATACTGCCGGCCATCAGTTGAGGGCTAAGGCAGAGAGAGCACAATGAGCAACACAGGGACACAGCATCAATTGGCACAGACAGAGCCTAACATAACTGAAATAGCTCAAGAAAACAAGTGATCGCCTAATTCAACATGCTTAGTTGGTCAATAACTTCCTTAGAAAAAGCTGCGGAGCCAGGAATGCACGTCAGGTGTGGTGGTAGCTTGTTCCATTCGCGAGTAGTGCGAGGAAAAAAAGAACAATTGAACAACTTGCTTTCTGCAACGAAACTCACTGATGAGGTTAGCGTGTTTCTGCCTGGTGGTACGACTCTCGTTGAATTTAAGATAGTCGTCGAATTTAAGACCGCTTTTACCATGTACAATACTATGAAAAAAATGAAGACGCCTTACTTGTCTGCGGCAGGCTAAAGGTAACAGGTCTGACGCTTCATACAACGATGTGACCGAGGTATCTCTCCCGTATGGGTTATATACGAAACGCAAGGCTTTTTTCTGGACAGGTACCAGACAATCAATTAGGACTTGCACCTTGGTCCGCTTTTGAGGAACGGATCGGGTTGGTACGGTTCGCTTGGAGAAACCATGTAAACACCTCGGAGCACTCCTATTGCATCCCCAGTAGGTGGCGCTCTACGGATTTCTACGCAAAGTGAAGTGGGAAGTGGCGACAAGACGTGGCGCTCCGCATGGGGCGCACACGACTAAGAATTTCGATTGCTGTTTTCTGAACTCGGCTCGCGCGCATTTTTGTATGCTGGATACTTCGACGGCCAAGACTGTTTTTCCGAAGGAATGCCATCCCAGCAACACCAGAAAAAGTGCACTAGAGGGCAAATCAGCAGCCAAAACGCTGCTATGCAGAGACAGCCTTTTCCAAGGTTTTAATTTAGCGGCCTGAAATGCGGATGTGTGAACGTCGCTTCCTTCTTCCGGGTGCGCATCGCTGCCCCCTATTGAAAGAATGGTACCACTCTAATCCCCTCAAGACCGTGGCTTTTGGGCGTGACCTTTGTCACCCCTAGCTTCGCGCATAGTTCACCAAACTGGTGGCGCTGTCGAACACTATGACTAAATTTGTTTACAAAAAGGGGAAGTCTATACGTGAAAAATGTTGTGTGACTTATTCTCCTGAGTCTCTCGTCGGCAGTGGGGAGAAACAAAAAACGAAGAACGTCACGAAATTATTCGCGGCATCGTTGAGGAAGCCTTTCAAGTCCACTGTCTCGAATGGTTGCAAGCACGTCCAGAAATGCATCAGGACAAGGGGAAGACAGCATCTTAGCATATTAACGGCAGACACAATGTCGAAAAAGAAGTCCAGCTTTAGTCTGGATAATCTGTATTGCGAACACAGTTCGGATCTAGAGTACGATATGTAAATAAAAGAGATACATTTCTCTGCAAGACTGGGACTCCTCTTTTTCTTCGCTCAATGCGTACACGACTTTCCCCAAACGTTTCGTTTCCGACACCCTTTTCATTGTATTTTAGGTGGTCCCTCCATGTGTGGTAAATCGACATCCGTGGCGAACGCGTTGAGCACGTTGAATGATGTCGTGGACAAGCCTCTGTCGCAAATATTCCATGTGCAGAAATATGCTTCACTGAGCATGCAGGACAAATTTGGGGACTGTAACATTTACCAAGGAGCTACCTCACGAGTAGGACAAGTCGCGCTCTACGCTCATCGTAGTCAACGATCGCATGACCGACGCCAATTCCTTGAAGAAGGTTACCGGTCTTTTCATTCAGGGTTCTCACCACGCCAACGGATCAACATCCTTACACGTGCCAAACATCTTTTTCAACAGCACTAATTTTATAACTATATCCTACAACTCCAGTTATGTCGTCCTGAGGTGCGCCGTTTGCAGCATTCGCCAGATGGAACATTTTGGGCAACAGCTTGAACGCCAAAGATTGAAGTATTTTCATATAAACAAGCGATGCTGTTGCCCCACGCTTATTCCCTAGTGGATATTCACAACTATACGTACAAGAATCACAGATTACGCAGCAATATCTTTCTGGGAGAGCATCAACATATCTTACCTCACCTCACCTTACTCGAAGTGCTATCCACTCCCCCTACGGGCTGTCACCACGTCTTGAGGTGTTCATCGCCCAGCATCAAACGCCTCTCTGAAATTTGTCCCAATGAGTTGAACGGAAAGATGTCTTTAGCTCCAGATACATTTTGCGCGTTTGAAGAAGCACAAACTTTTTACAACAGCTCGCCTACAAAAAGATTCAAAAGAATCCGCCACATTTGGAGCGCTATGTGTCTCTGCAGCAAGGAGTGGCCGTTCTTTCCTCGGTGGTTAGTCTCCTGCTTTCTGCCGTGTTGGACCTTTTCGCCACCCACTCCAATGGCCAAGAGAATTGATGTGACCAGCTCCATCGGAAACATTCTTTCCTCGAAGGAGAATGACAACATCAAAGTGAAGCTCAATCTGCAGGCACTCTATTGCATTCTCAAGCAGTTCGGATTCGATCACTACGACAATAAAACCGAGACGTCCGACGCTACAAATTACTTTGAGAATTCGCTCCTCTCCCCAAACGTCTACGAAGAGGAAGTGCAGGGTGTCGTCTTGGAACTGAAAAGGTCATCCCCTGGGATCAAGAGGGTTGTGTCTCCGTGTCGGGCAAGCCCATCAGGCACTCGTCCATTTATGAACTTGCCAAGTATTTGTTGCAACATAAGACAGGAGAGAAACCTTCCTGTTCCCAAAAGTCTCGAAACTATTGTGTCCTATTTCCTTGCCCAAATCTAGTGAGCCTCAGCAGCAGCAACAAGCCTCAATAGCGTGGTCGACTTATGGGGGGATATGATAAACCCGAGGGAGGACCGGGTAGTGCGGAATACTACAGAACAGAAGGTTTATTTAGAATGCCAAAAGCCTTCTCTCTGTACAAAAGTGCACAGAAATGCAGAAAGAAGGCTTTTGGAATTCTCAGAAAAAGTTGCGACTCAGACACGGTTCCCCTCCAAGGCGCTCGACGGACTAAGTCCCAGTATTATCGTAATACGCATGCGCTGAGACTGTACGGCCGGTCTCAAGGAGTTCGAAAGGCGGACGGTCATTTTTTTTTTTTTTTTTCGGAACTCCAAAGGGCTGACAGAATAGACAACTTTGCGTTGAGTGAGTAATACATAAATGATACCGTTTTGTATTTTATATCGCTTTTATATTAAACTATACAACTTGATCAAACTGCCTGTTTCGAGGGCCGTTTTAAAAGCGATTTTGTCAAACGCGACCTCTCACCAGGCAACAGCCCGTATGAAAATTGGTTCCGCCTTTGTATACAACTTTTATGTAGTACCTATGTAGTTTGACCATTACCAATGTTGTAGATTGAAAATGCATTAAAGTTAGGTTTGCGTTTTAGGTTGAGAAATGTATACAACTTTTAAACAAACGTTATACGCCAACTTGTTTACGCACTCTATTGTGTGTGTTTCCAACAATCTACAAAAGGAAATGTACTTCAGTTGGTGGGATATGATTATTCCTATACAACAACTGTAGGATTCAAAGCAAAATATACATAACTCAGATATCTGTAACTGAAAATTCGTATGACTTTGCATCTTTTTCATTCTCCATTTCTGATGGTAAAAAATTCATTAGGCAAGGGAGAAAAGGCTCAGAAAAGTTTGTCTTGTTGTCTTCGTTTTCATGGTGGTGATATATCTGTTAATATGTTGTTGTTTTCTATTCTTAATTTGTTATGACATCTCAGTTGTATTATTGTTATATTAAGGTGTTAATCGGCGAAAAACTTCATTTTTTTTCGTCAAAGCGCATACGAGTCCGAGTACAAGAACATACTTTATTCACAAACTCCAGGAAATCGAAATATATACAGACGTAGAGAAACAGACACTGAATTCGGACTCTTACCTCAGCTAAAACACGGCAAAGATACAGTCAGGCTATCCCTCCGTTCACCTTGCCTCGAAAGCGAGAGCCTTGTGAACACGGCACAAGAAGACCTTGTCATCGGCTTTGAGTGCGATGCATTTCTCGACATTCTTTGCTGGCAATTCCATGATGGATTCGCTTTCAACAACTTCTACAATTCCTGCAACCTCAACCCTGGCACAAACGTCGTCCAACAGCACGCGTCGAGGTTCGAGCTTGACGAACTGAAACACCGCCTCTTTTGGGCAACTACAACAAATGCCGCAGTTCTCCTTGCATGTCCAGATAATGCTAAGAAGCCTACCAAACTTCCCATCAATTTCGAAGTAGGAGTTCAATCGGCGTGACTTGTCAGACATGCTTACACAATAACTGAATTCATCTACGTCAGCCTTTTTATAGAGTACGCCCTGTGAACTCATTTGGCCCTTCCGGTAGAGTACAACACCGGAATTGGCCAAATAGTGTTTCCTTAGCTTATAACCTTTAAGAAAGTAATTCATTAACTTTTCGATGGAAGGATCCCTTTGAGAACGAGAACAAGCAATCGAAATTCGTGGAAGTGATGTCACAAGACAAAATTTTTCGATAACCTGCGTTTCGGCATGTCTTGTTCCGTTGATAAGACTTATCAACTTGCTGTTCAAGTTTTCAAAGGGATAAGCCGAGTAGTTCCAAAGCGGACCCCACGTTTCCACAGAATCCACAACGTGATTCAACAAGTGCGCGTTGTACGTCATGTTTTCTACGCCATACAGGGTTTGATACTCCCTCAGAAATGATCGCATCTCCTTACGTGTTTGGCGTAAATGATAGAGGGGAACAGACCGCGCAAGAAAAAAGTGCGTGAGTTTGACAAACTTCAGCCAGTTCTTGTAGTACGGGGCTGGCAACAGCCCACACAAAACAACAGGCGAATAAAATAAACGCCAGTTCCTCCATTCTGAGGCTTTGCAATACTGGGGTGTTTCCAACGATCGGGGGAATTCCCAAATCGGGGGAATCGTGAGAATTCCCAAATCGGTTGCAAGGCGCACAGCCTTCGATCTAGTTCTGCCACCAAGTTGCCAATACTGTATGGGTGTGTATACTCGTTCTTTCCGTTGTGAGGGGAGAGTGTGTTTGATATTGCGCTGGAATTGAAGTAGCTCGTCGGGCTGATAGCAAACTAGAAGATAAAGGAGCTATACAGCCAGAAAGGAGGAAAGGGAACAAACGTTTTGATAAATAATGTGCGGCTCGCGTTCTCTCGCAGCGATTCCGTGTGGCGATAGAAGCAGTCGCGACGGCACTTCTGGCCTGTTCAGCATCTAATCTACTTCGAGTTACCGCGTCCGTTTCCTGTGATACTTTGCACAGAATTTACTGTTTCCGCACACGCGACATTACCTAATAGTCTATATGAGCCACGTTTTGGTTAACATCTCAAGAGGCGTCCCAAGGAGCACAATGTACTAAAAGTCGAGTGCAACGCAAAGTCGAGTGGACGGGTATGTGGAAGGCCTTGAACAGGCTTGTGAAACTAAAGAACATTGATAAGACACATGCCGTCCACCCCTATTGCACTCGACTTTAAGTACATTGTGCTGCTTGGGGTGGGACGTTTACCCGAGGAGGAGGAGGAGGAGTGTCGTTGGGAGGAACCCGAGAGGTCTGCCTGCCTGATTAGGCGGCATGTTTCTCGGGAAGGGAAAGATGGTGGAGAGGAGGAAAGGGTGAAGTGGAAGACCGAGCGGAATCCGCTCGGGGGAGGATAGCTGCGTCCATGGGCCGACTTCAGGGGAACTGTGCCGGCATACGCCTATTACACATCTGAGGGAAACCCAGGAAAAACCCCAGACGGCACAGCCGGCCCGCGGATTCGAACCGCGGACCTCCCAGTCTCCAAGCGCACGCGTTACCGCTGCGCCACCGGAGCTGCTGACGTTTACCCTGTCACGTGCCTGATGGATAAGAAAGTTTCTGCAACCATTGCCAAGAAGCCATCATTGGTTGGTGGCTTCACAGGAAAAGTGTTCCACATCAAATGGGACTCTTCCAAGGAACCGGCACCAGCTTATCTAGTAGCCGCTGGTAGGTGAACTTTTTTCCGTTGTCCCCGGTTTGGGTCCAGATTGCTGGGAAAAAAAGCTACGCTTCGTAGCGTGTGACAATTCTAAAGCCGTCGTCTTTGTACTGTGACAAACGAGTTGAACGAGAATGTGCAGCATTTTACTTTAATATCGTTAGCTGTTTCTTTTGGTAGTGCTCAGTCGTAACAACCTGTTCGTTTAATTTTTCCACTCTTTCCGCGGCCGATCGTGATGAGTTACGTCAGTACATTAATTTCACATGTTCCTTGCGTCCATTACGAATTTTCTGCTCCAGGTTATAGTTCAAGCTGAAGCTGCTGGTGCTGTCGTGAGATTTACGACGCGAACACGCGAACCTGTAGCTGATAACCTCGTCCACTAGTCGCAACCTTTCGTGGAAACCACTAAAACTGAATGGGAAGAGTGGTTCTATATTTCGTCATCCATGTCATTCGGTAGTTTGTGTTCTTGGATGCGTATATCAGGGATTCCCAGGTTGTCTTCCCCCATCTATGCGCAGGGATATTATAGCAGGCAGCTTGTTGGAGGGGACTGGAACAGAGGATGACGACATTAATATTTCCGTCTAAATCTCAGTTCCCCAAAACATCGTAGCTTTTACCGTACGAGGGCATTCGCTTTGTGCTCGTTTGCTACCTCATAAAGCTAACTTTGGTATGACACGATAAGCCACGTTAGGTGGTATAAACTTTGCTGTGTTGAAGAGATGGATTGAAACGTGCAGCTAAATTTGGCTTTTTAAGCGTATTCGTTTTGCTGTCACTCGCAACACCGCCTCACATTATTTCGTTCCATGATTTCGAGTCTTTTTATAAATAAGCCCTGTTCATGGCAGTTATATGGCTGTTGCGTGTCTCGATAGGTGAACACAAGAAGATGGAAAAGTTACGGACCGAGATGGCCGAACAAGCTTTGCCAGGAGGGCACGAGCCAGTGACAGCGTCGTCGTCAGAGCAGCATTCATCGAAACACGTTAGCATTCCAGAATTTCTGATCTTGCTGTGTGTATGGTGTGTTCCCAGTGTTGAATTCGCACTGCAAAGTGACACCAGGGCGCGTTGCTCTCAGTCATGGCAGCTTCAGCAGGCGCTGCTAGCTCAAACTACTTGTCGCGGCAGTCCCCACATCACAATTTCGGCATGTCCTGCAATCGGCAGGTCATCTTTGCTGCCTCCTGTCTCAGAATTGCTGACCACAGATGGGACAATCACCTGCATTACAGGGTCATGTCGAACAGCTGTAGTGAGCGGACGTCTACGATCCAGGAAGCCAGTCTCGAACCCCGTTTCAGTCACTTTACTGAGGCACGTTTCCGAGCCGCGGTTTCCCGCTTTGTTACCCTCCGACTGCTGCAGTACTACCCAAGCATGATTGTCGTCTGCCAGTGCCCATTACCCACCCACGGCCCCTCGATCGATCGCTCCTGAGAGCGATCGAGGGGCCGTGACCCACCACACCTGTCGCATGCAAGTTCACTGGTACGTAATGTCGTTTAAATTTTTAATATCTCCTCTGCAGAGCGAAAGATGCTGCACACACAAATCAGAGGTCAAGCGGCTCCGCAAGGAAGTTAAAGACTTGGAAGAATGGCTATGTGAATCTGAAAACAGACATGGTATGTGAACAGGACGAGTAGACCTACACGTAGGTTAGCAGTTAACATAGTTAGAAAAAGGCGGACAAAACGAACGAAACACAGACAGACGACAAAGACTTTCCTGCCTTTCGTTAATTTTGTCCGCATTCTTCAACTATATTTATTTTAATGTCAAGTACGTCGCTAGCAAGAGGCAGGACTGAGGATTTTGCACTTTGAAATACATTCCTATACTTTCGTCCTATATGTCCGTATACAACTTTAGGGGCGTACTTTCTTTGTATATTTGTTTTCCGCAGAAGCCGCAAATATGGTGAAGCGCTTGAGGAAAATAATGTCCAAAGTTCAATGCAATCAACCACAAGCTGTAGAGCAAATTCAAGTGAGTATTCTTCAAGCCGTACCGCAAGAAACTGCATGTGGCGAACGGAACCAAGAATTTTCGGATGTCATTGTTTCACTTGCTTGGTGGCTGAGTAACAAACGTTGTATTTCGCAGGAGGACATTGGAAATGGAATTTTGGTGAACAAGGCCACACTGGACAGGCTTCACAACACCTTCCAGGGGAACCCGTCCAGGTTTGCGCGCAACTTACTAAGGCTACTCTTCACCACCGAGGAACTCAGGGATCATTCATTGTACGGCATACAGTCAAATGTCAAAAAAGGGGCCCCGACCAAGCCGCGACTGGATCGGACAAGGATCGGACGCTATTCTCCGTGGGTATTCGTGCTCTTTCCATTTATGAACAGCTGCTTTGTAGCGATTGGCTCGTGTTCTTGTCCTCTCCGTGTCTTTCGTAAGGTCTAGAGATTCTGCGCTACAACGTGCTGACAGGCACCAATTTTGTCTTGTGGACAGGAATTTCTCTTCTTTTCCAGATTATACCTCAAGCAGGTTTGGGACCTCTTCGACCCCCCTGAAAAAAAGCTTAGCAGCAATGCTTCTCACCCAAAAAGAACGTGAAGACCAGCTCAGGAGCCATTTTTATTTTCGTAGAAGCAGGTCGCTTTAAACGGCAATTTTAGTTCACGACGGCCTACGGACGTTTCTGACAATTCAATAAAGAATGCTATCCTGTAAACTTGGTCTCATGGTTGTTAATAGTGTGCAGGTTGATTTTTTTTTTTTTCTATGGGTGAAGCTTCAGTACGCGTAAATTCCGCAGTCGTGCCCACTTCGTGCTCTAATTTATTCTGACATTTGTTTCAGTTTAATGATGATGTTTCCACTTACAGTTTGTATAAAAATTAAGTTCC
Source organism: Ornithodoros turicata (assembly GCF_037126465.1). Classification (NCBI taxonomy): domain Eukaryota; kingdom Metazoa; phylum Arthropoda; class Arachnida; order Ixodida; family Argasidae; genus Ornithodoros; species Ornithodoros turicata. The sequence goes on along the minus strand of NC_088203.1, from coordinate 74,567,757 downwards.
TTGGCAGCGCGGAAATGCATTAAAAACTGATAAAATTGAGATTCTTTTCTTGTGATTTTTCAACTTCTGCTCGATCGAGTTTTCTGTCATTTTCTATAGGCTATCTGTCCTTCCTGCAATCTTTGTAAAAGGTACATCGAAAATAGTGTCCACTGCGTGGGGAATTTCTAACGCACTTCTGTACAAGCGATATTCCTTTTTCCTCTATCCAATCTGTAACGAATCATGCTTCCAATTATTCTAATAAACTTCAATGGAACTAGGACAATATTGTATACAAATGTAACAGTTGACTTGTAAAGTAATGGGTGCATTTTCTTTAGAAATTAGAAACTGATTTTCATACATGAGGGGAACAAGTGACGGTGTTCAAACCCCGTGATCTTTCTTTCACGCATGCACATTACAAAATCAGCTTAGGACAACATTAATATTTGATATCAAATGATATTAAGCCCCAAAGTCGATGAAATTGGTCATTTGGCCATTTCGAGTGTGGTTTTGGAGGCGATTTTGTCAAACGCGACCTCTCAGGGTGCAACAGGGGAACAAGGTACGGGGTTCAATCATGTGATCTTACTTTCAGATATACAAATTACAAAATCAGCTTAGGACATCTTTGCTATTATTGTTATATTTAAATTATATTAAGCCCCAAAGTTGATGAAATTGGCCATTTCGAGTGCCGTTTTAGAGGCGATTTTGTCAAACCCGACCTCTCAAGGTGCAATAGGGATATAAGGTACGGGGTTCACACCCCGTGATGTTACTTTCAGATATACATATTACAAAATCAGCTTAGGACACCTGTAATATTGATGTTATATCAAATTATATCAAGCCACAAAGTTGATGAAATTGGCCATTTGGCCATTACGAGTGCCGTTGTGGAAGCAGTTTTGTCAAACGCGACCTCTCAGGGTGACAAAGGAACCTGGTACGCGGTTCAAACCCCGTGATCTTAGTTTCAGATAGACATATTACAAGATCAGCTTAGGACATCTTTAATATTATTGCTATATCAAATGATATTATGCCCTAAAGTTGATGAAGTGGGACATTTGGCCATTTCGAGTGCCGTTGTGGAAGCGATTTTATCAAACGCGACCTCTCAGGGTGCAACAGGAGAACAAGGTACGGGGTTCAAAAACCATGATCTTTCAGATATACATATTACAAAATCAGCTTAGGACATCTTTAATATTATTGCTATATCAAATGATATTAAGGCCCAAAGTTGATGAAATTGACCATTCGGGCCGTTGTGGAAGCGATTTTGTCAAACTCGACCTCTCAGGGTGCAACAGGGGAATAAGGTACGGGCTTCAAACCCCGTGATCTCACTTTCAGATATACATATTACAAAATCAGCTTAGGACATCTTTAATATTATTGCTATATCAAATGATATTATGCCCTGAAGTTGATGAAATTGGCCATTTCGAGTGCCGTTTTGGAGGTGATTTTGTCAAACCCGACCTCTCAAGGTGCAATAGGGGAACAAGGTAGGGGGTTCACACGCCGTGATGTTACTTTCAGATATACATATTACAAAATCAGCTTAGGACACCTGTAATATTATTGTTATATGAAATTATATTAAGCCACAAATTTGATGAAATTGGCCATTTGGCCATTACGAGTGCCGTTGTGGAAGCAGTTTCGTCAAACGCGACCTCTCAGGGTGCAACAGGGGAACCTGGTACGCGGTTCAAACCTCGTGATCTTAGTTTCAGATATACATATTACAAAATCAGCTTAGGACATCTTTAATATTATTGCTTGTTGTGAGTTTGTTTACATGTGTGAAAATGCATTTCGAGGCCGTACGATAACGGGATAGATAACGTTTCTGAAGGCACGTGTTTTAGCAACGCCGTGAGGGCGCTGCTGTTAGCCCTTTAAAAGGGAGCAGGTTTCCCGAAAACGGGAGTTGAGTTTCCAACGGTTGTACGGGCTGGAGGCCACGACTTATTCTACTGAAGGTAATAAACCTTTCTGTTCTGTTGTTCATTTGACTGTGCTGCGTTTTCCTGGGTCGCTGAACGGACGGGCCGACGCCCCGGGAGTGGGAACCCTTGGGTTCCCACAATTGGCGCCCAACGTTTTCGGAACCGGGTCGTCCGTTCGGTGGCGGGGGGCACGCAGCCCAGACGTTCTCGGTGCCTAGTGTTCATCGGCATGGGAGTGTTCATTTCATCTGTTATCAACTTGTTTTGGGGGAGTTGCACGTTAGTGCCTTGTTTTTGTGTCGTCTTTTGAGTGTTTTTCAGTTCCTCTCAACGCTTGGAAATGGAGCATTCCCCGCCGCGCGGACACCTTCTACGTAGCGGTGCCCGCTACGGACTCCCAGAACAAGTCCAGCCGACAGGACCGGTCGGTGATGGGACAGCACCGGCGGGGGTGCAGCCACAAGGTACGTCGGCTGAGGTATCTGCAATGCCACAGCCAAACCCTGCAGTAACGACAGAGCTACTGACACGCATAACAGAGCTCTGTACGTTGACGACGCAACGCCTTGCAGCCGGGTTTGTTTCGCAGCCACAGGCTCAAGCGCCATTACGACTCTCTGTACCCGTCCCCACCTTTTCCGGGTACTCAGACAAAAAGTCGGTCGCAGACTTCCTAGATGACCTGACAGCCTATCAGACTGGCATGGGAATCTCGGAGGAAGTTCTGCTTGAACGCGTCCTGCAGGTTGCCCTAATCGGAGATGCCGCACGCTGGCTTCGGTTGCAGTCGAAGTTTAAGTCCCTGCGGGACTTCCAGCAGCGGTTCAAGAACGAATTCCTCCCACCGGATTACGAATACCGTATCCTAGAGGAATTACATAGGCGAACTCAACACCCTAATGAGAGCCTATTGGAATTCGTTCGGGCCTTACAAGAACTGTACAAGAGAGCAGATCCCTCCGCTCCAGAGGAACGACGGGTGGCACGGGCAATCCGACAATGCCACCCGCGCTTCCGGCCCTATCTCCGAGCCCAGCGCTTCAACAGTCTAGAAGCGTTGGCCCAGGAGGCTCGTACTATACAAGGCGACCTCCTGGCAGAAGCCGAGTATCGGCCCCCGCCACCACCCGAAGAGGTCTTGGAACCGCGTTGCGCGTGGTCGGCGGGTGTGGCCCCGGTTGAGCACTCACCTGCGGTGAGTCTGGATGACAGCTACCGTAACCCTTACATTGCGGAGTCATCCCACCGGCAACTTGACCCCTTTCGTTATGAACGAAGGGTGACCCCAGCAGGACTGCATCCTGCTAGACCTGGCGCGACCCGAAGCTTTGGGGAGCAGCGCACGGGAGCCCAAGAACAGCGGTACCTTCCGCGACAAGAGCGCAGAACGTCCGCTGGCTGTTGGAGCTGCGGCAGCCCCGACCATTTTCGTCGGGACTGCCCGCGGGACAGACGGAATTCCCGTAATTTGCAAACGGGAAACGACCGAAGCCGACGTCACTGAACACCCGCTCAGCGACGTCGGCAGTTACCACTGGCCCTAATCATTCTAAAGCTGGCTTTACAAGCAGCAAGATAAAAAATGGAGACGCTTTAGCTCCTTTTGCTTTTTCTGTCCGGGATAACATTCAGGATATAGAACCAAACATTGCTGTTCGAATTTTGGGTAAAGATTACATCGCCCTTATCGACACTGGAGCTACGCTCTCGCTTATCGGTGACTGCGTTTACGAGCACTGCCTATCTAGACACGTGCACCTGCAGACCACGGAAGTTTCCCTACGCCTTGCTTCCGATGACGTCATTCCAGCACAGACTGCAGTAGCACTCTGGTTGTGCTTCGATGGCAGACGACGAAAGCAGCGCTTCGTCCACCTTCCCGGCCTCGCAGTGCCTATTATCCTGGGCAGGGACTTCATCATCCGGCAGAAGTTGGCGCTGGACCTGCCCAATGGAGGATACGTTTACCACGGATCGGCAGGATTTTTTCCCTTCGCCGTGGCACAGGAAAACAGTTCAGCTCAGCAAGCTGCTGCGACTTCCGTTGAACAGTCTCCGTTCCCGACTGTCTTGGGGTCATTCCATGGTCCTGAGGAGGAACGCCGTCAGCTTGAACAAGTACTGCGGCAGTTTGACGGTGTCTTCACGGAAAAACCCGGTAAGTCGTCTGTGTTACAGCATAGCATAGACACGGGTAACGCTAGGCCTTGGCGTTGTAATCCGAGGCCATTGAGTGTGCATAAGCGTGCTTTGTTAGACGCTGCTCTTGATGAAATGCTCCAAACCGGTGCAGTTCAAAGGTCCCAGAGCCCTTGGGCATTTCCCGTTGTCCTGGCTCCGAAACGTGATGGTACGGCTAGGTTATGCGTCGACTACCGTCGACTTAACGCAGTAACTGTAAGGGACTCTTACCCCTTTCCGTCCATCGAGTCTATTATGTATTCCCTGGGCAACGCTACAGTGTTTTCAACGCTTGATTGTAGTAGAGGGTTTTTGCAAATCCAAGTTGCCCCGGAGGATGTCCCGAAAACAGCCTTTACCTGTCATAGGGGTTTGTTTGAGTTTGTACGGATGCCTTTCGGTCTGTCTAACTCTCCCGCCAGTTTCCAACGGCTGATGGATACCGTATTGGGAGATGCGAAGTATAACTTCGCGATGGCGTACATGGATGATGTCGTAGTGTTTTCCAGAAACTTTCAGGAACACTTGGAACACCTGTCAGTCGTCCTTGCAAGGATGAAGCAGGCGGGGCTAACCATCAACCCCCGCAAGGTGCAGCTGGCATCGCCTAGGATCAGCCTTCTCGGCTTCATGGTGGACGGAGGAACCATCGGTCCTAGCGATGACAAGCTAAAGGCGATCATGGAGTATCCGGTTCCCGGTAACGTAAAAGCCTTGCAGCGTTTCTTGGGTATGGTTGGTTTCTACAGACAATTCATTCCTAATTGCGCTGAGTTAGCGCAGCCGCTCAACCGATTGTTGCGCAACGATACACCCTGGCAGTGGGCAGAGGAGCACGAACGATCATTTCGAGCTCTTTCTCACGCAATCGCTAATACGGCCAGGCTATATTTGCCTGACCTGAACAAACCGTTTGTAGTGCAAACAGATGCTAGCGATTATGGTGTTGGCGCAGTTCTCTTGCAGGAGCATGACGCTATTCTCTGTCCAGTGGCTTTTGCAAGTCGCACGCTGAATCCGGCAGAACGGAATTACTCCGTCACGGAAAAGGAATGCTTGGCGATCATCTTCGCTCTCAGGAAGTTTGATCTGTACCTGGACGGCACCACTTTCACCGTCCAGACTGACCACCAGGCACTTTCCTGGCTGCAGCGGCTCCACAACCCATCTGGACGTCTTGCCAGGTGGGCCCTGACGCTACAAGGCTACTCCTTCAACGTGGAGTACAGGCGGGGCTCGACGAACGTGGTAGCAGACGCGCTTTCCCGTGCGCCTCTACCGGAGGGGGGAGAGGAAGGCACCGATGCGCCTTCCCAGCTCCTGGCAGCAGCGCAAGTGGCACGAGACGTATCTTCGTCTTGGGGCACGGTCGTGAGCAGAGAGCAGCTCCTAGACGCTCAGAGAGCGGACGGCCTTTGTCAGCGGGTGTCTCAATGGTTAGCTGAGCAGGACTCGGCAGGCACCGGAACGACTGACGGACGGCACGACTCCTATCTGCTGGGCGAGGATGGCATCCTGTTCAGATACATACCCCAGGCGGATGACGATGACGGCTTATCCCCATTCAGAGTCGTGGTGCCACGGAAGTTGCGTAAGTCTTTCATACGTTACTTTCATGATTCGGCCTTGGCAGGTCACAGCGGTGGCAGGAAAACTTATGAAAAGTTATGTCGTGTTGCGACATGGCCAGGAATGAGGCAGGATGTAACAAAGTATGTTCGTACTTGTCCCGTATGCCAGAGAGCAAAACCTCGTGGTGGTCCACCCCCTGGGCGCTTACAGCCTATTCAGAGTAATAGGCCCTGGCAGATAGTTGCTTGTGATGTGATGGGACCGTTTCCACGTAGTCCTAGAGGTAACCAGTATTTGTTTGTGGTTACTGATCATTTCACGAAATGGGTTGAGCTGTTTCCTCTCAGGACGCTGACTTCCCAGAGAGTGTGGGAAAGACTACTCGACACCTTTTGCCGGTTCGGGTTTCCTGCTCAGCTCATCACAGATAACGCTACCTACTTTACAAGTAAGGTGTTCTCAGATTCTTGCGCCGTCTTAGGCATTCAGCACAAGAAGACTTCCCCATATCACCCTCAGGCTAACATTACCGAACGTGTTAATCGGAACCTGAAAATGATGTTGGTTGCTTTTACTAGTCAGCACCACCGTGATTGGGATCTTCGCCTGGCTGAACTGGCGTTCGCTACACGGACAACAGTAAACAGATCTACAGGCTTCACCCCGGCGTTCCTGAACTTAGGACGAGAGGCACCTTTTCCAGTGGAGAATGCTCTACGCCTCCGGGATGACAGCACCCAGCCTCCTTATTCAAGGTTCGCTGAGGAACTCCGGAGTCGACTAGACGATGCAGCTCGGACGGCTCGGGAGAATCTGGACGTCGCACGGTTGGATCAGGCTCGCCAGTACAACCGAGGACGACGGAACCTCACCTACAGCGTCGGTGACCTCGTCCTTCGACGAACTCACCCGCTAAGTGATGCGGCACGCGGCTTTGCAGCCTCACTTGCAGATAGGTGGGATGGCCCCTTCGAGGTAAGTGCGTGCTCCTCCGGCCTCACTTACAGGCTTCGTCGCTGTGACACGGGCGAAGCAACTGGGCCAGTGCACATCTCGGACCTGAAACCTTACCACCTCCGAGAGCGGAGACTCTGACCTTCCGCCCCCTCAACTCGAGCCTAGCCCGGAGGACATCATCCTCGAAATGCCATCCGACGATGACCTTTGAGCGAAGAGAAGGCAAGGAAGCAAGTTGGCGACGTGGAATCATTCGTTTATTTATGTTATACTAATTTTCCATTAATACAGCGTTGTTTCGCTTAGTGTGTGCCAGTTGCACAGAACAGTTATGCGATTTGAACACTTTTCAGTGAACCATGTGAACATTTTGTGAACTTTTATCTTATAACCCCAGAGTCATGTTTCTGGGTGGGGGAGTGTTGTGAGTTTGTTTACATGTGTGAAAATGCATTTCGAGGCCGTACGATAACGGGATAGATAACGTTTCTGAAGGCACGTGTTTTAGCAACGCCGTGAGGGCGCTGCTGTTAGCCCTTTAAAAGGGAGCAGGTTTCCCGAAAACGGGAGTTGAGTTTCCAACGGTTGTACGGGCTGGAGGCCACGACTTATTCTACTGAAGGTAATAAACCTTTCTGTTCTGTTGTTCATTTGACTGTGCTGCGTTTTCCTGGGTCGCTGAACGGACGGGCCGACGCCCCGGGAGTGGGAACCCTTGGGTTCCCACATGCTATATCAAATGATATTATGCCCTGAAGTTGATGAAATTGGCCATTTCGAGTGCCGTTTTGGAGGTGATTTTGTCAAACCCGACCTCTCAAGGTGCAATAGGGATATAAGGTACGGGGTTCACACCCCGTGATGTTACTTTCAGATATACATATTACAAAATCAGCTTAGGACACCTGTAATATTGATGTTATATCAAATTATATCAAGCCACAAAGTTGATGAAATTGGCCATTTGGCCATTACGAGTGCCGTTGTGGAAGCAGTTTTGTCAAACGCGACCTCTCAGGGTGACAAAGGAACCTGGTACGCGGTTCAAACCCCGTGATCTTAGTTTCAGATAGACATATTACAAGATCAGCTTAGGACATCTTTAATATTATTGCTATATCAAATGATATTATGCCCTAAAGTTGATGAAGTGGGACATTTGGCCATTTCGAGTGCCGTTGTGGAAGCGATTTTATCAAACGCGACCTCTCAGGGTGCAACAGGAGAACAAGGTACGGGGTTCAAAAACCATGATCTTTCAGATATACATATTACAAAATCAGCTTAGGACATCTTTAATATTATTGCTATATCAAATGATATTAAGGCCCAAAGTTGATGAAATTGACCATTCGGGCCGTTGTGGAAGCGATTTTGTCAAACTCGACCTCTCAGGGTGCAACAGGGGAATAAGGTACGGGCTTCAAACCCCGTGATCTCACTTTCAGATATACATATTACAAAATCAGCTTAGGACATCTTTAATATTATTGCTATATCAAATGATATTATGCCCTGAAGTTGATGAAATTGGCCATTTCGAGTGCCGTTTTGGAGGTGATTTTGTCAAACCCGACCTCTCAAGGTGCAATAGGGGAACAAGGTAGGGGGTTCACACGCCGTGATGTTACTTTCAGATATACATATTACAAAATCAGCTTAGGACACCTGTAATATTATTGTTATATGAAATTATATTAAGCCACAAATTTGATGAAATTGGCCATTTGGCCATTACGAGTGCCGTTGTGGAAGCAGTTTTGTCAAACGCGACCTCTCAGGGCAGTGGCGTCGGAACTATTTTTCCAGTGGGGGAGCGAAAAAAAAGTGCTACCATAAACATAATCATCATCATCATCATCACTTATTTTCCTTGAGGGCTCATGCTGGCGTTATACAGGGTTGCTACACAAACGGTAAACGTGCTCCAGGCAAACGACATCTGCATATTTGTACAGTAGATCTAAAATAGCATTGCAGAAGTATTGTAATGAAATAGCGCTTGGTGGTGGGCTAGTTGGTATGAGTTCAGTGCGTCCGGCTTTTTTTACTTCTGCGCAGTGCCTAGACCTCTGACAAGTAATGTGTAAGGAACTTCGGGGACTTGTCCCCGGGAACCGTCGTCGCGGCATGTACGCGTGCCGCGACTGGAAGCGAATATCGTCCGATCCGCAAGCCTTCTGCGAAGAAACCACAATTTCCTGGGGCGGTCTGTAGCTCAGCAAGAATGTGTCCCTTTGACACCCAGCTCTTTGACTGGGTGTCACGCTGTCGTTATCAGTCCAGGGCGACTCAATAGGAAAAGCCGGGTAAATGACAACAGCGGGTAGTTTTGGACATCAGTACGGTGGAAAGTGAGGAGCCAGCAATCCGGTTAACAGGTAGAATATTTCACTATGACAAGTGAACATATATATACATAATATGAAGACAACAAACAAGCTGCGATACCTATCTCTGGGCTTCTCCGATGTCTATGGCGTTTGATAATCATGTAACGCTGCTGCAGGCGACAACTTGATGGCGCTCCCTCGACGTTGCCGTTGGAATCAGACACGTGAACACAACACCGGTGCGACGTTTCGTCTCAGTCAATCGCACTTATTGTCGTACTACAGGTCTCACACGCCAGCTCGAAGTGGGCACCCTGGTCACAACCGACTGAAATATGTGGCTGCACCTGGCAAACCGCCCCTATAACAACCTTCAACCGGGCGGTATCTTTGTATCCTTATTTCCCCCAGATGTCTTGTGTCTTGCGTGCCTTTCGCGATTCCCGTTTGCGCCTCTATCCCCCCACCCCACCCCGTGGATTGAGTCTGGTAATGCTCGCGCCTCCCGGCACACACTTTCGGACTGATTTATTGCACTTCGAAACTTCGACAGTGCACTTCGTACCACAAACCTTGCCATGGTCAACTCCAGAACCCTGTGAACCTGACACCTTTGGTATGTAGCTCTTCTCAAACGGTCTCCGCACAGTGACAGTGGTAGGCTCTCTGTTTATTGCTCTCTAAATTTATGGCCGCCGAAAGTACACATGCACGGGCCTTTCCGTTACACCGTAGAAGAATACGACGCTGGGCTGACACTGGGGGAGCCGTACTCCCCCATTCGTAAATGTGGGGGAGCCGTCGCTCCCCCTGCTCCCCCTGTTCCGGCGCCCCTGTCTCAGGGTGCAACAGGGGAACCTGGTACGCGGTTCAAACCTCGTGATCTTAGTTTCAGATATACATATTACAAAATCAGCTTAGGACATCTTTAATATTATTGCTATATCAAATGATATTATGCCCTGAAGTTGATGAAATTGACCATTTGGCCATTTCGAGTGCCGTTGTGGAAGCGATTTTGTCAAACGCGACCTCTCAGGGTGCAACAGGGGAACAAGGTACGGGGTTCAAACCCCGTGATCTTACTTTCAGATATACATATTACAAAATCAGCTTAGGACATCACTATTGTTATATCAAATTATACTAAGCCCCAAAGTTGAATTTGGCCATTTCGAGTGCCGTTTTGGAGGCGATTTTGTCAAACGCAGGATGCAAAAGGGGAAAATTCTACGGGGCTCAAACTCCGAAATCTGAATTTCACGTATGCATTCTGTAAAACCAGCTGAAGACATTTTCAATATTTTGATATCAGATCATATTAAACCTTCGCGAGTGCCGTTTTGGAAGCAGTTTCCTGAAACGCGACCTCTCCATGTACAGGAGAAACAGGTACGCCCTGGCACTACGATTAAAGGGGCCTTTCGTTTTAAAGGGCTCGATCTGCTGCCGAACGTTGCTGTAGCTCTTGTTACAATCCAAGTACAAGCCGTTCATAGTATCTTTTTGGCACCATGATGATGCAAGTCGTTTGGGTCATTGTAAAGGACCCTGCTGCCGCCTTTTCCAAATTTTGCGGTAGTCTCCGATACAATCAGAGGAGAGGGGCATAACGTAAGCCGTCGCGTCTTTGTATGTGTATAATATGGCTTTGCCACCATGATTAAAGGGGATTTTGCCTGTTTCAAAGGGCTCTGCTGCAGCCTTTATGGAGTTTGCTGTCGCGTCCATTATAATTCCAGTAGAAGTGCAATAACTTAAGCCGTTGCGAATATGTATATGGCTTTGGAACTATGATACAAGGGGTATCGACCGTTTTAAAGCGCTCTGCCGCCGCATGTTCCGTATTTTGCGGTAGCCTCTGTTACAATCCCAGTAGAAGGGCATGGCACAGGCCATTGGTCACATGTCTTTGGCAACATGATACAAGGGGCCTCGCCCGTTTTGAAGGGCTATGCTGCATCCTTTTCCGACATTTGCGGTCGCCTGTGGTATGATCTCGGTAGAATGGCATAGTATAGGTTGTTGGTAATAAGTCCTTCGCAGCATGACACAAGGGGTTTTGCTCGTTTAAGAGGGTTCTGCTGAGACATTTTCCGAATTTGGCGATCGCCTGTGTTATAATATAACCCCAGCAGAATAGCATTGCACCAAGCCACTGATGACATTCTTTCTTTCGCTCCATGATACAGGAAGCGTCGCCCGTTTTAAAAGGCCCTGCTGCCGCCGTATCCGAATTTTGCGGCCCCCTTTTACGCAATCCCAGTAGAAAGGCATATCATAAGCCGTGATGAATATGCTTTGCCATGATACAAGGGGTTCATACGTTTTACAGGACTCTGCTACTGCCTTTTCCAAATTTTGTGGTCGCTTCTGTTGCAATATCAGTAGAAGAGCATCATAAGCCGTTGATAGTGTCTGTTTGGAACCATGATTAAAGAGGTTTCGCCCGTTCTCAAGGGCTCTGCTGCAGTCTTTTACGGATTTTGCGGTCGCCTCCGTTACAATCCCAGTGGGAAGGGCAATAGCATAAGTCGACACGTATATGCCTTCGGCATCATGATACAAAGGGTTTCGCCCGTTTTAAAGGGTTATGCTGGCGCCTTTTCCAATTTCCACTGTTAAAATCCTAGTACAAGGGTCTATAGCATAAGTTGTTGATAATTGCTTCGCCGTGCAGAATACATCAGTGACTCTTTGTGGTGTATTCCTTGCCGTGATCGGGGTTGCAGGAAGGTTACTTTTTTTTTTTACTTTTCGCAAAGAACTTGGCAAGTGATGCAATGTTTCAGAAGAAGACTGTGGGTCATTTCTTGCAGGTAGACGTGCCAGCAAAGCATGGACTTCTCTATGCGTGCTGCACTTCGAGAAAAATTGGTGACAAATTGGATTACCATGAACAGTGAAATTCAAAAGGCTGCGTAAAGGATATGTATGTTCATGTATGATGTCTTTTCCTCAGATTTTAGCACCAGTGCTCGTAGGTGTCTGCTGCCGTGTAAATATTCGGACTGCTTGCGATTTGCCGTGCAAGTTCACTTTTGTGCCCCGTATCTTGGCAAGTTTTTTTTCCTTGTCATATCGTCACGGCTCTGTCATGTTGAATTCAAACGGAAGGTATCAGCCTTTAGTCCGTTGCACAACTCGTATCAGCACCGAAGAGCAACGACAATTTCTTCTTTCTCAATTTGTTGGGGCAAGCACTATCATGAATGCGTACAGAAGCCAAGATGCGGGACCCGACGTGATAAGATGTCTGCGCGATTTCGAGTGGAGAGAACCATAGGGGGGGTATATGTTTATGGATACATATCTATGAGTATATTCACTGGTGGCCAAGCTGTATTAGGCAATCTCTGGAATTTCAGCGGGGGGGGGGGGAATGAAACGCTTGGAAATGACCGCAGTTGTAGCAAAGTACCTTAGCGTAAAAAAATATAGAAAAGAAACAGCTGAGCCGTATAGTCATTAGGCATTCGTGTATACAATTCACCAATGAAAGCCTTCACTTGACACACCAACAGAAACAACTGAGCTGCAGAGTTGTGCCTAACTCGTTACAAGTAACTCGTTACTTGGTAACGGTTACTTTTTTTGGTAACGAAGTAACGATTCCGTTACTTTTTAAAAAATTGTAATAGTAACGGAATCAGTTACAAAAATTGGTAACTCGTTAATGACGTTACTCGTTCCTTTTCTTCAGCGCGGGGAGCGCATTTCGGCACTCCGTGTGGCGCAATGCGTGCTGATTTGACCTGCGTGACCCACGACCACGTATTATTGCAATGCCTCTCTGGATGTGTTGTTGTCTTTTCTCTTGTTTCCGTAATTTCCGACCATCACTCCTTCCCAAGAATGGTCACCAATTGTGCTATGGGTACAGAAAAACGAGTTTCGACTTCTAGCCTTTTCTTGTCTTTGCTAAGCTTCTGAGCGCCCTAATTATGACGCAGTCCTTCGTCTGTTTTTGGGAACCGTTGGTGATCGGTGGCACGAAAATGGTGCTTTTTTTCTTGTGTTTTCATAATCTCCGATCACTCCCACTTCGGAAAAAAGGGAGAGGGTCCATGCAAACTTATATGGACTCATGGTAAGGGGCCGAGAGACACGGAACATGAAGGACGGACGACAAATTTCGAGTATCAGCTTTTTCTGAAGTGTAATTCCTCATTAATAAAGAGTTGAAGGCAACTGACGGCATGTTTGTTGGCTCCTTTAAATATGCGGCGGTAACATAACAGTAACTCGTTACCTGTGAGTAACGAGAACTCGTTACTTTTGTACGTTGGTAACGAGTAACGTATTTAGTTACTTTTTTCTGAAGTAACGGGTAACGGTATTAAGTTCCTTTTTTTTTTTGGTAACGGGCACAAGTTTGCTGAGCTGCCTTTCCAAATGAGACACTGAAAATTTGAAGGGCGTTTCAAGTTCTTCGTACATAGTTCTTCACGAGCGATTATCACCCAACGTTCAGGAGCACTGAAATTGTCGGTTTACACAATATATTGTAGATTTTGCTTACATTTTCAACGTGAAAAATACAAAATAAGAGAAGGAGAAATAATTGAAAATTTTCACACAACGACCCACGTACATAACTGCTCCATCTCTATTTTTTCTTTGCTTGTTTTCTCTGCGCCTCTCTGTGTTCCGTATAGTGTTTCGCGCATGATATTCTGAGAGGCTGCTGCTATGCTGCAAGCCCATAAACATAGTGTAATAATTAAGATGATGCCATTCTCACTATTCTTCCCTATTGCACATATTCACTATTACTTCTTAATTTTCATATTACTTACAGTGTAGTTTATCAAAATGCATGTTCAGACCAGGTCACTATAACTCCTTGTTGAGGTCACAAGAACTGCTCGGATGTGTAACTACTTCCTAACATCGACAGGAGCAGCACTACATCGAGCAAGGGTAAACAAGGCTTGAAAACCTGGTTTCTTTCCGAATTCTTCATTATTGGTCCTCAAATAAAAACTTCACTTTAATCGCCACCGGCGGTATTCTGCCCTGTTCCAGTCTCTACTACCCTATACCCAATCCGATGCCAGTCTTCATACAATGGATACATACAAATGGTGATTGGAAATCTACAATAAACATTGGAGATCAAGTTGTTATAGGCTGGAATTGAAGGAAGGGGTCGCACAATCAGACCGCGTTGTTGTTGTTTCGTTTCGAGCTTATCAAAACTCGTTGACTGCTGTCCAATTTAGTTTTGGAGCACCTTATATTTTCCACGCATAACTATACTCCTGAATACAACAGACATCTGTCTACGTCTGTACTTCACGGCGCTAACACGCAGTTAGAAAAAAAAACTGAACACAACAAGCTCCGTACGATTCATCCGGTGCACTCTACATTTGTAGCTGTAAGGGACGAATGTCGCCTCGGTAAAAGTACTATCACCCGATGGATCACGTCGCGATAATGTTCCCTTTCCAGGCGCGGGGGGCGGTGGCAGACGTGCCTTGTCATTCAGGGATGCGACAACACACCACTGAACGCGTTTCAAAATGGACCCCCACAAACAATCTCATTTTCATGTTTGGTTTAGTCACTGATTTTCCTTTCCCACACTTAAGCCAATCAAATTTTCCTACCTTCGGAAGGCAAAATCTTACATGGGGCTTGAAGATAGAAACTGCAACATATACTGTAATTGTCTGGTCTTGTGTTGTTGTAAATTGCCCTGTGACCTATGCACCTGCGACTATACCTACAAGTATGGGTAAACAGTATTGTAAATACATTAAAATAAAATTCACTGAATGTTCTCTACTTCTTCACCGTCTCGTCTGTCGGCGACCTTCTGTATTCCTAGCCACTGCAGGGATTTGGGAATATACACGCCTTCGATTCTGAATGTATTTAGATATGCACCAAAATTTCTGGTTCAACGAAGTCGCGTTTGATCAAATCATTGCCAAGATAGCTCTCGCAGACGCAAAATTGTCCGCAGGTGTCTGCTGCCGTGTAAATGTCCGGACTGCCGGCGATTTATCATGCAAGTTCACTTTTGTGCCTCGTATCTTGGCAAGTTTTTTCCTTGCCATATCGTTGCGTCTCTCTCATGCTGAATTCAAACGGCTGGTATCAGCCTTTAGTCCTTCCATTTATCTTTCATTTCATTTCGTAATAACTCTTGATATAAACGTGATATCGAAGACGTCATTATTTAATTACGTACGTATTCTGTATATCCATGCTTAATAGCTATAAGTCCACAGCCCATACCTTTTGTTTCCATAAATTTGTTTCCCTTGCTATAGCCTGCAAAGTAGCGTTTGGTCAAATCGTTCATTTTCAAGCGACCAAAGAACAAACAGCAGACACGATCACACACAAGTCGCTCTGTTGTTGTTTCGTGATTGTTCTTTGGTCGCTTGTGGATTTACACCAACCAGCCCAATCTATATACTTCAGACATTTTGTCAAATCGTCGCCCAAGTGGCACTCACTGGCGCCAAATTGTCAATTTCCTCTATTTTAGATTGTAATAACTCTTGATACCAACTTGATATTGACGGCATCGTTATAAAATTATTTAGTCTGTATATCGTCTGCGGACCGTAGCTGTTGCCCTTGCTGCACCCTTAGAACTCGCATTTAGTCAATTTGTCGTCCAGAAGGCTATCACAGGCGCCAATCTGCCAATTTCTGCTCGTTCTCAGTTATACATCGCGTCTTATGCCTGTGTCATGCATATGAGGTGTAAGTGAAACAGCTACCACCAAAGTGTTGCTAACGTTTGTTAATCGATTTAGGTATATAGAGGCACACTGGGCAACAAAACATGGTGAAGCTGGTCTGCGCTTGTTTACTTCAGGACATCTACAGAAGATGGAATTCTCTGGAAAAGTGTCCAGTGAAACTCATGCCAGAGCCACTGTACTGGCATCAATGGCAACCAAAACACAATACAATGTTAAGGCAAAGCTTTCAAAAGCCACCGGTGCTGTGATAGCAGGGCACTGTACGTGTGTTGCCGGCAACGGAGGCGTCTGCAAGCACGTTTGTTGTATGCTGTACGGCTTGATGTACATAGCCGCACATGACATGAAGCAGGTGCCTCAAGAAGTTTCATGCACAGAGACTGAAAGAATATGGTACAGCCCAAGGAATCCGAAAGTCATCACAAAGCAGTTTCATCTCATCAAGTTTGTTATAGACACGACAGAGCGCATAAGCCAGCCCCACTCCACTGCGAAAAAAGGAGGAGGTTACTCTTCTCTCACCGATGACCACTTCAAGCTTTCGCCGCTGCACCTCATAAACTTACATGGTGCGCTGAAAAGTAACGAGCTAGATTGTTTGGCAGATGCGTTAGAATGCCAAGACTTCACACCAGAGAGCATTCAGCCCCCTGGACCAAGTAGTTCAGAAATCCTTCCACAGAGGTGGATGGAACTTGTGCGTGAAAACAAGACACACGTCACGTACACAAGAGATGACATCAGTCTCATAGAAGGAAAGATACGCGACCAGAGCACCTGCCAGCTCTGGCACAGCTACCGAGAGGGTGTGATCACTGCCTCCACTGCACACATAGTTTTCACATGAGTGTACACACATCAGAACAAAACCAAAGAAAATAGTCCAGAATCTCTGCTGAGAACACTGCTAGGGAAACAGGTCAGGCAGACATATGCAATGAAAGCTGGACTTGAGCTTGAGGGTGAAGAGAAGCAGTCATTTGTAGCCAGTAATCGAGATCATGTGAACCTCACCCTGAAAGCCTGCAGACTTTTCTTATCTGAGCAGCACCCGTTTCTTAGTGCTACACCTGATGCATTGATTGAGTGTGATTGCTGTGGTCTAAGGGTACTCGAAATAAAGTGCCCACTTGATATTGGGACCTTCTCAAAGAAGGGACTAAAAGATGAAAAACTAAAATGCACAAGCCACTACTAAACACAGATCCAGATGCAGATGGGAATAACGAAGGTGTTGTCTGCAGTACTATATGTCTATGTAAGGCAAGGTGAACCAAAGCAGATTGCAGTTCCTTTCAGCGATGCATATTTTGTAGAGCTAGTGGACAGACTTCAGTTTTTTGCTTATGAGAACGTCATTCCAAAAGTCACAGGCAATCCGCAACCCTAAACAGTGTGTGGCCAAGATTGTTTCTGTTTTTGTTTTGTAGTAATACAGGAGCAGTCCCATGGAAGCTAGGCAGCAGTTTTATGTATACAGTCGTGCCTCGTTACTATTGAGCATGGTTTGGACAACTCGAGTTACGGAAGATTCTTGTGAGGACCAAACTTTTTCAATGCATTTTCGTCTCGTTAACATGGAAACTGTTTTTGAACAATGGACGGTTCAGCAAAGTACAAATCATATGTAGTCCATGTATTTTTGTCTCGTTGTTATGTACGCTATCGGTATGGAGGCAAGCCTATCCCCACATTCTACAGGAGAACTTTTTAAAGTAAGACGTTCGTTGCACAAAGGGAGCTATTCCCTCTTCACAGCTGTCCACGACAACTATAAGAGGAAAGAGGGGTAAATTGTGAACATGAAGAGCCTGGAAGATCCTGCATGACGACATTATTGTTCCGAAGACGTCCACGGATGTCATTAGTTAAACGTCGTGCAGTCACTCCGCGGCTTACCAGAACAGAGGCAGTTGTTAAGGCAAGTTGTCAGGCTGTGGCATCGACGACCTCCACAACGCCCAGCTAACGGTAACAGATAATATGCACGATTTTGGCCGGGGACGAAGATGTCCATATTAACGAGGCACGACTTTGTACTATTTCTTTACTATTGCTTTCTTTTTATCTTGTATTTTACCTTTTGTCATTTTAAAACTTTGTGGCACATTTGTACTTATTACATGATGATGATGATGATTCGGAGTTTAATGGCGCAAGGGCAGTTTGGTACTTATTACATCATGCATGCATTGTACTGCATAACAGTCTGTGTATCATCATCAAGAATCTCAAAATAGTGAGTATTGACAGAGCATTGAGGAGAAGTTATTTTTCCATGTGTCGTACTTAGTGTGGAGCAAGCCCTGCATTAACTTTTGACATTTCAATATTGACAGTATCAGTTTTCTCTGTGTCTGTTACCCCTTGTGCTGCAAAACGCAGTTTGATGTAAATGCAAATAATCTATTTCACATTCATCCAACCTAACCTGGGACACACTATGGCCAATGCAGGCACCAGTCTCAGCTACCACATTGTTCCACCTCGCTATTTGCTATCAGTATAGTATTTTAGGGCTGTTTAGTGTTCGATATCTTTATATATCAAAGTTCATGAGGTGGAATTCTCTCTCCTTGGCCAAATGCCTTTTTGCTGGGACGAGCGGTTCATCTGGTTCAACAGGAAGGACACACTGTCGAGATGGAGCTGGGAGACACACTCGAAATGACTCCGCTTTGCTGTGCAACTGTGTATTGTGTCACGAACTTGATGTGACCTACTGCATTCGACCAGCTCCAAGGCATTCTGCTGTTACATGTCATAGGCGACAAGGACTTTGCGAAGGCGTAGAGACAGCCAAGGCACTAGACAAATGGAAAGTGTGGTACTGCAATAAAATTCCCACAGCTACATATTTCTGTTTGATGTGTTTATGTTCCATCAAATGCATCGGACAATCTACCGGCAAAAAGATGTACATCGCATACATCGCATCGCACACATTAAGTATCCTTCAGGTACGGTACCTTATGTAGAGCGTATCAGATACGGAATGTAACTGATGCTTGGCATACCTCATACGATGTGTGATCCTTATACACCGTACCTGACACTTAGCGTACCTCATAGTATGTGTAACGCTTGTACTCCGAACCGTCTATCGGCCGTACCTTCTACACAGTGAACCTTACAAAGGTTGTACTCTTGGGGACATGGTTGTCTAAAATCTCCAGCCAGTGGCCGAGCAGTCCCCTATCAGCGATGTCGTGCGCGAAGGAACTATACCATTACAGTCTCCAAGGTAAGGCCACGCAGCGTCACCTGTCGGGAGTGAGTACCATCGCATTCTCAGCGTCGTCTGCTGGGGACAGCAGTTCAGCGCGGCCTCCCCTCGGGGAACGTATTGGTATGGTTCCTTCGTGCGCGACATCGCCGATAGGGATTCGCTCCGCCACGGGCTGGAGATTTTAGACAACCGTGTCCCCAACTGTACCTTATAAGAGCCGTTGCGCAGGAAACTACGGATGATCACCGCTCTTCTTGTTCTTCCATGTAAGCAATAAAGAGTTGTCTTGCAATATATTGGTTGTGTCCATGTTCTCGGGAGGCTGCAGGACAGGACAGCGGGGAAAGCCTGGTGGGGTTAAGGGAGTGGAATCCCACACTTGTCGCTCAAATGCAATACATTTTCTATTCTGTGCAAGTCTTCCTTGATTGTTTCATTCCACAAGTCTGCTAGTGTGCAGTTTGTGAACATCTACACACCAGTCAGCATACTATGTGCACCTGTGAAAGCGCTCGAGCAAACTATATGTACATATTCCTAATTTTTGAAACCTAAAATTGTGGAAGCTCCGCATGGCTTTGAGGCACATAATGGCCATTACTAATTTGGCATCCTTCATGTCATTTGTTTTCTCCGTCAATTCGCGTGGTCAAGTCGATGTTACATACTTTGATGTTTATGAAGTGTTTCATTTAATGCATCATGATCTCCTTCTGTGTAGGTAAGGATCATATGGTGTTTGTGACTCTTTTGTGTGCCTTTTCATTTGCACTTACGTCATCGTTCCCATTCTGTCTGCGTCGATGGCGTGTATGTGAACGTGTACTTGCCCATCTCTGGGGTTGCTCAGGGATCAAATCTTGGACGATTACTGTTCAATATATTTGTAAATGATATTGTATTGCCACGTATCATCTTTGAAGCGACCACACGGAACAGCAACAACGGGCAACGAGGCATCGAACGACGGGCTAAAATCCACGACACGCCGCGCTGATTAGCGAGCGATGCTTCCAGAAGCGTCTGTTCCTTCGCTCGCATCAATCTCAAGGACGGATCGACGACCTTGGAGAAACTTCTCTATTTCCTCTTCTTCACCGACGCGCGTATTCTACAATGTTCACCGCTGTGTATAAAAGCTTGTGAGCTCCCAGCCGGAGCATTCTTTACCTCAGTTCCGTTTGAGAGCTACCGCTCTTGTGTTACCCAGCTAAGCATCTGAATAATGCGTTCGCCAGTTATTCGCCGTCTCGCTCGTCGGTCTCCATCCGTGGCAGCATCATATATTGAGCATTCCACGATACTGCAGTATGTTGATGATCATAAAGTAATGAAAGTAATTATGCATTCTGTAAGTGTATTATGCATTATTAGTATTATGAAAGTAATATCTTCTCACTCTGACTGTGTACTGCTACATGAGGATGTGTCGAACGCCATATCTTGGTTCTCTCATAATCATCTTAAACTTACTACCACAAAAACTAAGGTGGCATCGTTCACTCGTAAAAAGAATGTTACTACCTTTTCCATACTCTTGCATTGGTGAGATATGTCTGTGAACACTATTCGTGATCTTGATGTAGCTTTTGACTCTACACTTCATTTCCGCTAACATGTCACGGCGGTTGTATCCTTAGCACTGTGGGTTCTTGGTCTTTTAACCTATAAATGCAAAATGTCTCCCAGTACCTTTGACTTTATAAATCTCGTGTTCTTCCTACACTCGAGCATGTGTCAGTTGTGTGAACTCTCTCTGTATGACTGATGTCAATCGCCTCGAAGCTACTCAGAAGAGCTCGTCACATCATTCACTGTTTCTTTCTGCGGCACATTCCAATCTTTAAGTTGCATGATCATCATGGTTTGTTAAAGCATTTCAAGTTGACCTCACTGAATGCACGACATAATACTGCTGACACTCTATTCAGGTACAAGTATGTATATTTATTTGTTGACTCTTCTTTTATAATAAGTCGCCTATGCTTTTGTCCTCCTCGAGCTGTGGTTTGCAATCCACCATCATTTTATGTAGATAGATTCCATCTATTTGATCCTATTATAGGTTGTGAAATGTTGCCTAACTAGATTTCCAAGTCCTGTCACATTTTTTCTCCTTACTATGAGTCCTTCAAATCAGATGTAACAAAGTGTCTCTTGTAACGTCAAATATTTTTTTGCCTCGTCTATTTCTGTTTTTATATTTTAACATACATTTGTTGTATCATTCTTGTCTTGTATCGTACTGTACTGAATTGCATTAATAATGTAGCTTATGTTATGTGCACCAATACTATGGCCCCTGTGGCACCAATAAAACATTTATTTTTTAATTTTTTTATTTTAATTTTGTTCATTAAGGCTCTACTAAGGCTCTGCCTTTCTATGGTGAACAGTCTATTCTGATATGTACAAAGTGCAAGAAACGGGTGCATGCTAAATGAATGCATTTTACCTCGGAGGACGCGAAACATCCGGAGGTCGTAAGTGCTTTTTAATGCCCGCCCTGACTCAGTGGCATCGCCTTTGGTGACCACTAAGCCTAACGAGCCTAACCTGCTATCTGCCCCATCTTCCCCAACGGGATCCTACCTGGCCCAACCGTGCCTTGACCTCGCCTCCCTCCTCCAAGCTGCCCTTCAGGGAATTTAATGCCGAACCAAGGTGGCCGCCCTCTGCCGTGATAACGCCCAGCTCAAAGGAGTTTCACAAATCTACTTCGGCAATGGTGATCCAGATCAACTCTCTGCGAGCTGAACTACAAAAAGATTTTCTTCGTAGGGGCACTGCTGTCCCTCCAAGTTTTCGTGCAAATCTGGCGTCTTCGCAACCGGCCTCCTTTACTATTTCGACTCCCCATAAAGATATGACTCGAATGTCGGGGGTCACGTTTGCGGCACAGGCCACTAAACCACCTGTATGTGACGCTTCGCACAGTCCTTCTAACGCTGTGATGTCGCCGGCTGAAGTGTCCAACGTACGTGTACCTGAGACCACAGCTTGGTTTGGTACATCGACTTCCGGAGGCCTCGTGTGCCTTGGCGCCGCGCCAACGAGGCGCTGTTCATCACCAGACTCCTGCCTGCAACAACTATAGATGACATGAGTGCATTCGTCGCGAACAAAACTCCCTCCTCAGAGGTCAAGTGCAAAGTTGAAATTACGTTTCGAAACCTACGCCTCGTTCCACATCTCAACTGACGACGCGGCCTTTGATCACCTTTACGATCCTGCGATGTGGCCCTCTGGTTGCTTAGTGTAGCAACTCAGGGGTCGACTCCATAGCAGCATGATCCACAGTTGCGACCAACATGCTCCCACAGATGGCAGTCGGTAATGATTGGGCAAGCCTCTACTACCAAAAGGTGCTTGGTTTGCGTACGAAGAGTTCGAGTTTTTTCTCAGTGTGTCAACGAAGGCAAAACAGGACACCTGGGAAAGGCTTACGTCCCAGTTCAACAGCATGCCCGGCGTTGTCCGCAGAAATTCAAGGCAGCTTCGGAAAGCCTGGGACAATTTAAAGACCAAGTGGAAGAAGAAGACAGCAGAGGGCGTCAGAAAAACTATGTCAACTGGTGAGCGGTGTACGATTTTTTCGCGATTGGGACCTGCCATTCATCCAACTTTTCGGTTCTCTTTTGTTTTGTTTTTTCTTCAGGTGGTGGTGGCCCTCCCTCACCAATGGACCCGCTTTTGGAGCAGGTACAGTCTTTGGTCCCCTATATTGCAACAAGGGTGCATAACCCTTACGATGGGGACCGTCAGTCTGCTGAGGTAGATGACCTTCTGCTCCCCATAGTGTAAGCACGTCGCGACGAAAGAGATATTGAACATGGCAAGTACTCGGTCTTGTCCTCACAGCCACATTGCTTCACTGAATTTTCTACTTTTATTTCCGTTTCATCGTTGGAGCACTCGCACCCATTAACTAACCGCGCACTTGTATGCAGGGCACCCGCAGGAGACGTACGCCAACAGTGAATCTACTGAGGAGTTCTGTTGTGACGGTCAAGAGCAGCGTGCTTCTCAAAATTATCTCGCTGATAAGCACCATGAGGAGCCTCCTGCCCACACCTCGACGTCGCAGACTCCTGCGCAATCAAACCGCGCATCTAGCAACGTCGTACTGCCAACAGGCGTTGTTCAGAGTACGTCGACTGGGCGGAGAGTGAGACCTTATAGAGGCAGAAACGCTGTTCTTGAGTCTGCTCTGTCTGCAGAATTGGAGGCTCGAAAGCAGGCTATGCAAGAGGACAGCACACGAAAGGAAAAGGAGCATGTCTTGAAAATGAAACTGATGCAAGAAGAGCATGAGACGAAAATACGTAACATGCGCATTTTGCATAGACTGCAAGTCAAATGCGAAAGGGAAAAACTCAAGGTGCTACAACTGAAACAGAAAAACTCGAACAGCAGTTGGCCCGTGGTGATTCGGCTCATGAGACGTGAAAAAGTCAAAATAAAATGCACTGCTCAAAAATAAAGTTTTATGTCAGCATGGTGTGATCAAGCAATATCCAGATTGCTCTGGTGCACACCAGAAAAATCGGTCTGTATAAGACTACGTCGTATCTGCGCTCCCAAGAGGCTATCTCCGCGATTGGCAGGAACACTGAAGTCGTCTTCCGATGCATCTGTTCCATCATTCGGGCACGGGTCATTCAGCGCGCAGGCGACGTTGTGGAGCGCTGCGCAAGCGCAGACGATAGCAGCAGATCTCTCTATCTTGTTTTGCAACTTCATACGGAGACACGGGAACCTCCTTTTCCAAACTCCGAACGTTCTTTCCACGGAGTTGCGTGTTTTTATGTGACTCGTGTTATACCTACAGAGGGTGGATAAAAAAGATTAGTTCGCTTCGAAATACAGGTTGCGCACATAATACAATAGTGCGCTTGACTGGCAACAGGTCCGCCTCTCTTTCTGTTCTTTTCTATTTGCCATATGGCCTTTGTACGAGCCTGGTAATTCGAGCGTAAGTGGAGGCGAAAGGTCGCGCCCCAGCAACCTAACGGTAGGCCATCCTTTCGTCGCTGCGAAAGGAATGGCGAGAGGAACGACTACTGTTTCGAACTGAATGACAGGTAACCGTCAGACAGTAAAGGGGCACGAGGAAGGAATAATACGTTAAAAATCTGTCAATATCTATACCTCCTCTCTGGCGGGGTTCTGGGATTGCTGAGTGGCGTCAACAGAAACGGCGAACACGGGTATCCTTTATCCCCGAGCAAAATGCCAGGAATCCTGCCTTCCTCATACAGAACTCGTACTCTGCTGTTTTCAAATATGCGGCTATCATGAACTGACCCCGGCCAGCTGGCAACGATGTCGAAAAACTGAAGTTCCGGGCCAGTGATTGCCTGTGTAGGTAGGAAGATAGCACCTATAAAAACTGTGGACGTTGTGGTACGTAGTCTTGTGCATACCATACCTGCACGTTGATGGAGAACACGCCTTTCCTATTTCTGTAAACCTCAGCGTCACTTCCTCCAGGGCTGTTTATGGGTACGTGAGTGCAGTCAATACAGCCTGTCACCCTTTGAAATCCGGCAATGGAGTGAAATCGAGCCATAACTGACGGTGCTTCGGACGCAGAAGGGAATTTCACGTATTTTGGGTAAAGCTCCGAAGCTATGCTCCTCGTCACTGCCCAAATTGCATTACATGTAGCTGGCTGCGATATTTTGACGAGATCACCGATACCGGTCTGAAATGCCCCAGCACCGTAAAACCGAAGAGTCACCAGCAGTTTCAGCATTGGAGGCAGGGGGTGACCTCTGTTGTCCGTAACGTCTGGGAGGGACAGCTGGCTCAGTACGGAGAGCACGGCGTTCTTCGTGAACCGGAATCGCTGCAGAAACTCTACGTCCGAATAAAGCTCCATAGGGTTTTACCGATCCAGCAACTGACGGCGGTTCGGAGAAACATTCCAGTCGTCATCTCGGCGGCATAATAAGTCACTAGCTGGGAAAGCAAAGTCAATAAAGTCCAGGCACTCTACGAATGACTGGTGAGAAGCCGCCATCTGGAAAGAGCGACGACGACGAAGTTGCCAGCGAAAGGTAGCATCCTACCCACTATCTATAGGTCGTCCTTTGCCGTAACGAAAGGACTGGCTCAAAATTAGCGACAGGCCGCCTTTCGAAAGGAAAGGGGAACAGGAAAGGAAAGTAGAGTTCAAAAATTCGCCCCTGAGTCTCCTAGGTCCCTTGCCCCACATTATTACACTTGCACACATTTCAAATTCGGTTGCCCAGTTATCAGCACACTTGTGTGTAGGAGCCCTTGCTTTCATTATTATCAGTTTGAATCTTGAATATATATGTTTTAGATACAACTTTCAAGTTAGCAATGCACTTGCCTGCAGGAGCTCTTGTTTTTTATTATTATCATCAGTGCCATACTTGTAACTGCATGTATAATAAACTGTTCACAAAATTACCTTTTGACTGTTTTCCAGAACATGTTACACGACGCTTCGGAGGGTCCCAGAGGGAAGGGCATTCCATGGCACATTTCAAATCTTGTCGCACCTAACTGTTGCACATGAGTGCACTACTTTATCCAATCAGACGGCGCGTAGGTACACTCCACAAAGGGCATAGTTGTACACCATCAGACAGAGAGCACTGGTATGCTCTTACTGGTGTACGGGTACGCCCATTCGTATTCCCATGCAAGGGCGTACCAGTACACCACCGTGAGTGGACAGACACTCCCTGTCGTGGAATCTACTGGTACGCCATTCTGAGCGTACTCGCACCCTTGTGGGCGTATGAACACCACCTGCAAGAGGGTGCACTGGTACTCCCTTCTCTGCGTACAGACATTCCCTGCAATGGGGTGTACCAGTACGCCCTTCTTGGTGTACTGGCACACCCTTTCGGGGGGTACGAACGCTACCTGCAACGGAGCGCGGTGGTACTCTCTTCTGGGTGTACAGACACTCTCTGTGATGCAAGAACATCAGAGCCCCAGAGTGCTACGGCGAGATTTTTTACAAAATGCATGTCTTTTTGCAGCTGCATATCCGCCCACATGTTAGACTGTATTGTAAGATTGACTGCTGGAAATGTTACCTACAAGGAAGAAAGAACATGAGGATTCCTGCACTTTGATCTTCTACCTCAGACCATTGGCAGCATCAAGATTCAGCTTGTCACCGTGACTTAAAGTGACCCCCCACAGTTAATTTTGCTGTTTCAGAATGGGATATTTTTTATGTCCCTGGATTGTATACGTGGCACAGTTCATTCTCTCAAATGATTGAGCCCTTGGTCACCACGAAAATTATGCAAATCGATTTTTTAAAATTCGAGACGTGTGACGTCAGAGTATACAGCCAGGTATCGTCTGCTTATCCTCAGCTGGTAACGTTGTTGATGTTCTGGCCGCTGTGCCAGTATTGGAGCCAAAGACTATGCCTGAGCCGTCTCGAGTCGTCTCTGTCCATTGCGGATGCACGCGATTTACCGCCGAAGTTTGTTTGCGTTGTTTTCTGCTATTTCTACGTCTGTGTCATCCTGCATTTTGTCTGCTTTCGTGCTTGGAGTGCTCGAGCAATTTGAGTCTAGGTTTGGCACCTAAGCGCATTCTACCAATGCCAGGTCAAAGGTGCCTCTATTGTGAAAAGACTAATCCGAAAAACCCATTGCTCAGGTTCCACAAGTTACCGGCGGGTACACATGTGCGTGAAAAATGGATACAAGCGTTGTCGGAACACGGCAAACGTGTCGAACGCGCGAACGCGAGGCAGTAGCTGTGTTCAGATCACTTCACAACTGGCTCCTACAACTACAACGTCGACATTAAAGCGAAGGTCGGACTATCGGTGAAGGCCAGTCACCTGAATCCAAATGCTGTGCCCACAATATTTCTGCCCAGCACCACCGACACATGTTCGCCGACTAAACGGAACCACCGACTAAACGAAAAGCCGATGGAACGGAGGTGAGATGCGCGTTCAGATATCATCAGTGTTAGGAGTAATAGCGCCTTTTGTTATAAATTAACTGACCGGTCCATTGTCTGTGTCCGCAGGAGGGACGTTTGGTTGCAGCGTCAGATGCAGGTATGTTTCTGGGCTTGAATAATCTGTCAGCATTTCAAATGTGTTCCACCGACCATGATCTCATACATCTCACTGGTTTCGTTCGTTTCTCCCGATACCAATGCCAGCGTTCATTTCACGCTCATCATCACTCCTGGTACTAGAACCTTTTGCTACACAAACGCTCGCGCTGCCCGGGCGATGGTCAATGCGCCTGCTGCTGTGAACGCGCGAAGTTGGCACCGGGTGCAGGGCGCACCTGTGTAGCTTGTAGCCACTGCGCATAGTTGTGGAAGAAGTTGGAAAATCAGCTGTAGCGATCGCTATGCGCGCCGAGATTGAGACTGAGCACATGAACATGCAAATTTCAGATGCCACCCGTAATGCCAGCCAGGAAGATGAGGTGGAAACCAGAGGGTTTGGATTGCTTTCACAATCTTCAGGTAAGCCCCCCGAATTATCAACATATTATCACCAGCCGTAGCTGCCCATGCAGTATGTCATGTCGAAATATTTGTAGAATCCCATGATGATGCCACACGTCCAAAGAAGTGGTCGACCACGAAGACAACGTGGCAGCTAGTGACCCTGAATTGCTGTCACCATGTCCAGGTAAGCGCTCGGCATTATCAACGCATTGCTATAGAACCTAGCTGCTCGTGCAATATACATATGTCACGTCCACATATTTGTAGATCCCCATAATGATGTCGCGCTCTTCAAACAAGCGGTTTACCAGGAAGACGAGGTGGGAACCAGAGTGTGTGAACTACTGTCACCGTCATCAGGTAAGCTCTCTGCATCATCAGCACTTTCCCATCAATCTGAGTGTGTGGTCAAAGTTGCTACCCAGCCATTCCACTCTGGTGTGTTGTGTGTACTTTCTGTGCTCTGACGTACTTGTAATGATATCTTTCATTAATTTATTTTAAGGTAACCACACTGGACGGCGGTCAAGTATTACGCCACCTTCAGACCCATATACGTATTTCAAAGATAGCTTCTTCTTTTCTTCTTGAACCACTCAAGTTTTCAATTGTGCAGTGCCACGAAGTGCTACGGGTGCAATAAACAACCAAGGAACTGTAACTGGCAGCGGGATGCCATTATTTGGGCAGTACACAGCAGTGAGCCTGCCATTTCGAGTTGTCGCAGTGAGAGACGCAGGTAGTGACTCAGCTCTCACTTTAAAGGAACATGCAGTTACCGTAAAGTCGGTAGCGATGCCGCATGCGTTGACATTTCCATCCCTCAGACCAGAGCTGCGCCACATTTTCAAAAAGCCGAACATGTGGCTATTCTTTAGAACCCCCTGCTGCGCTCTGCAAAAGATCAAAACAAAACACTATGTGGGAACAACGCAATGGTGGTATGGACATGTTAGTAACACCACCTCGTTGTGCAACGTGTCCCCCGAACCGGGGAATGAGATGGCCAAACGCGTTTTGACCTATCTCAGCTCCCTTTTTTCACAAAATTATTTAACACCCCTCCCGCACTGTTTACAACGTTCATAAGATAAGAATTAGGATAGGACGTACATTCAAAGTGTTATGAAACAATGTGCCATGCTTCAAACATTTGTTGTTAGCACTCCACAACATTTTTTTTTACTTATACTTACTTTCCTACTGTCCATTCTGTTATTTGTTCACAGTTATCCCATTTAAATGACTGAGTGTGCATCTAGAACAAGATCGGCCGTCTCACCCGATACCGCCCTGGACGCTTAGTAGGTCCTCTTTTCCCCCGTTAGATTATTGAGTGCATCCAGCTTCGCGTCCTTGGTTTATACGCATGTCTACCATCACACAGGCAATGTTTAAACCGTAACAAAGCACGTTTTCTAAGCACGAAATGGAGTAGCAGGCAATCCATATGCAGATTTGGAAACATTTTTGCCGCTGCTGAAAGTTGCTTTCATCCACAGAGGTGCTCTTAATTCCTTGGCCCCAATGGCTCTTTGGCTCCAGACATGTGCCCAGAAGGAACCGTCACACAGACTCATGGTGCCATCTCCGCAGTAGTTCTAAAATTAGAAAAAAGTCATCTCTTATACCCACATGGCATCTCTACCCGCTTTACCCAATATTCTAAATGACGAAGCTGATCCTGTGTGTTACGCATTGTACATTACAAGTTACAGTGACATATTAATTTCCAGTCACCCAGACTGAGGAGGTTGCAGTCACTGTCGCCTCTTCGGCACAGACGGATGTGACTTTTCCAGTTACTTCTACACCGGTCGGTAGTGACAATGAGTCAGAGTCTGAGCCTGAGCCCTCTCTCATGGATGTCGGCTATGTCCCCTCCATGGGGTCAGTGAATGGCAGGTTAGTGCCTTCTCACATTGTTTCCTGTAATGTAGATGATGATGTGACTATGACTTGCAGCTCTTTTGTGGACCTGAGCAAGAGGCCAGCCGAAGAAGAGTCAATCAAGGATACGAAATACCTTGTTTTTGAACAGTACCTGCTGCCTTTGTTTGAAGCATGCCGTGTTTGTCTCATGCCATGATCGACAAGACTAACTCGGTCAGGGACATGTGTGACAGTGCGTGCAACCTGCAGCAATAACCACATATTTGTGTGGTCAAGCCAACCGTTACCTCGACAGAAGCCATTTAGCAATGTCCTGCTTGCTGCAGGGATTTTGTTTTCAGGTAACTGTCCAACAAAAACTCTACGAATGCTGCAGCAAATTGGAATGGCCACAATTGGCTTGTCGACCTTTCATAGACTTCAGGATGCCTACCTCTGGCCTGCAACACAAGCTGTATGTTCATTTATCTTGTGGCCTAGACAGCTGAACACCATGCGTTTTATGTTTCTTTGTGCATAAGGTATGGCAGCGGCAACAAGATTCCTTGCTGGCACATTGCACGCAGTAGCTTTGCCTAGCTGTAGATGGAAGGGCAGACTCTCCCAGGCACTGCGCTAAATAGGGCAACTACACGTTCCTAGACGTCAACGAAAAGAAGATAGTTCACGTGGAGGTGGTGCAGGTAATCCGTTGCTTATTACCCATATTTGTTCACTGCTGTTTTCGAAACAGTGTGTAACTGGGTGCACCCATGTTCAGTATTTATATCATGTTCTTGCTCAGAGCAACGAGGTCAGTGGAAGCCACGCCATGGAGAAAGAGGGCCTCCACCGAAGTTTGGAATTCCTGACGAAGGAAAAAGACTGCATTGTTGGAACAGTCATTACGGACCGCCACTCTCAGATAAAAAAATACCTGACATCATGTCATCCTGCCATCTCGCACTTGTATGACTGTTGGCACGTTGCAAAGGGTTTGTCATCTTCGTAATTTCCTTCGTGTTCAGTTGGTTACACGCATGTTTCGATTTCAGGGCTAAAAAAGAAGCTGCTGGCTGCTGCAAAGGGCAAGCACTGCTCTGTTATTGGAGCCTGGGTACCGACGGTTGTTGCACATGTGTACTGGCGCGCAATGACTAGTACTGAAGACCGCAAACTACTACTGGCAAAGTGGGCATCCATGGCCAACCACGTTACAAACGTACATGTCCATGAGAATGCACTTCATCGACAATGTGAGCATGGTTATCTCCCAAGGCGGCTATGGATGGGTGAAGGTAGGGTGCACAAAAGCAGTAGTAGCCACTGAGTTGTATCATGCACCAACTCTGTTTCTTGCTAAATAGGTACAGAGGCTCATCAGAAATTCAAGAGCATAGTGTGTGCCAAGCTACTCTTGAGTGACATTGGGCAACTGTCGTCTATTGGGTAGACTTACGCTGTTGAGGTCTACCATAGCCTCCTGCTTCACTTCCTCCCCAAACTGCTGGCGTACTCGATGATAGGAATGCAGGCCAGGTTGGTGATGCCGTAATAATACAAGGATGGCTGAATATTTCCTGTTTTGTTAGTAGTGTTTGACTTTTTCGGACCCAAATCCGCCCGCTATTTGCCCCCAAACGAAATTCGCCAAACTTTGGTTCAACTCAAACTTCCCCTCCCACGTCCTGGCAAATTGCAACGAACATAACCCGAATACACCGAAATATTGCTATTGCGACACAAAATATCCAACGACTTGGACAAAAATTTGTGCAGATTTCGTTCAAAACAAATTTCATGCAAATCGAAAATTCGTTGTGCTGCAGACGGGTGTCGAAATGCCGGTGACACGTGCACCACCAAGTTTCCGTCGTGGAAACAAAGGCGAATTTCAGGCTCCACTGCGCATGTATATACAACTGTTGTTTCGTCCACTGATAAGTGTAACGGTGGTTCAGGCTATCCGTGTGACAAGGGTATAACTGTATTCGGACGTTGTGGAACCTACTCTTATGTAACAGAAATATGTGCAGGTCGCTCTTGGCTGCACTCCATTTCAATGAAAATTGATCACAATGAACAGATCACAGGCCACGTCATGTACCGGAAAGTTACGCTACAAGGTAGCCTACCCAAAAAGTCAGCATGGGAAGGCTGTGCTACGTCCACTGAAAACATCAAGCACATATGGTAATGGGCCCATCTGGGATATGCCTCTGTGCTGGGTCACATTGCATGAAATTGTCAAGTAATGCCACATAAATAGGTGTTTGGGTTGTTGTCATGGCACAGAAATTTTCTGTCACTGTAACTGCTTGAAGCATATGCAGGGGTGTTGAGAATACATTTGCTAACTGCTTACCTTTGATTGAATGGCAATATATTAAAATTCATATTCCTGCAGCTTACGTTGATAACCTCCTCACTGAGGCCTTCAAGAGATCTATCGAGCTGCCATCGTATGAAAAGGCAAAAGCGGACAAGGATGACACCGTGTCACCACCACCATTGAGCAGCCAATACAGCCGCGTCTCAAAGCAGGAGCTCCAGCGCATCCAGAGGACAAGGTTCCCAGAAGAAATCTCACCCAGTGAAAATGAATAGCATGACATTCGTTCCCCTGAATGTGTTGGAGGACAGCGAGGAGGCTGGGAGGAATTTTCATCCAGGAAATATGCACTTGAAGGGGGGTCTACCAAATTTTACGTTTCCAGTCCCCTTTTTTGTCCAGGTTTTCCTAACCATCACAGCATAATGCAGTGCTGTCCTATATCCGACACCGCTTAGAAAACAATACAGTTTACTGAAGGCATGCAAAGCAAGATTTTGCTGACTCCCTTTCTGCCTCAGCTTTCCTTGTTCTTGCTCAGTTCCAACTTTTCTTCACACTTAGGCTACGCACATCCGTAGGAAGCACTAGTGGGAAAAGTGCATACGACACGACGTCCCGCAAACCGGGACGCTGCGGCAAGTCAAAATTAGTAATTTTCCCTGACTTTTGAAGGAATTTTGACAATTCCCTGACTTTTCCAGACATGTCAAAGCTCCCTGACAATTCCCTTCTTTCCAGGTTGGTAGACCCCCTGCTTTGTCATGTCACAAACAATTTCATCTTTACGACATTGGAGCATAGCTAGTACTTTGCAGAACCAAACTAGTAAAGGAATAACTGTGATACGCATTCCAAGACATAGTGCTGTTTCATCTGGTCAGATATTTTAAGTTCGTATCTTCCCCTCTGCAGCAATCTTTACCAGGGATCGGAACTGCTACATTGTTTCCTGATCGGTTCGGGTCCAGATATGTTGGTTCAGTACAGGTTCACTGGACTGAAATTATCAGATTGAACTGGTTTAGGAATATCAGTTCAGTTCAGCTCAGGGAGAAACGAAAGAAAAGAAGAAACGTGGTCAAAGGTTGGGGCACTATTTAAACTGTTACTTTTTTCGGACCTGGCTTAACCGGTTCACCGGTAGTAAGTTTTCTACATGAAATCGACCTTACAGTCATTGCGCGCAGTTATAAGAGGAAGGTATGAAATAAACGTTTCAGGTGAAAAATCTTTCATGGAAGCTAGTGAAGACAAAAGTAATAAACACATCTATTATTTACGCATCGCTCCTAACTGCACGTGCACTGCAAATAGACTGCCAGTTGAAATGACACAGCAAACTTCCCCGATGTGTACGATCCCTGATGCGTACATAACATATCACGTGTATCTGTTTTGCCCCTTCATTTGTTATCGTGATGCTTGTAAACTATCTCTCTATGGAAATATACTAGGTACTGAAACTGACATTTGTACATGTGTCGATGGTGCCATAATTCATGTTGCAGAAAAATACTGAGCATATGTCTAGCTATGCAAACTGAAATCCATTGTATGTCACTGATGGAAACCTAGCTCTCACTGCAGTCACTACGCAACTGGGAAGTGGTACCCTAACTCCTCGGCCCAAGCGTCCATGCACCCACCAGGTGAACTGCTGGTATGCCCCATGTCTGTATTGCCTGTTCAACAAATTCAACATGAGAGGAAGCAAAAGAACAGACAGGTTACTCTTATTTACTTTTATAGATTTCTATTTCTGAGTGAAGTTCATTTAGCGCTGACCAAAGACTACCCGATATGGTGTACTCCACAGCTCGGTGTCAAATGGTTGCAATGCAGTTTGTTTACAATTTGCAGAGTGAATTATTTATGAAATATGTAATTTCTTTGATCACAATAGGGATATTAACATAAATCATTGCTGTAACAAGATTCCTTGTTGGCTTATTTCTGTGACACACCATTGCTATATTTCCTACATTGCTTTATCCTCACCTGTTTTTGTCACTGTTTGCCCCAAGCAGAGCTGATGGCGTAAAATACCGGACTTTCTGGAGTTCAACGTCAAGTATTCTCGTGTTCAAACAAAATATCTGGAACATTTCATTTTCCGTTATGCAGGTATTCAGGATATGCTGCTCTGCCCTCTCAACTTCGGCGCATCCCTTACAAAAATAGTAATTGAATTTCTGGTTTGATCTTAATGTGTTCTTGATGACTCATCAGAAATGCACAAGAAATTCTATGCCTGATGTGCATTCACAACAGATCAGCAACAACAATTCTTCTGAGAATCCACATCAAGTTTTCTGTTGTCAAAGGTCTTTAGTTTTCTTGTAGAAATCGAAATGTAAAAATACGTAAGCACGATTGCTCAATAAGAAGTCTGGTGAGTTTACTCGTGAACTCATATTGACCTAAAATTGTAGGATATAATTTGCCGTTGTGCCAGGGCTGTGATACAGCATGAAGTGTGGAACCATAGAGTGGGAGAACACCATTGAGTAATATTTAGAGAAATCACTGGTGAAAACAGCAAGAAAATATTTGTCATTTTGTTTGTTAAAATGTTTTGTATATTTGTTTGATATTTTATTAAAATATTTGTTATTTGCACAAGCTGAAGAAGTCAGTCAAGTCATCTGAGGTTAGGAGCAGTCGATATTTACGCACAGAGCCAGTGGTAAACATGGAAGCTTTTTGTATCGTATCATGTGCCAACATGAAGATGAAGTACTTTTAGTACTGTAAAGAATAGAGCAGCACAGCAGATAACATGGTATTGTTTATTTGCACCACCTTTCAGACAAGAATGTCGCAAGAATCCGTAATCTATACATAGTTAACAACACATACATACTATATTAAGAATAATAATGGGAACTGCACACAAATAAACATTTGATATATATATATATATATATATATATATATAACAGAAGAAATAAGTTCGCACAGAGCACCACCAAAGGAATATTTTCAGATGACTTCATTTAATTCATTTTGAAATTACACAGACACGACGTTTCGAACGGTGGACCGTTCTTTTTCAAGTGAAAAGATATAATGAGTTGGTCAAACAGAAAACACTCACTTTCGTGTGCTTCGACAGTGGCGGGGGAAGGGAAATCGCAGTGCGTTGAGGTTGCCGAAGGGAGGTCATAAATTCTGTGTGCGGGGTCCTGTCGAGTGTGTTTCGCACGTGGGTGGGGGGTTTTGGGGGGGGGGGTCTTTCCCTAAGACGCATTTGTGTGGAAATGACTCGTTTGCGTCGCGTAAACGGGTGTAGCTTCTTGTTGTGTTGTAGGCGTTATTATTTCTTCATGTTTTTCACAGTGGACAGCGATCCCGGGTGTTCGTTTAGTGCCGGATTGAATTTATGTATTAGAAATGATTCCTTCATTTCACGATCCCTATCGCTCTTGAATCCGGATTGTAATATGGCAATAGAGAGTTTCTCAATCGCATGTTCTGGAAGGGCCATATGCCTAGACAGCGGGAGTTCCGGTTTTGTTTTGGTGTGGGACTTGTGGTTGTTGAAGCGAATTCTGAATGATGTGCAGGTTTGTCCAATGTATTGAGCTTGGCATATGGTGCAATGTAGAAGGTATATTACGTTTTGAGTCCCACAGTCAAAAGTGCCATTGATATGGAATTTGAAGTTTGTGGTGGTGCTGGTAACATCCCGTGCTGACAACATGAGGGGACAAATTTTGCAGCGGGGTTTTTTGCAAGGCCTGCAGCCAAGGAATTCTTTTTGTTCCCTCGTGACTTTTGAGTTCACCAGTACGTCCCGTAAGTTTCGCGGTCGTCTATAAACAATCTTGGGAGCCTCTGGGAAGACTTCCCGAAGATGTTCAGATTGGTGCAGAATATTGAGATGGCGTTTCAGAATGGATCCGATGCCAGCTACATTTTGATTGTAGGTTAAAGTTAAGCTCGGCGCGCAGTACTCATCGGTTTTTGAGGAAGCTGTGGGCTGGTTGGGACCTAAACGGCGAGCTTTTTCAATTGCGTCATTAACGACATCGGGAGGGTAGTTGCGATTGGTGAATGCGTGCCGTAGATCACCTAGGTTTTGTTCGAGGTCGCTGTCCTCTGTGCAGATACGCCGGTATCTGCATGCTTGACTATAAGGTAGAGAGAGTTTGCAGTGACGGGGGTGTGAGCACTGCAAACTCTCTCTACCTTATAGTCAAGCATTTGAAAAAGCTCGCCGTTTAGGTCCCAACCAGCCCACAGCTTCCTCAAAAACCGATGAGTACTGCGCGCCGAGCTTAACTTTAACCTACAATCAAAATGTAGCTGGCATCGGATCCATTCTGAAACGCCATCTCAATATTCTGCACCAATCTGAACATATTCGGGAAGTCTTCCCAGAGGCTCCCAAGATTGTTTATAGACGACCGCGAAACTTACGGGACGTACTGGTGAACTCAAAAGTCACGAGGGAACAAAAAGAATTCCTTGGCTGCAGGCCTTGCAAAAAACCCCGCTGCAAAATTTGTCCCCTCATGTTGTCAGCACGGGATGTTACCAGCACCACCACAAACTTCAAATTCCATATCAATGGCACTTTTGACTGTGGGACTCAAAACGTAAT
The DNA here is from genome assembly GCF_037126465.1 of Ornithodoros turicata. Classification (NCBI taxonomy): domain Eukaryota; kingdom Metazoa; phylum Arthropoda; class Arachnida; order Ixodida; family Argasidae; genus Ornithodoros; species Ornithodoros turicata. The sequence continues at coordinate 74,531,514 of NC_088203.1, read as the reverse complement.
ATACCTTCTACATTGCACCATATGCCAAGCTCAATACATTGGACAAACCTGCACATCATTCAGAATTCGCTTCAACAACCACAAGTCCCACACCAAAACAAAACCGGAACTCCCGCTGTCTAGGCATATGGCCCTTCCAGAACATGCGATTGAGAAACTCTCTATTGCCATATTACAATCCGGATTCAAGAGCGATAGGGATCGTGAAATGAAGGAATCATTTCTAATACATAAATTCAATCCGGCACTAAACGAACACCCGGGATCGCTGTCCACTGTGAAAAACATGAAGAAATAATAACGCCTACAACACAACAAGAAGCTACACCCGTTTACGCGACGCAAACGAGTCATTTCCACACAAATGCGTCTTAGGGAAAGACCCCCCCCCCAAAACCCCCCACCCACGTGCGAAACACACTCGACAGGACCCCGCACACAGAATTTATGACCTCCCTTCGGCAACCTCAACGCACTGCGATTTCCCTTCCCCCGCCACTGTCGAAGCACACGAAAGTGAGTGTTTTCTGTTTGACCAACTCATTATATCTTTTCACTTGAAAAAGAACGGTCCACCGTTCGAAACGTCGTGTCTGTGTAATTTCAAAATGAATTAAATGAAGTCATCTGAAAATATTCCTTTGGTGGTGCTCTGTGCGAACTTATTTCTTCTGTGTATTAATACGGCGCCGTCTGAATCTTCAAGACCTTCAAGAATATATATATATATATATATATATATATATATAGGGTGAGGTAAAAGGATTATCAAACGGCCACGAAGTTTTACAGAAGTTCAAAAAAAGACGCGGAAACAGATTTTAGGGAAGTTACAAACACTAGTTTATTACATAGGGAGAGGTTAAAAAGGGCAAGGGGTCGACGTTTCGACAGTGGCACTGTCTTCGTCAGGACAAAAAAAAAAGTTTTTTTTTTTTGTTTTAGCGAAAATTCGTGCATTTTAGACGCCAGATGATCAAAAAGGCCATCTTTGTCGTATTCTTCATTAAAAACCTTACTCTTAATTCTGACCTGCTATCTCATCTAGTCATATAGTCTCAAGGTCTTCTCATTTGCGACGAGTGTGTCATAGCTGCATTGTTCCATATTTACTTGGAAATGTAATTGCAAATGCAGTTGATACTATTTTGTTGTGGCTACAGATGTAGCTTAAACTATTTACTAATTCTGTACATGAAAAAGTCTAGGTGTGGGCAAACCAGAAAACGACACACTGACAAGCTGAGATTGTGTCGTCTTATGTCTGAATTTAGTCCTTTTCAGTTATGAAATTCTTCGACCACTGCGTCTGCACCATTTATTTGATTACGCCGATTAGAAGCCTTTTCTGCAGGTCACAGGTGAATGTGGTTGCCCTGCTGAACAGCGAGTAGCAGAACTGGAGGACAAGGTCAACACCTTAGAGAAACGTTTGGAAATATCTGAGAACAACTATGGGAAGGTTTCCCTGTTTATTGAAGCTGAAGTGTCCTGTCATTAAATTCATTCTGCAACCCTGCCTGTGGTTGATGAAGGTAAACAAAATCATGTGATTAATCTGATTTTTGTGGTATGCCATGTAAATTTGTGGAGCAAACCGTGATAAGGTAAATGGGCATTGGCAAAGATTCCACAGAAGTGTAAATATAGTGTACAAGATGGACATGGTTGATAATATGATATCTGGGTATTTGGGTGCTGCCACACATAATCTTATGCACTACACTACAAAAGCTGACGTTGTTGCAGCATATGCCATTGTGTCATTTAGTGAATGTTAGGCAAACCGCTGTATTTATGGCGATAGCAGTCATGTAGTTCCTGATCTTTTAGTAGTCACGGGCCCCTCATTGAATGAGCTGTCGTTCAGGGTCACCCATAGATTACAATATAACATACATGCACAGAAAAAACTCAAAGGGTACGTTATGTAAGCAATTGCCTGAATTGAGTGTTACACACGATGGTAAAAATTGATGTTGAGAGACGCATAAGTTTGAATGGATTGCATATTGCTATCAGCGATGGCTGTGGAATCCAGAGTTTTACACGTAGGGTCAACAGTTATCGTTAGTATTTTTTCTCAATTCCTTATTTGTGTTAGCTTCTTCGTCCAAGCCCCAGCTTTGCGTTTCTCGATATGTTATTCCTGTCTTAACGTGGGTAACAGAATCCAAGACTCCTTGTTCCCTTCTACAGCCCCCCCCCCCCCCCCCCAGTGACCATTTTGACCAGTGACAAACAAATATATGTTCAGAGTTGTCACACTGTGACAGTTGGTTGGTTTCTTATCCTACTTTACCTTTTCTAGACTCATACTCAATGGTGAGGAAGTTGAGAAAGATAGTTTCCAAGATGGAAGCGTCCAGCAGCGTGGAGGCGGAAAAGGTAAAGCAGCTTTCATTGGAGCTCCTGAGGATAATTTGATATTGTGCTCTATAATCACAGTTGCTAGGGCTATTTCAAAAACAGGTTTTATGCACATAAAACTAAAAATAGATTGTGGCCAGCTGGTTAAGTGCAGGTTCCTCTGCCTACGTAAAAGATGAGTAGTTTGCATCCTCATCTATGCACACGTGCCTGGAGCAACCACGCACCAGAAGTACTACCTCTGATATTCCCATCCTGTTTGGATAACCTTGCAATGCAATAAGGCTAATTAAAGTAATGCAGCATTATTGGTACATAATAGGGATGTTGCAGGTAGTATAATTTTGGAAAATGACCTCAACAGAGGCAGTGGCAACTGCACAGACAAAGCTAAAAAGAGGTTCTGGAAGCTTATGTGATAGGACTTGTATGTGCATGAATGTGAATATGTGTGCTCAGTCAGTAGTGTTAAGGAGAGGAGTTATAGAAGGATGGTACTGCCAGAACTGAATTTGTCTGGGGCTGCATTTTTCCTTTTCTTTTAATGAGGCTCCTCCCCCCATCACACATTGGGGTGAAGTAAATGCGGCATGTCAAAGCATGCAATGAACAAAATGAAGGGAAAAGTGGTGTCCTTTCATTTCGTGTTTTTTTTAATGACATGAGGGACAGTTTTTCAGTCTGAACACAGCAGTGGTTTCGGGCCAAAGCAATCAGATGTCCCAATTAGGCCATCTTGTAGCTTTCATAATTAAAAAGTTAATTAGGACATCACCTTAGGCCATTGCTCATGCCCTCGTAGCGCCTGTCAGCGTATACTATATCACGGTCAGTTCGGTCTAAAAAAAATTATGTACCTATTTTTTAAAAATCCTGGAAGCTTAATTTTGAGCACCTTGTATAAGCATTCTTATTTATGCAGGTGAACATTGGTGGAGGTGTTCTTGTAGAGAAAACCGTCCTGAGCCGCCTCCACGCACACTGCAGGGGAGCACCTGCGAAGTTTGCGAGGAACCTGCTTCGCAGTATTTTCAGCCCTGAGGAACTCAGGGATAGGTCCCTGTTTGGCAGGGGCAGCAATGCCAAGAAGGATGCCCCAGTGAAAGAGGCGCTCGACCCAGTGCGGGTTAATGCCATCATTGGTATGTACTAACATGTATCTTATTCCTTAGAACAGTGGTTCAAGGCAAGGGTTTTGTAAGCGTTTTGCTGGGTTCGACACACAACGTACATACTTTCGATCATTTGTGAGTCTGACATGAGGAGATAGAAATGCTCAATCTGTTTCAACGCTACTCTGCAACCAACTTTTATACGTAACAGTGTCTAGGTTCCACGCTTTTTGTTTTAAATTTTTGGGCAGATTCAGTGTGTTTTTTTGGTGTTTAAATACTTTCATCGTTCACCGTAAAAACTTTCACCGTAAAAAGTTTGTTAGATGTCGAGGAACTGAGTTTTGGAAGGTCAGAGCTGTGCGACAATAAGAGCAATGTGACGTCACTCCGAAACATTATATCATTCTCCACCTTCCATACTGATGCTCCGTGCCTTATAGCGCTCTTCACTTCATTCCCTCACGTCTCTGGGCTCCACACTGGCATCCGTTCTTGTCAGAGTGACATTTTCTCTGGTTTTATAGAGAAAATTCCGCCACATCCTCAACGTCTGTCGTCTGCTCCTTTGATTATTCAGTCTAATTACATAAAGGTGACATTAGTTATTATCACATAGGTGGTGGGACCTGTTTGGCTTTAGAGTGTCATCCCAAACACTTTGTGTCTGATGGTCAAGCATTTTGAAGATTTATACAGCTTTGTGGAAGGTCCAGCTGTTACACATTGCTGCATGCTTTTTTAATTGCATACTGTGATGTTCTTAGTGCCACGAGTGTTATTGAACGCTTGATTTTTTTTTCTCTTTACAGGTTATGTGTGCGGTAACTTTGACACCAGCACAATACAGATAAAGAACAGTTTATCGTCAGTATGTTTAAGTATGAACAGTTTAACAGTATGAGAGAAAACGTGAGGGCATTTATTCGTCAAAACCTTCACCATGCTACTAGTTCACCACTTCCCTTTTACAGTGAGCTTGAGAAACTGTTCACAATACCTCTAGACAGGCAAAAAAAAATGTCTATGGGGAATGACACAATAGTTAAATGATTTTCGTGAGGCTCATGCCGTGCAAATGCAAAGGGATATCATGCATGTGTCACATGTGCCAGGCCATAAACCACAGACTTCTTTATGTCAACACGGCACAAGATCTTCTGAGTTTGTAGTAAAATACAATATGCTTTACGGAGACTACAACGTGGTATACAGCACTCATATCTTGCTCCATGTTGCCAAGTCTGTTGCAAACTGGGGACCCCTGTGGGCACATTCGACATTTGTTTTTGAATCTTACAGTGAGGTGTAGGTCAAATCAGTGAAGGGGAACCGTAGTGAACCAGAGCAGGTGCTGCACAAGACCATGTTGAGGCAGTTTATGTACATATATGTTCAAGAGGCTGGCTCATCAGCTGTGAAACGATATGCATTTGTGTTGAAAAATGGTGAGAGTTGCATTTGCTGAGCGCGTTGCAGGTGTGTCACTACAAGGAAGGGGCTCCCACATTTAGGCAACCTGGAAAGAACTGTATTCGTTCTAACATTGGAGTTATTCCGCCACTTCTGTCAGTGTTCTCGAGGACGGTATGCAATGGGACAATTTCCCACAGTGTCGCATACACCCGAGCAAAGAAGACCAATGACTGGCCTTCTTTTCATACCTTATTCCTCAACAAGAGAATAATGTGGGATTGCTTGTCAAAGAGCTGGAAGTGTTTGAAAGTGTGGTTTCGGGAAGCAAACATATGGTAAAGGGGTAATTTTTGACACTACAGATGTACCCTCCATCAGCGATATCCCGCAAAGCCATTGTTGTTGTCGTGTTGTCGTGGATGGCGTTAACCATGTCTGCTGTGTCCCCAATCTCAAAGAAATTAACTAGAAACACCTGCTTGCCTCTTCATATATTCCTTTGTGGGGTAGCATTAATGCTGGGGTTTGTTACAGAGTTCGAGGTAACTCGTTACTGTAAAACTAAGTTTCGTTTTTTGGTAACTTGTAACTTAACTCGGTACTTTTGCGTCGTGGGAACTTTCAGAGGAACTCGTTTCTTTTTCAGGTAACTTTGCCAAAGTAACTTCAGCTAAGTTCCAATTTACGTTTGATTTGCTTTTCACTCACGTCCACTTATTTTCTTGCTTTCTCTCTGGTTCTTTCATGGCATTTTATGCCACAGAACGTGATATTTAATCAATGAAAGTATTCTATTCAGGAAATAAGAACCGCTACCATTGAAATTAAGCTGAATTATTGTGCGCCCACAGGGAGCAAGATGCAAAGCGTTCAAATTGTCGGACATAAACGTACACTGTAAGAAAAAAGCGTGTCGCCACGGCTCCTTTTGTGGTGTACTTGCCCGTCGCATATATGAGTCCCCTGAAGGTGCAGTGGAACGCCCCTAATGAGGGGTGCACCAGTGTGATCACCAGCTCCGGTGGCGCAGCGGTAACGCGTGCGCTTGGAGACTGGGAGGTCCGCGGTTCGAATCCGCGGGCCGGCTGTGCCGTCTGGGGTTTTTCCTGGGTTTCCCTCAGATGTGTAATAGGCGTATGCCGGCACAGTTCCCCGAGCGGATTCCGCTCGGTCTTCCACTTCACCCTTTCCTCTCCTCCTCTCCACCACCTTTCCCTTCCCGAGAAACATGCCGCCTAATGAGGCAGGCAGACCTCTCGGGTTCCTCCCAACGACACTCCTCCTCCTCCTCCTCCACCAGTGTGATCAGTAATAATCAACGTGGAGGCAACTCCACTCCACGACCTCGTCTGACACCTAGGAAGGTGGAATTTATCAAAGGTATGCAGACGTCATGAATTCAACATTGCCTTGGTTGTTTTTGGTCACATGCAGGGCGTCCCAGGTAATGTCATTCAGTTATAATTAAAAAAAGTTACCTAGTGCAACTTAGAATCATCCCGTCAACGGCATTTGTTGTTACTAGGTTTTTGAAACTTCCTTAATTACACCAATTTTTACCGATATCCTAAAAATATTGCAGAGTAGAGGTCACTTTTTACTCCGCAAGTGTGAATTGCGTGTCGAATCCACTGAAGTTCATGATAATTAAAACTGCCATTGAGATTTTCATTGGAAAAAGTAGCCATGCACCCTCCTTTTCAAATGACCCAAGGCCTAGCTTGTTTTTGTGCGCACTTCTCTGACAAAAGAACCTTGCTATCCGTGCTTGGAGCGTGCTTGCCACATGGGAACAGTAGAATGAAATAAGGGTATGGCTTATCTCGTTTGGCTTCTGACTGAGATCATGGCTTACCTCTCCAAATTTTCAATGTCGCTTTTTCTACTACTCCTCTGTGGGCTAGATTTGCAACCTCCTTTCGTCGCACGGACAACGATTGCACTGAAAAAGTCATCTACAGCTATACTCTGGAAACCATGATGTTCGGCAATTTTTTAGATGGGGTAGCTCATCAATACTCTTAATAATTATCATGAATTTCAGTAAATTTAGCACGCACTTCACAATGGTTGGGTAAAAAGACACATTTTCTTTGCAAATTTTTTAGTTCATTTCATAAGAATTGGTATAATAGAACTTAAATGGGCACTAAGCAAGTACACAAGGTGCACTTTTTGCTAGTGTATCGTGCAACATTGACGCATATTCCTCTAACATATACTTTAGCTTCCTAATACTGTTGCTATTTGTTTTAGCGTTGTTATAAACCCTGAAGCGGACTTGTACACGTTACCGAAAAAAATGAACTAAATACCGTTACTCGTTACCACGAAAAAAAAAGGGAACTAAATACGTTACCCGTTACCAAATCAACAAAAGGAACGCGTTCCCGTTACTCTACAGTAACGAGTTACTCTTACCAGAGCCACAACCATGTCAAGATAAAAATTGACACCTGCATGACTTATTTCGTCCGACAATTTACATGGAATTCGATTTGAAGAATAGTTGGTTCTCGAAATGGGCTTCGGTGATTTTTGGTGCGTTTCCTCGAGAGAGCCTCTATGGCAAGAGCGAAAAATTGCCGTGGAAAGGCATGGCTGCATCAAATACGGCCACCTTTGTTTGATGCAGGTACTAGAAATAGGATGCGCCTGATGAGTAACGAGGCTGATTTTCCTTTTTTTTTTTCTTCTTTCTGTAAATTAAAGATCAACAGCTGCTTTTATTGCCTGATTTTTGTATCACTGTTAGGAGGTTACACGACGTCTGTGCGATTGTGCGTGTATGTGAATGAAAAACGCTACACCAGCGTCTATAAGCCGCTATATAAGCAGATTCTTTGCATGGCTAAACTTTTTTTTTATAAAATATCCCCCTGCCCCCCGATGTAAACCATCAAATCAGCCAAAGTTCCCGAGCCACCTCCTCACTACACAGCATTGGCTCCGCGAGGTATTCGATTGATTAGTGACAAGCAGTTCATTTAACGTATAATCGACACGGTAACTGATACAGATATCAAAAATATCGATGACGTTTACCTGACCACGCTTCTTCAAATTCGAATACGACGTGTGGGATGCGTTGAGTCATTTTGATTTGGGAAGGCGAAGAACACACTAAAATACTACACTCCCGTCACTTTTTGCGGCCATCACCCTGAACATATTGTCCAAACCCAGGCCACACTGACGTGGTTATCATCTGTGCCATCTTATAATCCAACGAGTGATCCTCACTGAAGCCCACAAGTGTGGAGCTGGGAGAGAAAATATAGGGACTAAGGTTTCTTCCCGGGACACGCTGCTAGGCTAATGGCACGCGCCAGCCGCATATAATACGTAAATCCGTGATCTCGTCGTCCAGGTCAGGCGAACACACTCTACAACAATACGGCAAATCCGCAGAGAATGGCAATGCCATCCCAGGATCCGAGTTTAGGCGAGTTTAGTTACTGTAGTATGTCCATTGGCTGCAGCTGTGAGACAACAAACACAAACCCACACACACAAAAAGAAATCCTTGGTATTTTTTCCGAGAATGCGTTCATGGTCGATGACACGACCCGAAAGCGTTGCGGCATTCGTCATGCCGACCACCTTAGGACTCAACAAAATATTGACAGTCGACCAGAGGCTCCCAGGAACTGAACATCTAGGTCAGGTAACCTCGTGTTACAATCGTACGGAATTTTGGGAATTCCCACATAGTAATTAACAATGTTCATGTTGAAGCCTGAAACCTTCAACCTTCATGTTGAAGAAAAAACCTGAAACGAAGGAAAGGAACGAGTAACGTGAGTAACGAGTTACCCATTTTTGTAACTGAATACGTTATTAGTTACAATTTTTAGGAAAGTAACTAGGTCGTTACTTCTTTACCAAAAAAGTAACTGGCTACTGGGTAACGAGTTACGTAGAACTCTGCCCTGAAGTTTATATTTGTGAACGCTGTATTTGCTATGCCTATCGTATGTTCTCGCCGGTCCAAGCTCACAAGCCTTGAAGGCTTAGGCAGGCCCAGTTTCTAGTGCTATTTTTCTGATTTGCAATAGGGCTGAATTGAGTTATTATTATTACTGTCATAACTGTGGTCACGCTATGTCCGCGCTGACACCGGTACTTGTGTTCTAGCATCGCTGAAGCGAAAGCTGGAGACCGTGGGTGTAGCACCTGCGACGACAGCAGAACCCCAAAGAATGCAAAGTATCACGCAAAGTGAGAAGTACATAGAATAGATTGATTTTCTTTGTTATACGGGGTCTTTTCTCTGCATAGTCAGGACCTACATCAACACACAGACAAGTCAGTGTTGCATGATGCGGAAAAGTGCCCAGTATACATTCAAAGGTTGGCTTCAGATGTACGCGTGGGAATGTAGGAACTGTTTGAGTAATCCTGCGTAGAGGGCATGGACAAGGGTGTGTGCCTCATGGACTCTTGAGGAACCCATGGTTCTTATACGTTCAGTGGGTCCTGTAGGGACATGTAGGGCCTATAGGTCCTGTAGGGTTTCATAATCCTACAGGTAACTATAGGAATTTTGACCAGAGAGAAATTAATGAAAGTTAGTGAAAACGTTCAAACGGAGGGAAAAAATATGTTTCAAGCATTTATAGAACAGTGAGGGATTGGCAACGCACTAAAATGACTACATTACCAATGTAAACGTGAGCATTACAGTCAAGATTTCATAAGATATTCGGTTGGATACTCAGTTTCATTCACTTTAATGCAAATTATCCACTGCATATCACTTTCTGCATGTTGTCGATTATTTCCAACTAACACAAACCACAATGAATTGTACATATTTCAGGAGATAAAGCTTAAATTAGTCCTCCCACAGGGGTGGACCTCCTGAGATGTACACGTCTGATTCTCTGTCACCTGTTGTGGCGACTACGATTCAATAGTGCAGCACTCCTGTACTCTGTATCGTTATATGTGTTCAGAACGATACGAGTTTGTTAGGTTATCATGATGTAGAGTTCCACTGCATGCAGTGTTCAAATTAGCCAAAAGTCAAGGTCCTTGTACTCAGACTGTGCACTGTTAGTTCAAGGAAGAACCATTTCTATACAACGAACTTCCCCTTGCATTTCATAAAGCGCAAGCAGCCCAACAGCTAATATTCAATTAAAGCAAAATAGAAAAGCAACAATTGGCGCATGACATAAGTTAGCTGCATGGCCATATTGCTGTCATTTATACCCAAAGTAGCCGGGAGATTTTTTGGTATACATAAATGTTAAATACTATCTTAGGAACCATCATCTGAGGATACACCTGTAAAGGCTCTCCTCAAAAACAAGTAAAACGGATAGGAAACCTTCGCATCATCACCGAGAAGAGGGTTAAGGCTCTGCAACAGCCACAGCGACGTGTAAAACAAAGAGTTGCAAATCATTGAGATAATTTAGAACGTGCACAGTACGGAACGCCGTGCACTAGAACCCTGCGCAGATGAAGTTTTGATCACCCGCAACCGATCCGCATATCCGGGTTCTATTTCCGACCGCATCCGGCTCGCAAAGTATTAGGTTTCGTCCGCAAGATCCCCGCCTTCTTCGGAAGGGTACGGGTGCAGCCAAATATTTGCCAAATATTAGATTCCTGCTTCGTTTGGTAACTCGATGCCGATTTACTGAAACCACCAGCTGCCTAGGCCTAGCGTATGCCGACCGTCACTATACATTACAATTTGTTGCAAACTATGTATAAAGAGAATAGCATTTTACTGTTGTAACAAAAATGTGCCTGCCACGTATGAAATTTGTTTTCATTGGGTTTAATTATCAACAGACATTCGAATGAGATGCCAAGCATTATCTGGTTTGATATGGTGCCTCATTCGTCATCTCCTAGACAAGGTCGGCCAGACAGGACCACTGGCCTGTGATAAAGTAACTGTAATTGTGTCTTCAAAACGCTTTAGCTTAGTTACCTTTTGGAATAACTTAGTCACCACTGCACGGGACCTTTGGGTGGCTTCCACGGCATTGTCAGCAAGTACTTTGCAGTGCATCATCATATGCCGTGTGGGTGTGAGCACATTACTGTACTGCGTTATCAGTAAGACTGAATAGGAAATATAGCATGCTTTGTGCGAATGATTGTCTCCAACCTCTTGAACAAGTGAGCTGACATAAAAATTTGAAACGTGCTCCGGAATCTTTCATTAGCAATTTTCTCAGTTCAATTAGCAAAATCAGTCAACGTAACATTCAGGTCAGGAAATTCCCAATCAACCATCGCAAATGTGGCCTTTATTGTGTAGGCTTACATTTTTTTCCCGATGTGTAACTACAATATCTCATGTTTACAGAGTGCCCCAAGAGAATGCTGCGTGAAGAGGGGGCTTGTGACAAGTCTGTACAAGAGGCCCGCAGGAAAGTGAGCAGGTACATTTCCGATTCCCTCTATACTTATTTCTGCTAGCGAGCTTCACTGATACAGGATTTATTTGTTAAGAGTTCTGCTAGATAAGGTGCAAATAGGCATGCAGAGCTGCAAGCTATCGGTGTACAAGGTTAGGTCACCTCAAGAGGACAGCAGGGTAGTGCTTGTCATCCAGTATGCAAACACGCGTGAAACCCAGAGGGCATGATCTCATTTGCGGGTCCTGCAGGGTATGGACGTTTTGTAGGACCCACAAGGCATGAAGGTTCTTGTAGGGCCCATAAGGCATGTATGTTATTGTAGGGCCCACAGGGTGTAGACGGGTTTCACAGCACCACAAGGTCAGCTGGATTTTTGACCAGCGATAATAGCGATCTCACATCCAAGGACACTTTGCTGGAAGAACAAGCAAGATGTTTAAAAATATTGCTGGTGCAAACAAATATCTTATGCGACAGGCAGCTAATGCCGCAGGCACTACCTTGCCAAAACTGTACAGCTCAGAACTCTGTGCTTTGGCTGTTACTATTCACTATTTTTCACCATGTGGGTATGATTACGTACGTCACGCTTTTGTCTCATGCCTTCCTTACCATTAAGAGGTGGCACCAGTTTGTCGACGGTGAGCCTGGCTTCACAAAGGAGGAACCTGCAGCATTACACATAAAGGCAATGCGCAGCAAACAAAAAGGAGTGTCAGCTGTGTGCAGCCTTATGGTTGACGAAATGGCTATACCGCGGTACATACAGTGGGATGGAAGAACCTATGGCTACGTAAGTGTGGGACCAAGTTCTGAAGATACTCGCACACAGGTTAAGGAGGCATTTGTCATCCTTCTTGTTTCCCTAGCTACAAGAGCAGTGGAAGAAGTTACCCATCGGCTATTTCCTAATAGATGGCACCTCCGGGGAACAGCGACGTAACCTTGTGAACGAAGCCTTGGCAGTTGCCCACAAAGCTGGAATAACAGTTGCGTCGCTTACCTGTGATGGTGCTGCAGCTAACCTTTCCATGCTGCAGAACCTTGGTTGCTGCCTACAGTCCAACGATCTAAGAACGAGCCTCCCCCATCCGAACACTGCAGAACCCATATTTATATTCCTCAACACATGTCAGATGCTTAAATTAAAAAGAAATGCCCTTTCACATTTCAAATATTTCATTGATGAAGATAACAGTTACTGCAGCAGAAAGAGGGGCTTCACCTAGCAAACTAGATACGATCAGCCCACATTCACTGGCAGCGGCAGCCTATGAAGGTGAGCCTTGCTACTGAGTCCTAAGTATGTCTGTGGAGTGCCGCCTCTATAGGCTCCGTGCACTGCAGTTTCGGAGTACTGGTAGCGCCCCCTCCCGTGAAGGCCGTCTCAAGCTGGGCAGGTGGTTGACATATGGTGGCAGTGTGGGGCAATAGAAAACACAGATCCCAGCACTAAAAAGTGTCAACGAAGGATGGTCACAACAGGAGATATTGTTGCTTTGTTCATTGAGAGCGTTGTTGACAACGAAACTGGGAAGCGTTTGAAATTTCAGCACTTCCCCATTCAAAATAGGGACGCCGATCGTGACAGCGCTGAGTATCTGTCACTCAAAATAATTCAAACGACAAGGTTAGATTTTTGTTCGTTTGCTAGAGCAGGCATATCATTCTAAATTTCACGACTAGTAATTCTTTCTTCACAGACAATATGAAGATCAGTGTTTGCTGAAGGGCAACACAGGTGCCTGCTGTTGAATTTCGAAAAATTTTGCGGTCAACAACGACCAACACCAGTAAGACTGTTCTCAACTGCCTGAACTTTGGTGTGCGGTCACTTTAATATCCGGAAAACTGCAGCATGATAAATTTTGCCAACACATGTTAAGCACACACTAAGTGCGATAGGTGCGGGCAAGCACTCTCGTCTATGATTCACCACTTTGGACAATTTTTAATTGCGGGAAATTTACTTTTTCAATTAAGCTTTAAAAATTGCCAAGCGAATCTCACTTTTTTCTACAGAAATATGAAGTCCTTCGCGGATAACCACAGCCAAGCCGACAAAAACCATGCACAGTATCACAACAGAAATAGTCGAAACAAATTTGTAAAAGTTCCGCCTTAGCCCCGCCTGCTCGATTGTCGCAAAGAAGAGTGCACGGGAGATGCGAGGAGAGGAGGAAGTGTTCCCGCCTCTTGTTTTACCTTTCTTGGATGGTTTGACCTTGATGCTGGCGAGAACCGTCTTATCACAAAGAAAACGAAACAACGGTCTTATCACAAAGAATGCAAAGGGCGGAGACACCTCCTCCTTTAGACGCATATTTGGCGTGCGCTAATTTACGAAAATCAAGCTAAGGGCTAAAGCGTGATTTTAGCCTTTTTTTTTTTCTTTACTGTTTCTGTTGGGATGCTCTGCACAGTTTTTGTTGGGTCTGCGGTTATCCGTGGAGGACTTCACACTTCTGTAAAAAAAAGTGAGGTTCGCATGGCAATTTTGAAAGGTCAGTTGACAAAAATAAGTTTTCCGCAATTGAAAACTGTTGAAGAGCTAAGGGAACACATCACTTCACCTGCCTTTTCTCAGATAATGCACAAACAACCTGGAGCCAGCAGCCAGAAAAACTCACCAATGACCATATGACAAAAGCAAGCAATGATGTGATCGAACCAGTTTCAGAGGAGGTACTTAAAAGGGCAATACGAAATACACCAGCTAATACAGCGACGGGTCCGGATGGCATTCCTGCATGTGTACTCAAAAACCTCACAGGCAAAGCATTCGAGGAGTTGAGAAGCTTCTTCAACCGCATGTTACAAGAAAGAAACATTCCCAAAAGCTGGAAAATCAGCCGAGTGACTCTCATCTACAAAGGAAAAGGAGAAGAAATTGCCTGACGTCTTATAGGCCGATCACAGTAACATCAGTGGTATACAGAATATTCGTGCGAATTATCAAAAATAGACTGGAAGAACAGTTTGAGGAAAAAAGAATCATTGGGAACCTACAATTTGATTTCAGACCAAGCAAGCAGATTGAAGACAACCTTTTTATACTCACTCAGTGCATTGGAATGGCTAGCATCGAAAAGAGAAACCTATGGACATAGAAAAGGCGTACGACAACGTTGCACATGAGGTTCTCTGGCATCAGATGGAAGAATGTTGCATAGAAAAGAACATTGTGGACCTTCAGAAGCACATCTACACCGGAAATGCCATCAATGGCTGCTGGGCGGAGGGCACAAAAACGGATGATATTAAGGTAATCAAAAGGTTACGCCAAGGATGTCCAGCCTCACCACTCCTCTTTATGCTCTACATACTAGTACAACTGGAAAGAAACCTAGCAAAGTCAAATATGGATTTTGACATCTCATATTGGAAGGAGGGCAAAATCACAGAACAACTGGTACCTGGTATCATATATGCTGACGCCATACTATCACTAGCAAACAACAGAGAAGAACTACACTGCCTGGTGAATATCAACACCCAGAGTGTAGAACGGCGGGCCCTAAGGTTCAGTGCTGAGAAGACCAAAGCGATGTTTTGGACAAATTGCACACCAGGAAGACTACACACAACTCACCCTACAATGAAGACCTGTGGAAATCATAAACCAAATGAAATACCTAGGACCGGTAATTACGGTAATAATTAATTAATTAAAAACGCCACTACCTAAAGGAACATGAAGCAGGACTAAACAACAATGGCAAGCAGATCGGCAGGTATGCTTCGAGCACAGGCTTTGTGGTCTTTCAACAGATTCGGAGTGCCACGTGAACTCTCGAAAACTGTGGCGGTTCCGAGCCTCACATACGGCAACGCAGTTCTTTTAATACCAGCAGCCACGACCCGGTTCCTCGAGAGGGAGCAAACCGAGACAGGCAAAACAGCTTTAAGGACACACAGATGTGCACAAAACACTGTCATCCAGGGTGACCTGGGATGGACTAGCTTTCGAGCCAGGAAAGTGGTCGCGAAAATCTCGTATGAACAAAGACTACGAACTACACCTGAATCTGACCTCGCTAACCAGATATACGAACACGTTATATACATGGACATCACTGCCTGGAGGAAAAAGACGAGAACACCGATGAGCGAAATAGGCATAGCGCAAAAGACATTATCCGACGAGACGATGCGCAGTGGACGGCAGACCCGTGATCAGGTTCGCTACTGGGAAACCTCCAATTGGCTAAAGGGCGCACAATTGCAACGGGCACTAGGTATTCACCTAACACTTTCGTGTACTGCGGTCAAGTCCACTTCAAGGAACGCTCACAGTTGCTTAACTGTAAGTTTGTAAATTTTGCGGAACTTTTCCATTCATTTATTTGTGTGGGCTGAAAGCCAACCTTAAGACTCCGTGAACCCACTGCGTTAAAAAAAGCAGGGGAAAAAATGCAAGTGCTGTGCTCAAGATAAGTGCCGTGCACAAGCTCAATTCATGAAAAGTTCAACACACACGGTGCCGTAAGACTGGTTTCTGTTTTCTTTTGGTTGGCGTCCCCATTCTACGAGCCGGCTTTACCTCATTATCGAAACTGCTTTGGTGGGGTAAGGCAAGCTGCCATGGCCCCATTTATCTAACCTTACTTATCATTAAACTAACCTAAGACACCATAGACTTTGCTTCGTGATAACTAGGTGGGGGGAGTTGCACGCTTGCCCCCCTCCCCCCTGGAAAAATTCCTGAGAATATCCCCATGTTTCTGTACTGTGTTGCAGCTTTCAGATGGGATGCCAAAAAGGTATGTTCAGTGCAGTGTGTCGATAGTAGGCATTCCCAATAATCCAGTCCTGGGTGATTTCACGCCGGATCCGGCAGGGTGGGCCAATCAACATCTCCATTTTTTTTCTTTATTTGCTTTCAAACATATATTAAAGCCTTGTCCCTAGGAGACATATTGGCGCTGAAAGTAGTTGAAAATAATTGGTGGTTATTTTTTAATAAATTATCATTCAGGTGTGGGCATTTCGACCATTGTGCTTCCTACGCAGTTTGACGCCACGTATCTTCATAACTGTTTGACATATTCAGCTGATTTTTTTCTTTTTTTTACGTATTATCTGTGGTGGGTAGCACTGCATCCTAAGTTCTGAAGATCCTAAGCTTTCCCTTTGAGGAGATAAAAAATCGCAAAGTTGCCTCATTTATAAAATATGGTACATTTTGGGAACCTCAGAACTCGTTCCCCAGTTGTGATACGCCAAAGTAACCTACATCATTGTGTTCGTCTCGAAATGCCCTTTCTTCACATAGCTAGTACGTCGTATTGTGAATTAGGGCAACGCCCCCCCCCCCCCCCACAGTCTTTTTGTGAGGGATGTCTACGAAACATGCGTAAATTCGACAGCTGGATCCCGTACCATTTTTTTACAAATGAAGCAGCTTTGCGATTTTTTATCTCCTCAAAGGGAAACCCTAGGATCTTCAGTATTTAGGATGCAAAGCTGCACACCCCAGACAATACGTGGAAAACAATTCAGCTGAATATGTGAAATAGCTATGACGATACGTGGCGTCAAACTGCGTAGGAAGCGCAATGGTCGAAATGCCCACATCTAATGCTAATTTATTAAAATATAACTAACGTAACTAAATATAACTAATCTTCTACCCGCTGGCGTCGTTAAAGCACGCACGAAAGCTGTGCTACAAGAATTGAAGAGAGTTTTCACCTGGCAGGCAGACAGACAATGTGCTACTATATAGGGGGAAGCGAATCAACCGCTCAAACATTGTAGCTCTCGTGAGCTACTTAGCACTTCGTAGCATGTCATCAAGAAACCCAGTTGGTACAAAAAAGTATAGAAAATTACAAGCTCTCTGAAAATACTCCTAATTGCTCTCTGGAGCAAACATGGGGCCCTATAGAAAGAGCAAGGAGAAAATGTTGGGTGGAGTGGATCGGTACTGGCATTATCACAAGCTCACGCGCTTAGAAGCCATCAAACAGCTGAAAAAAGCAAATATAGTCATTGAGACAGCTAGGAGTGATAAACCTATACGGACTAACATCACTCATCTTTTCCAAGTAAGTGAAGATTGACATAAATAGCACATTACATATGACTTTTACTCTCTTTTTTTTTTCAAACATGTCTGTCGTTGCTTTTTTTTTTTTTTCAAAACGATAAATGACAAACAACACTTAACCTTTATGTAGTCCTTTTTGTTTGCCAGGACTTGTCTATATTGGATATGGGAGCTGAGAAACTCATATCTGTATATCTTGCAGAGCAAGTCAGTACAGCATTCTCAAGATCTGGCACTTTCAGTTTGTGCAAACTCGCAGTGAGCCCGATGCAAACTCGATGTGAGTGCGAGTTTTTCTTCTTTTTGTTTCAGAACAAGCCTGTTCTAGAACTGTTTTCTTCTTCTTCAAGGTCTTACATGTTCAAACTTGTCTAGACATGTGATGAGCATGTGACTGGTTACGTCAGAGAAAGGTAGCCAACAAAGTCAAACATGTCTATGCATGCAGTGTTTGCAAAGCGGTATATAAGACTGCCCTCCATGGCGATTCTTTGCATAGATCCTCACAGCAGGAAGGGTACGTCGCACTTTTTTTTCTTTCTCTTCGACATGTGGGAAAGTGTGCTTATATTTATTCTTATTTTCAGTTTCAGTCTGTGTGTAGAAAAGAATCAGTGAGTCAGAGTGAGAAGTCACGAGAACGAGAAGGTATGACATCTATTTTGGATAAGCTCGATAAACTCAAGAAACCTGGAGATAGAGATATTCAGAAAATGAGCACCCTACTGAAGAATGAAAAGCTGGAGGTCTTGGATTTGCGAAAGACTGACACGGTGTACGGCGAAGCAGTGTATGTGAAAGTGTTGATGGAGAATGACGAACGTGTAAATGTCTACCTTCTTAGTCGCTTTAAGCGTTTGACAGAAGACGATCTAGAGGAGATGAGACAACTGCCAAATCTTAAAATTGTGAAAAAGGAGCGATTCAAGCATCGCAAGAGAGTTGCTTCCCCTGACATTCTATTCACTCATAGGAAGAAAAAGTGATGATACATTGACATATCGGCGGCTCTCATCCTGAGACACTTCTCTTCACATCATGATGACCTGTCACTTATGTCCTCAATGCAAGCGTCAGTACTATGCAACAGCAGAGGGACTCCAAATTCATCTGGCAAACGTTGATGAGCTCCACGCACACTGCATACCATTTTGTGAGACTCTCTGCACACTACGAAATTACATGAAACGCTTCGAGTTGCATCTACATGACAGAGACCACGCCAGGCACGAAGTGACAACGTTTTTTCACGAGTATAACAACAACTTTATTTCGACTTTGGAGAGTGGGGAGCTTCATCGCCACAGGCGATACTTTACCCCATTGCTGGTGGGAATAACATAACGAGCCCCTTCGCAATAACGATCGAAGTCCGATGGTGCCCAGAAATGTCAGAAGACCATTGAGCGCAGGGCGTTGCTGGGCTGGATTAGGCCAGGGACCAAGCAATATCGATAGGGAGAAGGGGCGAGAGTCCAGCTGACGAAGAGACTCGGAGAGTGTGGTTCGGGAAGGTTGGTAGTGGGAGCAATGAAGAAGAATATGCTCCAGATCCTCAAGAACACCACAGTGGCAGCAGGTGGGAGAGTCAAGTTGTCTCAAGCGGTAATGACACTGAGCTGTAAAGGCCACATCCAGGCGCATTCGGTGCATTAATGCAGCATCTTGACGAGAGGTGTTTCGTGGCATGCGGAAAGCGAGCGTTGGATCAACTCTGCTCAACATAGAGGGGCGAAGAATGTCGGATGTCCATTGGCGGGAAGCAAGGGGTGTCACTAGGCGTTGGAGAATTGAACGGCGGTCTCCTCTCAGCAGAACAATGCTGGTCCGTTTTCGATACGAAAGTGCTGCTTCTGTGGCGCTGTCGGCCTGTTCGTTCCCCACGACACCACAATGGGCTGGAACCCACTGGAGAACTAGCCTGTGGCCTGCTGCGTAGATAGTGTGGTAAGCCATTAACACATCTGTGACTAGGGGTGTGGATGGGCCTCGTATGCCGGAATTTTCAATTGCTTGAAGTGCAGATTTGGATTTTGTGAAGACTGCCCATTCCCGCGGTGTAAAATCAGCAATGTGTTGTAGAAAGAAAAGAATGGCGTAGAGTTCCGCAGCTGTGGAGGAGGTTGGATGTGAAAGGCGTCTTCCGTGCACTACGCCTTCGGATGGTATGGCGAATGCTGAGGCAGACTTCTTGTTTCAGGATGCGCCATCAGTATATGCTGCCGTAAACGTAGAAAACTTCTAGTCTACCAGAGCATGAAAATGGGCTCGGAGGACTTGAGGGGGGGACCTGATCTCTTCTTTCCAGAACGTTTGGAAGGCGTACAAAAGTGGGCGGTACCAGTAGAGACCAGGGGGCTTCCGGCAGTATAGTGTCGTTAGTTATGAAGCCAGCAAGAGTCTGGCGTGTCCTCTGCGCTACTCGATAGAAGTCGCTTTCAGGGCGGTATCGAATTTTCCTGAGGAGCGGGTGGCGGGGAATGTGAGCACGCAAACGGAGGTAGTGCCGAGCCGTTTCCCGTTCACGGAGAACCTCAATCGGGAGCTCACCAGCTTCAGCCAGTACTTGCCGTGTTTCAGCCATTCTTGGAACTCCGAGGCATCGACGAAGGCTTCAAGCAAACAGGGACCGAAGTGTATTTAATGAAGTGGTTGATATCCTGTGCAGAATAGGAAGGCTGTAAAGCACAGTCGCCCTCACCAATGCCGCGTGAACCGTAAGCAGGGAACGCTGATCACAGCCCCATCCTGAGCCAGAAAGATGTTGAATTGCAGGGAGACAACGCTGCACTTTAGTTTCAAGGTGTTTATTGTGCCGAGCCCAGCGCAAGTCCGAGTCGACTACCACGCCAAGGAAGCGGTGGAAGCATACCGGCTCAAGCTTCTTTGTAACAAGCCAAAGAGGGAATTTGGCCATAGCTTTGTGCGTGAAAGGAAGCTCGACACATTTTTCGGGTGAAAGGTCCATCCCAAGGTGCGTGAGGTACGTATGAATATTATTTAAACCGAGCTGCAGGCGGCGCGGTATGGCTGGGCGTGATTTGCCTACTGTCCAAAGCGCGACGTCATTTGCATACACGGAAAACGACACTTTACGAGTAATTACTGATTGTAGGCCGGCCATCACCACGTTAAAGAGTGTCGGGCTGAGAATGCTTCCTTGCTTCCTGAGAATGCTGTCCAATGCTTCCTTTAATGATAGCCAAGGCCGCGCGAGGATTCTTTTGAGGGGGCACCTCCTTCAGAGATCGGATTGTCCGCCAGATCTTCGTGGCCGGATCAAACGGTGAAAGGTGGTTGCAAAACTTACGCCAAGGCTTCCTGTCCTCTTTCTTAAGTTCTCGTGTTACTTTAGCTTTCATCCTGCGGTATTCCAGAATGTCCGTCAGTTGCCCTGCCCGACGAGCCGTTCTTTCTGCTCGGCACAATGCACGCCCACATACCGCGCATCTCACGACACGCACTTTACAGGAACCTGGCTGGGAGTTGCTGCCACATCCCCCTTACAGTCCAGACCTCGCCCACAGCGATTCCCATCTCTTCAGGCAACTGAAGCCGTTCCTTGGGGGCTGCCACTTCGGCTGCGACGACGAGGTCAAGAATGCGGTCCGATCATGGCTGCTACGCGCCGGTAAGGATTTCTACGCTGCTGCAATCCAAGCCCTCGTGAAACGCTGGGACAAGTGCAGCTGGAGATTACGTTGAAAAATAAAACTAATTTCTCGCCTGTAATTTCATTTTGCTTTTGCGAAAAATGAAAAGTCCTGGTTTGACTTGAATACCCCTCGTAGAAATGAAAGTGTAAATGATTGTTTCTTTCCTCAGCGTAGTACATCTTGTCTCAGGCCTCTTCGTTGTTCATATGAGCCGGTTACAATGCAACAGTTTCTCCTTTTGCTTTTTTTTGTCAGTAATGAGCTTAGATTAATTTAAGCTGCAACCGCTCATGTGAGCCTCTGCGATTAGCCTCCAGTTAATACCAGAAATTGTGCTAATGGCTATCTATTGCAGTTGCACCGCTCTTTTACTGCGTCTATAATTTTCTTTTCTGATGGTCAAGCTTGTTTGTGACATGGTTTTGCAAAAATCTTGTTATGTCGCAGGCGCACTACATGCACAAAAGAAACTTGCACAGGCGACAAGTTTTGAAGTGGAGGCACAAATAAAAGATTGGCTCTGTCATGCACCGGAAAGAGCAAAGCGAGTTGCGCGAAGCGCAGATACATGTAAGCAGCAGCCGCATAGATTGTGCTCCCTTGTAGTGTACCATGGATACCACTTACAAATACTTAAACAATTTTACAAGAGCTAGAGTTTCACCGATTGGTCTGTCTATCCAGTTTCATCCCCATTGCAAGGAACTTCCTCTCTAACAAGTTAACAAGAGGTTCCAGAGCAACATTGGGTTTGCTCTTATGCTTACCAACCTTTACCCTATAGTCTTTCCTTTTTCATTACGTTTGATGAACCTCCAACAGATGTATACGTGCGACTAGTCATGTAAAAAGATTTGCATTTGCCCTGCTTTGGGACAAATTTGCGACATGTAGAAGAGACATTCGAATGAGTATTCTTTAACTGTTGCTGTTCTCTTCCAGCTCGTCCACAAGTGCCAGCAGCAGTTGACACCGACAGCAGCGGTGAAATGTAACCTACAGTCCAAGGAGAGGCCCAGACTTACTTCATTCGCATTTGTTTCTTTAAGCTCTGTTCCATTATTGTTTACTACTCATAACGTACTGCATTGACAAGCATCATTCTATTTGGTGCAAAGGAAGTGCTAAATAAAGATGAAATAGTATTTAATGACAAATAAAGATGACAAAATAATGATGTATGCAGATAGTCTGTTCTGGTAGCCTGTTCTGGGAAGTGTAGTACTACTCCAGTCACACTTTACTTAGAGACAGCCTCATCGCCGAGCATGAGCACTGCCACCGTGTGATACCGTTTCGGAAATGTTAATTGAGCATAGTCAATGGGATAGGCCAAGTCAAAGGTTCTGTTCAGTTAATATGCTCTGGGGCCAGCTAGGCCCTGCTAGGTTGGATCGTGTTTGGCGGCGAGACCACGTGTGTTAAGTCTGATGGGGAGCTGTACATCAATGCATGCCTAATACCTATTAAATGCTGCATTGCAACCATGCAGAATACCTATTAAATGCTGCGTTTGCTCGCGCTGAAGCCATGGTTAAATGTCCTTAAGTGACGTCTATGCGATGTGAGAAAGCGGAAGAAATCCTAATCGCAGGGACGTCCGAAGTACGTCAACGGGATCTCTGGCAATGTCCCCGCGACGTCCAAATATCCACGAACGGATATCGTGTGGACGTCCGCAGGACGTCAATGGTTTACTGCGCTGTCATATTGAAAATCACTCCCAATGTTCATCTGTGGAAGTCCTCTGACTGATAGCGCTCAGGACTTCGTCATGTACACACATTTCTGCGAGTTGCCCCGCCCCCTTGATGGCGGTTGCCTGCAGTTTGCTGTGCTGGAGGAACCGGATGGTCGACATCAGCGCAAGACGGTGGCCCCGCCCATTCCTGTGATGATGACCTGGACCTATCCTGATCGGAGGCCTCCCCTGACAGTTCAGACTGAACTTGTTTACCATCTTCCTTCAGCTCCCAACGAAAAGCTGGTGTCCCAGACGTCGTGGAGTCAAAAACATGACGTGGTCTCAGATGGTCACTGCGTGCACATGAACCGTACGTTGTTGCCACTTTTTACCAGTGGGCTGATAGCCTGCACAATGGTGCCTCTTTCCCAGGACACCTCTTCTCCCCGTAGTATCTTCACGAACACCGAATCGCCTTCCTAAAACAGCTTGCGTGATGGCTTGGTGTGTCTGCAAACTTTTCTCTCGTTTTCTTTGCATGTCATGGACGAAACTTGGTCAGAGTAGTGATAGCTTTGTCCGAGGTGACCTCTTTCGGTGGGTGACTTTCCCATTACCGCAGAAGGCGTGTTTCGATACGCCATCAAAAAGACTCCTCCGGCAAACATCTTCATCCTACTTGTACCAGGATGCTCTTCATGCAGTAGCTGTAGTCAGTCAGTCTCAGGTTGGAAGGAATTATTACAGGAGTTCCCCACGTGATGCAGCCTTGTTCCAGAGAAAGATCATTTCGTCGTCAGGAGTATAGTTCATACTCGACATTTGATAGCACGGAAGGCCTTCCAGGTCTTCCTCATCTTGTTCAGCAATTATGACGTCGTCGATGTACCATCCGACTCGTGGGACATCCTTAAGTATTCTGTCCATCAGCGACTGGAATATCGCCGGTGCACTTGCTATGCCGAACTGAACGGAAGCCTCTGGTACTCGTAAAGTCCCAATGGGGTATTTAGAGTAAACAACGGTCGTGATGAAGGACTTAACTTCATTTGTTGGTACGCAGTAGAGACGTCCAGTACACAGAAGATCTTGCCTCCCAGAAGCTTCATGAACAGTTCCTCGGGGTGCGGTAAAGGGTAATGGTCTGTGTTTAATACCGGATTGACTGTGCTTTTGTAATACACGCAGAGACGGAGCCCTGGTCCAGACATCTTAGGTACACATACCAAAGGTGACGCCCACTCACTGTATGTTACTGGTTTCAAGATTCCAGCTTCCTCAAGGGTACGTAGCTCTTGAGCAACTTTGTCGCATATCACAAACGGCACTGTCCGGCCCTCGCAGAATATCGACGTGCTCCCTTCTCTAACGACAATCTGTGCTTCAAAGTTGCGCACTTCTCCAGGCGCATCCTCAAAAACCGCCTTGTATTTTTGTGTAAGCTCGTCAAGCTTGCTCTTTTTCAGTAGAGAGGAAGTCATTGACTGTGCCATTGCATTCCAGTTCAGCTCTAAAATATGCATCCAGTTTCCTCAGAGTAAGACTGGAAGGTCTCGGCCTTCATCTTCGACGACTAAGAGCGGCAGTGTCTTGCCTTATATTCGACTTGTACATTCAGTTGTCTGATCAGTTTGAGCTTCTGTCCGTTGTATGTGCAGACTATGATTCTTGATGGGTCACACTGTATCATACTGAAGTTTTCATCATAAACTTTTGTCGGTATGATTGGCACCACCGCTCCAGTGCGCACTAGCATTGGCATTGTCTTGTTTTTTATCTCCACTGTTATTCGGTAACCACTTCCAATAGCACCTGCCGTATAAATCGTGAAAGTGTCCTCACTGGATTCCTCTTCACTTTCTTACACACATTTCACGTTTACCCTGCTTGATTTCGTGCAGCACTTATTTTTTTAATGTCCCTTTTTTTAATATTTCGCACACCGGTGGGTCCTGAACCAACACCATGCTGGGTCATGCATTCTTCCACAGCGATGACACTCAGTCTGCGGTTTCTTACCCCGCTTCCCTTCGACTTGATTTCCGGACGGAATCTTCCACATTTGTTCTTGTCTGAGTGTGTATATGCTAGCTGCGGGCGTCGAATGCATAAGAGCAGTCTGTTTTGCCACAAGTTCCTTTTCTTTTGATAGTTTACAACATTTCAAACGTCAAGTTCTCTGTTGATAATCTCAGTGTATCATCGCATCGAAGTCCCGTAACGGATCTGTCTCGTAATGCATTGTTCAAGAATACTTTGAAATCGCACTAGCTTGCCAACTGCTTTAAAGCTCAGCTACGCCGATTTTCGAGTGTTACAGAATGGAATGGTACTCACACGATGTGTTCAAAAGGGAACACTGATTATGTATGCAAAATAGTTATCCCAAACTCCTCGCGGTTTTACGAAAAAGTGAATTTTTAGTTTCACTGACATCCCGTCTTGTGGCTCGCAAACCCTGTGTCGACGACACATTCGTGGTCTGCCCGCGCTCCGGCTTGACATGACTTTTGGCTTGGTTTCTTCCGCCAAGCAAGCCAGTTTCTTCTGCCGAGCCAGCCGAGCCAGCCGAGCCGTCTGCTGCGCAGATTCACATTGGGGAAGTGATAAACAGTTCGCTATTAGGGAGCCAGTACATTTCTGGACTTCACTAAACCCACGAGGAACGTGAGTTTTGCTTCCTTCGACTGCAAAGCATTTGCTAGGCCAGTACAGACTTTCTGGTGTGATTCGTGTTCTGTGCTGCGTGCCGAGAATGCGTGAGCGTTTTGCTCCCGTCTGCAAGAACACTTCAGCATGCAGTTCCAATGTTTCAAACCACAATTTTCCGAAAGGCGAAAGAGAAATCTATTGACTGCAACAATCGGTTACAACTCCGACTGGGTGCCACCTTCGAAAGCAGTGATTTGATCTGTTCATCTGATTCATACGAATGTTACGGAAGCAATGCGCAACTTGTTTCACAAGAAGCCGAAGATGTCTCGTCCGGGATGCTGTGCCAACCTTATCTGCAGCAGGAGATTGCAGAGGCAGGACTAGGCAGCAGATAAAGGTAAGACGCGTAATGTTAGACAAGTCAGTCATGCGGTGCAAATTGCATCACGTAGAAGAGAAAAATACGCTATCTGTCAGTTACTGCTTCGTCTTTTAGAGATTACGCCCCAGCGGGTGTATTCTCAGTACAGATTTGGCATTGCCTTATTTGTTAAATGATTTCGCAGGCATTCTGGCACCACCGAAAAGCTTGCACTCCACGTCTCAATTACCACCGTCGGGGTTTCAAGCTGAAGGCTGTCACCAGTGCCATGCCAACCAGACGCCCCTTCAAAGTTCTTCTGTTTTTGTTGACGGAACAGTGACACCTGGTACTGAGACATTTCATTTTCTGATTAATCAAGTGCATTCCATCACTTGTGCTCGACTTCTTGTGTTCGTATACCCTTGCTGTTGCTCGCTAGCTTAGAGAAACCATGCCTGGGGTGCCAGCGCTTTCAGAGTACATTTAAGCAGTATCATCGTATCATATGCACGGCAGCACATCTTGTGTATTTTGAGTAAGGTATAAATTCAATGTTGGCTCAGCTGTTGTATTTTGGTCACAAATAAGGTGTTCTTCCAGAGCGTTCAAGGGCAGTTCAAGCAGTTTCATGTGTGCAACAGTACATACCTTTTCTCAGGTGAAGTAAGGTAAATCTGTCCGCCGTGGTGTTCTGGCAGTGCAGCACAAGCTTGTGTTGCATTCAAGTGGTATCATGTATACAAAAACTTGTTTTATGCCTTTCTGTAGCTGCTGTACTAATATTGTGAGTACAGAGACATTCCTGCAGAACATATCGGAGCATCGTGTGTGCTATTGTTTGTATCATCTGCAGCAGTATATTGATAATGTTAATTATTCAATGACTTCAGCTAACATTTACATTCTTACTTCCAGGTAAACCTGTCACGCAGATGCCCTACCCCTTTGTATACATAGTTCAAGATTGTACCGAAACAATCCACCTGGAGCATTATTCTTCAATTGGCAGTGGCATTACTATCACAACACACCACATACTGCATGTCTATGGTGCGTGTACAATGCATCAAACCTATTCTCAGGTACAGGCCAGCTGGTAACAACAATTACAACATGAAACAACTGACACAGAGACCGTAAAGTCATGCCTTTTCCTCCGCGCCTCGGGTTTCATGTTATTATCCTCACATGTAGCTCAATTCGCCTGTGCTGTGCAGCATGAGCAAAAGCATATATTGTTTGTGGTCACATGACACGGAACATAAATACAGTGAAACCTTCCTATGTTGGAGACCCCCGGTGCAGCCGAACCGTCTCCTACTTATAGAGGTGTCCGAGTTACAGAATATGACGGCAACAACAAATGGAAGAGATCACAGCTGTGAGAAATGTCCCCCTTCTTCAATTTAAGGTCCTTAGTGGTACGTGGTGGTGGTGCCTGGTAGTGGTACCTCTACCCACTCTTCACTGATAATTATTACTGATTTTAGTATATTCAATTCCGTTCAGATTCTACTCAATGGCATAACCTCTGGAGCTTTTCGAGCAGCAAGGACTTGTCTCAGAAGCGTCAGCCCACTTCTCATAGCTTTGGTGCAGTGCTCGTTCAAAGGCTCTAGACAAACTGAAGACAAGTGCTCACATAAAGAATTACAATGTAGACTGACAGCACTTATTTTTGGACTCTAAAAACTAAAGCAACAAAATGCTGAGACCAGTATAGGGGAAAAAAGGGGCAAAAGTCAAGGCCACTGGCTCATTTTGGGTCTTTTTGGTGCAAACATGGGCCGATATTGAGGTAATTTGGCCAGGGTTTTGTCCGACTTTGCAGGAAAAACCCTATCCTACTTCCAAGATAGGGAGATGTCCGACATAGAGAATTTCGTCCCCATGTAGTTTCAATGGGAGCCTGCCCGTGCAATGAAATCATGGGGAGTTGTCCGAGGTAGGGAGGTGTCCAACTTTGGAGGTTTTACTGTACTATAGAGCATTCTACATCATGTAATCTAACAGTTGTTCACGTTTGGATATTTTAACCATGGAATTTACCCTGCATGCACCATACCATGTCCAAACACGAACAACTGCTAGAGAGCAGCATGTACTGTTTTCGTATAGCACTTATGGCTTGCGTCCTGTGATCGGAAACAGTGGTGTCTTTTTTCTGCTACAACCAGTAAACTACCCAGACAGAACACTGTGTCCCATAATATTCCCAAATCGATCATCCATGTCCGCATCCTGGGCAGATGTCCCAGGGAAGTCCCATGAGGATGTGAATATTTCACCTTCAAAGGCCGTGTTCAAGCTGTCCGGCGATGATCCGTCCAGGACTGGAAACGGACGCACCTGCGCCGCGTCGCCCGGTCGCAACGGTCGTTGCACGTTGCACTGTGAAGTGCAATCATTGTGCAATCGCAACGATGCCGCAGGGCCTAATCTGCGTGTAGTTTCGGAATTTAAATTGTAGTGGTAGAGGGCTGGATTCAGTTTTTTGGCGTTTTTTAGCTTATTTTGCAATACGCCATGCTGGAATACGAATAGATATTATTACTATGTGTCTGCGCACACGTTTCGCATTTGCAAATATCGTGAGTACGAAACTTGTGCTTGCTGTGTTCCGCTAAACGCAGACTAACCGCCCGTGCGGTTTGAATGGGTTTGAGGTGCGATGTAGAAGCGGTCTCTGCGTCTGCCGTGGAAATGAGGATCGGACGACCTGATTTTCAATGTAATTGAACCGATGTATTCCGGAATCCGCTTTTCAGTCTTGCAATTCAGGTGAGTTTTTTTCCGCTAGCATCCATGTGCCGTTTGAGTGATTTCATGCCACACGAGCGACTCTCGATTCCTTGTCAGGTTATCTGTCTGTGTTGCGAAGCTTACACCACAAAGAAAAGAACCTACTTCAAAACTGCTAAGGTAGATCAGTTTGGTGTAATGTTTTGTGGTGGTCAAGTTTATTCTGAACACCTGCCTTAGTGGCCTGCCTTACACCATCAGTTGCTGTTTTTAATGTCAGTTATGCCGAACTTCATGGTGGTGTTATCTTTTATTTGCTTCGATTTTCCTTGTATTTCTTCTATAGGAAGATCATACTCCAAGGCTCATGTGGCGCATGATTCAAGGGTACTGCAGTATGATTTTAGTGCTTATGGCGAACAGCGTCTCCTCTCTCTTCCGATCTGAAGCAACGTAAGAAAAAGTGAGATTTTGGCACACTGATTAAGTTAATTATGTCCCAATCTACAACTTTGGAGGAATATAAGTGCATGTGCTTCAGATTTGACAATGTGTATGACACGCATGTCCTTTGAAGCTCAATTTGCCAACAATAAATGTACAATCTCAAGCAAAGTCTACTTTCCTTTGATGTTTAGGTTGCTTCACCTGGCATGGCGACAAGATTTTCTGCACAAAGTACAACGCAACGAAGAAGCAATCAAGTCGTGGTTTACAGGATGCATCAGAACACTTGTCGCGATAGATTTGATGAGTTGCCTGCAAGGAAGCACCATGCTGCGCAAATTGAAAAGACTGTTGCAAAACGTATTCATGTGTCTGTGAGTTGTGTGTGTGTACAGAGGAACATTTGCGTTGCATGTTGATTACTCCAATCGTTTTGCCCCATCCAAACATCCTTCGAATCGCTCGTAAATTATTTACTTCTGGCGAATTTAGAACATACTTTCGCTCTGATAATTTGGGTGTATTCAGGGAATTGATGCTTAGGGTTTAGTATACATTAAGCATTTCATTTTCCACAAACTGATTTTGTTTCATTCCAAAAGATCCAAGAGCATGTTCATGATCTAGCATAATATCAAGATATCGTTTGGAAGTGCTACAATTTTTTCATTCGTTCTGAGTCAGCTCACATTATACTTTGCACAGATTCAATTTGGGATACGTTGAGGTAGTATTTGCAGTCGATTATGATTTTCTTTACTGAACATTCTACGCATATGTCTGTGTGTGGGACCGCAAAAATATGTGACATATGTGCTCTGGGAATATAGTTCTGCTGCTGTATGTTGTTCTCTTACCTGTCTGAGAGTTCCCACGCTCTGAGAAAAGGCCTATTCAAACGTTGTCTTTTTATGATTAATTGTTCGATATTCTGTGGAATTTGTCCAAGTTTGGCGTTTATACGGGGCTGTAAAATATTCGTGTACCTATACCTTATGCTCTATAATAGTGTAGCTTTGTGAGTAACTGTCCTCATGATTTTTGTAAAATGGAAATTTTTTTTAGTCAAATTTACAACTCGTGCACAAATGGAGCGTATGGGTGCCCGCATGAGAATTTGCATGTTTTTATATCATGGTTGCACAAGTGCTCGAGGAAAAATATATTAATTACTTGTAAAGTCTGCCCAGGAACATCCCGCGACACTCAAAGGCAGACCTTCCGACTTACGCCACCGACCACTCTGTCGTGTTGTCATTGCACGACACATTTCCCTGAAACGTTTCAGGCTTAGTTTCGGCAATATTCATAACATTACTTCTCTGTGCTGTACAGACATTGGACAAATTCATTTTCTGTGCCGCATGAGACTGGACATAACTTTTCCACAATTTTTCGCGTGTATATTGCAGCACATATTCTGGTGGACGGTACTGCTGTGGGGTGTAAGCGTCATTGCAATACAAATGCCTTACTGTACGTGTATCATGCGTAAAAATAAATCACTTCTGTCCTTTATAGTGATTTCTATATCTTAATTAATATAATGGTTAAAAATCAACAAAACATTTAAATTTCGACATGAAAGAGTACTTCCGTCCGTCGTCCGTCACGCATCCCGCATTTTCAAATGGGACCGCCGTGGGAAGTAACTGGGATGTTCGAGGAGCTGACAAAACGGTGTCCGTGGGACGTCTTTTGTCCCACTAGACCCTTTCCGCAGGATGTCTTGAGATCCCGTTTAAGACATCCGTGGGACCTCCGTGGGATCAGTTTGTTCTGTCTGGGTACAGTAAAGATTTAGAAATACTGTGTCATACCATAAAGCACTATGGGAAATGGCAGTTTGAAAAACTGGAGAAGACTGTCATTAGAATGGGGGACATGTTCTACGGTGATAATTTTTACAGTGTGTGCTGTACCACGTAATGCACTGCAGGCCTACCACAGTATGGTAACGCTCTACTACTGATTTGCTCAAAAAAGGAATGTGTGCGTTTCTTGTGCTAACTTCCCCTTATGCAAGGTTGTAGAAAAATGTTTTCAGCTAACGGGGAGGGAGAGGACATCATTCTGGAGTCTCGTTGACCTACAATGTGTCGTGTGTGGAGGTCATTTTGAAGAGTGTAGGTGGTACAAGACTGTGTTCCCACATTCTTGGCAGTGTTGACTAATAACCATAATAAAGTAGAGGGTACATTTGTTGCTTCATATATTTGTGTCATGGCAAAGTATGTAGAGATACATCTGTCCCAACATGCAGGTGACAAAACTGCTTTTTATGCATAAACTATGACAAATAGTTGTCTGTTCAGCACCACTAATCATGTGCCAGCCTCCATGACATGTCTGTGACATTCCAAAGTGATTAACATGTCCCATAGATGTGTGCAATGCTGAAGATGACTGTGTACCTTCTATGTATTCTTGATTCAAGAAAAGTACTGTGTGATTTGCTAACAGCGCCTGGCTGTACCTTCACAATTCTACATAAAAATACGTAAAGTTTGCCGAAGAAAACATCATGAAGGTCCATAGTCAAAAACCCTGAGACGAGGGATAGGAAGGGACATACACAATGTCTCAACATAGCGTGTTTATGTCCCTTCTTGTATCTCCTCTTCAGGTCTCGCCATCATGGACACTATCACCAGCTCGCTTGCTGTTGAACCGTTCTTTCAACGACAAGGGTCACTTTCATGGACTGGACGGCAGCCAACATGCTGTCAATAAAACGAATAATGAAAGGAGCTCAATATGATCCTTAGGCTGTGCGTGGTCATTGCTTTCTGACAAATGGTGACTTAGAAGTTCAGGACAGTGCCTGCAGTGGTAGTATTCTTGTGTTCTCACACTTGACGCCCATTGTGTGTCATCGGTCACCTGTAATCTGCTAATATGCACATAGCTAAAACAAAGTATATTTGTATTTCTTTGAATACAGTTGGTACAGCACATTGTGTTTTACATGTTCTTTGGAAAATATAAATAAAAAATTCTCTACTCTGCAAGTCTCCTGTCAGCTCTACAGAGCAGCTTCGAATTTCACTAGAAGCCACGTGTGAAACCTAGACCAAACTAGTGGTGAAGGTCCATATAGGTCATAGATAGATACTATTATTATTATTAGATCATAGGTCAGGCTTAGGTCCTGGTTGGTAGCAACGCATTTGAATCCTATTAAAAATTGGTGCAGGAGGTGACCAACATAACTAAATACACCAACTGACTCTCACAAATTTTGTGGTGTTATACTTTTGAAACAACATTAATATGCTGCAGTGGTCTTCTCTCCTTTGTTCCTTTTAACCTAGAAATATTACGTCTTTGGCATCAACAGCCTTAGTTGCTGAGCATGCAGTTATTTACGTTGAGCACTACAGTTTCATATTTGTTTCTCTGGATAAGCAAGCCTGCTTCCCCATTTTGATAAGAGTCTTTCAGCTTTGACAGGGCATTTGTGGACAAGGAAAACATTTGGACTATTGTGTATTTTGCTATGAAGTGCACCGTACAAGGCAGAGGACACCATCAACCATTTCCACCATGGTTATTAAATTTGTGATAAAGTACATATACCTTTTGTCACTGACTAATTTGGTGGCAAAGTTACTTGAGTGGCAGTTGTGCAATTTTAAGCACATGTTTAAAAAAAAATAGGATATGGGAACTGCTGACTGGTTGAACATGTGGAGTACCCAATATAATAATTGGGGGTTTACGTCGCGAGACAACTGAGTGTGGAATACACAGCACAGTGTAATGTTCCTTATTCTGGCAATGTTTGCATGGTTGAAGAAGTGGGAAATGTTGCACTACCCTTAATAACATCTGTTGGGCCCAGCAAACAGGATACCCATACCCTGATCTGAAGACACTATGCCTAACTCAAAAGCAATATGAGATCGACCCGTACGTGTTTATTTGCGAAACTATTATGAATGAAATATGGCCTGTGTGGTATAGAACAATGCGCACACTCAAGTAAAGTAGGGGTGCACCAACAATCCATCCATCCACCCAACATGCAAAAAATATGTATAAGGGCTCTCGACCTACATGCCGCGATGCGCTCTACGAGATAAACAACACACTACAAAACTACATCCAACACTTTTTGTGCGGGGCAACTCTAATGAGCACTTTCATATAACCGACGAATGGTTCAACGAATGCAGTTCGAGTGGTCACGATACATTCCTACGTCGTTCATTGCAGTCGCGCTATGATGCTGCACAATATATGTATCTCGTGTAACAAGCCTGGCAATCGCACGATGTGCATGGGCAGAAATACGGCCTTCTTTCTTTGAAGACCAGTCCTCTGCAGGTATATGCTCAAACGATCACCAAGTCTCACGTTGTTGCTCAATCGCTCCCATTCCTGCACTTGTAGTAAAAGCAGCAAACGGGTTGACGTGAATGGCAGCTGAACGGTTGAACTGCGAAGTTCTCGAGCATATATTCACAGTTTCACGCCGAAAATGATGTTGAGGTGGGTTCGCGGTTGTTGTTTCCATCGTTCAATAGTTCTCGGGATTACCTCGGACGAAACGCTCATCGTAGCCGGCGGCCATAACTGGATTTCCTCGCAAACGGGAGAAGACGCCAGGGAAGTCAGAGAAAGCCTCAGCTTTCATCCAATCAGACGCACGATTCTCTATCTACGTAGATGGAGCAGGTTTATCCCATCTACGTCACAAAAATGGCTGCGCCCATGCCTTGTTTTGGTTTCTTTGATGAATTAATTTTCGTAATAGGAAGACAAAATTGAGAAACGAAGGTGCATTTCGGGGGCAGTTGGATGTGCTCGTTCTGAATATCACAGCCGTTTCAACACATCGGGAAATCGGCGTAGCTGACCTTTAAAGCCAGAATAAAAAGTCTTCTACCGTTTCAGCGCAGTCCAAAGGTGCGTGCAATGTCGTTCTGTTCTTGATAGGAATAAACGTGGGGCTTCTCACAGCAAGATCCTGGTTGCTGTCGTTGTATTACTATAGCTACAGGTTACAACAATTAGGGACGATGTGGGGGTATCTGAACCCTTAACAGCCACAGGAAAAGTGAACGCAGCATTACTTACAGCTACTTATTGCAAGGTAGGCCTACTCATCACCTGTTCGAAAAGAACGTTCAAGTCAATCTCAATCTCAAAACAAGCAGAAGTTAACCAGCAACATTATGGCGAAAGGAGTAGGAAGGCTGGAAGAGTTCGATGAGAAGAGTGACTGTGAAGACACCATAGCCAGAGGAGTGACAGAGTAGGAGCAGGAGGCCAGAAGAGTGACGTGCTGCGTGAAGACACCACATCAATATTTCTCTGAGCTTTTTGACAAGGACCTTGTTGATGACATTGTACGACAAAGCAACCTCTACGCAAGGCAGAGGGACATTCGCATGAATTTCACAGACGATTCTGACAGCATTCAGCGGTTTATGGGGACGTACCTACACATGGACCTCTGCGAGATGCCTAGTTCGAAGAGGTATTGGAGCACTCGCTGTGGGATTGCGCAAGTTCAGGCTGCTCTATCAAGGAAGAAATTCGAGGAGCTGAAGCGCTATCTGCACTTCTCAGACAACTCGCTGAACCAATGTGGTGGCGTCAGCAAAGTGGCACCACTGATTGATTCTGTACGAAAGAACTTGCACAAAATACCAATGGGGCAGTGTCGAAGAGCAGGTAATCCCGTTCAAAGGAGGCAGTAGGCTCAAACAGTACAACAACAACAAAAAAAGAAATGGCGCTATAAAATGTTCGTCGTATGCCGTGCCATCGGAATTCTATACGATTTCGAATTTTACGCTGGAAAAGCTGAGCACCCCGACCACGTGACACACATCAGCGCTAACTGAAATGTTCTGCTACCACCTCCACTGTCGGTGCCACAAGATTAGTATTACCAATTATTTTATGACAACTGGTCTTCCTGTCCGTCTCGCCAAGTTGCTCTTGCACTTCAGGGAATTCAGTCACTGGCTACTGTGCGCCCAAATAGGGTCTCCGGAGTTACGACGATGTCTGATAACGAAATTAAGACAGCTGGTAGAGGTGTCTTGCAAGAGAAAAGTGCATCCGTGGCCAACGTGTGACTGAAATTGGTGAACTGGATGAACAACAGGTCCGTGCATCACCTCAGCACATTCATGGGGTCCTCACACATCCGACCTCACAAGTTCAGCGGTGGAACAAAAGGCAATACAGAAAATACTCGTCACATGCCCCGCTGCAGTGTGTGAGCATAACAAGTTCATGGGCAGAGTTGATCCTTTGGATTTTCTAAATGGACTCTACAGGATGCGGATCCAATCAAAAAAGTATTACATGAGGATATTTTTCCACATGCTGGACTTCATATGTGTTACCGCATGGCTCTGGTACAAGAGGGCTGCAGGAGACTGCCATCTATCTAAGAAGGTAGAAGATTCCCCCACTGTTCGAATTCAAAACATCCATCGCAGAGGCACTTTGCTTTATGAATTCACAGCCGCGCAAGCGTGGCAGGCCGAGCGGCGAATCAAAAGTAAACAGCGTGCTGCAACCTCTGTGCATGACAAACACAGACGTCACGAAGGACAGAGTTACTCACTGGCCCAAATATGATTCCAGGAAACTGCGATGTCGACAGAACCATGCACTGACAAAAGTGACGTGCACAAAGTGCAATGTTCACCTCTGCTTTGTGCCCGAACGCAGCTGCTTCGTTACATACCACTGCTAACGGAAGTCATTGACACTCAGTGTATACTGGAGTGTACGGCTCTGCATCTACACCCGAACGATATGGACGTGGAATTTTCGTTCCATAAACCACATATTCGAGCCCTATAGAAATATTTTAACATAATAAAAAAAATATTTTTCCCCAGCAACTAAATGTGGTCGATAGAGGGTTAATTATAGACTGCGGGTATCTAAGGTGTCGAAAGTAAGTCTTCCGCATTCTGTTTACACACACACACACACCATCTTGAAACACATGCAACATTTTTTCAATTGGGATATACTCTAAAACAAAGGCCGCCGCAAAGTTCTGTAACCTCATTTTGGCCAGGATTTATCGGACATCTAGAGCGGGTGAGAGTCTTTTTTTTTTTTTTGAAGGCATGAATGGGCACATGAAAACAAGTGAGCTTTGACATAAAACAGATGGCCCCAACCTGTTACGACATGCAACATGGTTGATGATTTATAAGCAGCAGGAGTGCCTCAGGGGGGAACAGTTTGCTTCGAGCCACAACTCGCTTCAAAAGTAAGTTATTGCCCTCACTTGCTGCACATTTCTTACTGTTTCTTTTATTTTCAGTGCCTAGGTGTGTATTCTACTTTACTGACCGAAGACGATTCTCGGGAGGCGCACCTACTACACTGTCTGCTCATGTGATGCGATCACACCCCGATGTGGATATATATCCTTCCTGCCCTTTTTCCAGAGTGACAGCGCACTTAGAGGTATCGTCAAAAGATAAAATGGTTAAAACGCAAGCGAGCTGGTGGCTAAGATGTGTTAAAAGTGTGCAGTTGTCGATTAAACTCTAGCTGTGTTTGAGACTTTGTGTTGTGTCGTCTGTTTTTCGTCTTTTTCCCAGTCTCGGGTTTTCGTCATGGATCGTCAAAAGGTTCATGCTATTGGCATCTGTTCACGATCAGGGAGTAGAAGACTTGCGACAATATTTAATTATTCATTTTCACAATGAATAGTATGGTCGCTATACTGAGAGCGCAGAGTAAAACCCTTTAGGTTTTGCATTTGTTTAGATGTTTTAATGATAAAAAAAATTCGAGGGGAGATGATTGCGCGCATCGCCCACTTTATGGCGATCGCTCGTGAAGTCCACAGCGCCGGAGCTATCGCAAATACTTTTATGGACGTGATTCAAGTGCCCAAAGAGCCCGTCGAAAATTATCAGGGGGAAGGAAGTGGGTTCGTATCCACCAACGTCCAAAACATTCAAATGTGAAAACTAAAAAATGCGGATGCAATGGGGTACTTGCTGCTCATTTGGCTAATTGCCGGAACGTCCTAACAAATGTCCCTTTAATAACGCGTAACGATGGCGAGTGTTTTAAATACAATACACTCACCCTCCTGCACCCGCAGGAAAGGAATAGATGGCAAAAAATATAAAAACTACGCAGCAGGGTACTGGTGGCCTAGCCGCTTCCCCATTTCCTACTCTGATCTGGATGAATTCGAATACAAAAACAAGATATCCGTGTTCTCGGGCGGAAGCGAGCTCCATTTATCGTGTCCAGTTCCATGGAAAAAATTCGAACGCTCCAAATTGGCACCTTCCCATTCAGGAATAACATGCAGTACCTAAATTCATCGCTGGGAGAGCTCGTGGAAACCGTCAAATCCATGGGGGCACAGGCATTCCAATGCCTGAGGCAGGTATTTGGAGACGACTACGAAATCTAGCTTCATAAAGCTGTATTTCTGTGCAAACACGTTAATTCTTTCGAGGTGTACGATGAATGGCCTCTGCTGGCAAAATCTGCCTTCCGAAACGATCTGACGGGGGAAGATATAAGCGACGAAGACTACCAGTATGCGCTGCACGTATTTGAGAGTTTTGGATGCTCGAATCTGAGGGATTATAATGCATTGTACCTGAAAACGGATGCCCTATTACGTGCTGACGTAATGCAGCACTTCCGACGCCTGTGCTACGACGCACGCAGATTGGAATTGCTTCATTGTGTTTCTCTGGCATCCTATTCGTGGTGGTGCTTCTTACTGTTCAGTAGTGCCTTGCGTACTGGTTTGAAGGAACGTGTGCAGATCACGTCGAAAAGAGGTGTGTTGCATGAAATATACACTCGATATGTTTGTGATGCACGCACAGAATGTTCTGGGATATAGCTCTGAAGGCAATGTGAAATTGTGTTTCTTCATACTCAGCTTGGGTTGAGTACAATTCTTTTTAAGATTGAGTACGTGCGGAGCTTCACTGCACAGCACCAACCGCTGTGAGCTTACTCGATCAGTTTGTAGCCCTTTGTGGGACAGCGGGACATATCCTTTTACATGTCCTTTTCGGAAAATGTGTCCTTGTGCAGCAGTGGGATATCCGTGCCCCGCTTTAAAGTGTTCTGCCACCTCTTGGATGTTTATAGAAGCGGTTTACTACTCGTCGCGCTGTCGCACACCAGATGGCAACGGGTGAGACGTCGCCGAAGTTTGTTCCGCAACTTTCAGTTCGCCGTGTAACTTCGCCTGTTTTTGGGGTTCTCGTGTGAATATCAGGCATGACAAGTAAGTTGCGGATTTTTATTTATTGTTCAGTAAGCTTTCAACATGCTTCTGCCAACTTTTGAGGCCTCTCCACAGCGTTAGTTATAAGGAATCTTGTTCGCTGTAAGAAGTGCCTTGTTTTACGGCTGTTACTTGAGGCTGACCACGGTAACAAAGAGGCAGTGAATGTGATTTTCTTTTTTGAAACACCTTGCAGGGAGGTCCCTCTCCTCAGAGGAGGTCGTTGAACTTCTGTTCACCCTTCCGGACGACCCAGCAGAGAGCGATATCTGCGATGATTCAGACATTGATGAAGACTTCGTGCCGGAGCTAGCGCCGGCGCAGCAAGACTCGGGGTCTGATGCTGATGTACCGTCAACGAGCACGGCAACAAAAAAAAAAACGGAAGAAATCGTATGTCAGGAAAAAGCCAAACCGACGTAAACGTCATGTCGTTCGTCCCGTGACGGAAGAGGACGATGAAGCGGAGGCGGCCGCAGACCTGGGCAACGCAACGTCCATCTCATCAGAGGGATCATGGACGGACACTCCACCGCATGCGGTCAGTCGTAGTGTGGACAGCCGAGAGCCACAGTACTCGAATAAGCTGGGACCGTCAGCTAAGGGTAGTGACGCGTTCGGACTCTACTTTGATGATGACGTGCTCGACATGATCGTGAGAGAAACTAACAGATACGCAGTCCAGGAGAAACGATCTGGGTGGTATGATATCACCAAGGATGCACTAAAAGCGTACATGGGCATTTTGTTTCTGATGAGCGTCAACCCGTCCCATCATTTGTACCTGTACTGGAGTGCAGACAAACTCTTCAATGTTGAAGAGATCTCAACAGTGATGACATTCAAAAGGTTCCAGGCGATCATGAACTGCCTTCACATTGCCGACAATGAAGCCGCAAAAAAAGAGAGGAGAGGATGGATATGACAGGTTAGCGAAAGTAAGGCCGCTGGTGGACGCCTTGAACAAGCACTTCCTGGAAGAGTACAAGCCATCAAATCACCAGGCCATTGATGAAAGCATGATACGGTTCAAGGGGAGGTCAGCCCTGAAGCAGTATTGTCCAATGAAACCCATCAAGAGAGGGTATAAAGTTTGGTGCAGGGCTGACTCTGCAACCGGCTACCTCTGCGAATTCAGGATCTACGAAGGGAAGGCTTCCGATCGCCCTTCTGACCTAACACTGGGCGAGCACGTTGTCCTTTCACTGTGCGAGAATGTGGAACCAGAGACCGAAGTTTCCTTCGATAACTTCTTTACCACAACGAAGCTGTTGCAGAAGCTAAAACACAAAAACATCCTAGCTGCAGGAACCCTCCGCCAAAACCGTAAGGATGTTCCTAAAGAAGTAAACGCAGGCCCAGAAGCTGCAACGAAGAGACTACGTTCGGATGGCGAAGGAATCTCTCTCGGCATACATGTAGCGGGACAACCGAAATGTTCTCATGATGTCAAATTTTCAAGATCCGAATGAAGTGGTTGAGGTGTCCCGTACACTTGCAAGTGGCGCAAAGGTTGGTGTAACATGCCCCAAGGTTGTATCTGATTACAACAAATACATGGGGGGCGTTGACCTCTGATCAGAAAAGGAACTCGTACGTGTCAGACCGAAGGTAAAAAAAGTGGTGGTACAGAATGTTTTACTACTTGCTTGACGCAGCAGTTGTGAACTGATTCATTCAATTTTCTAACACAAGAACACAAGAATGGATACATGTGGTACAGGTTGCAGCTTGGCAGACAGCTGATTATGGAAACACATTCAAACAGAAGAAGACAACACAGGCTTTTCTGGGGAGAAAGCGCGATCGCCAAAGTGGGCAAAAAATGGTAACTGTGCCTGAGGAGGTGAGGTTCCAGGGAGCTGATCACCACCCCCAAATGGTCGCAAGCCGCCGGAGGTGCAAATGGTGCTCCACAAAGGAAAGAGAGATGAGGACACTTTCATCTCCAAGTTGTGCCAGGTCCCACTCTGTGTGACATGTTTTGGACCTTTTCATGCCGAAAAGTAGATCGTGATATAGAAGGCACGCTTTTGAATGTTTGTATCTTCAGAATAAACTTCAAACAAAAACATGATGAAAACAACATTTTTATGATGAAATTCACAGCACACACTATAACAATCCTAAGCTTGTTCCCAGAGGTCGGCTTCCCCATGCACATGTTCTTGTGTTCAATGGAGAGATGGATAGTGTGTTTTGAGATGTACACGTCGTACCTGAACATGTTTTTTAATTTCCCTTTAACACCACGAAGCAACTGGGGCTATGAGCAGTGTGAACAGCAGGAAGGTGGCTACCTTCAGGCAGCAGCACCAAACACGTTGACGTAAGCTATTTTATTGTTTGTATTGTTCAGCAGCGGTTTAGCCTTCTAACGCTGTGGAAGTGACCGGCTCTCTAGCTAGAAGTATGAACCAATGAGCAGTTGGGTAGAAATGAGTAACAAATGAGTGGCTTGCAGTTAGAATGGAGCTCCTTTTTAAAACACACGTCGTATCCTAGCGGCTGTCCGGCGAAACACGATCGGCGCGCGCCAAAACACAGCCAGCTAGAGCGCCTTAGCCTTCTTTGCAGTAGTATCGAGACACCCTACAGTTGACCCCATGTATTGAACACGTGGGGAACCGTCTTCGTCGGGCCGCAGAGCATGCGCAGAAGCATTGTGAAGAAGGCCCACTGTGAACCAGTGAGCAGCTGGGTAGGAACTGTAGTGGTGGTGCTGCTGGTGAAAGGGCTCGCCGTGGTCAGCTTCACATCGGTGGGCAACATCACGACTGACGCCCTGGGAGGATGTGTGTCCTGGGCCGACTTCTAAGGGAACCATGCCGACATGAGTCTGAAAGTGTCTCATGGAAGTCCAGGAAAAACCCCAGACAGCACAGCCGGCGCCGGGATTCTTGGAACTTAGAGATGTGGCCAATTGAGTGGCAGGCAGTTAGCATGGGCCAATAGCAGTTGGAGTCTACCCGCCTAAGAGGGAGCTCTAGAGATCATGGAAGGGACAGGCTAGAAGTATGAATCAATAAACAGTGAAGTAGAAATCTCAATGTAAGTGAAAGTGACCGTCTAGACATGTGAACCAATTGGGCACAAAGTTCCAATGACCACCACTAAACTTGTCTTATGGAAGAATGTTCCAATAACCCTG
This sequence comes from Ornithodoros turicata, assembly GCF_037126465.1. NCBI lineage: Eukaryota > Metazoa > Arthropoda > Arachnida > Ixodida > Argasidae > Ornithodoros > Ornithodoros turicata. Next base: position 74,490,220 of record NC_088203.1, on the reverse strand, counting down.
GCTAAACTTATCTCATGTAGAGATCTGTGTCTTATCTCGTGTCTTGTCTAAGCTGCTGCCCAGCAGCCTGGGTGGAACCTATGCCGTACCGGCTTAAGAGTGACAAATGCAGGCTAGCCAATCAATGTTCAGTAGGCTTAGCGTGGACCAATCAGCTTGAAGAGGCAGAACAATAACAGGGCCAGCGATCGGTAGGCTTAGAATGGACCAATCAGCATGAAGTGGGCGGAGCTAGTAAAAAGGGGGAACTACGACCAGCGAATCAGCGATCAGTATGCTTGGCATGGACCAATCAGCATGAAGGGGTGGAGCCATGCCCGCTCATTAGCGTAAAGTGGCGGGCCTGCAGTGGAATAATGAGTGCGACGGGGCATAGCTAAGCCAGCTCATTAGCATAAGAGGTGGAGCTATGGCCAACCAATCAGTGTGAAGGGGCAATCAGTAGGCTTAGTGTGGACCAATCACAGGGCTTATAAGTCTAGAAGATGTTGAGGGTGATGGTTATGCTTAGAATGGACCAATCAGCATGAAGTGGGCGGAGCTAGTAAAAAGGGGGGAACTACGACCAGCCAATCAGCGATCAGTATGCTTGGCATGGACCAATCAGCATGAAGGGGTGGAGCCACGCCCGCTCATTAGCATAAAGTGGCGGGCCTGCAGTGGAACAATGAGCGCGACGGGGCATAGCTAAGCCAGCTCATTAGCATAAGAGGTGGAGCTATGGCCAACCAATCAACGGTCAGTAGGTTTGGAGCGGACCAATCAGCGTGAATGGGCGGAGCCAAGCCAGCTCATTAGCATAAAGGGGCGGAACTACGATCGACCATTCAGGTGGCTTACAATTGACTTGTGTTGAATTAGAACTGGATTGTGTTGGATTAGAACTGGATTTTGGCTTAGAACTGACTTAGAATTGGCTTCTATTGGATAAGAAAAAAGTGGTTGCTGCGTGCGATAGCGCCCTACTAGTAGTAACCAAACTCCACATGGCAAAAACGTTATCCATACAAACACTGCTCTCCGTGCATATCGATTTTCCTATGCAGAAGTCAATATGGCAATACGGCACAGTTGCGTCTAGCTACCACTAGATGTACCAGATCTCATTTGGTTTTTGCATGAGTGGTACCCCCACCGATAGGGCGATGCAACTGTGCTACACTGCCAACATCCCATTGGAAATACAGGGATCGAAGTTCGTTGCTAACGATTTTATTACGCAAAGTTTGATTGGCAGCTGAATAACTTTGAAAAGATGGCGGTGACCTATGCTTTCAACTTTTTGGAGATCGAGTTCTCAACGGCCTGCAGTTTTACGAGCATCAGTAGGAGACATCGTGGGGTAACATTGATGCAACAACATGCTTTTTCAGGTACATTGAAAGCCGCAACTGGCTTATTTTTCATGCATTGTCCCAGTGCAAACCACTGAACTATTGGTCCTATCTTAACCTTCCCTAAAAAAGGAAGAGCTTCAGTACACATGTATCTTTCCTTTCAGGACCATCAACTCCCTGATTAAGATAATGACATCACGCTTCACTGCGAAAGCCTTGCGGCCAGGCTTCAAGGATGTGCAGAACCTGAAGGACTTCTTTGAGTTTTTGTCTCGTTGGGAGTCTCATGTGAAAGGAGTAGGGGGATTTTTGAGTAGTTCAACAGCAGATGGCCTTAGGGTTACTATATCTACACTATTAGAAGAAAAGGTAAAGAGGTATAACAAAGGTATAAACCAGGACTAAACCACCATATTTATACCTCGTCAACAACCTCCGTTTAAACAATGTGGGAGGTATAAATCGCTGAGGCTATACTGTTAGAAAAAAAGGTATAAATAAGGTATAATAATGTGCTCTTATACCTCTTTTATACCTTCTGCTTCAGATATATACCTTTGGAGGGTATAGAAGAGGTACAAATTTCCTATTTATACCTCCAACCCTTCTCAAGGGTATGAAAGAGGTGTAAAGGAGGGCTAATGTACCATATTTATGCCTCATCACCACGCGTTTATATCCGGTACCTGGAATATATATCACCAGGCTATGCCTTTCACGGTATAGATGAGGCTGCTATACCTTCTGTTTCTTTATACCTTTATGGTTTTTTATACCTTTACTTCCGCAACGTGCTGTATCACATCATTATTATTTTTTCTTGAGACGGTATCAGCTGAGTTAAACGGATATTTAATTAAGAAACACAGACATCAGTACAGTACTATCTGAATCCACATGGTTAGTTTATGGCTGTATAACATCTGTATTGCTGGAATGTTGAATCTAGACGTCCTCACCCTTAGGGTTGCGTACCAGACGAAAGCTGCTCCACATGTTGCCAAGCCGACACCGGTATATCAGTATTTGTTGCTCTGTAAATATCTATCTCGCGATACATCGCGATGCACACTTGATGACTGCGCGGAGCGATCCTGCTCCTCGAAAATGTTCTTTAGTTTTTAACTTAATATTTTAATCTTTTTTTTTACATGGAGGGTAATGTGCACGAGCTTTGCTTTCTACTTCACAACCATATGCGTTCGCGTGTGTTTGTAGTACGTTTGTGCGTGTATGTCAAAGACTTTTCTTCCCTCCAAAGGTGATTTTTCTAGTTTCCTCCTCTAAAAATGCCTATGCCTAGGTGTGATTTAATACCATGATGGTACTCTTGCCGACGCTCACATTGGTGTAGAGCTGTACCCCTAAAGGTATGACACATAGCCCTTTGTTGAGGAATATTTTTTTATACCTGTAAGCGAGGTATAAAATAATACCTAAGAAGGGCTAAGTTATTGACCAGGCGATCTATACCTCTAAAGGTATAGATTTTTCTCTGAGTGTACCTCCCACGCCAGTTGAGGGTATAATAAGGTACTTCTCTCTTACGTTTATACCTTCGGTATTTTGTATACTTTTAGATACGAACCTGTGGTACCACATTAATTTGTGGTGGAGACAGTACCATCGCAGCTAAGCAGTAATTTAATTAGGAAACACAGTCAGTAATACACAGTCAGTAATAGGGGGAATGGTTTATAGCAGCGTGATATTTGTTCCTGAAGTGAAGTGACCAAATCTTCTCGTCCTCACTAATATAGTTGCTCGCCGGGCGAAGGCGCCCCACATTTTGCGAAGCCACGATGTATTATATCAGTATCTGTTCTCCACCAAATCCTCCCACGTTGCTTCTTGCGTGGCGAGTAATCTGCATGAGCTCTCCTCTACATTTAGACTTTGCACTTAGTGAATATGAGTTTGTGGGTACGTTTGTGTGCGTGCGTGTCCAGATATTTTCTTTCTTTCTTTCCTTCTCACGGTAGTTGTTGTTATTAAATCACTTGTCGCTAAATATCATTTTGTTTCTAACTCCGAGACGAGCTGCATCAGGAAAGTGCCACTCGTACGTAGTGCTGAAATAATCGAATATTCCAGTTTTCGAAGATTACACCCCGGGTTTTAAAATATACCCTGAAGGGGATATATGTTTATACCACGAGGTGCAAATAATATACCTTCTTGCAGGTATAAAGTTACTATACCTCGAAGGGGGTATAGCGTTTATACCTCAAAATGTATGTGCCCTGGGACAAGCCGTTTACACCTTAAAAGGTATAGATTTTTCTAACAGTGTAGCACCTTGGCACTCTTGGACTACCTTTCAACACAAGGCTTTAAGTATCTTATGACATCTCGACTGAGGCAGGATCTCCATGATTTTTTTTTTTTTATCGTCAGGCAATCGTGTGGCGCAAATGATCACCCAACACCAACACAGTTCTTGCTTGTTGTGAATTGCTTGTCATTTTATAACCTAGCAAAGAGAGTGACCTCTGGCAATGCATAACTGAGTGAAGAAATTAATTCCTTGCTTGATGCATGTGACGGCCCCAGCCTACAAGTTAACCTCGACAGGTTCATCGAGGCGGGGAACCTTGAATCTGCAGAAAGCATGCTTGATGGCATTCCTACAGAACACAGAGGCTATGTGAAACAGAAGGGTGATGGTCGAGTAATCCACTACATGGCAGGCTACGTGGCCCGCAAATTTCTTTCTCGCAACAACTGCTCAGAGTGCCGCGACTTTCTTTTGGAGAACAGTCCTGAGAAGAGCAAGGACGCAGAGTACACAGTACTTTGTGACAAAGACAGACTGTTGTATCCGTCTGAAACTCTTCTCCCAGCAGCAAAAGAACTGGAAGATATATTTACGTCATTCTTCGGTGAAGAGAAGCTGCGCAGGGACAGTATAATTGACGTGACGATGCTGGTGAAATCACGCTTTGCTTATGCTTTAGGCTGTGGTGAACATACAGATGTACTGACGACAGAACCAGTCAAGTTTTATGTTATAGCAAGACTGCATTTTTATGTAAAAGGCCTCGACCAACCACGAGAAACGCGACGGAAAAAGAAACTACACATGAAGCTGAGCCGTTGTTCATGATGAGCCTTTGAGTAGTGGAGCCATTGCATTGGTTTTGTTAGATTCAGTGTATGGCATAGTTTTCTTTCTGTGCTACAACATAAATTATGTTGTAGCACAGAGAGAAAACTCTAACAGAAACAGCCAACTGAAGCCAATTCACCAACAGCCAATTCACCAACTGAAGCACGAAAAGCAGCTGAGTTCACTCATGTATTATGCAGCTTATTTCCCATCAGCTCACGCCCATTCCTTACCAGTTTTCTTTAAATGAGGCTAATACAACGCTGTAATACATTAAGCTGTAATACCAATCATCTAAATAAGCTAATATCAGCATATAGCCAATATCTATCGAATTCGACAGTGACGCCAAAAGTGCGATGCGCACAAATGGTGGGCCTCTTTTAAAGGGACTGAAAAGTGAATATAAACCTATCGAAACTTTATGTTCAGCGAAAAGCTTGAACCTTCAAAAGTTCAAATATCAAAGAACTCCGCTGAAATCGCTGTAGTTTTTTTGTAATCGAATTTTCCATAATTGCATGTCCAGGGACCTAGTAGGAAACCGAGCAGTCTGTCAACAATTGCATGACCCCGCGCCATCTGTCGAGGACGCATGTAATACGCTGTCAGTAAGGGTGAACATTGACGAAGACGGGATAAAAAGTTGCGGCAGCGATCATAACCGCGTAAAGATAAGCCTTCTGTCGGAAGCAAGCGGAGAAACCCTAGGATTACCAGAAAACGACAGACAAGAGGGTCATGGAAGGTTGGGAACCAAGAAAAATTAGAGCTCTTCGCCTCTGAATTTGATAAGATGATCGAGACTAAGCCAACAACAACGTACGATGAATTTTACTCCAGACTAGCCGAAACCGCTGAGCGAATAATTGGCAGAAGTAGAGGGAGGACGCGAAAGAAAACCTGCTTCTGGTTCGACAAGGAATTGAAAGAGGAAATTCACATACGAAGAAAACTGAACAGGGACCACAGGGCTGCAAAAAGAAGAGGAGCGGATGATCTATGGGAAGCATAAAAGAGGCAGAAGGAAAAAGTGCGAGAGCTGGTTGGACGCAAGGTACAAGAAGGACATAAGAAGCAGGAAGAGGATATACTGGCGGCAGAAAGAAAGGCTGGTAACAAGTTCTGGAACTATTTCCGTTCCACGCAAGACGAGCCTGAGCCGGCGAACCCAAGCATTGTCGACACTGGCGCAGTACCTCTGGAAAGCCAAGCCGAAATAGAGTCATACATGACCGACTTCTACCGGAACCTTCAACAACGCTTAACGGTAAACGTCCCGAACGTACAGCAAGGCCTATCCAAGACCAACAGAACCACTCCTCCCCCCTTAAGGCTCCGATAAGTGCGCGCGAGATAAATCGCCATATCGCGAAGCTCGCATGCGGGAAAGCCACGGGTACAGATGAGGTACCAAACGAAATATTGAAGTCCCTGAGCCCGTGCACCGTGAACGCTCTCAGGACCCAACTCAACGCTGTACTAGCCACAAAACAGTGTCCACGGGATTGGAAGAAGACAAGGGTCAAACTGATACACAAAGGAAACGGCAAAGACAGCAGAAAACTGGACTCGTATAGACCGATAGCGCTGTTAAGCAACATCTATAAGCTCTTCATGTGCATCCTAAACGAAAGGATCAGAGACTGGTGTCAACAAAAAGGCGTCTTCAGTGAGGCCCAAAATGGTTTTAGGAGAGGCCGTCGGGGCTCAGACAATATCTTCACACTAACGCAGGTGATCGAGTTGTCGTTGGCTGACAAATCCCAACTCCATCTCACATTCTTAGATCTAGAAAAGGCCTATGATCGAATTCCGCACAACAGACTCTGGAGCAAACTACTTGCAATCGGCCTCGACCGCAACACCGTCGACTTGCTACGGAATGTTTATTCTGACTGCACGGGTATTTACTGCTTAGGAGATTACACCACAAAGGAACTGCCTATTACCACAGGACTAAGGCAGGGCTGCCCCCTTTCACCGACGCTGTTTAATATATACATGGACGACCTGTTAACGGCGCTCGAAACAACCGGCCCAGGTCTCCTATTTTCCACAGTTACCAAAGACAACAAGCTCGAGACGACAAGGATACCATGTCTAGCGTTCGCAGGCGATATCGTACTTCTCTCGAGCACAGAAAGAAACATGCAAGAGCTGTTAGACATCTACACAACTGTAGCCGGGGAGGATGGATTTAGATTCAGCCAGGAGAAGTCCCAATGGATGGGTTTCAACGTTGTTGACCAACCAACCTTGCTACTACAAGAAAAGACCGTTGTAACGTGCACTTCGTACAAGTACCTCGGGGTCACGATCACGAATGAACCGCAATACTCAGACGCCCATGAGAGGAATTTAGTACTTAAGTCAATTCAATTGAAAGGGTACACCTGGAACCTGGCCAGAAATTCCTATAACCCGTACACGGTTGGACGCATCCTCTGGAAGACAGTGGCCGTCCCAGGTGCCACCCACGCAAATGACGTGCTGGTATACCAGCCCCCAACACTGAAAGCTCTGGATAGACACCAGTATGACCTTGGCCGGTGGGTTCTTGGCGGCAATTTCGCGACAGCTCGACTGGCGGTGACGGGCGAGGTGGGCTCGTCGACATTCGGGGAGCGCGACGCTCGGTCGAAGCTGACGTACCTCGGCAGGCTGACTCACCTGCCAGACCGTAACTATGCCACCAGAATTCACCGGCACGTAAGATACCGCGGCGTGAGGACAAACTGCGTCCGAAGGATAGCCGCCCTGGACAGAACCTATAGCGCGGGCACCACGCGACACCTGTCTAAGTCCGAAAAGGAATGGTCTCGGAAGGTAAAGAAGGAAGTACGAGCAAAAGAACAGATACTCTGGCGCGAGTCACTGGAAAAGAAAGAGCCTGGACAACTACGCAGCTTGCAAGGAGATCCCGGCCCCAGCAGCGGAGTATAGAGGCGATAGGGACAGCGCTCTGCTCTTCCAGGCAAGGACAGGATCCCTCCTTACCCAAAAGAGGATCTTTGAGCTCTTCGGAGAGGGGGGACCCTGTGTGCCTCCTCTGCGGCAAAGAGGAGGAAGACATCGACCATATTTTATTCCGATGCGACGCATTAAACAGCCTGGACACCCGAGGGGAACTCCTCAAACATCAGGAGAATAAAGCCATGCTTTTGGGTTTCAGTGACTTTCGCCCAATCGTAACGGACGCCGCTCCTTGCACCTCAACGAACAACGAATGTGATACAGTGCCATTGGAAAGCTGTGGAGACCGGAGCCCCCGCGCGCCGCCTTCCCCTCAGCGCCCCACTCACCCCATCCACCACACCAAGCGCCATCTGTGAGAGTGGGACAGAACAACACAATCCTTGAAGAGAGGAACTGGGACTGCAAAGACTATATGTTAGTGTTCAAGATAGTGTAGTGTTTTTTGTATCGTGTGTGCGTGTTTTTTTTTTTTTTTTCCTGAGGCGTTCTAAAAAGAACGCCCGCCCTGTCGCAAAAGGGAATAGGAACTGGAACTAACTAACTAATACGCGCACTTCCGGGCGCTAATCCGGCGAAAACGAAAATGGCAGTTGGCATTTGTGACCAGGTCCCCCAAACTCACTTCGGTAAAGCGTGCAACGAAGAAGGCCGCCACTAGATACCCCACTGTTGCCCCGTTCCGGATCACTTCAGCGCGCTAAGTTTAGCGGCAAAATGTTTTTGTTGTTTCTGCGAATGAATCTAGTCTTTATACGTCCAAATAAAACGCGTATAACAACTTTCTGTGCCGTGTTTCACTTTCTGGCCCCGTTTTTAAACGTGTTGAGCGATCGGAAGGATCTAGTGCACGGCTGCGTGCATCACATAGCGTACCTGTCGTACCAGGCGCCGCAGGCGCAGTCGTCCATTTCTCCTTTGGCGACTTGGCCTGGCTTGGATTGTGCTTCAACTGGATCTTTAGCGCGCTACAATTCAACGCAAGCCAACGTCTGGTAACAATGGGGTATCTAAGGGCGGCCTCTGGCATTGCACGCATCGGGATAGGAACAAACACACGGGAAAATGGCGACCTTGGGGGACCTGTTTGTGACCATTCTCTACGTCGAGAATGTCGAGCCTCTTGAACACTAGTGCGCTGGAATTCCGCATTCGAGGACTGTCGCTCACACAGAACTGTTGTTCGTGCGTTAGCGTGGTGGAAAGTGTGTTCTTCGCAGCAGAAGATTCCTCGTCTGGAGATTAGTCGGAGTCACATTCGTCCTCAGCAGTAGCTCACCGTGCCGTGAACATGAACTGCTTTGTGAAATTTCCATGTATCAGGAAGAAGCACTTGTGTAAGCCGAAACAAGTGCTGTTTTTTCGTCGTGCAGGTGTTCATGTGTGAAATGCAAACCGACGGATACTACGGATGGATACTACGGTTTTTGCTGTCGAGAGGTAGAGAATGCGTGTGGAAGGCAGACAGACAATTGCGTCAGAACTAACGAATATTTCGAAATACTGTGCCTTGACACCGAAGTACTGCAAGTGCCTTATACATACATTCGAGAAACCGAAGTGGATGGCAACATACACGGCAACGCCGTGTGGTCTTTACGCGGTACTTGAAGGCAAACTGGACGGAAAACCCTTATTTCTGCAGGAAATTCCGTTATACCACCTGTCTTCCATTCACAAGAGGGATATCGGGTGCTCCGAGAAAATACAATAGAAAATACTCCACTGGATCTCGATCTGCGTCATGCATGCAATTAGGGATGCTTTCCCATCAGTGCGCAGACTTGTAGAAATGTTGATGTCAGCATATTTTCATTTCGTGCTTGCTGCAAGTTTTTCTCCTTGCTTTTTCTCTGCCGTCACAGCATATTATAATTACTAGTTTGTTCCTGGAGGGTTAAGTAACCTGTGGGCATAGATGTATTTGTAGGTTATACTCATGTCTCAATTCTATATGTGACGAGTAAGTAAGATAATTTTCATCAGTGTCATTCAGTTGAACTGTGTTCATAACCTTTTAGTGTACTGCTTAGTGACCACGTTTCCAAATGTCAATTAACATTTGAACCAAGATTGGGATTTAACGCTTAATTAACTCTGTTTTACTAAACGGAGTACTTGTAACTGATTCATTATCACGTCACCAACTAACATTTGTAAAGAAGGACTTGAAGGCTGACTTCAATTATTATTAAGAGGGGATACGACCTCCGGCGGCCCCATGTATTCTCTATGGGCGAAACAATGCGATCTTTTGCAGCTAATACTGAACCGATTTGGACCAAAATGGCCTTGTTCGATAGATTTTAGAATTTCAAAAAATTCGCATTGGAGACATTTGCAATTTTTTTTTCAGAAGTTTTTAAAAACCTTACGAAAGCTGCAAAAAAATTTGTAAGTTCCGTCTCTCGCTTTTGGAAGTTCGTAGCTCGTTTAATGTAGCACATATGTGAAATGTAATCAGTAGCATTTACGCGGAATTCTTTCTTGAATATTTACGTGTCCATGTCATATCTGTCCATGCCTCCAGTTGTTTACAATATTGAAAAAACTTAAAGTATGTACGGCTCCGTGAACTGCCCCGTCTTGCCATCGTACAGTAGCGCCACATTGCTGGTCAGAAGAGAACTTCATATCGTTCCGCGGAATGCAGTCACTGTTCTGGCACCCTATCCCAGAAGGGGTTTCCCAGGCAGCGGAAGCGCGAAATTGAGGTCGTGAAACCTGTCTGAAGAGATCCACGTTGAGTAGGTCGTCGCAAAATAATGGGAAGGCCTTGAGTGAGAATAGGGAGAATAGGCGGCATAGACCAGGAAAGCTTTGCTACACAGCCACACAATATTCGTCTCGCATCGCATGCAGTAAAAAGAACGGTAGGGTTAGGGGAGGTGAGGCACAGTGAGACCGAGTGGTGTTATCATTCGCTCTCCCGATGTGTTGAAATTGGAAGACAGTTCTCTTTCTTTTCTTAATGACGTAATATCAAACAGTCAAAGACTGGATTATGGAAAGGCCGAAAAATAAGGAATTCCAAGAGGATGTCTGCGAAATAAATAATTTATGAATAAAACGTTGAAAAAGACTCCACGTAGAAATTCACTTTTTAACAGAACTTTTTCAAAAGAAGCTCTTTCACAGCTGTAAGATCAACCCCAGTACACGAGGGATGCTGCCAAAAAGTGGCATGCGCTGGCATGCATAAAAAGCATTTAGCACATTAATTCCCAATACCTGTTCTGAGCACAGCGTTGTGGATCTACCTGATGTAGCAGATGTAACTTGTCGAATATATATTTTTCCTTTCTTGGTGGCCTCTGCCTTTCGATAGTTGAGTCTTCCGAGTTCTCGGGCTCGGGGTCAAATGATGGGTGTAACAGGGGTGTCACATATTACACCCAAAAGAAGGGTGCTTATTGGGTATATTGACTCAAAAAATGGCAAGTTCTGAAAAAAAAAAAGGCTTGTTCCCAAAATTCACGGAACACTATTTGCACTGATGTACTGCAACCTGCATTTGCAAGTCTGAGCGTCTTAGCTGCCTATACTCTTGGGGACATGTTTACAAAAAGAAAGTGCCTGGTGGGTGATTGCCAGTGAATGACTTGTACTACCCACTCAATGAATTTTAGAGGAGATGGTGTCGCTCTATATATTTGGCAACCCGAACGTGATTGTCGTCGTGTACAATAAACACTTGCAATAACACAGACATCTCTACTTTTACTTTTTGTTTTCTGCCTAAGTGATCGAAAGTACGTTATCTAAAGGGAAGTTTGGTGAAACGATTTATTCCCTGTATTAATTCTCAACAATTCTATTCTACTTACTTTGTAGAGCTCATTTTTTATCGCAGTTGGAATAACAATTTCCGTATCTTGGCTTCCTTACTTTTCGACTTTACGGTAATTCGGTTTTCTGGCTTTCCGGCCTGCTGATAGTTCGGTTTTCTGAATTTTCAGCCTTCTGATCGTTCGATGTTTTAATTTTTCGGCCTTTTAAGTTTCGACCTTCTGATATCTTGTCTAGGTTTCGAAGGATACATGTATGTTGTAAGGACCAAATTTAGGTTCACCTGCTAATAGGCGCAAAGTAAATAAACTAAAACTGGGTGTCCGCCCATTTCATCGAAAATCGTTTGGTCGAATGCCGTTTGATCGACGCCGTTTGTTGGAAAGGCGTTTGTTTTGAAAGGAGTTCAATGCTCCGTGGAGTGAAACGTACGCACCTGTTTTTCCGTAAGTTTTGATTCGAGCATACGGTGCAGGCAATCAGTGTCCTCTGCTTTTTTATTTATTTGGTTGCTTTGTTCAGCCAAAGAGGGGAGGCCACTGGTTATTTTAAGACCTTTGTCATTTACGAACAACACAGCTGAACAGAAAAGTGGGTACAATCCGACGGATTGCACATATTGAAGAATATGGCCTGACGTTGGGAGCAGCCGACAGTCTGTGCTTCTTCTGGGCACCCTTCTCATTGCTGGCGGCAAATTTAAAGGGAAAGTTCTGAAATCGGATATCCATGTGTGTGCGAAAGCCGCTCGTCTGTGGAAACTATAAGAAGGAAATTTCGCCATGGTACAACAAAACATATTAAATTAACAGCATATAAAGCATTAGTTCCGAGTGGCTCGGGACTAACATCTCAATTTTTTTCTTTTACAAATCAATCAATCAAAACACTAGGAGGGGAGTTGCCTCAGGACAGAAGCCGCCGATATTTCGAACAGAGACTGTTCTTCTTCTGTTCTTCTGAGACTGTTCTTCTTCAACAGTCTCTGTTCGAAATATCGGCGGCTGCTGTCCTGAGGCAACTCCCTTCCTACATCTCTACCGGTTCGCTGGATTTCTACCCATCTACAATCAAAACATTAGTTCCCCTCATTTAGAGTATGCATCTGCAGTCTTGGATCTCTGCACATCCACGCTGTCCGAGAAAAAAAAAAACAAATAAAGAAGACAAAATGCAAAGGTCTGCTGCACGGCTTATCTTGTCTAGGTTTCGGAGGACTTATTCGGTTAATGTTTGTAGCGACAAATAAATTCCGATTCACTTGCACACAAACGCAAGGTAACTACACTAAATCAGAATAGTCAGTTAAATACAAAACGCGTCCGCAAAATGTTCTAGTGTGAGAACTCGGCGCCAAAGAAAAATCAGCAGGTGAATATAAATAAGCGAGGGCCAACGAAATATAACATTTGGACTCCGCGCTGCGTCAAGAAAGTCAGACAAGCTAAGATAGCAAAACATCAAGAAGTCACCAGATGCAATCCACAAAGGGACAAAAGGGAAGAATTGGCTTTCGTCGAGACCTCCTTCTTTCTTTGTAGCTGAGTTGACCTTGGCAACCCAAACATGACGTGAGATCCCTGCATCTCAATAGTCAAGGAGGTCACACGTGTTTTTGGGACTACACAATCCTGCGGAGGAGTGAGTTATTTGTACTAAGGGTAATGGTTACAGCTTCCTCCAGGCTGAGACCCGTATGTTCGTGTGGCGCCACCTACGAGCGAAAAAATCGTGAATCGGAGATGCCGCCTCACTCGTATCCCCTCTTAACCCTTTATCTGGGTTCAAAGTTAACCATGCACCATTGGTGTACATAGTACTCCAAAATGGCTAAATATTTTATTGCATAAGTTCTCTGTTACTGTAATTGAGATGTACTTTTGTAAAGTACTTTTGACTGCCCTGCAAATTGAAACTGGCTTCAGTGTACACTACAAATGCATCACTGAACATTTGACTGAAATATAATAAAAGAGCAGACGCAACGTTTTGTCACTATATCTTTCTTTTTTATCGTCCAGGGATTTAGGAAACAGAGTAGGACTTCCTGCCTTCTGATGTTTTGACGTACTTGATAGAGTTGTAAAACCTGCAACAAACTAAACAAGAGGCGTGTAAACAGTTTTGCCTTTTGCTTTTGAATTTAACAAGCTAGTTATATTTTACCATTTGTTCGCTTTTGTATACTGTTGGTGAAAAGATTACGGGAACAATAATGCTGCAGATCAAACAATGACCTGTCATCTTGATGAAGATGAGAGCATTTCTTCAGGCATGCTAAGTGAAACAAAAGAAATGTACAATGAAGGTTGTACAAAAACAGCAAATCTCAGTCGACTAAAAATTTATATACAGGGTGTCCCAGCTAAGTGTATACACTTTTTTTTTTACAAAGTCCAAAGGCAATCTCTTAATTAACTTGTTAATTATAAAAGCTACAAAGTTGTCCCGATGAGAACATCTGTTCCTTTCGGTCACCTGATATCGTAGCCGTTTCCAGAACAAAAATCCGTTCGATAGATCGCCCGCAAAAAATTCGTGAAGGAACGCCATTTTTTTTCTTTATTCTGTTCATTGCGCGTCTTAGAAAACGCGTCTTTCCTTCATCCCTAATGTGAGAGGGAGAAAGAGCACATTATCGCCTCTCGCGTCCTAGAAAAAGATTAAAAGGAAACAGAACATGCAACCCAAGATAAGGCCAGTTCCGATAGCGTCACCTGATACATTTGTTTTTGTTTTGTTTCCGCAAGTTAAAGGTCATCTTCGACGCATGAGGCGGCACTCTGCTCCTTCCCCCTCTCATGTTGGGGATGAAGGAAATACGCGTCTGCGAAGATGCGCAATGAACAAAATAAAGAAAAAAAATGGCGTTCCTTCACGATTTTTTTGCGGGCGATCTATGGAACGGATTTTTGTTCTGAAAACGGCTACGATATCAGGTGACCGAAATGAACAGATGCTCTCATTGGGACAACTTTGTAGCTTTTATAATTAACAAGTTAATTAATGAAAGTTAATTAAGACATTGCCTTTGGACCTTGCTAACGCCCTCTTAGGGAGTGCCCTTCAGCATATGCTATATATCAATTGATTTCATCTTGGAAAAAGTGTTATATATATTTTTTTAAAATCTGTATACACTTAGCTTGGACACCCTGTATGTGGATGTTACCACATCGTGTAGTTTCCATCCAAAAGTAGGACTAGGCAAGGTTGTTTGGAAGTTGTTGGTAGGTTGTTGGCATGTTGATGTGCTATATCGTTATAGCACATCAATATAGATGAGCGGCAAACACACTAGACAGCGTGATGGCTGCAAACTCAAGTGAAGATTTATTCAACAGAACAAGAAACCGAAAGCATGAGTAGAGAAAGGCAGTGCCCATGCAGTGTATGGTGAGCCACACTGATCTCTGAGAAGGTTGGATCGGAAGAGCAATAAAGAGAAATGACAGTTGCGTCCCAGATAGGGGAACTCTGCAAATTTAGGACCAATATGATGTGGTAATCTTGCATGGCTCACTACAGCTCTGACACACATTGAACAATGCCAGTAGTGTGGCTTCAAAGACAATGAACGTTCGTTGTTTCATTGGGCAGTCAAGTGTAGAGGATGCATCTCTAGAAAATTAATTAGCGTTCCTTAGTCATAAAGTCATACCTACACCTCAACAGGAAGTATTCTTGTACCCTTCAAACAAGCTAGTAGTACTCATCGGTTTCTTCTCCTATTGTTGACGTCATACTAATGTTCTGCACCTGTCCAAAGACTCCAAAAAACTGTCACAAAGTCTGCAACACATAACAAATCTAGTGCTTCCATATGTGGACTTTGTATACCTGCTTTCAGCTATTTCTGTCATGTCAACTTGAGTGCCTGGATCACACACACACGAAGCAGTCTTGCGCCACTTCAACACCGGAAGACCCCTAAAATTAAATTTGTCGATGTTGTGTACGGGACAAGTAGGATAACATAAGTTAAATGGAATACGTCATTGCAATATTATAATTTATACATGTGTGACGCCTGTACGTACCTAAGACGTTGTGTTGAACTCGTCACCTCGGTGAACCAAAATCACTGGGTACTGAGCATCAGTGTGCTTCGTTACGTCTTCGCAATTCGCCTTCTACGGCATATTCGTAGTCATGGGCAGCAAAATGAATTCAGCACACACGACACGACTGCTATATCTAATAACCGAGTGTTTCGAACCACATTCGTTTTCGCGCACTCTCCTGTTGAATCTTGTGGTAGAAAACGCCCGCCGCCGATGGTGAACGAACAACGGCGAGCAGGAGACGCATCGCAACCCGAACACACAACAAGTAATGATAAGCCAGCGGAGGAACCCCAAGTGGAAAACACAGCTATCGTGCAAGTGGGTCCCGGGAATGAAAACAGTACAGCGACACCAACCGCGGAGGACCAACAGCACGGATCGCAAGCGGTACCAACACTACCCAAAAGACCTACTCCGAGAAGGGCCATTATCATCGGCGACTCGAACGTGAAGCGCTTAAACAGATACCTCGGGCAACACTATCACCAACAAGATGTGAAAGTCATCGCCCTGCCGGGAAAAGGCCTAAAATCCGTCCGCGACACGCTGAGCAGAGAGTCATCCCTCAAGGAAGCCGGTGAAAACATATCAATCAGTGTACATGGAGGATTGAATGACATCCTCAACATGAACGACCCTGAAAGTGTCCAGTATGAAATAAGAGCCTTAGCCATGACCTTCCCGGACGCATCCATCCAGATATGCACCGTCCCAGAAGTCACACACATGGGCCGAGACATCCTCCACATGATCCAGCTGTGCAACGACAACCTCCAAGCTCAGTGCAACAATAACGGGCTGGAGTTCGTTGACGGTAGAGGCATCCCGCTTCATTTGGAATGTACCCGTTCATCCAAGTCCACTACTACTCTTTGGTCAGCAACGCAGTTGCCGAAAAGCTAGCTAAACGCACGAATGCTTTTTTAACCAAAGGAAGACGCGTCCTGCGGACCTTTCAGCACAGGATAAAGTATGGACACAACGTCAACCGGTAGCAGCATCTAGCAGCACTAGCAGCAGCTTGAATGTACAGGTACATCCGTTTCAAAAAAGTGAAAACAAACTCGATCAAGAAGATTTCGACCCTAGACTCAAAATCTATAAAGGGAACAGAAACACAGCGGGCCAGAAACATACGGAAGTGGGAGAGACTGTTTACACTTCGTGTTCGGGAACAACTGTCGCTGATGTTGCTTTCCAGTTGACAGCATCAGTTTCCAAATCAGCTTACTGTGGTTGGGAGAATGTAAAGAACTACAACACCAGATTATCCATTTCACACGTCTGTTCAGACACTTGACGATACGGACGCAGTTAGGTGAAAACGCTGCTGTACGCATAGTGATATAGTAATGAATGAAGGCAACAATAATAAGTAAGGTTAGTGGAGATCATAGATGCATCGCGGTGTTCAGGAGCGACTGTTGTTAAACCGAATTGTTAATGGAGTTTCAATTACGCCTATAATGTGCTTTGACCATTTTATTTTATTTTTATTTTTCTTTAATAAACATATCCCCCCATTTTATTTCCTTCCAGTATGTTGGAGATCAGTAAGTGATGGAACACTGGTGGAAAAAATATAGTGGAATAAAAAAGAGAGAAGGGTGCACTAGCATGGGTGGTGAGAGTAAAAAGGGGGGATCAGGGGCCTTGACGTTTCGAGCACCAAGCTCTCCTTCGGACGGGAAACGAATAAAGAAAGGTGTGAGGATGGCGACAGCATGGTCGGCTAGGGGGCCAGCACTTGCACGTGCGGTTGTGAAAGCATGCGCTCCAGTCCTAAGAAAAACAAGGATAAAAAATCCGTCTTCCTTAGACAGGGGTGCTACACTTCCTCTTGTAGCAGAGTTCCACCCCTCCACCCTCCCCTTGCTTAGGCAAATTACATTCAGTGTGTCAGATCTTGCTGCTGCCGGGCATGTCTCTAAACTTGCTGCTATAACCCTTACACAACCTCAGATCCTAAGGCCCCTTTTGGTCCATAGCCGACTGCAGACGCCAGACTGGTTACAGCAAAGTGGTGCATTCCCCTGTGAGGCTCCCGGCTGTTTAAAGTTGCGATTAGATCAGGATTCAATAATCAAACGACAGTCGTCTTATCTACCTTCCTGTCTCTAGTCATCCTGGGGACTCAACGATAGGTTACTTTTCGGTTTGTGATCAGTTTCTTTTTCCTTTGGAGGATCGCGGTGCATGGCGGCACAACCACAAGTCCTGGCCCCCTAGCAGACCATGCCGTCCTCACTCCCTTTCTTTATTCGTTTCCCGTACGAATAAGAGCTTGGTGCTCAAAACGTCCCGGCCCCCGAACCTCCCTTTTTACTCCCACCACCGATGTCAGTACACCCTTCTCTCTTTCTTATTTCACTGTTGTATGTGTACTCAGCAGTTAACTTTTTGTTGTTGGAAAAAGTATAGTGCAGACACCTGACAAGAGTATGAAAAATAATTTTTATGGCCTGTGCTTACTGCTTTGACTCTGCCTCCCGTTGGCTAAAACAGAACTTGACACATGTACAGTTGCTGAAGCTGAAGTGACATCATTATCAGTAAGGAGCACATTCTAAATGTTAATATTGGCTTCACAAGACCCCAATGTCTTTGAAAAATGGCGACAGAAAATCCCACGGAAGGACAGGGAGTACACAGAAAAGGACAAAGTGTGTGAGCAGCACTTCCAAGAGGACGATATTGAACGGTTCTATACCATCTCCCTTAAAGACGGGACTGTGGAAAGGATTGAAAGGACACGGCCCATTTTAAAGCCAAGTGCTATCCCATCCGTGTTTCCTGGTCTTCCATCCTACCTAAGCTCCTCTACGAAAAAGCGAAAAGCCCCAATTGACCGAGATGCAGCTGCAGAGAAAAGTGCAGCAAAGAGGAAGTCGACCACAGCTCTCAAGCCAAGCGATGAGCCAATACCCAGCTGCTCACATGATGATCCTGATTCCGTCAGCTTACGAGACTTTGAGGACATGCCATATACCTTAGGAGACTTTGAGGAAATGCCAGATGATGACGACGACCCAAGGCAAGAAGAACCACTGTCTAATGTGCTCTTGAGTGATGTAAAAAGCATACAGAGGCCAAACAGTTAGTGGGCTGCCGCAGTAGATGTTGACAAAACACTTTGTAGCTTTTGTGTACATAGCGAGGGACTACAACGTGACAAAACGTCTGATAATCACACACCAGCTTGAAGTGAAAGTATTCGTAGAAGATAAGCCTGTGCAACTGCCAAAGCATCTAGTCATCCTTCCCCAGTCTAAACATGACATTGTGGCAATTTTGCAGTGTATGGATGGCCTTCTTCCATGCCCAGGAATACGCTACAGTACGAGGAAAAGCAACAGCTCTAGGCTGAACACCACTGTACATCACTAAGCGGAACAGTGGAATTGCGTACAGATTTTGTTCATTCACAGCCGTTCAGAACAATGTCTTGGCTTCTACACGGAGAAGGATGATAAGGAACCCGGGCCCAAGATATCAAGGTGCTTCTACTGGAGGCAAAACGGCAAACGGAGCCGCGACAGAGCACGCCAAAGCAGCCACGCAAAGAGTGCAAAAAGAGGGAGGCCTGCAAAGCACAGTAAAAGGAATGTAGTTAGGAGCAGGCACTACCTCAGAAAAATGGTAATCATATGCAAGAGCCATAGGACAATGAGCACGACCCCTGTGTATGTTTAATATAAACAGCTCTCTCTCCTCGTTCTTTTTGCCCTGAAGGTACTCAAGCTGAAGCAGAACGTCAACAAAATAAAAGCAAAATGTGCCGAAATGAAGGCCCAGGCTATCGAAGAATTGCTCCGTGACCTTCCTGAAGCACAGAAAGAAGCAGTGAGACAGTGCTTTGATGCTTCAAGGAGAAAGGGCCCTAAGGGACGTCGCTATATAGTAGAATGGATCTCTGAATGCCTTTTGACGAAAATCAAAAGCCCAAAACTCTACAAGCATCTGAGGGCTCGTGAAATCCTTCCCCTGCCTTGTGTAGATACAATCAATGCCTACATCAGCGAGCTTAAAGGCATCTATGGCTTTCAAGATAGCATTTTTGAGTGCATCAGAGTGAAAGCAAGCAGTATGGCCTCAGAAGAAAGGCACGCTATGTTACTCGTTTTTCACGAAGCTAGTTGTGTATTCAAAAAAGTGCCACTGACGATGTGTTACGTGGCATATGTGTTCCAGTGATAACTAACACCATGAACTGGAGCAAACATTTTGCTCAAGCTTCCAATAACTACTGTGATGGTGAAAACTATCCAGCTTTTAGCAGTTCTGCTTGTTATTTCAACTTTGTGACTTAAACCCATTTCTTCCGGTGCTCAGTATGGCTTGGACCACGCCAACTGTAGCAATTGGAGGCTCTAAAATACAGTTTGTTTTGACGTATTCAATGTAAAGTGAAGCAACATCTAAAGATGACTGCCTTGATACAGGGCAACCTACCATAAATTAAAAAGAACAAATAAGTTAGCGACAAAAAGGGAAAAAAATCCTTAACCCAAAAAATTACAGGTGCTTTACTCATGGATGAAATGAAGCTCACCGAGGCTGTTTCAGTTGACCCCCCCCCCCCCCTTAGCTGTTCTACACACTCTACACACCTCTGCGAGTCCCGTAACGGCGGCTTTCCCACAAGGCGCACAGAAAAAGGTATTGCGAGTTAAATAAAATGCATCGCGAGACAAAAGGCGTAGATTGAAAATTGCATGGACACAAGATGGACGTGTTTCGTCATTAAGCTATCCTTGAGCTCTTGTTTCGAAGGTTTTTTTTCGTAACCGGAATAAATAGCGCTAACCAAGGCGTAACTACGGGAGGGGCCGCTGTGCCAGCCTCAGTCAGTTCGCGAGCGCCGCCACACGGCCACAAATATTAGATGAATTAGGTACGAAACTCTCCTAACAGCGCTCGGGGAGAGATCGGCCTCCTTACTTCTACACAGTTGGGAAACTCGGCGCCTGAGGCGGCCCCTTTTCATTGGCTCTCCGCGGGATGTCGCTGACAGCGCTTTGAGATCGAGGTCGCCGGCTTCTCGTATTCGCTGCTTACGGAGCTGCGTCGTATGGAGCGAGTTTTGTTTCGGCAGTTGTGATTTCTTCCTGTATGAAGGTAACGGTGGTGAAGTACCATGCCGACATTCTGTGCTCCCGGTTGCAAAAGCGGCTACAAGTCAGCAGGGGAAACTTCTGTGCCACGGCATTTCTTTAAGCCTACAAACGAGCCCGACGTTCTCAAAGCGTGGGAATGTGCCATTCCACGCAAGAATTTGATGGTTACAGCCAAGACGTACATCTGTGATCTTCACTTTGAGGCAGAGGACATACTGACCCACTACGAGCACGTCACTGAAGGTCAGGTAGTGAGAATTCCGCGAGACAGATGGACACTGAGAAAGGGCGCTGTGCCCCGTCTATTTCCGAACAATCCGTCTTATCTCTCAAAGCCAACCAGCACAAAACGTCGGAAGAAACCGCCAAAAGAACGAGTGAGTAGTACAGTCACTTCCAAACCAGAAAACGAGGAGGACGAGCAAGCGGGGGAAGACGTCGATGTTGACACGAGTAGAGACCCAGGTGCCATGCTCGAATGTCAGTCCTGGTTTGCTGAGATGCAGGCGCGCTCGATGTTTGAATCATGGTCTGTGAAGCATGGCGAAGGATCGATCATCTTTTAGCTGCTGGAAGAGGCCGGTGGCGTAGTGAATGTGAATAAGGCTGTTGTCATTACACAAGACACGACTGTATCTGTAAGCTCACGAGGGAGGCTTGTTCACGTACAGCACCTACCGAGGTTGTTAAGTATGCAGGATGTATGCTCGGTCAGAGTCACCTCACCTACTGTTTGGAAACATGGGGTAGTACATACCACACATATCTAAGGGTACTAATAACGTTACAGAAACACGTGCGGTTAGGATTATAACAGGTACCAATAACCGTTGCCCGTCCAAGGTACTTTTCAATACCCTGCAGTTTCTTACTTTGGAGCAGTTAGTGGTTCAACGATGGGCTCAAATAATGAATAACGTAATCAGAACCAACATTCCAATTGACGTTTCCAGCTTGCAGAAACCGCGTAGACCAACTAGGAGGCAAACAGATAAAAAGCTTATCATTTCAAGTGCTAAAAATGTCTATGGTACCAGGACTCTTCAGCATTTGGGAGTGCGCATTTGGAACCAGTTGCCGTTAGAAGTAAGAAACACCCAGCTGTTCTCAAATTCATTACAGGACTTCATTCTGTCGGAGGATCGAATACATATATGGTAAATCCGTAATATGCCGATTACAACGAATGGTTGCTCTATTTTACAGTGACTGTATTTTGTGGCTATGTGCTGTATTTTGTGGTTATGTGCTGTACTTTACAGTGATTTTTCTAGACATTTCTTTCTTTCTTTTTTGCTGTCACTGTTGCCAATGTCATTGATGAACGTCTTTAGTGGACCCATCACTAGCCTCTGCTAAGGGACCACTCAGTTTTTGTGACTTTTTACCTTGAAGAAAAGATCAAATCAAATCAAATCAAGAATTATACCAAGGCCAGATGGAAAAAAAAGCCAACATGGGAACAGGGTAAAGGACGACCCTATTCAAGAATCCCGCGAAGAAATGGCACAGCCAAACGCCTCGGCTCTCCCAAGCGTCTCGGCGCCGACAGCGGCGCACCCACTGGGCGCACCTCAATAGTTTCGGTTTTAGAGTTGGCAGACGCTGGCCGAAGTTCTGGCAGTCTGTCAGAACGCTTGACACCAAGGAAGAGGAAGGTGAATGCCACTTTCGGTGAGTGAAATCCCTCCAACTATTTCGATACTTCGGCGGAGTGGTGGAAGATTTCTTTGAGCAATATTGTGACTATGTAGTTCATTTGCCCTACGAGGGTGCGACATTAGAAAATCCCAGAAGCTCCGTATGGCTCTGACATTCTTTCTTCGTGTCCGTGCTCATTGCTGATCTGCTACTAAGGTTTGGTGTTTCCACCCTTGGGCAGGTACGCTAAAGATTTGACGACCTAAAGAAAACCCAGTTCGGAACTCTTTTACGTACAACGTTGCAACAAATAAATCAACGTGTCGTATTGGTGGTTGTGGGACAACCATAGCAGGAAATCATGCAGCCAACTTGGAGCGGCACATGTAGCGTCACCATAAAGATGAGTACGCTGAACTTCAAGCACAAAAGGCCAACAGCAACGAGCGCGGTGGAAGCGACGTGAAAGGCGCTGCGCCGGCAAAGCGGATTGATCACATGCAGGGATTGTCTGCCAACGTCCAAATTCAAGAAAATGATGTGATCCAAGAATGTGTTGAAATGGTCACAAAAAATGGGCGGCCTTTTGCAGCGGTTGAGGACTCTGGTTTCAGAAAAATTCTGGATCCAATTCTGAAAGCATTTGGTGGAAAACTTCGAATTAACGCGGAAATGATTAAAAACTGTGTCACTCAAGAAGCTAGTGATGCTAGAAAGGTTCTTGCGCATAAGCTACAGGATCGGCTGATATCCCTAAAAATAGACTGCGCAAACCGTCTTGGGAGTGAATGTCCAGTACATAGAGGACGGAAAATTGGTGCTCCAGACACTTGCAATGAGAGAGCTTTTAGAACGCCACACTGGGAAATACCTGAAGTCGGAGGTCTTGGATGTGCTGTCCATGTACGGAGTTCGAGCCGTGCAGGTATACAGCATAACGACCGACAATGGTGCCAACATGATCAAGGCTGTCGAGCTTCTGAGAGAGGAGGAGCTTGAAGAGACCGCTCTACTAGCAAATGATGACGAGGAAGAAGATTCTGCACAAACAGGGGATTACTTAAGCGATCTTGACCAAGCTGGGTCTGCGAATAGCGATGAGCCACTAGTACAAGGCGTGAGGTGTGCCGCACACACGTTACAGCTGGCTGTTCACGACGCTTTGAAAAATGAAGAGGCCCAAGAAACAGTTGGAAAGTGCCGCGCGCTCACAAAACTGCTGCGGACGCAGACAATGATGTCCTTGATCCGAAAACTGCAACTGAAGAAGCCGGTCATTGACACCCCGACCCGATGGATGTCAACGTCGCGAATGATAAGACGGTTGTTGGAACTAAGGGAATAAGACGGTTGTTGGAACTATGCGACGACTTGCTCACTCAGCCCAACTCGTTCACATCGGATGACTGGACTAACGCAGAATGTATTATCCATGCGCTGGCTCCAGCAGAAGAGGCAACCAAGCGTCTACAAAGCGAGCAGCTTTTAATGGGAGATTTCCTGGGAGTGTGGCTGAAATGCCGCATTGAATCTGCTAAGATGGCAACACCGCTGGCTACTGCGCTGGCATCGTCCATGGATAAACGTCAAAAGACCTTGTTGAAAAACGACATCTTCTGCTCTGCGGTATTCCTTGATTCTCGGTACCGAGTCCTGTTAACGGATATCGAGAAAGAAAGGGCAAAGCAGCGTCTCTGTAGCGTTTGGAGCACTATGAAGCGGGTAGTTCAGGATTCATCTGGAGCACCAGCGGAAGCGTCTGATACGCCACAGCCAGGAACTTCCCATTCCGACGAGCTTGAGGTTTTCCTGAACGAGCAGGAACAGTCAGCTGCCGTGGGTTGACGTTCCCTGACAAGTGAGACGAAGAAGCTTATGCACCTTCTGGAGCTGTTCTCGTGCGAGGCGCGCATCAAGAAGGAGGTAAACATTCTAGAATACTGGAAAAGAGTTTAAAACGCCACAACTCTTTCAGTTAGCTGGAGTCGCGCTGGCTGTTCCTGCAACGCAAGTAAGCGTCGAAAGAGCTTTCTCTGGACTGAGATACATCCTGTCTCCACAAAGAGGATGTCTTTGCACGGACACACTAGATGATATCATGCTTTTGCTGTCACTGAGAGTGTAAGCACAGTGTATGGCTACACGTTGATATTGTGCTACTAAGTATAAGGTATATTTCAGGCTCTGGTCAGTAGTTACACGAACATTTCACTTATAGACGATGTGTTGTCGTTATTCTTTCGGTGTATGGCTTCATGTTTATTTTTATTTTTCGCAATTTAAATCACATCCTGTTGGTGGAAAAACAAGAATAAATGCATGAAAAACGTAATTGAGAGACCTTGTATCATTTTAAGTCCTGACTATAATTCTGCAGTATATTTGATCAGCGAACCGGTTCCGAGCCGGTTTATTGCCTCCGAACCGGTTAATCGAACCGGTATATGTGAAATCCGGAACTGAACCGGAACCTAACCGTTACAGCCGACCCGAACCCGAACCTGAACCGGAAAACGTTTCGGTTCGACGCTCTGTGGTAAAGCATGGCTTCAACACGCACAGAGACCGTGTATGTTTGCTGCATTACCTTCTCCTGAAATAATAACGACATAGCTAATTTCTAACAATGTACTATTATTGCGCAGGCTACTTGGGAACATGTCGCAACAATGTGGATGCTTGACAACGATGCAGTCACCTTGAAAGTGGCACCTAAGCTGACGAGATCCCACATATATCCCAATGGATTTGAGAAAATGAGGGTCAATCTTGCCTTCAACGTTTTCAGTGCTGCAGTTGTGCACGGCATGAACCTTTATATAAGGAACAAATCGAGGTACAGTATCCCAACCTGGAGCCAACAAGGACCTTCGTCGATATGATGGCTCAGATAATTCAAGCCATGACATTGAGGTTCCCGGCAGAAGCCTTGAAGTACGTGTGCTTAAAGGGACTCTGACCAGAAACTGTGGGAGCTCTTTCGTACCTGTAGTCGATAAAGCACCCAACAAGGACTCTCCATGCGAAAATTCACGCATTAAAACCCCACGGTTTCTCTAAACTCGAATTTTAAACATTCGACTTCATCCGAGTGCAGCACGCCTAGCGTCAAACCGAGAAAACATACGTTTATATAGAATATCCACCCCGGTCCACCATCAAGATGACGTCAACACGGGGGCCACTCGCAACACCCACAATTGGCTCAAACGCGTCACGTGGTCACGCAATATCTGTCAATTTCCTTCATGAAATGGCATTTCTACGTTAATATGTTTTTGTTACAGAGCCTCAAAAAGAAAAATATACCCTGCATTTATCACCTGCAACAGTTTCTACGATTTTCTTTTCAATCTGTACACGGCGTTCGATATATGCTTCCGTATCCGGTCAGCTGTAATGGATGCCGTATACCGAGCTTGCGAACTGCGAACTTGTGTGACTCCCGGTTCATCCTCTTTGTTCGGGTCATTGGGTTGGTGTTGGAGTTGGTCACCATATTCTGAACGTTTCACCTATCGTTGCGGTGTACTGTTTTTGATCTGCTGCGAAGCGACGAAGCGACGAATCGCAACGGCAGTCACTCGCCTCAGCGAACTTCTGTCTGCTGCATCTCAAAGGAGCATGGGGACCTGATGATACCTTCAACTAAAGAAACCAAATGTGCTCTCGTGTGGTCCTGACGGAAAAGTAGTATCAACAAGGTTAGCACATTTATTTTTCAGTTCCAAGTCTACGTACTGAAAACCATGCAGGTGCAGTCGATCATTCTCGTAGCTGTTGTGTAACGCGTATGCTTTCTTACATATCCCATAGAACCCTCCACTTTTTCGACCAAGTTATCGTTATGAGATCCTTCTGATGGCTTCTTACTAGGCTATGCCGCTCCGAAGCATTGAGATGACGAAGCGTCGTGCTAGCTGCACCTCTGCCTTCGAAAGATGAATCAGTCGTTCCACACTGTGCTTACTGGCTTTGTGTAGTGTCTGGCATATCCGACAGACTTGGACTGCCTTTTTCAAGAAAGTTTGAAATGTAAGTATGTGTATATTGGTTTCACATATCCACCACATATTGAGCGTGTGTATGATTGTACTTTATATGCTACAGCGTATCAGCGTACATTATTATTCAACACGTAGTGTGGCAAACTCGACGTCAGTCACACAAAGCCAACAATTGCCTTTTCTTCAATTGCTTATTTTTATCATATCATGTTTTTGTCTATATCTCAATTTACCAACCAACAAAGTATATTATTTTAGTATAATCGTCTGATATTTAACAAGTCACAGTTTTACCATGGTTTTGGCACACTATAGCCCGAGTTGCTTATGCGTCATTAAATTGAATCATCGTCATCTTCAACTGCCATTATTCAATTGAAGTGCCAGGTGGATATAATGATATGGCAAGATATATTTTTTTGCTGTCATCCTGGAATTGCTCATTTCAGAAGAATAGTCACCGTGAAGTTTGTTTTCGTTTTCAGAAACATTAAGAGGACTAAAACCAAAAACTTTTCTTTCAGAGCATCCCTTATGCACCTGCATTTCAATTCCAATCTGTATTACAGAATGACAGACCACTCAACAGAGATGAACATCTGAAAGTGAAAGAGCTGGAATGAAGATACGTTAATCTGTGTCAAAGGTTCTTAGTATGTGTGCGAGTCGAGGACATAGGTCTCAAGCTTATTCCTGTCTTCAGAAGAGGTGACAACTATGCTCCTTCTATCTATTAACCAGCTCCACTTTTTAGGGTTCCCTGTAAACTAATGGAGCACATCATGTACTACCACGTTGTCAACCAAGTTGACTCTGTCAATTTCTTTTTTTTAAATTCCAGCATGGCTTTAGAAAAGGGTATTCAGGCAAAACTAACGTAGTGGAATTCGTTTGTGGCGGCCCGTGTGTGATGACGAAGACGTGCCTCTGCTGCCACGCGCTACGGCGCTGGCACGGCAGTTCTACCGGCACCGTCCTAGCGTGAGGCCACGTCCATCTGCCCGCTGGGACATTCCATCATCGCCGGTCAGGACTCATGTAGAGGGACACCACCTCCTCTACATTTGGTGACCCGAACAACGAACACCATGTTCGGCAGAATTCGGCCAAGCACCATCCCAAATTACTGCAAGCCCACCTCCGAAGGTACGGTGCAACGTTCTACCGAGGAACCGCTAGGCTACGACGTCAATTCACCGCGGCTCTACTCATCGCAACGCCCGGCCGCGAAACACCGTGGTTGTACCCATCTACCCAGCTCACGTCGCAATGGTCCCACACTCCACGTCACGTCGCCACACGCTTCGTGATGGCACTCCTCGGGCTTCCACCAGCGGCACCTTCCCGAGCATCACGCTCCTGTACCGGTCGCGGTACGCCGCTGTCGACCGCCCCACACGCATCCGCTACGCTTGCGGTCCAAGAACCCTGCCCGCCTCGCCTTCCCACCAGGCTTCCATACAAGACACTGGCAGCTCGTCCAGATGCGGTCAAGAGGCTCCGGGACCAACGTTCCACCGGGGACACGCACGGAGGCCACAGTGAGTTTTACTCCCGGTCTCCACGTGCTTCACGATGGTCCTCCCCCGCACTCTCCGTGGTGACAACACTACGAGCTCAACGCTCACGAACACGTCGCGGTTCTGTCGCCCCACTCTCTTATCACTTCGGCCTACATGCATGCTCTCCGCTTTGGCCCGCCGCTGGAACCCTCCCGGCCAGTTCTTGTCCGCACCGTTCAGCCCGCCACTTCTGCCCACTCATCACAAGACGCAAGACCAGCCGTCCCTGTACTGCGTGTCGCCCGTCTTCCTCCTCTTCCTGTATCGACGCGGAATCTCAACCGCCAGCTCTACACCGCTCCGCGTCTGAGGGGGGGAGTGATGTGGCGGCCCGTGTGTGATGACAAAGACGTGCCTCTGCTTCCACGCGCTACGGCGCTGGCACGGCAGTTCTACCGGCACCGTCCTAGCGTGAGGCCACGTCCATCTGCCCGCTGGGACATTCCATCATCGCCGGTCAGGACTCATGTAGAGGGACACCACCTCCTCTACATTTGGTGACCCGAACAACGAACACCATGTTCGGCATAATTCGGCCAAGCACCATCCCAAATTACTGCAAGCCCACCTCCGAAGGTACGGTGCAACGTTCTACCGAGGAACCGCTAGGCTACGACGTCAATTCACCGCGGCTCTACTCATCGCAACGCCCGGCCGCGAAACACCGTGGTTGTACCCATCTACCCAGCTCACGTCGCAATGGTCCCACACTCCACATCACGTCGCCACACGCTTCGTGATGGCACTCCTCGGGCTTCCACCAGCGGCACCTTCCCGAGCATCACGCTCCTGTACCGGTCGCGGTACGCTGCTGTCGACCGCCCCACACGCATCCGCTACGCTTGCGGTCCAAGAACCCTGCCCGCCTCGCCTTCCCACCAGGCTTCCATACAAGACACTGGCAGCTCGTCCAGATGCGGTCAAGAGGCTCCGGGACCAACGTTCCACCGGGGACACGCACGGAGGCCACAGTGAGTTTTACTCCCGGTCTCCACGTGCTTCACGATGGTCCTCCCCCGCACTCTCCGTGGTGACAACACTACGAGCTCAACGCTCACGAACACGTCGCGGTTCTGTCGCCCCACTCTCTTATCACTTCGGCCTACATGCATGCTCTCCGCTTTGGCCCGCCGCTGGAACCCTCCCGGCCAGTTCTTGTCCGCACCGTTCAGCCCGCCACTTCTGCCCACTCATCACAAGACGCAAGACCAGCCGTCCCTGTACTGCGTGTCGCCCGTCTTCCTCCTCTTCCTGTATCGACGCGGAATCTCAACCGCCAGCTCTACACCGCTCCGCGTCTGAGGGGGGGAGTGATGTGGCGGCCCGTGTGTGATGACGAAGACGTGCCTCTGCTGCCACGCGCTACGGCGCTGGCACGGCAGTTCTACCTGCACCGTCCTAGCGTGAGGCCACGTCCATCTGCCCGCTGGGACATTCCATCATCGCCGGTCAGGACTCATGTAGAGGGACACCACCTCCTCTACACGTTCACAGCATTTCAAACTGTCTTGATTTCTGGGTCCATGTAGATGTAGTATTCTTTTTATTTTGTAAGGGCTTTTGACACTGTGCTCTACGCTCGCGTGTTGGCCAAAGTAGCCTAATTAAAATTTGATCCTGCTACCTGGATATGCAGTTTCTCAACTAACCGTAACTGTGGCGACATCTCGTGAGGAGAACCTATCATATCGCCACCATGCAGCATTTGTTATATTACAATCGCTTCACATTTTAATCTAGTCAAAAGCAAGGCCTTTTGGTGATCGGTCTTGTATAATTACGTGCCCCTCCGTTATGTAACACCACACTGGGTTCTTCAACCTATGAGAGAGAAATAAATATATTGCCAAGTAAATTGTCTACAAGGCTCGTTATTCCATTTCGCCACACTACCACAAGCAATTGTTAGAGTAGTGGCCCAGGGTATGAAGCTCGCCACTAATCATCATTCAAACAAAGTTCATAATGTAAAATGCTTTACTCAGAACACTGGCTTAACACAACAATTAAGAATAAAGAGAGTAAACGTTTCATTGCCTATCCAGGTGGCATCATCCCTCCAACAGAGAACAATCAAAAACAACATCAAAGGAGTCAAATCGGTGGTCCGCATTCCTTTCATCCAATGTATTTCATACGCTATTTGGAGGGCACTGTGCACATCAGGCATTTTGACTGTGCATATCAAGTTGAGTGCATAGAATCTGATGCAACCTACATTGGCGAGATAGACAAAAGACTCGGGACAAGACTAAAAGAGCCAGTTGCCAGGGCTACTAATGCTTAGCTTAACTAAACAGGACCGAATCAGTCTACCACTGCTGTCCTAGGGGACATATATTTTGATGGTGCAGTAACCTTTGCTCATGACTAGCGATGGGACCCTAGAAAGTTCTTAGAATCCTGCTTTATCAGGCTTAATGCTTCAGCCTGTAATACATACCGTGGCCCCCTATCGGGTGTGTAAGATTCCCTCTTAGATAGGCTGATGTGCTCATCTTTGGCCTCTGTTGTACTGATGATGCCACCCGGATAGGCGACAAAACGTTTACGCTCTGTTTTTATTCGTTGTGTTGAGCGGTGTTTGCAGTAAAGGACGCTACATTATGAGGTTGTCACCCGGCTTTTGGAATATATTTTCAAATAAAGTCGTTGTTTTACAAAGCTCAATACATTGCAGAAATCATTCTTGTTCCCTATTGTTTTGGGGGTGCCATTCTAGCAGTCACATGAAGCACTGAAGGGCCAATTTAAAAAGTAAAGGCAGTCTGATTTATGTTCTTGCCGACATGGCACAGCGTATGTACGAGGTAGCTCCATTTCAGAAGCCTGAGAACACTCAAAGCAATTAGTGTGCTAGCATCAGATATGGTGTACAGCATTACATATTTGCTTTTGCTAGGGCAACTAAGAAGGGTGGATAGAAAGGCAGTTACAACCTGTTTCCACAAAAGACACTCAGATTCATTAGCAATTTCCTCTAAGAGAGCCAAGGCTTTTTCTAGATTACTAGAACATGGGTACCTGGTTATAAATAACAAGAATTCATCTACCAGAAGTCAGTGTTTCACACACCCTGCTTTCCATCAACACTATTAAAAGGTGTGACCCCCAAACCTGCACAAAATTCCTGGAGAGTCTTTACTGGACACTGTTGCTGTCCCTCTCACCAGGTGCTCTCTATGAACCCGATTCACAGTTCTGGATGCACTGCCTGAGCTAACTTCAGCATGCTTTCTCAACACGAATGGTAACTGCTATGAGGAGTGTTGTACTTACTGAAAGCAACATGAAATGCTGTACCTTGACAGGTAACGTTGATATCCTTCTTAAGACCGTAGAGAGATGTTCCTTGCTCCCTTTCTTCCAAATCTTACTATCAGACGCAAGCCCACTTGCCACCAAGTCAATGAGATGTGCCTCACAGTCAGTGCAATCAAGGGAATCAATCACTGAGGCTCAGAAAAGCTGTTTTCCATCGGGATCTGATCCAGCACTGAGCCGTGAGTAGCCCCGTGAAAGTACCAGGGTTTCTTCGAATTTTAGATGTGCCAGCATTTGTTTTCCTCCCCCCCTTCTTTTTATGTAGTAGCTGATTACTTTAGCCTTGTACTGCTTTGGAGATTGTGGAGATGATGTAAGAGGTGGAACTAGGCTTTATGCAAAATGAGGCAAAGTGTGACTATGTACAAATCTTCTGAGAATGTCTATGTATCATTCACACAAAGAGAGGATACGTGTTACATCTTTTTCCGGTTTTGATATTTATTTATTTATGAATATGTCTCAAAGGCCATTGCTAGCATTACATGAGGGGGGACATCAACATGGGTCACTTAACAAATACGGAAGTTACAAGGAACATACATATTTGGAAGACAAGACTCTATTTTTTGTTTGTTCATCAGTCTTGCTCAAGAAATTGTTCACTGTAGCAATGGTACACAATGTCACGAAAGGAGTGCTCATCTATCGTTCCGCAAGACTCATTAAAAAGGACTAGTGTTGTGTTTCAACACAACATGTTGAACTCATGAACCATGCATCATCCTGAGAGCTATAGATCATCCTAAATACAGATGCTGAATTATTTTAAATGTGATAGACGAGCTGTGCGAAGAGGTACCCCCAGTTAGGATCTTGGGTACTTGAAGCCTGTGGCATTTTCTGTGGGAAAGGCTTGCCAGACCCTCTTCACTGCACAGGCTGGGATGACCATGATCTTGTTTTTTCCAAGCTTGTGCCATACTCACCTTGCAAACTGGCGATACGCAGTGTATCTGCATCGTCTACACAGATGTACATAAAATATAGTTTAGGCAAATAGGTAACCGGTTACAGTACAGTGTGTGTGCATTGTCATTTGTACATGTACCTGAGAGTAACTGCAGTTTACCTGCCCACACCTTGTACATTACTACACATGCTGTGTTCTTTTAGAACCCAAAATTGTTTTGCTTTTCACTGAATCGACAATTAAGAACACTCAATATCGCTAAAAACCTACGCTAAAACCTTATGCACAGGGCAATACATAAAAAACGTGGCTCAGGACACAGCACACTGACAATTACAAAACTGCCTATATTGGTTTTCTCCAGTTCAGAGTCGTGTACTGTATAGCCTTTTTATGTGCTGCGCCCTGTACTGGAGTTTTTAACGACTCTATTGCAGGACCAAACCCGGTTTGGACGCCCAAATTTTAACATCGTTCGACAAGGACACATGTGACTTACTTGTGAATACAGTCGCTCATAGGTTCGCGCTGCCCACGGAGTTCAATATGCGACCTTCAGGACAGTCATATTGAAGAATAGAAGTTGGAAATCTTTGTGGGTTGTAATGCACTCATACTGCAGTCATTCGGCAGTGTTTTCGAGCTCCTTGCAGCACAAGCATTCGATCTCCTTCGGCATTATGACACACCAGCACCATGAACAGCAAGTGCGCATTAGATATCAGAACACGAAATTTCTGAGAACGTTTACATGTTCGATCACAGTGTGCGTTAAAAAGCTCATCGCTTACCTGAAGACAGTCGACTCATGCTGTTTGCTTCATCTGTAACTGATGTTCGTAGAGCTCTAACTTCGTCTCGCATTCGCGGCATCGGCGACGTTTCGAAAGCCTACCGAGCTGTTCAGCACGCAGAATTTTCTTCTCGATGTCTCGATCGCAGAAAGGTCAGAAAGAAGTTCCGGGCTCGAAGTCTCCGCATTTCTGCCTTCGACGTCCATATTGAAGATCGCTTTCCGGACGGATGCCGGCGCTCTCACAAACTCACTAACAACAGAACTTCCGGTCCGGGCGCCCAATGAAACGTGGCCCTCGTGACTTCGTCACACACACGGAAATTGGCGGATGTCCACTGCAAAGAGGCTAGATTTCGGCCCCGATTGCGCGAGTTGAGGGGGAAAAGCGAAGCCGGTTTTCAGCTCCCTGTTTGGCAAACTTTGCCTCCGCGCACAGCCAAAATATTTCGCGTGTGGCTTGGAGGCATATTATACCTTCGTAATAGATGCAAACGAAATATTTGTCGAACTTCTGGTCAGAGTCCCTTTAAAATCGTCAGGAGGAAATGAAATTTCTCGAAGCCGCCAACGGCTGTCCCATCCCCACATACGGCGAGCGCTTGGGTACCCTTGACCTTGGTCTCCGTCGAAACTTTCGATGGGTGTTTCTTGTTGCCCAGGTTAAGCATCCCATCATTGGCGCCGATTTTTTGGCACATTTTTGCCTTCTCGTCGATATGAACAGACGCCGCCTTTTGGACACTCAGACGAACCTTACAGTGTATGGCATTCAGTCTTCTCCATCTCTGCTAAGTCCCGTACTGGTCCGCCCAGCTCCCAAATCTAGATTTGAAGCTATCGTCCGAAGTTTCCCAAACCTCGCGCCGTCCCCCAACACCGAACGCCCAGTCAAGCACGACGTCCAGCATTACATTGCTACGACAGGGCCTCCGGTATACGCTCGAGCTCGCCGCCTCGCTCCTGAGAAGCTTCGCGTCGCTCGGCAGGAATTTCAACATATGCTGGACCGTGGACTGATTCGACCGTCATCCAGCACTTGGGCATCTCCACTCCACCTCGTTCCGAAAAAGACCGGAGATTGGCGCCCGTGTGGCGATTATAGAGCCCTGAACAAAGTAACCATCCCAGACCGTTACCCGCTGCCCAATCTCCGAGACTTTGCAGCCAACCTACATGGTGCAACCTGCTTCTCAAAAATCGATCTTGTGCGCGCGTATCATCAAATCCCTGTAGCTCCCGAAGACATCCCAAAAACGGCGATCATCACCCCATTTGGGCTATTTGAGTTCGTTCGCATGCCATTCGGTCTCCGCAACGCCGCCCAATCATTTCAGCGTTTTGTCTACCAAGTACTTCGCGGCCTGGATTTCTGCTTCGCATATTTGGACGACATTCTCATCGCAAGCACATCCGAAGCAGAGCATGAACAGCACCTCCGGTTGCTCTGCGAACGACTCGACGCTCATGGCATTGTCATTAACATTTCCAAGAGTAAATTTGCAGTCTCACAACTCGACTTTCTCGGCCACCACGTCGACAGGCACGGTATCACCCCTCTCCAGTGCAAAGTGTAAGCCATCCAGAAGTTCCCCGCCCCAACCAACCTTTGGCAGCTGCGGGAATTTCTAGGGCTGGTAAATTTTTACCGCCGGTTTATTCCTGGATGTGCGCAGATTTTACAGCCATTGCACGACCTTCTCCGCCACAAACGCGCGGCAGCCCCTACTTTCACCTGGACGGACTCTGCCGCCGCTGCATTCGCTGAACTCAAGGACAAGCTATCTCGTGCCACGCTTCTCGTCCACCCGAAACCGGACGCTCCCACAAGCATCATGGTTGATGCGTCGAACACCGCTGTAGGCGCTGTCCTGCAACAACACCTAGAAGGTCAATGGTCCCCGCTCGAGTTCTTCTCTAAATCACTATCACCAAGACAAGTCCGCTACAGTACCTTCGGCAGGGAACTCCTCGCTATCTACCTCGCCATCAAGCAGTTCAGATTTTTCGTTGAAGGCCGCCCATTTTTCGTGCTCACAGATCACAAACCGCTCACCTTCGCTCTGTCAACTAATGCAGTTGGTTACTCTCCTCGTGAACTCCGACAACTCGCCTTTATTTCCGAGTTCACTTCAGACATCCGTCACGTTCATGGACGGGACAATGCTGTCGCCGACGCTCTCTCTCGCGTCCACATCAACAGCCTCCACGTTCCTGGCCTCCTCCGAGTCGATTTCGCTGTCATGGCTCCCCATCAGGAATGTCAGGAGCTCGCTGACCTACGTTCGTCATCCTCCTTACGTTCCGAAGAACGTTCTGTCCCATATTAAGACACCCGTCTCGTCTGCGACACGTCCACCGGCTCTCCACGACCATTTGTCCCGCACAAGTTCCGTCGTCTCATTTTCGACGCCCTTCATGGTCTGTCTCACCCAGGAGTTCGGGCCACTCAAAAGCTCATCACCGCACGATTTGTTTGGTCCAAGATGAACGCCGACATCAGAGCCTGGACACGAGCATGTATTCACTGTCAGCAAACGAAAATTCAGCGCCACACCACCACACCTGTGTCAAACATACCGCTTCCCACACGTCGTTTTGACCACATTCATCTGGACCTTGTGGGCCCCCTACCACCATCCAACGGGTTCACGTACCTCCTTACTTGCGTACACAGGTTCACCCGTTGGCCCGAAGCGTTCCCCATACAGGACATCACTGCAGCAGTCGTCGCTCAAGCTTTCGTCGCCGGTTGGATAGCGCGTTTTGGCGTCCCCACCACCATCATTACAGATCGCGGACGTCAGTTCGAGTCTCGCCTATTCGCCGACCTCATGAAGACCCTAGGAATAACTCGAGTACGCACGACTGCCTACCACCCTGCAGCCAACGGGATGGTGGAACGTTTTCACCGTCAGTTGAAAACCTCTCTCCGCGCACACCACTCAACTCGTTGGACCGAGACCTTGCCAATGGTCCTCCTTGGTATTCGGTCCGCCTTGAAGACCGACCTCCAATGCTCGTCAGCCGAATTAGTATACGGTGACACCATACGTTTACCCGGAGAATTCTTCCAAAGCTCTTCACCGCGACTCTGCACCGGCCTTCCCGACCCGCAGCAGTACGCCGAGGCCCTCCGTGACACCATGTCCAAACTACGCCCTGTACCCCCCCGGACACCACCTGCCACCCACGTTTTCGTCAGTCAAGACCTGAAGACGTGCACCCATGTCTTTGTGCGCCGCGATGCCTTCCGGAAGCCCCTCGATCCTCGC
Source organism: Ornithodoros turicata (assembly GCF_037126465.1). Lineage (NCBI taxonomy): Eukaryota > Metazoa > Arthropoda > Arachnida > Ixodida > Argasidae > Ornithodoros > Ornithodoros turicata. The sequence goes on along the minus strand of NC_088203.1, from coordinate 74,454,310 downwards.
TACGATGGCCCTTACCTCGTCGTCAAGCGTAACATCAAGACATACGTCGTCGACGTCGGACGCCGTCACGACGTCATCGCTATCGACAGGCTGAAGCCAGCTTACATCGCAGACCCACCACCTCTGGCTACTGTGACCTCGTCAGCCCCTCTGCACCACCCCGTTCCCCCTGCCGCTCCCACCCTACCATGCAAATCCAGGCGACCTCACGTGCACTGGTCGACCCACCTGGTGACCAGCCACTTTTACCCCAAGGACTCGGTCCAGTCAAGGGGGGAGCCATGTCGTGACGACGATGCCTACGCAACGCGGCCAGCCTCATCAACATCGCTACCGCGCGCCACGCTCGGTAATCAGTTCCGTTGAGCGCACAGTCTAGACCAGCCGGTCGCGCTGATCGCGAAATAAAACCGCTCTCCTCTTACGTCGGCCAGGCCTCATTCTTCTCCCTCATGTGTATTTTCAGGCGGGGCAGTGCTAAAGAAGCTGAGCTTGACATGGTCCTAACTTTCCTGGATGAGTGGGAGGCACACGCAAAGGGACTTGGCTTCCTCAGCAAGAGTATTGCAGATGGCCTACGTGTCACAATTCATTCAACAAAGGACCTTTTGATTTACCTTACTGAAAAGGTCAGGTTCAGTTACCTGATGACCAGTCACCTCAGTCAAGACTGCCGGGAACGATCTTTTGGCATTGTGCGACAGGCCAGTGGCGCAAATGATCACCCAACTCCTGCGCAATTTCTCATCATCATCAGGTATTCCTATAGGTCTCTGCGTTATTGAGCCATAGAAGCAACCCGGAGGGAACTTGCTGATGAAATTGTGATGATACTTTGCTGCCTGCAGGTGCATCAGTTTCTACAGCTTAGCTAAGAGCCCAAAGGATGCAAACGTGTCGCAGGGTCTTTTGGAGTCCCTACTCTCCGTGGAACGGCTACTACACGAACAAGAAAATGAGGACGAGGATCCCACCGTGGAAGACAGCGAATTTCCCACTGAAACAGCAGAAGTGGTTAGGGACCATGCTGGATATGCAGGACAATGCAGTGATGCACGTTTAGTGTATTACATTGCAGTATACGTGTCCAGGAAACGTGTGCTTTCAACAAACTGCCAAGAATGCAAGAACGCCTGTATTGTGACAAGGGAATGTGCCTCAGAGGAACTGGCTGCAGAAGCCTGTAAACAGTGGGACATGGGTGGACTGCTATACCCATCTCCATCACTGTATGCTCTAATTGTGACACTAGAAAACAGGATAACGCATTCGTTTAGCACCACGCGGCTGCACGCTAAAGCCGTTACTGATATATTGCTGCTTATAGGCAATTTTCTGCAGATTGGTTGTGACATGCACTCTCCTGAACTCACCAAGTCAGTTTCACGTTTTTTTCTGCATCACACGAATACATTTTTTCCTTCAAGGTACCGTAAAGCAGCATCGATCAAATGTCATTTAGTGTGGCTATTCGATAGTCCAAGCCACCAGGACAAAAACTGCGCAGGTTTCATTCCAATCGACGGTGGAATTAATTAGAAAATTACAATTAAAGATTACGGACAACACTGTATTAGGTATTCGAAATGAATCCGTACTCCTGCCACATACGGCGGCAACCACATTGCGTGCGTATAACACTGGGCCCGACATAGCAATCCACCATAAAATCCGCCCTTGCAATCCACACAACGATCCACATCTGAGGATAAACGGATAAGCAAACTGAAATGAAATGCTGAGCCGTTGAAAAAAATGTGACAGACGTTAAAGAAGTCAGACAGCGTCGGGACTTGTTTGTTCACAGAGGTTCACAGAGAGAGTTTGTTCTTTCGAAAGGGGCCGCGAACAGAAAGAGTGCGCAGGCGCAGCAGCAGTGCCGGATTTACTGTGGTGGGGGCCCCGGGTCACTGTGCTGTGGGGCTCCCTCGTGTATTCTATGTCTATCCAATGTGTTATTCGGGGTCGATATGCGTGGACGCAGGACAGATTCTTACCAAGTTTCCGTTTCAGGGACGCGTTTCAGGCATGCAAAACAGATTTCCCTTGGACAAGACCTTTACTGGTGGGGGCCTTTGTGGTGGGGGCACCGGGGCAAGTGCCCCGTCTGCCCTCCCCTAAATCCGGCACTGCGCAGCAGAGAAGTAGAGAGAACCTCCATCGAACAGCGGCCAGCGCTGGGTTACTTCGCAAAAAACAGTTAACAGGGGTTTCAGAATGCATAAGTAAACAGGGAAACTAATAATATGGTCCATGACTTGAAAACCCGAGACGAGGTATGGACAAAATTGTTTGTCTGTTTTTGTCCCTACCTCGTCTCGGGTTTTCAAGTCATGGAACGGCACCTCCAGCTCGCTTGCTACCTAACTTTCCTTTCGTAATAATATGGTTACTAAAATAACGAATGAATTAAAACCGGAGCACGGAACACGGACAAGAACACGCAGACGACACTTGCTCCACTATCAACACATTTTTTAATGGCAGCAATCCTTAAATAGGGGTTGCCGAGGGGAAAGGGGGAAAGCCAGTTTGTTGGAAGCACACGTTTCCTGGACACGTATCCTGCAATGTAATACACTAAACGTGCATCACTGCATTGTTCTGCATATCCAGCATGGTCCATAACCACTACTGCTGCTTCAGTGGGAAATTCGCTGTCGTCCACGGTGGTTTTCCCCCTTTCCCTTCGGCAACCCCTATTTAAGGATTGCTGCCATTAAAAAATGTGTTGATAGTGGAGCAAGTGTCGTCTGTGTGTTCTTGTCCGTGTTCCGTGCTCCGGTTTTAATTCAGTCATGTACCAACAGGCCCATTCTGCCATTTTGATAAAATAACGAAGTTCCGATGAAATAGTCTGTAATACCAATTTTCAGTGTTGCCCGCTGTACAGGGTGTTGTCTGACACCAGGCGTCCCACCGCTCCACTACGCCGCATTTTTCATGGCAAGTTAAAAATATTTATAGCGCGTTGTCGGTCGTATGGTTCCGCATATGGTATTTAGAAGCAACAAAGTCTCTAGTCACATCACCGGCATATCATGCTTGTCTACTGCTTTACAGTACCTTTAAAGGCCAAAACCAGAAAGAAAATGAAAGGAAATCCGAAAGGGCTAAACCGTGCGTGCTGTAGTGCATATACCATTTTTTCGATGCCCTGTAGAGAGCGCCCTTTGATGCCCTTAGACAGGGTTTTCAGTTTTCACTATTTTTCTGCCGTTGTGTATATATAAAAAAAGCACTGAGAACCCGGAGCCCTACCTGTAGAATTAAGACTTGTGTATTTTTGTAAATAAACTGTAAATAAATTAAGCATTCTGTGTTTATGCATTACTTGGCAAATGACTTTTGATTTATAGGTAAACATTAAAAGCAATATAATTATTTCAAGGACACATCACTTGATGTCTTCAATGTGTCTAACAACACAGCCACCGATAGCTTCCCGTTTGGGCGGCTGAAACAAACGGAAGAAAATGATCAGCCCACGTTCTAATTTCAATGACTTGCCATGGCATTCGGTATTCGGAAGCGCGAACGTCCTTTTTTGTTTTTGATGCAAAGAAATAACCAAGAAACGGCGAACTTCACGCTTCGCCGGCAGTGCCTCCGCACAGAAGTGACGGCGCCGCTGTGAGCAGCGCCACAACGCGGCAGGCTCGCGCGCTGGGGCCAGCTTTGCTCCGGCGGTTTTCAAACCTCCCCCTTCTAGTAACCATAACGTCGTTTTGAAGTAATGAAGAGTAGGCTGTGTATCGTCGCAACGTCAGTCCCATGTGAAAGAATCTTCTCGAAAGCTGGACAAATCGTGACGGAGAGAAGAAATCGCCTTGGCACTGCAAGGTTTCGAAAGTGCTATTTCTGAATGCAAACATGCAGTGATATAAGTATACGAGGGGTGTTCAAGACAAACTGGGACTTTTCATTTTTCGTAAAAGTAAAATTTGTCCAACGCGGACTAAAAGTTCTACAGCTTCCTGGTTCTCTCTCGCTACGGAATTCTGAGGAACTGATCGAGAGCTTAGAGCTAGAGCCCTGCGCGGATGAGGTTTTTGGCATCCGCATCCGACCCGCATCCGCGCACACGTTATCCGCATCCGACCGCATCCGCAACCAGACACAACAGTTTACATCCGCATCCGATCCGCTGAGCAAAACGCACCATCCGCATCCGATCCGCAAAAATCCGCACATTTCGAAAGACGCGTAAAGACCGCCGGAAGCATGTTGGTATAATTTCGGATGCCTCCATGCTGTCACGGAAGGACTCAGTCATGACGACACGCAAAGGTAAACCTTTCAACAAACGGGATATGGAGAGACTTTTGGAACGCGTGGAACGCTACCTCGTCGGTGCTCGCGCGGTTCGAGACGCCTGAATGCCTCCTCTCCCGTCTTGGCGCCGTGCATGGTCAGAGGTGAACCAGAGCATGCGCTCGCTGTCGGCTGTCGGCGCGCAATACAAATAAATTGCGGGTGGAAAAATGACAGCACGCGGTATAACCGCATCCGATCCGCTACCGATCCGCTGCCTTCGTATCCGCATCCGATCCGCATCCGACCTCGAGCCATCCGCATCCGATCCGCACACCGCAGAAAGTGCTAAATTTTCATCCGAATCCGCAAGTATATTGCGGATATCCGCGGATATCCGCTTCCATCCGCGGATGGTGCAGCGCTCTACTTAGAGCCCTTCCACGGTGCTCTGGTAACTATGTTTTCCCTTGATATAAAAGATTTGTATTACTCGCTGAACGTAAAGGTTCTACTCAGGACAGTCAAACATTCTATTGAAGATCAGTTGGTTGTTTTTCAGTCTGAAGTTCGTCTTTCCTGTGATGATTTTCTCAGTATTCTAGAGTGTTATTTGAAATCTACGGTTATCTCTGTTGACAATTGTTTGTTCGTTCAGAAAAATGGTGTATGCATTGGATCCGCGGTCGCTCCTGTCTTATCAGAAATTTATCTAAATACCTTGGACATTGAGCTGGGCAAGCTTACGAGTTATGGGAGTCAAAAGCGTGTTTTGATTCGTCGGTTTGTTGATGATATCATTGTTATCTCTGATGCTGGTTCTATATGTGTGGATTCTACCTTACAGGCCGTTAGTACAGTAGCACCCGAGTTAAAGTTTTGTGTAGAGCAACCCTCTCATGGGATGCTGAGGTTCCTGGACCTCACATTTCATTGTAACCCGGGTTTTTGTTGGTCATATGGAAAAGAAAACTGCAAGCCGGTCCTGCCCTACTCAAGCGCACATTCTAAACTTGTTAAGTTCGGTGTTTGTACATCCCTCTTGAATGCTGCAACGAAGAAAAGCTGTTTTCATTTTGTTTGGAGTAGTTTGCGGAAGCAATGTGAAGACTCACGCAGGCCGGGTATGACAACCAATTGATTGCGAAGAGGGCCATGAAATTGCTTGAAAGTTCACAGTGTAGACCATGGAATGATGGAAACTCTCGTAATGTAGTTGTTATTCCCTATTTTCATGCAGTTGCTCACAACATTCTTGCTGCGCTAAATACTATAATATCAAAGTTGTTTTTTCCAATGCCTTTAAATTAAGTCGTTTGACCCCCTTCAGCTCTAAATCTGAATCTTGTGGCGTGAGGCACAGGAAGCCTTTTGTTCCTTGCAAGCAGAACGTTGTGTATTCTATTCCCCTTGAGTGCAGCTTTGTGTACGTTGGCCAGACGCGCCGGTGCCTCAATGACCGGATTAGGGAACATGCAGCAAATGTTGAAAGAATGGCCGGGTCTTCGGAACTGGTAGATCATTTACGGGATTGTAGAGGTTGCCAGCCTTGCTTCAAGGACACTACAGTGCTTGCGTGGGAACCCTACGCACACCGAAGGTTGTTTCGGGAATCCTTGGAGATTGCCACCAGGGGAAACGTAGTTAGCAATGCGTCTTTTATCCCTCTCGCACCCCTTCGAAGATTTTTAGCTTTTAAGTTGAGATGAACTAATAAATTTTATTGCTGTGTCTGAGAACCTACGTGTGTCGTCTTCTGTGTCCGTGTTTCTCGGTCTTCTTCATGGGTAAAATGAACTTACAGGCGAAAAATTAGGTTTATGTTTCAACATAATCTCCAGCTGCACTAATGCACTTGTGCCAGCGTTTCACGAGGGCTTGGATGCCAGCAGTGTAGAAATCTTTATCGGCGTAGCAGTCATGATGGGACCGCATTCTTGACCTCGTCGTCGCAGCTTCACGTCGCGGTCGTGACGTCGTTTTGAAGTAATGAAGAGTAGGCTGTGTGTCGTCGCAACGTCAGTCCCATGTGAAAGAATCTTCTCGAAAGCTGGACAAATCGTGACGGAGAGAAGAAACCGCCTTGGGCACAGCAAGGTTTCGAAAGTGCTATTTCTGGATGCAAACATGCAGTGATGTAAATTTACCTGCACAGAAAGCAGCTTTTCCGTTATTATATTTTGCTAACCATATTAACCTTTCACTTGTTTCCTCGGTTTGCTTTTATTAACCTCTTGAATATATTGATTTGGTTTGTTCTGTTTGTTACTCTTACTTGCTATCAATTAGTGCACGAGTTTATTTACATATTGAGTTTGTACATATACATATATTGCGTGTGTAACATTTATTTCTGAATAAAGAAAACATCGATGTATTTAAGTGTGTCCTTTTTACCGCCGTCCCGTTATCCCGCTAAATGAAACAACAAGCTATCACTATTTGCCGTCATTCTAAGGAGCAGCGACCACAATGCCCGTTAGAACATTAACCTTCAAAGCGGCGATGTCCGTTGCAAGCATGGAGTTCAAGTGCAAGTGGTACGTTCTTCACAGCTTCGTCTAAAAGAAATGTGATCCTGAAACAAATACTCGCAAAGCAACTCACGAGCCTCTGTGAAAATAGATGGGTGGAACGCCATCATTGTGTTGAGCAATTCCGCACAGCTCTTCCAAAGATAGCCGAAGCGTTGGAAGAGATCAGCCACTGGAGGGAAAGACAAAGTACCCCCAAGGCTATGACACTCCTCACTGCGGTCTCTGACAGTCACTTCATTGTAGCTGGTATCATTACATGATTTATTGTCTCACACCTATCCACTGAGCAAGGCATTCCAGAAAACATCGATAGACCTTCCAACGGCCCAGGCAGCTGTGAGGGACACGTTGTCTGTCCTGCGTGAGAAGCGATGTAACAGCGAAAATGAATTTGCTGATCTTTTCAAAGAGGCCACTACTCTCGCTTGTGAGATGGGGACTGAAATTCGGCTACAACGTGTAGCAAAACGACAAGCCTGCTGCCAAAATTTGTCCACGAGTGATATTCCTGCTAACTTCAGGCAAACTGTCTACTTGCCCATGTTGGACAACACCCTCGAAGACATCGCTCAAAGATTTCCGTCTCAAACGCTGGACATATTTAACCTTTTTGCTTTGCTACCTTCTTCAGCATCAGCAAATGCTCACAACACGTCAAAAACTAGCCGAATTTGTAAGAACCTTGCGAAGAGGTATGGCCGCGTCCTTGGCGTGGCAGAAACTGGTGCTGAAAAGGCTCTCCGCGGTGAGCTCCAAATCTGGGCTACAAAGTGGTGCCGAGAAGAGAAACGTGGCACAACACTTCCGCCGACGGCCCTCGACGCGTTGAGTGCTTGTGACAAGGACATGTTTCCTACCCTCCACGTTCTGCGAAAACTGTTGGCAACACTGCCGATCAGCGTCGCGACAGCCGAGAGGTCCTTCTCTACACTACGGAGGCTGAAAACGTGGATACGGTGAACCATGTGCGAAGAGCGGTTGCTCGGTCTTGCCTTGCTGGCGGCTCATCGGGATATTTGCGTGAACGTACAACGTAATTGATCGGTTCGCTCACGGTGCGAAGCGGAGGCTGCCATTGTATCTCTAATAAGCTGACTTCATAATTAGGAAGAAAGCACCTTCAGTTATGCGTTGTTTTGAACAGACTAAGAGCATGTTTCTGTAAGGGTCTAAGGTGGCGTTCCTCTACAGCTTGCTAAGCTTTGCAACATGTAGATCATAAATAAAGTTCTGGTGTGAAATGAAAGCAGAGCAGCTCGCCGTTTTACATGGCGACCCCCCCACCCCCCCCCGAGGATCTTCCCTGGATCCGCCCCTGCTCCAAGGTGCCGTCGAATCCCCCCTCACCCACCCGCAGTGTCGTCAGTGTGTTTGTTCCCCTCTGTCCTCTGGGTTGTGTCCTTCCACTGCTCCACAGCCACAGGCGATTGAGTGCTTAGTTGGCGTAGTGGCGCTGTCTGCTGCCGGACGACGATTGGTTCAAGCTTCAGAGGAGCGCCGATACATGGCGCGGTGTAACTACTGAACCTAGTGCTCTAACCTAACTGAACGAGGATTTGCGGGACGAAGAAGCGGTTCCCGTGATTCACTCTTATGATTCGTTCGCTGCGAACGAATCATTTGCGAACGACCCAACTCTATCTTACTTAGCGAGATACAAGCTCTCCAACACACTCCCCAGCAAAGAGCCGACGTCAGAGTGCTCACAGTTGCGTCCATTCTCATTGGCAGCTGTAAGCACGTGACTTCTCGTGTGCTGTGATGCCAGAGCCGCATGAGTTTCAGTATTCACAGTGCCCATTTTCTCCGCTCCTATTACTCTTTTCGCTGTTAAACTTTTAATGCAGGTTTATATTGATGCAAAGAACCATCCTTTACGTTTTATCTTTGTTAATGTGGGATGACCTGTCTCAACCCTTTTAATCAATGTTCCAACTCGAGTAACTGATACCTGAAGCAGCAGCATCGATCACAACTTCACAAACTTTAATGGAGATCTCATTTCAGGAATGGCACTTCACGGCATCACTGATCACTATCCCATCTTCACTAAGTCTTTGGTCATCTGAATCACGTCCACCAGCCTGCCATGAGGGCATCCCTTGATGAGCATCAGTTCTGCGACATGCTTCGCGGCATAGATTGGCCTAGCTGATAAGTTTTACTCGCATTATCAGTGTTCTATCAGTCACTACTACTGCTAAGTCATTCCAGAGCAGGTACTCCTCCCCTATTAATTCCTGGATTACACCGAGCCTCCTAAATTCCATTAGAACGAAAAGCTATCTTTACAACAAGGCTAAGCATTATCCACATAATGCAAGCTTGGAAGAAGAATAACAAAGATTCTCGAATTGTCTAGCCTTGCTGCTCAAGCGTGCAAATGCGAATACTATTTTAGTGCGAAAGCAAAAAAAAATACAAGTAACTCCAAAAAGAACTGGAATTTCATAAACAGATTTTTTGGCAAAAACAATACTGAATCATTTCCTACTGTAATGACCTTTGGTAACAATGTATATAAGGATGACAAAGAAAAGGATCATGCTTTCTGTTCCCACTTTGCACAGGCATCTAGCTCGAGACTCCGCCTATGACTGTTCCACACATACCTAGATTTTGTCATTCATTTTTCCTGCGTCCCACACCCCCTGACGAGGTTCTAGATACAGTATCGGGTATGTGTGACATGACTCCAGGCTTAGACGGCCTCAACTCTCCACACATTAAGCTTGCAAAGCATATCCTGTTTTATCACACATTTACAATCTCATGTTCAAATCGGGCACTTTCCCATCAGCCCTGAAACTTGCTAAGGTTACCCCGGTTCATGAAAAAGGTATTCGATCACAGATTGAGAACTGTCGCCCTATTGCTATTCTTCCATATTTTAGCAAGGTATCCGAAAAGCACCTGGCACTTCGCCTTGAAGGTTACTTTAATAAATTTAATTTACTTACACCATATCAATTCAGCTTTAGGAAGAATTTCTCCACAAAATCCGCTGCGTTAGAACTCATCGAGAAGTTTAGAAATGCAATTAATTCTCAGTCGGTCACCACTGCCGTGCTAATAGATCTTAGTAGGGCATTCGACACTACAAATCTTGCCACCCTTTTGTCCAAGCTAAATAGTTACCGCGTTTGTGATCCTGCAAATTGTTTAAAGGGGAATGGAAGTCACCCCTAAAATATTTTGGTCTTTCGCTGCGGCATCCTGTGCAACGAATAAAACGAGCTCCTGCGAAAGAACAATAAGCGCAGGTGACCCATAGAGCATGCGCAAGGCTCTGTTCCGCACACCTTTAAAGAACGCATGCAAAGAGCGCATCGGTGAACGAGAAGACGACATGACATATCACGGGCTCCGGCACGTGACCAGTGACGTCCAACAGCATGGCTCAAGCATGTGTAAGTGGTGCATGAGCCGAGAAGAAAAAAACAAAGAGAAAAAGGCACTGAGCAGTTTCAACATCGCGCGAGGCCCGTCTCTCTCATCCACTGTCTCTTGTAAATTTTATTGTGCAGTGACAATACACTACAGAGCAAAAATATTTTGCATGGCGACTCCTGGTGGACAGCTTCACAGATGAAGCAGGGTTTCAAGCCATGTTAGATGTTACTTCCATGCTCCTTTAATAGCGAGTTACCTTTCTAATACACATCAGATAGTAAACATCAATAATAACCTTTCTAAACCAGTTGTCTCTAATCATGGTGTCCCACAGGGATCTATCCATTCCATGCCTTGTATACATTAATTATCTCCCTAGTTCTCTTTGATACTCCGATTGTATCTTGTACGCCAATGATACATCCATTTATTTATCTGTCAGAGATATTGAGTGTCACTACTCAATAAGCCTAATGCTAACGTCAGCAATGTTGCGAGCTGGTGCGACAGAAATAAACTAAAAAGTAACACGAATAAAACAGAGTTCATAATTTCCCACAGTTGACATAAGAAATTACCAGCCATGTCTAATCTAAATTTGAATAATGAAAACGAAAGGCCTACACATACTGTTACTTTTATAGGTGTAAAAACAGACCAACACCTCACTCCTCACACCATCACTCCTGCGTCAAATGCGCCATTTCGCGCCAAGCGGTATTTCTTGTGCCATTCTGATAAAAATCTTTAATTTTGCGCCAAAGTGCTGAAAACGGAGCATCGACGAGGTCTGCTATCTGTGTGCTTCAAGCTTCGCCTTCTCACATCTGGCCAATTGTGGCTGCCAGCAGCTGCCAGCGGATGGAGCCACTGGAGGGCACTGACTGGAGAGAGGGTGAGATTTCCTCCTTTCTTCATCATATGCGATGCTTGCATGAGCACGCTCGTCTGTGCGTTCCTGTTACTGCCAATTCGATCCACGACTTGAAAACGACTTGAGCCCTTCGAGCAGAGAGTGTGTGGACGCGACGAAAAAAAGTTCCTCCCTTGTTTATAATGTGCATCGGTACACGCAATGTGCACCGTTTTGTAGTATGGCAAAGATAGTGCAACTTACATAATCTTGTGTATCAATCATCCAGACTGAAGTACTTAGCATGGAAAATGGGATTATTGTGTAATCATTGTGTACATTCTCGAAGGCCTGTAGTTGCACACTGTTTTGGATTACCAACAGATAGGGACGTCACTGCTTGTCTGTTTTACGGTTTAGTAGTATTCAGCAGCTCTGCTTACGTGGGCTCTGCACGAGTGGGTCAAGCCGAGTGTCAACTGGATTTGAACTTAACCCAACTGTTTTTAAGGGAACTTGGTGGGTGTCGATCGCCGATCGTCCTGTGTCCAGTAGAATTGTAATAGTGGGGCTGTCGTTGATTAGTGTTTCTGATCTAGGTCGCAAACGTGGCAGCCGCAAAATGACCCGACCACGTTTACATGCTGTTGACGGATCCAATCGAGCGAGTGTCCCTGCTGTCTGGTTGGCTCCACTCAATGCACATACTCAAACTCCACCATATGATACACTATGAAAATCAATATTGGTAGAGCATTTTTGTGGGGCCCGACACTTTAGTGTGAAACTACCACTGAAATAGTTCGGTTAGCCGTGCCGTGACCACGTAAATTATGTACGCGTGCACCCCGCATGATACGGTAACACAGTCCAAGTTCACGCTCGGAAGTGTATTTCTATAGCATTTTTGAATGATTGAGGTTGGGCATTTTATAGACATGTGTATGTACCATGAACTTAATAAAGGCTCCATGTGTAGTTTCTTGGACCCAATACAATGAAAAGTGTTTAAAAAAACTGAAGGAGTCTGTCAATTCGAAGCTTTTGGACATTGGAGAATGCAACCTCCACAAAGTGCACAATGTCTTCGGTTCAGGCAGGCCTGAATGCCTTTGGCAGTGATGTGGAGCAACTAGTCATCGACATTTATTATATTTCTAAGTATGCTGTTTGATCATCCCATCTTCCGGTGCAGCAGAAGATTCTTGGTATCCTGGAGCATGTCCTTCTTCGGCACGTTAGCAACAGGTGGCTAACCTTTCAAGAGAGCCTCGAACGACTGCTAGAGGAGTACACTGCCCTGAAAGCTTACTTTCATACCGAGGTGGATGTCAGACCAACATGCTCTGTCCTTCAAAAACGGTTGGCAGCCACATTTGTAGACAAAAAGATGCTAGCTGAAATGCTGTTCCTTAGGAACACAGCTGAACTGTTTGCTGGGTTCCAGGCACTCTTCCCGAAACAAGAACCGCTCATCCACATCGTCCACTTACAATCCCTTTGCCTAGTCAAAATGCTGCTGAGTCGCTTCATAAGGCATGAGGTGTATGCAACAGTGACTGGTGCGGAACTTCAACAGCTTGATGTTAGAGTGGCCGAGGGCCTGAAGCAAGTTCCTGAAGTGGGGCTTGAAACAGGAGAAGAAATGTGCAACTGGTCCCCCCAAGCTTTTAGGGCTGCTGTTAAAGCATTCTATGTTACGACTACGAAGCACCTGCTAAAAATGTTAAAACAGTTACCACTCATTAACATGTTGCTACAACATTTGCGATTCCTGGATCCGCATCCCTCCGTTATGGTTGAAGAGATTGTTCACTCACTTATTTATGTTGCCGCAAGCATGCCTCAGAGAGTGAGTTATAAAAACGTCAGGGATCTCTCATCATTTTCGTTCCTCCCTGAAAAAACTATTTGTTCTCAAACATTTCATATTCACATCCTGCTGTGTCATAGACTCACAATTCCTTACACTGTTTGTGCCTTTGTGATGTTGTTTTTCTTCTACTGCCTGAAACGTACGTTGTCACCTGCCATCATTTCACGTGTTGCTATGTTTCTTGTCTTCACATTGTATTTGTATTGACCAGTGTTTACTGTGTCTAGTGCTCGGAGGCCCCTCTTCTAGCTCTGCCACAGGGACTCCCTTGCTAAGTGTAGCAATTTTTTGGCAAATAAATACAAGAACAACAACAAAAATAGCGTCCTTTTCTACTTTTATTTATTCTCCCCTGATCTCGGGTTTTCATTAGATATCTGCCACCAGCTCGCTTTCTTTCTTTTTATTGCATGGAACATGTTGACTAACTCTCAGTGCAGTTCATCCCACTAATGTAGTCTACCACACACAACGCAGAAAGACCCTTCTCAAATTATATGTTATGCTGGGTGAAAAGCCTAACAAGTTTGGAGCAGAGCATCATCAAACAAGCACAGCACCACACCATGAGGTATTCAAAATTATTTGAATTTGGTCTTTTCTGATTAGTTAAATTCGATTTGCCGTTTGAAGATATTAATCGATTTGCAGTGCAAGTGATATATTTGTACAGTATTTGCAATGGAAATTTTGCTATTCGCGCAGGTCTAATGTGTGTGCATCACGCATAAAAAAGGCACAGTCTCTGACAAAGAAAATTTTGCGGCCTGGTGTGATTAATGCCTTGGCTGTGTAAAGTACGGAATAGAAAATGAAAATAATGCAAAAGAGAGGCTGGTCGACATTCTGTGACCTTCACATGTAAATGCAAGATTGTCATGATGCGGGCTCATGATAGACCGAACCTTTCCATTCCTGACGTGCAGCCCTGACAGACTTTGCGAGTGTGACTGTCACTCCCCAATGACGGCAGAAGTGAAGTGTGTGGTGTCACGCTCGGCGACAGGGACCCAAGGAGGGCGTCCGTGTTATGTAACGTGCCTGAGAGGGTGCGCATGTTGAATAATGTTGAGTATGTTGCGTTGCATGCCTGTAATGCTGAGGGAAGCAGTGATAAGCGGATGTTCGGTGGTCGTGGGGAGAGAGAGGAGGTGAGCGAACGAGCGGGAGAGATCGCGCACCACGATGTAAGTTGTTTGTTGGAATTAAGTTGGCATTAAACGGTTTTCTAGCAACTGGCTGTTAGTGTACCTGGGTGTGGTATTAGGGAGAGACGGGTTGGATTCAACCCCGCGTGGGATTAAAGGGGGCGGAATCCCACAAGTGCTTGCATAGACTGAGGGATGTTGAACCTGCAGTCTTGGTTGTAGAAGGGCAGAAAGAAGCTAGCGTTTGCCTCTCCCATGAAAGCACACTAAAGAAGTCGCAGAGGTATTATTATAAGCTGCAAACACAATTGCATCGCAACCCCTACACAACTGAACAGTGCTATTTTTTTCTATATGTTTGTTGAGCATGGAGGGATGTTACTACAAAGATGAGGAGTTTTGGTGTTAACATTGAGAAAATCACCAGCTTTTTCAAAGAATTTATTTTGCCAAGAATTCCGCTAGATGACTGAAAAGCTCCAGAATGTGGTTTCAGTGTACATATAAGTATAGCAAATAGCAGAGTGCAATATTTTATCTGCGCAATAAATATTCTGGTACAAACTGTTAATTCTGGTGACCTGAAGCTTTGTGCAATACCTTCTAGGGTGACACGTGGTGGATATTCCAAGGGGGCTTGTCACTGTTCACTGCCGGAAAGAGAATAAGCTGGATGTCTACCTCAGAGTGCCCTACAGCGCAGAAGTTCCACCCACGTAGTGGAAAAAACTCTGGCACGTACCCCTGACTTTCCAGATTGGCAGCTGGAGTATCCAAATTGTAGCAGTATTAATGCCTTCTTACTGGGTGTGAACCGCAGAGTCAACAAGACTCAAGGGTAGAACATTTCCTCCTGCCCTCATCTCACCAGTCGGTTCCCGCCCCAGTTCAATCTCCACTGCAAGTGGAACGGGTAGATTGGACATATGCAGAGAGCACCAACGTTTTCACAAGTGTGTGGTGCCTTTCATCCAACGCACCAGATTTATGAAGTTCAGCGCTCACCCACGGCAAAAACTTGTCAGGATATACTATGCCAGTCTGTACTAGCAGAGCTGTGATCGTGACAAAAACAAAGATGAATGAAGTTCATCCTTTCATTTATCATTTCAGGTAAGTCAAACTCTCCCACTGCAACAACGGCTGTCACACACAAAGTGGACTGCTACCTTGATCAGCGTGTTGATCTGGGTGTGTTGGTGTAATGCATCTATGGGAATACAGCGTGAAGAACACAGACAAGAGAAAAGCACAAGACACGACTGACACAGGAAAAATCACTGACTCCCATTTAGATTTGCCCATTCGAAGACGGCAAAGAAAGGTATTCTGAACTCCTGCCTAAACGCTGCATGAAATCGTTCCTGTGTACACGTTACGGAAGCCACATTTCCGAAGCAAGTTGGAAGAT
The DNA here is from genome assembly GCF_037126465.1 of Ornithodoros turicata. NCBI lineage: Eukaryota > Metazoa > Arthropoda > Arachnida > Ixodida > Argasidae > Ornithodoros > Ornithodoros turicata. The sequence goes on along the minus strand of NC_088203.1, from coordinate 74,438,838 downwards.
CACAGAACGCTGAGTACATAACATGTCTGGTAGACAGCATTGCCCAAGCTATCTTAAATAGTGGACAGTGCACAATATCAAAGGTGGCCAACAAGTTCCAGGTACCAGTGATGTTTTTGGCACTAAAAAAATTGGGCAGGCTATGTTCAGTTGTAAACAGTACAGCTTCACTGAGGGAGTGTCAGATCAAGCAAATGAGTAAGTTTGTAGGTTGTAAGAACAATGTACAGTATATTCCATCCCTCTGCCATGTGGGAAAAAGTATGAGGGGCAGACAGGAAGGTGTCTCAACATTAGGCCGAGACAACACCATGCCGTCCTAACAGGAACACACTCAGGACATTTAGCCGTCCACTGTAAGACTTGTGGCCAGGGTGTTGAACCGAAAGGTTTTTTTGTTCTGTGTTTTGTTTCTGAAAACATTTTCAGTTTCTCTCCGAAACGTAACATTTTGTTTTGGTTGTCACTCCATTCCGGTTCACCCAAAGATAATTTTTTTTCCAGTTTTCGGTTTGGTTTGCTCTGCAAGCCTGCTTGTGGCTGCATTCCAGAATTTCAGAATATGTACAGTTACTGTTACGAAACAGTTCAAGGAAGCTGCTCATTGGTAATAGTGCTTGACAGAACAAGAGGCACGGTAGGCTGTTGCACTTACCTTTTCCATTCTTCAGTAAGATTTCCATGTTAATTTCGCATGATGTATAGGTAGCACGAAACACACGTAAAGTATCCAGCCATGGTGATGTGGCACAATGTTCCTCATAAAAAAGTTTCAGCTGTCCACACTGCACAGCACAACCACCAGTACTGTCCGCGCTACACTGGCCCTTGTGGTATACTGAAAAAGACAAGGTACTATCACTCAAGGTTAGTAAAATAGTGCATGGACAAATGTAGTAATCATTGGAGGATACCAAAAACAATTTTGCATTGTTTCGATCATACATTTCATGAGCAACAGTCAAGCATGTTATAATGACACTGATGGAAACGCGAACTCCAATTGTTATAGTATCAGAGTACAGACAGACTCCTTTAGAACGAACTCCCTTTTAACGAAAAAACTGCTACAACGAATTTTTTTTCAGTCTTGTAATGCTCCCATGGGTACTAATGTAATTTACAACGAACCTCTTTAGATCGAACGTACTGATTTAACGAACTGATTTCACAGTCTGTTCCACTAAGTTTTAACCCATATAACGAAAACTTTCCTTACTTTTGTGGATAATAATGGTCCCCACGCGCTCCGTTAATCCGAGATACGCGAACGCTGGGAGCAGCCTTCCCGGGCGCACTGACCCCCACAACGAGGTGACCCGTAAATTAGGCGTTCTTGACCTTGGCGTCTGTAACATGACGTCGTAAGACATAGGTCTGTGCATGCTGTCATGTGGCCACTATAAGACCCCATGCAACACTGAAAGCACATTTCTGGACGACATGCTGGGACAAGTTGGACCCTTCTGTGAGACCTGAAGGCATTATGGCTGCTATTACTCCAGGACGACTGCGAAGCGGCGACAGTTTACCCTGGGAGAAAAGGTTTCCATCGTCAAGGAAGTGGACAGCAGACAGAAAAAAAGGTGACATTGCCAAGGACTTTGGCATAAGTGCATCTATGCTGTCAACATTCATCAAGGACCGTGGCAAGATGTAGCGAGAGTACTACGAAAAGGATGACGGTGCGCCCACACGGAAAAGAATAAGAGCTGCAAACTTTGAAGATGTTGAGAAGGCCAAGTTCAAGTGGTTTTTAGAGGTAAGAGCTCAGGACACCCCCGTACCTGGTCCCATGCTTTGCGCAAAGGCAAAAGACTTCGCTGTCATCTATGGCGTGGACGATAGGTTTAAGGCATGATGTCATATTCAAAGGAGTTAGCGGTGAAGAAAAATCAGCTCCACAAGACTTTGCCCCGGGCTGGAGAGAAAGAAAAGGGTGAAGATACTGTCTGAATGTGACGCTGATGACATCTTCAACGCCAACGAGACCGCGCTTTTCTTCAAGCTCCTACCCAAGCGGACACTGACGGTCAAGTGGGATAAGTGTAAAGGCGGCAAGAAGTGTAGGGATAGGATAACAGTTCTACTTCACTGCAATATGACTGGGACAGTTAAGTTGAGGCCTCATGTGGTCAGAAGAGCCGGCAAACCGCACTGCTTCAGGAACATGCACAGTCGACCCGCTGACTATTTCTTCAACAAGAATGTGTCGATGACGGCATCGATCTTCACGGAATGGCTGATTCAACTGGACCAGACGATGAAAGCCAAGAGCAAACACATCATGCTCATCGTGGACAATTGCTCTGCCCATTCCAAGCTTCCAAAAATGAGCCATGTGAAAGTGCTGCTTTTTCCTCCGAACTGCACTTCTATTCTCCAACCACTCGACCAGGACATAATCTGCTCAGCGATGTCTCACTACAGATGGCGGATGATCGGCAGGGTCTTGCTCAACATCAACTGCAAGGTCTCCAAGCCTACCAAGATCGACGTCAAACAAGCAATGTAAATGATAACTGGTGCTTGGTGAAGTGTAAAGAGGGAGGTTATACAAAACTGTTGGCGGAAGGCTGGATTCGTACTGCCATCGCCACTGGAGGAGTCACCACAGGAAGAAGCCTTGTGCCCTGACAACAATGAATCCTTTCTTGAGACACGGGGAACCTACGCAAGTGCTTTCTACATTACGCAAACAATCGCTCCGGAGGTCTTCGCAGCTGCGGACGACCATGTGATTGTGCGCCCACAAATATCGGATGCGGACATTTTTGCGGAGGTGGAAAAAGGTGGAGGTGGAAAAGCACGACCAGCGGAAGAAAATCACGATGAAGAAAGTGATGATGATGAAGAATTGGAACCAGTAATGGTATTTGCAGTGGAAGCTGCCCGACTAATTGAAAAACTGCAGTGTCTTTTTTCCTCCTGCCCTGGCATTCCTGAAGCGCAGTTTAGAAACTTGGGCAGTTTGAGAATGCTCTGCACGCAAAGCGCTGTCAGGGTCCTGGTGCAGAAAAAGTTAACTGAATTCTTCACATGCAAATAAATGTGCATAGGCAAAACGAGCACTCTCCTGATTCTTTTGAAATCCATGTCTAATTCTATGATACCGAAACCACTACGGGTGACGCTAGTGCCACCAGTCTTTGTATTTGTGCAATACCGTCGTAAACAAAACAAATAATGCCGTCATTTCATTGGTAGCGATACAATGGGTGCACTTTGACAGCATTTTGTGTGACTTACAAGCTTTATTTTGTAACGTTTAGACTATATTTGTAACTGTAAGACTATCTGTAACTCAAAATAGCAGAAAAGTAGGGCTCATTTTTCTTTTGTTGCTCTTGTGTGAGCTTTGTGATGCACTTGTGAAACTTCATTTTGTGCACCATATATAGTCGTTTTCTGCAGATCTAATGTCACACGCAAGACACGCTACTGTAATTGAGATAGCTTAGCACGAATCACGGTCCTCTTTACCTGCTGATATGAACCTTCATCGAGTCCGTATCATCTTTAACAAAATTACTTTGAGAATGAATTTTGTTCTCAGTCTCCTGAGTTTCATTATAAAGGAGTTTGACTGTATTACTCTAGGACCATGTCAACAAAGTAGAATGCCACTGATCATGTACATATGTTTATAGCATAAAATCATTCTATCTAGCTCTAGATTAATAGAGCCCTGCTCTTGTTCTGGGTCGGGTTATGTTTCAACGAAGGCAGGGGAAGTGTTGCGTGTTTCGTCGTGTTCTTTCATGCAGAGGGCTGCACTTCTTCAGGTTTAACATCAAGTTACAAAATTCCATAATATATATGACATGTTAGCAGTAGTTAGTACTAGTTAGTTAGTTAGCATGGGTTGGTACAAACAAAAATAAAAACATGAACATATATAATAAAGAGGGAGTATAACTTCATCAGTTTCAAAAAGATAAAGGATGAGTTTACTAGGCACTGGATCATAATACATGAATGACCACGGTGGTGAGCTCAGTACTTGGTACAAAAGGCATTTAAGCGCAACATTCAGGAAAAACAGGGCTCAAGGGTGTGGAAATCAGGACACATAACCCACTTGGCATTCCATAAATCTGTTGAACTTGGGGGATTGGTATTATTATTATCATTATTATTATTATACAAAATACCTAAAAGACCACAAGGGTCATTACATGGGTTAAAAGTGGAGCAATTGAACAGTGTTGATCGACTGTATGGAGTTACATGAGAAATGTAGAGAGTGAAGGAGAAAAAAAGAGGCAGTGACCAAATGGTAGATATCAAAGGGAACAAGGAAACCACTACGTGTTTGTGCTTGGGTGTGGCTGGGGGGGTGGGGGGGTGGGGGGGTAACGTGAGGTTTATATTTAAACATCACATCGACATATTGCACGGTGGCAAAAAACTGAAAGAAATTTTCCCTGATGCTCCAGGGATCATATTCCGTAGGTCATGCAATATACGGGACTTACTCACCTCCTCCCACTGCAGCCAGCCTATTTCTGGCTGCACGCTTTGCAACAGTAATCGCTGCCAAACCTGCCATATTATTCCACCATCCACCGTTATCTCCATCCCTGTTAATCACTTTAGCTTCCAAATTAGACAAGCTTTACACTGCAACTTCTTTAATCTTTGCTATCTAATTGCGTGTAAACTATGTAACAAGCAACACATCGGCGAAACATGCAACACCATTCGTGGAAGATTATATGGTCATAAATGAGGCATTGTTGACAATCGCATGACCCCAATATCTGTACATTTCAACCTACCAGGTCATGACCTAAACTCTAATTTAAAGGGACTATCGCATTCGGGAACGCATATATGATACCGATAGGGTAATGTTTGTCACCACTTCAGAATCAATTTGGTCAAACTTCTCTCCCACAAACAGCTTACATATTAAATAAACGAGTTTTAAAGGTTCGCATTCCATCTGCAGCCAACATGATGATGACATAAGCCAGGCACACGAATGGGAGCGCAGTGGAGGCGATTGTCTCCAAGGGTGTCTGCTTGGCGTTCGCATCGCAATGAGTCATCGGTGAATACGCTGACTTTCGCTAACCAGTGTGAGTCCTGACGCAACCATGTTGCGTGAAACACAGTGTTACGCTCCTGGCTGTACGACCACGTTCGACGCTAACCAGGAACAACATTCTGCGAGCCGATCACATCAAAGACGCCGACCCCTAGAATTCCGTCTCGTTCGCCCGCCTGTCTGTCGGTCGCCAAGGCTACCAAGATTCCTCTGGCCGCTCCATGATTGGTCTCCTCCGCGCCAAAGGGCACGCAGTGATTGGCCTCGTCCGTGTGATGTTTCCAAAGAGGGAATCCCAGAATGCATCGTCTGCTCTTGCCAAATGTTATAGCAAACTGCACAGGAACAATGCCACCAATTCGCGTCGGGGTTTCGGCGTTATTATCAGTGATGAACGCGGAGTAAAACGGCACTACAGTTCCAGAATAGACCAGGACAGATGCGATAGTCCCTTTAACCATTGTCATATTAGAATCTGGGACCATCAATGACATCAAACAAAGGAACAGAGAAGCTTACTTTATTTCCAAATTCGCGATGCTGCGACAACACGAAATGAACTCTCTTGGTGGCCCATTACGGTCCTTCAAACTTTAGCTTTCATGTCTGCCAAACCCACCTCACACACACATAGTCTTTCCTTCTTTTCTCCAATATTTTCTACCATTTGATCACTGCCACACCGATTTAGCTATATTTATTTTTCTTTTCATTCCCTACGTTTTGCATGTAACTGCTCCATTCCCCCACGGTGAACAGATTCACAGAATGCCAGGTAGGTTATGTGTCCTCATTTCCACACATCTTAAGCCCTGTTTCCCTGAAAGTCACACATGAATGCCTTTTGTGCCAAGTACTGACCTCGCCACTGTGGCCATTCATGTATTATGCTACAGTGTCTTGTCAACTCATCCCTCGACTGAGACTAATGGAGTCATACCCCTTTTAATTATACAGGGTGTCCCAGCTAAATGCAAACATATTTTTTAAGAATATATATATTACTTTTTCCAAGATGAAATCAATTGCAATATAGCACATGCTGAAGGGCTTCCCATAGAAGGGCATTAGAAGACTCCTAAGGCAATGTCTTAATTAACTTTCAAATAATTAACTTTTTAATTATAAAAGCTACGAAGTTGTCCCAATGAGAACATTTGGTCCCTTCGGTCACATGATACAAGAGCCTTGTTAAGAACAAAAATATGTTCGATAGATCATTCGCAAATTTTTTTTGAAGGAACAGCATTTTTTTCTTTATTTTGTTCATTGCGCATCTTGGGAGTCGCGTCTTTCCTTCACCCTCAATGTGAGAGGGTGAAGAAACACAGTGCCGCCTCATGCGTTGAAGATGAGCTTTAGCTTGCAGAAACAAAACAAAAAGAAATTTATCGGGAGACTCTGTCGGAACTGCCCTTATCTTGGGTTGCATTTTCTGCTTTCTTTTAACCTTCTTCCAGGACGCAAGACGCGATAGTGTGCTCTTTCACCCTCTCACATTGGGGTGAACGAAAGACGCGTCTCCGAAGATGCACGATAAACAAAATAGAGAAGAAAAAAAAAAAAGATGTTCTTTCACAAATTTTTTGTGGACAACCTGTCGAACGGATTTTTGTTCTGAAAACGGCTTCGGTATCAGGTAACCGAAGGGACCAGGTGTTCTCATTAGGACAACTTTGTAGCTTTTATAATTAAAAAGTTTATTGAAAGCTAATTAAGACATTGCCTTTGCAGTTTGCTAATGCCCTGCTAAGGAGTGCCCTTCAGCATATGCTATATTGCAACTGTTTTCATCTTGGGAAAAGTTATATCTATATCTCAAAAATATGTTCGCATTCAGCTGGGACACCCTGTATATGTTTGTATTTTTGTTTTCATGCTCGTACCAATTCTTGCTCTCTACCTTACAACATGTCCTCTCATGTTCAAGTGTCTCATGTTCAACAGATGCCACTTGCGTCGATCCTGTCGTATGTGTGTATGAGTGAGAAAAATGTAAGAGTGAAAGGAGGATGAGTGAGAGAGAGAGTGGTTGGTTTGTTGCTTCAGATGATGCGCCCTTGCAAGTCGCTGGAGAGGTGAGTTAGCTTATCTCAATTGGTAGAGCCCTGAACCGGTAATCCAGAAGATGTGGGTTCAAGTCCTACAGCTGGCATACCCTTTTCAGTGACTTCCATCTTTCTTCGTTAATGTCTTATATGTTCTGGAATTTTGTAACTTGATGTCAGACCTGAAGTGCAGCCGGCTGCATGAAAGCCTCATCTCATTAAAATTTAGATGCTCTCAACAGTCTTCTTTCTTTCTAAGTGAACAGTTCTCAGTAAGTACGCAGACTTTCACCTGCGAGTGTGAGTACTGACACCATCATGTCGTGTGGAACATGCTGTTACGTTCCTGGCTGTAAAAACACACCCACTGCTAACGCAGCAGAGCCAACCCACAACACGAAACCAGCAAAGGTTGAATGGTGGGGCCTCGCAGCGGGAGTCGTGATATTTCCAACACAGACTTATCTTTTGCCCCCTTGGACACCAAGAAGAACAATGCGACAAATAATACAACAAGGACATGCGACAAGGACATTGAGCAAAAAAATAGTAATAACGGTCACTTGACAACATAACATGTTGTTTCAGTGTAGGAAACATTTCAGTTTGACCTCCTTATATTTCATGTGGAAAAGCTTCTTCCTTTTTTTGTAAAAGAACTCCTGAAGCGTAAATTTTTTCCTCCAGATTTCGTCATGTTGGATGCTGATGTCTCAGTTAATTCAATGCAAACCTGAAAACGTGTAATTCGGTCGTGGAAAAAGCTGAAGAATGGGACACCTTGTGAGCCAAGTTTACGCGTTTTAGGCGAATCACTATTCTTGTAGGTCAAGTGGGCAACACAGACACAGACAGAATTACAAAATGGGGGTTTCAAGAGATGAATCTGAGCGCTAGTCAACTGCCAACTGAAGGAATGATCATGGAGAAGTTATTTCATATAATCGATCAAGGTCGATCCAGAGTTACGCTTTGGGGTACCACCTTCCTTCATGCGACAAACGACGACTGTCCTACATATGCTTGGACAGACATCGAAATTCCGTGAAATGAATGTGGTAAATAGTGATGTTGGATTTTTAAACACGGCATATAATCCTCTGAAGCAATCGAGCATTCTCATTGATTTGCCTTGTTTCTGGAACATGAATTTGGGTTCCAGAAAAAAATCGTCCCTGATTACATGGGCAGAAATAATGGTCCCGCGTGGTTTCATGTGCCGAAAATTACAGAAACGCCATTGCGAACAGCTGAGGAAACGGACCATAGCCGATCAAGTGCTATCATTTGCCCACATTATTTGTTTAAGTTGGGAGGTGGGATTTCATGTTAATGAATAGTACAGTCAAACTCCTTTACAACGAAACTCAGGGGACAGCAAAAAAAAATTCGCAGTAAAGGTATTTTCGTTAAAAAGGATGTCCATTATTGGACCTATAGGGCTCCAGCGGGGCCGCAAAAGAATTTGCTGTAGTGGTATTTTCGTTAAAAAGGTGTTCACTATAAAGGAGTTTGACTGTAACGCCATTGAATGAGGAACAGAAATGAGGTTACACCTGCAGCACCGCTTGCATTGCGAGGATTACATCTGTGGTAAGAAGGCCGAATAGTCCGAGGTGTTCGAATGTTCGGGTCACCAACTGTGGGAACTAGCTAGCAGGCAGCCACACAGGAGGAAGCCCAGAGGTCAACTGTTTATTCGGGCGCGTAGCGCGTGCCCACTATTGCGATGGACATCGTCGTCGTCGACGGTAGGTGGTCGCCACAGACACATTACCTTCTCTATTCGTACCAATGAAATGAAACGCATATGCTCACTATCCTGAGGCTCTGACTTTACACTCACTGAACGTGGATGTCATTGGATGTAGTTCCCAACTCAACCGGAATACTAGTACTTTCATATATAGTTTTTTTTTTGCTGTTGTTGGTAAGACAGTGATGTTGTAGTTATTCTCTAATACTTTCTATCTTGTCTATGTCTCTAACTGTATTGTCAACTGAAGCAGAGTTGTAAGGGCAATAAAACAACTGAATAAGTGGGTGTAGAGCTTTTATAACCCATAAACATCAACACAGAAAAGATGCAGGAGACAACTGTAAAACCTGTGTCTGACCAACAGTAGAAATACAGTCGACCGCCGTTTATCCAGACGGTGCCGTTCCCGGCGAAATCGTCCGGATACCAGGGCATCCGGATAAATGAAACGACCGAATAGAAACGTCCTACAGAGCAAGGTTTAATTAAAACACAGAAATCTCGTCAATGACAGCTGTAACATAGTAGTGTAGGCACTCGATTCCTGCAAACTTTTGCTAATTGCGTAGAGTTGAGCCACGCTGTTGCGCTGCTCGAAGAATGTCAGTGCGGACGCAAAGTGTCCATGTCGGAGCCTTGTTTCTCACTGGCGTCATCGGCACCGTCTTGCTGCACATAATCGGAGGCAACAGCAGCAATCACACTCACACCGTCATCAGCCATAGCTGCACATGCGTCATCATCCTTGTCAACGTCAACGTAGTCAGAAACCGCAGCATCATCTACGGCAGTCGCAGTGAGCCTCGGCGTCAGGGATCGCAGCTCAGCTAGGGGAATGTCTTCATCGGCCAACGGGCCGTAAGCTGCAAGCCCTCGGGTTGGAGTTTTCCCCTCTAGAACCGGACAGTTGCTGGAGATATTTCCAAATGACTCGACTGGTCAACGTGACCCAACGCACACAAATAGAAAAGGGGGCCACCGTGCACGGTTGTCTCCCCTTCGGAGGAATGTAGGTCCCTGACGTGTGATGGGAATAACACCAACACAGCGAAAAGAGTGACGAAGCGGGGTCAGAGTCTCATCTTACTCACGGTAGTCCGGATAACTGAAGCAGGATTACAAGAATTTTCGACTTTCGTTCCTTGGAATTCTTGTCCGAGTTCGGAAGCTGAAGTCCGGATAAACGAGAACAAAATACATGGAGGAAAATCTGTTCCCGTGCCTTTTGTCCGGATACCGCGGGATCCGGATAAATGAAGTCCAGATAAACGGGGGTCGACTGTACTAGCATCCAGCGAACGATATCGCTAGCGAACTAATGCAACCAATTATATCGACTTTATATATTTGCTCATTGAATGGAATGTCGATTTAATTATTCATTCACACATGAAAAAAAGAAATGGAAAACCCCAGGTCTCCCAATTTCAACAAATCCGCAGAGCGAATGATAACACGCGGTCGGCTGTGATGTACTTCATCGGCTGTCTAGATTTCAGTTCAGTGCAGTTGCATCTATATTTCAGGGACTTTTAGTGCACAATTACCCGCACTTTAGTGAACACAGTGTGTACACGGTATTAAAAACTGTGTTGCCAACAAGCGCAAACCAATAAAAGAGCAGGCACAAAGCAATCTTTGTGGGAAGCACTGGCTGTGCTGTCTGAGGTTTTCCCTGGGTCTACCGAAGACTTTCCAGACGAATGTCGGCACAGTTCTCCCTGAAGTCAGCCCAGGTAGGATACTAACCCCTCTGTCCCATACTCCTTCCATCTGTCCTTTCTCCATCTGTCCGCACTCCTGTACGTCGCTCATAGCCACAGTTGCTTCACGGTGCTAACACGAAAAGAAAAAAAAAGTAAAAAAATGTAGGGTGGCATTCATAAGGCTGACAGTCATAAGGCAGAATTACCAGAAGGCCAAAACTGAAAATGCCGAAAAATCAATATACTGAACAATCCCACGGCCAAAAATTCAGAAAATCGAGCTATCAGAAGACCGAAAAGTCAGAAAACTGATTTATCGAAAGGCCGAAAAATAAAGAACTCAAGATACGGAAACTGTTATTCCAAGTGCAATTAAAAATTAGCTCTTAAGTAGGATAAATTAGCAAATTAGCAAATTAAGTAGGATAAACTTCTTGTGAATTAATACAGCAAATAAATTATTTCGCCGAACCTCGCGTTAATAACGTGCTTTCGATCACTTGGGAGGAGGAGGAAACATACGAACCACTGTGTTATTGTACACAACGGCACTACGCTAAAATGAAAAATTATGAGCTATCCGACGACAATTCCCATTTTCATCCCATTTTCAACAACAGCTTCAACTGAGGACATTCCTAGAACTAGTTCCGTATCATCAGCTCCGACTCAAAACCGCACCTAATTGTTCCGCCTTTCAATAAGTAGGGTGAGCAGCTGAGTGAATGACCTGGGACAAGTGAATTGTCATTCTGGAAGAAATCAAATATGTGCTCCTGTGTCAGGGGACCAGCATGGTCATTATACACTTGTTGAAACTGAATGTTACAGAAAGTTGCAGGCGAAGCAAAAAAAAAAAGAAAAGAAAAAAAAAAAACACAAAACCTACAGATCTTGTCATAGAGATCCTATGCAAGTTTATTTTGTAGAGCAAGCGATTCAGACGGTTACTTGTTCAATTCACGTTCGGGAACTCACAAATGCAGAGAAACACAATCTCCTCTACAGTTCATTCAGTGGCTTGCCATTCACCCACCAAACACTTTCTTTTCGTAGTACACATGTTGCAGATTATTATTTTTATTTTTTTATCTTCTCTGGCTAGTTTATTTCCGAGCACGAAATGCTATGCGTTCCAGTTATTTGATTTCTAATACAACAGCCACAAAACTTTTTCATAATCTACACCATCCCATTCAGTGGTCATTCACTGGGGTGTTCACCCTGTGTCTCTTTGGCCTTTCCACTGCCAGCCTTCTGCTGTTTGGCCTTCTGACAGTTCGGCGTTATGATTTTTCAGTCTTTTGGCTTTCGGCCTTCTGATAGTTTGCCGTTACGATTTTCCGGGCTTTTGGCTTTCGGCCTTCTAATAGTTCGACGTTATGATTTTTCGGCCTTTTGGTCGGCCGAAAAATACAGGAGCATCATTGTGAACAACTGAGGGAACAGATCATACACGATCAAGTGCTATGTTTGCCCTCTTTATTTGTTGAAATTGGGACAGAGGCTTTTTTAATGAACATTGATTTTAATGAAAAATAAAAGCTGCAAGCCATTGAACGACAAATATAAAAGTGGTTACATTCGCTGCGCCGCTTGTCTTGTGCAGATTGCATCTGTTCTTTCTGTTCCTCTCTCCCTCTATATTATTGTGGTGACAGTGATTCACGTCTTCTGGAAGACCACTGACCCATCAATCCATGAAAAACACCCAAAAAGGGCACAATCCGATATTGGTAGAACTCTAGAGCTGACCTGCTTTGTTATACAATATGCCGACCCCGGAGTATGGACCACAGGGTTTATGGCCTTCTCTATGGGCTCCCTTGTCACACAAACCAGTCGTCTCGTATTGCCTGCGGCTTATCTGCCAGTACAGCTTATCTGCCAGAAAATTTTCAAAACGTTCCTAAAAACGCGTCCTGCGGCTTATCTGCGGTGCGGCTTATATGCGTGAAATTACGGTACAGACAACTCGGCAAGATTAGGAAGCAATTCTCCAACAAAAAATAAATCTTGACTATGACACGAGCCATTTGATCGAACGCGGGACATCTGGTCGAAAGCCATTTGATCAAAAGCCTTCTGATCGAAACAGCAGTGGTCACGTGATTGATTTTTCTTATTGGTTCACCTGGAGCGACGATGAAAAAGAAAAAAAGAAACAAAGAGGAAAACGAAGAAAGCTGCAGCTGTAAATGGAGGAAGGAACATTTATCTGTGTGTAATCCACTTGCTCGTAAACACATTCCTCATGCTAACCCCCTTTTTCGCACCCAGAAAGCGGTCCAAGGGCCCGGTTGTTCACCATAGCCCATTCGGCAACTTGATAGGTTTTCGCGCTCTGACACATAGTGACTAAACAGGCCTAGGGTTCTTTGTTTTCAGGTTAAACTCAATTTTTCACGATAGTTCCCCTCCGAACAAATTTTCAAGAATTCGGGTAAATCCCGATATCTACAAGAAATCCTTGCAGTCCTTCAACTTGTCGCTCGGGGTAAACTGTCCGAAAAGTGAATCATAATATCAGCAAAGAGAGCTATTTGTGACAACCTATTTGTCCTCCTTTTATAATCCCCTGCCGCAGGAGTTCATAGGCGAGCTGTTATGGAGCTCGGCCCAGTGTTTCAATATTAGGGTCATTCACTGCTCCAGTTCCGAGCACAAATATATAAAGATTCTTGTCTCTCGTCCCAGTGTCACACCAGCAGCTTGTTTCATATGACTTTCGTTTCACCTGAAAAATTCCTCGATGACATATCAAACAGAGATAGAGATCGTAGCACCCGATTTTTCCATCCCGAATTTGAAAAATCATAAAACCCAAAAACGAATAACCCTAAACATGCCATACATGTCTTTCATCCCTAATCCCCAACCCTTTTTCCAAGTAATAACTGATAAATACTGATATCAAGTAATAAATATTAATGAGTTATATATTTATTACTTAAATAAATTAAGTAATAAATATTTTTGACAAATAAATAAATGACATCTCTGGATTATGCTCACTGAGTGATACTCCTATATCGCATATCATATCTCCTGTATCGTATTTTCCTATTCTTGTTCAGACACAGACTTTGCAGTTGTTCTCTAATACAACGCAAAAACAGCGCAGAGACGGGACACGAAGAAGAAAGAAGTGCACACACAGAGCACTGACTAGCAACTGAAGCTTTACTTTCATTACGTTTTTACGTAGTTATGTACCAATTTGCCCAAATCTCCACCTATTCTCTAGTACTTTCTATCTCGATGAGCCATATCTTCAGCAGAAGCGGAGTTGTACGCCATGAAACAAAAAATAAATCGACATAAAAAAGATGCAGGGGACAACTCTCAAATCTGTGCGTGGCTAGCTGTAGAAAAATACTAACATCCACAGGGCGATATCACTAGCGAACTAGTGCAGCGAATTATATTGATTTTTTAGCGATTTCTCGATTATAACACTCGATTGGCTGTGATGTGCTTCCTCGGCTATCTGCAGCTATGCCCTTGTATTTTTGACACCGCAGGTGCTTGCAGTACCATTTTTTCCGTCAACACAACCAGGGACCACTTTTCGAGATCGGGGATTTCGCAACCGGGAACATCGAGGTCCTCCTGAAAGCTTCAGAGGTTCGGAACTATTTGAGGCATGCACTCTAAGCAAAAAGAACAGAAAACTGCGAATTATTATTATGGGAAGCGACGGTAGTATTTCTAAGAACTTCAGCATTACGAAGATTACAGGACAGTTTTGTTGAATGTTACTGGAATGGCTGTAAAGCCCCGCTTGCACTAACCGGAAATACGAGAGATTCTTGTTAGCCTTATGAGGCAGTTCAAACAGTTCCTGAACTTGCACAAACTGGAACCGGCAAAATCGGGCAAATTGATGTTTCACGTGAAGCTAATAAATGCTCACACCGTGCGCAAAGAGAGAGAAAAAAAGCAGAGGGTTGTTGGTCTCAGTGTCTTTTCTCTTTACATTACACAGGCCATGACTATGCAGGCGCAGAAGATAATCCCTTTACGAGCAGCTAAGCAACCTTTTGTACTGGTCTCCAAGGGCATGCTATGCCATCCTAAGTCAGTGTGCCATCAAAGTAAAGAGGAGAGAGAGAGAAAGAGGATGCAGGAACCAGCATGATGTCATCCACACCCCCACGCCACCCATACGAGCACTATTGGCACCCGCCAGCACTATGCTGCGCGTGCGTAGCGCTTGCTAGGCAGGTGGATACGGTCCGCGCAGTTTTTCCTGTGCAACAGCAGATGGCGCCACAGAGTGACATGGTTCATTGGGCTTTCGGTCGGTGTGTGTATGTACTCATATTTCATGCTTTTTTCTAAAATCGAAAACTGGTAGACATATAAATTTCGTGTGTATCGATCCCTGAAATATTTTGAGAGAAATTAAATCGGAAGTTTTTTTAGAAATGGCTACAGAAATTTAATAAAAACCTGTTCAGAGAGGGACGAGGAAAATTGTGTACTTTTTCACATTCGTGACGTCGCCTTAAAATACATACGACATGTATCGGCAATGTTTATGCGTTATTTAATTCATCTTGTCTTCCTCCTTAGAGTGAAACCACGCGCGTTTAAATCTGCGCAGTGGTTGTCGAGAAAAAGCATAAAATATGTTCTGTAGGAAATACATTGGGACATAGAGCTGGTATGCCCGCTTAATTGGGTTATTGCTTTTTTTTCAAATTTTCTTTCTTTCTGAGAAAGTCGCTTTCTCAAAGCTTCCTCAGAGGGATGGCAGAGCTCAAAGACCTCCTCACTATGAAAACTCCCAAATTTTGCAGGCTGCAGTCTTAGAGACTGACAGAAGGAGACATACTCACGTGGGTGTCACAGAAGTTGGCCCTCTGTGTCCATCCGTAGTGTTGACTTTCTCCGAAGTTTCCAAAGTGAGTCAGTTGTCGTTCAACATAATCATCCAATGAGTGAAATATGATTACGATGGACGGTGACCTTTTTACTTCACCACACTTTTCTTTAGAGGTCTTGTACTTCGCAGTCCGTTAGCGCACTAAAATGAGATAAAAACCACATTACAGGAATGATGGTGAGTGGGGGGTTGAGTGGGTGTAGTGCCCTGCATTTTAGGGTTGAACCTGGTAAAGCCTGTTTTCACTCCCACCTATCCCCAAACACACTCCTTTGATTTGCATCCTTGGCAGGTGTGATAAAGCCTGAAAACAGCCGGAAACGAAACTCTCTGAAGTGCAAATTCAATCACCCATGTTGCCACTGAAGAATGATAAAGACATCACACTCAGCACTGAAGGTCTGGTCTTTAACGTGGTATCACTCAATTTGAAGTGTTTTACAGCTGCTCACACGCGTGGATTACACATACTGCAGAACAGGACGTTACCTAAGGATACGAATGAGGAACATAATATAAAATAATTTCAGTTTTATGTCATCATTTCATAAATGGAATATGTCATTCCAAGTATAAAACTGTATGCCGCAATTTAAACCCAGGTCACCTCCCAGCCACGGTGCGGTAAGCTTATCTTATCCAGTAAGCCATGGGAACTGGTACCATTCCTTAAGTGCCTTATACCCCTGTCACACGGCAAACTGAATGTCATTCCCAGCGAATGATATTCGCACTGAACGACATTTGTTTCGTGTCACACAATGAAATCAAATGGCAATACATGCGAATGATGTTCTCCCAGCGAATGAGTTCGAGGAACTCATTTGCTTTTCCCTCTCGCACCGACAGCGTACCCTCGCAGTAGAGAGGTAGCAAAGACAACCACGATAAACCTTTTGAAGAAATGAAAGACGAATGAAAAGTTGTACTCCAATATTTTATCACGAATTTGATCACTTTTGATACCAAGGTAGAAAGGCCAAAGACTGTTTTTCGGAGAACTACCCTCGTTCCCAGTCACCATGATGCCAAGTGCGGTGCAGATAGGCTTTTTAGTTGTCTTTGCTTGTGGTACTCAGCCATAAATGTCTTTGAAGAACCAACGATTTTGTGAAATAATCTAATGTTTCGATAGTTTCGAGCAAAAGAAATAAAAATATAACTAAAATACCTGTATAATGCTTCATATGTTCAGGCCTGATGTCTTAATTATCGTCACTGACGTCATTTGCGAATGACATTCTGTTTCTTCGTGTAGCTCGATGTAAGACAAGCGAATGATGTTTGGTGCAACTGTCATTTGCTGGGTATGCCATTCGGTTTGCCATGTGACAGGGGAATTAAAGGGACGGTTGCATCCGGAAACCCATCTATGTGCTTAGATATTAAATAAACTGATTTGAAGATCGGCACTGCTTCCACAGCTGCAGAGGCTCCGGAGGCACAATGTCGACCTCTAAGTGGAGGGGCACGAGGGCGGCGCTCGGAGGAAAAAGGCGTCGTCCAGACAACCTAGTAAACCCTGTGGAAACCCACGTGCTAGGCATCTGTCGTGGAGTTCCTTGTTCCAGTTTTAGTTTGTCACGATTCTGTTCACTTGTAGGGAATACAGATATGCTTGTGCACATGCAGTTCGGGATGCAGAGGGATGGGAGATATATTTCTATTTCCTTCGCTTTTTCCATTTTGTGGGGTTCATTCATCTAGGGGCTCATTATGGTAGCAGCAGAAGTTGTGTCATGATTAATTCAGTTTCTCCTTTTTTTTTGTTACGTTCAACGTCAAAATCAAAACCCCGTTTCCCTATGGGCTGGTGCGAAAGCTTGCGTCCTCTTTTCTTTCATTTCGTTTCGCAAAAATTACAGTCAAAGTGGAACATTTTCTATATTTCAAATGGTTGTGGTGTTCAGCCGCCACGTCGCAGCTCTGCACTCAAGGGTACGTCCAGCATTGTCCTGCATTGGCGTATGTTCATTGCATGTTCGACAGGCCGTACTTCATAGGCGGAGAGTTTTCCATCTGCTGGATGTGGCTGGGGCACAACCTCCCTGTTTCAGGCACGAAGGTCCAACAGGGTGTTTGGTATTCTGTGCATCAGGCAAATTTTCACGATATTGTGATGGTCATTCGCATCAAGCATGCTATGTTTCGGATATCCCTCATGATGTTCACCTTGAGTGTCTGCTGGGTAGACTTCTCAGAGAGGGCCTGCCCCCCATCCCCCCACAGGAAATCGCTGTGTGGGGGATGAGGGGGCTCAAGCCCTGAAGCCTTCACGCAGTCGTCAATAATGCCGTAGTTTGCCTAAGTTGCTTTCTGTACCGTTATCATGACAGGCAGCTTTCGTATTTTAGTCAGTGACGCAGTGCGGCCTTCAGCGGTGTAATTTAAGACCTGCTGCGCAAGTTA
Source organism: Ornithodoros turicata (assembly GCF_037126465.1). Lineage (NCBI taxonomy): Eukaryota > Metazoa > Arthropoda > Arachnida > Ixodida > Argasidae > Ornithodoros > Ornithodoros turicata. Next base: position 74,420,972 of record NC_088203.1, on the reverse strand, counting down.
TCCTTCTTATGTGCTCTTACAGAATGAGGCTTTATTTTACCGTGTGATCCCTAATAGAGTGCTAAAATCTTGTCAAATATGCATTCAATGCCCTGCTTTCATACAAAGAATGAGGAAAAACACTGCATATATTGCACTGCATATATACTACATACATTTCTAGTGCATAGTTGCATGCGTATCTCCAGAGTTCTTAGTGCGTATTTATCTGCAACGATAATAATTCAGAATAATTTGCTGCGTTATGTTGCGAGACAATGATGATCATGAGCGACATCACAGTGGTCGGTCTGTGGATTGATTTTGCCCACCAGAGGTCTCTCTAACATACAACGAACCCTTGGCACAATGGCACACCATATTTACGTCCCTCACGGGACGATGCACGTGAGAGCAACTTTTACCTCACCACCAAGTTGCTGATACCCTCAGTCTGGTTTGAACCCCAAACACCTCGAGGCTGGCTTCCAGCTGTGCAATTTTTAGAGGCACGTAAGGCAGAGGTTAGACTAGATAAATAAAAACAGGACTGAAGGCGCACTGCGTACACATATTCACAGACTATATGTACTCAACTCAACATACATTGCTGGGCTTTGTCGAACAATAACACTGTTATGCTTGTAGGCTACAACGTTCATTAGAACAAATGTTATTTATTAAATATAGAAGGTAATTATTCAGGTCTAAATCTGAAAAGTTATTTTTGATGTGACCAACAAAGTTCATTTTACTTCAAAGCAGTAGTTGTAGAAGACATTATTAAGAGGTAAATAAAATACATGACCTGTGTCTGAAGGAGTACACACCACAAAAGTATGTTGTACATAACGAAGAGTGTCAGCTGTTTCGAGAATGTATTTCCTCGAAATATGCTAGTGTGTGTGCACTAATAATGGTATCTGGTATTTGACCCGCTACTGACACTGTTCATGTACGAATGCAAGTAAAGTGTATACAGGGTGTCCATGCTAAGTGTGAACAGATTTTTCAAAAATACAGGGTGTGTGCAGAAAAACATGACCCGCATTTTTACATGTAACTCGTTGTCTACTTAGCCGAGGAACTTCCGGTGGCGCAAGACGGCGTATTTATGCGTGCGAAAGCTACAGAAAAATCCTGGAAGCCATACTCAGTGTAAAAAAATTACTGAGCGCGAAAACATGGGCTTCCATGCATTAGAATAGGGCGGTCATGACAGTGCATGGTAGTGCATTTCGGTCTCATGAGAGTTATGTGCAGGCACCGCTAGGGGTACTGCCGATGAGCATCCATGTGGGACATCGTTTCGATTTATGCACCGATAGCTCCCCTAGCGGTACTTGAACACAACTCTCCTACGTGCACCACGTTGCCCTTTCACATACACCCTATTGTCCACCATGTTGCCCTATTCTGATGCACGGAAGCCGACGTTTTCGTTGTTCCGTTTATTTTTTAAGCTGGGTATGGCTTCCACAATTTTTCTACAGGTTTCGCACGCATAAATGCGCCGTCGTGCGCCACCGGAAGTTCCTCGGCTAAGTAGAAAACGAGTTACATGTAAAAATGCGGGTCATGTTTTTCTGCACACACCCTGTATATATAACACTTTTTCCAAGATGAAATCAATTGCAATATAGCATATGCTGAAGGGCACTCCCTAGCAGGGCATTAGCAAAGTCCAAAGGCAATGTCTTAATTAACTTTCATTAATTAACTTTTTAATTATAAAAGATACAAAGTTGTCCCAATGAGAACATCTGTTCCGTTCGGTCACCTGATATCGTAGCCGTTTTCAGAACAAAAATCCGTTCGATAGATCGCCCGTAAAAAATTCGTGAAGGAACGCCATTTCTTTCGTTATTTTGTTCATTGCGCTTCTTAGAAGACGCGTATTTCCTTCATCCCCGACGGGAGAGGGGGAAGGAGCACAGTGCCGCCTCATGCGTCGAAGATGAGCTTTAACTTGCGGAAACAAAACAAAAACAAATGTATCGGGTGACTCTATCGGAACTGGCCTTATCTTGGGATGCATTTTCTGTTTCCTTTTAATCTTTTTCCAGGACGCGAGGCGATAGTGTGCTCTTTCTCCCTCTCACATTGGGGGTGAAAGAAAGACGCGTCTTCTAAGAAGCGCAATTAACAAAACAAAGAAAAAATGGCGTTCCTTCACGAATTTTTTGCGGGCGATCTATCGAACGGATTTTTGTTCTGAAAACGGCTACGATATCAGGTGACCGAAAGGAACAGATGTTCTCATTGGGACAACTTTGTAGCTTTTATAATTAAAAAGTTAATTAATGAAAGTTAATTAAGACATTGCCTTTGGACTTTGCTAATGCCCTGCTAGGGAGTGCCCTTTAGCATATGCTATATTGCAATTGATTTCATCTTGGAAAAAGTGTTATATATATTTTTAAAAATTCTGTTCACACTTAGCGTGGACACCCTGTATAGACTTCAACAGCTGAATATCAGCCATTATAATTGACATGTTCATTAAAACCTTGTTTATCAAGTTTGTACTGCTTGCGACACGGTTGTTTGAAATCGCCTGACGTAGTTCTGCAGCAAATATCCCTTGGCTGCCATCGAAGACGTTGTGCCAATATTGTGTTTAAAGGCGGACCATATGCTGAAAATGTTTCGTACTTGAAATAAATGATCTTGCACCACCTTGAGAGAGAAAGAGCTTGAGATTTTGAGATGGGGTAAACCAAGGAGTGCTGATTTAAGACAACCGCACTGCATGCAGTACATGAAATAACTTGCAAAGATGCCTCTGTACCATAAAATAATGTTACAAATTCAAGATGACATAACAGATGCAAACTCAACAAATTCATCATTATCCCATTACTGGATTATGTGTCAGAAGATGATGACTGGTTTTTCTTTTTTCTTTTTTTTGGCACACAGACAACTACGGTCATAGTGAGCCAAAACTGTGGTGAAATTGCAACTACTTAGAAATAAATATGATGCCAGTTAAAAGACACGATAGACAAAATTATAACGCTTGAACTACAAATAGTTAGGAAACACACTTTCAAAGGTTACTGCTAGTTGGCATTTACATTAGTGAGTTAGTGAGCATGCTAAGTTAAGCGTAAGCCAATTCGAAAACAAAAAAAGAAAAACGGATGCTAAACCTCAGGAGGATATCCTTGGGGCCCTTATCACGAAAATCTTAACAATATGAGCCCAAAGGCCCACCAAATCCAACTCCAGGATATGGTTGGATTGGCAACCGAAGTGCAATTCAAAGGTACACGTCAGGCAAAGTGTTACCCCATTTGATTGATGGCTTTTGTTCCCAGGCAGAATCGCTAAAAAGAAGAGAGAGCAGGGGCCACTGAAAGGACTGAAAGTGAGCGTGAAGTGGAAACAGGAGACTTAAAAAATGGCAATATGAGCTATACATCAGTATCTTTGCGCAGACTACTGAACATTCTCCATGCACAGCCGTGCTGACAGTTAAAGTTGACATTTGCGCGATAGTCCAATGTTTCCTCTACCCAGCTATCCCAAAGCGAGAAAATGTACTGGCACTCACTTCTGCTAGTTTAGTTTCCACATTCTGTTCCGTTTGGAAATCTGGCAAAAGATTTCCGTGCACTCTGATCTCCCGAAGCATAAAAGGACGGGCAAAAAACTTCGGCCTAATCTGGCTTATGTGCGACGACACGGAGGACGCGCAACGTTCTAGAAAAGTGTAACAGTTTGACATACACCCAAATTGCATTGTGAGGTTCTAGAAAGCTCCGCACACAGTTCATCACGTTCTTACAACACAGATGTGACACACCGTAATTCTTTCACAGCACTTCGGTGCAAAAGCGAACTTCGCGCACATGGACAGAAACGCCATGCCTTCCACAACGACCCGCACGCCGGATTAGACTTTGGATTGGATCCCAAACAAAGTCACATCCACAGAACCTCTGAACTTGCAGTCTCCAAGCCAAGTAGTGTTGAGGGTGGTTCCGGTTTCGGTCTTAGAGATATGCAGAGATATGCGCCACGCCGCTGCCGCCGAGTTCCTTGAATCGCTATGCCGCTGGTTCGGCTGGTCGGCGCGCCGCTGTCGATGAACGAAATTTTAATTTTTTCCTGCAGATTTTACAAGCTGACAGGGTGAAAACATGAGTACTTGGGAATAGTATTGCAACTGTCCCATAGACCATGCAGTTACTTATTATGGCCAACTGGAGCTTCAGCTCTCAGCAGCAATGGTATTGGCATCGCTAGCAAATGATGCTTCGAGGAGTGCACTGTCAAACACGGAGTAAAAAGTGGGAGAAAGAAAGACGACAAACATGTCGGTGTGAAGTCTACCTCACAAATGCCCATAGCACGTTCGCTTTTTCTCGTGGCTTTCTAGGCTAGGTTGGGTGTAGTTGGGAATTAGGTTAGGTCAGCCAAACCAAATCTGAAGATGAACTCACACAGATTTCAAGAAGAAGAGAAAACTCTTTACATCGGAGGCAACTCTGTCATAGAATGGACATCGCTATCATCATGTTCGTATGGGAAGGTTCACACCATCTGAGTCTGTCGCACACTGCAGAGAGAGAAACTCGAATGGCAGATTCCAGGAATATATCGCATTCCATAAGCTGTTATAAGAATATGTGTTTTCTAATTTAGATAGCCAATGAAACGTATGTATTTAAGAAGCAGGCAGTTCGTAGACGCATGTCTGGAACAATCAACTAAAACGACTGTATCAAGAAATAATGCTACTATCGGGTTGATTTTTACATTTCTGAATTGCTTCGTACACGAATCAGGGGTGGACCTAAGAGGGGTGCATGGCCTGGTCCCCCTCAGTTTCTGTCGATAAATAGCGCTTCAATTGGCCTTAGGTAGCACATTCGTATAGCATGTTGTCCAAGATCGGTGCCCTACCCTCAGAAAAAATCCTGGATCTTCTGCAGTACAGGATACACGTAAAGGATAAATCAAGACAAAACATGGGTTTCACCGAATGAAGTGAGCCATGAATCGTACAGCGGCGCTAAGCATAGCCCCCACTTCATGCACAGGGGTCAAACGGGGTGTATGGGATTCCGTGTCATTAGGCTTTTCTTTTCTTTTTTTGTAAATGTTTATTCGCACGAAGCATACAATTTGTCTGCTATCTATCATAACGTTCACCTTGACTGTCAGCAGGGTAAACTTCTCGGAGGGGGCCAGGCCCCCCATGTGAAAGTTCCGGGGGGGTCTGAGGGCTGGGGACACCGAGGCCCCATACAGTCGGCGCCTATGGCACAGGTTACAGGTTTGGTTACATTTGTGGAAGTGATTTTGCCGCAGTTCGAAACGTTGTTGACGTAAGCTAACAATTCGTGCCTAGATTATAAGCCCTGCTGTGCTTAGTGTCAATCGGAAGAGGCACTCACAGAGAGGTGGACGCAGCCAGTAAAGATGTAATTTGACTAACGCGCTAAGTACAGACTACTACAGAGTAGGTGCTATAAAGGGTCGGTCACATTTTCGCGCGTGACGCTATACCTACCTGACAGACAGACTTCCGCTTCCGCTTGAAAACAGGAGGCATACGCAGTTTTTGTGACAATTATGAACAGCATAAGTGTCACAAAAAAGGCGTACGCCTCCCGTTTTCAACAAATCAAGGCAGATAACGATATCATTCGAGATTATGGTTGACTAGGAGCGTGCTACGCGGTGAAGTTCATTTTTAAGAGTGTATGTATTCAGTTTAATTTTATTTCAGTTTATTTCTTCAGTTTCTTACTACTCGTTTTCTCTTAGGTTTACTCGTTTATGTTGCTTTAGGCACTGGAGTAGACGGCGTTCCATGTTGATATCCGTCCATCGGCCACATTTTCTCTTAGACGTTTTGTCAGCCACACTCTACCTCAGGTAGGCGAATTTAATTCACTGTAATGGCGATGAAAGGTCTCGCCGTTGTTGGCCTCGCAGAGGTGGGCAACGTCACGACTGACGGCCTGGGGGAATGTGTATCCTGGCCGACTTCTAAAGGAACTGTGCCGACATATGATTTGGTCGAAAGGCATTTCATCGAAGATCGAAACGGCAGCGGCCGTTTGATCGAATTTTTTATTGGTTCACTTGGAGTGTTGAAAAAGAAAAAAAGAAAGAAAAAAGAAAACAAGAACAAAAAACAAAGCCGGAGTTCTAAATGCCGTTATCCTAAGCAACATTTAACTATGTGCAACCCGCTTAATCGTAAGCACATTCCTCATGCTAACCCAGTTTTTCGTGTCCAAGAAGCGGTCCAAGGGCCCATGTTGCGCGCTAGCCCGTTCGACAACCTGATAGGCTTTTCCGCTCTGACACATAGTGACTAAACATGCCGTACATGTTAATCCCCCAACCCTTTGTCAAATAATAATTTATTTCAAGTATTAAACATTTTTGGCAAATAAATAAAAAATAAATTAATGACTTTGAGTTTTATATATATGAGTTTTTATAATGAGTTTTATTTATTTTTCGCCTGTGTGCAGGTTGAAGAATTGTCCAAATAGGGTCCCTGACGGGATGTTACGTGGAACATTATCACAGGAGAGAGAGAAACATGGCAAGGCGCATCGCGGCGTGAGTTCGACTTTCGATGAACGAACTAAACGCTTTACACCAAAAGGAGTAAGAAACACAAATGTTGCATGAAAATGAGTTAATGCGCAAAACAGTTCTTCAGTCCACTGTTATTGGTATACGCAATCACGTTAAACTTAAACACCCCCCCCCCCCCCACCCTTTTAGTTTGACTCGCAGGCAAACTGGACTTTCGAATTTGTGGAAGCTCGCGAGACAAGCAATATAGTACCTGTTTTCGCCTGGAAAGGTATGCCACTGCCCACTTCATGAATCTAGGAGATTGTATATGTACGCCATTATTTTTGCTTTTTAAAACTTCATGCTCATTATCCTTAACGGAAATACGAGAAAAAAACTGAAAGGAGCGACGATGCAGTGGCCGAACCCGAAACAACACCTACGGAAAAAACACCTACGGGCCTAGTAAAACTCCGTCCACTTACGCGGCAACTCAATAAAGCAGTATGAATAATAATGAGAAAATACAGGGCCCTGAGCACGTACGCAAGTAAGTCCGTGCAACGTCCGGGTATCTCCGTGTAACTTCCTGTTAGGACAAACGACGGATATTTGTGGGAAGTCCAAACCGTGGCCACCCGGAGATGTAGGGGACCTCCGCCGGAAAAATGTCTGTCTCCCAGGGAGATCCGAATTTCCGGGAAAGGGAAATATCCCCAGGAACACAATGGGAAGTTTTGTTCCGTTTAGGGGAAGTCCTTCGAAACCTAGATAAGGTAAGCAGGGCAGCAGATCTGTGTTTCTCTATTTTTTCGGATAGCGTGCATGTGTAGTGACTCCAGACTGCAGATACATACACTAAACGAGGTCGAACTAAGGTTTTATATGCTGTTAATTTAATATCTTTCGTTGTGCCATGGGGAAATTTCCTTCTTAGCATCCACAGATATTCGAGTGGCTTTCGCGCACATATGGCTATCCCGTTTCAGACCGTTTCCTTTAAATATGTCACCAGCAATGAGAAGGGTGCCCAGAAGAAGCACAGACTATCGGCTGCTCCCAACTTGGGGCAACTTTCTTTAACATATGTCCTACTGGTTCGTAAATGACAAACATCTGCAAATAACCAGTGGTCTCCCTGCAAAAAAATAAAATAATAATAATAATAAAAATTAAAAAAGCAGAGGACACTGATTGTCCGCTTCGTATGCTCGAGTCAAAAGTTACAGAACAAGAGGTGCGGATGACACAGTGCATGCAGTTTTGAACTGCTTTCGAACAAACGGCTTTCGATCAAACGGTTTTCGACCAAGCGGCATTCGATCAAACGCCTTCGATCAAACGGCGTTCGTCCAAATGGGCGGACACCACGGCGGACGTGTTTGTCACGTTCAAACACCCATTGACTCACGATAACCTCATTCAACCCACACATTCAGTCAAATTCGAACTTCATAAACTTCGTTTATAAAGATAAAAATAAACTTCCATAAAAATTCGTTCTGACTACATACAAGCCCCCAGGACCAAGCTTTTACATAAACTTCCAACTGACACATTAAGCGACCTTGGTAGTCGCCATTCATTCCACCTTTCTCACCCTATGACCTTCTTTCAAATGCGGGAGAGGAAGACCGTGCCTTTGTGGTCGTTTGTGGCCGCCTCATCCAACGTGCCATCTCATCCACCGTGCCACCTCATCCAATTTCGTGCCACCTCATCCACCGTGCCATATCATCCATCGTGTCGTTTTGTCCATCGAGCTGCCTCATCCATTCTGAGCTGATTAGACGACATGCCAGGTCTTCCACCGTGCCACCTCATCCATCGTGCAAGGTCATCCAACAGGATGCATCATCCACCGTGCCGTGTCATCCATCCGGCTTGGTCATTCACCATCATCCAGAAACCGGTATTTATTCCCTTCATCATTTTTTTATCCATCCGAAATTTGAAATGTCCGGGCTCGCGCTTGGAGTGAGAGGATATAAGACATGTAGGGCAATAATTCGTTCGTTCGTTCGTTCGTTCGTTCGTTCGTTCGTTCGTTCGTTCGTTCGTTCGTTCGTTCGTTCGTTCGTTCGTTCGTTCGTTCGTTCGTTCGTTCGTTCGTTCGTTCGTTCGTTCGTTCGTTCGTTCGTCTGTCTGTCTGTCTGTTTGTTTGTTTGTTTGTAAGGAAAAAAGAGCAATAAATCGTCTTATCTAATAAACAAGCACTTTGCGTTACACATAGCACTTAGTACCACATCGAAATTGAACACGGCGCTTCATCATTTTTTTTTTAATCCATATGAAATTTTACCTAATAAACCACCGCATAGAGGAGACATGATTGTTGTGGTTCTCACGGGTACGGAACCTTTTGTTCGTGCCATATGAATAGACGGTTTCAGAAATTGCATGGATGGCCCACCAGGGAGCGCAGTGTTGCGAAAGCCCCGCTGCACCTTGGGATTTAGTTTTCATGAGTCAGAGAGAAGAAGAAGAGCGCAAACGGTTTCGGTTTTCTCTCTCCTTCACCTCCAGCACCTTCGAGCAACAGGCAGACGAGCACGAATGTAAACCATTTCCCACGACGCATTGCGCGATACGCGTGACTTGGGCGACGGAGGGCCCCCGTGCGGAGCACAAGGGCAATATCTGAAATCGCCTATTCAGGCTGCACTACGCTCGTGACCTAATCAGTGCACATCACAGAACTGGAAGGCCGTGGCTGATGGTCAGCTCCAATGCTTCTCTGCATACTTCCAGAACTCAGTTCGGGGAAGTTGGTCCTCGAACGACAAATGTCGTTTATGGATGGTGTAATATACTTCGGGACCAACTCCCCAACAGGCATCCACAGCTCGGGGTACTCATAGAACTTAACTCCAACGGGACCCCATGGCTGTTGCAAGACCTTCCAACCAGCAGGTCGTACGACGGAACTTTGAGCTCGGACGTAAAATGGAGCTGTGAAGGGCCCATTATACGTTCAATGTTGTTAATTTTCAGGACATCACAAATGATATCGATAGGGTTCAAATGGTCGGAGCCCTGCCTTCATCCTAAATTGGTTCGCTGTTTGCGTATTCATGCGCATATGTGGCAGCTCATGATTTTCGCGTTCCACTGAGCAATAAATGATTTTTGTTGTCAACAAGATACGCCGAATTTCTGTGTATGTTACCGCTTGGGGGACGTGTGCCTCTTTATTTGTATTTCCAAAAGGCGATGACCAGATCGCGGATTTGCATCTTTTGTATATTTCGTTCCTGGATGTGCACGGTCTCAAACAGGGATCGGAGCTGAAACAGAACCCGAACCGAAAACCCCTAAAAACCCACGTTTTTCGTTGAACCGGAACTGAACCGAACCAAAATATTTTTGTCATGTTGAACCGGGACTGAACCGAAAAAAAATTACGTCGATTACAGGTTCGCGAAACGGTTCAGACGTAATGTGCGTTGTGGGAGATCAGAACTAGGATTTACACAGCGGATTGAGCCGCGTTGCCAAACAAATTCGAAACCTAAATTGAACAAAACAAAACTGCAATCTAAGTGCGCGAGGTATGACATCCCAAATGACATCATAAACACAATTGTGTTGGGGATCGTGCTATGGCGAGTCAAATTTCTTGCTCCCAAAGGAGAAAAAGTAGCGTTTGACTGCGCGTTCAGGAATTCGCCGTTTGGTTCAACGGGCCTGAGCCAACACTGAGCGTGCACACTAGGTGATGTTAGGTGGCACAGTTGCGATTACGAAGTTGCTTTTGTTTCTTGTTCTTGTGAGGTCAGTGACCGTTAGCTCCGCTGACGAACACTTGCCGTGAAGGACAGCGCTAAAACATTGTCATAATTCTCTTATTCTGTAAATAATATTTTGGGCTGTGAAAATAACGGCCAGTCCCTGACCCAGGGTGTCGGAGCGAACCGAAAACCGGAACCGAAAACCGAAAAAAACCGCTATTTTGATGCGAACCGGAACGGAATCGAAACCGTATACGTTTTTTTCGCTCAGGAGGGAAACCGAAAAATATATTTAACGGTTTTCGGTACAAGAAAAAACTTCGCTGGTTTCAACTACGGATAGGCTAATGAAACAGACGTCGTGTGCTCTGAAGTCATGTCATGAATACTATACGAGGGTTACGGTTACGGTGAAATGTATGTCGGTATACTATGACCCTTAGGCTCTCTTTGTAATGGTTTATCGTTCGCGCACGCACACAGACTTAGAGGTACATGTGACTCTCTCGCAATGTGCCGTAGTGTTCGTTTTAATATGATCCCCTCAAACTCTATTATTAGGTATTCATTCTATCTATTAGGTATTCATTGAGCTTCGTGAGACAAGGCGCTGGTCTTTTTTCTTTGTCGGTCGTGTGATTATGCATCTTAATGTTGAAATGCCGTTCATAATGAATCTGTATTCTAATATACTGTGTTCTAACGTAATAACATGTACAAATAAAGCGGGAAAGCTGTCCAGATATGTCAGCATTGTGCCACGATTATTTCCGTGTCAAAGAAAAATTCCGCAAGTGGAACCTTCACCAAGCATACCCCCCCCCCCTTGAAAGCTCGGCACCCCCTCAGCAGTGAATTTCTGGGGAAATCACTGGACCCAATAGGGCTGCATAGCGGCTTCTTTATCGGTAATGTCGCGCAACGCGTCCCTTGTTTGAGAGCAGCTAAGTTGAATACATTTACGTATACGCGAGGGCAAGCCCGTGCGAAGTGGCAACTCTTTTGTGGACAGGACACGAAGAAAATAAAACGGAGCCGTCGAGCGCGTTTGTGAGTGAAGGTGTTCCTCGATTTGCGTCGTACTCGTGCGGTGGTGCTTGCTGGCTAGACAGTAGCAACAGACGGATGGGACGCGATCGCTCCAACCCAGCAAGAAAGTACTTTACGTATGACATCACGACAAACAAGTCCGTTTGTAGCATGCGCTTCAAGAAAGGAGAAAGCCCATTTGAACAGACAGTAACCTACAGGAACCAGGAGCTACCAATTTCACAGCTGTCTATTAATATTAAATACCATGTATGCGGAATAAACGGGCTTACATTTTGTAACATTTATTTTTTGTTGGGGGGATGAATATTCGCAGCAGAAGCGGAACCGGTTAAAAACCGGTATGAACCGTTATTTTTTTGCTCCGGAGCAGAACCGGTACCGGATCGTTTATGATATAACCGGAACGAAAACCGGAACGAAAAACGTTTCGGTTCGACACCCTGCCCTGACCAGGGTATTAAAGAGTGTATACGATGAGTGAACGAGTACAGCGTGTACCTGACGTCGCAACGTAGCAACTATGCAACGTTGTACGGGGAATGCAGATCTGTAACACGCAGTGTTGCTGCGAACCACTGCTGTGTCGGCAACAACAACAACAACAAAATAACACTTGTTATTTGAGGGTTGTGCCTCATATGCACCAAATGCTCATAACCTCCAAACGCTCAAAACCTCCGAACGCTCATATGCACCGAAAAAAAGTTGGTGGTTTTGAGCGTTTGGTGGAAATGAGCAGGAGGGGAGTAGCTGCTCATAAGCACCAAACGTCCAGAACATCCGAATGCTCATATGCACCGAAAGGCGGGCGACCACAAAGGCCGGGTCTTCCTCTCCCGCATTTGGAACAAGGTCATAGGGTGAGAAAGGTGGAATGAATGGCGATTACCAAGACCGCTTAATGTGTCAGTTTGAAGGTTATGTAACAGCTTGGTCCTGCTTGTATGTAGCCAGAACGAATAGCGCCTTCTCGTTTATGGATTTCAATTTGAGCTTTATTTTCATAGACATGGAGGCAGCCCAGGACAAAAGACATGATTCTAGCTCGAAAGGCACTCGGCTCCCAGGGCTGTAGCAACAAAAAGCGTGGTCCCCTCCGAACATATGTCCGGGTTCACTTACAGTGCAGAAGTTGGAATACGATATTTATATAGGGTTTATATTATGCATACATAGGCCTGCAGTGAACATTTGCGCAAAACCCTTCTTTCGAACAAGAGAGAAACCAGGAAGGTAATCCAGAAGATGTGGGTTCGATCCCTACAGCTGGCCAACCTTTTCAGTGACTTTCATCTTTCATCCTTCTTTCGAGCCTTGTTCTTCGCAAGTTGGTTAATCAATGCATCATAGTCCAGAGATATGATAACCATGTTTTCGGTTGACTACGAACTCAGAAAGCCTGACATCTCTTATGGTTAATTGAGCACAGGATATTCTTGATCGGTCACTTTCATTGTGCTGAGACTTCTTTCAGCATCAGCGACAGTAGCTGGTGTGGTCAGAAAATAGAGTGCTGACGCAAATGCATCGTGTACGTTAAAAATTGTTTGGCGTCTCTTTGTTTGGCGTCCTCTCTTTTTCTCAATGACACAAAAGGATATTCCATTATAAGTTCGCTGGCATCGATGTCTACCATTTTTACTTCAAAAATTTTGCTGCGATTCTCCAGTTCAAGTTCCCATTGACGCTGCCCCAAGTTGTTAGCGTTTTACAGAAATCCAAACAACTTTTACCACTCCACGAGTTGGTTGACAAAACAGAAGATATGGCCTGATCAGTGAGAATAAGAAAGAACTGAGATTTGAATTTTCGTTCTGCAGAAAGACGACTCTTCCTTTTTTTTTTTTTTTTTTTCACTTTTAGGAGAAGGTAGCAGACATTGCAGAACTGCTTCATGATCTTGTCGCGTTGTCTGTACTCCGCAAAATAAAGAGAGGAACAGAAAGAACAGACGCAATTTGTACAATACAAGCGGTGCAGCAAATGGAACCGCTTTTATGTTCCTCATTAAATGGCGTAGAGCATTTATTGTTCATTAAGATTAATGCTAATTTAAAAAAGCATGTCTTCCAATTTCGAACAAATGAGGAGTGCGAATGATAGCACTTTATTGGCTATGATTTGGTTTATCAGATGTCCACAACGACGCTCCTGTATTTTTGGGCGCACGGAACCGCGCGCAACCAGGGACAAATTTTTCCGGGACGAACTTTTCCGGGACTATTTTTTTCCGAAACTCCATCCAACATGCTCTACACATTCTCGCTCCTATAGTTATTCTACCTTCGGTCTGGAAGATGACTGGTTTGGTTCTTTGGATGATTGGTTTTCAACTCATTTCTGTTTGCTCACCGTTTTAGGCATTCAAGAACAACATTATTTCCTCTTATAAGTAGAACTCGGAAATTTACGTGCCAAAACCATGAAAATAGACAGATATTTAGACAAAAAAAAAACCTAAACAGGCAAGAACATGCAAAAACAGACACGTTGTAGCACATGCCAAAACTACTTCTAATGTACGCTTCACGACGCAGACTTTATACTGTGGAACTGTAGCGAATGCTACAGAACCATTCGATGACGCCAGTGCCTGACTGCGACGCTGTGCAGCGTCAATCCTCCTTCCTGCACCGCTAGTTCAAGCTCACTGGGTGTTATCGTTGAACCTCTAACATATATTCAGTTTAATGTAGGGCCTTAATGCCTCAGGTAGGCGAATTTAATTCACTGTGGTGACGATGAAAGGTCTCGCCGTTGTTGGCCTCACAGAGGTGGGCAACGTCATGACTGACGGCCTTGGGGAATGTGCATCCTGGTCGACTTCTATAGGAACTGTGCCGACATATGATTTGGTCGAAAGACATTTAATCGAAGATCGAAACGGCAGCGGTCGTTTGATCGATTTTTTATTGGTTCACTTGGAGTGTTGAACGCCGGAGTTCTAAATGCCGTTATCCTAAGCAACATTTAACTGCGTGTAACCCGTTTGCTCGTAAACACATTCCTCATGCTAACCCACTTTGTCAAATAATAATTGATTTCAAGTATTAAACATTCTTGGCAAATAAATAAAAAATAAATTAATGACATTTTTCGATTATTTATTCCTGTTGAATGTGGATAAATTTTAACAATGTATTATTGTTTCTGACAATCAACTGACCATTGTATAGGAGAAAGAACAGTTTTAGTTTATTTACTTTTCGCCTATGTGCAGGTGAATCTAAATTTAGTTCTTGCAACAGACATGTAACCGAAGAAGTCCTTCGAAACCTAGACAAGATAAGCAGGGCAGCAGATCTTTGTACTTTCTCTATTTTTTCGGATAGCGTGCATGTGTAGTGACCCAGATTGCAGATGCATACACTAAACGAGGTTGAACTAAGGTTTTATATGCTGTTAATTTAATATCGTTCGTTGTGCCATGGCGAAATTTCCTTCTTAGCATCCACAGACTTGGAGTGGCTTTCGTGCACATATGGCTATCCCGTTTCAGACCGTTCCCTTTAAATATGTCACCAGCAATGAGAAGGGTGCTCAGAAGAAACACAGACTATCGGCTGCTCCCAACCTGGGGCAACTTTCTTCAACATGTGTCCGACTGGTTCGTAAATTACAAACGTCTGCAAGTAACCAGCGGTCTCCCTGCAAAAGAAAGAAAAAAAAAGAAAATAAAAAGAAATAATAATAAAAATGAAAAAAAGCAGAGTACCCTGATTGCCAGCTCCGTATGCTCGAGTCAAAAGTTACAGAAAAAGAGGTGCGGATGACACAGTGCATGCAGTTTTGAACTCCCTTCGAACAAACGGCATCGATCAACCGGCTTTCGATCAAACGGTTTTCGACCAAGCGGCGTTCGATCAAACGCCTTCGATCAAACGTCATTAGACCAAACGGCGTTCGACCAAATGGGCGGACACTACGGCGTTCAAACACCAATTGACTCACGATAGATAAAAACAAACTTCCATAAAAATTCGTTCTGACTACATACAAGCAGGACCAAGCTGTTACATAAACTTCAAACTGACACATTAAGCGGCCTTGGTAGTCGCCATTCATTCCACCTTTCTCACCCTATTACCTTGTTCCAAATGCGGGAGAGGAAGACCCGGCCTTTGTGGTATCCCGCCTTTCGGTGCATATGAGCATTCGGATGTTCTGGACGTTTGGTGCTTATGAGCAGCTTCTCCCCTCCTGCTCATTTCCACCAAACGCTCAAAACCACCAACTTTTTTTCGTGCATATGAGCGTTTGGAGGTTTTGAGCGTTTGGAGGTTATGAGCATTTGGTGCTTATGAGCTACTACCTTATTTGAGAATCGTAAGGATGTGCTTACTTTTAACCCATGGCAATCTGCTCAAGATTAACTTTCCTGAACCGGTTCGAACCGATATTTTGCGCTGCTGCTGAGCCCTGCCTGAACCTGAACCCTAACCAAACCGAAAAAAATAACGGTTCCGATCCCTGGCCTCAAACGAAGTATTTGTGCACGCTGTGGGCCTTCATGAACACTGTAGTGTGAGCTTTATAGTGCGTGAAAATGCATATTTCGTATGTTAGTGTTAGTGGGTGACCGTTGCGTACCCAGGATCGAAGTATGCAAAACATGAAAATCCGCGATCTGGACATTAACATAAAAACTGCAAATAAATAAATAAATAAATAAATAAATATATATATATATATATATACTTACTATATAAGTGAAAAAAAAAAGCATAGGCTCTTTGGCTGCACGTTGAACATATGTTTATAAGTCCCAAACGTCGCCACACCAGCATTGGACAGCTGTTTCGGCCTTATTGGGCCTTCATCGGCAATGCGTAGGTGCGCGACGTTTGAGCGAGTGGCGTCGGAAGGTCACGTGGAACGTGATGTCCTCCCGTCAGGGTGAGAAACTCACCTCTGAAAGCCCAGTGCGAAGCCAGTAAAGTATTAAGTGAAAAAAAAAAAAAAGCATAGGCTCTTTGGCTGCACGTTGAACATATGTTTATAAGTCCCAAACGTCGCCACACCAGCATTGGACAGCTGTTTCGGCCTTATTGGGCCTTCATCAGCAATGCGTAGGTGCGCGACGTTTGAGCGAGTGGCGTCGGAAGGTCACGTGGAACGTGATGTCCTCCCGTCAGGGTGAGAAACTCACCTCTGAAAGCCCAGTGCGAAGCCAGTAAAGTATTAAGTGAAAAAAGCCTATGCTTTTTTTTTTCCACTTAATACTTTACTGGCTTCGCACTGGGCTTTCAGAGGTGAGTTTCTCACCCTGACGGGAGGACATCACGTTCCACGTGACCTTCCGACGCCACTCGCTCAAACGTCGCGCACCTACGCATTGCTGATGAAGGCCCAATAAGGCCGAAACAGCTGTCCAATGCTGGTGTGGCGACGTTTGGGACTTATAAACATATGTTCAACGTGCAGCCAAAGAGCCTATGCTTTTTTTTTTTTCACTTAATACTTTACTGGCTTCGCACTGGGCTTTCAGAGGTGAGTTTCTCACCCTGACGGGAGGACATCACGTTCCACGTGACCTTCCGACGCCACTCGCTCAAACGTCGCGCACCTACGCATTGCCGATGAAGGCCCAATAAGGCCGAAACAGCTGTCCAATGCTGGTGTGGCGACGTTTGGGACTTATAAACATATGTTCAACGTGCAGCCAAAGAGCCTATGCTTTTTTTTTTCACTTAATACTTTACTGGCTTCGCACTGGGCTTTCAGAGGTGAGTTTCTCACCCTGACGGGAGGACATCACGTTCCACGTGACCTTCCGACGCCACTCGCTCAAACGTCGCGCACCTACGCATTGCTGATGAAGGCCCAATAAGGCCGAAACAGCTGTCCAATGCTGGTGTGGCGACGTTTGGGACTTATAAACATACTTACTATATATATATATATATATATATATATATATATATATATTACTTTTTAACGTCTCCCTATGTAATAAACTAGTGTTTGTAACTTCCCTAAAATCTGTTTCCGCGTCTTTTTTTGAACTTCTGTA
This sequence comes from Ornithodoros turicata, assembly GCF_037126465.1. Classification (NCBI taxonomy): domain Eukaryota; kingdom Metazoa; phylum Arthropoda; class Arachnida; order Ixodida; family Argasidae; genus Ornithodoros; species Ornithodoros turicata. The sequence goes on along the minus strand of NC_088203.1, from coordinate 74,403,644 downwards.
AAACTTCGTGGCCGTTTGATAATCCTTTTACCTCACCCTATATATATATATATATATATATATATATATATACTACAAAATTTAGGTTCGAACGACCAGGATGTTGAATATAGATAGGGGAGAAAAGACACCAGAGACTGAAGTAGGGAGTAGGGGAAGTTATTTATTAAGCTGGCATTTAAACTAAGGGTCTGGGGAAGTCTACGTTTCGGCGGAAGCTCCGCCTTCTTCGGGACTGAGACGAAAATCTATGTACAAGGTCTTTTAAAAGGTTACAAAAGTGTCGTCACAGTTGGTACAATTCCACTGCGAGGCAGTCGTCAGTGAGTCATGTTCTGGAAGATTCCGGAAGGTTCCTGGGTCATCGGCCGGGGAGATTACGTGTCAGAGTCTTGGGTCGCGCTCGTTGAAAACCTGTTGTCCGGGGTGTTCTTAGAGTCATTGTGTCCAGCTGTAAAGAAAAGAAGAAAAGAGGCAGCGGGCACTCCGAGGACATACAGAAAAAAAGTTATCCGGATATGCTTCTTACAGTTGATAGCACTCCTTTATCCTCATTTATTAGAGATTGGAATTTGTAGATCAAGTACGATTCGCGTTGCTCTCTGCAGCGATCGGATGTGAAATTTGACTCTAAAATAAAAAGTGCGACGTTATTAATGGAATGACCGGGTCGACTAAAATGGCGAGAAACCGGGAGGCTACCTTTTTTCGAAACATCTGATCGGTGGTTATTGAATCGAATCCTGAATGAATTTTTACTTTGACCTACATATTGCGCGGAGCATGTTGTACATTGAATGATATAAATAATGTTACTGGAGTTACAGTCAAAGTCGCCATTGATTTTAAGGGAGAAGTCGGAGTTTGTACTCTTGGCCGCTGCCGTGCTTTGCATTGATTTGCATATTTGGCATCTTTTACCATTGCATGGATGGCATCCCGCCGTAGGTGTTAATGGTTTGGGAACTTTGGAGTTGACTAGTCTATCTTGGAGGTTGCGGGCACGTCTGTAGGTAACTCGTGGCTTCTCGGCAAATATTTGTCGTGTCCGTTCAGATTGCAGAAGGATGCTATGGTGGCGGTGGAGGATACTGTTAATATTACCCGCGCCTGCACCAAAGGTAAGAACAAGGTTTACGCGGTCGCCCTTGGGTTCGTCGTTGCGTTTACCGAATAAGTTCCTCCGGTCTGTTTGTCGTGCTTTGGACAGGGCGTCTCTTACTAGACTGGGTGGAAAATTACGATTAACGAAGGTCTGCTCTAATTCCGCGAGGTTTTTGTTTAGAACATCGTCGTCCGAGCAGATCCTCCTGTATCGGAGTGCCTGGCTATAAGGAATGGCGAGTTTAGTATGGCGCGGGTGGCAACTGTTAAAGGAAAGGTACTGCTGAGCATCAGTTGGCTTTCGGTACAGGTCAGTGGAAAACCCCTTCTCGGTTAAGGTTACTTTTACATCTAGGAAATTAACAGTCGTTGCCGAGAAGGAGTGGGTGAACTTCATGGCGGGGTGTACCAGGTTGAAATCGCGAATAAATCCTGTGAGATCTTCTTCGGAGTGTGGCCAAACCATGAATATGTCGTCCAAGAAGCGTTTGTATAGACTAGGTTTTTTGTCGCGCACGGCTAGAAATTTTTCCTCTAGTGCACCCATGAAAATATTTGCGTACGTTGGTGCCATCTTGGTTCCCATAGCTGTGCCATTTATTTGTAGATAGTGGCGGCCGTCAAATTCGAAGTTATTATTTTTGAGGATCAAGTTGAGTAGAGTTGGTAATGCAGATGGGTCAACCGCGCGATCGGAGTACTTCAGATACGCCGCCTTCGCTGCTAGCACGCCATCCTCATGTGGGATGTTAGTGTAAAAGGAGGTAACGTCTAGCGTTACAAGCAAGCTTGCATTGGGTGGTTCACATTTGCTAAGTATTTCGAGGAAATGGTTGGTGTCCTTAATATATGAGGGTAATCGGGGAGGTATATCTTTAAGGAGGTGGTCAACGAAGCTAGAAATTTTCTCCGTGGCGGTGCCGATTGAGGAAACTATAGGTCGCCCTGGGTTTCCTGGTTTATGGATTTTCGGTAACATGTAGAACCTGCCTGGTTGAGGGTTTTGGGGGGCTAGAAATTCATATAGGCAGGAGTCGATTATTTCACGCGCTTTTAGGGATTTTAGGGTTTTGGTGATTTCGGCAGCTATCTTATCTGTTGGATCACTGTCAAGCGGCTCATAGAACGTGTTACAGCCCATATATATATATATATATCGTAGTATATATATATATATATATAGATATATATATATATATCGTAGTATATATATATATATACATAAACAATTACTGCATATAAATCCGCGGTCTGGTGATGACGTCCTGAGGACCCAGTGCCAACGAACGGAAACAGTCGAAGTGGTGTTGGCGAAGGTGTAGCAGGATGTTTGATCTACGTCCCCATAAATGTCTGGTTCAACACTGTGCGCCCTATCATTCTTAGCTATCCAAACACTGATGACAATTTTACCTTTCACCTAAATTAAATTTACCCATTTCAGTTACAATACAATTTTTGCTGTCTTCCGTTCAAATTTGCCTGACCCTATCGCGGCAGAGCAGCTTTTATGTTCAATTGTTCAATCAGCGGCCACATGTTGAAACATTTCTATCGCAAGCATCACAGCTCCAGTGTTGAGTTTGTTCTGTTAAGTTGAGAAAATTCGCCACATATTTTCGCTCTGGTAAAAAAAATTCCCCGACACAATTGTAAAAACAGCCTCGTTGGGCAAATTCAGTGTAGTGTTGAACAGGCACGGACAACACTAACTCACAACACGTCGTTCGTGTCACAGCCCTTTGTTCTTGGGGAGGTAGAACGCGTTGTAGATAAGCGCGGTGGTTATGCTTTTAGTGCTTTGTCCCACACGAAAACATCTGTAAATCAAGTTCCCTTCACAGACGAGACAGTGATGTGGTCGAAACATAGGAATATATTGTAAATTGAAAAACCATTTCAAATGTCTACCCAAGCAGCACAATGTACTGAAAGTCGAGTGCAATAGGGGTGGACGGGTAGGTGGAAGGCCTTGAACAGACTCGTGAAACTAAAGAACATTGATAAGACACATACCGTCCACCCCTATTGTACTCGACTTTCAGTACATTGTGCTGCTTGGGTACTTATCGGGCTCGACCGATAACGGCCACCGATAACGGCTCACCGATAACGGAGCCCTGCGTGCATGATACTCGACAGAATGCCTTGGGAGCAGTCGCTTACTGGGTCAGTTCGGGAGATAAAGTGGGTCGCGATAGTATCCTCATCCACCGTGCCATCTCATCCACCGAGCTGGGTCATCCATCGGGCTGAGACATCCACACAGCTGGAACATCCATGCCGTGCCATCTCATCCACCGAGTTGTTTCATCCAACGTGCCATCTCATCCACCAGTGGATGAGTTGGCATGGTGGATGACCTGGCTTGGTGGATGAGGTGACACGGAATCCTTTGTTGTCTCCCGCCTTTCGGTGCATATGAGCATTCGGATGTTCTGGATGTTTGGTGGTTATGAGCAGTTTCTCCCCTCCTGCTCATTTCAACCAAACGCTCAAAACCACCAATTTTTTTCGGTGCATATGGGCGTTTGGAGGTTTTGAGCGTTTGGAGGTTATTAGCATTTGGTGCTTATGAGCTACTACCTTGTTTCCCGTGAAACAACAAGCAGTAAAACAAGCTACGGTGAAAGAAGGAGAGCGATTCGACACTCACCGCTGTGGAGGTCCTTTGCTGGAGCTAGCAGTCGCCGAAGTCTCATCGGAATCTATGGTAGCAGCTCATATCCTCCAAACGCCCATTTCCTCTGACGTCCCAAATCAACCAAAGGTCACTTCATCCGAAAAAATATTCAGAGGTACTGGGCTTTCGGTTGATCTAGGCACGCGGGTGGCAGTCACCCATATCCCCTAAATGCTCTTTTCATCCGAGCGCCCAGAACCACCGAAAGCGGGATACATGAAAGGACATGCTTCCCCCGTTTAACAGGGAAAGGAGGAGGGAACAGCTGGATCTTCGCGAGGTGTGACAGATATGACTCGTATAAAAATGAGTGTTGATGCACGTAATCTATATTAAAGAAGCCTGAGCTGGGGTGGGTAGAAATGACACGACACTCGGTGTGCGCAAATGAGATCGCGTTCAAGAAGTGATCTGAACTGAGAGATATTTCGAAAATCAATTTTATTCTTATGCACGTTTCTCACTGGAGAAGAACTACCTTCGGAAGCTCATGGAGGTCCGGCCGCGTCATGAAGCACGGAAAAAGAACATGGTGGGAATGGTATGTCCTGTGGCTGGAACATATAGCGGGACGGCGGAAAATACACAAATCTCAAACGCATTCAGAGGAGATTGACAGTTCAGACGATATGTTGGTTTCATGCATTCATACTGCTTGCAAGCCTTTCCAGGGAGTTGCTTCAACCGGTTAACAGAATGTTTTCTGAACGTCTGAACTGTATTAACAGAAGGCACTAAAGAAAAGTAATACCCCTGTCAGACGTACTAATTTATGGCGAATTCGGGTGGTCATTTCGGAGCAACTTTTTTTGCCAGATCTCGAGCAGTCATGTTCGCTTGGTCAAAATGAAGCAAATCTTGCATGTTCGCGTGGCGCTTTCCGAGCGCTCGGAATTTGCTAGCTAGCACTTTTTTTGCCCGGTCTCAAAATGATCGAGCAGCAGATTGCTCAACTGTATCCGGTGTCGTCACATCCGCACTTTAACGGTGGCGAGTGCCCTCATTGGCCCGCATGTTGAAATCACGTGGTTTAGCAGACGACAGAACTCGAAGACTTGCGACCGCGACGCCCCTAGCGTGATCCAAGTACCTAAAACCGCTAGATTCCTAGCAATAATGTTCGGGTGGCAACGGTCACGTGATCCAGCTCGGTGGCCGACCTAGCAATTTCCGAGTGCTCGGCCGTTTTGCTACGAAATGACCACCCGAATTCGCTATTAGTGTCACTTATTTGAAGTGCACTCCGTCCTGTAATGTCACTTTCACTACGCTCCTGCTACACGGCATAAGTAAGTGTCACTAAGCAGTCATGGTGATGACGATGGGCGAGCTTGAAGTCCTACCTAACATCGGGGAGTGCGCCATACTTTCTAGGTAAAATCATTTTTCTTACGTCCATTCCATAAAGATTTTCTTCGCAGTTGAAGTCGATTGAACGTCATAAATATAATTGTTGCGAACCAACACAAGTATATTTATTTGACAAATGTTCAATCTTCTTCTTCACCTCTTTGGTGGTCTTTACTATGTCTTGCGCGTGCAACTGGCCCGCGATGTCAGCATACACTTTCGCGTTTCGCTTGGTCCTCCCATGTTCTGATAGCATAGGTTTCTATCTCAGACCACGATGCCCCTGTCTTTTTTGTCTTCCAATATTCAGTGCTTCACTGCGAGTATTTCGCGATTTCGCCGGTAACACTTAACCACCGTGCAATGTCAACAAATATGGCTGCCGCGAAGTGGATTACGAACTCTACTGGGCAGTCTGTGAACGAGAGTACCGGTAAATCACGCCAAAAATCCTTACGTCTTTCTTATACAAATCAGCGCTGTCTTAACAAATTTGTCCAAAAATAAATTCCGATTGGGTTGTTTCTTTCCTTTTCCAAAAATAAGCTTTTTGTTACGCAATCCCTGCCGTGGAGGCTACGTACTTGATTGTCGCAGGCAAAGTGAAGTGAGTTTGGCGAACTCACTTCATCGTAAGTGTACTTTGCATCTAGTGTCACTAAAAGATGTCGTGTGACTCCGAAAGAACGACACTTACTGCAAGTGTACTCGCTGAAAGTGACACTAAATTAGTACGTCTGACAGGGGTATAAAGGAGGAGGTCCTTTTTGTAACCTTTTTCGGGACCTGAGCCGTGGGCGCTTTGTGACTATTCGTTTTCCATTATGATGACCTACACAGTGCCTGCACTCCAGTCACTCACGTGGAAAATCTCTCTATCGGATCACTTCTTGAACGCGATCGACATCAATAATACCTTTCCTTGGCAAACTTCACTTCTGAGTCAGTTGCAGGAAGTACATTGGATTCCCGCACACCGAAGAACCGCTCACCCTTCCTTCTCGCCCTGACAAAGGGGAGAGCGTGTACTTTCAAGTGTCCCGCTTTCGGTTGGCTCTGGCCTCTGGGAGGGAGGAGGAGGAGGAGTGTCGTTGGGAGGAACCGAGAGGTCTGCCTGCCTGATTAGGCGGCATGTTTCTCGGGAAGGGAAAGGAGGTGGAGAGAGGAAAGGGTGAGGTGGAAGACCGAGCGGAATCCGCTCAGGGGGAGGATAGCTGCGTCCATGGGCCGACTTCAGGGGAACTGTGCCGGCATACGCCTATTACACATCTGAGGGAAACCCAGGAAAGACCCCAGACGGCACAGCCGGCCCGCGGATTCGAGCCGCGGACCTCCCAGTCTCCAAGCGCACGCGTTACCGCTGCGCCACCGGAGCTGGTGCCTCTGGGCGCTCGGATGAAAAGAGCATTTTGGGGGATATGGGTCACTGCCACTCGCCTGCCCAGATCAAGCGAAAGCCCAGAACCTCCGAACATTTTTTCGGATGAAATGAGCTTTTGATTGATTTGGGGGGGGAGGAGGGAGGAGGAGTGTCGTTGGGAGGAACCCAAGAGGTCTGCCTGCCTGATTAGGCGGCATGTTTCTCGGGAAGGGAAAGGTGGTGGAGAGGAGGAGAGGAAAGGGTGAAGTGGAAGACCGAGCGGAATCCGCTCGGGGGGAGGATAGCTGCGTCCATGGGCCGACTTCAGGGGAACTGTGCCGGCATACGCCTATTACACATCTGAGGGAAACCCAGGAAAAACCCTGGCTAGCTATTTTTATAAGAAATGTCAAAGTTTGGCAAATTTTGAAGTGTTTCCAGGATCCCCCAAGTCCAAAATTTTGCGGTAGACTGTTGAGACTTGGTCAGTTGGTGACATTGTCTTTCTAGAAAACACGTTCAAATTTTGGATTTCTCCGGTGATGTAGAACGCTCACAGCACGCTTCCAGAGGGGGCACGGTTTTTACTCCAAGCGCGAAATTCAGAGCCCCCTAGCCCCGGAACCGCGTCGCTATTTGAGGCTAATATTTTGGATTTGGGATACGTCTACCACCACAATGAACTCTGATTTTTTCGTAAAAATCGGCGGGACTCGAGCCGCATCGCTGGATCACTTGGCGTGGAATGACCCATCTTCCATTCTCTTTTGTTCTGTTCCTCAATAACTTTACCTGCTCGAGAATTGGTATAGGGTTTTCTGCAAAAGCCTACCACATGGTTGATGTCCCAGACTTGGCCCATGCTTGGCCCATTAGTAAAAGTAGCCATAGGCCAGTGCTCACCCAAGCAACCAATGGCCGGTGGCCGACAGTTGGCAAAACGACGGATGCCACCAGGCCAACGACTCCTTCGGCCAGCCAACGTTGGCGCAATGTTACATAGTGATAGGCAGAGCGACGTTTCGCAGGCCCTCGGCCAGGGGACAGATCCGTACCAAAAAATGAGCTCGTTGGCTAAGCACTTGCCAGGAACGGCTAGGTTGGCAGGCCAAGCTCTTGCCAAGCTTGGTCCAATCTCGGTATGTCGCCTTGGGGAGAGGGTAACGCGGAATGGTGTAGCAGTGCATCGCATCAGTTTGACTTTTGATGGACCAAGCAGTTCATCATTTCAGTGTTGTTTGCGCATGCATCGAATTAAACTTAGTCACCTCTCATTTTGACTAACAGGCAAACAAGACCGACTGTCGAATTTGTGGAAGTTCGCGGGAAGTAAAGTTTCTTCCGTTGTTGCTGGAAGGTGGTCCGTTGATGTGCTCACAGATCGGAGATATTCCCAAGAGACGTCCGACAGGCGGTATTCTCGAACAATAACTGTGCTTTATTTACATAGCTATTTACATAACTATATACAAGACAATACTATAGCGACTGAAGTCACGGGTCTTTCGCCTCGTCTTCATAAAGTCGTTGCGGCTTCCACACACAGATTATCGTGTGTCCTCCGCTTAAAAGGGTGACATTTGAGACACAACCCCCGCCAGCAAACACCAATCCCAGGAGCCCGGTCCAAACGTTTCCAACTCATGGTTGCCTTAGTTGGAATTTAGACCGAACCAGGCACCTCCTAACTGTCCGCCCACTACTCGGTATTTATGGGTAACGGACCAAGCTGTCATCACGTGCACCATGCAACTTTGGCCAATGCATCTTTCTTGGCCCATTCTACTGATTTATTGCCAGCGAGCATTTGGTCGCGAAGACCCCCTGAGGTGTCAAGTGTCCCCCGTCCAACGTGCCTTCCCCGAGTCTCTGTCGGGTGGCTATGCCACTGAGTTGGAAATGCGCAATATTCGCGAGCAGAGGCGGAGAGTTCTCATTTTCCCGGGGGGGGGGGGGGGGGGGGCAAGGGCGCACCGCGAAGTAAGTACTCTGGCGGGGGGGGGGGGGGTTGTTTATTAAGAAAAAAAAAGAGAGGAAAGGTAAGGCAGATGGATGTCGGCTTGTTATTAAAAAAAAAAGGTGAAAGGGGGAAGACAAGAGAGGCAAAGGAAAAAGAAAGCAAACGAAAACAAAAAGAAGGAAAGAAAAATGAAGAACACAAAAACTAAAGCTGCAGAATCACACACTCTGGCGGGATCATATGATGTATGCAGAACTGGTATAGAAATAAGAGGAAGGAAGAACAGGAAAAAAACAGAAAAAAAAACAGAGCGAACGTAAACAGTGAACATGTGCACAACTGAAGGCATTACGCCTTTGAAAACTGAGTGCAAAAGGAACAAAATGCATTAAATCCTCGGTGTTTGACACGAAATGCGCGCAATATAATGAATATGGTCAATGAGATGGAGCAGCGGGAGTTGAACCCGCTCCCAACGGATATGTGTTCCGAAGATCCTACCGTTACACCTCACTGGCAGCTGCTGGTACCTTTTCGTCTGCTTCGTTTCATTGATCTGATTGCTTTGGGCGAAATTCAGGGCTATGTGTTGTGTCATCCTCTGTTTCTTCGCCTCACTTTCTACTGTAATAATGAGTATGGTGGGCGGATACATATTTTACAAATTGCAAGATGCATTTTTGGAGTTGGTGCCTCTTCGCTCTTTTGACCCCGGTGCGCCGAGCCCCAAATGTTGGTGTCAGTCTCTTAGCAGGACTTCCCGGGGGAGGCGGCGCCCCCCCCCTACACTCTTAATTTTTTACACCCTTTAGGGTGTATAAAGGGTGTAAAAAATTAAGAGTGTAGTTCATGTTCCGGGGGGGCAAGGACCCCCGCGCCCCCCCGCAGTCGGCGCCTATGTTCGCGAGGTTTCTAAAACAACTAGTACAACTCTTACACGGGACAACCTATATAGAGTATCTAGACGGGTAGAAATCCAGCGAACCGGTAGGTAGTACGAAGGGAGTTGCATCACGACGAGAGCCGCCGATATTTCCAACGGAGACTGTTCTTCTGGGCACCGTCCAGCACCACCATATGCTCTTCATGCATACTGCAGTTACAAACGTTTTATTACCAGACGTGTACCCGACGAGCAGCACTTCGAGCTCACCATACCTACCATCCACACTTCGAGATGCTTCGAGAGTTCGAACTCGAAGTCGGGCCGCCGACGCCGCGACCGTATCGCGGTGTCACACACAGCGGGGGAACTCCGGACCTTCGAGCTACCCGAGAAAAAGTACTTAATTCCTCGAGGGTCGTACCCTACTCTCACTGAGTCCCAACTGTGTGCGCAAAAGAAATATTGAGGTTTTGGACGGTCGACTGGTGCAGTGTGCACTTCTGGAGAAGCGGGAGCGGAATGAACCGGAGGCCAAACACAGATGTAACCTTCATAACACAACAATTTACTTAATCAAAACAATTGTTAGATACTATAGAGGTTTTCTATTAAACAGCACTATTTGAAATCGGAACAATAGGTAGAAGGGCAGTTAGACAATGGTCACTGAAGTTTTAAACATATGAAATTATGGGTCGAGAGTATACATTAGATCCGTCAGAACAGGATTGAAATAGCTTAGCTGTGTCGGCGGTGGAGTCCAGAGTCCGAAGTAATGCGTCTCGGGCGAAGCCAGCTGATGAGGTGATGCTCGGTGTCGGGGATCAGCGTTGACCACACACACAACACTTGGCACACTCGATCCTTGGTGACTGTCCCCAAGTCCGACACTTCGTCGACTCGGTATCGACACACAACCGTTCGCTTGCACCGCTGCTTTTCAACTCCCCCGTTGTCTCAGAAGTTTTTCCATACTTTTCCTTTTCCCGCGTTTTTTTGCATTCTCAGAAGCATTGTCATAAAAATATATACATATACGCAGGGTGTCGAACCAAAACGGTTTTCGTTCCGGTTACATCATAAACGATCCAGTACCGGTTCTGCTCCCGGGCAAAAAAATAACGGTTCATACCGGTTTTTAACCGGTTCCGCTTCTGCTGGGAATATTCATCCCCCCCCCCACACACAAAAAAAAAATCAATGTTAGAAAATGTAAAGCCATTTATTCTGCATACATGGTATTTAATATTAATAGACAGCTGTGAAATTGGTAGCTCCTGGTTCCTGTAGGTTACTGTCTGCTCAAATGGGCTTTCTGCTATCTTGAAGCGCATGCTACAGACGGACTTGTTTGTCGTGATGTCATACGTAAAGCACTTTCTTGCTTGGTTAGAGCGATCGCGTCCCATCCGAATGTCTGTTGCTACTGTCTAGCCAGCAAGCACCACCGCACGAGCACGACGCAAATCGAGGAACACCTTCACTCACAAAAGCGCTCGACGGCTCCGTTTTATTTTCTTCGTGTCCTGTCCACAAAAGGGTTACCCCTTCGGGGAACCGGAGAAAAGGTCCCCGGAAAAAGGGTCCCCGGAGAAAACGTCCCCTCGGGAGTCTCCTCCCGTGGAGTTATACTTTATCGCTCGTAACTCGAATCAGTGGTTTTTATAGCGCGAATTTTCACGTCATTTTTGTATGGTTGACATGGTCTTGTACAGGGTGTATGCTATAAAAGGTCAGTCACATTTTCGCGCGTGGCGCGATACCTGCTTGACAGACAGACTTCCGCTGCCGCAGAGTGAAGATGTTACGGAATGAAACCCTACAGAAAAATCGTCGATATCAGGCACTGCGTAACAAAATAAATACGGCCACGCAAACTTTCATCTTCATGCATTTCCTATGCGCTATACCGACGTAAACACGCCAGTCTGTCGATAGTTGTTTGTAGCTTCCGCATGGGGCGCCAGTGACGTTGAATCCGAAACAAACTCACGTGGGCGCGTATTTCTGTTATGCACGGTACGTACCCGTGGTACTCATTGAGATTTACGTTTAACGAAGCTTGATACAATTTGTTTTAGACGTTTTCTGCACAAGTTGCGGTTCGTATGCCGCTTCCTAGCGAAACGTTTCTGCTTCTTCTCTTAGCAGACGACAGTCTGTTTGCCATTGCTTTGTTGCGAGAACGACACTTTTAGCCGCCCTTCTAACGCTTTTATTTCATTCATTTTGTGTATCTATACAGCTTCATTGGACTCTATTATTCCTGTTGTTATATTCGTTCGTGTTCCATTCGTGTTTCTGCCGTATTTTGTATCCTTTGTGCCTTGCTGTGCGCCAGTTGACGGTTCAGGAGCATACACATGTGGATTCAACGTCACTAGCGCCCTATGCGGAAGATACAAAAAACTATCGACAGACTGGCGTGTTTACGTCGGTATAGCGCATAGGAAATGCATGAAGACGAAAGTTTGCGTGACAGTATTTATTTTGTTACGCAATGCCTGATATCGACGATTTTTTTGTAGGGTTTCCTGCCGTAACTTCTTCATTCTGCGGCAGCGGAAGGCTGTCTGTCAAGTAGGTATCGCGACACGCGCGAAAATGTGACTGACTTTTTATAGCATACACCCTGTACTTGAACGCTTCAATCGAGATTCTGGTCCAAACCCATGGGATTGACTAGAAGAGTTCCGCAGAGATGAAGCAAGTGGTTGAAGAAGAAAGAGAGAGAGAGAGAGAGAAAAGAGCAGCGTATTGAACCTTCAGCTACCGAGCATGGAAAGAGGGAAATGTATTGTAACGACCACTACTTCGGCACCCAGGAACTCGACACCATGCATATTTTCATGATTTAGATTTAAACGTGCATTTTTAACTTTGGATTTTTCGAAGTATTATTTTTAAACTGTTTACTTCAGCGTTATCTCTCGGATCGGACGTATGTTCGCTTCTGGCTGTTAGCTATATCCGCTGAACCAGATCCCAAAGGCAGGACACTGCCACATGAGGTGTGTTAGCCATTGCCACAAAGAGCATCATGAGTCATCCTGAAACTAGTGGACCAGCTTTGACATGCGTCATCCGAAACCTATGACCAGTCCATGTTATCCAGGGCAGAATGTACATCTTTTTCCCGTGTTTGTATGAATAGCGTGTCCGCCCATTTCACCGAACGCCGTTTCATTGACGCCTGACCAAGGTTAGGTCAGCAGAGCCTTTTACGTATTTCACACGTTGGGGAGACTGACCAAGGTTAGGTCAGCAGAGCCTTTTACGTATTTCACACGTTGGGGAGACTGACCAAGGTTAGGTCAGGAGAGCCTTTTACGTATTTCACACGTTGGGGAGACTGACCAAGGTTAGGTCAGCAGAGCCTTTTACGTATTTCACACGTTGGGGAGACTGACCAAGGTTAGGTCAGGAGAGCCTTTTACGTATTTCACACGTTGGGGAGACTGACCAAGGTTAGGTCAGCAGAGCCTTTTACGTATTTCACACGTTGGGGAGACTGACCAAGGTTAGGTCAGGAGAGCCTTTTACGTATTTCACACGTTGGGGAGACTGACCAAGGTTAGGTCAGCAGAGCCTTTTACGTATTTCACACGTTGGGGAGACTGACCAAGGTTAGGTCAGGAGAGCCTTTTACGTATTTCACACGTTGGGGAGACTGACCAAGGTTAGGTCAGCAGAGCCTTTTACGTATTTCACACGTTGGGGAGACTGACCAAGGTTAGGTCAGGAGAGCCTTTTACGTATTTCACACGTTGGGGAGACTGACCAAGGTTAGGTCAGGAGAGCCTTTTACGTATTTCACACGTTGGGGAGACTGACCAAGGTTTGGTCAGCAGAGCCTTTTACGTATTTCACACGTTGGGGAGACTGACCAAGGTTAGGTCAGGAGAGCCTTTTACGTATTTCACACGTTGGGGAGACTGACCAAGGTTTGGTCAGCAGAGCCTTTTACGTATTTCACACGTTGGGGAGACTGACCAAGGTTAGGTCAGGAGAGCCTTTTACGTATTTCACACGTTGGGGAGACTGACCAAGGTTAGGTCAGGAGAGCCTTTTACGTATTTCACACGTTGGGGAGACTGACCAAGGTTAGGTCAGCAGAGCCTTTTACGTATTTCACACGTTGGGGAGACTGACCAAGGTTAGGTCAGCAGAGCCTTTTACGTATTTCACACGTTGGGGAGACTGACCAAGGTTAGGTCAGGAGAGCCTTTTACGTATTTCACACGTTGGGGAGACTGACCAAGGTTAGGTCAGCAGAGCCTTTTACGTATTTCACACGTTAGGGAGGCTGACCAAGGTTAGGTCAGGAGAGCCTTTTACGTATTTCACACATTGGGGAGACTGACCAAGGTTAGGTCAGGAGAGCCTTTTACGTATTTCACACGTTGGGGAGACTGACCAAGGTTAGGTCAGGAGAGCCTTTTACGTATTTCACACGTTGGGGAGACTGACCAAGGTTAGGTCAGGAGAGCCTTTTACGTATTTCACACGTTGGGGAGACTGACCAAGGTTAGGTCAGGAGAGCCTTTTACGTATTTCACACGTTGGGGAGACTGACCAAGGTTAGGTCAGGAGAGCCTTTTACGTATTTCACACGTTGGGGAGACTGACCAAGGTTAGGTCAGCAGAGCCTTTTACGTATTTCACACGTTGGGGAGACTGACCAAGGTTAGGTCAGGAGAGCCTTTTACGTATTTCACACGTTGGGGAGACTGACCAAGGTTAGGTCAGCGGAGCCTTTTACGTATTTCACACGTTGGGGAGACTGACCAAGGTTAGGTCAGGAGAGCCTTTTACATATTTCACACGTTGGGGAGACTGACCAAGGTTAGGTCAGCAGAGCCTTTTACGTATTTCACACGTTGGGGAGACTGACCAAGGTTAGGTCAGGAGAGCCTTTTACGTATTTCACACGTTGGGGAGACTGACCAAGGTTAGGTCAGCAGAGCCTTTTACGTATTTCACACGTTGGGGAGACTGACCAAGGTTAGGTCAGGAGAGCCTTTTACGTATTTCACACGTTGGGGAGACTGACCAAGGTTAGGTCAGCAGAGCCTTTTACGTATTTCACACGTTGGGGAGACTGACCAAGGTTAGGTCAGGAGAGCCTTTTACGTATTTCACACGTTGGGGAGACTGACCAAGGTTAGGTCAGCAGAGCCTTTTACGTATTTCACACGTTGGGGAGACTGACCAAGGTTAGGTCAGCAGAGCCTTTTACGTATTTCACACGTTGGGGAGACTGACCAAGGTTAGGTCAGGAGAGCCTTTTACGTATTTCACACGTTGGGGAGACTGACCAAGGTTAGGTCAGCAGAGCCTTTTACGTATTTCACACGTTGGGGAGACTGACCAAGGTTAGGTCAGCAGAGCCTTTTACGTATTTCACACGTTGGGGAGACTGACCAAGGTTAGGTCAGCAGAGCCTTTTACGTATTTCACACGTTGGGGAGACTGACCAAGGTTAGGTCAGGAGAGCCTTTTACGTATTTCACACGTTGGGGAGACTGACCAAGGTTAGGTCAGCAGAGCCTTTTACGTATTTCACACGTTGGGGAGACTGACCAAGGTTAGGTCAGCAGAGCCTTTTACGTATTTCACACGTTGGGGAGACTGACCAAGGTTAGGTCAGGAGAGCCTTTTACGTATTTCACACGTTGGGGAGACTGACCAAGGTTAGGTCAGCAGAGCCTTTTACGTATTTCACACGTTGGGGAGACTGACCAAGGTTAGGTCAGGAGAGCCTCTTACGTATTTCACACGTTGGGGAGACTGACCAAGGTTAGGTCAGCAGAGCCTTTTACGTATTTCACACGTTGGGGAGACTGACCAAGGTTAGGTCAGGAGAGCCTCTTACGTATTTCACACGTTGGGGAGACTGACCAAGGTTAGGTCAGCAGAGCCTTTTACGTATTTCACACGTTGGGGAGACTGACCAAGGTTAGGTCAGGAGAGCCTTTTACGTATTTCACACGTTGGGGAGACTGACCAAGGTTAGGTCAGCAGAGCCTTTTACGTATTTCACACGTTGGGGAGACTGACCAAGGTTAGGTCAGGAGAGCCTTTTACGTATTTCACACGTTGGGGAGACTGACCAAGGTTAGGTCAGCAGAGCCTTTTACGTATTTCACACGTTGGGGAGACTGACCAAGGTTAGGTCAGGAGAGCCTTTTACGTATTTCACACGTTGGGGAGACTGACCAAGGTTAGGTCAGGAGAGCCTTTTACGTATTTCACACGTTGGGGAGACTGACCAAGGTTTGGTCAGCAGAGCCTTTTACGTATTTCACACGTTGGGGAGACTGACCAAGGTTAGGTCAGGAGAGCCTTTTACGTATTTCACACGTTGGGGAGACTGACCAAGGTTTGGTCAGCAGAGCCTTTTACGTATTTCACACGTTGGGGAGACTGACCAAGGTTAGGTCAGGAGAGCCTTTTACGTATTTCACACGTTGGGGAGACTGACCAAGGTTAGGTCAGGAGAGCCTTTTACGTATTTCACACGTTGGGGAGACTGACCAAGGTTAGGTCAGCAGAGCCTTTTACGTATTTCACACGTTGGGGAGACTGACCAAGGTTAGGTCAGCAGAGCCTTTTACGTATTTCACACGTTGGGGAGACTGACCAAGGTTAGGTCAGGAGAGCCTTTTACGTATTTCACACGTTGGGGAGACTGACCAAGGTTAGGTCAGCAGAGCCTTTTACGTATTTCACACGTTGGGGAGACTGACCAAGGTTAGGTCAGCAGAGCCTTTTACGTATTTCACACGTTGGGGAGACTGACCAAGGTTAGGTCAGGAGAGCCTTTTACGTATTTCACACGTTGGGGAGACTGACCAAGGTTAGGTCAGCAGAGCCTTTTACGTATTTCACACGTTGGGGAGACTGACCAAGGTTAGGTCAGCAGAGCCTTTTACGTATTTCACACGTTGGGGAGACTGACCAAGGTTAGGTCAGGAGAGCCTTTTACGTATTTCACACGTTGGGGAGACTGACCAAGGTTAGGTCAGCAGAGCCTTTTACGTATTTCACACGTTGGGGAGACTGACCAAGGTTAGGTCAGCAGAGCCTTTTACGTATTTCACACGTTGGGGAGACTGACCAAGGTTAGGTCAGGAGAGCCTTTTACGTATTTCACACGTTGGGGAGACTGACCAAGGTTAGGTCAGGAGAGCCTTTTACGTATTTCACACGTTGGGGAGACTGACCAAGGTTAGGTCAGCAGAGCCTTTTACGTATTTCACACGTTGGGGAGACTGACCAAGGTTAGGTCAGGAGAGCCTTTTACGTATTTCACACGTTGGGGAGACTGACCAAGGTTAGGTCAGCAGAGCCTTTTACGTATTTCACACGTTGGGGAGACTGACCAAGGTTAGGTCAGGAGAGCCTTTTACGTATTTCACACGTTGGGGAGACTGACCAAGGTTAGGTCAGGAGAGCCTTTTACGTATTTCACACGTTGGGGAGACTGACCAAGGTTAGGTCAGCAGAGCCTTTTACGTATTTCACACGTTGGGGAGACTGACCAAGGTTAGGTCAGGAGAGCCTTTTACGTATTTCACACGTTGGGGAGACTGACCAAGGTTAGGTCAGCAGAGCCTTTTACGTATTTCACACGTTGGGGAGACTGACCAAGGTTAGGTCAGGAGAGCCTTTTACGTATTTCACACGTTGGGGAGGCTGACCAAGGTTAGGTCAGGAGAGCCTTTTACGTATTTCACACGTTGGGGAGACTGACCAAGGTTAGGTCAGCAGAGCCTTTTACGTATTTCACACGTTGGGGAGACTGACCAAGGTTAGGTCAGGAGAGCCTTTTACGTATTTCACACGTTGGGGAGACTGACCAAGGTTAGGTCAGGAGAGCCTTTTACGTATTTCACACGTTGGGGAGACTGACCAAGGTTAGGTCAGCAGAGCCTTTTACGTATTTCACACGTTGGGGAGACTGACCAAGGTCAGGTCAGGAGAGCCTTTTACGTATTTCACACGTTGGGGAGACTGACCAAGGTTAGGTCAGCAGAGCCTTTTACGTATTTCACACGTTGGGGAGACTGACCAAGGTTAGGTCAGGAGAGCCTTTTACGTATTTCACACGTTGGGGAGACTGACCAAGGTTAGGTCAGCAGAGCCTTTTACGTATTTCACACATTGGGGAGACTGACCAAGGTTAGGTCAGCAGAGCCTTTTACGTATTTCACACGTTGCGGAGACTGACCAAGGTTAGGTCAGCAGAGCCTTTTACGTATTTCACACGTTGGGGAGACTGACCAAGGTTAGGTCAGCAGAGCCTTTTACGTATTTCACACGTTGCGGAGACTGACCAAGGTTAGGTCAGCAGAGCCTTTTACGTATTTCACACGTTGGGGAGACTGACCAAGGTTAGGTCAGCAGAGCCTTTTACGTATTTCACACGTTGGGGAGACTGACCAAGGTTAGGTCAGCAGAGCCTTTTACGTATTTCACACGTTGGGGAGACTGACCAAGGTTAGGTCAGCAGAGCCTTTTACGTATTTCACACGTTGGGGAGACTGACCAAGGTTAGGTCAGGAGAGCCTTTTACGTATTTCACACGTTGGGGAGACTGACCAAGGTTAGGTCAGCAGAGCCTTTTACGTATTTCGCACGTTGGGGAGACTGACCAAGGTTAGGTCAGGAGAGCCTTTTACGTATTTCACACGTTGGGGAGACTGACCAAGGTTACGTCAGCAGAGCCTTTTACGTATTTCGCACGTTGGGGAGACTGACCAAGGTTAGGTCAGCAGAGCCTTTTACGTATTTCACACGTTGGGGAGACTGACCAAGGTTAGGTCAGGAGAGCCTTTTACGTATTTCACACGTTGGGGAGACTGACCAAGGTTAGGTCAGCAGAGCCTTTTACGTATTTCACACGTTGGGGAGACTGACCAAGGTTAGGTCAGGAGAGCCTTTTACGTATTTCACACGTTGGGGAGACTGACCAAGGTTAGGTCAGGAGAGCCTTTTACGTATTTCACACGTTGGGGAGACTGACCAAGGTTAGGTCAGCAGAGCCTTTTACGTATTTCACACGTTGGGGAGACTGACCAAGGTTAGGTCAGGAGAGCCTTTTACGTATTTCACACGTTGGGGAGATTGACCAAGGTTAGGTCAGCAGAGCCTTTTACGTATTTCACACGTTGGGGAGACTGACCAAGGTTAGGTCAGGAGAGCCTTTTACGTATTTCACACGTTGGGGAGACTGACCAAGGTTAGGTCAGGAGAGCCTTTTACGTATTTCACACGTTGGGGAGGCTGACCAAGGTTAGGTCAGGAGAGCCTTTTACGTATTTCACACGTTGGGGAGACTGACCAAGGTTAGGTCAGCAGAGCCTTTTACGTATTTCACACGTTGGGGAGACTGACCAAGGTTAGGTCAGCAGAGCCTTTTACGTATTTCACACGTTGGGGAGACTGACCAAGGTTAGGTCAGCAGAGCCTTTTACGTATTTCACACGTTGGGGAGACTGACCAAGGTTAGGTCAGGAGAGCCTTTTACGTATTTCACACGTTGGGGAGACTGACCAAGGTTAGGTCAGCAGAGCCTTTTACGTATTTCCCACGTTGGGGAGACTGACCAAGGTTAGGTCAGCAGAGCCTTTTACGTATTTAACACGTTGGGGAGACTGACCAAGGTTAGGTCAGGAGAGCCTTTTACGTATTTCGCACGTTGGGGAGACTGACCAAGGTTAGGTCAGCAGAGCCTTTTACGTATTTCACACGTTGGGGAGACTGACCAAGGTTAGGTCAGGAGAGCCTTTTACGTATTTCGCACGTTGGGGAGACTGACCAAGGTTAGGTCAGCAGAGCCTTTTACGTATTTCACACGTTGGGGAGACTGACCAAGGTTAGGTCAGCAGAGCCTTTTACGTATTTCACACGTTGGGGAGACTGACCAAGGTTAGGTCAGGAGAGCCTTTTACGTATTTCACACGTTGGGGAGACTGACCAAGGTTAGGTCAGCAGAGCCTTTTACGTATTTCACACGTTGGGGAGACTGACCAAGGTTAGGTCAGCAGAGCCTTTTACGTATTTCACACGTTGGGGAGACTGACCAAGGTTAGGTCAGGAGAGCCTTTTACGTATTTCACACGTTGGGGAGACTGACCAAGGTTAGGTCAGCAGAGCCTTTTACGTATTTCAGACGTTGGGGAGACTGACCAAGGTTAGGTCAGCAGAGCCTTTTACGTATTTCACACGTTGGGGAGACTGACCAAGGTTAGGTCAGCAGAGCCTTTTACGTATTTCACACGTTGGGGAGACTGACCAAGGTTAGGTCAGGAGAGCCTTTTACGTATTTCACACGTTGGGGAGACTGACCAAGGTTAGGTCAGGAGAACCTTTTACGTATTTCACACGTTGGGGAGACTGACCAAGGTTAGGTCAGCAGAGCCTTTTACGTATTTCACACGTTGGGGAGACTGACCAAGGTTAGGTCAGGAGAGCCTTTTACGTATTTCACACGTTGGGGAGACTGACCAAGGTTAGGTCAGCAGAGCCTTTTACGTATTTCACACGTTGGGGAGACTGACCAAGGTTAGGTCAGGAGAGCCTTTTACGTATTTCACACGTTGGGGAGACTGACCAAGGTTAGGTCAGGAGAGCCTTTTACGTATTTCACACGTTGGGGAGACTGACCAAGGTTAGGTCAGCAGAGCCTTTTACGTATTTCACACGTTGGGGAGACTGACCAAGGTTAGGTCAGGAGAGCCTTTTACGTATTTCACACGTTGGGGAGACTGACCAAGGTTAGGTCAGCAGAGCCTTTTACGTATTTCACACGTTGGAGAGACTGACCAAGGTTAGGTCAGGAGAGCCTTTTACGTATTTCACACGTTGGGGAGACTGACCAAGGTTAGGTCAGGAGAGCCTTTTACGTATTTCACACGTTGGGGAGACTGACCAAGGTTAGGTCAGCAGAGCCTTTTACGTATTTCACACGTTGGGGAGACTGACCAAGGTTAGGTCAGGAGAGCCTTTTACGTATTTCACACGTTGGGGAGACTGACCAAGGTTAGGTCAGCAGAGCCTTTTACATATTTCACACGTTGGGGAGACTGACCAAGGTTAGGTCAGGAGAGCCTTTTACGTATTTCACACGTTGGGGAGGCTGACCAAGGTTAGGTCAGGAGAGCCTTTTACGTATTTCACACGTTGGGGAGACTGACCAAGGTTAGGTCAGCAGAGCCTTTTACGTATTTCACACGTTGGGGAGACTGACCAAGGTTAGGTCAGGAGAGCCTTTTACGTATTTCACACGTTGGGGAGACTGACCAAGGTTAGGTCAGGAGAGCCTTTTACGTATTTCACACGTTGGGGAGACTGACCAAGGTTAGGTCAGCAGAGCCTTTTACGTATTTCACATGTTGGGGAGACTGACCAAGGTTAGGTCAGGAGAGCCTTTAACGTATTTCACACGTTGGGGAGACTGACCAAGGTTAGGTCAGCAGAGCCTTTTACGTATTTCACACGTTGGGGAGACTGACCAAGGTTAGGTCAGCAGAGCCTTTTACGTATTTCACACGTTGGGGAGACTGACCAAGGTTAGGTCAGCAGAGCCTTTTACATATTTCACACGTTGGGGAGACTGACCAAGGTTAGGTCAGCAGAGCCTTTTACGTATTTCACACGTTGGGGAGACTGACCAAGGTTAGGTCAGCAGAGCCTTTTACGTATTTCACACGTTGGGGAGACTGACCAAGGTTAGGTCAGCAGAGCCTTTTACGTATTTCACACGTTGGGGAGACTGACCAAGGTTAGGTCAGCAGAGCCTTTTACGTATTTCACACGTTGGGGAGACTGACCAAGGTTAGGTCAGCAGAGCCTTTTACGTATTTCACACGTTGGGGAGACTGACCAAGGTTAGGTCAGCAGAGCCTTTTACGTATTTCACACGTTGGGGAGACTGACCAAGGTTAGGTCAGGAGAGCCTTTTACGTATTTCACACGTTGGGGAGACTGACCAAGGTTACGTCAGCAGAGCCTTTTACGTATTTCACACGTTGGGGAGACTGACCAAGGTTAGGTCAGCAGAGCCTTTTACGTATTTCACACGTTGGGGAGACTGACCAAGGTTAGGTCAGGAGAGCCTTTTACGTATTTCACACGTTGGGGAGACTGACCAAGGTTAGGTCAGCAGAGCCTTTTACGTATTTCACACGTTGGGGAGACTGACCAAGGTTAGGTCAGGAGAGCCTTTTACGTATTTCACACGTTGGGGAGACTGACCAAGGTTAGGTCAGGAGAGCCTTTTACGTATTTCACACGTTGGGGAGACTGACCAAGGTTAGGTCAGCAGAGCCTTTTACGTATTTCACACGTTGGGGAGACTGACCAAGGTTATGTCAGGAGAGCCTTTTACGTATTTCACACGTTGGGGAGACTGACCAAGGTTAGGTCAGCAGAGCCTTTTACGTATTTCACACGTTGGGGAGACTGACCAAGGTTAGGTCAGGAGAGCCTTTTACGTATTTCACACGTTGGGGAGACTGACCAAGGTTAGGTCAGGAGAGCCTTTTACGTATTTCACACGTTGGGGAGACTGACCAAGGTTAGGTCAGCAGAGCCTTTTACGTATTTCACACATTGGGGAGACTGACCAAGGTTAGGTCAGGAGAGCCTTTTACGTATTTCACACGTTGGGGAGACTGACCAAGGTTAGGTCAGCAGAGCTTTTACGTATTTCACACGTTGGGGAGACTGACCAAGGTTAGGTCAGCAGAGCCTTTTACGTATTTCACACGTTGGGGAGACTGACCAAGGTTAGGTCAGGAGAGCCTTTTACGTATTTCACACGTTGGGGAGACTGACCAAGGTTAGGTCAGCAGAGCCTTTTACGTATTTCACACGTTGGGGAGACTGACCAAGGTTAGGTCAGCAGAGCCTTTTACGTATTTAACACGTTGGGGAGACTGACCAAGGTTAGGTCAGGAGAGCCTTTTACGTATTTCACACATTGGGGAGACTGACCAAGGTTAGGTCAGGAGAGCCTTTTACGTATTTCACACGTTGGGGAGACTGACCAAGGTTAGGTCAGGAGAGCCTTTTACGTATTTCACACGTTGGGGAGACTGACCAAGGTTAGGTCAGGAGAGCCTTTTACGTATTTCACACGTTGGGGAGACTGACCAAGGTTAGGTCAGCAGAGCCTTTTACGTATTTCACACGTTGGGGAGACTGACCAAGGTTAGGTCAGCAGAGCCTTTTACGTATTTAACACGTTGGGGAGACTGACCAAGGTTAGGTCAGGAGAGCCTTTTACGTATTACACATGTTACCACAAGAAAAAGCGGCGGCCACCGATTCGATGAAACGGCATTCGATGAATCGGCGTAGGGGACTTTTTCTCCGGGGTCGTTTTCTCCGGGGACGTTTTCGCTGGGGACGTTTTCTCCGGGGGCGTTTTTTCCGGGGACCTTTTCTCCGGGGACCTTTTTTCCTACACCCGCCACTTCGCACGGGCTTGCCCTCGCGTATACGTAAATCTATTCAACTTAGCTGCTCTCAAACAAGAGACGCGTTGCGCGACATTACCGATAAAGAAGCCGTTATGCAGCCCCCTTAGGTCGCTGTTTAGTTGAGGAGAGTTTGGGGGGATCAAATTAAAACGAACACTTCGGCACATTGCTAGAGAGTCACGTGTACCTCTAAGTCTGTGTGCGTGCGCGAACGATAATCCATTACAAAGGGAGCCTAAGGGTCATAGTATACCGACATACATTGCACCGTAACCGTAACCCTCGTATAGTATCTATGACATGACTTCAGAGCACACAAACGTCTGTTTCATTCGCCTATCCGTAGTCCAAACCGGCGAAGTTTTTTCTTGGACCGAAAACCGTTAAATATATTTTTCGGTTTCCCTCCTAAGCGAAAAAAACGTATACGGTTTCGATTCCGCTCCGGTTCGCACCAAAATAGCGGTTGTTTTCGGTTTTCGGTTCCGGTTCGCTCCGACACCCTGCATATACGGGCCGCTCGCTAAGAAAGGGAGCATCCCCAAAAACCAATTAACGTGAGCGCCATAAACGACACTCTGCGGTTACAGCTGCGTTCCCGTTTGCTCCCTGTCCGACTCTCGGCAGAGGCCAGACCCATAAACGGGCACTGTTAACAAAAGAAAATTCAAACGTGCTTGAACTGTACTTGAAACGTGCTTGAACTGTACGTATCCGTGGACCCCTCTTTTTACTGTGAAGAACACATGAGCTTTGTGAGTGTTGCCAACATTCTAGACGAATGATCCGCCAAAGTAGCCAACCGATTCCGCCAGAATCCGCTCAATTTCGCGAAGAACCCGCTAAAATCCCCTAAACGCTGGATAGTGTCTGAACATGAGAGAACTGATGTTCTGAGTCTGGAACAACATATGTTGTTCAGGCGAACAACGACTATGGTGTTCCAGCCTCAGAACATCAGTTCTCTCATGTTCAACATTTTGCCGCTTGCGTCGATCCCTGTCGTATGAATGTGTGTATGAGCGTGCAAAAATGTAAGAGTGAAAGGAGGATGAGTGAGAGAGAGTGACTGGTTTGTCCCTTCAGGTGACGCACCCTGGAAGTCGCTGAGAAGGCGTGTTAGCTTAGCTCAATTGGTAGAGCCCTGGACCGGTAATCCAGAAGATGTGAGTTCGTGTCCTACAGCTGGCTAACCTTTTCAGTGACTTTCATCTTTCATTGTCTGAACATGTTGAGATTGATGTATATTGCACCCCTATTTATGGTGTTCAGATGCACCCCTATTTATGGTGCCTTGCTTCGCATTCTCGTTCATTTCTTCTTTCCCATGTTCCTGACAACTTCAGGAGGGGAGGTGGTACTCGAAACAGCTCTTCCGTGCCGTCTCAAGCCCGAGCGGATTGCCAGAATGGCTTCGACTATGTCCGGCTTCGTTTTATTGCGCTTGTTCTTTATCAAGTTCAGCTGGTTGAAGGTGTGATGAAGATCCTCCTTGAAGTGAGGAAAAAGCATGTTCTTCCAAATAGCTGAACAGTTGGACCGACGCATGTTATATTCCTTTGCCACAGCACTGTCCGAGAAAGACTTCGAAGTTCCCCGAGATGATCGGCGGTCACCACTGAACAAGGTTCAGCAATAAGAAGCGCTGTCTTACCTTCAGTCTCATTTGCTGGATCGATTTTTCTCGGGGCGATGCGAACTGTCTGTTGACCGGACGTGAGGTGTCCCGATGCTTTTCTGTGCTTTGCACTCTCTCCATGCGCCTTCAGGTCTGAGTACTGAGCACACAGCCACAGAATCGGCACTTCACCGTTTCTGTCCAATCTGCCGCCGTTCTGCACCGTACCTGTGCACTTAGCAGAGGGTCCCGGAGCCATTCCTTGCGAAATTTTTGCTTGTAACTCATTTTTGGCATTTCAACAGAATAGAAGAGTGCACGCCGCAACAGACGCTAGTGAAAGCGAGAAAGGAAGCCATGGACGCAACTCCACCTCCCATTCGATGATGTCTTACACTGTGTGTCGCAGGAGTCTCCACTAGCATGCGCTATTGACCCTGTACCACAGTATTCCTTTGGCTGCAATGCCTTGTGTTTTTGAAAATAAATAAAAAATAGAAATAGAATTGATAACAGCAATCGGTAGACTCTGTGGGCTACTACAAGAGGGAGCAAGATGTCCTAACAAATTACTTTAATTCGTGTTCTGGCGCAAAATTTCGCGTCATATGTCATCATATCCACTTGTAAACAATGCTGGGTGTCCGCAACATGTAAGGCCTTAGTAGTTAGGGCCCTAATCTCGTGCCCAAAGGACAGAGCAAAGTCGCTTCTGTCCGTGTGGCATGAGATTACGGCCCTAACTACTAAAGGGTCAGGCCTTAAACGTTGTTCTCTGACCGGGGTATTAGTGGTGTGTGTTCTCCAAAAAGGCCAAAGAGGTTCTTGCAGAGAAGGAAAGAGAGCGAGTCGAAAGTGAGCTTCTTGAGCGCAAACTGCCGTCAGATAGCAAAATTTCAGGTGACTGGTTTCGGTTCGGTAATTAGCATACTCTAGGGAATAAATTGATTTTTCGGGCTTTTCAGCCAAAATGCGGCGAGAGTCTGAATCCGCTAGAATCCCCTAAATTCAGCCAGGACCCCGTCAGAAATTCCGCTAGCCGCTAAACAATTTTTTTCTCCGCTAGATGCAAGTCGAATCCGCCAGATCTGGCGGGAAATCCGCTAAATTGGCAACACTGTTTGTGACACGCGGTCACCAGGCTATTCGAGTTTTTCATGACCTGTAGGTGGCGCATCTAAACTCCAACATGGCGGACGTATCCAGGTTGTCGTTGTCGCTTAGTTTCGATTTTGAGATTTCTGAATTGCAGTGTTAATTCTCGATGCGTTGAAGGCAAACGAGTATTAAACGCTGCTCATATATTTCTGGCAGGCGTAACTGGGTTGTCCAAAGAGAAGGCTATAGTTGTCGCGTATTATTTGCGAAGTTCCGGCGTGTTTGATCAACCACATTTTGTGAAGGTGAATTTCACGTTTACCGGTTGCGAGGCCGAAATAGCAAGCAGCGAGTGTCCTGCGCTGCAGGAATGTGAGAGACATGCAAGGACACGACATCTGTGCTGCACTTCTCTTACAGCTAACATCTTCTAACATACAACACTACACTACACTACTTCTACAGCTAACATCTTCTAAGTGTGAAACGTATGTACGAATGTAGTTTACAAGTTGCACCGTAATGTTGCAACATCCGTGTGTCACTGGTGCGCATGATTTTGTGAAACCTTAGCGAAACGTCGCCATCGTGCTGCATTCTTTCCCAAGTGCTTTGACGAGCTGATTCAAATGCAGAGTTACAAAACTGACTTGGTATACGTTTTCACTCTATCGCTTGCGCTTTCTTACACATAATGGCTATTCAAGTTTGAAACAAGCTCGTTCTGTTTTGTCTAGACAAGTTTTTGCTTCCCTTTTGTAAAGTGGAAACTTCCTCTGCGACCGAATGGCTCATTATTTTTGTGTTTACTTCTCCCCGCACTTCGCGGAAAACGACCGGCCACCGTGAGGTTTTACCGTTGTTCCTCCCACACACGTTGTCTGGAATCAGTCACCAGATTCTGACTCCAAGACACGCAGGATCGGGTTTCTGTGAGCCGCGCCTCGCACATGTCCGTAGCCGACGAGAAGAGGTAATAAATTTTGAGTTCGAAGACGTTGGGTCAGTCGAGCTAACGGTTGTGCGAGGGGTGTTGTCTGGTTATATTTTTGCTCAGTGTTTCGTTTGAATAGCGCGAAAGGAGGACATCTTGGGGACGAAAAACAACCCAGAGAGCGAGGGAGTTTGGGAAATCAGAGGGACTTGGCCTGCGGACTCCGTAGCAAACGGACCTGCTCGGAGGCTCGGGGTGACTTTGCCGTATCATGTAAATTTTGTCCACTTAAAATCTATTGCTGTAAATAAACCTGTTACCAAGCATTGAAGATCGTCTGCTGTCGAGTACCTGCAACTCAACCATCATCATCACCGACAACTGGCCAGCCTCGGGGATTCAAGTGAGAGGAGAAAAGAACCACCTTTACTGGCGCAGTCGACAGGGATCCCCATCTTGGCCGGAGGAGCAGCAGCGATTATCAACACGAAACGGACAGGCAAGTCACTCATAACCGCAGCCAAGGACAGCAGTATGGGCTGCTGATGACGACGAGCCGTGACAGCTGAGTAGGAAGGAGCACCGCGACGGACAGCGGAATCGGAAGCGCATCTGCGACGGACTGCAGTAAGGGCGATTCTCCCGACAACGTTCAGCAGCACGGCGACGTCCCCAATCACCGCGACGGACAGCGGAATCGGAAGCACGTCTGCGACGGACTGCAGTATAGTGCGATTCTCCCGACAACGTTCAACAACACAGCAAGGTCCCAAACCACCGCGACGGACAGCGGAATCAGAAGCACGACTGCGACGGACTGCAGTAAGTGAGATTTCTCCGCAACGGCCAGCGTAGACAACGGCGCACGGGACCGCCGCAACGGACAGCGGCACCCAAGCAACTGCGACGGACTGCAGTGAGCAAGACTCTACAGGCAACGGTCGGCGCCGAAAACGAGGTACGGCACTATCGCGACGGACAGCGACACTCAAGGCACAACTGCGACGGACTGCAGCGAGAGTCGCCGTACAAGCAACGGGCAGCAACAGGAACTTCGTACAGCAAACTGGGAGTGGACAGCGTTGGAGCGCAGCTAACAGGTAGGAGACTACTTGCACTCCTCAGGGTCCAGTGTGGTCAGAGACAAGAATACAGTTAGCTTGCGCATGCCCACGCGCAGTGGTACGGTTTACACTGTTAACGACGGGTGTCTGGTAGCGGCTAACATGGCATCAGGGCAGGGTGACACACCAACAGACAGTCAGGATGCTATCACGCCGGCGGGGAGTGATCTTTCGGACGTATCACTCGAGCGGCTGAGACTTGAAATTGAACTTGAAAAGCAACGGGCGGGGCGCATTGAGTTAGAAATATCACGTGCGAACAGCGAAATGTCGTCGAGAAGCTCATCACCCCCGCCAGTATCGCGAGAGGATACACTTGAGCGCTACGCTAAAAAACTAAAAAGCGTGCTTCTGCCGTTGCCATCCGACCTAGAAGTGCCGGTGTGGTTTGATGGGATAGAAGGGATTTTTCGATCCTATAAAGTACCGGACGAAATCCAGAGCCATCTAGTGCTTCCTTTGGTCACTAAGCGAGTAAAGCACCTCTATTCCAAGCTTTCTACGGGCGAGCTAGACAGCTACAAGGCGGTAAAGGACGCCGTACTAAAAGAACTGAGGTTAGCACCTGCAGAGTACCGGAAACAGTTTCTAACGTCGACGAAATTGAGGGATGAGGGGTGGACACACTTCGCGTCGAGGCTCAAGAGTTATCTCATGTACTACGCTAAGTCGCGTGACGTCGACAGCTACGATGACCTAATCGAGCTGGTAGTAGCCGATCAGTTGAAAACCGTGATCTCTCCAGCGGCGTACGAATACGTCAAGATTCAGGAGGGGAGCGAATGGGTCAACGCGGCAGAAATTGCAGAAATGGTGGACGCCTTCGAAAAGGCGAGGGGTATTGGAACGGCGAGTAGGGACCGTACGTTACAGGCGGCGGGACGACCACCGCAACGCGCAGAGAAAACGAATGGCAATCGTGGCCAAAATGCCGTACGATGCTTTATTTGTGGAGGGCCACATTTTGCGCGAGACTGCCCTCAGAGACAGTCAGAGGACAGGCACGTACAGGCTGCCGTGAATGTGGCTACCGTGTCGGCCGCGCCGGATCACGCTGGAGTTAACGTAGCCGGCGATACGTTGAACCATGGAATGAATGAATACAGGGCTAACTACGCAACCGAGAAAGGGGCGGCACAGATATCTGCATTGCAGACTGTCGAACTGCGTAGTGGGAGCACAATAGTACAAGCTGTGGTAGATACAGGTACCGAGCTAACAGTAATTAGGTCCAGTTTGTTTCCAAATGAAAGCGCGGAAGCCACGGAAACTGTAACGCTTGTGTCGGCATTCGGACAAAAGGTCAAAGCGAAATCAGGAACATTGTCGCTTAGCATACCAAGAAAGGAAAACAGCCACCGCGGCGCCGAAAGATCAGGATCCATACTCTGCACTTTTACAGATGAACTAGCCACAGGTACGGACTGCCTTCTTTCGGGGGGAGCATGGGAACTCCTGATCTCGGGTACGATGACTAACGCAGGAAGCAGCGCGACAATAGACGGTAAAACCGCTAACGTCCAAGGGGACAAAACATGCTTCCAAGGTGGGTTAAAGGTCATAGAGTCGGATGTGGCCACCCAGGAGATGACGGAAGCAAAACTGCAAGCAAAATACGGGTGCAGCTCAGAGATTCATACGAAAACCAGAAACATTCCCGCAAGTGTACGCTGGGTCGGCCGGGTGTACCTGGTTTGGCTAGTTCCGAGTTTCACCGCTGTGCGGCGTCGATTTGGCGAAAAACGCGAATATCGCGCACAGCGGTGAAACTCGGGGAGCTGCGCCCGTATTTTGCTGTTGAAATCATGAAAATCATGGATGTTGAAATCATGGATTGCAGACAACGACAAGCGAACTAAACAGAAGAGCGCTCTAGTTCACATCTCGTTCCCCTCTCCCCGCTGACTCCAGCCATGTTCCTCAACGGAGCAGTGACGTTATCTGCGGAGTGCACTGTTAGCGCCCTCAAGTGGCGACACACTCGACGCGCCCTCTAGTGGTGTACCCGACAGTGTGTCCAGTTTCGAATTTCGAGAAGCGCGCTCAAAGACCAGATATTTTGGACGTCTCATCCTCCTACCAGAGACCAACTACGCCAAACGGCCAAAGGCAAGTTTAGGCAACGGCCAAACCGCAAACGACGTTGCCCCAAACGGGGCAACGGCCCCTATTGCACCCCTTCGCGGTGCCCATGGGGATCAACCTAATACTATCACGAATGAATGAAAACATAAATAATAATAATGACAGTACAAGAGCCACAAAGCTCGAGCGTTTTCCACACGTCTCTTTTTACCAATGTTTTGCATTCGTTCAGCAACGGTGACAAGATTTTCATGTACCAACATACTCACTTATCGAAGGGCTTATCTCTATCCTTCTCTTTTGCGTTTGTCAGGCACTCATCGCAGAAGAAATCAGAGCCAATCTTCCGCTTCCTGTCACCGTATTGCAAAACTAAGGTGCCAAAGTAACGCCACACCGCGCTCGTTTTAAATGCACTTGAGTTCTTATCAACAGAGAACAACGACACGCGCTTCAAAAACGGAGATCCAGTCTCTGATGCCATGACAGTTCAATACTCGTGAGGCCAAGACCGGCAGAAGTGCGCTGTGTGTGCCCATAGAAAACAATGGGAGGCAACGGAGATTGTAAGTATTTATTGCGCTGCAGGCGTTGATCGTTGTTTGTCATCACACGATTTTGTAAGGTGCCAGTATACTGATGTCTCCTAACAGTGTTTCACGGGTGTCCTGCCGTTCGATTCTTAATTACGTTATGTTTTGCATTCCGAAACTAGACCGTCACTGCAGTGCGGCGCTGGGGATTGTACTACAGCACGTTTCCCAGCCAATATTTCAATAAGAAACGATGTGAGCTTAACAACAACCATATGTATATAATATCCCGTGCTGCGTTCTGGACAAAAATTTTTCCATAACGAACGGTCCGGGAGAAGATATACTCGCATGGCAGAAAGAGATCGTCCTGTAGAATCACAGCCCGCTTGAAAAATCCGACTGAACTCCATCAGGAATTTCTAAGGATTTTAAGGGTCCGCCAGGAATTCTTGACGGCTCCTTAGCGCACCCTAACGGCCCCTTAACGGACCGCCAAGGGAGCTTGGGGGACCATTAGAGGCACCTAACAGCACGACAGGGCTCCTAGCGGACCGACAGATGGCCTTTTGACGGGCGCTGGTGGAAACGGACTCTCCACCAAGACAACCTAAGCGTCACTTACAGGCATCTAACGGTCCACTTGGAGCCGTTAGGAAAGCCTGACGGCACATATAGCCGCTCAGTATTCCATTAGGATTATCCAATAACCCATACAGATTGTATGACTATGTTATTAGATTGACTTGGTGAATATGAACCAGACTGTATACTAATACTAATACTATATACTAATATATATACTATAATATATATACTATAATATATATACTAATATATACTAATATAATTGGACCCAATGATATGCTTAAGATCCCATATACTCCATTTGTATGTCGTGCACGAACAACATTTTTTAGCGTGCCGGTGTCCAGTGTGTCGTTAAATTTCCATAAAAACTACACTTGTAAAAATTTGTGTTTGCATATGACACTCTTGAAGGTATTTGCCACCCAAACAGTTGCCCCACGAGAAAACAAACAGACCAAACAAAAATTACGCAACAGAAATAGTAAAAAAAAAAAAGAAATAGTAAAATTTCTGCTTTAGCCCCGCCTGCTTGATTGTCGCAAAGAAGCGCGCGCGAAATGTGTGTCTAGAGGAGAAAATGTCATCGCCTTTTGCCTTCTTTGTGATCAGATGGAATTGTCACCAGCATCAAGGTCAAAGTGGGGGAGCAAAAGGTAAAACAAAGAGGTGGAAACACATCCTCCTCACCCCGCACCTCGTGTGCGCTCTCCTTTGCGGCAATGAAGCAGGCGGGCTAAAGTGGAAATTTTCTTTTTCTTTTTCCAACAATTTCTGCTGCGATACTGTGCATAGTTTTGTTGGGGCTTTGGTTATCTGTGGAGGACTTTATATTTCTGTAAAGAAAAGAGAGTTTCGTTGGGCAATTTTCGAAGTTAATTTCCCCAACTAAACATTGTCCAAAGCCTTCCTTAATGTTGGCCACAGTTCCCAGAAGGCAATTGCCGAAAGTCCCACAATCCTCCGGCGAGTATGTTGCAGTTATAATTATTTATCACGGTAGGTGAAACAAACACCCTGTATATTCCCCAGTCATTTGACATCGGTAAAATCGCTATGTGTGCAAGCGCGCTTTCGTATTAGAGATCGGCAGCGCCCCCAAGGTCCCACCGCGCATTAAAACAGCACAGAAAACAGAAAGAAAAGAGGAAAAGGGGGCGAAAACGGGACTGACCCAATCGTACATTAGTGAGTTTTAGTGGATCGTACGCTATCGTCTTTGCGTACGTAAGGAATAGCGTTGGTGGTTATGCGCACGCGCAAAACATAAAGAGAGCTTCGCGCACTGCGCAGAACCACTACGCTATCCCCTACGTACGCAAAGGCGATAGCGTACGATACACTAAAACTCTCTATTATGTCTTGGTAAGGTTATCTGTTCGCAGGCATCTGATAATCACGACATCGAATGTTTGTCTGTTCGTTTGGATACTGCTTTGTTGGTTGGTTGGTTTGCGACATAGCTAAGGCGGCACAACTTGAACGGGCGCGCCTTGATGAGCGACGTTTTCTTTCTTTTTTGGTGTGTGGTTGTTTTGTTGTTTTCGGGTGCGAACTTTTTGTGGAAACATTGTGAAAGATCCTGTATATTTGTGACTGAAATGGTTGTGGCATGAGCTTTGTAATTGACGAAGAAAAAACGTTACTTTTTCGTGGCAAATTCTTGAGCTCAATTCAGCTGATTAGACTAAGTAATGAGGTACACTCACAGAAGACACCTGTTTGAGTGTTTGGGCAAGGTTACCCTTTTACTGCCTCAAGCCTGCCTAGTAACTTTATCTTTTCGAAAGCACAATACTGATCAAGAGTCCCTCTTGTTACCAACTCCTAGGTCCTCTACTTGCGAAAGATAAAGGCACTAGGCAGGCTTGAGGGAGTAAAGCGTAACCTTACAGAAGAGGGCGTTGCTCTCTCAGGTTATTTAAGAGACAATAACAATCTTGTTCCTCCGTCTGTGCTGTGGGTTCTATCGTCCTTTTGTTTGTTGCCCGGCACGGGGCTTTTTATCACTTGTAAAGTGTGAAATACCAAACAGCCCAATTTTCAACCGTTTTCTATAAAAGTCACTTGCCATGCGCGAGTACCATAAGCATCCATCAAACGACATGGAGCTTCACAGGTGGATGTCGCTTCCCGTATATCCGCCGGATGTCGCGTGTCGGCAAATTTTCCTATTCTTAATGGAATTCTCTGATGGAATGGAGTGTTGCGAGAGAGTAAAAAACGCACGGTTGCAGTGCAGAAGAACGATTCTCGATGGATCAACAGAATGTGTAAACCAAAATGAGTAAGAAACACAGACGTTGCGGTAGCCTTGAGTTCATACCGCAAAACATTCCTCGCGTGAATGGTACGTGTGTGAGTAAATTAAATATATTAAGACACCTCACCTCTTTTGTTTAACCGCGGCAGCAAACTGGGCTACCGGATTCGCCAAATCACAGAAGACAAGCTATAAGTGTAGTATCTGTGCTATCTGCATCCATTTCCATTTTGTATTGATCTTTCGCCTTTGGGCTAGGATCTTTCGCGGTGGAGGGAGGCGAAAGGGAGCCGGTCCTTCATATTTGAAGAAAGTGCCCCTTGATAACGCGGTCCGCCCCTGGGTGGGCCGTGTCTTTGAACGCGCGACCGATAACAAGGTCGTCGGGGCAGTACCGCTTGCGGTGCTGTTCCGGGAAGATCTTTTCCTGATCTATTTCCATTTTGATGCGATGCATCAAAGGCGATACAATGCATCAAAGGAAATGGGCACTGCCATCCTAAATGAGGTTTTGGTCTTGTTCTGCCGAGCGTTAATTTTATTTTATTTTTCAATTTTTAAGTTCACTTCTTGAAATGCTGCGTGCATTGTACATTTTGAACAGTCTTTGAAACAAATGTCAGAATTGAAGCAAGAGAAATTAAATTCTGTCATGAGAGGGGTCGTAAAAGACAGAAAGAAAGAAATTGTATTTTTTTTACATTTTTTACTTCTGTACAGCTCCCGTCAAGCCATTAGACCCTTAGGTCCTAGTGGTCCCATCAAACCGCTAAACCGTTAGTCCTATTGGAGATATCCCAAATTACGATAGGCCTATTGGCCTAATGGTTCCATTAGGATTGGGTCTGATGCATTTTTCGATCGGGAGCCGTTGTTTTAGCCGTCTATGCGTTTAGTATGATGTGTATCAAGCATCGCCGCAGAAAGAGTGTTTTAGTGAACGACAGTGGTGCCTTGCCTCGCAAATATGGACACACAGAAGCAGCCCAAATAATTACTTCACGCAATTAGATCACACTCGTTATGACAGTTAATCAGATAGTGATGTAAGCTTAATCAATTAAGTTACTTAGAAAGCGGTAACACCTCCTTGAGACACAGGACTTATATCTTTTTGAAGCACAGCCCTTCTATGTTTATTTGTTTCTTCCTTCATTTGTTCTGATTATTTGCAGGCGCGGTTATGCCAAACTGAAAGTCCTTCTCGAGTACTCACATGCTTTTGCTGAATACAACTGCAGCGTGAGCAAAGCTGCTTAGGGACGGGGGCCTGCTATCCAGTGCTGACTTTGCCATGCTTGTTATGTGGAGCACGTTCGCAAAAATGCAGCTGCACATCTGAAACTCCAGTCAGTATCATCGTCATCTAAAAGGGAGCGTCGTAGCACCGTTGACCAGACACCCTTTCTGAATATCTTCTATGGCACCTTCCGCAGTTTGCACAATTTTGTTCAGCATCAGAGTCTCTCATAGGAAACACTTTGCATTAACTGTGACTCCCATCTTACATTTTGATGTGCAAGGGCCCTCTTGCACTACACACGTATCGTCTGCAAATTGCAACAGGACGATTTGGAGCTTGAAACAGTTCTGATTTTGTCATTTTGGCACTCGTGTACCCGTACCCTCGTGTGAAACGTACAAAAAAGTCTAACGCGATATGCTTTTGTAAAGAAGATCACTGATGATGAGTAAAGAGTAGATACGTTTTTCAATTTTAACGTTTATTTCTTGCACTTAGCGGGCGTTCACAGGGGCCGATTTTCAGCACCAACTCAGACCAACTCGAAGCAACGTCTTTGGACCAACTTCACGACGGTACCGTCTCCACGTTCACACGTACCAACTCATTAGCTCCGCCCACAACCAACCTTACGGCAATCGGGGTGTATGGGTACAAGTCCAACCGCTGGTGACTTTTTTTAACTGTCATTAATGAAAGCGAAGTCATTT
Source organism: Ornithodoros turicata (assembly GCF_037126465.1). Lineage (NCBI taxonomy): Eukaryota > Metazoa > Arthropoda > Arachnida > Ixodida > Argasidae > Ornithodoros > Ornithodoros turicata. The sequence continues at coordinate 74,368,615 of NC_088203.1, read as the reverse complement.
TATTTCGCCAGAAGATCACCAGTATCTCCAAAAAATGCCTATTGATATGTTTATATGCGCTAGTAACCAGAAAAATAAAAAATTCTCAAGTACCCCTGTAGCATTTGAACCCATGCCAGGCAGTACGACAGGAACGAAATCGATGTCGTCGAGGGTCACGTGGCAATGCTCCTCACGTTGATTGGTTCCCTAGTAAAAATTCCAGCTGGAAATGCAGTGGCAATTCCAGCTGGATTATTGGACTGGTTCCAGCCTGGAAACAGACTGGTTCGAGCCTGGAATTTGACTGGATCTAGCCTGTAAACGGGCTTGTACCAGGCTAGAAACAGGCTGCATCCAGCCGGAGAAAGACTGGTCTAGAACTGGTTCCACAGTGGACGCAGGCTGGAACAAGGCTAGATATGCAGCGTGTCTCCAGCCGGATTATCGGGTCCCGATGTAGGAGTGCTTCCACTTCAGCCTGTACCTTCTGCTGGAACTTATGTTCCAAGGCAGGAGGTTCCGCTCAAGTAGAAGCAACTTATACAAGATAAATTGCTGCACAAAGCAGAAACTGGAAACACACTACAACAAATGAATAAAGTGACAATCAGCAATAAATTCAAATATTTATTTTAAAAACAATAACTAACACCCCATAACAGATATGATAATAGACATACTACAAATAGTGTACATGCAGCAACAGTGGCAACACTATGAGACGATAATGTGACAGTTTGATGCAAAGTTTGGCATGTGCGAAATCACAAAGGTCACTTCTCAGTCGCTCGTTTTCATTTTACTGCCCGACAAATTCCGTCCCGTGCAAGCGGGACAATGACACATCATGAAGGCAGTTCAGATAACTATAGATAAGTATCGGGTCACTACTGCACCTCTTCGTTCAGATTTAGGACTTGGGGATCAACCGTACTACACACGCCGCTTACCCTTTGTCGTAATAGAGCTCGTGCACGGCTTCAAGAACAAAATGCATAACAGAGCACACGACTACACAAATGCAAAGACGTTCACACTTTTATATGGTCGGCGAAGGTGAAATGCAGGAAGAAACACCTATATTACCAGGCTGCGCCTTACGCCAGCACAACAACCGACGTTTCCCAGTTCAAAGCAGATTCTGAGTTAATGCCGATGACGGTTGGTCGCATTATGGCTAAAGTTTCGGTTTGACAAAAAGGGAAAGCTCACGTTTCGCAGCGTGAAGCCAATCAACAATAATTTTTTTTGCAATCTATATTCATGTACGTGGAGTTCTGTGCATAACCTTGCACATCTTTGGGTATTTTATTATTTTATTTATTTATTTTCTTATTTTATTTATTTATTTGATTATATTTGGGCATAAATTATTTGCACACATTTTTGAAATTAATTTCGGCTTTTTTCCCCGTATATAAGCCAACATTATCTTCACAGTGTTCACAGTGAACAATCTCGCACAATCCAGCGTAGTCGCTGGAATATCCCATTTCCAACTCGGCTCCAGCAGGGAACCATCCTGGTTTCCGAGTGGAAGTTTGATGGTTTCAGAATGGAAATTCAAACAGCACTAGACCCAGCATGGAAACAGCCTTGGCCAGCCTAGCCCCAGCCTGGGATGGCTTTTCCAGGCTGGTTCCACAGTGGAACCAGGCTGTTTTTTTTTTTTTTACTAGGGTTAGACCACCACCAACTCTCCGAAGTTTTCGCTCGGCGGCCGATTCCCAGCAACTCGAGTTGGTCATGGTTGGTGATGTCGGCCGACTGCCACCAACTCCAAAGTTGGTCCGAGTTGGTGCAGAAAGTTGGCCCGTGTGAACGCCCCCTAACACACACACACAGGACGCGGATGTAAGGACTGCACAGTTCGTTTTCCGTCGTGCGCCCCAACAAACGCAGCCAGCGAAGCGATGCTTTAACGCGTTGCAGATTTGTGACACCTTGTAAAGTACCACGTCAATTTCTTGAAACCATAACACTATAAAAGTTATGCGTGTGGGAGTCCGATGCAGGATATCCATCGCGACGGGATCGACGCAGGCGGCAACTGTTCTCTCATGTTCAAAACTTGCCGCCTGCGTCGATCCCGTCGTATGAATGTGTGTATGAGTGAGCAAAAATAAAAGAGTGAAAGGAGGATAAGTGAGAGAGAGTGGCTGGTTTGTCCCTTCAGATGACGCTCCCTGGAAGTCGCTGAGGAAGCGTGTTAGCTTAGCTTAATTGGTAAAGTCCTAGACCGGCAATCCAGAAGGTGTGGGTTCGACTCCTACAGCTGGCTAACCTTTTCAGTGACTTTCATCTTTCATCGTTAATTTCTTAGGCAAATTGATGCTTTGTATGTATTTGTCCCTTCTATGTTGTTCCAGCCTCAGAACATCAGTTCTCTGATGTCTAATACAGTTGAAATTTAATGAAATTACATTACAATTACTACGACAAAGTAACGACATTACAAAGTCATTACTGCGAGCTTAATCGTGACGATGTTGAGGGTTTGGAAATTCATTGTGGGCGTTGGAATTCGTTTAACTCGCCAGTTGCCAACTCTCTTTCTTCCAAGTGCAAACACAGAACACAGACTTGATTCTTTTGTAAAAAGTAACGAGTAATGTCATTAAAATTACTGCCCAAATCTAAATTACATTACAAATTACATAATGTCAGAAGTAATGCATTAAATTACAAATTACCAGAAAAAGTAATTCATTACTGTAATTTCATTACAGTAATGACTACACAGGTTGGCTGGTTGGATCTCTTGACTCGCCTGTCACGTGACCGGTTGGATCTCCTGACTCGATGGATCCCTTGACTCCTTGGATCTCTTCACCGGGACGGAACTCCTGACGCTTTAGATCGTTTGACTCGCTTGTCACGTGATCGGTTGGATCTCCTGTCTCGATGGATCTCTTGACTCGTTGGATCTCTTAACCGGAAGCGGTTTCTGGAACCGGAGCGGAACACTATTTTTCTTTGGTTCCGGTTCCGGTTCAGTTCCGGGCCGGTGAAAATATAGCGCTCCAGTTCCGGTTCGGGTTCGTGAAAAAATTCCAATTCAGCTCAAGCTTTCGGTTCGGTTCGATTCCGGTTCGAGACCCTGGCCGGATGTAACTTCAGCGATGTTAGATGACGTGTTATTAGCGACAACAAACTGCGATCTATTTGACAGAAAATTGCGTATCCATTTCAGAACTAACGAATCCAGGTTTAGTCTTGCTAGTTTTATTAACAGGTGGACATGGGGAAGACGGTCGAAAGCCTTTGCGAAATGAATGAATATGGCATCCACCTGGAAACCCATGTATAAGGTAGAGAGAATGTCATTAGTTAGGCCTTCCAGCTGTGTCCCACATGAATAGTTGCGTCTAAAACCATGTTGATAAGGAAAAAAAAAATCTTCAAGGAAAACAGTGAGTTGTGAGATGATTATGTGTTCCAGAAACTTGCAAGGTAAGCTAGTGAGCGAAATTGGGCTGCAATTGTATGGGTCCTTCTTGTTTCCGGATTTAAATACTGGAATGGCCTTCCCGATTAACCAGTAAGATGGGATTTCGCCGTACGAGAGGGACTGTGACAAGATTAAAGTTGGAAATTCAGTATTCAGTATAAGCACTCGAGCGTCATCGTACGAGATTTTACCGTAAAATAGCATTTTTATCAAGAACTCGCACTGGATGAGCGCTCTGCCACTTGCCGGTAACGGGACTTTGCAAATTTGTTTTTCTGCACACAGAGATAGCGATGAATCGCTCGCCACTCCGCCTCGTCTGGATCGAACGCCAAATCGTTTCTTTCCATCCACAGCCAGTGCTGGGTAAGCCCTCGGCTAATCTCCTGTAACGGGACCTTGCAAATTCGTTTCTTCGCACGCAGAGATAGCGCTGGATTCCTTAACTCTCCTTGTCTAGGCCCGACGCCTCCTTCCTTTCTATCCACTGCCAGTTCTGGATGAGCCCTCGACCAATCTTCAGTAACGGGACTTTGCCAATTCATTATCCCGCCGCACCGCCTCCTATGGGTCTGACGGTAAATCGTTTTTCTCCGTCCAGCGAGGGTGCTGAAGTACGCTGGTAGGGCGTGCTCGAGAGGTCCTCTTGTATATAGTAGAATAAGATGACTAGAGCTGTATAAGCACTCGAGCGTCATCGTACGGGATTTACCGGAAGATTATCTTTTACCCAGAATTCGCCCTGCATGAGCGCTCTGCCACTTGCTGGTAACGGGATTGCCATTTTTTCCGCCATCGTACGCCCCATAATCGACGGCAAGATCGTTTCCTTCCATCCACAGCTAGCGCTGGATGAGCCCTCGGCCAATCGCCGGTAACGGGACTTTGCCAATTCGTTTTTCCGCACCTAGAGATACCGTTTGATGCCCAGCCGCATCGCCTCGTCTGGGTCCGACGGCAAATTTGCATCCTTACCAGTGCAGGATGAGCCCTCGGCCCCTCGGCCAATCGCTGGTAACGGGACCTTGCAAATTGGTTTTCCGCACACTGTGATAGCGCTGGATGGCTCGCCGCTCAGTCTCGTTTGGGCCCAACAGCAAATCGTTTCTTTCCATCCACAGCTAGTGGTGGATGAGCCCTCGGCCAATCGCCGGTAACGGGACTTTGCGAATTCGTTGTGCCGCCGCACCGTCTCCTATGGGCCCGACGGCAAATCGTTTTTCTGCATCCATGCAGCGAGGGTGCTTTTAGTCAGCATAAGCTACGCTAGTACGGCCTGCTCTGCGTACTCAAGAGGTCCCCTTATATATAGCAAAATAAGATTATTAGAGCTGTATAAGCACTCGATCGTCATCGTACGGGATTTTACCGTAAAATAAACCTCTGCCCGAGAAACGTCATCATGACGTTGGTAGACAGACTGAAACCGAAACAGATCGGAAGGGGAGAGCTGGGTTCCATGGATGGGCATTTGTTCGCTGCCTCCTATTCAAAAAAAGCTAGGACCGAAGGTCGCGTCCCCTTCAGAGACCATCGTAATCCCATCAAGACCGTGGCTTTCGGGCGCGGCCTTGTTCGCCACTAGCTTTGAACGTTGTTCAATTACACAAAACTCGTGGCGGTGTCGAACACTATGACGTCATTTGTCTACAAACAGGTTGAGGTCTATTGCTTTTTTACCGAGAACTCGCCCTGGATGAGCCTCCGCCCTGGTAACGGAACTTTGCAAATTCGTTTTTCCGCACCGAGAGATAGCGCTGGATGCCTCGCCGCTCCGCCTCGTCTGGGCCCGAAGGCAAATCGTTTCTTTGCACCCACAGTCAGTGCAGGATGAGCCCTCGACCAACCTCCGCGGTAATGAGATTTTGCGAATTCGTTGTGCCGCCGCTACGCCTCCTATGAATCCGACGGCAAATCGTTCTTCTGCATCCAGCGAGGGTGTTTTGAGTCAGCATGAGCTACGCTGGTACGGCGTGATCTATACACGTGATACACGAGAGGTCCGCTTATATATAATAAACTATTATAATTATATTATTATTATATATAATATAAATATTAGATTATAATATATATATAGATTATAATAATATATAAATATAAATATTAGTGATTATAATATATTATAAACTACTATGATTAGGGCTGTATAAGTTGTATAAGCGGTAGGCTAAAATAAGTATTTAAAGAGATTGAAACATTTATTTTACTGAAGAACAAGCTTTCGGACGGAGTCCGTCCTTCATCAGGTGCGATACATTGAACACTTGGTAGAGATATTTATACTAATGTACATCAGAGAAAGGGGACAGCGAAAGTGGTGAGGAGGAGATACAAATTCTTATTAGAGAGGACTGAGGGCGCGAAAACGAGAATAATAAAGAAAGCGATGTACAGTCGGAGCGTTACCGGAGACCAAAACCGTTGAAAGATCTCAGGTGAGCGAACATCGTAAAGCAGACCGCGGGAAGAAATATTACACTGCTGGGGTTTGAAAGATAAACAATGGCAGCACTCGTGTTTAGCCTGCATTCTAACGTACAGAAACTGAGAAAAGGCTATCGGCTATTATAGGAGTTTTGCAAAAGTTGTACATTTTTAAAATGGGTAAAAAAAAGGAAAGAAAAAGTAATGAGCAAAGAAAAATAAAATCTGGAGAAATTGTGACATGTCTGCTGAGAACACAAGGTATATGTACCACAGTTTAAAGTTACTGGGCCCTGGAGTTGGTGAAAAAAAAAAAAAAAAAGAAGGGGGGGTATGCACTATACAATACTAAAGGGGATTGCTTCAGGTGGTCAAATGACCGACACACACGTGGTCTCCTGCAGTAGGTGAAAAACAGGTCAAGAGTTTTTATGGTTAGCAGACGGGCAATCATTTGGACCCTTCGTGAAAATCGGGGAAACAAGGTGACAAAGTGGGCCAGAAGAAACATTGAGACCATGTGGAGTCAAGGACTGGAATTTAGCAATTAAAAATGACTCTCGGTTTTTGCGTTTGTTGTTGTCAGGAAAGCCCGATTCTAAGATGACTATCTTTAATCTCTCTCTTAATCTCTCAACATTATACTTGGATGAAAGAAGCGATGAAAGAAGAAGGTCACTGAAAATGTTAGCAGGCTGTCGGGCCTTTTCAGCCATTCAGTGACTCCCTTCTTTCATCGTTAATTTCTTAGGCAATTTGTGGTTTTGTATGTATTTGTCCCCTCTATGTAGTTCCAGCTACAGTCACTATGTAGTTCCAGCCTGAGAACATCTCTCTCTCTTGGCTTCGACACCGCAAGTCATGCCGCAAGCCGCAAGTTCAGAGGTTCTGTGGATGTGACTTTGTTTGGGATCCAATCCAAGATCCAATCCGGCGTGCGGGTCGTTGTGGAAGGCATGGCGTTTCTATCCGTGTGCGCGAAGTTCGTTTTTGCAACGAAGTGCTGTGGAAAAGTTACGGTGTGTCACATCTGTGTCGCAAGAACATCATGAACCGTGTGCGGTGCTTCATAGCTCCTTGTAATGCAATTTGTGTGTATGTCAAGCTGTGACACGTTTCTTGGACGTTGCACGTCCTCCGCGTCGTCACACATCAGCCAGATTGTGTGGCCAAAGGTTTTTTGTCGTTCTTTTATGCCTCGGAAGATCGGAGTGTACGGAAACGCCAGCATTCCAGACAGAACAGAATGTGGAAACTAAACTAGCAGAAGTGAGTGCCAGTACATTTTCTCGCTTTGGGATGGCTGGGTATAGAGTCTCGCGCAAATGTCAACTTCAACTGTCAGCCATGCTGTATACGGAGAATGTTCAGCAGTCTGCGAAAAGAGTCGGATGTATAGCTACTATTGCCATTTTTTAAAGTCTCCCAGTTCCCATTTCACGCTCACTTTCAGTGGCCCCTGCTGTCCCTCCTTTTTAGTTATTTTGTGTGCGAACAAAAGAAGCCATGAATGAAATGGGGTAAGAGTTACCCTTTGGTTGCAAATCCATCCTGCAGTTGGATTTTGGCGGGCTTTTGAGCTCACATTGTTAAAATAATCGTGATAAGGGCCCCAAGGTCATTCTCCTGAGTTTTAGCATCGGTTTCTTTTTTTCGAGTACACTTATCTTAGCATGCTCACCAGCTCACTAATAATGTATATGCCCACCAACAGTAACCCTTTAAAGTGTGTTTTTCAACTGTCTGTAGTTCTAGAGTTACGATTTTGTCTATCTTGTCTTTGAATTCGCACCGTATTCATTTCCAAGTAGTGGCGATTTCACCACAGTTTTGGCTCGTTATGACCGTAGTTGTCTGTTCACAAAAAAAGAGAAGAAAAAGGGAAACTTCCTGTCATTGTCTGCTGACACAAAATCCAGTAGTGGGTTAAAATGATGGATTTGTTGAGTTTCTATTTGTTTCGTCTTCTTGAATGCTTCACATTACGTTATGGTACAGAGGCATTTTTGCAAGTTATTTTATGTACAAACTTGATAAACCGATGCATAATGTAAAACCCCGAGACTAGGGAACATGAAGGGGAAGACACAAACACGAAGAGGTCTTTGAGACTTCGTGTTTGTGTCTGTCCCTTTGTGTTCCCTAGTCTCGGGGTTTTACATTATGCGTCATCCTCACCAGCTCGCTTGCTTCCTAGCCATTTTTTCATTGATAAACCGGTTTTAATTAGTATGTCAATTTTAATTGGTTATCTTCATCTGTTGAAGTTTATATGCATTTTACTTGCATTCATACGTGGACAGTGTCAGTAACAGGTCAAATACCAGATCCAGTATTAGGGCACACACACACTACCGTATTTTGAGCAAATACATTCTCGAAACACCTGACACTCTTCCTTATGTAGAATGCACTTTTTTGGTGTCTATTCCTTCTGACACTTGTCATGTACTTCACCTCGTAATAATGTCTTATACAACTACTGCTTTGTAGTAAAATTAGCTTTGTTGGTCTCATCAAAAATAGCTTTTCAGATTTAAATCTGAGTAATTACCTTCTATATTCCAGTTTACAAACATTAATGAAGCACATTTGTTCTAATCAACATTGTACCCTACAAGCATAACAATGTTATTGTTTGACAAAGCTCAGGGATGTATGTTGAGTTGAGCTGAGTTGAGTTGGGTACATATAGTCTGTGAATATGTGTACGCAGTGTGCCTTCAGTCCTGTTTTCATTGATCTAGTCTGACTTCTATCTTATGTGCCTCTAAAAATTGCACAGCTGGAAGCGAGCCTCCAGGTGTTTGGTGTTCAAACCAGACCGAGGATACCAGCAACTTGGTGGCGAGGTAAAAGTTGCTCTCAGATGCAGCATTCTGTGAGGGACGTTAAATAGGGTGGGCCATTGTGCCAGAATTTTGTTGTATGTTAGAGAGACCTCTGGTGGGCAAAATCAATCCACAGACCGACGACTGTGATGTTGCTAATGATCATCGTTGTCTCGCAACATAACACAGCAAATTATTTTGAATTATTATCGTGACAACGCGGATAAATATGCACTAAATATGTTCAAAAACCTGAATATATGCAGTGTTTTTTGTCGTTCTTGGTATGAAAGCAATGTGTCGAATACATATTTGATAAGATTTTAGCACTTTATTAGGGATCACACAGTAAAATAAAGCCACATTCCGTAAGAGTACGTAGGAAAGATGACTTGTGCAACAGATATTAAGTCATGCCTCTCAAGGCAATGCAGTCAGTACTGTATCACTGACTGAAATATGAAAGCCACCTGTCATGATAACGCTACAGAAAGTAGCGAATGTGAAGTACAGCATAGGTGTTGACTGTGTGGAGGCTTTGGGGCCTGAGCCCCCTGATCCCCTACCCAAAAATTTCCTGTGGGGGGGATGGGGGCAGGCTCCCTCCGAGAAGTCTCAAGGCGAACGGCAAGAAGGATATCCGAAAAACAGCATGCTTCATGCGGATGACCATAACAATCTTGTAAAAGTTTACCTGATGCACAGAATACCAGACACCCTGCTCGACCTTTGTGCATGAAACGGGGAGGTTGTGCCCCAGCCACATCCAGCCGACAGAAGATTCTCCGCCGATAAGGACTGCGCGCTAACACTTTCGAACGACACCCAAGCCGTCACTAGGCGAAAAGTGGGGGCGCTGAAACCATACGTTCTGCTCTATCAATCTCACAAGGAACAGACTTTAGCGCATTCACACTCTGTTTATTATGGAATGCCAAATTGTTTAATTTTGCTTTGGACAATGCCTTCTGCTGTGTCAATCTTGAAAATAAGAGATGTCAGCATATCCACACTCGACTGTTCTCGGATTTCTTCCGAAGACTTCCTCGCGTACGGCTTTCACGTGTTTTGCATTCCGGAGTAGGTTTACTTTCTTGACAGTACTTCCACGGAAGTGGTCTCGGAAGTCAGTGGGACGACAGCTGCCATATAAAACATACTATACAAGATATTTGATTGTGGATTAAATGCTAAAATTAATCGATTCACTTCCAGGAGAAGTGGAGACTACCACACATCAGTAAGTGTTAAATTAAATATTGAACGGATGTTGCGATTTCTACACGTGACCATCACTACACGTGCGCCGTGGCATTGTCCCAAACGTACCAAAGCAATGAGCGGCTTTCCGGTAGCAAATCAAAATGCACGGAGTCACCATAGAGGGCGCGCACAATCAAACCACCCGAGCGCCCTCGAGCTAGCGCGCGGTGCCGATAAAGTACAGCCCTACAAACGCACATTGAACATAACCTAATGCCAGACAACGGCGCGAGCCTTAAGCGCAGAGCTGCGACATAGAGGCTGAACACCACAACCCTTCGAAACATAGAAAATGTTCCATTCTGACTTGAATTTTCACTAACGAGGACCCAAAGGTGTCCAGAAGAAAAATCGAAGACAAAAACTTTCGCACGGAAGCACGTTTTGGGTTTAAATGTAACAAAAAAAAAGAAAGAAAGGAGGAAATTGAATTCATCGCCAAATGGTTTCTGCTACTCCCATAATGATCTCCACAACATGGAAAAAAAGAACGAGAATAGAAAAACATCTCCCCATCCCTCTCCCTGAACTGCATGTGCATATGCATATATGTATTCCGTACAATTGAACGGAATTGTGACTAAAACTGGAACAAGGAACTCCATGACAGATACCTAGCATGTGGGCTTTCCACAGGGTCTGTCTAGACAGTGCCTTTCTCCTCTGAGCACTGCCCTCTCACTCCTTCGTTCAGAGCCTGACGTCATGCTACTGGAGCCTCTGCACCTGCGAAAGCAGCGCTAATACTTACAATTTGTTTATTTAATATCTCGCTACTTTTTGGACAAAAAAATGAGTGGAAGAGATTGTCAGCTGATGCCGAACATACTGGTGTCGGTTTCAGAGGTGGGTTTCCTGATGGGACTGTCCCTTTCAGGGACTTCAGGAATGATACAGACTCCCACGACTTACTGGATAAGATAGGTTTACTGTACCTTGACTGGCAGGTGACTAAGGTTTGAATTGTTTCATACTGTTTTATTCCATTCCATTGTATGAAATAATGACATAATACTGAAATGACTATTTCACATTCCTGATTCATATCCTTAGATAACTATCACATATATATTTCATAATCCCTGCATGTGAGCAGATGTAAAACACTTCAGATTGGATGATACCATGTTGAAGACCAGACATTCAGGTGGGACAAAAAGAGACACTCTTCTCGCTCTCGATGAACAGATTACAGCGAGCTACAGTGCTGACTGTGATGTGTTTATCGCAGCCTTGTGCCCGTTACTCAATAAAAGTAATTGATTACCGTTGCCGTTACTAGTTGAAAAAAAGTAATTGATTACCATTACCAATTACTCAGCCCAAAATGTAATTGAGTAACGAGTGGGAAAGTAACGCGTTATTGAGGTCGTTACTTTCCGCTTGCAAGTTTTTCGTTGCCTGAAAGCGACAAAATGTTCAACTATGAACGTCAGAACACGAACGAAACGCAGTTGGAGTGGAGACAATCATCTTTATGCATTAGAATAGCCAGACAATATTAATAACAATTATTAGCGTAACAGTCAGTGCGTCAAAATAACACAGTGGTTGAGTTTGAAGAGCAGTTGAACCTCGAAGTTCTTTTCCGTCATTTTTTCCGCGCTTCCTTGTTAGAATATCGACGGCTACACTGAAAACACGCTCTACGGCAGCGCTTGATGGAAGTGCGGTATTGTACCTGAGAAACACCTTTCGTATGACTGGATGGCTGGCAAACACTGACAACGAAGCATTGCTAGAACGGGATAGGTACCGCGACACGACTTCGTTTCCACTGTCCTCGACCACAGGTACAGCGAAGCTGAAGTAATCTTCTATGTCTTCTTGGTTTGGTCGCGCCTTGTCTGCTTCACTGCTTGAATACCTTCCATCTATGTTTGAGCTGCTGTAACACGGGCGACGGACTTCTTCGGACAACAGCTCGATCAGGTCTCGCCGCCTTGGTTCATCGTCAATCCAACGCTCTTTAAACCGTGGAATAACCACTGCTGCAAGAAGCAGGTCCCTGTCGTCGTAGAGGTGATCAAACCTGTGGATGGAGATACAAAAGCTATGTTAAATGCAGACGAGTAGCAAAGCTTTACAGGCAACAATTGTGTGGGGCTATCAATGGTATGCACCTGACTTTATTTACTCTTACCGTGAACGAATACCTTCCAGAAGAGCTTCAACAAGCGGAGTGCAGTATTCAACCCTGTCATCCGAAGGTGATCCAGACGCTTTTTCAATACGGTGATTGTCGGCAGCAAATGGCCGAAGTACACGTCGTCTCTTTGAACAACGTCGATGGCACATGCCACTGGGTTCATCACCTACAGACATAACATGTAGATGTACCGCATAAGATATACAGCACAGCATCTTACTGGCGTCATTTCAGTACATACCTCACAATATTCTTTTATGAATAGCACGTCGTGTGGACGCTGGAACGATGGAATTTGTAGTGTCCTGCATAATCCATCGAGGTCCTTTCCGGAGTTATCCAACTCCATCAGACAAGTCATGACGTCAAACAAAGAATTCCATCGCGTGGCAACAGGCCTTTGAAGTGCGCGCCCGCAGAACCACTGAAAAGTCTCGGCAGCTGTCGCCGATTGGCCTTGCCTATTTCATAGGTGGCGGCGTGTACGTAGAACTGAGCATAGTGGCCTCGAGAACATCTCACAAGATTCTGCTTTAGATGCATCTACCGTTGCCACTAGATTAAGCGTGTGCGTAGAACACCGATGGTGAGGTGGAAGAGGCACACTTACGTCACCATGTGATGCCCCATTCAGGATTGTGGTGAGGTCGATCGAATCCGTAGTTGCGTCGTTGTCCTCCATATGTCCATCCGCTGCTAGTTCCGTTTGCCCAAGCACCCTATAACAAGATATGGATCATACAATACGCTTCCTATCTAGTGAAAATTGACACGTGAGCGAGGAACATACCGGAATGCCTTCACAAAGTTGCTCCCATTATCTGTGACCACCTTTGTCACTTTGCCATGGAGTCCAAAGTTTTCCGATTCAATAAGGACATCCGCAATGCGATCGTAAGAGATCCTGCCTTCCATACGGCGGCACGTGAGAACAGCTGTTGTCCTCGAAAGAGATTCTGGATCGAGCCATGACACTGCAGCTGCCAGGTATGGTCTATAAACAAAAGAGAAAAGTTGTAGACCTATTGCAGGTCACATTTTACTGGGTGAAATTAATATACAAAGAAAGTGACCCACCGCCGAAATGTTGTCCAGCAATCCGCAGTGACTGCAACATACGGCACGCTTGCTAATTTTGACCTTAGCTTGTCTTGCATGGCATCGACAGCGGAGTTGATACGGCTGACCAGCATTTTTCGTGTTAGCACATTTGAGTTGGGTGCCAAGGTCTTCACTAAATTTACGAAGCTCGGAGCTTCCACAACACAAAAAGCTTGCATCGTGTCGACAACAAAGGTAACTACCATGTCGTCAACCCTTCTTTGGCAGACTGTGGGAGCCGCAAACATCAACTTCTGTTGTTTGCCACTGTCTTCCGTTCTGGGCTGAACCGACTTTCTTTTCTTCAACAGGCGCTCAAATTTGTCCAACTCCGTTGGATGTTGGGCCTGGAAATACAGACCAGAAATACAGATGTTGGGCCTGACGATATATCGTGAGCACTTCCTGACATGGTGGTACTTTGCTGCAGAACGGCAACAATCAATAAGCTGGCAACAAGTAATGCCCAATCGCAGTACGTCTCTGGTATTTATTCCTGGTCAAGACGTTCAGTTGACTGTTGAAGAATTTTGGCTGCTGAGGCCTTGAAGATCTTAACAATAGGGTTCAGTGCCCCTATCGGCATGGTGTGTGCCGTGTCTAAATTGTGCATTCCTTTGGTAAGAATGATTCTCCAGATCCAGAGTTCTAGCGCTTGACCTACTGAAGCATACTGAAGCCGGGCAAGGCCCATTGAAGTATAGAGAGTACGAAGGCATTAGACAAAGGGGAGCCCCAAAATTCGGGTGGAGGACTGGAGGATGACCTGCGCCCGCAATAACTGAGCAACGCAACAAAGGCATGGGAGACGTGTGACAGAACGTAGAAAAGTTCTGTCAGTCTCTGCCGAAAATGTAATTGATTACTGGGTAATTGATTACTCGAAAAATTACTTTGACAGAAATGTAATTGATTACTCATAAAATTACTTTAAAAAGTAATTGGTTACAAGTAATGCAATTACTAGTAACATGTTATGCACAAGTCTGGTCTGTCATTCTTCAGTGGCAACATGGGTGATTGCATTTGCACTTTGGAGAGCTTAGTTTCCAGCTGCTTTCTGGAGTTACCATATCTGCCGACGATGCAAATGAAACGAGTGTGTTTGGGGGTGGGTGGGGGTGAAAACAGGTTTAACTGGGTTCAACCCTAAAAGGCAAGGCACTACCTCCACTCAACTTCCCACTAACCATCATTCAGATAACGTTGTTGTTTTTGTCTCATTTTAGTGCACTAACGGACTGCCAAGTACAATATCTCTAAAGAAAAGTGCGGAGAAGTAAAAAAGTCACCATTTATCGTAATCATATTTCATTCATTGGATGATTATGTTGAACAACAACTCACTCACTTTGGAAGCTTTGAAGAAGGTCAACAATACGGATGGATGCAGATGGCCAACTTCTGTGACACCTACGTGAGTGTGTCTCCTTCTGTCAGCCTCTAAGACTGCAGCCTGCAAAATGTGGGAGGTTTCATAGTGAGGAGGTCTTCAAGCCCCGCCATTCCTCTGAGGAAGCTTTGAGAAAGTGACTTTCTCAGAGAGAAAGTCACAAAGAGAGAAAGACAGGTCTGACATTGAAGTTTGCAAAAACAGCTCATTGACTTGCACTTTACATGTTGGAAGATACAGGTGTTAATGAAGGATAATTAGTACATAATAACATAATAAGTCCATGAAGGGTCACAAGTTAGGAACCAGCAGAATCACAAATGCTCAACAACTAAAAGTCAAAGGAAGGACTGAAACACATAAGTGAGCTCATTCTAGCTAATACCTGCTAAATTAATTAATATGTCATTGAAAACAGTGCTCATGGAACTCACTATACTTTTAATCAGAATGCTACAATATGTTATTACACATTGTACCCTCTGAGAAAGCTTCGAGAAAGCAAATTTCTTAGAGAGAAAGAAAATTTGAAAAAGAAAGCAGATACCCAGTTAACATTTCCAGATTTGTGTTGTAGTGGGCTCGCCATTACACGAAAACTCGATTCAAGGAATGGGTGCCACCATTTATGCTGTCACCTTGTGGTAGTCACAGGAACTGTGCACGTGTGGACTGCCGTTTGCAGAGTTCTCTCATTTTCCCGTGCGTGTTTTCGTTCATTTTCGTGTCCGTTCGTGTTCATTTCGTGCCAGTTCATTTTCTCCCGCTTGGGAACCGGTGTAGAGCAGAAATCGCATCGGCCAACACTCCTCACGTGAACAAGTGTGCATATCGCATGCGGAAGCAAGAAATCTTCGTTTTCCTGATCTTTCGAATGTTGATACGCTACTCAGGTATTTATCGAATGACTATAGTTACATGGAATTTTACGTTATCGTTAGTCATACTCATTAAAGATGGCGGCCATCAGTATGCACCCCAATGGGAAGAGCGATTTTGGCAGCCCGCCCTTGTTGTGTCGTTGCTGGGAACGAGGCTAAGGAGCGCATGGAGACTGGTGGTTTGAGAGTAATGCGACAAGGTCTATAGTTTCGAATTGTGGCAATAATGACGCGTGCGACTCCGTGTAGTCCCGCCCTAGAAGTGTTTTATTCGTTTACACTCTTGCGCAATCAGATACAGAAGATACATGCAGCGCCATCTCATAGAGTGCTTACAACACAGATTTTATAGAGGAAAACATTTGTTTCAAAGCATTCAGTCATAGATGAGAGACTTTCCCTGGCCACTCATCATCATTCAAATAAAGTTGTTGTACAAGAGAGAGAGCCCTGGATCGGTAATCCAGAAGATGTGGGTTTGATCCCTACAGCTGGCTAACCTTTTCAGTGACTTTCATATTTCAAAGTTGTTGTTCTCTTGTGACGTGCCAGGTCTGACATTGAAGTTTGCAAAACCGGTTCACTGAATTGCACTTCACATGTTGGAAGATACAGCTGCCACTGAAGGATAATTAGTACTGAATGACTTAGAAGTCTATGAAGGGTCACAAGTTAGGAACCAGCAGATTCACAAATGCTTAACAAGTTTACGCACATCTTAATGAAAGTGTTAAACGACAAAGGATGGAACAAAACACACAAAGTCAGCTCATTCTTGCAAAAACCTGCTGCTATATAAATTACAAAATATGACATTTAGGACAGTACTCAGAGAACTCACTATATTTTAGTCAGAATGTCACAGTATGTTATGACCGTATCGTACAAGGAAAAAAAAATTACATAGCAAACAAATGCAAGACAATAAGCTTTGTTGCCTCGTTTGCAGGCTTGTCCCAAACTGTATCTGATCCTTTGATCCTAAGTCACTGTGCCAAGTTCACAGTTAGTGAATTAGAATCAAATTATACAGGGTGTCCCGTGGGAAAATTAGATTTAATTCATAAAAAATGAGCTGCATGACATAAAAGGTCACACTCCTCCTGGTAACCGTAAAGATGACATAAAAGGTCACCTCTTGGGTAATACTCATAAATGTTTTGGCCATACAGTCTGGTAGTTTTCATTCATGTTGAACATTAACTTAGTTTTGTTAACTGAACTCACAAATCTGCACACTAAAACTGCATTTTTCTTCGTGAATTGGGGTGCCCACCACACTCCAAACCAAATCAGAGGGCTTTTTACAAGATTTCTACACAAATTTGACACTTGCAAATCCATCTTGTGGGGAATGACTCTTACTGATATTTGCATTTGCAGAACTGTTGACTCCGCCTGAATGGGTGGTTTGCAACTACCTTGCAACATGACGTAAGGGAAGTTGCAATGTCACATGTGTTTTTGCTTCCGGTCTGAACTTCTACTGGAGCCATATAGCGTCAACATGTTTTCAACGTAAAGATAAGTGGTTGTTTAGCGCTTAACTGCACTAATTCTCAGGGAAAAAGACATAAACTGTGTCGCGTACCCTTGGATCCTGCACCCTTAGCAAAATGTTATCAGCATAAACGAAAATTGAACTATGGGGTGTAGGCACTTCTCACAAAATGCTGTGCTGTGTACTTATCATGTTGAATTGGGCATGGCTGTGACAGCATTATCATCTCATAATGTGAAAAGAATATCACTAAAGTCACAGCTTCATCACAGACTAAAGGAAACTATTACGTGAGTATTATCCTCAGAGTGCAGAAGATTGCTGCGTAAAATACTGCCTGTACATTTGTTGTGCCTTATCTGAAATGTTACCTGATATCTTATATATATATATATATACATGTATATATATATAGCTGGTTATCTGAAGTGTCTAATTGACTGCGTTGTAGCAGAACATTTCGCACAGCAAAAGGTAGCAATTTCAAAGCGCACGCAAAATGAAACTGAAACATGCACGGTATGTCACGAAATCTTATCTTTGTCATAAGAAAAGTATGTGCAAAGTATTTGTTAAAGTACCTCACTTCTTTTGCAGCAAGGCACTCCCAGCTGAATTCATCTTGGTTATCGTTTAAGGCAGTGGTTATAAAGTTTCGCTTTGCTCCAAATCAGCAAAATTTCGAACCAGAAGTTCGAAGGCCCAGCATGTATAGAGGCACATCCCAACTGGAAAACCACCCATTGAAGCACAATGGATGAAGCAACACAATGTTTTATACTGATTGAGGGCTGTGACATGATGCAACAGATATTCTTACCTTGTACCCAGAGTAGTTGCTGGAAATGTTCATTATTACTGCAAGTTTTCGCTTCATTACAGAGTGCTGTTTGTTGTGAACAGTGTAACAGAAAAGCACACACTTGGGGCCATGTGATTTGCTCATGCACTCCAAAGGGATGCGGTCTTTTGCAACAGCATATTGATTTGACATGCTTTGATTCTTCCTGAAGCTTCTCATCGATCCAAAGACAAGCCATCTGAAGTTAAGTAGTTACTGCCAGGTACTCATTATTGTCGAATGCACCAAAAGCTGCTTGGACACCGAAAACCAGAAAATCCTGTCATATCATATCTCGAGACTGCTCAAACATCTTCGCATTGACTGCACAGCGTTGTGATGTCCACAAAGGTGACCCATGGTAAAACCATGTAGAAAGGTGCCAGTTTTACTTTAGATGGCTGTCATATTTTCAGTTGTTGTTCTTTTTTATCTCAAAATCGACGGCAGTGTGGTGGGTAAAATTTTGCATAATTCGCCTTCGTGCAGCTCACAATCAAATACAGCACCAGTGTTAAAATCAGTTGCCGGCTCCAGACTGTCCAGAGCTTTTGCCCTTGTCAGTGTTGGCCAAAGCTTATGGAGCCTCAGCATTGGTTGAAAAAAATTTTCTTTGTTGTTTGGATGCATTATTTTTGATTATACAGTCATGCTCCGTTAAGAGGGGATACCACCTGCGGCAGCCCCATGTATTGTCTATGGGCCAAACTTTGCAGTCTCTTTTGGGAAATAGTGAACCCATTTTCACGAGACTGGTCTTGTTGAATAGCGTTCGAAAATGCGCTTTGTCGCTTCAGGAAAAAATATTGGTTTTCTCAAACACTTTGCTGAAGTACAAGAAATTACCAAAATTGGATACTCAAAAGCTTTGACATGCTCTTCTAAAAAAACTAACAGACTTATGCAGAAATTTTCCTGGAGCAGCAAAGCAAAAATATTTCTAGAACATTTTAACACTAGTATCATCCGCATTATCTGATGATAAAACATGAAGGCAGGTAACACGCTGCTTGATTGGTGTATTTTGCGCCTCCCTGTGGTGCCACATCACGGGCTAAAGGGGTAAAAAGAATTCCTCCACCACGCAACATCGTATATCTAACACCCTATCCTAGATTCCCTTTCCTGACAGGTTCACTTCCCACTGTTGAAGTCCTTGAAACAACTCTTTTTGGGAGATTAGGTTAGGGAACAACAACAGCGTCTGCTGTTTGGGATAGTTGGAGATAGTGTGTGTGTCGCATTCTCCCAGTCTGTTCCCCGCCTTGGGTTTCTCCGACCTGATCAGTATGACAGTGCACGTTTTCCGGCAGGCAGGCCTGCAGCTATGTTGTATCATCCTTGTTTGTTTTCTGTGCACAGTAGCCGCTAATTTTTCGGTGAAGGGACCATGGATCCTACACTTATATGGTGCTGTCTTTGTAAGCATACAAGTTTTTAACTGCACTGAATATGAAAATCGGCACTGCTTTTGTTATTACATGGTCCGGTAAGGGGTTTAAAAAAAGTTCCCGAAAAAAAAAAAATGTCACCGGAAAAATTATCAATTGGAAGAAATGTCCACACCAAAAATGTCCCCTGAGGGACATCCACTTTTGATACGCGTGGGCTTGTTCACTTTGGACGTCGACTTTTTACTACAGTGTGAATAAACGCGGGGGGATATGTAGATGTATTAAAGAAAAAAGGAAAAAGGGAAGGTCAACCGAAGCGGGTAGTTGTATATTCTATTCGAATTCCAAATCAAACATGCAGTTCAACGTTCACATTCCTAATTGGATAGATGTTTCTTCTAAACCGAACACATTTCTATAATCGCGAAGCTGCACATGTTAGACTTGGCATAGGGAGGGCCATAAAATAATGTTAGAGCTACTTCCTATCCTGATCTTTATACATACCTCACGTACATCTTAATATCCCAACATATGCTGTATATACATCTGGTATGTATATATACCTGTATAGTTTTTGTTGTCTGTCAATAGATAGTTTGGTCAGAATTAATTAATATCTATCACTCTCGCCATCTCTGGGTTATGTTATTGAGGGCGAGCAGTCAATTCCTCACCAGACATTTGCTCGCCCTGTTTCATTTTACCATGAGCCCACCCTGACAGTTTCATACTTTATTTTCATCTTTTCCATCCTTTCACTGTGTGAAGCAGTGAATAATAAAGCGTTTTAAATAATTTTTTTAAATTTTGGACTTTTGAGAAGCGAATGCGTCGTCTGACAGCTGCTAAAAGGCCAGCTTCAGTCTGCCCTTTGTGAGGGGGGGGGGGGGGATACGTTTATTAAGAAAAAAAAAAGGTCAGCCAGACTGAGGTCTGTTTGCTATTCCAAAAAAAGTAAAGCAGAAAGGGAAAAGAAAAGGATAAGAAAACGAAGTCGGGGCATCAAGTTTTCAGGAAACGACTGTAGGGCTTATTATTTTAATACAGCATTATCGCAGCCAGTCATCCCCCTAGCCGCAAGAGCATGTTCTCCTGTAACAGACATTTTATACTGTGCCACCAAACACGACACATAACTTGCGAAAACGACAGGCACGTAAAAAGCTTGGTGAGCATTTGTCCGCCTTGAGCTTCCGGGCAGTGAACAAATGTCCTGGATCCGGTATTGAGACTTCTTCTCCATTTTTGTTTGGTCGGAAACCGATTTGACTGACTAGTAAAATATACATCACATGGAAACAATACCACAGTAATTTACTCTATCGGCTACCCTACATTAGATTATTGTAGTGGTCACTGTTATGACACTTCAACTGAACAGGCAATAGACTGACAAATAGCAAAGTTATCGTGCGGAAACACCAACATTTTCTTGTGACTCAATTCGGTGTGACTCAGTGTTACAGTAATCATAAGGTACCACTAATGGGGTAACTAATATAGGAAGAAAAGCTTTCTATCAACCTTGTGCTACACCATACTACCTCAAACGGGCATTCGGGAAAATGGGGTGCCGGAAAAGTTGTCCCTGGTTGCATGGGCGGAAATATTTGTCTCACGGGGTTCCGTGCACCGAAAAACAACAGGAGTGCCGTTGTGACCAGCTGAGGAAACCGATCATAGCCGGTCATGCCTATCATTCGCTCTCATTATTTGTTGAAATTCAGAGACATTTTTGTAATTAACGCTGATGTTAATGAACAGTAAAAGCTGCATGTCATTGAACGAAGAATATAAGGGCATCGTCATCAATCGTATTAGACTCCCTAGCTATGGGGTAGCGTTCTACTCCTAGAGTGGAAAACCTCCCCACTTCATCGTCAGAATATATTTGTTGTTGTTTGTTGAAAGGGCACTGTTGTTTGTAATGTGTTTGTGTTCTTGTAGTGCATGAAGATTGCAAAGCCAGAAGTCAATTCACAGAAAAGTCAATTTTAATTAACACCAGAGAAAAATTAATTATTCCGCAGTGTAGGCAACGTTTGATCTAAGCTGCGACATCAGAAGGAAAAATGTGCCCAGCACACTTTATCATCACTCCTTGATGCGTTCCTGGACCATTTTATCCTACACCGTAGTGCTGTACATTGAGGAGAATGACGATATCCAGCATG
Source organism: Ornithodoros turicata (assembly GCF_037126465.1). Classification (NCBI taxonomy): domain Eukaryota; kingdom Metazoa; phylum Arthropoda; class Arachnida; order Ixodida; family Argasidae; genus Ornithodoros; species Ornithodoros turicata. The sequence goes on along the minus strand of NC_088203.1, from coordinate 74,347,224 downwards.
GAAAGTGACGGACGACGCGAAACGTCTAGGTAAATTGTAGCGAGATAAGATAAGTTGATAAGGAAATTTAAAGATTACATCGATTTCATGCCGAATAATTATTTCGCATATGGTGGATACCATGTGTTATGGGTATAGGAGAAAATGGAGAAAAAGGAGAAAATGCTATTCAACTATTCTGGTGACCGTTTCATGCTCGACGCGTGAGCCATAAAACAGTTTATCGTTTCTTTTAGATGTCCGTTTATCAGTGTTCACTCATCTCCAGAACAAAGTAGATATGTCAAACCGCTGACCTATTTTCAATAGTGGCATCTGATGGTTTCGGTAAATCTAGATTCAATTCCATTAGTGCCCCTGCGAATTAATTTTTATCGGAATGAAGTTCACCAGGGTGTTGACAATCACTCATCGGACAAGAGCTCCCCGAACGATATAGATCACACTTTTACCGACTCTTTTTTTGCTGCCATGGCTTTTTTGTGTGTGGGGGGGTCTATATATTTTAGGACCAATTATTCTGACACCCATATGTCAGACATCGAATAGGAAGGAGGTGTGACATTGTAGTAGAAGTTGTAAACAAAAACGTTTTGTCGCCTATTTGTGTCCTCCTGCCCGATTATGACTGTTTCCAATAAAGGAGAAATAATAAATGGTATGAGACTTCTAAACATCAAGCGTAGGCTCGTTTGCATGTGTGTTTTGTAGATTGGAGAAATTTTATATTGTTAATGTAACCAATCAATCAATCAATGCACCACACTTTTTCTCTGAATGCAGTTGGCTTTGCGAAAGCCGTCTGTCTGCAAAACCTTTTACTGTTCTCTTTTACTGTTACTGTTCTCAGCCAAAGAAACATCAGCTGGTCAATATCATTTTAGAGAAATAAGCGCAGCGAATGAAACGCAACACTTGGACTTAGCGTGCTAGTGTAGAAAAACTCGGCCGTGGAAAGCTTAGGGAAGCTAAGATAACATCAACCCCAAAAGTCACTAGATGCAGTCCACGAAGAGACGATGAAGAAGAATTCGCCTTGGTCGGACCTTCCTTTTTTCCTTTAGCTCAGTTGACCTTGGCAACCCACATATGATGGGAAATCCCTGCACCTCAGTAGTCAAGGAGGTCATACGTGTTTATGGAACTACACAATCCCCCGGAGGAGTAACTCGTAACAGGGGTATTGTTAGAGCTTTCACATTGCTGTGACCCGGATGTTTGTGTGGCGCCATCTACATGCGACAAAGTCGTTAATTGGAGATGATATCCCCTCTTAATATGGACACTTTCGTCGCTGACAAAAACTGTCCATAAAGCGTACCTGCCAGCTCTCCCGGATTATCCGTGAGACTCTCGAATTTTGTTCAGTCTCCAGATTGTACGGACGCGTCTTCCAATCTCCCGGAAAATTAGGGCCTTGACCTTTTTGACAATCCGTACAAAGTATTTTGCGGCACAACCGTCCATGGCTGGAGGTCGCGGCAGATAACGTTTTTCATTGTATTCGTGTTTCTGGAGAAGACGTGCTGTCGCCTTATAGTCAGTCCAGTCTCGCACGATACGGTGGACTCCTCTTAAATCGAACACCAAGAGAATGGAAATAGTGTTCCATTTATCGGAAGTTTCGTTTAAACAAAATATGCAGATTTCATAAAATGCACCTTTATTTCGAGATCATCAATTTCCACTACTGGGGGAAGCAAGGAAAAAAAAAACAAAACAGCACTTAATGGCTATTCTCTTCTCATTTTACAATAGCTTTTTTACGAAATGTGCATGCATGCCTGAAGCTTGGAAAAAAAATTAATGCACACCTCAATCGTATACAATGAGAATTACTGTAGAAGTGGTTTTTTCCGCGTGGAAAATATTTTCGCGTTTTCGAGCAGAGCTGCTTTGTGGATTGATTCGCGAGAACTTAAATTCGCGACACAGGTTTCTGGGAGTGCTTTGCTCTTGCATATCGTGCCGCCGTCAATACTCTGGCATATTTCGGCACGTACTAAGACATCCGTTGTTCACGTGGATTGCGGCATTCTAGGTCTATTCCTTTCTTCTCCTCACAGAGATGGGAGGAAAGGCCCTGTCAAATGGTTTTTAGGGACCCTGTAGGAGGCCATAGTACCGGCCGTGTGCAAGTTAGCCAGTTTATTTTAGCAGTTCTTACTAATTATCACTCGGGGCACTGACCACTTCGGTTGAGATGTGGTACTATCATTCAAGCTGGTTTTGAGAATGCGGGTAAAGGCATGTTCTGGCTTCGTGGTATAGTGGTATATGTATAGTGCATGTATAGTGCAAAGCGTTTATAGGAGTAACAAAAGCATGATGAATTTTCATTACTTTTCATCTTGCCTGATGGGATAAAACAATCGTCTGCGCTTGCTTAAACTGCCTACGCTACATGGAGTACAAAGGGTCAGATAGTCGCGGTATAGCGTCGAACGCCGAACGATTTTCGCCCTCATATGACCAGAGTTATTCGCGGGAACTTAAATTCGCGATTTTGGAGGTGTGCGCGAAAAACGCGAAAAATAATTCCGCGTGAAAAAAACCACTTCTACGGTATCTTTCTGTTCTGCCGGGTAAAGTACACATCCTCTTCCCGCGTCCAGATTTCCGATATTACCTGTCAGTATCACATGGCATTGTCCACATTCTCATTCAATGCGTGGCCTGCTATAACAACAGCATTGACTTTCGCATATCAAGTTTCACGGTTTCTATTTATGATTTGCTCTCACGATCTTGTGCGTTCCCAAAATGTGCGAAGCAAAACACCACTGGTGTGGACGGATGAAGGCCACTGCCATCATCGTTAAAATGGTTGCGGCTGCACAAAATGCAATGTTGCCTGAGACGACGTGCCTTCGCAATTGCGGTTGACAGAAGCAACGATAATGTGTCACAGCCCTATCCGATAGTGTCTTCCGAATTCTGAGTTTGTCAGGTTGGCAGGTATGATAAAGCGAGTCATCCATAGTATTGAATCCATAGACAACAAACAATCTTTACTGAAGCAAAAATCATGAGTCCGATCTTGCTTACGTATCAGTGATGGCAGTGCAGGGCCAAACTGTATCAGTCATGGGGTGTTGCACCATCCTCTGCCGCAGCGTTTAACACGTACGAGCTCAAACGATCTGTGCCTACGCTTAGAAAACAAAGATCACATTAAGGTGAATTATAACGGTAATAATTTTTAATAATTTGGGGATATACATCACAAGGTGAGCAGTGCCATAGTTTATTGTGCGCTGGAATCTCAGCACAGTGTATTTAATGTCCATTGTAGAAGACAGCACGTCTAAGCTGGGGTCCTCATTCGGGTTCAAACCCACAAGATACGAATCAAGACTTGCTGCCATAACACCAAGGACCACTATAAAGAAAAACAAGCAGAGACAGTACAGAGGTGAAGGGAGAAGCACAGAGGATGAGCATGGACTTACAACTAAACTTTATTGACCACCAAATGGCTGACCAAATGAATCTCCCCAAAAGTGGGCCCCCACAAAACAGGCCAGGCAAAGGGCCTCCTAAAGAGGGATATGCTCAGTGGATGACTGAGGCAGATTACCTCTTACTGATAAAGCTCTATTCTTTGTATGTGAGGGTGATGGAGGGAACGCTGACACATGCGCCGACTCCGGAGTCGTGGATGATGGCTGCCTCGAAAATCTCACTAACATTGCTGTCACGGCCACGACCTACCACTCCTTTTTTTTTTGTGGCTTGAGGAGGCTGCCAGTCCCAGCAGTGACACGACAAGACAAATTGACAGGTCAAGACACATGTCAGCATTATGAATATATGACTATCAGTAAGACGTGATCCACCTCGGTCGTGTGCCCAGTGTATCCCTCTCAGGGAGACCCTGCTCTGGACCCGATTTGCAGGGCCAATTTTGCCTGAGAGCTTAACTAAAAGTAACTTCTGTAAAGTAAAAGCTACTCTCTTAAGTAAAAGTAACTTCTGAAAGTCATCTGCTCAAGCAGGTGCACTAGTGCGCGCAAACGCAGACGATTTCTGCATCCTATCACCGACTTTCCTGCAGGGCGACGTGGTCGTTCTTACTTTTACCAACACAGATTGCAGCATGCTATGCAATCTTTATCAGTTTATTATCAGTCGGTTATTTAATAACCGTGACATGTTTTGTCGGGTAAACTCGCAGTATGCAATTTTCAACAAAGAGCAATCGAATGGTATACTTTATAAGAGGGGCAGGGGGTACGAGACCGTCCCTTTAAACACGGATTAGAAGTTGTACTCCAAGATGTACTGTCAACCCTCATTATATTGAGGTTGCTTTATTCGAAGTACGATGAAATTTCTGCGCATTATTTACAACTGGATTATTTGAAGTTAATCAGAGCAACGAAATTCTTCCAATCAGCAAGATTGCTAGCATTTTAAGGCATTTTTTCTTTCAAACATTCGTTTTAACCAAAATAACTTTACAACGAAGATTTTCCGCGGTCTCCTGAAGTTCATTATAAAGGAGTTTGACTGTATTATGAAACACGTGCCTGACGATAGGCTGCTGGTCGCCACCCAGAACATTCCCAAAAGCCGCATTTCCCTTCTTTCCTTGAGGTTTCTTCAAACACAATCGCTCTTGCAACCTCTTACTTTCATACAGCAAAGAGTGGTAGAGTAGGACGCACAAGGGCGGTTCGTTGATATACGGGAGCGAGAGACAGAGACTGGTCATGTGACCTTAACACATGTGTGGTTACCCTGTGGATAGTTTTGTTTTGTTTTGCGTGGTTCATTTTCTAAGTGTTGTCCTTTTACGCACGATGGCTCCGTAGAAGTGTCTAAAGTGGAAGTGTCAAAAGGTAGGGCTCATCCGCACTGTGGAGAAAGGTGAGAACCCCAAATCTGTCATTGCCAAGGGGTTCAACAGACCAACGTCCATGCTGACGAGAATCATGAAGAACAAGCAGGACATTGTTGATGGTTTCGAGAAGAAATTCTCAAGCAAGGGAAAGCGTGACAGTGGTTCTAAGTATCATGGGAAATATTCCCACGACCCAGGAAAGCTGCCCGCCCAACCCGTCCTGCCGGTGAAAGAAGACGGAGGCAAACACAATGTTACAAATCACTCAAGGTTTATTTTACCTTTCCCTCAACGCCATGGCTCCCGGCTGACGACTGCCGTACAATGCAATGCCTGCGTGCCCTTAAATCCTTTTCGTGTCCGGCCCCAGTACATGATCAAGAGCACCCCCACACAGCGTAACAATATATCGACTGTTTCAGAACCCCCACAGTATCCCGAGGTGGAAGCTGCACTTCTTGAGTGGTTGAAGAATGCCAGGGTTGCGAACCTCGCTCTGCACGGACCCGCACTCATGTGAAAGGTCGAGACGCTAGTGTTGCAATTGGGCACGCTGAACTTCAAATGCAGCAATGGCTGGCTTGAACGCGTCATTTCCAAGCAGTCCTGTTTTCAGTTCTGATTGTGGACATTGTCGTCAGTTGTTGGGATGTTGACGAAGAAACACTCGGACGTTGAGTCAGAAGAACCTTGTGAAATCACTATGGTGGCAGAGACACAGAATATTTTGCGTTTGATTCCCAGCAAGGTAGAGTGCAGTGGCGGTGACAATGAACCGATGACATGCCTGCGAAAACTCTAAGAACAGCTCCATGCCGGCTGCAGGACTATGCGCCAAACCCAGGTGACCGGGTTTTTTCTACATCTATAAAATATTGTCGCGATGACGTGGCATTTTCGTGGTTTCCTGGGTCTGAATTTACTTTTTTTGAGTGTCTCCGCTTTTATCGAAATACCGCTTATATCGAATTTTTCTGCGGTCCCATCGACTTGGATGTAATGAAGGTTTACTGTACTCCAATCATGAATTTAATAACATTTGACATCAAACAAGGAAGGCATAACCATATTTTTCAGAAAACTGACCGTTGCCAAGTGTGGTCCAGGGAGGCATCTTACTTGTCTTGGCGTGTGATATTTTGCAGACTGAGCATAATCCAAAATGCAATGATTTTGTGATTTCATGTTTTTTTTCAACGTCAGTTGTTATGAAGCTGACAGAACACATAGAAGTTGTAGAGCGCGTTCAGAACCTTCGGGTTGGGAATTTGATAAGTGCTACGTGGCAGCCTTGACCCAGGACTTTAGTTTGCAGCGATACTAGCTCCGTCAAGCGTGCCGTTAATGAACAGTGATTCCTTCATTCCGCTTATGAGTGAGGCATTGAGGCACTCTCATCCATTTACAGTGCTTGGTAGGGCTTGTTTCGTGCCACGCTAAAGTCCCAAGTCTGCGATGTCATGGGGCTTTCTTTCTTTCTTTTTTCTTTTTTTTCAAGTTGGGCATCACAGATGTTCAAGGTAGGATCAGGTCGTGGTGATGATCTCCATAAGAATGAACACTTTTTCAGGGGAGCACTATGTGCACTATGGCGACACTTTCATAAGTTATTCTGACCTCAGTACATATTTTCGTCACTTGCACGCATTTAAGCATAAAGCACGGTAAAAAAGACTGTCTTTATACGCAGGATGGGAGCCACATAGGCCACGCACCACACATCACCACCACAGTCTCCGTTACAGTAAAAATAAAAAGAAGTCCAGCACACAAAAACTCTGGATGGGGCGCCAGCGTAAAATTCAAATAACTAACGCATGCCTGTGAGGACTGAACACTATAATATAGTCCGAAAATTCCATCTAGGACACTGGTGTACGTCCTCAATCGCTTTCTGGCACGAGGTACTAGACAGTTCCTGTTGGCGCCATTTCACCAGAGAAAGCCTTATCACCTCCACTGAAAGGATAAATATCCAAGCTGACGTACCTATTGACAGTACATCCGTGGGTCGACTCTGTCTTTTCAAAATTTGTGCGAAAAAGACACCCATCACGCCGTCACCCGCCGGTTAATTTCCCCCACAACTGAAGATCTCACTCCGAGCTTTTGTGTACCATTGTTCAAATAAATGGTACAGTGTGTCAAAATATGGAGGAGCAGGCCAATGCCCTCGGGGAACATTTCCAACAGGTGCTAAGTTCATCTCATTACAGCAGAGATTTCCTAAAAATCTGTTGAAAGGCAAACAATTGACAGTGGGTCATATGAGAGGTGCGGTTACAACTCACCTTTTCGAATGGTGAAGCTACAAAGGGCTCTGTCATCCCCTAAAAACTCGGCACCTGGACCTGATCACATAGTGTACTCTATGCTTAAACAGCTGTCTTTGACTTCATTAAAGTCTCTCCTGGATTTCTTTAATTCTGTTTGGCAAGAAGGTTGTTTCCCTTCTGGCTGGAAAGAGGCAACCATAGTTCCACTGCTGAAGCCAGGAAAAGACCCCTCAGACCCGTGCAGTTACCGACCCATAGTGCTGACAAGCTGTCTGGGGAAGACTTTTGAGCGCATGGTCAACAACCGTCTTATGTATTTTCTAGAAGAAAATAATTGTTTAGATAAATATCAGTGTGGCTTTCGAACTGCGTGCTCAACAGTAGACCAACTTTTGCGGTTGGGAACTACCATTAGAGAAGCCTTCGTCAGGAAACAGCACTGTATGTCTATTGTCTTCGATCTGGAGAAGGCATACGATACAGCATGGCGATATGGTATCCTTCGAGACTTCCATGCACTTGGTATACGTGGTAGAATGTTCCAATGCATTACCAATTTCCTACAGGGGAGAACTTTTAGGGTACAAGTTGGGACAACACTATCTTGTCCATTCATCCAGGAAAATGGTGTCCCGCAGGGATCCGTACTTAGCGTGACCCTTTTCATCGTAAAAATGAACTCGTTAGCAAGTGTTATCCCTTCATCAATCAAATGCTCGTTGTACGTCGACGATGTCCAGATTTCTTATTGCTCCTCTAACCTATGGGTGTGCGAACGTCAGCTACAGCTAACAATAAATAAACTGGTTAAATGTTCTCGGGAAAATGGCTTCAAATTCTCTCCCGACAAGACAGTTTGTGTTTGTTTCTTGAAGGTTCGGGGAATGTTCCAAGAGCCCACTCTTTCTATGTGCAACCAAAGAATAAGCGTGAAATCTGAACACAAATTCCTCGGTCTCATTTTCGAATAAAAACTCTCATTCTCAGCTCACCTGAAAACCCTAAAGAAAAAAATGCATAAATCTTTGAACATTTTAAAGATACTCTCACAACGATCATGGGGCGCAGATCGCGATACATTGCATCAGATCTATCTCTCCACTGTCCTTTCAAAACTTGATTACGGTTATGTGGTGTATGGGTCAGCACGACCTTCTACTCTGAAAATGTTGGACCCTGTACATCACCTGGGACTGCGCCTGGTCCTTGGAGCTTTCCGGACCTCGCCTGTTGGGAGCCTTTACGTAGAAACCAATGAGTGGTCTCTCGAAAGGCGGCGGTTCTACCTGAGTACGTCGTATGCATTAAGGATTTGAGGCTACCCACAAAACCCGGCGATCCGTGCTATAAGAGACACACAATATAAACAGCTCTTTTTGAACAGGCCCTCAGCAGTATTTCCATTTAGTATGCGCATGTCGCAGGAAATTGAGCACTGTGGCTTTTTGGAATATAACTCCATGAACCTTGAGTGCAGTAAAAAAATCCCTCCATGGCTACCTCATCCAAAATGTGATAGATCACTCACTTGATATGACAAACGTAATACCCCAAACATTGTACTGGAACAGGAATTTGAGCACCTAAGGGAAACCTTTGGCAGTCATGTTGAATTCTACACAGATGGATCGAGAACAAATACTAGGGTTTCATGTGCTGTGGTTACTGGAATTGTCACACGTTCACACAGGCTACAGAGCACCATGTCTATTTTTACTTCTGAAGTGTATGGAATAATTTTAGCCCTCAACTACATCCTACAAAACCAGATAAGATGCTCAGTAATATACACAGATTCTCTCAGTTCTCTGCAGGCTATTTGTAACATACACCCCACTAAAAACCTGGTAATTGATCGTGCAAGGAGCCTTGCAAGCACTATAGCTAATAGGGCTTATCAGTTACTCTTCTGCTGGGTACCCAATCATGTCGGGATACGTGGCAATGAACGAGCTGATCATGCTGCTACGGCTGCAGTAACAGGTGACATAACCCATTTCGATATTCCATATCAAGATCTCAAACTACGTCTAAAAAGATGCATCAATAATGACTGGCAAACATCTTGGGACTGGCAAACCAATAATACATTACATAGTATCAAGCCCTATGTAGGCTCCAGTTCACCTGGTATGTCCAATCGACTATATGAAGTGCTATCCTCCCACCTTCATTTGGGACACACATACTTGACGCATGGGTTTCTTCTACGAGAAGAAGACCCACCGGAATGCAACCACTGTGGGGAACAGCTTCCGATCATTTAATCCTCATCACGTGTCCAGCGTACCAACATCTTCGTCAACATCATTTTGCTCCCTTTTATAGAACCTTTTTGCCCCTCCACCCAATGCTTCTGGTGGGTGATGACAGCTTTGTTCCTTTTGAGAACGTGTATAGGTTTTTTAAAGATACCAGGTTTTTATAAGATCTGTGATTTTAAATACTAATGTAACAGTTACTCAAATTTTAGTCCTGAACATGTACTTTTTAACTAACTAGTCTTTGGCGGTATTTGGCGCATTATGGCCTTTGTAGCTGATGCGCCAATAAAACCCGAATCAAAATCAGAAATGCCACCTTCTATCGCACGCAGCGTGGCAGTGCACTCTGAAGCTTTAGCACTCTGTCTCTATAAGAGTGTCAGACTGAATTGAAAGTCACTAACTGAGATTTCCATTTGCAATATTTTCAGTGTAGCCAATTTGTCAGTTAAACAAGTACACTGCGGTGCGTTACCAGTACAGTTGATGGCGTTCATTGCGATCCTCGATATAACGATAACCCCGATATTACAACCACGTTGCTGCTTCCCGTAAGCTCACCCATTGAAGCTGCATGTTGCCCCTCAAACATATGTCGACAAATTAACCGTGGATGAGGCACCTTCTAATGCACAATGCAGTTCTCATAGTAAGAATGATGATGTCTGAGACAGTGCTCAAGCTGTAGGCCTGTGCTCCCTCAACCAATTGCTCTCTGGCGACACTCAAACATCATACGACGATGAAACACATAACACTTCCCTGGCCTTAATTGAAACATAACCCTACCCAAAACAGGAGCAGAAGCTCTGTCAACCTACAGCTAGATAAAATGATTTTGTGCTATCAAGAAATGTGCTTGTTTAGCAGTATTCTACTTAGTTGACGTCATCACAACCAGCGAGTTTGCAATAGTTCATGTTGAGCGATACTCTGATAATATAACAATTGAATTTTGCGTTCCCATCAATGTCGTCATAGCATGCTTTACTGTAGTTCGTAAAGTATATGACCAAAACAATGCAAAATTGTTTTCTGGTATCCCCCAATGACTACTACATGTGTCCATGCACTATTTTACAAACCTTGTGTGATAATATCTTGTCTTTTTCAGTACATCTCAAGGACCAGTGTAGCATGGACCCTACTGGTGGTCGTGCGGTGCGGTGTGAACGACAGCTGAAACTTTTTTATGAGGAACATTGTGCCACATCACCATGGCTGGATACTTTATGTGTGTTTCGTGCTACTTATGGATAATGGGAAATTAACGTGGATATCTTATTGAAGAATGGAAAAGGTAAGTGCAACAGCCTACCATGCTTCCTGTTCTGCCAAGCACTATTACCGATGTGCAGCTTCCTTGCTCTACTTTTCGACTATGCTACTGTTGAGAAGAGCACCAAGGTAGCATCCATGGGAATACAGCTAAAAAAATGCAGACAAGAAAGACGTACAGGGCACAGCGTTGAATAGCAACTTAGACAGACTTAATTTATTAACCAGCCACTCACACAAAGCACGCAGTTTCAAGTCATTCTAAGATAAAAGAAGAAAATGGAGAAAACTGGTTCTCCTGTACGTGAACTAGACAGTCACTGTGATATCAGCCCTGTAAACCTATCGATTACTTCAATCTCATTTTTGTGCAAGCTGACGGAAGGTTGGCTGACGCATACTTCTTTTAGCTTATCAATCTGGTAGGCCTCGCTTACTTCCCTACTAAGCTGTTTGGTAGCCTTTCCTACAACAACTGTATTCTGAAATTCTGGAATGCAGCAACGAGCAGGGTTCCAGAGTGAGCCAGGCACCGAAAAAAAAAAAAAAAGTTACTTTTGTGTGAACCAGAACGAACTGAAAACTAAAACAGAACTCGTGTTCCGGAGAGAAACTGAAAATATGTTTTCGGTTGGAATGGAATATTGAACTATTTGGCCCTCAAGGTATGGAACAAAAAAACCTCAAGTGTATAATACATGACGTCCATCAGTGTTTGGGTAGGAAACACCAGAAACCTCACATTACAACAATGTGTCAGAGTGCAAGATGGTCAATAAGTCACAATGTAGAACTTTCTAACCTTTCTGTTTATTTCTCTCTCTTTTGGAATGAATAAAGGGGATTATTGTTGCTGCAACCAGCTCTCCTTACACCTTCATACATGTGAAACTGAACCGGTCTACAACTAGTTTCGAACTGTTATTCTCTTACTTTGAAGTTGAACTGGAACTGAACCGTTTTCTTTGAACCGAAACGTAACCCAACACAGAAAAAGCTTCAGTTCGACACCCATGCCACAAGTCTTACAGTGGATGGCTAAATGTCCTGAGGTGGTTACTGTTAAGGTGGCATGGTGTTCTCTCAGCCTAATGCGGAGACATCTTCCTGTCTGCCCCGCATACTTTTTTCCACATGACAGAGGGATCAATTAGACTACATTATTCGTACAATCTACAGTAAACTACTGGTAACTCAAACTCCAACATCCAGAGCAGTCTGTTTGGCTTATGCAGTATTCTGACTTATGCAATCTTGCACAAATATGCGGTCGTTATCTCGGTTTTTCTAACATAATTGAGAACAAGGTACAAAGACATCAGAAAATGACTCAAAACGGTGCTTTATTGTATATTATACAATATGACTAGACACGGTAGGCAGAACTCAGCCTTGTCTTACTGCTTCACAAAATAGTTGTGTGACAACCTCAAAAGTAATCAGATATTTTAGTTTGCTTTGTACGTATATATTTTTGCGGTGACAAAGCTTTGCAGTCTATAAAGTAGCTGCATTGGCTCTCCTGTGTCATCCTCCATCTCTATGTAGCTTTCAAGAACACGAAGAGCACTGTGAACTTCTTGAGGAGATGGCTTCCTTCTTTCATCGACTAGTTGCTCAGATGCATCATCTCCGTCTTGAGGAGGGCTTACCTCATCAATTACTTCATCAATTGGGGGCTACGGGCACACTTCTAGGTGGTTGTCTGAACTGACGTATTCATCGAAGTCTATGTCAATGAGTCCTCGTTCACGGAAGGGACCCAAATACTCTGGCTCTGGTGTTGTAGCCTCCTGTTGATTTGAACCACTAGGTAGAAAACCTGCTGCTTTTATTTTATTTAATTATACTGTTAGTCCTAACGGATTGTTACATTGGGGAAAGAAGGTGATATACAAGTAATGATAAAAACGCTTCAACGCGTCGGTTGATTGAACCTAGATTGAACCTACAAGTCACAATGACAACACTATATAGATATGTCAACTAGTGCATTCTTTACAGGACAGTATACTAAACAGTCATCTGCAAATAGTCTAACGGTGGCAGGTGGAAAAACACACGAAGCAATGTTATTAATGAATATTAAAAATAACAGAGGGCCCAAGACAGATCCTTGGGGAACGTCGGTGGTAACATGAACAGTATCTGATTTGATATTCTTGAGCTGTACCTACTGTGCTCGCTTTGTTAGGTATGATGAGATCCACCGAACAATGTTTGTGTCCATGCCCGTTCGGATGAGCTTGTCAATTAGTTTGTTGTGCGGAATAATGTCAAACGCTTTCTGAAAATCCAGACATAGAGTATCAACCTGAGCCCCTTCACCTAATGCTAAACCAAAATCATGGACTGCTTCGACTAATTGAGTGGACGTAGAAACACCTCCACGAAACCCGTGCTGGTTCATGAAAAAGAACTTGATGTTTTCAGGGTAATCCTTGAGATAAGAACTAATGATATGTAAAAGTAAAAAAGTATGTAAAAGTAAAGTAGTAAGTAAAAGTATGTAAAATGCTTTAAAGCAGTTCCCAATGGTGTCTGGCTGAACTGCTGCCCAAGCAGCTACAAGCATGTGGATTGCTTCAAGAACGTCTACTTGATAGTTTTTCTTAGCATGCGTGGATACCAAGACCCTTGACAACAGCCTGTACCTGTACCTGTTGTGATGTTTCAGATTTCTTATGATGCCTTGATCCACAGGCTGAGAAAGGCAAGTTGTGTTAGGAGGAAAGAAGCGCAAAGTAATGGATTTCAGTCCTTCCACTGCGAAATGACTAGAGCAGTTGTCCACTATTAGCAGAATGTTTCTCTTCTTCATACCAAAGGTAGCGTCAAGTTTTTGGATCCACTTTTCAAAAAATTTGCTTGGTAACCCAGGCATTTTTGTTGGTTTCGAAGTCTGCAGGCAGGGTGCGTATGCTACGGAAGCACCTAGGGTTTGCATACTTGTCAGCAATGAGCTATTCTGTTCCAGTCATATTTGAGCCAACTAAAACAGTCAGTCTCTCTTTGCTCTGCTTCCCACCTTTGCATGGGTCCCCTTTGAATGTGATTGCCTGTTTGGCAGCATCTTGTAAAATGGCCCCCTTTCGTCGGCGTTGGATACGTTGTCTGGGTTGAACATCTGGAGGTCTTCCGGCTCCTTCCTCCACTTTCCAACCACTTCCTGTCGACTGACTTGCTTTCGTTGCACACCGCATGAACTTTCACTTCATTTCGTTTCTTGAAGCGCGCCAACCAACCTTCATTGCAATCCCGAGCCTTGTTGCGATAAGTTCTACCTTTTCTTTAAGCAATGGTCCGTTAATTGGAATGTTCTGCACACGAGCCGTTCTCACCCAAAGCACGGTCACTCAATAGAGTCAATAGGTCAAGGGTCAATAGAGTCAAGGGTCAATAAGAGTATTGAAGGACCGTGCCCAAAGTAACAGAGCCGCCACTAGTTTCCGGTGCTTGCTGCCACGGACCCTCATCTTCTTTCTGGCGCTGGCTGAGCCGCTGACATTTCTCAAGATCTTTGCCTTCTTTGACAAGATCGTTGACAGCGTGCCCTTACTGTTGATGGCTTGTTGTACAAATCCACAACCACTCTGTGTACGGCTAACTGTGAGAAACGTTTAATAACTGAGAATGCGTCTACATTGTTCAAGGAACGCGGTCATCACAGAAGTGCGCAGTTCGCTGCTGCTGTCGGAGAGAGAGTCCGAGAGAGGGAAGACCACGTCACATGACTGTGGCGTACAGGTGTGCCATCTACAGATCACGCTGTGCAACACTTATCAATCCCAAAGTCTTCTGCAATCTCAGTTTTGGATTTGCTGCCAGCTTCAGCTGCTGCTATCAACTCACATTTCTTTTCAAAAGTAAGCGCCTTCAGCTGGCGCCGCTTCGGAGTTGACGTCTTCGCCTTCTCAAGGCAAACACAACTACTGGTGTCCAGTTTCCCACTGCACACTACCTGCACGTGTCTCTCGAAGGTTAAATCTGTTTCGGCGAGCAGACGCCGTTGTAACCCGTCATCACGAATGCCGCACACAAGCTGATCACGTAGTCTTTCACTCAGTGCGGATCCGAAGTTGCAGTCCTCTACTAGCCGGCGTAACTCAATCACGTATGTAGTGATCCTTTCGTCGGAACGTTACACGCGTTTGTGGAGCTGGAAGCGGCTGTATGTTACCGATGGCTTCGGAGTGAAATGACTTTTCAGCAGTGCGATCAGTTCATCGTAGGACTTTTCGGATGGAGACGCTGGCGAAACGAGCGATCGAACGATTCCAAGTGTCTTGATACCACAAACGGCCAGCAGCGTAGCACGCTTTTTTGCAGCATCCGTGATAGCATTAGCTTCGCAATAGAAGCACAGTTGATCCGCGTAGACATCCCACGAAGGAGGATTCGAAACATCGAACTCACTGATTGTTCCGATAGCTGCCATCTGAAGTCTGTGAATTTGTGAATCGGGCGCGATCATGTACGAAAGTCGATCTTTCCAGGAGAAGGCCCAGTAAATCCCATCCTCGTCGCCAATGTTGAGTTTGGGAAGATTGAGACTCCGTTGATCACGATGAACTCGAACTTTATTGCTTTCTGGACTACATCTGTTCTGTAAGAAGGGATACGCCCGACTGGCGCATCAGAGTGAACGCATCGCGTGATCCCCGAAACCAGAGGGCATGCGCTTCCCCGCGAAACATGATCTTCTCGCGCCAAAGCGGCGCCGTCGCACCTGGCTGAATCATACACCACACAACAGTCGGCACCAGCAATCTCAAGGTCTCCAAAATGTATAGAAGCTTATCCGAGGGACACCACCCCTGTCTTGCAGTTGCATGAACCGTTGCAGTGGCTGGTTGGCGAATTGTTTTGTTGTCAGAATGCAGCATGCCTCACAGCTGACGTGCTCATGTATGACTTGAGCTACCCACCAACATACACAGCTGCCAGGAGCTGTAATGTGGGAAGTTGAGGTGGAACTTCCTGTGCCTTCAGGCGGTTCAGCACCAGAACTGCTGTTCCTGGAATCTCACCTGACTTCCTGGACACTCCAGGTGCTGCAGTTGGCAGCATGTCACTGTGTCCGGAATCTTGGCTGTGCAGCACATTGCTGTGTTCTGAAGCTGCTGCAACCCCAGTTTTCAATAGCTTTTGCAAACCAAAGAGCACAGAGCACACGTCAAGTTGATCATTGCAGCCTATTGATCGCCTCAGTGTCCCGAACAAGGACTCAGTTGGGTCACTGCTGGACTTGCGTGTCACAACAAAACAGAACTTTTCTGTTTGTAGCAGGTACCGGATGCAAGCAGCAGTTGAGTACGTTGTCAGGAGCAGAGCTTCATATGTTTCTGTAGTCAGAAGTCCCCTTGGTGTATTGGCACTTTTCTTCAGTTCTTCCATGTATTGAGGGAAGGTCATATAGTTTGTGTGTCATAATAGTTTGTGTTCTGCTTGCATGGTGCATATGTATGCCAAGGTATTTGTGGGCAATTAATCTTATCAAATCGAAGTGGTTTTCCATTGCTGTCTGCCCAAGCTTATGGTCATTGTGTACAGAACGAAAAACACCAATGTTAATGCTTAAGTCCAATACTTGCAGGAGAGCACCCTTTCCATCAGGGTTCCTTAGGAAATACCCTCTTCAAGTAGAGCCGTACGCGGCACTTTCTCAGATCTTCCGTAGATGTGGACGACATCATTGGATGGATAAGGAAGACTGTGAAACCTTTCCTTTTAGTGTATGAGGGAATGTTGTAGGGAAGGTTTCAGAACTGTGAAATGCGGGTATCGCATTTCAAGTAATTTTGGAGGTAGCCTGCTTCGTGTCCAGCAATGTATGCAACCACTCTGTCACCAGAGATTGAAGCTTCTCTCTGGTCTCTGAAATAGTCATTGTGGGAGAGCTCGCAGGGATCAAGCTTTGCAGGTTTTCCTGTTGGCATGATTTTCTTCCTTTTGTACTCTAGTTTACAACTCCAGGTCGACATTTTTTGCAACCAGAACCACTTGCAAATTGTTTATGAAAAGATTTCCAGTTTGAAGAACCACTTGGGAATCGCAGGCCAAAAAGAAAAGAAAGAAAGCACTTGCAGGTGCTTCCACTGCAAAAACCCACTTGCGAGTGGCTCCACTTTAACCTACTTGCAAATTGTTCTACTCTAGGAACCACTTGCAAGTAGTTCCATTTTAGCAGCCTACTTGTAGTCAGCCATAGACACATGGCTGGGGGCATAATTTTATTTCACATTTACATTCACAACTGCTTTTGTGCATATGTAAGGTAGCACTCAGGTGTAATAGGAGAGTATTCGCATGCTCCACAAATATGAAGTAAAAAACTGTTCAGAATAACAAGTTGACAACGCATATAAAAAGTAGTTGACATGCCATCTCTGCCGCATGCATTTGGAAATTCTCTGTATTCACATACATATGCCTTCAGCTGTGTGCACGTAACACTGTAAAAACACCCTACCTGCACAGTGGGTTGTTGCCACTGTGTACCACTAT
Source organism: Ornithodoros turicata (assembly GCF_037126465.1). NCBI lineage: Eukaryota > Metazoa > Arthropoda > Arachnida > Ixodida > Argasidae > Ornithodoros > Ornithodoros turicata. The sequence goes on along the minus strand of NC_088203.1, from coordinate 74,330,053 downwards.
GGATGCACTTTTATTTGTCCCCAACAGCATCTCTAGTTACAGTGTGGTGCACCACGAAACTGTACCCATACCAGCATGCAGTGTGTACTGACCAATGAGACTTGTGCACCATTTGTCACATTTGGTCACGTCACTCCCAAAGGTGCCCAAAGGCTGAGCAAGACATCATGTGCACGAGCCTCACTAGTCATTATATAATACAGGTGAAAAATTCTTCTGTCCAACAGTGCAAAACGTACAAGACCCTATGGGAAAATCAAAATGGCAGCACTCCAGTAGCAGATGAGACGAGACATTGCCAGGCATCCCCACCTACCTACGTTGGTTTTGAAACAGACTGAGATGGTTGGCGATGCCTGGCAATGTCTCGTCTGGTGTGGTAGCGTCCACTGTTGAAGTGTTGTCATTTTGACGGATTTCCATAGGGTTTGTACATTTTGCATTGCGACATTACATCACTTCAAAACTGACAACAATGATATGCACCAATTAGATATAAGCAGGCAGGACAATATTTTTTACCCCTACTGCATAATTGGTTAGTACATCATGCTGGTATGGGTATACTTTTGTGGCACATTCCACTGTGTAGCTAGCTAGCTGTTATCACCCATTAGTAAGTTTCCCAAAGCAAAATGTATATATATAGGTATTCATTAAGGATCAGAAGTGGAGACAGTGCTTCTACAGGTCAAGGAATAAAAGCGGAACTTTATTAAAAACTAAGAAGGGGTATTCGATGTTTCGACAGCAGCGCTGTCTTCAACAGGAATGGGATATTACGGTGATGCAAGACAATTCCAAAGAATGAGAGGGGTATATGTACAAGGGGAGAGGGCAGCACACGTGCTTTGTCAAACAAAGGTAAAAGGGTACAGTGAATCACAGGCAGTCATGTTCCTCGCCGGAGGGCAATGATTTCCTGCGATAGCCAGATGCCATGGCCAGAGCTAGATCAACCGATCGAGAGAACCTATTCCAAAGACAGCCCCGAGCCCATAAGAATTCTTAACTCAGGGCAGTTGGTATTCATGACGGATCAGCGAGGAAGGCATGAACGACATGTCCGATCTGCTTTGTGTCATACATGTCTTCCTTGCGGATCTGTTGTGAGTGCATTTTGAGGTCTTTCAGAGACGTTTCTGCTGTGGTTTCAGTATGACTTCAGAGAAATTTGAGAGATTCAAAGCAGGTGCAGAGTTCAAGGTTTCTGAAACGTGGAATGGACATTATGATGAAATTATTATTCTAAATATTAAAATGGCTGATCTTAACCCTCTACTGCATGATTTTTTCGTTTTTGTTGAAAAATATAAATTTGGTGCAGCATTGGCCCACTAAAATGCCCCCAACATTTTTTTTAATAAAAAAAAATAAGATTTTTTTTGTAAAAATCGGATTGTGCTTTATGTGGCACATTATGCTGCAGCGGACGTTGTTCTTGAGATGACAAATGTTTATTACAGATGCATACATGGACATTGACTTCAGCTTCCATTGAGTGAGAAAATCGCGTTAAATTGTGTCACGTGAGCTGTGCTGAGACGTTCTTGCCGTCACAAAACATTGTCTACTTACACACTGTGGAGGTCAGAAAACAGTTTGTCTTTGTTGAGGCACAAGGTGACGCGACATTTTCGACACTCAACAAGTGATGTTGCTGTACAGTTAGGCGGCTTACGCAGTGCCCTCGTTTCTCGCCAGGTAGCAGTGTGGTTCACCTTGTCCAGACGAACATCTCGCGTGGGCACCTATGCAGTAGAACCACGTTGCTTTTTTCTGTGAGCTCGTCCTCAATTGTATTACTAGGGTGGCCACGTTTTCTGTTTTTGACTGACTTCCCACTTCTGCACAGTCTCTCTGCCACGGACATTTTGAGGTCAACAAGTGGCATTGTGTCTTTTGTCATGCGCCTCCATACAAGCCACGAGTTTACTAAAGCAGGGTGCAAGGTCAATCACGTGGAAAAATATTTTAAGATACCATTTCCTTGACCTGATATGTATTCTGTAAAGGCCAACATGGAGTCGAGAAGATCGACTTCCCCCATGTAGCTGTTATAAACCTTCACTGATTGCGGGCAAGGGATTGTGACATGCTTCTTCTCTTTCCTGTCCTACCTCTTTGCTTCAAAGTCATAGCTGAAGCTGAATATGCCACTCAGCACGAAAGCTTTGTACCCCCACTTGTTTGTGTGTGTGTGTTTTGTTGTTGTTGTTGTTGTACTGTTTGATCGAGGACCTCGATTTCGTCGGAATGATCATCTGTGGCAAGAAATTCCTCCTGGGGGATCAAATGGAGCGGTTCATTCAGCATATTCAATAGTGGTCTCACTTTATGAAGTGTGTTGTGTCCCGGGTTTCCAGCAGTGACAAACGTGGTATTGTCCTTGATGTGGATAAAACGCTTTTGCTGCTCCCATCTGTTGCACTTGAGTACCTCCATTATAGTGTGCTGGCCAAGAAGAGTACTCCAATACATTCTTGTTGCTGGTAGCTTCACAATGGACATGTAGAGAATAGTCCCCCAAAACTGCTCCAGTTCTGCTTCAGAAAAGCCCACAGGTTTGTTTGGATCAGACTGTACCAAAAGCAAATTTGTTTGGTACCGTTATGTACCGTACAATTTCAGGAGTAATGAAGTGTCTAAAGCACTGGAGAGGCATATCTTGTTGTGTAACTTCTTGGGGCAGGGTATCATCCCCACAGAATTTGACAGCCATCAGGGTTATAGACAGAATTCTTGGTTCTCCATCTTGGGGCTGATGGCTTCAACACTCTTTTGGTGGCTGTGGGAGTTGATAGCGGCGGCGCCTTATCATCCAAATCACTTTCAGTTGATGACATATCGTGTCTGCATCCATCTGCATTCTGTGGTGGCACATAAAGTTTGTCATCGTCGTCAGATATCTTGTCGTCCTCACTTTCGACCCCATTACCATATAACTTTCGGGTATCCATCGGCCTGAAAGACAAACATAAGCACCCCGTTTTTTTTTCCCCGAAATAGTGTGCAAACAGTATGTTGTGCCATATCCGTCACATACACGAAACAACGCACGCATGCACGCACGCACGCTCTCCTCCTTTGTCTCCTCACTCCTGTTTCGACATATACAAACTTTCCCTAAGTACTGCCTTAATGCACGAGACATTTTTGTGCCTGTACATGCATATACACAGAATAATGTATCTGTAGTTCTACTTGAAGTAGATTATGTTGCACAATACAAGTTACCCATCAGCAATGACATGGACCTCCAGTGGTGTTCGCGCCCTTTTGCACCATTTTTTTAGTAGTGTTGTGTTTGTAGTGTTCTGTCTCTTCTGTCCTTTGGAGCTAGCTATCCACCAAACGCCATGCTTGGTCCTGCTCGACATGTCTTCATTCCCCCAAATTGCGTGTTCCGTTTCTTTGATCGCTTTGCTAGGCTCCTAGAGTTTGCATAGTCTGTGGAGAAGGTGTACAGGTACCACAACATTATCATTCAGGTAGAACTGGAACACAGATAACAATGTACAATATACATAAACATGACTATTTGTGACAACACTTTACTTACATCACCACTTACTTCATCAAGCAAAGCGAAAGGCTGAAGCTCAGGTGGCCTTGCCGAAGCATCATTTGGTTGCAAGCCAACTTGCACAACACACATACTATATAATATTACAGTACAACCTCATTATAGTGAAGTCACTTTTTGCGAATCATCGCGTATTACAAATTTTCGCATGGTCTCAATTGAAACGTGTGCATCCAACCAGGTAATTCAAAGGACGCTGCGAATAGACTACACAGTTTACGAACAGTGAACCCCTGGGAACCTGTACAGGCCTCCACTCACTGCAACCTCAAGTGGCAAACACGTTCCTTATTTTGGGCTGTTTCAAGAGAGAACGGAGGGGAGAGGGATTGCATGTGCTTCTGCCACTGCGACGCTGAGCCGAGTGTTTAGACACCGTCCAGTCCATAGGCGCCGACTGCGGGAGGGCGCCGGGGCCCTTGCCCCTCCGGAACATGAACTAGGGGGGGCGCCACCTCCCCCGGAAAGTCCCTCTGAGAGACTGACACCAACCTTTGGGGCTCGGCGCGCCCGGATCAAAAGAGCGAAGAGGCACCAACCCCAAAAATGCATCTTGCAATTTGTAAAATATGTATCCGCCCACTCATTATCACAGTAGAAGGTGAGGCGAAGAAACATAGAGGATGACACAACACATAGCCTGAATTTCGAAAAAATATCGATCAAACGACCGCTGCCGTTTCGATCAAACGGCGTTCGATCAAACGGCTTTCGACCAAACGACGTTCGATGAAATGTCCCGGAACCATTAATCCTATAAAATGACAGTCGGATGTCATTTTGCATGAGCACGCATCATGATATGCTACACCATATAAAAACAACAGTGTACTCCACTACCAAGGCATTACGGCACGGGTTTCAGAGGACTGCCCTTTTCCACATGTACTGTTGTCGTCGCCAACAAAAGCCTGTCCATGCAGTTCCTTGCAATAAATGTCATGTGCATTAATTTCGCAGCCTGCTGTGGTCAGTTGCATGCGTCTCCTGGTTTCACATAGAAAGATGATGCGCGCCCAGTCGATTGACAGCGGTACGGTGCCACCAAAAGTATAATGAAGAAGCCACCAAAAAAGTAGTCTTCTTTCGTCATTAGCCAGCATTACGAAACATACGCACAAAAACGGCCTGGGAGTCTCGTCGAAGTCCTTCTGTAACAACATGTGTGGCATCATGTTCAGTAACAGGGGGAAAAGAACCAGAGTCTTCTGTCGGCATTATCTAAACATACGCGCAAAAACGGCACGGGCATGGCATCTAATCAAATTCCTTTCGTAACAACACGTGTCGCATGACGCAGTGAAGACAAAAATGGGGTATGAAACAGAGAGAAAAAAAATACCGCAGAGGGAAACAGTCCATAATGACGCATTGTCCCGCGAAACGACAAAGAAACAAAAACAGGGTATACCTCTCACCGGCAGTGTCCCGGTCCACAGCGCATCGCACACGAATCCCATGACATGCTCAATAAAAGGGAAGGAACACACACACACGCCAAAGAACGCCCTACTATCACCCAAACACGGGGACGTGTTATCAAGATCACTCTAACAACGCGTGTTCCATATATTTAATAAAACAAACAAACGCGGGCATCGCCCAAGGATGCCGCAAACGTGCCATTCGAAGTCCGCGCCTAACAGGCAATGAATCAAGCCATCATAAAACGTTCATTAAAAGCAAAAACGAACGAACGAACAAACAAACAAACGCGGACATCGCTAAAGGACGCCGAAACTTGCCACGGATATGTTCATAGTCCGCGCGCAACAACAGGTAATGAATCAAGCCATCATAAAACGTTCATTAAAAGCAAGAACAAAGAAACAAACGCAAGCATCGCTCAAGGACGCCTATCATAAAACGTTTAAAAGCAAAAACAAGCCATCATAAAACGTTCATTAAAAGCAAAAACAAACAAACGCGGGCATAGCTCAAGGACGCCTATCATGAATCGTTTATTAAAAGCAAAAACAAGCGAACACAGGAGTCGTCAAAATCCGTCAATTCATTCCACGAAAACAGAAAAGGAAAAAAGAGACAAAAATGGGATCATGACTCAGTACTTATCGCCGACCATTTTCGCGGTCCCAAGGAACGCGCGTCTCTGGGTTCACACATAGAGCCGTATATGAAAAGGGAGTCTGGCCATTGGGAGGAGTCACAAAAAGAGGCTCGACCTGTCACAGTTTCGCTCCTCTGATTGCTTTGCTTTTTACCAAGGGGGTCGCCATGATACCATACTGCCACCCAAAATGACGACGAAAACAAACACAGTGAAGCGGGGATTTCGTGACAAAAAATTTTCACAGACTAACCTGATTTTACGCTGCAAATGTACATCCTAATATAAATTTCTCGGAAATCAGTTTCAACTTATGCTCATCCATCGATATCTAACTGAAAATAATAAGTTTTGTCGCCGGTGTTAGGCCCAGTGAACACGGCGATCACAACGAAATCATAACAAGAACGGCGCTGTGCTGTACAATCTTATATTTAACAGCTGGATTTCATGGATGTAAACATTCTTGCCTCTTATATTCCAACTATTCATGTAGACTTGTTTTAAAATCATACCGACAACAGAACGTGTCCCAGAGGTGGTTCTGCCGGCAGCGGTACAACGACCGAAGCAGACGACAATTCCCGACGTGCCTTACGCTCCCTAGGTGGCGCCACTGATCTCGATTGTTAAAGGCTGGATCGCGGATAGGGAGCGTGAGCATGAAGAAACCGGCCGTCATCTTACTGTACCCACAACAGCCGCCGCAGCGATCATGGCAACTTCTTGCAATTACGGTCGTACCAACCATACTGGCAAGGTTACAGGGCCTAAATTTATACAGGTGAGTCACTCTTCATCGAGGAATAAATAGGCGTCCATTCTGTATATTTAGTTGACCATTATGAAGTGTTTTTTTGCCCAAAACGAGCACTGGATGCAGGTTGCTTGATCGCTCTTCCGACATTCAATCGAGCACATTTGCATTTTACCCGGCGGCAAGTACAGTTTGAGTGCATAATATGCTTGAAAGAACACGTTACACTACACAGGTAGTGTTGTCATCAATATATGTGCAAGCACTCTAGCGCTTTTTTGCATGCATTGCTAGCATGGTACACGGTGTTCTCTGCGGAAGCAAGTGCCACATTCATTTCTTTGAATTACCTTCGCGCACAAGTTCGGTATTACGTCATAATGAGACCACGATTGTCACCTTTTTTTCATGTATTGGTATTGTTTTGTGCCTTGGTTTGATTTGTGACAAAGAATCCTACGTAACGGTGGTGTGGCGCGACTTGAATAACGCCTTTGTGTCTGAGCTGTATCGTCAGCTTGTTACGATAGTAATAATTTGTAGCCTGTCGTGCTATTTGTAGCAGTTTTTAAGGCAAAAGTGGTCTCTCATACAGGTTTCGTCATGAGGGCTACCCAGTGAATAATCTGTGCAGTGTGATACGGCTGGGTGTACAGGTAAGTATCACGTTCCTCATCCACTGGTTTCTACTTTACAGGAAGGAACAGCCTCAGTGCACGCACTGTGGTTAGCCTCTCTCAGTTTTGCATATTTTCTTACATGTTCACATCAGAAACACACCTTTAGGCTCGTTCACCCAGCAATATAATAATTAGAGATTATAATTCTTTTTAGAAGAGTTCCCCATATTCTTTTTAGAATAGTTTTTAATCTTTTTAATTTTTAACATTGTTTTAACATTTGTCCAATGCATTTATTAAACATCATATATTCATTTTTAACTGGTTGCACCCGAACCAATGTTCTGATGTATTATTTCCTTTGTTGTCGATGCACCATAAAAATTGGAATAATCATCATCAATGCAGGTTACTTCACAGCTGCCTCGACATACTCAAGAAATTGGTGCAGAACCTGCGTAATGCCCACAAACTTTGACTACCACAGCACCTCCAGAAAGTAAAGGCATATGTGTCACATGGGATTTTGAAAGGCACTCACAGTATATAATACCTTGTATGAACTGTTGTAGATCTAAGCAGCCTCTACGGTACACTCTCAGAAATTAAAACTTGTCAGGGAACTGTGATAATTGTTTCAGTTAATAAGCATGCACATATACGCTATAAGAAGAAAATTATTTATTGAGAATGCACTTCTCTGGCTACTCATGTTGTTTACATCTACTGTTGATCACATTCATTTATCACATATTATATTCTTATATATTATTATTATATTATCACATATTCGATCACATTAAATTTAAAATTTAGCATATATAAGAAAATATCAGGAGGGAAGTTGCTATTCATTGCTCACTCCAACCTAAAATTGAAAGAGCGTACCTGACCATTGTCATTCCTAAAATATATATTGCCATTGTAGCAAGGTCACAAAGCAATAAATGTAGTCTTTTGCGACCTCCCTGCACGTTCATTGTATCCTGAAACGCATTAGTGCAAGAAATAAATCTTGAACTTGAATAAACTTGATGTTGTATAAACTTGACATAAAATGTTGAATAATATAATGAATGATATAAAATATTGAATAAACTTGAACTCATATATTCTGCATAATGTAAAAACCCCAAGACTAGGGAACACGAAGGGACAGACACAACACGAAGTCTCAAACACAGCTGAAAATTTTACTTCACAAAACAAGAAATATATACAAACAGAAGGGAAGGGAACACTATTTGAGAACAAAATAGGAGGTCATTTCGGGGGAACGAGCAGTTACCACGGCACCTATACACGGCACTGGGTTCACACAGAGCCGTGTATGCCAAAGGGAGTCTGGCCATTAATGGGACATGCCTATACCTGCAGCTCCACCCACTTTTTGAGCTCTCTGGCCAATCACGAGCCAAAATACAGTTTGCTATTAACCCCAGGCTATCCAAGCTATATATTACCTGTATGAACTGGGTGCCGACATTTTCGGGAAACTGGATTGGATTAGATTGAATAGGATATTCCCTGACGACCGAGCAACATAATGGATTTTGCGTCCACTTTTAACGGCGCCATCTGGATGGTGAGGGGCACGCCGGGAAGACGCAGAAGTAGCAGAAGCAGAAGTGCGTGCTAGCAGAACTGATTGGCCGGCAGAACCGCTAGTTGGAACAGACTGCTGGTATTATACGTATTTTAACTATGAAACATAACAAGACTGAACCAAGAACGGGCAAAGGTGTGTATATGAATAAAAGTATGTCATGAAATGAAAATTTTTGGCCATTTGTAGCGTTTTTCTCGCTATTTACCTGTGATCGCTGTCGTTACTAGGCCTAACAAGGACGACAAAACATATTATTTTGAGGTAAACATCGACACTGGAGCGTAATTTCAAGGTGATTTGCAAGATAATTGCAACAGAATGTACACTTACGGAATAAAATTGACGTAATTTGTGAAAAAAAATTGTCATGAAATCCTCACTTCGCCGTTCCAAGCTACGACGCCATTTTCGGGAAAATTTTGGTGTCATGGCGGCCCGCATAGAAAACAGCAGCCAATGAAAAACGCTCAATTTGATTGACAGGTCGAGCCCCCTTTTTTAGGCTCCTCCTAATGGCCAGACTCCCTTTGGCATACACGGCACTGGGTTCACAGATCGAGCAGCGCCATCTCACGGGCCAACTCAGGGCCGTGGTGGATGGAACGACCCAGTGGATGTAGCATCGCCAAAAGCACTTCCCCGTCTACGTTCGAACCTCTGCCCCCAGATGGCACTCAGCCGACACCGCCCACAGAGCCGTATATTAAAAGGGAGTCTGGCCATTAATGGGTCATGCCTATACCTGAAGCTCCACCCACTTTTTCAGCTTTCCGACCAATGAAGTCTTGAAATATGGGGCGCTATCAATCAGCCTATCCTCACTATTTGCCCCCCTATCCAACATGGGCAGCGCCATTTTGGGTGGCAAGTGGATTGGATGGGATTGAAATGGATACCTCTCGCAATCTGTAAAAGTAGTGGATTGTTGGTGCAAATTTGATAAGCGCCACCTAGGGAGCGTAAGGCACGTCGGGAATTGTCGTCTGCTTCCGTTATTGTACCGCTGCCGGCAGAACCACCTGCTGGGACACATTCTGTTGTCGGTATGATTTTTAAACAAATCTACATGAATAGTTGGAATATAAGAAGCAAGAATGTTTATATCCATGAAATCCAGCTGTTAGGTACAAGATTGTACAGCACAGCGCCGTTTTTGTTATGATTTCGTTGTGATCGCCGTGTTCACTAGGCCTAACACCGGCGACAAAACGTATTATTTTCAGTTAGATATCGATGGATGAGCATAAGTTGAAACTGATTTCCGAAAAATTTATATTAGGATGTACATTTGCAGCATAAAATCAGGTTAGTCTGTGAAAATTTTTTGTCACGAAATCCTCGCTTCACAGTGTTTGTTTTCGTCGCCATTTTGGGTGGCTGTATGGTGCCATGGCGACCCCCTTGGTAAAAAGCAAACCAATCAGAGGAGCGAAACTGTGATTGACAGGTCGAGCCTCTTTTTGTGACTCCTCCCAATGGCCAGACTCCCTTTTAATATACGGCTCTGACCGCCCATAGAGTCACTGTACCTGGGGGAAGAGTATCGGATTCGCTTTCCCCGTGCCACCGCCTTGCTCATTCGCCGAGGCGCGTCACGTGGTGCGTTTTCCTCCTCTTTGCTTCCAACCTCCCGCCGGATCTACGGGGAACGCAATAGCTGGGACGCGTGTGCGCGTACGTTCGTGCGCCGCTCTTGTTTTTTTGTACGTGAAATGGATCACAGAGAGCGGAGGAACTACGAACAACCATGTCTGGATGTTGTGCTGCAACGGGACAGAGTCAGGCAAAGCATTTTTCTGCATTCCGACGGGCAAAAGTAACGAGACGCGTAGATCGGCACGTAGATCGGAGCCTGCCGGAAGAACTTCGCGCCTACGAATAACACACGCTTGAGCGAGGTAAATTTCGTGGCGTGTTTATTTTTCATTGCAGAACCTTTGCACACAGTATTGAATAACAGTTCAACTATGCGAAGAACAGCCGGGCATATCAAAGTAGTGCTTGTTGGATCTTGCCATTGCGTTCCTTGTCCTGCGGCGCTAACAAAACGCCACTATCAGGACCCCTTCACACGCGACGACTTCGAGGACAAGGAGATTCGAAAGAAGTTGAAGTGGACGGCAGTCCCAAGCAGATTTGCATACCGAACATCTACGTTGCTGAGGAAGGCTCCTATCCCCCGTTCTTCGCGCGCAGAGTTCTCCGAGGAGTCACCAAAAGACTTGCACACTGAAGTTGATGACAACCTGATGACAACCTAGTGTAAGATCAAGGGGCAGTGGAGGATGGTGATGCGTCGAAATATATGTAGATATCCACTATGAAAATTATTGAAACTTATGAAAATTATTCCTAAATATTGAGCAGTAATCGTAAGTGGATCGACTTTGCAGAGCAAGTCAACACAGTCACAAATTTTCGTGACCAGAGCATCGAGGAATATGCACAGGAAAAACCTGCAGACAAGTCATGTGATGGTCCCCTCGACGAGGTCGCAGTCTTAAAAGAAACGAGTAAAGACTGGGACGGAATGCAGTGACTTGAAGCTCACGGTCTACTCCTCCTGGAAGGTCAACTGCTTGCGTTGGAGCGGGGGATTGGCAGAACAATCCATAGCACTTTACATGCGCGTGAAAAAAAAGTTTGCACTCACATAGCCATTGAACGTGTGAAATAGCAATTTAATTGCGAACAGATGAGACTAAAACTGGTGGAGGTTATTTATGTCGACCTGAAGCTGCACACACGAGCACTATAGTTTTATGTCCACAAAACAAGTGAACTAAAAGAAAAAAAAAAACTGATCTATAGAGCGCAAACGAGACTCGACGATGCCTTTTAGAGGCGAACACGCGCCAACATAATTCGTCTGTTCACTACAGAATACAACAAACTATACTGTAGTGACGCTTGTGCCCTGTTTCATTAAGTATTAGCCGAGTCCCACCACAGGAAGTCACAAAATTTGTGATGCACAGCTGCGAAATCAACGCGATGTAACACTGACTACAGCTATGCTAACACGCGATCCGCGGCGGCTTGGAAGCAATATGGCTGCCGGAGCAGACGACGCGGAGCGGTTGCGGTACTCTTCCCCCGGTACAGTGACTCTAACCGCCCACGCGTCCTCCCATTGGCGCGCTCCGGGCGGGCGGGGTGCGCGAGGGAGAATTGAGGTAAATCTCTGAGAGAGCCGGCGCGATAGCAGACCCAATGCACACACCCCGAGATTGCACAAACAATTTGTCATTGAAGGACATAGCCATAGAACCAAGGTACAATTCCAGGAGACGTAAAAAGTCACTGACAGGCACACCCACCGCCGGCTGAAAACGAACCAATTGGTCTTCAATAACGTGGCGGACGCGATTTAGGAACATACCAATGTTTCGGGAGTAGTGTAAGTCTTTTAGGTCTAGTGAAACGACCTCGCAACACTTTCCATGGAAGCCCCGGAGTGATGGAAGCAGCTCAGAGGAACTCTTCAGACAGACTGTTCTGAAGTACAATGAAAGACAATGATTTTTGCAGAAAACAGGAGAGCATCTTTTGCCAAGTGCCTGACTCACTGATGACAATTCTAAGCGGTAAATCAACCTTGTGGTCCTTTAGGAAGAACTTCAAAGAAAGCGCTGACGATTTACAACTTTGTATCTTGTTTCCTAAGGGAATGTTCAGATCAATTAATAGCTTAGAAACGGACGCTTTTACGGATTTTAGGTTGTCGGAGAAAGGTTTGAACAGCTTGCTAATGGCTTGATTGCTTTGGTCAAGAATAACCCTTGAGGGAGTACAGCGAATTTGGTAAATTCGCTTAGTTGTTGTGTACGTAGGTGATTCTGTCATTAAAGGGGTTTGCTGTGTTCGAGAACGTGTCGTGTCGTCCCTCCTCTGACCCTTTCTCGGGTTCCATTTTTTTTCACCATGTACCAGCTGGCCCGCACCCTTGCCCTTTTGCCGGGACACTGAAGTTTGTGCACAACAAATCCTGCTATGTACGAGGGGTGTTCAAGTCAAACCGTGACTTTCTGTCTCCTGAGTGTAGAAAGGGCTCGCGCTGCTTTTATTTCGTCATTTTCGCGCGCGACTGGCTTCCGCGTTAACCACGTGGTGGTCCAAAGTTTGTGCGAAACAGAAGACACGTGCTGGACAAGATGGCCGACAACGAGGTGAGCGCGCACATCGAACAGCGAATTGTCATGAAGTTTCTAGTGAATGAAGGGCCGTTTCTAGTAAATTCATCTGATATTCACAGAAAACTTCGGGCTCAGTATGGCCACGATACACTTAGCTGCAGCAAAGCGTTTTAGCGGTGCAAACGGTTCCGAGACGGCCGTACATGAGTGCAGGACGATCCCGGCCCGGGCGGCTCAGAGCCCAGTGTCAGAGTTCCTGAGGACATCCTGCTTGTGAAGCGCCTGACCCTCAAGGACCGACGGATAACATGTCTCGAACTGGCTCGAAAGCGGGACCTTTCTGTGGGAACGTTGAACACTATCATTCATGAACACCTCCAGTTTCGAAAAGTTAGTTCCCGTTGGGTCCCGCAGCTCTCCGTGTTTGACCGGCAGAGAAGACTGGAAATCTCCCAAGAGCTAAGGTACCGTTTCAACACTGGAGGACAGCCGTTCCATGACCGGATCATCACGTGCGATGAAACGTGGGTGCACCATGTCACTCCTGAGTCTAAACGAGCATCAAAACAGTGGAAGCATCCGGCTCGTCAGCTCTCAAGAAGCTGCGTAGCACCCCGTCTTCGGATAAGGTCATGGCCGCAGTTTTCTGGGACAAGGCTGGCGTTGTTCATGTTGATTTTTTGCCCAGTGCTACCATGATCAATAGTTCATATTACTGCCAGGTTCTCGGGGATGTGCATAAGGCGCTGAATCAAAAGCGGCCGGGCCACATCACCAAAGGAGTCCTCCTCCTACAGGACAATGCCCGCCCGCATCCCGCGCATCTCACGACACGCACGTTACAGGAACATGGCTGGGATTTGCTGCCACATCCCTCTTACAGTCCAGAGCTCGCCCCCAGCGAGTTCCATCTCTTCGGGCCACTGAAGGCGTTCCTTGGCGGCCGCCACTTCAGCTGCGAGGACGAGGTCAATAATGCGGTCCTATCATGGCTGCTACGCGCCGGTAAGGATTTCTACGCTGCTGGCATTCAAGCCCTCGTGAAACGCTGGGACAAGTGCATTAGTGCAGCTGAAGATTACGTTGAAAAATAAAACTAATTTCTCGTCTGTAAGCTCATTTTACTTTTGCGAAAAGTGAAAAGTCCCGGTTTGACTTGAACACCCCTCGTACGTGACTATAATTTCCCCACATTCTGGAATGTGCCCAGTACCAGGACAGTAATCATGGGAATCTTCATGGTCATAATCGTGACATAATCATGTCCATGGCTTTCCTCGCAGATTGGCAACAGTTCCCTTCGATCATTTGTCCCATCGAAACCGCTTCAGAAGGTGCCACCATTGCACTGCTCACATGGAGTAGAGCAGTGTACTCTTGTGGCAAGCAGTTGCCAGTGGTGATATCACAGACCTTGTTTCGATAAATCAGTCTCTTAAACGCTCCTGCAAACTATTGGGCTTTAGGATTGTGGTTGCACCATTCATCAGATTTGATGGCACACACACAAAAAAAGTTCACGATGAGATCTTAGCTGACCTTATATATGGGGATGTACATCAATACATTTTTCTTGACAACGAGTTTATCATAGAGGATAAGTAGGCTTTTCATTGCAATTTTGAAGCCAACGAATCCAGTCTTCCAATTTATTTTCAGTAGTGGGCTGCCATTTGGATGCTGTCTAAAGCTGGACAGCTACGTGACCGCAATCTTGAACAGCGACTGTTAGCATGTTGTTAGCATGAGCACCAACCATGAGCATGTTAGCTTTCCAGTGCTTCTGGTACATAGTTTGTAAGTTGCAGCCATTGAACGTGCTGTTAATGATTCAGAGAAACTATTCTGTGTCCTGACTTCCTTCATATCCATACATTCCTTGAGTGCGGTATTCTGCAATGGCGCCCACAACGGACATACTCAGAATTTGACCCGCCAAGCTGACTTTCATCGGATGTCTTCGCCAGTCGACATGGGAGGTACGGAGACGGTTTTATATGTGTAGTCCCTCTTTCTATTGTACACTGTTCAGTAGGGCTGTGCGAGTATCGAAATTTGGATTGTGAATAGCTTCCGAATAGTTGAAACCTATTGCGAATCGAATACGAGTAGTGAGATTATGAATTCGAATATTTTCGAATAAATTCTGCATACTTTCGAATAAGTGTATGTATTCGAATGTACAGAAGTGATTTACATGCACCTCTTGTTTATTTAATATTTAATGTTCATAATTAGCAAATATCAGCACAAACGTAGTTCACAAAACCTGCTGGAATTCTGCCCAGCTCGCAGCAGGTTGCAATAGAGACTGTTCACAATCACAAGTTATCCTGAAGGAATGTGAGCTGTTGAACGTGACTAGGGAGCAATGATGCTCTTCTTGGCGTTGCAACAGTTCCAGCCACAGAGAATGCTCTCTCACTTGAGGCCGAGGTGGCAGATATACTAAGGTACTTGCGTGCTAGTTTCCCTAGAGTGGGAAATTTGTCCTGGCCTACCTCATTCCACCACTTGCACGGGTCGCTGCCTCTAGTTACCGCACCTTCGGTACTGTATAAATGAAATTCGCTGGATGGATCAAACTTGTTGTGTCGTGTTCCAACCACCCTGTTGAAGGCTGACCACAAAGAGCATGCTGCTGCAGTTTCCGTGCATTCGACCTCAAGTTCCATATTTGTGGCAACATGTTGGCTCATTTCCTCTAAGACAACTGACTTGAGCCACTCCTCTCGAGCAGAGTCCTCATGGAACACCACCGATTTATATATTGGGTCACAAAGCATGACCAGACACGCATCCCTGTCCATGTTGTAGTCTGGAAAGCGAGTTTTTAGGCTCTTCTCAACATTGACAGCAAAAGTGCAGCCGTCGGCACTCGTTTTAGTGCTGCAGGTTGTTCTCAGGGATTGTATGATGCAGTAGAGGATAGGACCCTACAAGACAGTGTTGGGTCACGGCCCCTCGAGAGAGCGATCGAGGGGTTGTACCATCCTTTGTAATTATAGTAATCGGAACCTTGGTCTTTTGGAGGACAAATCTCAATATGGCATCCATCCAGAGCTCCGAACCCTTGAGGGAATCCTGTGACAGCCTCAAACCGAAGTAGGTGCTCCGGAAGTTCTGCCTGTGTTGGGAGATTCACAAACTTTGCTTCAAGTTTATTTACAATCACAGAGCAGAACTCTCTGTACACAAGGTTCACGAAGGACCTACTGACGCCAAAAAGACTGCACACAGTCCTGTCTTCCGCGGACGACGACAGCCGATACAGAGCAATTGCGATGCGCTTTCGCAATGGCGCGGCCTTCCTCAAGTTCGTGTCGCTCCTTGCCATGGTTTGACAGACCTCAACCAGGTAGCTGAACGTCGCACGGGTCACGCGAAAGTCGCGCTTAAAAAACTCGTCAGGGAGGTCGGGTAGTGTGGTTTCCCACCACGAAGCTGGCCGTCGATAATTCCATAGCTGCTTTTCTCTTGTGCATAGTCTCAACGTAGCTGTTGTCACGACTTGCATCTGTTGTTGCGCTCGCTTTCGCTTTCGACGCTGATGTTTGATCTCACTGCGGACAGCATCAAGCTCGGCTTGCGTTCGTCTCAGCTGAGATATGGAGTAGGCGAAAGACAGAAGGAACTTTCTGTCTCTCTCGCGTACACCACTGTCCAGTTTACTTAAGGACATTGCTTGTACACAAGGTACACTAGACAGTAGTAGAATAAATATGGACACAAAATATATACAACTTAGTAAGAAGGACGATAATTACGCAGCAAAATACAAGACAGATGAAAGCTGGCACCGCCAAGATCACAGAACACAGAATGGGTTGTGTGAAACAGTGTTGTAAACATCATTCTGCGATCCGGTTGAAACCGAATGCGTAGAAGACGTAGCGACGAATGCGAATAGCAAACCCATCGAGTTGCATACGAAAGCGTTTCAAGACAGAATAGAAAAACTTTCTACGGTATTGTACAGCTCCGCGAAGTGTTAGAAACAGCAGATTGATTTAATCATCCATTATTCGAAATTCCAACACGTTTAGGAGCCTGTCTGGCAACGCTATCAGCGCTGCCCTCAACTGAACTTGAGTGAGTCACATATCCAAGATAGGAGAAGGTCTAGTTCGACCCTGGGAACGAGGCTATGTGCCGATTGCGTTGGCATATAGTGGATCACTGGCTATTTTGTCCCCGTACCGTTTTAGAAGCCTCGCTTATTGTTGGATTTAAGTGAGCCCAGTTTTAATATTAAACAGGGTAAGTGTGTCACTTGTTCTTACCTCGTTCATCTCGTCAAGTAAGCTTCCTAAGCTTCTGGGGCAGGATTTTTGCCTATTCAGAGCAGTAGTTATTCCGCAGTGACCGATCTAAGTAGCCGTGGGTCGTCGACCAGTCTGCTCGACTGTGCTCCAATATTTCACATATTTATTTCTCGAATAAGGTCGCTTAATTGCATTTATTCTGTTCATCGTGCCCAGATGAACATCTGGGGAGGGATTCGTACCATTCCGAGCAGTACTTACTTCGCTGTGACCGATCGAAGTAGCCGTGGGTCGTCGACCAGTCTGCTCGTCTGTGCTCTCATCTTTCACATATTTATTTCTCGAATAAGGTCGCTTAATTGCATCTATTCTGTTCATCGTGCCCAGATGAACATCTGGAGAGGGATTCGTACCATTCCGAGCAGTAGTTATTTCGCAGTGACCGATCGAAGTAGCCGTGGGTCGTCGACCAGTCTGCTCGTCTGTGCTCCAATCTTTCACATATTTATTTCTCGAATAAGGTCGATTAATTGCATTTATTCTGTTCATCGTGCCCAGATGAACATCTGGGGAGGGATTCGTACCATTCCGAGCAGTAGTAATTTCGCAGTGACCGATCGAAGTAGCCGTGGGTCGTCGACCAGTCTGCTCGTCTGTGCTCTCATCTTTCACATATTTATTTCTCGAATATGGTCGCTTAACTGCATTTATTCTGTTCATCGTGCCCAGATGAACATCTGGGGAGGGATTCGTACCATTCCGAGCAGTAGTTATTTCGCAGTGACCGATCGAAGTAGCCGTGGGTCGTCGACCAGTCTGCTCGTCTGTGCTCCAATCTTTCACATATTTATTTCTCGAATAAGGTCGCTTAATTGCATTTATTCTGTTCATCGTGCCCAGATGAACATCTGGGGAGGGATCCGTACCATTCCGAGAAGTACTTATTTCGCAGTGACCGATCGAAGTAGCCGTGGGTCGTCGACCAGTCTGCTCGTCTGTGCTCCAATCTTTCACCTATTTATTTCTCGAATAAGGTCGCAGGTAGGGTCCTCGATCATAGTAATGCATTTTCTATGCCATAGCTGCTGACACTGTCACACACAGTATACTTTTCTCCATTTACTGTGCTTGTCTGTGATTTGCATGCCATGCAAGGAGTGCATATGAGAGTCCAATGTGAATTATTCGTACTGTGCGGCACAAAAAACTACAGGCTTTTTTTTAGCAGGCTGGCATACGTCACCCATTTAGGTGTGTCATCATATCCTCTCTGTGACACAGTAGAACACGTATAGCTCATTGCTCCGTGGTCATACATTTCACTGAGCCTAAGCCGAAAACATTCAATCACAGTATCATACAACCAGACCTTACAAAACGGTTCCAAAACTCGTTTCAGGACTCTTCCTTTTTATTTTTCAGAAATTTCTGTATTTAGGGACTTCGACTCAAATGTTAGTGTCATTTTTGGAAAATATAAAATAGCATATCCTTTGGATTTGTTGTGTAGTCCACATGTTGATACTAAAGGATATGTTGATATGTGTCTTGCCTTCTTTCTCCCATTGCCAATCCTGTATCAGTTAAGTTCCTGCTTTCTTTTGTTTGTTCTTTGAGACCACTGCTATACTCAGGACACTCAGCAGGATTGTCGCTGTGTTTCACATTCATGGTAACATGCTTGCTTTTCCTAATGTTAGCAGCTAGGAGACCATCTACTGACTGTGCCTGCATCAGTATATCACGTGTGCCTGATCATCGTCACTGAGGAGTCATGCCAAGTAGGCATAATGCTTTTGCCTTGACTCTTTTGCAAGAGCCTGTCACCGACCTGCTGCATAGCTTCCTCAGACGGTGAATATGAGTATCCAGAAATAATTAATCCCACAAGCCTGATATGTAAGTGTGTTTCCAGGCGATCTGAACACAAGCACCACTTCACTAGAGAGAACTGATGTTCTGAGGCTGGAACAACATAGAAGGGACAAATACATACAAAGCCTCAATTTGCCTAAGAAATTAACGATGAAAGTTGGAAACCATTGAAAAGGTTAGCCAGCTCCCACATCTTCTGGATTGCCGATTACCAATCCAGAAGATGTGGGTTCGAGTCCTACAGCTGGCTACCTTTTCAGTGACCTCCATCTTTCACCACTTCAGTGTTTGTATTTCTATAACTGGAGCTTACTGGAAAGTTTGCAGCATTTTTACCACTTTCCCTCCTTGCTTTTTTGCATCCTCCTCTTTTTCCAGCATCAGATGTCCATCGTCTCTGTTACGAAGCAGAGGTGTTTTTTGTAAAAGCTTACCACAGTGTACCGAGGTACTGAACCTTACAAGTGTTCTAGGCCCATAATGGCATGGGCCATTCTTTATATGTGAAAACCTCAGCCCAGCCAACAAAGCCATCCTAAGGGAGGCCGGAATATATGCAAAGCAACACAATTTTGCATTTGTATAAGTTTGCTACGCCCCATTTTTCTGAGGCAGAGTGAACGAGATAAGGTGCATCGTATCATGCACAGACGTGACCTCTCACTGCTGTAGGTCGGCCCACTCTGATGTTCCGTTCTTTTTTCATGACTAGTTTTTCTTTAGATAACATAGGTTCTGTGATTGATACACACTCATCAGCAATTCTTCTGAGTATCCGAAGTGCGAATAAACATTTTGACAAACTTTTAGCAATTCTTTGAACACTGGTAATGTGTAATGGGTAGTGTAAACACTGGTGCGGCTCCTCTTCCTAGAGGAGCCGCATGTTAAAACGTGTGGCACATAGAGAACATAGAGAACAGAACATCAGAGTGGGCCGACCTACAACACATTTTTTCTTGCCCCTACCAATTATTAGGAAATTGAACATATTAATACTAACCTAAATTTCAAAGAACGAAATAAATCACTTGATGGTGATTACTGCCTCAGAGCCATTCCTCCTTCCCCGAGTAAAATTATCGAAACCATCAACAATTTATTCACTGACTCCCAGTTTGGTTTTAGAAATAATCAATCCACAGAATTTGTGCTTAGTAACATAGTGGAAAAAATTAAGTAGATTCGAGGTAGTTAACTATGGGAATATTTGCAGATCTGACTGAGGCATCTGATCTTCTTAGACATGACTTACTTCTACTAAAACTAGAGAAGTATGGTATTAGAGACACACCACTCCAGCTACTTACCAGCTGTTACCAGCAGTCGTTTAAATAAACGCAGTGGCTAGGGTTACACCAAGAGTAACGCGACCGGCCAGTTGGGGTTACACCAAGAGTAACGCGACCGGCCAGTTGGAGTTACACCAAGAGTAACGGGAAATCCGAGTTGGAGCTACACCAAGAGTAACGCGAACGCCTAGTTGGAGCGCCATTTACGAGTTACATCACCACGTTTGCCATTGTGGTTTCGAAGCGAATCGCGGACTGACAGCAGTGCAGCGGCTGCGTTCACATAAAGACGTACTTAGATGCTCCTGTTAACAATTCCCTGATCTAAAATATGTAATGTTATAGAGCTAATTTCTGAATATATCATGCAGAATGTCCTTCTGCGTAGCGGTGGAAACGCAGAGCAGACTTTGCAGCAGACGAAGCAGAGCGTTTCTGACTGCAAACGTTCGACACCTTGTGATGAAAGGCAAACACTTGCAGCACTTCTTTTTAGTGCAAAACTGGTTGTTGTATACTGTAGGCGCATCATTATCTGCGAATTTGACAACAGTAAGAAAACCGACAAAATTTGTACTAGCGAACAAGAGTGTTAGCTATCGTTGACAGCTGACAAAGATAGTTAATACTTTGACATGACAACGCGCTACGTGACATCTCGCTGTATCAATGGAGTGGTCCAGTCAAGTCAGTCACTTCACACAGGGCACCTTCTTTTGCTGAAACACGCCATGAATCGCGGCTAATGACGTCGCCCTCATTGTTACTTGATTGTTACTGGGTGTTCTTTCGCTAGGTGTTGCCATTCTTCAAGTCGGCTTCACCTGTATACTCTGAAGCATTAAGAGAAGACAACTTGCAGGAGACCAAAGACACGGCTGGCTTTAGCGGCTAGGGCTCATTTAACCCTTCAATTTTTCGTTTTTGGGAGTTACTGCTTTTTGCGTCCCCCAGAATAACGTCCTGACTAAGTGGCTTTTTTTTCTTATACCTTTTAAATTTTTGAACATAAAGAGGGAAGTCTAGCCACGAAATGGTTAACCTAACCTTATGCCTCAAAAGTCAACGTAACCTAACCTAATGCCAAAAAGGTCAGCATACTGAACTTAACAATGTTACATAGCCTAGCCTAATGTCTAAAATGTGAATGTGCCAGACCTAACCTAAGATGTAAGCTAACCTACTGCCTAAAATGTAAACGTGGTAAACCTAACCTAACACATAGGCCTTCTACGAGGAAAATCGCATGAGTCATTCATAGGGCA
This sequence comes from Ornithodoros turicata, assembly GCF_037126465.1. Classification (NCBI taxonomy): domain Eukaryota; kingdom Metazoa; phylum Arthropoda; class Arachnida; order Ixodida; family Argasidae; genus Ornithodoros; species Ornithodoros turicata. The sequence goes on along the minus strand of NC_088203.1, from coordinate 74,308,580 downwards.
GGCACAAAACAGATTTTATTATGTACATAGCACTGCCCAGAGCTCACGTTTTACATTTTTCGCAAAACCACGGTGCTGGGCTTGCCAAATTCTTTTTAGATACCCGTGCACAAACAACATCATACCACTATAGGCATGCATCGCATGTAACACAGTCTTCACTCAGCACATCTCTGCAAAGGTTGCATTTCCATGTCATGGTTGCTCTCTTAGTGTCCAAAACGTGCCTGAGTGCAAGCCAGCCATCAGCTGTGAAATATTTTGCAACAGCATTAATGTCAACCGTTTCATCCAAGACAGCCTCCGAGACTCTGCCTAGGAAAACTTCTACGTCGTCCTCTTCTGTAAAGACGAAGATTAGTCATGAATTACACCTGCTAGGCACACAAAAAGCTCTAAAAGGACTAGTGGCAAAGCAAACATGCTCACCTAACAAGATGCTTCCAGACAGTGCTGCTTCTGCTTTATTTCTGGACACAAACCACCCCAGGATTTTCAGTTGCTGTGTGGTTGCTGGAAGCTTTGAGAATTCAACTGGGCAGCACTTTTCAGCTTTTCTCTGTTGAGCCCCCGCAGTCTGTCTTGAGCTTTGCCGACACTCAGAAGTACGGTCCCTACTTTTTGATGGCCCAGGTGGCATGGCACTTAGGCAACTGGTGACAGTTGGTGGTTTGCTGGTACCAATTCGTCACCTCTTTGCTGGGATGCCAATGACGGTATTTGACGCACCCTTGGGACGGCCACGTATCTTAATACGTGCCGGCATTTCTATTTTTTCCAGCACAGTTCCCAAAGGAGAGCTGGTAGTTGAGAATGGGACGTTGCAGGCGCTGAAAAGGAGGAGTAAGGAATGAGACCTCCACTGCTCTCTGACTGCGGACACAACACTATTGAAAGAAGTGTGCATACCTTGGCACGCTGACGGGGACGAGTTCGGTGGTGGTAGTTGAGAATGGGACGTCGCAGGCGCTGAAAAGGAGGAGCAGGGAATGAGACCTCCATTGCTCTCTGACTGCAGACACAACTCTATTGAAAGAAGTGTGCATACCTTGGCACGCTAACGGGGACGAGTTCGGTGGTGGTAGTTGAGAATGGACGTCGCAGACGCTGAAAAGGAGGAGCAGGGAATGAGACCTCCATTGCTCTCTGACTGCAGACACAACTCTATTGAAAGAAGTGTGCATACCTTGGCACGCTAACGGGGACGAGTCCGGTGGTGGTAGTTGAGAATGGGACGTCGCAGGCGCTGAAAAGGAGGAGCAGGGAATGAGACCTCCATTGCTCTCTGACTGCAGACACAACTCTATTGAAAGAAGTGTGCATACCTTGGCACGCTAACGGGGACGAGTCCGGTGGTGGTAGTTGAGAATGGGACGTCGCAGGCGCTGAAAAGGAGGAGCAGGGAATGAGACCTCCACTGCTCTCTGACTGCAGACACAACTGTATTGAAAGAAGTGTGCATTCCTTGGCACGCTGACGGGGACGAGTTCGGTGGTGGTAGTTGAGAATGGGACGTCGCAGGCGCTGAAAAGGAGGAGCAGGGAATTAGACCTCCACTGCTCACTGACTGCAGACACAACTCTATTGAAAGAAGTGTGCATACCTTGGCACGCTGACGGGGACGAGTCCGGTGGTGGTAGTTGAGAATGGGACGTCGCAGGCGCTGAAAAGGAGGAGCAGGGAATTAGACCTCCACTGCTCTCTGACTGCAGACACAACTCTATTGAAAGAAGTGTGCATACCTTGGCACGCTGACGGGGACGAGTCCGGTGGTGGTAGTTGAGAATGGGACGTCGCAGGCGCTGAAAAGGAGGAGCAGGGAATTAGACCTCCACTGCTCTCTGACTGCAGACACAACTCTATTGAAAGAAGTGTGCATACCTTGGCACGCTGACGGGGACGAGTTCGGCGGTGGTAGATGAGAATGGGACGTCGCAGGCGCTGAAAAAGAGGAGCAGGGAATGAGACCTCCACTGCTCTCTGACTGCAGACACAACTCTATTGAAAGAAGTGTGCATACCTTGGCACGCTGACGGGGACGAGTTCGGTGGTGGTAGTTTAGAATGGGACGTCGCAGGCGCTGAAAAGGAGGAGCAGGGAATGAGACCTCCACTGCTCTCTGACTGCAGACACAACTCTATTGAAAGAAGTGTGCATACCTTGGCACGCTGACGGGGACGAGTTCGGTGGTGGTAGTTGAGAATGGGACGTCGCAGGCGCTGAAAAGGAGGAGCAGGGAATGAGACCTCCACTGCTCTCTGACTGCAGACACAACTCTATTGAAACAAGTGTGCATACCTTGGCACGCTGACGGGGACGAGTTCGGTGGTGGTAGTTGAGAATGGGACGTCGCAGGCGCTGAAAAGGAGGAGCAGGGAATGAGACCTCCACTGCTCTCTGACTGCAGACACAACTCTATTGAAAGAAGTGTGCATACCTTGGCACGCTGACGGGGACGAGTTCGGTGGTGGTAGTTGAGAATGGGACGTCGCAGGCGCTGAAAAGGAGGAGCAGGGAATTAGACCTCCACTGCTCTCTGACTGCAGACACAACTCTATTGAAAGAAGTGTGCATACCTTGGCACGCTGACGGGGACGAGTCCGGTGGTGGTAGTTGAGAATGGGACGTCGCAGGCGCTGAAAAGGAGGAGCAGGGAATTAGACCTCCACTGCTCTCTGACTGCAGACACAACTCTATTGAAAGAAGTGTGCATACCTTGGCACGCTGACGGGGACGAGTCCGGTGGTGGTAGTTGAGAATGGGACGTCGCAGGCGCTGAAAAGGAGGAGCAGGGAATGAGACCTCCACTGCTCTCTGACTGCAGACACAACTCTATTGAAAGAAGTGTGCATACCTTGGCACGCTGACGGGGACGAGTCCGGTGGTGGTAGTTGAGAATGGGACGTCGCAGGCGCTGAAAAGGAGGAGCAGGGAATTAGACCTCCACTGCTCTCTGACTGCAGACACAACTCTATTGAAAGAAGTGTGCATACCTTGGCACGCTGACGGGGACGAGTCCGGTGGTGGTAGTTGAGAATGGGACGTCGCAGGCGCTGAAAAGGAGGAGCAGGGAATGAGACCTCCACTGCTCTCTGACTGCAGACACAACTCTATTGAAAGAAGTGTGCATACCTTGGCACGCTGACGGGGACGAGTCCGGTGGTGGTAGTTGAGAATGGGACGTCGCAGGCGCTGAAAAGGAGGAGCAGGGAATTAGACCTCCACTGCTCTCTGACTGCAGACACAACTCTATTGAAAGAAGTGTGCATACCTTGGCACGCTGACGGGGACGAGTCCGGTGGTGGTAGTTGAGAATGGGACGTCGCAGGCGCTGAAAAGGAGGAGCAGGGAATGAGACCTCCACTGCTCTCTGACTGCAGACACAACTCTATTGAAAGAAGTGTGCATACCTTGGCACGCTGACGGGGACGAGTTCGGTGGTGGTAGTTGAGAATGGGACGTCGCAGGCGCTGAAAAGGAGGAGCAGGGAATGAGACCTCCACTGCTCTCTGACTGCAGACACAACTCTATTGAAAGAAGTGTGCATACCTTGGCACGCTGACGGGGACGAGTCCGGTGGTGGTAGTTGAGAATGGGACGTCGCAGGCGCTGAAAAGGAGGAGCAGGGAATTAGACCTCCACTGCTCTCTGACTGCAGACACAACTCTATTGAAAGAAGTGTGCATACCTTGGCACGCTGACGGGGACGAGTCCGGTGGTGGTAGTTGAGAATGGGACGTCGCAGGCGCTGAAAAGGAGGAGCAGGGAATGAGACCTCCACTGCTCTCTGACTGCAGACACAACTCTATTGAAAGAAGTGTGCATACCTTGGCACGCTGACGGGGACGAGTCCGGTGGTGGTAGTTGAGAATGGGACGTCGCAGGCGCTGAAAAGGAGGAGCAGGGAATTAGACCTCCACTGCTCTCTGACTGCAGACACAACTCTATTGAAAGAAGTGTGCATACCTTGGCACGCTGACGGGGACGAGTCCGGTGGTGGTAGTTGAGAATGGGACGTCGCAGGCGCTGAAAAGGAGGAGCAGGGAATGAGACCTCCACTGCTCTCTGACTGCAGACACAACTCTATTGAAAGAAGTGTGCATACCTTGGCACGCTGACGGGGACGAGTCCGGTGGTGGTAGTTGAGAATGGGACGTCGCAGGCGCTGAAAAGGAGGAGCAGGGAATTAGACCTCCACTGCTCTCTGACTGCAGACACAACTCTATTGAAAGAAGTGTGCATACCTTGGCACGCTGACGGGGACGAGTCCGGTGGTGGTAGTTGAGAATGGGACGTCGCAGGCGCTGAAAAGGAGGAGCAGGGAATGAGACCTCCACTGCTCTCTGACTGCAGACACAACTCTATTGAAAGAAGTGTGCATACCTTGGCACGCTGACGGGGACGAGTTCGGTGGTGGTAGTTGAGAATGGGACGTCGCAGGCGCTGAAAAGGAGGAGCAGGGAATGAGACCTCCACTGCTCTCTGACTGCAGACACAACTGTATTGAAAGAAGTGTGCATTCCTTTGCACGCTGACGGGGACGAGTTCGGTGGTGGTAGTTGAGAATGGGACGTCGCAGGCGCTGAAAAGCAGGAGCAGGGAATGAGACCTCCACTGCTCACTGACTGCAGACACAACTCTATTGAAAGAAGTGTGCATACCTTGGCACGCTGACGGGGACGAGTCCGGTGGTGGTAGTTGAGAATGGGACGTCGCAGGCGCTGAAAAGGAGGAGCAGGGAATGAGACCTCCACTGCTCTCTGACTGCAGACACAACTCTATTGAAAGAAGTGTGCATACCTTGGCACGCTGACGAGGACGAGTTCGGCGGTGGTAGTTGAGAATGGGACGTCGCAGGCGCTGAAAAGGAGGAGCAGGGAATGAGACCTCCACTGCTCTCTGACTGCAGACACAACTCTATTGAAAGAAGTGTGCATACCTTGGCACGCTGACGGGGACGAGTCCGGTGGTGGTAGTTGAGAATGGGACGTCGCAGGCGCTGAAAAGGAGGAGCAGGGAATGAGACCTCCACTGCTCTCTGACTGCAGACACAACTCTATTGAAAGAAGTGTGCATACCTTGGCACGCTGACGGGGACGAGTTCGGTGGTGGTAGTTGAGAATGGGACGTCGCAGGCGCTGAAAAGGAGGAGCAGGGAATGAGACCTCCACTGCTCTCTGACTGCAGACACAACTCTATTGAAAGAAGTGTGCATACCTTGGCACGCTGACGGGGACGAGTCCGGTGGTGGTAGTTGAGAATGGGACGTCGCAGGCGCTGAAAAGGAGGAGCAGGGAATTAGACCTCCACTGCTCTCTGACTGCAGACACAACTCTATTGAAAGAAGTGTGCATACCTTGGCACGCTGACGGGGACGAGTCCGGTGGTGGTAGTTGAGAATGGGACGTCGCAGGCGCTGAAAAGGAGGAGCAGGGAATGAGACCTCCACTGCTCTCTGACTGCAGACACAACTCTATTGAAAGAAGTGTGCATACCTTGGCACGCTGACGGGGACGAGTCCGGTGGTGGTAGTTGAGAATGGGACGTCGCAGGCGCTGAAAAGGAGGAGCAGGGAATTAGACCTCCACTGCTCTCTGACTGCAGACACAACTCTATTGAAAGAAGTGTGCATACCTTGGCACGCTGACGGGGACGAGTCCGGTGGTGGTAGTTGAGAATGGGACGTCGCAGGCGCTGAAAAGGAGGAGCAGGGAATGAGACCTCCACTGCTCTCTGACTGCAGACACAACTCTATTGAAAGAAGTGTGCATACCTTGGCACGCTGACGGGGACGAGTCCGGTGGTGGTAGTTGAGAATGGGACGTCGCAGGCGCTGAAAAGGAGGAGCAGGGAATTAGACCTCCACTGCTCTCTGACTGCAGACACAACTCTATTGAAAGAAGTGTGCATACCTTGGCACGCTGACGGGGACGAGTCCGGTGGTGGTAGTTGAGAATGGGACGTCGCAGGCGCTGAAAAGGAGGAGCAGGGAATGAGACCTCCACTGCTCTCTGACTGCAGACACAACTCTATTGAAAGAAGTGTGCATACCTTGGCACGCTGACGGGGACGAGTTCGGTGGTGGTAGTTGAGAATGGGACGTCGCAGGCGCTGAAAAGGAGGAGCAGGGAATGAGACCTCCACTGCTCTCTGACTGCAGACACAACTGTATTGAAAGAAGTGTGCATTCCTTTGCACGCTGACGGGGACGAGTTCGGTGGTGGTAGTTGAGAATGGGACGTCGCAGGCGCTGAAAAGCAGGAGCAGGGAATGAGACCTCCACTGCTCACTGACTGCAGACACAACTCTATTGAAAGAAGTGTGCATACCTTGGCACGCTGACGGGGACGAGTCCGGTGGTGGTAGTTGAGAATGGGACGTCGCAGGCGCTGAAAAGGAGGAGCAGGGAATGAGACCTCCACTGCTCTCTGACTGCAGACACAACTCTATTGAAAGAAGTGTGCATACCTTGGCACGCTGACGGGGACGAGTCCGGTGGTGGTAGTTGAGAATGGGACGTCGCAGGCGCTGAAAAGCAGGAGCAGGGAATGAGACCTCCACTGCTCACTGACTGCAGACACAACTCTATTGAAAGAAGTGTGCATACCTTGGCACGCTGACGGGGACGAGTCCGGTGGTGGTAGTTGAGAATGGGACGTCGCAGGCGCTGAAAAGGAGGAGCAGGGAATGAGACCTCCACTGCTCTCTGACTGCAGACACAACTCTATTGAAAGAAGTGTGCATACCTTGGCACGCTGACGGGGACGAGTCCGGTGGTGGTAGTTGAGAATGGGACGTCGCAGGCGCTGAAAAGGAGGAGCAGGGAATTAGACCTCCACTGCTCTCTGACTGCAGACACAACTCTATTGAAAGAAGTGTGCATACCTTGGCACGCTGACGGGGACGAGTTCGGCGGTGGTAGTTGAGAATGGGACGTCGCAGGCGCTGAAAAAGAGGAGCAGGGAATGAGACCTCCACTGCTCTCTGACTGCAGACACAACTCTATTGAAAGAAGTGTGCATACCTTGGCACGCTGACGGGGACGAGTTCGGTGGTGGTAGTTTAGAATGGGACGTCGCAGGCGCTGAAAAGGAGGAGCAGGGAATGAGACCTCCACTGCTCTCTGACTGCAGACACAACTCTATTGAAAGAAGTGTGCATACCTTGGCACGCTGACGGGGACGAGTTCGGTGGTGGTAGTTGAGAATGGGACGTCGCAGGCGCTGAAAAGGAGGAGCAGGGAATGAGACCTCCACTGCTCTCTGACTGCAGACACAACTCTATTGAAACAAGTGTGCATACCTTGGCACGCTGACGGGGACGAGTTCGGTGGTGGTAGTTGAGAATGGGACGTCGCAGGCGCTGAAAAGGAGGAGCAGGGAATGAGACCTCCACTGCTCTCTGACTGCAGACACAACTCTATTGAAAGAAGTGTGCATACCTTGGCACGCTGACGGGGACGAGTCCGGTGGTGGTAGTTGAGAATGGGACGTCGCAGGCGCTGAAAAGGAGGAGCAGGGAATTAGACCTCCACTGCTCTCTGACTGCAGACACAACTCTATTGAAAGAAGTGTGCATACCTTGGCACGCTGACGGGGACGAGTCCGGTGGTGGTAGTTGAGAATGGGACGTCGCAGGCGCTGAAAAGGAGGAGCAGGGAATTAGACCTCCACTGCTCTCTGACTGCAGACACAACTCTATTGAAAGAAGTGTGCATACCTTGGCACGCTGACGGGGACGAGTTCGGCGGTGGTAGTTGAGAATGGGACGTCGCAGGCGCTGAAAAAGAGGAGCAGGGAATGAGACCTCCACTGCTCTCTGACTGCAGACACAACTCTATTGAAAGAAGTGTGCATACCTTGGCACGCTGACGGGGACGAGTTCGGTGGTGGTAGTTTAGAATGGGACGTCGCAGGCGCTGAAAAGGAGGAGCAGGGAATGAGACCTCCACTGCTCTCTGACTGCAGACACAACTCTATTGAAAGAAGTGTGCATACCTTGGCACGCTGACGGGGACGAGTTCGGTGGTGGTAGTTGAGAATGGGACGTCGCAGGCGCTGAAAAGGAGGAGCAGGGAATGAGACCTCCACTGCTCTCTGACTGCAGACACAACTCTATTGAAACAAGTGTGCATACCTTGGCACGCTGACGGGGACGAGTTCGGTGGTGGTAGTTGAGAATGGGACGTCGCAGGCGCTGAAAAGGAGGAGCAGGGAATGAGACCTCCACTGCTCTCTGACTGCAGACACAACTCTATTGAAAGAAGTGTGCATACCTTGGCACGCTGACGGGGACGAGTTCGGTGGTGGTAGTTGAGAATGGGACGTCGCAGGCGCTGAAAAGGAGGAGCAGGGAATGAGACCTCCACTGCTCTCTGACTGCAGACACAACTCTATTGAAAGAAGTGTGCATACCTTGGCACGCTGACGGGGACGAGTTCGGTGGTGGTAGTTGAGAATGGGACGTCGCAGGCGCTGAAAAGGAGGAGCAGGGAATGAGACCTCCACTGCTCTCTGACTGCAGACACAACTCTATTGAAAGAAGTGTGCATACCTTGGCACGCTGACGAGGACGAGTTCGGCGGTGGTAGTTGAGAATGGGACGTCGCAGGCGCTGAAAAGGAGGAGCAGGGAATGAGACCTCCACTGCTCTCTGACTGCAGACACAACTCTATTGAAAGAAGTGTGCATACCTTGGCACGCTGACGAGGACGAGTTCGGTGGTGGTAGTTGAGAATGGGACGTCGCAGGCGCTGAAAAGGAGGAGCAGGGAATGAGACCTCCACTGCTCTCTGACTGCAGACACAACTCTATTGAAAGAAGTGTGCATACCTTGGCACGCTGACGGGGACAAATTGTCTGTTTGAGACTGCAGTGGAAGCGGCAAGTGATGTGGCAGAGCATGAACCCCTGGTGGCCAAGGTGACTTGCCTGCAGCACAAAACAAATGTTGCATGTAGTCATGCATCTTCACAGTCATACACATACATACAGCCACAGCATAGGTGATGGAAAAAGCACTAGTATCACATTCTTGATGCAAGAGTAGAGACATACATGCATGCTGGGTCTAATAATGAGTCAATAAGAAAGAAGCACGTGGAAGAACCCTGCTCTGGACACACAACAAAAGATGTGCCTGTATGATGGCAGAAGCACATACTCTTCGGTGTGGACTGGACCTGGCACAAGACAAACGCTGTGGCCTTTCTGCCACGTGTCCACTAGAGATGCAAGCAGGGAGAGACGATCGAGGAACCTTTCGCCAGTCTCTTCAGAGGATAGCTCTGCCAGCAGCTTGGAGTACTGGAACGCTTTCCGGTACTTCTCGTGCTGGCTCATGACTCTTCTCCTCTGTCCACTATTTGAAGTTGTCAGGGTCAAGGCTTGAACACTATCACCTTCCGTATCTTCCTGTCCACACTGCATAAACTCATTCGAGTAATAGTGCCGTGTCCATCTCTTGTCCAGGAGCAGTTCGGAAAACAGGTCAATGCAACTGGGCTCTTCGTGCTGCGAAGATATGCTTGCACGGGAGACACATGGACAGGTAATTTGTGCACTGACATTCACTGACAGAGAACAGCAAGGTTGACCCAGTGCTGCTCTCATATGCATAGGAGCCGTCGACTGGTTCTGGGAGCTGGACACATTCTGAGAGCTCGTACTGCTTCTGAACGTGCTGGAAAGCATACGGCGTGAGGGCATCGTAATACGACTGGAGGGCAGCACCCCAAGCAGGAAAATTCGTTGGCCTCTTTGAAAGTGCATAGTAATACCTATGCATGTGCTCAGTCTTCAGCACATTGAGCAATTTGAATAGTCGGACGACGAACTCTTTCATGGAGTTCTTTGTGCCCATAATGCCTTTGAGTTGCCCATTCAGATTTTCCAACCGGTTGTTCGTTGTGTTATTAAAAGACCCCGCCATGAACTGTGGCCCCGTGAACCACTCATGTTTTGTCGTCTTCCAGTTCTTGTTGTAATAGTTTATGACACTGGAGGGTGCCACCGAGTAAAAAGCATCTTCGAGTTCATTGAATCTCTCTTCTGACTTGGCCACGACCATTCCCTGAAGGAGTTCCAAGAGCTCCTCTCTCAACTTGTTGGAGATTCCCATCTTTTGGGTGGTGATTTCACGGCCGAACGTCCTTAGCGTGTGGTACGCGCACATTAGTACTTTTGCACCCGGGAAATGCTCTTTCAGCAACTGGCGCTCCAACAGATCCTTGTCTGCCATCACAACATGGGTTTGCTGTGATGCAGGATGAAGTTGTCTGAATTTGCCGAGTAGCCAGTTTAGGGTATCGGCATCTTCATGGACAACGACAGCAACTCACACGGTCTCTGTACTGCCGTTTCCATCAACGTTGTATATCAGAAACACGGGCGTCCGAATGTCCAACAGCTTGTATGTCCCGTCGATTCCAATATATTCCGGGTAGGACTGCATGGATCGCTTCATCTGTGGAGTGCATATGAGCAGACCACGGAACTCTTCACCGGATGTCAGAAGATGGCAGTCAGATTCTGAAAGAGTTGAGTTAAGGAGGGACAAGGGAAACCATAAGTCATTGCACACTCTCAGAGTTAGTTGTGCCTGCAACTAAGTATACACTTGAGGTACACATACTGTATCTGGTCTTAAGGAAGTCCACTGTGAGTTTGAGATCATGTCTCTCCGGGTCCTTGTTGGCTGTCATCACATTGGAAATGTCCTTTGAGAGAACCACCTGTCCAGTTTCCTCTTGGAGGGCTCGGGCGACGCGTTTCTTGTTCGAACCGAGGTCCATCAACCTCTTGACATCTTTCTGTGCTTCTTCAGTGAGCTTCCTGTTGTGAGGAAGGTGCGAAAATAGCTCCTGCAACATAATGGGGAATAAACGTGTCAAAGCCCAGCCGCCAGATTCGTCAGTTTCTATAATCTCACCTCCGAGGCGTTGTGGTTTTCGTGCTTTCCAATCTCCATCACTTCCAAATGTTCTCCGTCTTCTGATATGCGACATTTTATAAAGAACGGGCAATTCTTTATGTACGTGCTGAAAAAAAAGATAAGTGCTCCAAACAAGCATGGAAAGCCATGGAGGCGTTGGGAAGGCATATAGTTTTCGTATTTCCGTACCTTGTCGTTCGCTTTCCCGTCCCACGGTCCTTGTGTTCCCGTCCACCGTGGATACAGCAGTACACTACTTTGTACACAGTGATGTTCTGGTTAACATACTTCTGCAGGCCACCCTTCCGCGCAACTTCAAGTGAGACGGAACTACGCACGTACAGCTGTGTGAACGTCTCCTTCGAATACTATTTCACGCGCTCTTCGAGCTCCTCGATCGTCCGAAATTTGTCCCCGAGTTTCATTGTAGGCAGCACGATAAGCGCCGTGAACTTTGCACACTGTCAGAAGAGCATGGAAATGCGTCGAAAAACACACACAACAGATGCACACTTAAAACATGGCCGGACGTGGTCAGGACAGCACGTGGTAGACGCATGCAAGTAAGACAATCTTCCGGCGAGTACGTCGCCACAGTTACATTTTTTCACCCTGTATATAACCGGAAAAACAAAAAATAAGTGATGATTATTAAATGTTGCGCAAAGCACTTTAATCACTAGCATTTTTTTTAGCCAAGCGGTTAGTAAGCTTATTAAAATGCACCATGCGAAGTAATACTACCAACAGGTGCATAAATATCGCAGAATTCGATTTTGAAAATTGCGACCATGCGCAACGATGGCAATACCCGGAACTACAGTCACTATATAAGCTGTACCCGGAACGAGCCGTCGAGCCGCTTGCGTCATTTTGATCTCAGAAAAGTGGAGCCCCTGATTGGTTTCGAATAGCGTCGTCTGCTATTTTTCACTCGGAACTTGTTTCCAGAACATGAATTTCGAGAACGAGGGTTTCAGGATCAGGTATATCGTGGTCTTCCCTGATTCATCCCCTGACAGGGAGAAAGCAGGGGAAAAGAAAACGGAAAGAAAGAAAAGAAAACCAGTCAGCACTGACCCGCATAGAAGCGCGGTCGCCGCTTTCAACATTTATTTACGTCACCAATGACGTTTTATTTTTTTGTTATTTTTTTTTTATTTTTTGACTTGGAGGAGCGAGTCGAGTGGGAACACGCGCGTGATGTTGAAGTGTTTTTTTTTTTTCTCTACGAAAAACATCGTGCACAGAGGAAATTTTCGTGTTAATCATCAAGTTAAGGTTCAGGTTCGCCTAATCACTTTTGTATCAGGGCAGGCACCACAGGGACCTGCTTCCACAACGCGTTCGGAACGATAAATTTTTTAGATGGCTCTCAGAGCTCCTTTAAGGTAATTGTAATAAGGAACCAGGACTTATGTTGAGGGCTTGGTACGTGCTGGAGGGATTTGAGAAATGATTTCCTATTTTTGCGCTTCCTGCCATCTTCGAACCCACTATTATAAGATGATAACTTACAAATCATGTTCAAAATTACGGTTCGGGAAGGTCGAAATGTATAGCAATTCGGCCGGGATTGGACGTTGTCGCGGATGTCGAATTTATAGCCATATATAATCTCTCTCTCATTAGCTCGAAGTTTCGCCAATGTATTGCAAATTGGATTTCTTACAGGTGATCAGGTAAGAGACACTGGCTGCATTATCATGGACGGACAGGCGAATTTTCAGTACGAAATTAGATGTGGTGCTGTGCGCGACAGGTGTAGGAAAAAAATGGTTCCGCGTAAGTATTATTCCCGCCCATCCAACAAGAAATTATTTGTTTCTGAAACCCGTGCGCGACAGCTTACATGTCATCGTGAACGCACATGTTTCACAGCGCGCTCCATTGCAAGGTTCAAATGTTGGCTGTGGTGTTGCAAAGTGCTTTGCGATATATCGTTGCAAAGATTACACTCTTTATCCAGCTTGGGTCTAACTATGAATGAGTTCCGAGGGAAAATTTCTCTGTAAAAAATCGGGACATTTGCTGGCCATGTTTGATAAACTTAATTATTTTCTTCTGAACAAATTCTTCTTTGTCTAACGGATATTTCTTTTCTGGTGAGTGGGGCTCGGGCTTAGAGCGCTTAGTTCGAGCGCCGCTCTTTTGCACAGCTCTCATTGGTCCTCTTGCAACAGCCAATGATATCCCGTTCGCTCCGCCCATTCGTCCGAAAGACACTTTCACTTCGTCTACATATGCGTACGGTTCGCACCAGCCACGGCAGGTGAACATGATGGAAAGTATTTGTTCTGAGGCTGGACCATTTCAACGGTCCAGCCTCAGAACAAATACTTTAATGGGACAAACACAAACAATGGGACAGCAAACTGGCAAAAAAAGGGACATCACAATAGCGTAGCCAGAAATATATTTCGGGAGAGGTTCGGTGGGAACATAGGAGGATTTCACTCTCGTTTCCTTCTCCGAAATGCACTGCCAACCCAGCAAACCATGTACATCAGAGGTACATCCTGGCGATATCGCAAATTGGATGTTAGGATATCTACGGGAGCTTCACAGAGAGCCCGTTCACGTAGAAAGTACACATCCATGCGATTGCCAGATTCCTACTGTTTTCACATCCCAGAACCTTCGCATATACATTTATTTTGGATATTTGGATGTTCCAGGGATATTTTAAAATCCATGCTATTCTTGTGTTGAATCAATTTGAAATTGATACTGAATGATTGCTATAGCAAATGAATGCTGCACACACTAATTAAACAAAAAGGCATCTCCCACTTGGGGAGGGGTCAACTTTCGGCCATAATCCAATACCAATGCAGACCGCGCGATAGTATACAGTCAAACCTCGCTTTACGAACACCCTTCGTTTCTCAGAAAATCGTTCGTAAATCGAGGTATTCGTAAATCGAGGTCCGAGGTGTGCAGTGCACAAATACCTCACAAAACCACGGGAAATTGATTTGAATAAGTTTTATTTTTGAAAATACTGCGTAATTGTGCTTTGCACCATACTTTCTGCAGGGTCTATCCTGTTTAGAAGAGATGACAGAAGTCTGACACTTGACTCATCCACCCGGTCCTCAAAGTACCGTATCGCGCGCGGATGAGACTGTTTCCAACGGCAAATATCACGCTTGTCACCAGCTGTCAAGATGTTTCCATCTCGGAGACCTGGTCCACACTCACAACCGTTCGGCTGTAAACGCCCGAATTATTCTTTCAGGAAATGGTGAATCATGTTTGTGGAACGTAGTGGCGTTGGGACATGTTTGACCTTCGCAGCATGTACTGAGGAACTTTCATTATCCTCTGGTCCATTGGCCAGTCCTCTGTACGTTCATAACGCCCGTTCGTATATCGAGGTCAGAATGTCTTTGCTACTTTCGATCCGTTCCCTAATAATCCGTTCATAGTTCGGATATCGAGGGTTCGTAAAACGAGGTCAAAATACACGGAAAAAGTTTGGTTCCCTGTGGAGCCGTTCGTAAGTTGAGGGAATTCGTATATCGAGGGTTCATAAAACGAGGTTCGACTGTATAAGTGAGCTTTTGCCTTTCACCATATGAGACGCAGGGACGCAGGCCCCTTTTTCGGCCCCGCCACCCAGCCGGATTTCAAGCGATACCAGAGCGAGCATATACCAAATATATACAGGTCCACGCTAACTGTGAACATATTTTTGAAAAATATGTACAGCACTTTTTTTTAAGATGAAATCATTGCAATATATCATATGCAGAAGGGCACTCCCTAGCAGGGCATTAGCAAAGTCCAAAGACAATGTCTTAATGAACTTTCATTAATTAAGTTTTTAATTATAAAAGCTACAAAGTTGTCCCAATGAGAACATCTGTTCCTTTCGGTCACCTGATATCGTAGCCGTTTTCAGAACAAAAATCCGTTCGACAGATCGCCAGCAAAAAAATTAGTGAAGGAACGCCTTTTTTTGCTTTATTTTGTTCATTGCACATCTTCGGAGACGCGTATTTCCTTCATCCCCAACGGAAGAGTGGGAAGGAGCACAGTGCCGCCTCATGCGCCGAAGATGAGCTTTAACTTGCGGAAACAAAACAAAAACAAATGTATCGGGTGACTCTATCGGAACTGGCCTTATCTTGGGTTGCATTTTCTGTTTCCTTTTAATCTTTTTCCAGGACGCGAGAGGCGATAGTGTGCTCTTTCTCCCTCTCACATTGGGGGTGAAAGAAAGACGCGTCTTCTAAGGAGCGCAATGAACAAAATAAAGAAAAAAATGGCGTTCCTTCACGAATTTTTTGCGGGCGATCTATCGAACGGATTTTTGTTCTGAAAACGGCTACGATATCAGGTGACCGAAAGGAACAGATGCTCTCATTGGGACAACTTTGTAGCTTTTATAATTAAAAACTTAATTAATGAAAGTTCATTAAGACATTGCCTTTGGACTCTGCTAATGCCCTGCTAGGGAGTCCCCTTCAGCATATGCTATATTGCAATGATTTCATCTGGGAAAAAAGTGTTATACATATTTTTAAAAAATATGTTCACAGTTAGCGTGGACACCCTGTATAAGTTGTTGGAGTATGTTCATCAAGTGTATCGTGGCGTACCACGTTTGCACGACGATATTTCGAACAGCGAACAGTCCCTGTTCGAAATATCGGCGGCTCCTGTCCTGAGGCAACTCCCTTCGTACTCTACCAGTTTGCTGGATTTCTATTCGTTCACATCGCGAAAGAAGGACATATTCCGTTACTCATAACAGAAGCCTCTGTTGTTTGAGACACGAGCAGGTGTAATGCCAATTAAATCACAATATATGAGAAGTTTGAAGAAAGTGTCAATACAATCTATGACTGGTGCAGGGGAGAGACAACCGAACGTGTGATCCTACACTGCAAAGGTCCTGAGCCGAAGTTGTCGCCATATTTTCCACGGTCCTGACCATTGTGCCTTATGAATTTACACTCTCCCTCTCGCCCACTTAGGCAGTGGTACCCAGAATCTCGTCCCTGCTGCGCAAGGTCAAAAGATACAGGATACCGCTGTGTACTTTTATGCCTCTCGAGAAAATATTGCATAATCTCACCAAATTTTAGGTTTTTTTAGGGAGGTGTAGCGCGGGTACGGATAAATCGCTGCCCTTCCTGCTACTGGTATCATCCTGTCTTCTACAATGACCAATAATATGACCAAACCAATGATGACCAAACGTAGACACAGAATGTTCATGGGACGTGGTGGACGGTATATCATATCACATGATTACCGTTGTTACAATGATTCTTAACCACAAAGTTGGACGTGACTGGCAGTACAGATATATGTTGCTGACTATGATAACGCAGATGGTACAGCAATACTAGATTATCTTAACCAATATTACTGGCTTGGAAAGGTCGAGATCACTTGATGAGATGTGGAACTCTTTCAAGAATAACATCAATTTCTGTATTAGTAAGTTCATCCAACTGAAGCGGAAAAGGACACATCGCCAGAAGCCAGGGATAACATGAGATGTTCTTCACACACACAAAAAAAAAAGAAAAAAAAAAGAACAGAAAGTTAACCGACTAAGAGGAAAGGGAAATATGAGGGATCTGGTATTGAAGATTCGTAAAGAGATAAAGGTCTGACTTGGGGCTTGCCAGAAAAAAATTTTCGACCATACATTAGTCGAGTTCATGCGCAATGCACAAACAAAAAATTGTGCCGATACATTGCACCAAATAAGAAAGGTTCCCACATCATCACAAGAATTAACTGCACACTATTTAATGAATATTTTGCATCTGTATTCTCTGCTGATGACGCTCGACGTCCACCTTACTGCAATTACTCAGGCATATCCTCTCTTCCCGACCTCAAAATATCTGAGGCGGGCGTTCTGAATTTACTGCTGCAACTAGACGCCAAAAAGTCACCAGGGCCCGACAACATTAGCAATGCTTTTTTAAGGCGCTACGCAGTACATGTAGCACGGCTATTAGTTATATTATTCGGGAAGTCATACAAGACGGGAAACTGGCAAAAGTAATACCAGTCTACAAGTCTGGAAATAATTGCTAGATATTCCAATTATTGCAAATATTGCAATTAATTACTGGAGTATTGCAATTATTGACCGATTTCCTTAACGTCCGCATGCTAGAAAATTTGGAACATTTGCTACGCACAAATGATGGAATTACCTGAATCCAATAAAATATTAAACAATGATCAGTTCGGGTTCAGAAGAGGTTCATCAACGTCACTGCAATTAGTCGAGGCTATACATGATTGGGCGTTTTGCCTCAACAGCAGAAAGCAATGTAACGTGATATTTATTGATTTTGCCAAGGCGTTCGACAATGTGTACGTCGCACCCCAAACTAATATAATGGAGGTCGAAAATGTGTTGAAAAATCCAAAGTTAACTTCGTGGGTTACGGAACATCTTAGTTGCAGGCAACAATACGTATATTTCAATAACGCTTCCATAAGGGCTATCTCATCGGGCGTTCCTCAGGGTACGGTTCTGGGACCGCTATTCTTTATTCTCTACACAGACGATTTGGTTGAATCTATACCATGCACGATTAAGCTCTCGCAGACGAATGTATACTGTAAGTCGACATCAACTATGGATGATCATAGTCTTCTGAATACAGCCTTGAATGAAAGAAAATGTCCAGATATGTGGAACCCAGCAGCACCAGACGTAAACAATGTTATTTGTGAAAATGTCCAGTCTAAGTTGCACGAAATTCAATTCAATTCAGTTTATTGACTTCAAAAATCCCCTTGGAACAATTTACATATGGCAGGAGCAAGCCATATGCATGGTAATAAAGTACAAAAAAAGCTGAGTGGGAGTACATATAGTAGACTTCTAAAGAGACAGACAAGCAATGGTAAGGCACACATGGATACATGACATCACAAACGTAAAGACAGAACTTGTGGACTAAGTGGCCTAGGTGATTATGCAGAAAAAGGAAATAGCAACAACTCGTACGAAATTGTGAAAGATAGAGGGGACAGTTGAGGTTCGGCAACTGAATGGGAAGCTATTCCGCTCTGTGAATGCTTCAGGAAAAATGACTTCATCAATCGACAAACTCAAGAGACTAGTGTGCTACCTGGACATCGAAGTTGTACCTGAGACATTAGGGCACAATATTGCCTTGGCCATAGATGCACTACTAGCAGTGTGTCAGGTTCTGATAACGGAGGGAACCCTACAAGGTCTACCCGAAATGAAGTGCCGCTTGCTCCGTGCTGCAAAAAAAGAAATGGAAATGCAATTCAGTTACAGAAAAGCCCATCAAAGCAAAGGAAGAGGAAAGCACAGCATAGATGCAAAAGAGCAAAAAGAACTGCAAAAAGCAATGGGAATTGGCATGCCCTCGTCAATGGAAAAAGAGGTTCACTTCCTGACAGAAGAGACAAAACATCCGTCCCCACCCACACGCTGGCAATGGGGATGCCTGACAATCAGAGAAACAGGAAATCCAGGGTGGCAAAGCCCGAAAGCTGCGAACCTGCCCTTCCCTTACGTATCTGCCTTACATATGCAAGGAGAGGTAGTGATGATGTACTTGCATTTGGAAAGCCCTCAAACATATTTATAAGGCCCGTTGATCTCAGGTCCCTCGACACTACAATCGACAGGTCTAAAGAAGCCGAGCTATGTGCGTCTGACCAATCATTTCAGGAGGGCCACCTCTTCGACACAATAACTGAGGCATTTTTAATGTAGCTCAGCGTAAGGTTTGACAAGGTTGCAAGTAATTATGCCTACTTGATGCCTCTGTTCAGAGGTAATAATGTGGCACATTTACTCGCAGAAGAACTTGTCACCAAGTCCGTCGACGGCAGAAACACGCTTCTCATCCCATATTACAAACGAGACAAGCAACGGGCAATGTTTGTTGCCCTCAGTGGCACGGACTCAGTCCTGCTTTACGATCTCTTAACTGATTTTCTCAAGCACCTCTCCCTGGGAGGTCAGTGGAGTCCTCAAGTAGTGCAACAGAGGTTGCATAGCGAAGAAGAGAGTGGTGGAGTCATTGTGTGCTGGTTTGCACTAGCAGGTGGCTTCAGGCTAGCAAGGACAGGGGCAAGGTGTATGTGACATAAGAGAAATACGGCACACATCTTTCAGAGCATTGTCAGTGGGTGCTTGAAATGTAGCTGAAGAGAGAAGCAGAAACGCTGAAGAGAAACGCAGGTAAAGAGTGCTTCGGCTGTGAGAACAGAGAAGGTCACAGCAAGCATATGCAGCGTGATACCTGCATGCAGTACCACTGTGATTGCGTACGAGTAAAATATGTAACCGTGTTAAACATGACACAAGGCTCCAGTGCGGAGTGAATCGTTGCATATCCGGCGACAGGGACACTGATGTTGCCAGACTACAGGAGCAGAATGAAACACAAAGTATTTTCTGAAGCAGGCTCGAAAAAACTTTCTTGTTGAACTCCTTCCTTGAAAGTAACTGCACATTAATCACATGCACCATCATTTGCACACGGAAGTCCGTGCGGTAGGTGCACATGGTTGGGCGCTGCAAGAGTTCGGGCCCTCGGTACCACGGGCCCTCGAAAAGGCCCAGGATGCGGGCTCCCTTCCTTCAAAGATGACTCTCCTATCTCGCCATCCCTGCTTCCATGTAACCACTGACACAGGCGTGGATGACGCTGATAGACAACAAATGAAATACGGCAATCCTGCTGTGCAGTGTTCCAGAAATACTACAATAGCACAATACAACACAGTAGAGATCAGGGAACATTCTGGAAGTCCAGCACGTCAATACATCACTAATGGCACACAAAACACTGCACAAGTGCTGAGGAAATGAGCCAAGTACAGTACTCCCCCCTCCCCCAGAAAAAAAAATAATGAAAGAAATTTGAGCCTAATCATAGTGAGGTAGTGGTCATTAGTTCGGACAGTAGTGAGCAGAGCTGTCAAAATTACATTCAAAATGTAATTAAATTACAATTACAGTTACATGCCTTTGAAAGTACTTTAATTACAGTTACAGTTACCGAAACTGAAATGTAACTGAGTTACAGTTACAGTTACTGTCCAAATGTAATTGAATTACTCTTAAGTTACTTTTTCATATAACGCAAAGGAATGGTGCACTGCTGCTGGTGAACTGTCAGAATCTGTTTATTCAAATGAAGCTGGTGTACAGAATGACTAGAGGATAACACAAAGTAAAAATATTATATTAACTGTTATCACTATTATAGAAAGTTTGCGTTTACAATGGAAGCTGATAGCAGGTACACAGAATGACTAGAGAATAACAAAGTTAAAATGATGATAATATTTTAACTATTATTCTTATAGAAAGTTTGCCTTTACAATGGTACCTGATAGTGCCCATTGGTTTTTAGCAAAAGGACATTCTCGAAATTTTCATCCGTAAGACTCGCCCTCCTCCTCACCATGATGGTCCCACCGATGCTAAATAACCTTTCCACAGATGCGCTACTGGGGAGACACGTGTTGTGCTTCAGGAACAGGTCTTTTATAAGGGGCAGGCCATTCAAGCAATTGAGAGAATTCGAGGTTGGCATTGAAATATACTTTGCAAACTCCTCCTCCCATGGCGGAGCACATTTTTGCTTGTTTCTCTGGAAGGTGAAAAACCTGTCGGGAGAACTGTCATCAGAAGATCCTTCGTTATCCGTTTGCGGCTTCTTGGTGAATGACAACACTTCTAGCGCATTCCTGAAATACGCGAGCGCGCTTTGTTTACGTGGAGTATCCTCAATCCATTCTGCCTTGAATTTTGGATGTGATACGGAACTCACAATGAGGTGCCTGTCGGTCATCATTTCGCCAAACCTTGCATCAATGCCTTCAACCATGCTCTCAAGCAGCGGCATGCAGAACTTAAGGGACTGCTGTTCCTTCATCTGCACTAGTTTTCCTCTCACTGTAGCAATAGTGGGAAGCAGATATCCCATAAACATGATTTGCTCTCGTTGAAGGAGGTCAAGCGCTTGCACGAGTGGCGCTGTGATAGCTACATATTCTTGCATGAACTCCTTATCGCCAGCTGTGAAACGCGGTAGTCCGAACTTCTCGCAAACGTCCTTGAGTTTTGCATCACATCTCACAAGAGCGTCGTGGAGAGACTTGAGTGCCATGTACATGGAATTCCATCGAGTCACACATGGTGTGGGAAGATATGCCGCAGCAGTCTTTGACAGCATCCGCGAAGGAAGTGGACCTTGCTTGCTTATTCCAAATGGCAGAACATTTGGCGTACGTCTGACTGTGTTGCTTTTTTAATGAGGGAGGCATGCTTGCTTTCTGTATGTCCTAAAAAATTAAAATATAAGAGTAATTCTACAGGTTGTCACATTTTAAAGGAATATTCACCTTGGTGGCTACCAGACTAAGCAGATGACACGCGCACCGTTGATGACGCGGGAGGGAGTACTCAAATCTGGTTTCGTCTGATGCCCTTAGTACGTCATAGATCAGAACAGGGACCGCATCGTCATAGCCATCCACATTACTACTGGTCTCACTGGTCTGCGCTGCCTCACCTTCGTAGTCAGGAAACCTTGCAAACTGGCTGAAATCGGTCAAGATCAGAAACATTTCGACTCATTTCATGAAGTTCACTCCATATAGTGCAACATCCAAAGAGCTGTCCTACACACCTAAACGCTTTTGCAAAGTTAGACGCATTGTCCGTCGTTGTAGAAGTTAACTTATCCAGGATATTGTAGTCATTATATACTCCTTCAAGAGCAGCTGCTAGTACGTCAAATGTATGACTTCCTTTGAGTCGCTTGCAGGCAAGGACAGCGGACCCCCTCTTGAGGGTTTCTTCGTTAATCCAGTGTGCAGTTACACCCAAGTAGGACCTGAAATATTTTTGAAAAATGAACAGTGGCTAACAGCAATGAAAACATTACCTTTTGTGAACAGACCAACAGTCTGCTGTTGAAGCTACATAGTTCAGTTTTGCAAGTTCTTCACGGAGACTTTCCTTGAGCTCCAAAGTTTCAGCTTGCAGCTTCTGTACTAGTGTACCACGAGAGTCAATATTTCGCCCAGGAAAGCCTGCAGCTAGGATCTGTCTAAAATGCGGCTGTTCAACAATGGAAAACGGCAGCCCACCCTGGACTATCATACCACGGATCATTTTGTTTAGGGTGCCTGTCAACAGAGAGGGAATTTGTTAGAACGACAGTGCTACTGAAAAACAAATTATCACAAGGGAATCTCTAAACAATTCATGCATACCGTGGGACAATGTTGGGCCCGCCGTGAACGCTCTTATGTCAGCTACTTGTTTGGTTGGCGCACTTGCCTCCCCACTGTCAGCTGCTTTTCTCTTTCTTTTCGCGGCGTCTGTCTTTCTTTTCTCAGCTCGCAGCGATTCCGGGTGAAGGCGCTAAATGATATGACGGATTTAGTTAACTTGCTGTTTATCGTCACGCTGCTCACACGGACAACATACAGATGACAGCACAGCTCTTCGCAAACGCAAGCTCACCTCATCGTTCTGATATGAGGCATCAAAATGAACGACTGTACACAAAATCGGTTGCACGAGCAAGTCAGCCGTTATACGACCGCTGGAAACGCAGCAAGCAAATGTGCTCGATTCGTCCGGAACGGCACGGTATTCAAGGGCTCAAAATCACACCCAGGCTACACGCTCGGACTCTCACGTAACCGCGATAAAGCAGGCCATTTTTTTTTCTTGTTCACGGCTCATACATAGAGATATGTGATAATATGACCAACATGATCAACAGGGTTCATATGACCAACATTGTACCAACATGCTGAGGATAGCTTCGTCGTTTTTATGCTCACGCGAAGATCATTGCTACAATCCGAAACTATAGGAATTATGTGCTGAATGCATCACGAACCGCGTTATTCACTCCGTAAAGGTACCTTGACGATAGCTTATGAATGATGAATTAAGTAGTGCTCTGCTGTTTCAATTACCTACCATGAGGTGCTTTCTTAAGTTCGATGTGCTGAGCGTAGATGTCCTCAGTACCTTGGTTTTCGGCATGCATAGCTTGCATTTCACCTCTATGTTCTTCCCGTCAATTTTTCCATTAGCTTCGAAGAAACGCGCATAATACGGCCAGGGTAGGACTCCGTTTTTGTCCGTTTCAACCGTTTCGACGGACGACGTCGAAGAATCATCCCCCATCACAAGTGCATAAACACCCGCGCGCGTCCGCTTCGGCAGGAAGTAAAGGCTGGACGCTGGAACAGCATCTGGCTGGACTTGGCTTGCTTTGGGCAAGCCGGCAAGCCGAGCCGTGCGTGGTCGATCAAGGTTGCCGGGTGGCGGCGTCACCATTTGTTGAGCGTTGAGCAGTCATTCTCGTCACGCGCCGAAAAAGTAATTGAGGGAAGTAATTGTCAGTTAATTACAAGTTACAATAAAAAGGTAATTAAGTTACAATTACAATTACTGATTCTAAAAAGTATTTAGTTACAGTAATTAATTACATAAAAAGTAATTAATTACAGTAACTTGAGTACTTATACTCAATTACTTGACAGCTCTGGTAGTGAGTCAAGTGTCGCTAAGAGCCAGCTTGTGTGATACTTTTGCCGTTCAGAAGGACAATTCCGAAGTATGCTATAGTGATGGAGGCAGAGAGGTGATGAGAGGTGATGTGACGAAGATAGATCTAATACATATAACAGAAGATCTAACTGGCGAAGAGTCAAGCGCACGCCACGCGGTAGAACAGATGCTGAATATGGCAACATCCTTAGTGTAGAAACTGAGGACACACAGCCATGGAAAGGCAATATAGAGAATAGAGAGCCAGAGGTGGAAAGAATGCAGCTAGCTCACATCCCATAACAAGACGCTGGACCCTCATTGCTGTAGACCTAAAGTAGTAAGAAATAATTTGCTTAGACCCACTCAAAGGATCCAGAAAAAATGTAAAGGACCATGGTGATCGTTTTTCTCTGTGTGAAATACAGAAGAAACAGAAAATGGCATGTTAGCCTCGGTATGAAACTCAAAATGGTTCGTTAACCTCCAGCACGGGATGAGCAGCTGTGGTGTTTTGGAGTGCTGACGTAGAACACTTCTCAGCTTGTACGACACTCACGCAGCAACATGCACTTGAAACGAAAAGGTGCATATGTGATAGACCTCGGAGACACTACCTTGGCAGGGACTGCTTAACACAGATGGCAAACAGGTGCCTAAGCTGGGGTCACTGAAGAACGATGAAGATGGTGTTAAGTGCATGGCGCACAGCACCAAGGGATGTCTTAATCCGATCATCCACAATCCATTCAACTGTTCTCCATGAACGAGAACTCGTGGGATTCAAGACAATGCATAGGTGATTATAACAAATCATGTGGGCATAAAAAAATTGAGAGAGAGGTTATATGTTTAATGGCACAAAGGCGGCAAAGGCCAAAGAGTGCCAGAACTATGGGGAGTGTGTGGGAGATGATGATGGGAGAGAGAAAGGAGGATGACGATAACAAGTGCGTGTGGCAGTTAAAAGCTATCTACAAGTATGAGCGATGAGATGATCCAGGATGAGAGATTTACATGAGGAACTGGGTGATAAAGGCTAAAAGCGGAGCAAAGCTGAACTTTAACACTGGCAGGATGTCTTGGTAGGGTAGTCCTAGAGGCGACTCCTCTTGTGCCAACGCTCGCCGAGCCTTACGGTCGGCTTGTTCATTCCCCGGAATCTCAGTGTGGCTGGGGACTCAGCAGAGACAGATTGAAAAGCTTCGGGAACAAAGTTGAGTCGCAAACGCCCGTCCTTGCTTGACAAGGTGATTCTTGCTGTCAGAGCATGAAAGCAGCACACGCACGGAGCTTAGCGAATCGGAGAAAAATAACTGTGTTTCGAAGGTCATTTTGTTGAATGTGCTGCAGAGCCAGGAGAATCGCGTAAAACTCTGTGGTGAAAACTGTGGCGTTCGCGTTCAAGTGTGCCATTATAATAGAATCACCCTCAAGGGCAACAGCCACCACAGCATTGCTTACTTTGGTCCCATCAGGGTAGATAGCATGGTGGTCCCCGAAGTCATGGTGAATCTCCAGGAATTCCTGTAGAATGACAGTGTGTGCAGTGGATTGTTTTCCAAACTGTGTCAAAATTAGCCATATTATCGATTACTTTGTGGAGCAAGGTAGAATACACCAAGCACTATCCTATGTGCGCACCATATATGAGAGCAGCAATTTTGAAACACCTGCAAAAAGCAGAGACAGGCGATTTTTTTCCACCAGTGTCCACTGTCTTTTTTCGAAAACATTGGCAAGAATATGGCAGCAAAGCAAGTTGTCATGGACGCCACAAGCTCAGGAAGTGAGTGCTCTGGGATGCGTGCAAAGATGCCATCGAGAGCCGTCACAGATGCTCGGATGGGATGAAGATGGGCTTCTCGACGGTACAGGGTCATCTGGTTGAACAGAAAACCTGTAAGTGGAAAACTTGTTATGGCAGCACCACATAGAATACTCAAGGCAATCAACATAACACAAATAGCACTCATTGCTTGACTGCAAGCAGATCAAGCAATGAGAAGTCTATGCTGCAGAATACAAAATGCTTTTAACATGCTCTGCATGGCACCATAAGCAAGACTGCCGCATTCCTGCTTACAGATGTAGCGGTAGAGCACACGCAAAAAAGTAATCTGTCTGCCTGATAAGTATGTTAGCATGTGATAGGGAGCAAAAGTGACTCGTGGGGTCTCTTACTTGCTCCCTGCAGCGGTAATTGTGTAAAATTCTACGATTCCCAACATTTCATGATTTCCTGTTCTTGCCAACCATTGTGGAATCGTGTTGAGTGTTACCCCGACACAAGAGCAAGCACAGCAACAGCTGCAGGTTTTAGCAAGAAACAAGAGTGCAGAAGGTGCAATTGCACAAACTAACTTATCTACTTATACAGTCACGTCTCGCTTATCCGGAGTTCAGATATCCGAAAAAACTCGTTATCCGTTACATTACAGGGAATGAACCTGCTACCATTGGATTCTGTCTCGCTTATCTTGCATTCATTATCCGTATCCAGACAGCAATGGGGACTAATCTTTCAGGGCCTAGGTCATCCTGATTCACTTATCTGGAAAAGTTAATGTCCTCTGTCCCTTGCACGTATTGCTGTGTCCGCAATGTTCTGGAAAAGGGTCACATCCTACCGGAGCATTCTGTACTGTTTGACTCTCCTTTCTTCAGCGGTCACTCCCTTCACACCTACTTATCCGCCCCCCACACACACGCAATAGAGACGGCAGGCAATAAGTGAAAGATGTGCCCTATATGCACCGGGCGCAACAAGTTCACATGTGAACGTCAAAGTCCAGGCCGTCCAAAAGAATCACCTGTCTATTGGCCTATGCCAAAGACACTTGCACAAAGACAAAAACGTGTATGCAGGACATTACCCTTCTTTGAACAGCAGTGTGATGCAGCAGGTGTCGTGGCTGTGACCACAATTCTGTCACATGCATGCTTACTACTATTAAGCAGCTCACTTCGTAGGAATTTTGGAAGTAACTACCTTTTCTTGGTTTAATTTTCTGGAGCTACGAAGAGGTCTCCCAAATTTTTCGGTTTTCCCGGGAAGTTTGCTTGGTTCGACTATCCGGAAGTTTGTTATCCGGACGAAAAGGGAGGACCCCCAAGGTGTCCAGATAACTGAGACATGACTGTATTTATATATTAATCTATTTTTCACGATTACTAGTAGCACTATAGTAAGTGTCATTCCGAGCATATGGTAAAGGTTACAAGGAAAGCAATGCGGGCTTGTTTGTGCATCAAGGAGATGGAAAGAAGTTAGAAGACAGTTCGGTCAGGTTTCTCGTTCCTTTGCAACTCGCAAGGTGAAAGAATTTGAAAAATGGTGGAAAACATTGAGAAACTCACGCATGACAAAAATTGTGGTGCAAAGCTAGACTTATGAGGTTATAAAAAGGAGAGGTCTGGGGCTAAGCAAATATGTTGGGTCAAATTGTGGCGTCGGTTTGAATTAACATAGCAAGTTGCAGAATGGGGAAAGGAGACGTAGAAAGGTTGCGGATATTAATCAAGAACAAATAGGGCAACATCAGAGGGTATAGGGTCTTTCCTGTCTGGAAGTTACAAAGCCCTATATAAAAGCAGTATACTGATGTAGTTGCCTCACATGACATGCCAGTGCAAAAGGTGTGTCAAGCACATGCGTACCAAATACATGCATGCGGACTGCTCCGGTCACACCTCCCTGAACTGCTGGGGGAAGCCGCTGCCATGTTGGAAATTGTAGTTAGGTTTGTCAATCAGGATATCCCGAATCCCGGCCGATTTTTGATGTCCCGAAGTCCTGGGATTCCTTCTGGAAAATCCCAGGATTTTGCGAGATCAAATATGACAGGAAAATCAAACACCTGTGGGACGTCAGGCACAGATTCCTCGCGTCTGTTGCGTGTCGCGTGCAGATTTTAACCCGCGGGCACGTGTTGGATGCGCGTAAGATAATTTTGACCCGCGCAGGAATATATTTGGAAACACCACCTGAACCCATCACAATCCCGAAATCCCGGGATTGCAAAAATAGCCCAGGATTGACAACCCTAATTGTAGTGCAAAGTGGATAGGTTACCCACTTTAAGGCAATTCTCAATGTACGGGAGAAAATGCCCTCAAAGATTTGCAACATATTACTCCTACTTTCAGGACCAATAGGAACAGCCTGGGAGCGTAAACTAAAAAAAAAAGAAGAAGAAAAAGAAACATGACAAAAAAATGTAATCCTATGTAATCTGACTAACTGCAGATTGATAATGATATTTAATATGGTTGTCGGTGTGCACTGTTCACGTTCACTGCACCACATTCACGTGGAGGTCACCCCAAAACGTTTTCTTTTGTGAGCTTATGCAACTGGTAGCATGCAATAAGCAGCTCACGAGCTACAGCAACATTGTGATACTGATCCTTAATAAGGTGGTTCACTCGGACTGTGCACGCAACAGATTCAAACAGCTGCAAGTTGCATCAGCAAGGCATGTGTGTAGGCAACCTTCAGCTATGGAAATTGTGTGCCTGGTGGAGGGTGCATGGTATCACCCGTCCAGGATAGTTTCCACTAAGCCGGAAAGTCACTGTGAAGAGTGAATGCTTACTGTTAGGAGCTGGAAGAGTTGAAGAAGCACCCAGCACTGGTCAATTGTAAAGGTGGGCTGCACAGAAATAATGGTTGCCCATGGGCAGCAAAGAGGACCTGCAAGAAGTGAGAGAGCTGTCAGTGGGAGAATATTTCCTACTCACCATGTTTACCAAACATATGGTGTAAAAAAATAGGCTAACACTGAAAAGCAAGCCTGTAGAATTAGATTTTGGATTGTGTTAGATGTTGTTGTTGTGTTGTCATTGTTGTAGTCTATGTTGTTCCATATAAGCCTGTTCTTAACTTTGTAATTCCACAGATTCATGTCATTTCATAAGGTGACATGACACATTAGCATGCAAGCTTCAGACTTTTGTCATAGTTGCAAATAAGTTCCAACGAAAGTTTACTGATGTCCTTTTTGTGAAGTTGCCAAGTGCCCCTTGCTGCCAGAAGGTCATATACGGATGAAAGAAATGGCTCACCCCAATGTTGGGTAACTTTTGTAAATATTTGTATAAAATTTTGCGCTTAGCATAGAAAAAACTTAAAAAGTACAGGAACGGCGGGTGCTCTACCAATCCTTGTGTATCTACTAGTTGTATTTGTAGTGTATTTATTGTGTACTTTAATTTCGTGCATATCAGCAACAGCTTGGCGTGATTCTTTTTTGACACAAGCGCTCTGCGGCTTGTCAACCGGCGTGGCTTATCTCATAACTATTTTCCCCCGGCATTTTCCCCATACCGTGTTGTTAACGAAAGGGCTGACATCGCACGGGACATCTCTGGCACAGCATCGCCCTGTCAATGCACGAACAATGCGAAATGGGCATGTCCACATTTGAGTAGACTGACCCTCCTGGTACCTTCCCCCAAGCAGTTTTAACGAAAGTGGTGAGAGTGATTCATGTCTTCGGGAAGGCCACCAACACATCGATCCATGAAAAACATGCAACAAGGCCACAGTCCGATCTTGGTAGAACAGTACAACTGACCTCCTTTGTCGTACACCATACCGAACCCAGAGTATGGATCACAGGGTTTACGGCCTTCTTTATGGTCTCCTTTGTTGTACAAATCAGCCATGTCGTATTGCCTGCGGCTTATCTGCGAATTCAGCTTATCTGCCAGAAAATTTTCAAAATGTTCCTGAAAACAGGTCCTGTGGGTTAAATGCAGTACAGCTTATAGACATGAAATTACGGTATATGTTTTATTGTATTTCTCTAACATAACACAAGGGTGAAAAAAAAAAAGTACAATGTGGTGAAACCTCTCGAGTACAGACAGTTCAGGACTGATGTTCCATGAAAGATGCGAGATGCAAATACTTGGCCATTGCTGTAGTCCTGCCAAATGGAGTGGTTTCACTGTACACCTTGGGGGAATAGCTCGGGCATTGAGAAAAAGAAGAAAAAAATTATGCGCAAAAATTGAGGACAGTAAATGTCTATCTTTGTTGTCAGGATACTGTGTAATCCATTTGTACCGTATGCCTGAAATGCGGTATGCTGCTGCAATGGTAGTCAGCATTTTGGTGACATTAGATTCTGTGTGTTACACCTGTGTTCTTGTTGGGCAAAGCTGTGATGTTGTTGCTATGACAAAGCTTAAGAAAAGTTACAGTACTTGCACGACAAAAATTACTTAAAAATTACAGAAAATGATGAGGCTCAAAATTTCTCATATTGTACTACATCGTGAAGACAGTGGAACTCTACAAAGGGAATACTATGTGAGGCACGTAAAAGAGATCTCTCAAGCCCTGCATAGAAATGGCCGCAAGAGGCTATATTGAAACGGAACAAGACACAGAAGTTATGACAGCCTTCAAGTTATGACAGGCTGGGAATGTGCTGTCACAGAGCAGAAATGGAAAGCAACTGTCTGCAATCAAAGTTCAAGTACATTGGCTTGGGCACCCTACTAAGTGTGCGTGATTTACCTTTTGCTACCTTTTTGTCGGATGCTACCTTTTTGTCGGAATGAATGGTTCAAGCCTGCAAGACAGAAACAGTGGCCCCTAGTGTGGCGTAAAGCCCCCGAACAAGCCATCATGTACAGTTTCCCAGAATCAGCAGATTGTGAATGACAGCTAAGCTCCAGTGAAGCCTCCATTGCCACATGACAGAGCAGCGTCTGTGGTGTCCAGCAGCCACAGAGGCTAATGCTCTTGAATTCCTTGAGAAAGAAGTGCCACCGTCAACGCTGAGATGCACACAAGCCAGCACGTCATTCACTTTTGCCTTTTTCTGCGTGTGTGTCTGTGTGAAAGAGTGGCCCCTGCCAGTATTAGCCTCCTGCAGCCAATGAAAGTGAAAGAAGGGTAACTGCAGCGACGATAGCCCAGAAGTTGTGTATGAATGAGGCTAACTTACATTATTTTTGTGGCGGGACAAAGTCGAGTGGGAGAGATCCTCAAGTACAGAACAAGACTGGATGCTGGATGAATGGAAATACACAGCTATAAAATCTTGTATTGAATGGGTGAATCAATGAAAACGAATGTAGAAAACGAATTGGCTTTAAGGTCTGTAAAACCTACACAGCTGAACAAAAGGTACCTGTGACGTAACATCATCTGGGCTGACGTAATTTATGATGAGTGGTAACGGCATGAAAGGGTGAGACAGACGAAAAGACTTGAAATGAAGGGAAGACAGCGTGTTTACACTGTGTCTTACCACGAATGCTCAACACCGAGAGCTGAACTGTGTGGTCGTGTTAGGGGAAGCCCATGAGAGAGCCAGGAAACCAAGCATTTAAGTGCAAGTGTTGTGTTGCATAAATATAAAGAGGGCTTCCTGCAGAATTCTCCTCATACCAGCAGGGGCTCTGTGCTCTTAAGTGCAGACGTGGAGTATGGAGACTTAAATGACACAAAGGTTGCAAGGTGGAGAAACAAAGGGTGTCATGCACCCCCATTGAAAGACAAGATGCGAAGAAGCACAACATAACACGACAAACACAAAAAGCACTGTCTGCACCTCTGACGATCCTCAGACAACGTGTGCAAATGAGTTATGATGCGACTTCACCTGTGGAAGATGAAAGTTAGAATGACAAGGCTGTACATTTCAGCAAATGTAAGCGTAGTGACAACTTCAGGTAGCTTCAAAGATAGTGTAAGATGTAAATAGGAAGAGGAAGCCTAAATTATGTGGGCTTTGTTTTCAAGCTCTGCCATATCAACCACAAGAAAACACAGTACATCTAGCTTAGTTGCTCTATGCCCACACTGTGTATAGCAGCTTTGTTTTTGCTGTAAAGGAAGAAATGTTCTTATAATTGCTTTTATTCGGAGTAAAAGTTTAAGTCGGTCAAAGAATGGAAGATACGCACCGGCTAAAAAGCAGGGAGTGTTCCTGAAACTATGCAGATGATAGTTGTGCTTACGATATGGGACGCCATGAAAGGACACCCACACGCATGACTTGTAGGTGCTGCCAAAGAAGATAAGATAAATACCACACATAAATACGGTGAACCCCCTGACAAAATAACTATACTGCTCGGAATGGTACGAATCCTTCCCCAGATTTTCATCTTAGCCCGATGAACAGAATAAACGCAATGAATCGACCCTATTCGGGAAATAAATATGCGAAAGATTGGAGCACAGACAAGCAGATGGCCCTGGTCGACGACCCACGGCTACTTCGATCGGTCACTGCGAAATAACTACTGCTCAGAATGGTACGAATCCCTCCCAAGAATTTCATCCGGGCCCGATGAACAGAATAAATGCAATTAATCGACCTTATTCGAGAAATAAATATGTGAAAGATTGGAGCACAGACGAGCAGACTGGTCGACGACCAACGGCTACTTCGATCGGTCACTGCGAAATAAGTACTTCTCGGAATGTTACGAATCTCTCCCCAGATGTTCATCTGGGCACGATGAACAGAATAAATGCAATTAACCGACCTTATTCGAGAAATAAATATGTGAAAGATTGGAGCACAGACGAGCAGGCTGGTCGACGACCCACGGCTACTTCGATCGGTCACTGCGAAATAACTACTGCTCTGAATAGGCAAAAATCCTGCCCCAGAAGCTTAGGAAGCTTACTTGACGAGATGAACGAGGTAAGAACAAGTGACACACTTACCCTGTTTAATATTAAAACTGGGCTCACTTGACTTCAACAACAAGCGATGCTTCTCAAACGGCACGAGGACAGAATAGCCAGTGATTCTCTATATGCCAACGCAATCGGCACATAGCCTCGTTCCCAGGGTCAAACTAAAGCTTCTCCTATCTTGAATATGTGCGATTTTCACTGAACTTGCTGCCGCCCGTGTAACTGATTTCGCTTCTCAGTTCACTCGACCGTGGTTGAGCCATTCGACTGCGGTTGACTCGACCGTGGTTGAGAAAGCTAGTGTAACTAGGGTATTGCACACATTTATTAGCCATAGAGACACGAAACAGGTACAAAGAGTGAAATAGTACATACGTCCAAATTCGAATCCAAACCGTCTTGCCCATTAGTATTGAAGTGTCCAGTATTGACCACCATACACACAACAAAAAGAAATATAAATCGGGAAAGTCACGGTTCCTACAGAAACACTGCACATTCTGACACATTAATACCATGACGCCTCTGTGCACAATTTCGTTGAAAGCATGTCTTTTCCAGCGTTCGAACGTCCAGTTGCCAATGTGCACGATAAAACTGCAAAACAAATAACATACATCGTAAGCGACTCACCAGAAACATAATGTAAAGACCTGTAAAGCAACATGACCTCACCTGTGTTTCAATCACGTTGACACGCCTCATTACGAGTCAAGCTGGTATGCAACCTGAAAATGAAATAATTCGCTGTATTGACTCCATCGAGCAAAGGCTGTGAGTATGAAACGGTTTTGTTAAGCCTTACCGTATTCAAGAACATCTCTCAGGGCCGTGGGTGGACCTACCACCGAATGCATTCAGTCCGAAGAATCCTTCCGAAAAGTATCAATTCCTTGATAACTCTGCGCTTCACACATACGATCTTCAACGTCTCAGCCACAGTGAAAACTTTGCAAACGACCGAACACAAACCTGCGTTCGCCACACTCCAGAGCGACGTGAATGGTCGCGTAAGGGTACAAGAGTGCGGCAGAATCAAACATGTCCACAAATAATTTGCTTGCGCTGGTGACGACTGACAACTAACGAGTTCACGTATTTTGTATCATCACGGAAATGTATATTTGAGATTCAATGTTTAAACATTTAAAATTTTTTGGAACTATGAGTCGTCATGCGCGGATGAAAGGGCACGGCGGCGGAGCGTTCGAGCAGAAAAGGTATAGGAAGGAGTAAGATGCATGCGTTACCGCTTCTCCGCGAGGTTCGTACACCTCTTATACGCCTTCCTCTCAAACGAAAGGGTAGATGACCATCTTTTCTCCTTTTGTGGGGTGTAAATCTGACGTGAAAAGAGTAGAAATTGTAAATCTACCTTTTTCACTCCATGAGAACACCTTTTCGAATAACAGTGTAGCTCCCGTGCGGCTGCCCTGAAGTTTCGAGCGTTGTCTGTCACGATGTACACGGGGAATTCATCGACTGGTACATTCCAGCTCTGCATCAAGTTGTCGGGGACGTCCTGGCCTGCGACATCCACATCTCGGAAGCAAACTGACACAACGGTGCACACACAAGAAAATAAAAAGACTACAACATGCAAACAAAGGGAATTACAACTGCAATACATTCATGAGCAGGTTAAAAAGTGTTTAAATAGACTAGACTTGAGAATGTTTCAGGCAGTTCAAAATAGAGACACACCTGAAGTTACAGACATCGGATTGAATGTACGGATGGAATTCGGTAAAGGAGTCAAAGATCGGACCCTATTCACCTATTCGAGATCGAGCAGTGTCGCCACCATGCGACTGCTTCATGAACTGCCCTTAGTGGGGATGCGCAGCTTGAGACGGTGCTTTCGCTGTGGTCACAGTGCTCGAAAATGTGCTGGGAAGGCTCAGTTCCTGGACGTTCGAGCTTTTCAGATCGCTTCAAAATGAGTGAAAATGACTTAGTGGATAACTTTCTTGAATCGAGTTCCCTGCACCAGCGTGCTTGGCAGGGAAGGAAACTACAGAACGTGCGTATATGTTCCAGTATGCGGATTCCACTCGGCCTTTGTTATATTTGTCACTGTGGCTCTCTGTGTCAAACAAAATGTTCAGAAATCTAAGGTCAATATTGTAACAATTTTTTTTTATCATACGTATAACGATGTCACAGTTGCTTATAGAATGGTTTCTGTGCTAGCAGTTCAAAGTTACTTCATAATGCTCAGTTATGATATTCTACGCGCGCTAAACACAACTTGTATTGAATGTATGAATGTATGGAACACGTGGAATATATTAATGCAGGAATATATATACAAGGTGTCCCAGCTAACTGTGAACATATTTATAACACTTTTTCCAAGATGAAATCAATTGCAATATAGCATATGCTGAAGGGCACTCCCTAGGAGGGCATTAGCAAAGTCCAAAGGCAATGTCTTAATTAACTTTTTAATTATAAAAGCTACAAAGTTGTCCCAATGAGAACATCTGTTCCTTTCGGTCACCTGATATCGTAGCCGTTTTCAGAACAAAAATCTGTTCGATAGATCGCCGCAAAAAATTCGTGAAGGAACGCAATATTTTTCTTTATTTTGTTCATTGCGCTTCTTAGACGACGCGTCTTTCCTTCACCCCCAATGTGAGAGGGAGAAAGAGCACGCTATCGCCTCTTGCGTCCTGGAAAAAGATTGAAAGGAAACAGAAAATGCAACCCAAGATAAGGCCAGTTCCGATAGAGTCACCCGACACATTTGTTTTTGTTTTGTTTCCGCAAGTTAAAGCTCATCTTCGACGCATGAGGCGGCACTGTACTCCTTTCCCATCTCACGTTGGGCATGACAGGCTTGACATTTGTTTTTCACAGGCGGTACGCCGAAATAAATCTTTTAAAATAAAACATTAAAAAATCCACGCTTAAAATTCCACCCTTCAAAATTCATTTTCTAAAATAAAGCGCTTAAAAATACACGCCCTCAAAATAAACGTTGTTAAAATAAATCATGTTTAGGCTTAGAAAGGTAATGTTCCGTACGGTAGTTTATGGGCGACACGATGTTCCTTTCGGCGATGTTCTTTCGGTGCTTTTGATGTTTCTTACTCATGTTGGTAGTATTATCAAGTGCATTTCGTCAAATAACAATTTTGGATTTCGAAATATTCATTTTAAAAGTGATGAGGACGATGCGCGTATGAATGCAGGACACACACTCTTGACTCTTGAACCAGTTGAGCTGTCAACGAGGATAACAGGCTTGGGGGGGGGGGGAGAAATGGCTATGGCGGTGTTGTGGACGGATTGCGCGGCGACGGTCATTCGCACTGGATGTTATTATGCCAGAGAGAGAGATTTGAAACCGGCCAGGATACACTGCCAATACAGATCGCTAGCCGTCCAATCAGAAACCCCCCCCCCCCACACACACACAGTTGGGAACACCAGCCACGGGTCACACACAGAGACAACCTACTTCCTGTGTAGCGAAATCCTAGTTCACAGTTCTAGCCCTGACTAGCCAGAAGCGCGATATGAGCAGTATTTTCTGCGGCGGACGTAGCGCCGTCGGCTGTCCACCAGTCAGAGACGGTGGATTTTAAAAGATTTATGTCGAAGCGTTTATTCTCCAAAGTTCATTTTTAGGAGTTTATGTTAGGAGTTTTAGGATTTCGACAGCGTGGATTTTATGATTTTCATGATTTATATTGAAGAGTTTATTTTGAAAGTTTGATCTTTAAGGGATTTATCTTTGAACGTTTTAGATTTACATGATTTATTTTGGCTTCATCCCGTGGCTGTGACCATGGCTCTGACGCTGCGCTCAAGTGGACTGTGTGAAGGAACTGAACTGGATGAATTAAAGAACTAAACGATGCCATGGGCCGTTTCTAAGTACTCGCAGGGCCTGCCGTTGCCTGTCAGAGCTGTTGCTCGTCCACAGAGCATGCGCTTAAGGAAAAGCGCGGGCGACGCGGGGAGGAGAGAGCCAGCGGAGCGGCTTTGAACGCCGTATGGAGCGGCTTTGAGCTACTTTGTGCAAGTGAACTTTAGAACTGTTTACGCTGAGATGCGCTGAACTCCTCGCAGTTGTGAACTGGTAGTGCCGCCGTTATGTTCTGACCTCTGGCTGGCTGCCCTAATGAAAAAAAAAAAAAACAGCTCTCAGGTCTGATGTGTTAAGGGACCTCTTAGGCTGGGGGGACGTCTCAGGCTGGCGGCTTTCAAGGTGTCGGGATGGCACATGCACGGCATCAGGGACAAGACAGCAGTATATTTGAGCAACTCACTTAATTTTTTTTACTGTGTTGCTTTCTTTAGATCATTGCATTTTTTATTCAGAAATTTTCGGATGCAACGTGATCCCGCTACAGCATCTTGCTCAGCGACATGGTCTTCACCCTGAGTGAGTCGATGAATGAAGAAGTCTGAAAAGAACAAAAAAAATTGTAACAATAGAGTGACAACTTGACTGTCGTGACCCATCTTCAGTCTTATACGCATTCCCAATGGTTACGCATATATTATTATACGCATATATATAACAAATTGGAGAAAATTACGCACACCCCGTGTTCCGTCAATACCAAGCCATACATGTATTATTTGTATTGTCAGGGAATGCGTGCTAATTCGTAAGAAATTTCATGCCAACCGCGTAATTCAAGCTTGATGATGGATAATTGACTGTCTCTGCAACGAAAAATTGCAGCACATTACCAACTCTCATCAAGAGAGCCTTCCCACTCACTCCTTCTGAAAACAGGAATTTGCACGCAGCCTATATGGACATTACGTAGTTTATACGGCAAATTGTTAAGTTGTATTTGGGCCCAATGCTATGCCACTACTTAGTCCTGTTCAATTAGTGCATGTGTTGGCAGACAACATCAACGTGACATTCAGAACATGGACATTTTGAGAAAAGTAAGCGGTATAACAGAAAACAATAAAATTGATTTCCATCACAGTACATGACAAAGATTACAACTTACGTCGCAGTGCTTCCACCTTTTCAGGGCTCAAGCTGGGATATGCTTTTTTCTTCCCCTCTTGCTTCGCACGGTTTGACAGCGTGCCTGTCCCACACAACCGCAGCCGCCTCTTTGACAAACCGGCTGTCTACCTTTTGGGCAGATAACCTTTCCCATTTTGTTTTGGGGATTTTTACATCGTTGCCTATGTCGACCTGGTGAACATACATAATTCCTAATGAGGTCTACAACCATGAAAGCATTCTCAAATAACAAATGAGTGAGACTAGGCTGAGGTACATGAAATCAAATTACTACACTTGAAAGGAAGCTGGGACAATTTGAGCCAACATTTCTTTGGAAGCCTGACAAGCAAAAGCTTCTCCTGGTCTCACTTAAAGTATTCGGAGTCCTTACCATTTCAACATTCTCTTGGCTGTTGAGGGTAATGCCTGTTGTGGGCAGGCTGGATCCTGCAGGTTGTGGTTCCTGCACTGGGGAGGCAGCCAACTGCAGCTCGTCACTGGACAAAGCACACTGCACCTCTTCCTGCACATTGCTGTGGCCCACAGAAAAGGATGTCACCTCCTGGACTGGTTGGAGGAGATCTCTTTTGACCTCTTGCCATGCGTTGGTTGGCATTGTCCATGACATGCCTGCTTCATCATTTGCGTACTGTGGGGGTGGAGCCTCCTTCACAGCTTTTCCGGCGCAGCGGTGGCACTCCAAGTGGAGTAAAGAACAATTCACTCATGCACACGGTGAGCAGCAACGACGTCCGGAGAGCAACCACCAACTGATCATTGGTATTCCAGGCGTTGATACCTATCAACAAAAGCTAAAAAATTTGCAACTTGCCTGCTTTTACGACTTTCACAGCAAGTGCTTCTTGCAGCTATGCGTTTAACTGCTGAAGCATACATAGCTGCTCTTTGAGTTCTGCTACCTGGTTGCACACTTTGTCATGAACATGCCGAGGTACAGTATATACAGTATCCTCAGCTGCTTTCAAGCTATCCATCATAGCCATCTGTCGCTCTTGGTCGATGGCCTTGAGGGAGTCTTTGTTCTTCTTTTTTTGCGGGGTAAGGAAACCAAAATGCATTGGCATTTCCTCTTCTTCTGCATTGGAATGCGCGGTTTCTACCCTACTGACATGTGGCTGATCGAGCGGTACGACGCCTCATACGAAGCTCTTTTTGAGAAACCGTACTGGTTGAAGCGAGGATCAAATACCGTAGCTTCTGCTAGCATGCTGTTCCCCTCAATGTTGTCGAATCGGTGCTTAAGCTGAGTCTTCATATAGCCTTTGCCATGTTTCGACATTGCACAGGGAGGTAATCCTTCTCTGCTTCGTCGACATGCTGCATCAGTCCGTTTGCCAAGAGGGATCACCTTGGAGATAGTTACATTCTTTTCACTACTCATCTCTTCGGTCACCTCCTTTAAGGGCTTCAAGATTTCGCACGTTTTTCCAGGAATGTCCATTCCGTTGATACAAGTGGCTGAAGGTCCGCCTCAAGTATTACAATTGCTGAGAGCACACCACCCCTACACTCTAAAAAATTAGGGAGTCGGGGTGACTCTCTTTAGGGGAGTCCACAGACTCTCTTTCAGAAGGGTGTCAAATTATTCCCCTTAAGACGGAGTTATTCTACTCCTTAGGGGAGTCACTTGACCCCAGTGGCACGAGGAGTTCAACTGTACCTTACATGGAGTCACCTTACCCCATGCCACCAGGAGTCACTTTATGCTCTGAAGGGAGTCACTTGAATCCCCATGTATTGAGCCAGATTGCCCCAATCGGTACTGCTGAGTTATTCTACCATCTTTTGCTTGCTGAGGTGCATACAGCTGTTTTCAGCATGTACATGAAAGCAAACGTGATATCCTTTATTAACAAACAAACCAAAGGCTACAAAGGGACAACTACCAGGCAATGATGCTTGTAAGCGTTTTCAATGCAATCACACCGAGCCTTGTGTGATTAACACCACACATGTGCTCTAGCAGGGCAAGGGTGTTGCGTGCACCATGGCAGTACACAATATTAAATATCTAGGATGTCGCAAGGAGCAATGCGACAGCATGCTCCATGCTTGTGGCCTTGATACTAAAACACTCAACCTTCGCTACCATAGACGCAGAGTAATGCACGTCTTCTCCGGTGTACTGAATGCTAGGGTAGACAACTTCAAGGCCCGGTTCCTGCAAGTAAGAAGATGCAAGGTGTGTCACTGGAGGGGAAGCAGAGAAAACAACTTCCGCGTGCATCACATATTTGCATCACTCACATATTGTAGTAACGTCGCAAGCTATTGATATAAAGAGAGGCTCGATTATACATGTGAGGGCTGGTGACACACTTACACTATAAGGAGCCTTTCCATGGAGAACGTAGCCTGAGCGGGGCTAACACAGAAGAGACAAACACAATGCAATGATGGTGTGAAGTAGCAGTTCTTATTCTACTACCATGTTTGTCTTTTCTGTGGTGGTTTTCAAAATAGTGGCTGCCATCATGTAGCATTTCGGATGTGGAACGGTCCAGAAAATGCAAGAAAATATGTCTCTTTATGGCGAAGATAAGTTGTTTTTGGGAATCCGATATTGAATGCGTCCAAATAATTGGTATCCGAGAAATTGGTCTACTGTACACAGAACCATGGGACCTTTCTGGCCCAGGGACAAGGGTTGGTACAATCACACCAGAGCAGAAGTTACAAATTCAAGACCATTGGTGTACTGCTGTGTCTGCATCCACAGTTTTTTAAATGAGTTAACATGAACTAGAGTAGCACTTACCAGCTTTTTAAGCAAAACGTCATTTTTTTTCCCTCAACAAGCCAGGACGAAGACTAAGTGCTGCTGAGACGAGGTAGCCTAGCAAGTTGAGTAACAAAAATGACCAAATCCCTAGTCAGATTTGTTTTTGCGTTTCAATGTATGTTAACCAACACTGATAAAGCCAGGATTATGTCAAATACCTTCACCTGAGCACCTTCCGAAACAAGGTATATGGGACAAAGTCGTAGAACACCACTGCCAGCAAGTGGAAGTATTATTGTGCTTTGGGAAAGTCATACCTCAGTCAGAATACATCCAATATGCCTAGTGTAGAGGTAGGAGTAGCTATAGGCAACATGAAAGCCTACTGGTGGGGAGCCTAATTCGGGGATATCGCTGGGTGGCATAGCATGTTAGAAGCATGAAATGTTGGGCTAGCTTCTAGTACAGTTGGACTAGTATAGTATGTAGGGCTAATTGATTCTTTTATGTGCTCAGGACTTCCACACTGCTGCCCACAAAAAGCGATAGCACACTAAGGTACTTACGTGTCTTCTCATTTTGTGTTAATTGTGCTGCCTCCGCCACAGCCTTCTTGACAGCTACCCGAGTGTTGTGCTTGTGTTCGAGCAGTGTAAGCAGGCAATAAAGCCTCTGCTCCAAAAATTCCTTCAGGGAACTAACAGCATCCTTCCCTGTCAGCCTCTTAAACTCGTTGCATACCTGTCAACAAACGGATTGCTCTTAATTGTGGAAGATATAGCATTCGTCGAGTATACAGGGTCTCCATGTTAATATGCGCCAAGTTTAAAAAGAACGGAGCACTCTACGCAAACAGAAACAACAGAGTTTGGTTTGGAGTCGAATGGCCTGGTCACTACTATTTTTTTATTTGCAGAAAATTAGTTAAGTATGCATAGGTAGCTAGCTCTTTTTAATTGCAATTTTTAGCACCTCAGTTTAAATTAGAAAGATGTAGAGTGTGTTGAAAAACACCTAACACAAGTGTTCCCAGCCGTGTGCACTCCGCAAAGATTTTTCCTCCTGCTGAGAAAGAACGCGCATAATAAACACAATAAGAACCATGTGACCACCTTATTTCTTCATACAAATTCTTCAACTATGGTTTAACCGGTTCGTACACATTACGCTGGAAAGATATATTATTATGACGTGACCATGGTAAGTGCCCTCCGCAGACACAAGGCACTCTTTTGTGTTCCTTACGTTTTCTCTTTTAACCAGGAGAAGTGTCTATGTGGGGCTTACGTGGCTGGAGACACTTGCACTCGGTGTTTTTCAACATGGTCAATAACATTCCAATTTATGCTTGGGTGCTCGAATGTAAAATTAAGAAATTAGCTAATTATATTGTGCATAATTAAAAAGTCTTGGGCAGTGCCAAAAATACTGGCGACCAGAGCACATGGTTCTATTAACTGTACAGATGTGGTCAGTTACACTTGAGGTTACAAGAAGAAACCATTATGGCATGACAATGCACATGTGCAATGCTTAGACTGTTTGCAAGTGGAGTCTACCTCAAATTCTTTTTTGAGAGCTGGATACTTCTCAATCACTTCTGCAACAGATGGTTTCTCATTGTTGATCCAGTCGCGTCGAAATGTGAACGTCCTATCCATTGCGTCTCTTAGTTTGCTGAGGGAACCCATTGTTTCCGTTAATCCCGTTATTACTATGTTGTTTTGTCTTTCAAGCTTGTAACACAAAGAAAAAAAAAAGGCAGCACGCGGAGTTAAAGAGGACCATTGCGGGCTAATTTAAAGATAATCTTACAGAACAGCAGCATAACTTCCCTATGAACGTCTGGGAGATGCAACGACGAGACTGTGGCACAAATGCTTGAATGCCTTCGTTTGAACACGACTGCTCAAGCGAAAAGCATTTTAATGTATTTCATACCTGACACAACTATTATGCATACATCATTCCAACTCACAAAATATCAATCGAGTGAATATCTGAAGCAAAAAAGAGAAAGGCAAATTTATTCAATGATAGAAACAATACTCATTCGAAAACGAGAATCAAATTTAATTACATCGTTTTATGATAACTTTTCAATAGTAATTTCTACACGCAGAAGCCGCAAACAACTCATCGTAAATGCAAATTAATGTGTTTGCTACATCGAAAATCAATGCACACAACTTAAAAATACTTTCCCAACTAGTAGAATATTTTTATTAATATCAATCGAGCGATCATCTGAAGCAAACTCAAAGCAGTAATTAATTTAGGGAAACACTTTCTGACCAAGCAGGGCGATACATCACAGGAACACGTCTTTTTCATTCGGAGCCCACTAACAAAAAATAAAAGAAATAAAAAGAACGAGTGAGAGAGGGAAGCTGAGCTCCCATGCACTTTCGCCAAGGTTACGCCCCGCAGGGAGAAGGGGGATCCCACAATGGTCGTGGTCAAAGTCATAAACTAACTCCAACAACTCAAGCCGGGAATTGAGGTTCTTCTAGGTTTTTCTCGCTCATCACATCTTTTTTGTAAATTGACTTTCATAATGCTCACGTCAGGTGGATATTAATAACACGATAACATAATAAATTTTTAATAAATAAAATTAGCACCGATATCATTTAATTAAGTGTCGAGGCACACTACAAAACAGAACAGACAATTGCTATACATTGAAGAGTTTGTACAGAGACTGTTTTTTCTTCTAAGCTGATTTTCTTTGTGCACCAGTCTGCCCATATTATTGGATAGTGAAATTGTGGACTCTTCCTGAGGGTACTGTTTGCTGCTCACTGCGGGGAATGTTTGGCAGTGAGGTCCACTAGACGAAGGAACGGGTCCTCGCATCGCCGTGGGCCATTCAGCGACTGCCACGTACCACAGCCAGTCGAGATTTTCCTGAAGAAGTGCTCTTGACGTTCCTTTCCTCCTTCTCATTACTTGATGTTTCACAACGAAACAAGTACAGATACACCGACTTCACGTAACAAAACAACAATTTACTTAAACCAGACGTTTTGTCTCCCATGCAGGAGACATCATCAGTGTGAGTACACACGAGAGAATGACATCTAACCCAGTTCTCAAAGTCAAAAGTATGGTCCGTTGTCCAACAATGGTCGACTAGTTCTGTCTTCGACCTTGTCGCATTTGTTACATTTCTTACATTCCGTTTATGTTCTTTAAGCCGGGTATAATATTTGAGACCTGTTTCGCTCATGTATGTGGCGTTGCAATCTTGACATTTTATCTCGTACACAGCTCCTCTTTGGGACATGGGTGGAACGGCGTCTTTAGGTTTGGAAATTAAACTACGAAGTTTCATGACAGGTTTGAAAGTCGTCTTGGTGTTGAGGGGGAGGAGAAGCGGGGGATAGACTCCGACACGCCTTTGACATACAGAATGCACACACTGCCCTGGCTGTGATCACGCTTGTCGTGTGGTCTCTTCTCTTGCATCCGTCGTCTTGTGTTTGCAATAAATGACTTCCGATACCCCCGCTTAGTCAACGAGTCGGAAATCGTCATTTCTTTGGCTATGCATAGTTCCGCAGTCGAGGCGAACTTGTCAGACCTCTGGCTTCTCACGACGCTTCGTTTTTGCTCCACCGGATGATGGGAATCGAAATTCAAGAAATTCCCCTTGTCACAGGGCTTACGGTGAACGCTGGTTTGTAGTGTGCCGTCTTCGCATCTGCGAACGCTGACGTCCAAAAGGAGTTGTTCAACCTCATGCGTGAATTGTATTGTGGGCTCCACACCATTTAAAACGGAGAGGAAGTCGTTGAGGTGGCCTTGATTAAGAACAACGAAAGTGTAATCGACGTAGTGTCTGTAGAACTTGGGTGCGTGTTGTGTTCTTTGCAGGGCGGTCTCTTCCACGTGTTCCGCATTACGATGCTCGCCATGGTCACTGACACAGGACTACCCATGGGGCAGCCAGCAATCTGGTGGTAAACTTGACCACGAAAAGCGAAATGAGTCTGGCTGAGACAGAAGCGCAGAAGTAACACCACATCCTCAACAATTAAGGACGTGCGCGACGAGAGCGAATCGTCACTTCGGAGCCTTCCCACGGCCAAAGTTATAGCCACATCCGTCGGGACGTTGGTAAAAAAAGTAAATTGTTGTTTCGTTACGTGAAGTCGGTGTACCTG
Source organism: Ornithodoros turicata (assembly GCF_037126465.1). Taxonomy (NCBI): domain Eukaryota; kingdom Metazoa; phylum Arthropoda; class Arachnida; order Ixodida; family Argasidae; genus Ornithodoros; species Ornithodoros turicata. Next base: position 74,264,519 of record NC_088203.1, on the reverse strand, counting down.
TACTTTTTTCGTTATGTGTAGTCCCGGCTTCTGGAACATTTGATGTTTCACGCTGGCCCACAAGGTTTCGATCCTTTGTGTGTTTGTGCAGGTGACGGGGCACACGACATTTATGCTGTGATTTACCGTCATATGCCGAAGTTGCATGTGCGCGCCATTGCCCTGGCGCAGGTACTGCACGCACCGGTACCCCCTCCACTCGCCAGAAGCGACAGTCGAATAGGGCGCGACGTTTTTTCGGATGTGTGAACCGAGTGTTCGTGCGTCTCGGCGGTCGACGATTCTCATAGGAAGTTCGCGCGATGTTGAGGACACCATGCCAACGACCAAGGGGGGCGCTGTCATCCTTGTCTGCGTAGTTGCGGGTTTGTGGAAGGTTGTCTCCGCGGAGGGTACGACCTCTGTTGGATTAACGCCTCCCGCAAAGCACTGTTTCGTTCTCGAATCCACTTGAATTTCATCACCAGGACAGCCCATTCCTGGTTGCGTTCCCAGCTCCGGTGTTCGCCAGTTGCTACGCATAGTGCATCCAGTCGACGGCGGCCTCCCAATGAATCACAATTGTGGGTCAGGCATAGTCCATAATTTCAGTCGTTGTCACACCTTTTGCCATCCCGAATACCAGCCAAAGGGTGGGGGTCCTAGAAAGTTAAAACATTCGATTAACAACACTCGACTTTCGAGTTTAACAACACTCCGTCGATTCCATAGCATTTTTACCTTCAATAGAACACACCGGTGAACTACGTTCCTGCTTCCAATATGTCCCACAACGGAACTGGGGCCGACCGTCTCGCACGGCACTTACTACAGTAACTCGGCAGTCGGGGCTTCGGGGGTTAAACCCCAGTCCGCTAAGCTCACTGGACGACGTCCGTCCCGAAGTGCAGCGGCAGCTGTCTGATCGGGAGGCTTCGGCGCCAGACCGTATGTAGAATATTGCGTTAGAGAACGGGCACTGGTTGCATGGACCAACCTTCTTTATTCCCAACTCAAGACAGAGTTAAGTACACACGCGTTACACAGAGAAACACCCACGCACTGGGTAATGTGATCCCGTACGGGGACGCTTCCCTCTCGTGTAACACGAGACGGTCAGATTCCTTGGACGGTTGGACCCTGCGCGGGAGGAGTTTCCACGAATCTGTTTTTGCTCTGTTTTTACGTTTTAGAAACTAGAAGATTCAACACCATATTTTTGACAAAGGGCATCTGGCTTCTCGGGGCTGGTGCCCACATATCAAAGATGCTTGGGTCTACACGGGTTGCCATATCTAAAGTAGGACAGTTATATCGTGATAGGAGTCAAATAACAAATTAGGTGAATCTACCGCCGTTCTTTCGTATTCGAGCCAATTGCAACACATTGGCAGTAAAGAACGAATGTCACACACACACACACAAATAAAAAAAATAAAAAATAAAATAACATCTTCTGTCGGGCCTGCTTTTCAGCCTCTATCCTGCTTTTCAACTCAGACTTTACTTTGTTAATCCTCATGCAGATTTTACATTTGAATGACGATTTCTCTGCTGCCTCCAGATCCGTGAACGAAGTTTCACCTATAAATTGAAACCTCAAATTTGTGAGGAATTCCGTGGATTACACTGCATTCGTCACACTGAATTTCAGGTTTCAATTCCACTCTTCGGTGTCGGCGTCCCTTGCCGCCACTTTAGGTTTCTCTCCGTTAGCGGAAAGTTTTTGCACTTGCCTATTAGTTTGGTTGGGCATCTGTTGCTGCATTATAGGACGGCTCTTGTAGCTGTTGGATGTGCTAGGTCCTTGTGATTCCCTTTAGACTTTAAGAAATTGAGGTATATGTCACCGGTCGTTGTCACTACTCCTTTCGAGTCGGCTGCTGCTCACACAGCTGCTCTATCCGCTCGGCAGTTCGCCACGGCGCGGCGCCAGCTGCACTGTGTTCCGTTTAAATTCGCTCGCATGACGAAGGTAAAATTTCGTTTCTAGACTCAGAAAAACGTTTTCTTTCTGAGGAAAACGAGAGAAAATCGTTTCATAGTCCCTTTGTATTTTGTGTGTTAAATACGAAGGAGGAGACGTGCGTAAAGGTGGAGTGCCTAGAGTTTAATGACAAGGAAAAACAATGCTAGCCACGATGGCGGCAGAATGCCTACACCGCGAGCCCATGAGATGCCGGCCAGAACCCTCAACTTCTTTTACACCATGCTTATGATGAGGACGGTGCCCAGGAGAAGAACAGTCTTTGTTCGAAATAACGGCGACTCTCGTCCTTAAGCACCTCCCTTCATACCAGCTCTCAAAAGTTTAAAGGCGACAGGAAATGGTCAAATATGTTTGTGGCTGTCATCTGTCCTGCTGAGACGCCTGTATGAAAGGGGGAACAAAGTAGATGCGTAGGATATCCTTCCTTCTTCACTCTTTGCTTCTCCAATAAAATGTGCACTGCGCTCCTTGGAATGTCTGGATGACTCCCACAGCTTCCAGTTTGCGCTAAGCGGAGAAACGTTCAGTAGCCTTCTTTAGCCTCTATGACCAACTAGGCTTACCGCGTGCATCTGTTTACACTGGACACCTGCTTGTTACGCGGCATTAGAACAAAGATACACCACTACAAGATACAACACTAGGCCACTATTACCGTGACAACGTCGCTACCGCAAACTTGTTCGCAACATAAGTTTAAGGTGATGTTAACTTACTACTGGCGTCTTACTGCTGTGGTTCACTTCTGCCGTCGCTCCTGGTCCCGCGATTTTCGTCCAGGAAACGAATAAAAATGTGTTCCTGGAGGTGCATTCTTGTAGGTGCTGTTGCAGCCATATCATGCAATTCGTGTTGGACTTAGGCATGGGAAAACGATCGCCAGAAGGACACGCTCACAAAACGCTAACAACAACAATGCCGAAGTGGGAAAAATATCACGACCGTTTTGCCCATCTTCGCCGCAGGGCGGCGTGCTCGTCAGCGTTCACACTGCCAACAGCAACGGTATGTGCCTGTACCGTGCTTAAAGTGCCACTACGGATTAAATCTCGTGTCTTCAGAACCCTACCAAAGTTATCTTACTGAAATTTTCTTAATGAGTGCGAGAAGGTGTAGCAGCGTGTTGGTTGGGACAGAACATGATTAAGAACGCGTCCCTGTCCCTCCGCGTTCTTAATCATGTTCTGAAATTTTCTTGTCTCATTTTACATTCCTGCAAAATATCTTTGCTCTACGTGACGCGAAGGCTAGAGAAAAGTAATTTTTATTTTTGAGAACTGTGACGTCATGTTAGGCTCCGACGGAGCGCCCGGCTGTCATTTGGCAAAGTTGTTGCCCTTGGCGTCTTCCGGAGGGGGGGGGGGGGGGCTCACTTTTTGCACTCCGTAAGCGGATCTCCACGTGACATATCCTCCGACCTTCGAGGATACACAAGCAGGGAGAAGATATCTCTCCCATTTTCGCCTCTTTCGGTCAGCGTCACGTGACTTCTCCACTGCGTGACCCTCCTCGGACGCCGTCGTCGTGGCTAGGAGACGAGTACCCTATCCAGAACGTGACATCATCGCAATTTGTGGGGTCACGTCGCAATTTGTGGGGATTACGTCACCGGCTCCTGGCGTCATCGAAACTCGTGGAGGATCAGCAGATCTTCAAAAATTGACAGAAATGCACAGCGTTCGAAAACAGGATTGAAATTTTGCGTATAGAATCCTTGTGGCACCTTCTCTTCGTGGATTACATAAAATAAACGCTGTTTTCCGAGTCCGGAGTGACACTTCAACTGTTTTACTCTGCAGCTGCACCATACCATGGATTGCACACTGCCTTGTTACTATCGAAAAAAAGAAAAAAAAAGAAAGGGAATACTTGCCAAGAGGACACAGAAACGCATACGTTGCAATATATTGCTTGGGCTGAGCCCAAATGCTTCTCTTGTGTCTCTTGTGACCGCATTAGTCACTGTATCCCTGCTGTCATATACAACTTTTCCCGGCACATGTGATAGGACGTATTACAAATTGATCTACACATGAAATGAAGCATAACTTACTACGTAACTGAGATTTTGTCATGGCTTTGGCACATTATGACTTCAGATGTTGTTCTGCCATTAAACATCAATAAACAACAGTGAAATTAGTTTGAAATATGTCGAAAACTGTCTCGTATTAATCAGTCTTCTACGAACACATCACAAAAATCTTACAAATAAATTCGCAGACCTTCACGGCAAGTGTTGGCGATATGTAGCAGCAATGTTAAAATTATCGTCATTGCCAGCAAAAGTGGCTAACAGCTACCGCTGGAAATCGCAACAGCCTTCCCTGGTCGTGTGTAATTTTTTCACCATGCAAACCACTACGGTGTATAATGTTATCTAGGATTGTCCAGAAAAGTGCTGTTAAAATCATGCAATAGATAACACACATCGACACCATTTTGAATTACAACCGACCCCAGTGAACATGACCAAACAGGGTCATTCCAGCTCAAACGTCCCAATGGCATGGTTCGACCATCGCCGATTTTCGTGAAAAAAAATATATGTCCTTCTCAGTGACGTACATACGTTCTGTGTGAAATTTTTCTTTCGGGATCCGCACGGAATCGCCGCTAGGGGGCTACGAACTTCCGCTCCGAACCCAAAACCGTAACGCGTTTGAGCAGGCGCAGAGGGTGAACGGCTTTACGTATCTGAAAAATTCAAACTGGACGCGCTTCCGAAAAGTTCAAACTAGTTATAATCGGATTTGCAGTCGCCGCGAGTGAAGAAACAGCGAGCTATGCTTCCGCGAAACAGGCGTTAAATCGAACGAATTCAACATTTTTCTAAAAAAAAAAAAAATACCGTGAGCAGAAATTGCTAAGTTATATTTTTGTTTGTGGTGGCTTACCAGTACATTACACCAAAAAAGTTTGACGCCAGAAAATTAAACTGTTATGCTGTAAAAAAAAAAAAGCGGAAGTCGGTAGTTTTAGGAAAAATTGAAAACTTCGCCGAAGAAAAGTGGCATCGGCGGACGCGCTAAAGGAACGAAATTTCCGCACAGACGTAGCATAGTTTCCCAGTTTCTTCAGGGTGTTTTTCGTTATACGACGAATTTTTAAGCCTACCCCGGTGCGCCTCTCTCGACGCGACGCACCGGATGGGCTTCCTTGCGGCGCCCTCCTCCCCGTCGCTGCTCCTAAGTTCGCGAGCTTTAGGCGCCACCCGCATGGAGCGTATTTGCCAGCCGAATTAAAGCGGAGCGTGTGCCGAGCGTGCCCATCCTCGCAACCGAACGACAGAACAATAGGCGAACAGCCGAAACGCTCATATCTGGCGGGATATAAAATATCGGCAGTGAAGTGCGCGAGCGGAATCGGGCCAGCCAATACCAGTGACAGGAAACTGCACGTGACCGCTCTCCCTCCAGCCGCTCCAGCACGGCACGTAAACAAAAAAACATGGCGGCTCTATTCGAGCACAGGGGTGGCATCCAATGTATTGCTCCGTAGACGAAAGCGTGCTGGGCGAACGCAATGCATCCTGGACAGGTCCTGGTCGCACGTCACAGAAAACGTCAAGGCACACGTGACCTTAAAGATGGCGGCACCCGTGATCGGCGGCCAAACCGTTTGTAAACAATGCGGTTGTTGTTTCTGGACGACGTTTTGGATATTTTTCGATCACGGTAATTATTTTTAACCAATAATCTCGCAGTAAAACGCGCAATTTTACACATAAAGCCTCGTATTGTTGACAACTTCCAAAGATGTGATGACGACCGCGCGTTAAGACTTACCGATGCGATGTACTTAACCTAAGGTGAAATGGGCTACCATGTTGCGGAAGAAGCACCACATAGTTTACGCTGGCAAAATACGGTCATCTCTTGGTGTTATGATGGCGAAAATATGTCGGTAAGCGGGAAAACGACATGTAAACAAATTCACATGACCTCAAAATGACGTTTTCTATGACGTGCGACCAGGACAAGATGGCAGTTTTGCCAAAAGCACCCGCTTGAGGGTAGTTACAACAATGGCGGGTTTGTGTCACCCCTGTGTATTCGAGGTTGAAAGAGATTGAACGCCTGATTTTAAGAAGATAAGGGCATTGGAACGTGAAGGTGATCGAGTGCAAAGACAATACGAAGCATATATTCTGGACAGAAGTCGCGGACGAACTTGTAAGTGTATTTACGCGTTTAAGCAAATGTAATTTATACTTCTCGGAGCCCAGAGATCTGCGTCGATTCCGTGGATACTCGACACAGAAAGAAATTTTTCGGGAGCTTTTAAACAGTATGTATGAAAGTTAATAAACCTGTGTTGACAATAAGCTTCGTGTGTGTGTGTGTGTGTGTGTGTGCCGCCTTTGTTCGTGGTTTTATGTGCTTTTAATTACGATGACGGATTCCTACGTCCCTGTTGGATGTCTTGGATGTTTGTATGTGACTGAACAAACTCTATATCTACAAGTAAAATCAATAAATAGTTGGCTAGCTGTCGTGCTTTACGTCGTGGCAGTCAGCAGTCAACTATTTATTTGATATAATTTGACTGTCATAGTAATAGTTGGCTGGCATGCTTTATCGCCGAGTGCTTCCAACATATTATCGCCAGAGCCATGTATCCTTTATTATTTGGCCTGATGATCTAACCGTGATTGCTTAACTAATACTGTAAACTCTGATATTATGCTTTGAGACATTCCAAGCAAAAAACGCATCGACGATATGTGTTCGGAAACATCTGTGGGGCCAGCGAGTCAGCGTTCTTCTCGCACTTCGAAGAGCTGTGCATATGGTACAATACAAGTATGCTTATGCTCACCATATGGTGAGCTCACTGCTTACCATCCATACAGCACAGTGCACACAAGCAAGGAGCATGGCTTCGCGTTTGGAAGTTGAACGCCTTATTGGCGAAGTCGAAAAGAGGCCAATATTGTGGAATGTCAAGCTGAAAGCGTATAAAGATGTGATAAAGAAGCATCTACTCTGGACGGAGGTCGCAGACACTCTAGGAATCCAAGGTGAGTGACTGACTGTTCACATCCATCGAAAGTATATACACCGAGCATATTTTGATAATGGTGTGGGTATGTCACACTTGTGGAAGACACTCAGCAATTTTTTTTTTTTGTTGAAGTTACTGAGTACCAGGCAAAAAGTAGGAGAGTGGAGCACTAATTACTGAACCTTGAAGTGTATATGAGTAGAATACAGATTACTGACAAAGGAATCTCTTTGCTTTCAATTACTACCAAGTTGCAATTTGCCAAATTGATTATCAAACAAAGAAAGTGAAGATAAAAGTGGATATTCGGATACTCTTGTTCTTCCGCAATATCTTCGTGGTGCACACTTTCGAGCAGGATACATTTTGCCCGGTGATATTGCTTGTGTGGACACCCAGTGAAAGGAAGTATCTTACGACCAGACCACGGATTGATATGCACTGAAATTCCTCATAATACATATGCAACTATGCTAAAAATACTGTGAAATCATATTGGGAAGTATGCAGCAGCAACTTGAAAAGCTGTTTATTTTTGCACAACTGCGACATCTCCTCAGGCTACTAGTTCTTCAACGCGAATAAGGAATGGTTAGAAAATGAAAATATAACACACTGTTAGCTTGTACTTGTGGTTCTGGATTCGACACACCGCATTGCCAAAACATTCGGCCCCAAAACATGCAGATATCAAGACAGGCATAACCAGGAAAAAAAAAAAAAACATGCAAATCCGTGGTCCAGAACCACAAGCCCCATTTTGTGGTCATTATTGCATTTATGTTGTGACAGCTTTGTGTAACGTTGCTGACATAAGCCCCCTTGTAGGGTTACACAGGACAGAATAGGAGGGGGCAAGGGTTTTCCCAGCACGGCCCTAATGGCTAAAACGATCATGCAACACCCCACAAAACTACCTGCACGAAGGGCCAAAACAGCTATCACACACCCAGAAATGAAAATCTTAGGAAGATCCATGGACGGGGATGTCGAAAAATATCTCTCAGGAGTAACTTAAGAAGCGAGTACAAGTTACTTCTAAGTTTTGAAGTTAGATACCAAATGCCAAATAAAAATTATAAAATAAAAATGCTAAATTCAGATGCTAATGCTTCAATACTAAGAAAATTTTAAGATATCTTAAGATAAGACTAGCTTGAGCATGTTAAGTTATGTACATATCTGTGGTATATAATATGGATAACACTTGATAAAAGAGATAGGGCGCAGACTAACTGGTGCATGATGATGAAGGAACGAATAACGGGAGTTTTCTGACTGTATTGCAAACTTACCTCGAGTCTACGGTTGTAACCTGGGATAACATGCCATTTATACAATCTAATGGTGTATGCATTGGATCATCTGTTGCGCCGATCTTGGCTGAGATTTATCTCAATGCTCTTGACAATGCGATTCGATCTTTCTGTAACTCTCAGTGGGTAGATAACACCATATACATTCGCCGATATGTTGACGACATTATTGTTTTGTATAATCGTCCGTCCTTATCACCTGTCACGGTTGCCGATGCTATTATGTCTCTCGCGCCGGAGTTAAAATTTTCTGTTGAGTATCCTTCTTGCAATAAGTTGAAATACCTTGACCTTACATTTGTGTCTCATTATGGTCTATGCTGGCAATATAGTAACGATGCTAACAAACCCATCCTCCCATGTTCTAGTTCACATTCCAAGTTAGTTAAGTTTGGGATCATTTCAAGTCTTCTAAATGCTGCTTCAAAAAGTTGTCTTCATTGTTTTTCGTCAAGTATCTCACGGCAGGTTAACAGACTTGTTCAAGCAGGTTATGACATGCAGTGATTGCTTCCAGGGCTCTTATTCTCCTACGCAAGCTTCATCTTAGACCAGACATCATCAATGAAAATGCCAATTCATCTTCCGACAAATTAGTTGTCATACCGAATTATCATTCTATCTTCCATAACATTTTATCTGTTGCGAGGGATTTTGGGTTGAAAGTGGTTTTTTCTAATGCCTTCAGGTTGAGTAGATTGACTCCATTCAGTGCCGTGCTAAAAGGTTGCACTGTAAAGCATAAGTCTGCGATTGTACCATGCACATGTGCTGTTGTTTATTCTATTCCCTTAAGTTGTGGTTTTTGTTATGTGGGGCAGACTTGACGTTGTTTAAATGACCGCCTTCGAGAACACCAGCTCAACTTAAAAAATAGCCATATCTCCAGCGAGCTAGTTGAGCATCTTCGGCAATGCAGCAACTGTGAGCCCATTTTCAGCGAAACCGTGGTTCTGTCTAGGGAAAGGGATAAGTGGAAAAGACTTTTGAAAGAGACGGTGGCGATAACGCAACGTGGGAACAGTGTAAATAGGCCGTCCTTTATCCCTCTCCCTCCCCTCCGGGAGTTGTTAGGTATTTAGGAGGTTTGTGTGTTATTAAATCATTACTCTGTCTGAGAACTCTTGTGCTTGTCTTCGTGTCCCGTGTCTCTCGGTTATTCGTTCCTTCATCATGTATAACACTTGTTTCGTGCAGTTGACGCAGCTCAGAAGAAATGGAAGTCAATACGAGACAATTTCTGGAAAAAGTTCCAAGAAATAAGAAAAAAGAAGAGCGGTGCCTCTTTTGAGGAGTGCTAGGTTTACCCGGAAGTCGACACCTGGCCCTACTTTGGGCAGCTGTTCTTTTTAAAAGATGTGTGCACTACGAGGAGGTATTTCCTTTGTACACCATTAAGCATTTAACCATGAAGTACTAGCTCTGAGTGTCAGTAACTCATTTAGGAATGCTGTGTTGTTAACTCCTACAATTGCCCTTTTAATGCCATACCTATATGTCTTTCTTGCTTTGTTCTTACAGTTTGGCGCATTATAGCCCTAGCAGCTTTTGCGCCAAAAAAACCCAAATCATCATCATCATCATTTGTTCTTACACTAGTGGTTAAACCACAGCAGTTTATGCAAGTGTTTAAAGTGAACACTTTTGAAATGCTCAAATACTGGCATGTTTGTGCTGTAAATATATTACTCCGGTCCACCGGATATTACTGAACCGGAATGTGAATACACAGAAGAAAGTACTTCTGTTTGTGACATGTCTGACAACGTTTTTGTTAAATCCTACTTTAGGACTTCTGGAAACCTCCAACTGCCTCCTGTAGCACCCATGGACAGAGCGGGGACGGCTGACACAGTGTCGTCTCTCATTAATTCATTTTACAATGTAGCAGATGACGACACTGTGCAGTCAACCCCTCTGGCTGTGAGTGATATTCCCCCGACCCAAGGAGCATCCCAGCACTCCTCAGCTTACCCATCCTTTGAAACCTGTATGTCCCCTGTATCTGCCTCACCTGCATCCCACAGCCAGTCCTATACCCCAAACCTTCCTGCTGCACTACCCAACACTCCATCATCACCTATTCCTACATCCAGCACTGAAACCCCTTGCTCTACAACACCACGCACAGCAAGCCCTAGACAACCACCTCGTGCGGCAGAATTAAGTAAAAAGCAGAAGACGAGAAATAACAACAGCGAGGAGGATGCATACCTGCGTGCCATTGACGAACGCCTTCAAAACAAGCCCGATGAGCATGAAAGGTTTGCTGCCGTATTAGCTGCATGCGGAGGTGCGCTCCGGAGCATATCAATGACATGAGGATTGAATTCATACAAATACTTAAAAAATATGACAAAATGTAAATCTAGATTTAATGGAAGATTTAGGTGTGGAATCATTTGCTGCATCGGACATTAATATTTATTCCTTCTGTAGTTTGTGCGTATTTCTGTTTGATTTAAACACCCTTGTGCTTCAGTGTAAATTCAAGATTTCACATTGAAATAAATTCAAACTCTGGTTTATATATGTGTGTGTGTGTGTATTGACAACTTTTAACACCAGGATACCAAGCAGAGTAACCACAGCTTCTACATTGCCCACACTAATTTTCTGAGCACAATGACAGATATCTATACCGTGCCTTACCATCATTTTCATTGTGTACTACAGGAAGAGCTGTGTTCACAATAACCAAAAAAGTAATGAAGTTACAGGAAAAGTTACCAAAGCTAAAATGTAATCAGAGTTCCTTGTGAAATGTGATTTAGTAAGTCTTGGACACATCTAGCATCATAGCACTCATAGAAGTAGTATGTTCTGTGTGCATACAGAAAATCAGCCTTGCTGTGATTCTGCAAAGGCCAGTTTCACCGAGATATTACTGCAAATGATAGACACATACAGATACGACATTTGAGTATGTTTGGCACAATGTAAGATTTTTTTCCAGGGAAAAGCTCACTGTGAAAATCCCTGCTAACCTTCTTCCTACTCCACAGCATTCTGGTACTAATCTGTGTGTGTAACATGTTGTGCTCCGTGCTACATTTCCCAATACGGCTACTGAAATTTTATAGAATTTGAAATAGAATATATGTAATAAAATGAGGGATTTATTGCACAATCCACATGTCCATCTTTATGTGGCTTTATTACCCTGCAACAATGCAATCAATATGACCGCTCGCTTACAATACAATACAATACAATGGTTATTTTATTATACAATTACAAAAAATGAAACCAAGTGCGAGACTGGTAGGTTAACCTGTGTTGCAGTCCATCTCGGTGGTGTGATGCATACAGTGTTGTAGAGAAAACAATATCTTGCTGGATAGGCTCCAACATAAAAAGCAGTTACGTTAACTCCAGGTAGTGCAAAAACACAATCAGCACATTCAACAATGTTTGTTTTCAGTACTTATAAATTGGGCAGCACTGGACACAGCTATTGCTTTGGACAGTATGGAATTCCATACCTTGGCACCAAAGCATCTTATACTATATATAAACCATAATTTGTTCGAATGTGTTCTAACATTATAAGTAATTTAAATACAAATGACTTTCTTTGTGCTGCTCAGCATTGTTTTCAAACAGGCTTTTCATTCAATTACCTTCTTATATGGATTTTCTTTATGACCTTACATCAACTATTGACAGAAAAGGACAAGTCAATTGTGTTTATCTAGATTATGGGAAAGCTTTCGATTCAGTTTCCCATTTTCTTACTAACACATAGGAGCTTGTAAATATCAACTTAGATTTTCGCACATTATCATGGCTACGTAGTACTCAATAATCATAAATCTGGCTATGTTAATATTAGTTCTTCAGAACAGTTCTTGTGGCATTATGTTTCCTGATTCCTGTTACTGACTGATATCTAGCATGACATATTGTCTTGTCCTGAACGTTTTGCCAATGATTTAATTATATACTCTGATTACCAATTAATTAGACATGCATAAGGTGCAAGTTGGTTTAGAAAAAATCAATACTTGGTGCCACAGGTTAAATTTAAAACTCAACATGAATAATAATCCCCTCAAGATCCTGGCTTTCAGGCGCGACCTTATTAGTCCATTATAGCTTCGAGTGTAGTTCAACTCTACTAAATTGGTGGCGCTGTGGAACACTATAATGTCATTTGTTTACAAACAGGGAGAGGTCTATTATCAAATAAGTTTTACTAGACCATGTGTGGGGGATCGATAAGTTGTCCATTTTTATTGTTAAATCTATGAGACACTTCCCTTTCAGGGATAAACTGGTACAATCAGCATAAGCTACTATCTTAATATGGTTCGATAAGGAAAACATGTCCTTTACAGAAATCATCAGACGCTCCGGAATGTCAACTAAGTCGAATGTAAGACTAACCATATGTTAAGTTTAATAAGGAAAAACTTTAAAAAAGTAACACGAGATGCCAAGGAAACTGTTTATATCTCATTTGTTAGATCACTATGATATGCCTGTGTTTGATGGGATTCTTCCTGATGAGTGTTTTCTCGCTACGCATATTTGTAATGGCATAATCTTCATCATGTTAATCTTGGGGCCCTTGTGCACCTACCCTCGGCCACTGCCACTCTAGTTGGCCTGCACTGCTGACAAAATAGTTAGCATACAAGTCCCTGCACCTTGCTGCATCCCTACTATGATTGCGTGCAGAAGTGCGCTCCAGGCGGTGTTCTTCAACGAAATGCCCTGCTTCGACATGCCAGCTCCCTTCGGTGATGTTGCCGAAGCGATCGACCTGATCGACTACTCCTGAAGGCATCCCACAACAATCAGCCAGGAAGTTGTGCAGAACACAAGCGGCCTTCACAACGTTGTCCACATTAGATGGCTTGAGGTTAATTGTCGTCAGCAGTATCCTCCAACGTGAGGCGAGAATACCAAATGCATTCTCAGCACAGTGCCTGCATAGTTGGAAAAACATATAGCACAACTACTGTACATAGGAGTCTTGATTGGATATGAAACGTCAATTTTAAGTTTAAAAAAGGTTTACCTGGCACGGCTTAGCCTCAAGTTAAAAACTCTCTCCTTAACAGAGAGACCACGTCCAGAATACGGGCGAAGGAAGTTTGGCTTCAGCTGGAAGGCTTCGTCCCCCACAAAAACATGGGGGACGATCACATTTGACTGTGGCAGTTTCATCATTCCAGGCATGCCTAGGGTGCCAGCATCTAGGTGATGTCCAAGTGCAGAAGCCTTGAACACACCAGAGTCACTCTGACGGCCCTCAGCACCCACATCAATGAGTGTGAATCTGTATAGACTGTCCACAACGGCCATTAGGACGACGGAGAAGTGACCCTAAGTGGAAGGAACACGAGGTGTAAAACACAAGTCTTTGCAAGGAACGATCTTTTTAAATACCAGCAGTAAGTTACCTTATAGTTGAAGTACGTGCTCCCAGACTTACTAGGGGCGGCAATTCGTATGTGCTTCCCATCAACTACTCCAGTGCAGTTCGGGAAGTTCCACCGCTCTGACAATCCGCCTGCAATGCTTCTCCACTGTGGGTCTTTGGGGGGGGGGGGGGGGGCTGTGGGAAAATATGTATACACTAGGTTGTTCATGATAATCCACAGCCTTCTAAACATGATGACTAGAAAAGTGTTATTTATACTGCTACAGAATGTTTCGATGGAAAGTGAGCTACCCACAGAGGAAAGCTGATTCATGTGAATTGTCTGCATTATGTGAAGATGTGCACTTGTGAAGGGTCAATGCAGAGTAGCCTTGATAACTGCAGTCGTCACATTGAGAGTCCCCCCTCCATTGAAATCCCTCTCCATTAAAATTTGTTGCTATGCAATTATTTGGGGATAAAACATGACCCTGCTGTAGATAATTCTGCTGGCTTTCACAAACTGTTCATATATGTCTAATCCAGAAATAATTCTGAGAGCCTGTGGTCAAGTTTTGACGCGCTTATGTTCTCCCTTTAATTTTAGAAAGCACACCTTGTCACCTTCAATTAAACAACGCATACCACCATGTATAGATCCTTCAGCCTATTCCACAGTGCTACGCATGTTAAGTGCACAGCCTCCCGAGACGTCTCGATCCCTACTCTGTAGGCCATGGCTATGTCCTCGAAGGCCATGCCTGATGAGAGGTACCTATACCATTTTAAGCGTTCTGCTATAGGGAACAGGCAAAGAGATCATCATTCTCTAAAAATGTCTTCAATGGTATTCATGCACCCTATTATTTTTTAAATGAATATGCATCTTTTGAGTGGACATCAAACGTTGTACGGAGAGATTTATACACCCCCTACATGCCCCCCCCCCAAGAAAACAAAAAGTTTTGCAACATTACAGTGTTTCCTGTGCATCCCCTATACACTGGAGCCTTCGTAATTTCAGCTAACACATGTTGTTAGTAATACAATGCTGTTACAACGTAACTGTTAATGACCCACCCCCGTACTTGCTATTCTAAATTACAGAATTACGCAGGGCACGTAGTAAGCCCACGAATTAGCAAGACAATGCAATTGTATGGAGGGCAAACCAATGTTGCAGGTGCTTACCGCAACGTAAGTGCGAGTCTCTCTTGTGATGTGAGTGTGGCTCTCTCACTACGTGCTGCTTCTTCAAATCTTCTTCTATGAGACTGTGCAGCCGATCGAAAGTCTTTGGCATCATGCGGAAGTACATCACAAAGTAATTGGAATCACCATGGTCCGTCATCTTCTTCATCTTAGGAAAAAGCAAGCGAAAACAACAATACTTATTGTGACCGCTAAAGTTATGTCGAGTTGTTTTTGCAGTTTTGCGCTGCTTACCGCAGTCCAGTACTCGCTTTCAGTTCTCCGATCCTGCCAGAGCGGCAGAACCCACCACCGCTTCTCTTTGCGTTTCGACTCTTTTTCCTCTTCAGAAGAAGCATATCCTTCATGAGGAGTAACTCTCTCCCTATTCATCGCACGCAATCAAAACGAACTAGGTAATCTGCAACAGGAATATGAGTATCACTCCGTAAAGTGTTCTCCATTCTCCTACATTTTCACGATATATCAATTAAACAATATGTAAATCCATACCTTGTGTAAAATTGAGCTTGGTAGCCGAAGTGTTGTTAGCGTGCGATATCCGATGCTGCAGAAGCAAAGCACACGACCGGGACGCGAAGCGCAACCAACATATAACCAGATGGAACCAGACGAAACCAGAAGCGCCTCGGGGACGCCGGGGCACAAAAGAGGACGCACATCTTGACTGCTTGTTTACGAAAGTGGAAACAGATGACATAGCGTGCTTTCACCAGTATATAGCTACAATGCAACTATGTACGTATGAAGCGAAAAATGTTTGGAATTACAAGTCGTTTCTGAAACAATTTCTACTTCAAACCACTTTGAACCACATGAGAATAACCCTACCACTGGCTGTGCTCTCTGAAGTTTTCGCTAGATTTTCCGAAGACTTTCTAGACGAATCGCGGCACAGTCAGTGCCGGTCCTTGTCGTTTTTATCCTTCGTCCTCGTCCTACCCAGCACTGGGTTTTTTAAAAATAATTTTTAATTTAAACATGTGCCAACCAGTCCAAACACTTGCTCTGTTTCGCGGCGCAGTTCCCCCTGAAGTCGACACAGGACGCATATAGTAACACATATTGTGGCCTCGACGTTGCAGCAATGTTGCGAATGTTGTCCAATGTGGGGCAACGTTTATCAACATTTCGCAACGTTCCTGCAACATTATCAAAAGTGGACCAACGTTACTTGACATTCAGCAATGTTCAAGCAACATGGAAGGTCAACATTTGAGCAACGTTGCGGCCGAACGTTCCTGCAGCATTGTCAGAAGTGGACCATACGTTACTTGACATTCACCAACGTTCATGCAACATTGCAGAGCAACGTTGGAGGAATATTGCGGCTCTACATTTCCTGAACGTTGTTTTATTGACTTTCCAGCAACATAACACTGCGTAACACTCTTACCCACAGAGGAAACCTACCGGTTTTACAACTCCAAACAGTAGGTAATTACATTAGAGACGAAAGCTTGAATTAAAAACACAGTACATGACAGGGAGGGATGTCAAAAATGTTGTTGAGTGCACTTGACTCTTGCAGATGCAAGGGCTAACTACAAGAACGCATCCTGGTCACCGTTGCAAACGTTGTACGCACTGCTACACTTAATGATCATGCCCCCAACACTTCGCATTTTAGTGTATGCCTCATCCTGTTCGCAAATAGAGCCTTGATGACAGTATCTCTATATCCAAACGGGATACCTACAGGGATACCCATGTGGTCTCCCCTAGCCCCACTCCAGTATAAGTGAAGCGGAGATTTGCAGAGCTCAAGTCGGCTCACAGTGGCGTGCAAGAGCTTGCAGTCAGTATGCATCTCTGATCCGACGCAAAAAAAAAAAAAAAAAAAGAAAAGTAAGAAGAAGTAGAAATAATAGCGCACAAATACCTCCGCCAACCTCTTGCCAATATTACCTAAATGTTGTCATAACGTTGCCCTTCTGTGGAATGTTGCAGTTGTCATGTTGCCACAATGTTGTATAACATTTTCTAGCAACGTTGCTAGAACGTGGCCTGAAGAGGACATTAGCGACGTCTATGCAACGTTTGAACAAGACATTGGGGCAACGTTTCGGCAACATAGTGTGCTACCAGGGATACTAACCCCCTTGTCTCCCACTCCTTGAATTGTCCTCTCTCCATCTGTCCATATCTGTACGCTGCTCAAAGTCGTAGTTGCTTCGCGGCGCTAACACGGATTCAAAAAGAGAAGGAAGAGAGAGAACCAACTGTTTCAAAAACTATTGGAGATTGCAGACATTTATCACCCTGCTATTTTCATGTACCTAGTATATCAAGCAAAAACAACAAAGGTTTTAAAATTTTGTTTCTCTCTGACTGCTTCCAACGTTCGTTAGACGCACGGACACATAGTCGTGTGTTCAGTTCCCATCCAGTATTATCGTATTGGTCGTATTCTTTGAGACAACGGCTTCTGTCGTCTGCTACAGCATTTCACGCTGTTGTAGGCAAAGAGCGCATTATCACCGCTGTCACGTATCATTTATTAATTCAATGTATGTCTTATAACTAGTTTATTGTTTTTGTGATTACTGAACTGATACCTTGTAGGCTCGGCTTACACAATGAGATACTGCATAAGATAGATAAAAATGCATCTTGCTGGTGTTTGCGAGGACATCCATGTGTTGCCCTCAACACGTGTCATCTGGCGACCATGGCAACCGCGTCCATAGCAGGATGCCGACGCGTCACTATGCCAACCACGCCGCCCGGCCAGCCGAGAATCCGTCTCATGCGGTTGGAAGAGCTTAGGTACCGCGCTGCTCACGTTCAGCGTGGCTCGGCGGACGCAACGCTGGACCATTTCGGTTGCAAAATACGCTCCATGCGGGTGGCGCCTTACGGACAATTCGTTCTGGTGCGCCGAAGAAGTCCTTAACTTTTTTCTGTGACCAAGAGGGAAGGGCTAGGGTGAGTATCGATGTTTTCTTAGCTGCGGAAGATTCACTTCTGTACTTTCCCTTGAGTTCTTGCAGTAGTTGCTCGTACTGATCAGCTAGTTCAGTTCTCTCAGGTGAGGGTTCCTCGATGGGCAGACCAAGACCCCGTACCATCATGGACTGTGCATGGCTCTGTAGTCGAGACACTTTCTTTTTTGCATACGTTTCACGTTGTGCCATTGACTTCTTTTTAACTGGTGTCTCGCCTAGTACTTCAAGTGAAGCGTTTAAAACGGAAAGACTCTCACCATCATCAGGCCTGGCTGAAGTCGAAGAACATTCGATTTGGACATTCACAGTCGACCCCTCATCTTTCAAGTACAGGCACTTCTTGTAGCACGTTGGACACAAGCGATCACCAGGCACCATGCCCCGCGATGTCAGTCTTCGGGCCAAGGTGACAGAGATGTGCTTGGTTCCCTTTACGTTCTTCCGGTGGGAAGAAAAGGTCTAAGCACAATTTCTGGACGCCACAGAATGAGGGTACTTGCGAAAATACAGGGCGTAATGGTACTTGCATATGCTGGTGATAGTTTTCGAGTCACGTCGATGGGAATCGAAATTCAAGAAATTCCCCTTGTCACAGGGCTTACGGTGAACGCTGGTTTGTAGTGTGCCGTCTTCGCATCTGCAAACGCTGACGTCCAAAAAGGAGAGCGTGCCGCGTTGTTCAACCTCATGCGTGAATTGTATTGTGGGCTCCACACCATTTAAAACGGAGAGGAAGTCGTTGAGGTGGCCTTGGTTAAGAACAACGAAAGTGTCATCGACGTAGTGTCTGTAGAACTTGGGTGCGTGTTGTGTTCTTTGTAGGGCGGTCTCTTCCACGTGTTCCGCATTACGATGTTCGCCATGGTCACTGACACAGGACTACCCATGGGGCAGCCAGCAATCTGGTGGTAAACTTGACCACGAAAAGCGAAATGAGTCTGGCTGAGACAGAAGCGCAGAAGTAACACCACATCCTCAACAGTTAGGGACGTGCGCGACGAGAGCGAATAGCTTCGGAGCTTCGGAGCCTTGCCTCGGCCCAAGTTATAGCCACATCCGTCGGGACGTTGGTGAAAAAAGTAAATTGTTGTTTTGTTACATGAAGTCGGTGTACCTATACTTTTTTCGTTATGTGTAGTCCCGGCTTCTGGAACATTTGATGTTTCACGCTGGCCCACAAGGTTTCGATCCTTTGTGTGTTTGTGCAGGTGACGGGGCACACGACATTTATGCTGTGATTTACCGTCATATGCCGAAGTTGCATGTGCGCGCCATTGCCCTCCCGCAGGTACTGCACGCACCGGTACCCCCTCCACTCGCCAGAAGCGACAGTTGAATAGGGCGCGACGTTCTTTCGGATGTGTGAACCGAGTGTTCGTGCGTCTCGGCGGTCGACGATTCTCATAGGAAGTTCGCGCGACGTTGAGGACACCATGCCAACGACCAAGGGGGGCGCTGTCATCCTTGTCTGCATAGTTGCGGGTTTGTGGAAGGTTGTCTCCGCGGAGGGTACGACCTCTGTTGGATTAACGCCTCCCGCAAAGCACTGTTTCGTTCTCGAATCCACTTGAATTTCATCACCAGGACAGCCCATTCCTGGTTGCGTTGCCAGCTCCGGTGTTCGCCAGTTGCTACGCAGAGTGCATCCAATCGACGGCGGCCTCCCAATGAATCACATTTGTGGGTCAGGCATAGTCCATAATTTCAGTCGTTGTCACACCTTTTGCCATCCCGAATACCAGCCAAAGGGTGGTGGTGTTAGAAAGTTTAACATTCGATTAACAACACTCGAGTTTCGAGTTTAACAACACTCCGTCGATTCCATAGCATTTTAACCTTTAATAGAACACACCGGTGAACTACGTTCCTGCTTCCGACATGTCCCACAACGGAACTGGGGCCGACCGTCTCGCACGGCACTTACTACAGTAACTCGGCAGTCGGGGCTTCGGGGGTTAAACCCCAGTCCGCTAAGCTCACTGGACGACGTCCGTCCCGAAGAACAGCGGCAGCTGTCTGATCGGGAGGCTTCGGCGCCAGACCATATGTAGAATATTGCGTTAAAGAACGGGCACTGGTTGCATGGACCAACCTTCTTTTTTCCCAACTCAACACATAGTTAAGTACACACGCGTTACACAGAGAAACACCTACCCATTGGGTAATATGATCCCGTACGGGGACGCTTCCCTCTCGTGTAACACGAGACAGTCACATTCCTTGGACGGTTGGACACTGCGGGGGAGGCGTTTCCACGAATCTGTTTTTGCTCTGTTTTTACGTTTTAGAAACTAGAAGATTCAACACCATATTTTTGACAAAAGGCATCTAGCTTCTCGGGGCTGGTGCACACATATCAAAGATGCTTGGGTCTACACGGGTTGCCATATCTAAGGTAGGACAGTTATATCATGATAGGAGTGAAATAACAAATTAGGTGAATCAAACTCTTAAGTCCAGTTTCATACTATCGCCGTTTTTTCGTATTTGAGCCAATTGCAACACATTGGCTGTAAAGAACGAATGTCACACACACACAAAAACAAAAGAAAAAAGAAAAGAAAGTAACATCTTCTGTCGGGCCTGCTTTTCAGCCTCTATCCCGCTTTTCAACTCAGACTTTACTTTGTCAATGCTCATGCAGATTTTACATTTGAATGACGATTTCTCTGCTGCCTCCAGATCCGTGAACGAAGTTTCACCTATAAATTGAAACTTCAAATTTGTGAGCAATTCAGTGGATTACACTGCATTCGTCACACTGAATTTCAGGTTTCAATTCCACTTCTTCGGTGTTGGCGTCCATCGCCGCCACTTTCGGTTTCTCTCCGTTAACGGAAAGTTTTTACCCTTGCCTCTTAGTTTGGTTGGGCATGTTTTGCTGCATTATAGGGCGGCTCTTGTAGCCTTGTTGGATGTACTAGGACCTTGTGTTTCCCTTTAGACTTTAAGAAATTCAGGTATTTGTCACCGGTCGTTGTCACTACTCCTTTCGAGTCGGCTGCTGCTCACATAGCTGCTCTATCCGCTCGGCAGTTCGCCACGGCGCGGCGCCAGCTGCACTGTTTTCCGTTTAAATTCGCTCGCATGACGAAGGTAAAATTTCGTTTCTAGACTCAGAAAAATGTTTTCTTTCTGAGGAAAACGAGAGAAAATCGTTTCATAGTCCCTTTAAATACAGTGTGTTAAATAAGGAGGAGGAGACGTGCGCAAGGGTGGAGTGCCTAGAGTTTAATGACAAGGAAAAACAGTGGTAGCCACGATGGCGGCAGAATGCCTACACCGCGAGCCCATGAGAAGCGGGCCAGAACCCTCAACTTCTTTTACACCATGCTTATGATGAGGACGGTGCCCAGGAGAAGAACAGTCTTTGTTCGAAATAACGGCGACTCCCGTCCTTAAGCACCTCCCTTCATACCAGTTCTCAAAAGTTTAAAGGCGACAGGAAATGGTCAAATATGATTGTGGCTGTCATCTGTCCTGCTGAGACGCCTATATGAAACGGGGAACAAAGTAGATGCGTAGGATATGCTTCCTTCTTCATTCTTTGCTTCTCCAATAAAATGTGCACTGCGCCCCTTGGAATGTCTGGATGACTCCCACAGCTTCCAGTTTGCGCTAAGCAGAGAAAAGTTCAGTAGCCTTCTTTAGCCTCTATGACCAACTAGGATTACCGCGTGCATCTGTTTACACTGGACACCTGCTTGTTACGCGGCATTAGAACAAAGATACACCACTACAAGATACAACACTAGGCCACCATTACCGTGACAACGTCGCTACCGCAAACTTGTTCGCAACATAAGTTTAAGGTGAGGTTAACTTACTGCTGGCGTCTTACTGCTGTGATTCACTTCTGCCGTCGCTCCTGGTCCCACGATTTTCTTCCAGGAAACGAATAAAAATGTGTTCCTGAAGGTGCATTCTTGTAGGTGCTGTTGCAGCCATATTATGCAATTCGTATTGAGAATGTGGAAATTCGTTGCTAGACTAAAACAACATTATGTTGTAACAACAAGAAATATTTTATTCTGTCCGGAAGATTGTGACAATCCTTTTTTATTTCAAAAAGCTCTTGTTGCAGCGAAGGAGCAACTGGCTTTTGAAGTGGCCATCTCCCTCCCGATCCTCTGGACCGGAGGTTGGGATCCGGAAACAATGACTACAGTCCACAGACCGTTGACCTGAATAACTTTTGTTCGTGGTGGGGCGGTGCCCTGCCCGAAACTAAGAATTGCAACAACCACTATGCACTGTGACGCATTCAATCGGCACGTGGAAGGTCACTGACTGCCCTTTAGTCAGGTCATCTGACCTTCAGTGGGGTCCAGTAAACTGACACATGCCGATTGAGTGCGTCACCGTTCAGGCGAGCGTTGGAATTTCTTGAAGTCGCCAACTTCCTTTCTGACAAGTGCCAACACAGAACACTAGATTCTTTTGTAAAAAGTAATGGGTAATGTTATTGAAATTACTGCTCAAATGTAATTAAATTACATTACAAATTACATAGTGTCAAAAGTAATGCATTACATTACACATTACCAGAAAAAGTAATTCATTACTGTAATTTCATTACAGTAATGACATTACTACCCAGGTATGCTCTCTTTGTTTCCTGCGCGACGTAGAGAGCGCTAAACACCAATGAGGACACAGCGGTAGTGACGTCATAAGGCGTCTATTTTTGGAAGTGTGGACGGTGTGGACCATGCGGACAAGGTTAGTTGGACCCGGTCAGTGCTGCAGTCATGGCGTCGAAGATCTTGTCGAGTGATATTAACGAATGTATTATCGAGGAAGTACATGCACGCACCCCTCTTTGGGATCTTTCGTGTAAGGAATACAAGAACAGCCAGATGAAGCAGAGACTGGGGGAGGCTCGCTGAGAGTCTAGCGGTTCTCGGAGTGACTTGGAGCGGTAAGTGCTCGCTACGCCAAGTGTAGACGCCATTTCACTAACTGCATTCAATTTCACTGCAGTTGAGCAAGTGCAGGGTAGGTGGAAGAACCTTCGCGATACCTTTGCTCGCAACTTCAGGAAAAAACGTGCGGTGCGCAGCGGAAGTGCTAATTAAGTGGCAATTTTTTGATAGGCTCATGTTTTTGAAGGCTGTAATAGGCGTAGGAGAGTAAGTAC
The DNA here is from genome assembly GCF_037126465.1 of Ornithodoros turicata. Lineage (NCBI taxonomy): Eukaryota > Metazoa > Arthropoda > Arachnida > Ixodida > Argasidae > Ornithodoros > Ornithodoros turicata. Next base: position 74,241,556 of record NC_088203.1, on the reverse strand, counting down.
GGATGCAACTTCTGCAGCTAACAATAATGTACCTTGCCTCGTTATCTTCTTGTATTACTGTTCCGCCGGCGCTTCCTTCATTTAGCCAAGTAGCAAAAGAAAGTCTTCAATTTCCACATGTGATCGTTCTTTCGCCAGAACCTCTGGAAATGTGAGCCCTCCTCAAGATGATGTGCTACTACCAAGCCCTTCACAGCATGAGACAACTATTGGAAGTGTAGGAGAACTCGAGACAGCGGAAGACATTCTACTGGGAATGTATGAGGACACTGACACAGTGGCACAGACAGACGTGGACGATACTCCTGTACGGCCTCATGCACCTCCTCCAAAGAAAAAGAAGAAACCAGCACAGGGAAAGGACCGGAACAGCGTGGACGAGGAGATTGCAAAAGTTGACAGGCGCTTAGAAAAAGACACAGATGATCATGAATATTTTGCTTTATCGCTCTGTGTGCCAATGCGAAGATGTGATCAAGACAAACTTATGGAGCATAATGTAAAAAACCCCGAGACTAGGGAACACGAAGGGACAGACACAAACACGAAGTCTCGTGTTGTCTACTTTTGAGACTTCGTGTTTGTGTCTGTCCCTTCGTGTTCCCTAGTCTCGGGGTTTTTTACATTATGCATCATCTTCACCAGCTCGCTTGCTTCCTAGCCATTTTTTCATTGTCAAACTTATGGATATGAGGATAGAAATTATGCAGGTCATTCGAAGTTACCTTTAGTATTTTATTTTAGTATTTAGTAGTTTAGTATTTTTAATGGCAACATCAGTACAGCTTTATAAGTTGCAATCTCTAATACGATTCCCACTACTGGTGTGGTACCAGTGAATCTAAGTCCTAGCTACTTCTAGGGGTTTGAACTTAATGCATAGTAGCCAGAACCCACTACTTTTGCACATTGTCAGTACTTGTGGAAATCGTTCGAGAGACCGTGACTTTCATATTGTTGGACAATATGATTGAGCCTTGCAGTGCAATAAAAAGATGTCTACGTTATTCAGGAATGTGGTGAGTCTTTGTGTTCCATAGATGTGTTTATTTTGAACTTTCTGAATTACGGCAGTGGCTGTGCCACTCCCGCTTGCTTCCACTGAAAGCTGACAGCTCCCTGTTCAAAGAAATAGTCTTTAGTAGTAGCATGACGCACTGCCATGGCATCCGCTCCGTGGTTGCGGGCTTGTGTTTTCTCTAGCTCGAGCATCTCCCTCTCCTTGTGCCACATTCCTCCCTGATGTTGCCGAGCTTGTCAGGAACATCACCTGCGTCGCGGGGATACTGGCATTTCACTATCATGAAATTGTGCAACACGCAGCACGCCTTCACAGCTTTCACCGCATTGTCCGGCTTCAACTTCATGGGGCTTAGGAGGAGTCTCCATCTTGAGGCCAGTATTCCAAAAGCGTCTCATTAGTATGTGTATTGCTCCCACTGGCACTGAAAACAAGCCTGCTGAACCCTATAATCCTGTGTTCGGGTAACTTGTTACTGGAACTAAATTACTTTTAATTGAAGACCTGCATTTGAGCATCGGTGACTTCTTGAGGATCTCGTTCCTTTTTTATGTAACTTTGTGAAGGTAACATGAGGCAAGTTTCTTTTGTTCAATTCTGATTTACAAATAATGCAAGCTGCATCGTCTCCCTCTACTGATACGACAGTCATGAGTGGCCTGGGTTTATCCGTGCACGGCACTGCTACCTCCACTCCCTTGTTGTTGCATGTAGAGTGCTACAAATTGTGTTCTGGCTGTATACAAGAAGACTCAGGTGATGTTCATGATAGAAATAAGCAGTGTATTTATATACTACATTTTGCACGGTTCTATGAAATGTGCACAGAGGACAACAACTCATAGAATCTAAAATTCTGATGCATGCTTTGTGCTTCAATAATTTTATTACAAAATCAAAATCATTAAATGACACTTTGCAGAAGTATATAAAAGTATGTTTCTTTCATTATATTAAATACCAGTACAATTTTGATAAAACGTCTCCTGTCAATTTCGAAATTAAGACCTGGATTAATTTTAAAAATGTGAAAAACTAAAAACTGTATATTAGGTAGCAAGTAACTTGAAAGTACCTAACTTCAAGTTGATTTTCATAACTAGTATCTTAGTCAACTTAGTTAGGTAACTTAGTTACTAGTTATGTTATTAGGTAAATTTGCTATAAATTACTTATGTTATTAGTTCAAATAACTTGTAACAAGTTCCTTTTGTCGAGAAACTTTCCCATCTCTGCTATAACCTACATGTTTTATTTGATGTCGTAATAATTATTGTCTAATGAATCTAGGAGTTGATGTTGAACTAAGCCATACTGCTGCAGTTTTCATCATGTTACCCACAGCTTGTTGAGGGGAAATGGAATGCAAGGTGGGAATATCAAAGTCGACATGTTATGTAGAGCCGAATGTATTTTTATGGTTACCTGATGCATGTTTTCACGTTCCTTGTTATTCCACTAAGGCTATGCTTTTATTTTTGCAACCAATATTGAAAGAATGAATTCACTAACCTGGCACGGCTGAGCCTGTAGTTATAGACACGACTTTTATCTGTGAGGCCTCGTCCCGGAAATGGGCGCAGAAAGTCTGGGCGCAGCTGGAACGCCTCATCTCCCAAAAACACATATGGTGCGACTGTGTTTGACAGTCGCAACCTTGTGACATCAGGAAGATGGAGCGCTCCAGCTTCCAAACACTGTCCCATCGGGGAGGCCTTGAACATCGTGCTGTCGCAGTGTCTTCCTTGAGCCCCCACATCAATACAGATAAACCGATAACGGCTATCAGCTATCGCCATTAGCACAATGGAGAACGTTCCCTGTAAACAGCCCATTTAGTTACATAATTTAAATTACTTTCATATTACATCTATTTTGGTATTGCCTGCAAACATGTAACATGATGGATGATACAAATTAACCACACCTTGTAGTTATAGTACATGCTTCCAGACTTCTTTGGTGCAAAGATTTGGACGTGCTTGCCATCAGCGGCACCAAGGCAATTAGGAAACTGCCATCTTATCCAGAAATCACTGGCGATGGCTCTCCAGTCGTCTTCTGATGGGCACTGAAAATTAAAACAGTTACATCTCAATCGGCAGACGTGGCTGACAAACTCCTTACATGCATTGGTGCTGTTTGTACACTGACACAATATACAAAAGAGCCTCAAAAGACAGTACAGTGACGCCATATGTGGTTTCTAAACTACTAAAATAGTAGTTGCTGGCACATTTCTCTGAATAAATAATCTATACCTTCATGTAATCCGAAGCCAGCCGTTCCCAAAGGACTGTGCATGTTTCATGTACTATCTGCCTTGCGGTTTCAATTCCTACACGGAACAGCATTGCAATATCCTGGATCTGCATTCCAGATGACAAGTACCTGAAATGAAAATATGTTAGCAGAAGTAAAACACTGAAACATAGCCAAGGTTGTTACCTAACTGAACAAAAGTATCTGAATACCTGTATCTCGTTACACTTTGTGTATCTTTTGTATAGCTCAGTTGCTTTTTGCGACACCTTCTTCTCATCATCGTATCTTTATCAGTGTGTGTGTCACCACCTTCTACTGCAGTTGAATGATGGCAGTTGAAGAAAGGCACAAAGAGTGGGATTTGAGCAAACACCCTCTGATTGCCACCTTCAGCTGCCATCATTCAATTGAAGTTTGTAACTAGGTGTTGTGAGGTCCACCACAGTGTGCTACTCTTTTTCAGAGTTCCTTTTTAGCTGTGGTCGGTGAGTGAATGGAGATACGGTATTATAAACAAGGCCATAAGGGTACTTGAGTTCCTTCAAACTAAGTAAAATCAATAATTGTAAAAAGTAGTTGGAGAAGAACCGCATATAGATTTGGAGCTAACTGTATCAATGTAGTTATTTCAGTATAGTCATTTATGTGCTTTTGAACCCATATACCTGTTACCAGATATTTTTGAAAGTGACTTTAACAACCCTAAAAATATCAAGCGTCAAAGTCACTAGGTCTAAAGTATCACTGGATTTCATTTTCACTATGAATCCGTCAGTATTTACCTAATTGTGAGAGCCAAGCGCTCCTCAGGAGTGATTGGCTCCCGGCATAGATACTGCTTTTGCAGGTCTTCCTTCACAACAAGAAACAGCTCCCAGAAGACCTCAGGCTTCATCTTGTAATATTTGATGAACAGGTGGTGGTTTCCACAAGCTGCCATCTTTTTCATCTAAAAAGGAATGAATTGACCAACAATATTAGAGAGACCGTAGCGTTGGCAACGGTAGAGCTTCTTTTACACGAATCATATCTTTCTTTCAGCACTTACCGCTGTGGAGAACTCGCTTTCGTGTCTTCTGTTCTGCCACACCGGGTGGACCCACCATGTGTGAGCGGAGACCTCGCTTCGATGCGTTTCTTTTTCAACAACAACAATTTTTTCTTCAATAATAGCAACTCCTTTTGTCTCTCCATGTGGAGATGTGAATAGAAAGCAAAGAATGACAAAAACACACACACAAAATAAACGTAGACAACTGACGACGTTCATTCCCTCTACCAAGCAATCTGTATTTGCTTTCCCCTGGAAAGATTCATTTTCCTCCGAGTCCATTGTAGACTGCCAATAGTCGCGACCCATGATGACACAGATAAGTTTGTGCTAAAAGGAAACTTTAATAAGGATGGCGAGCGATTGAACACCCAGATTGTCTTAGAAGCTTGCTCGGAATCCACGTGGGTCTCCCCACAAAATTGCGAATATAACTCGCTGCTGCGACTGAACTGTCTTGATGGCGGCAGATTACTGTCCTCACCGCCTTCGGATGATCTTGGACGGAGGGCTCTCAGGCAACTGTGGCAGTTCTCTTCCAAACATCATTAAAGCAGGAGTTCTCCCTGTATTATGTTTCTAGAGGAATCTTGCCAGTCTCTGCTCCATGGAACCACGAGGATCTTTTTGTAACGCGAGTTTAGTCTCAGCCACCATACTTTCTGCCTGGCCATTAGTTGCTGGGTGATGTGGACCACTCGTAACAGCCGTAATGCCATTCCTGTGGTAAAACTACCTAACTTCAGTCGATACGAATACGAATTCCAAAAGTGGGGAATAGCCATCTCAGCTCTTGTATTACTGCTGATGATGATGTTGACCGGACGTTTCTGGCTTCTACGCCACTTCGTGTAGGCGTCAACTACAACTAACAGCGTATGACCTTCTACGGGTCCCGCAAAGTCTAGGTGAATAACTTGCAATGGTCTTGATTCCCGTTCGAAACATACAATGGTGCCTTGGGAGGCAGCCTCCTATTCTGCTGTCAGTGTTTGCCGTCTCTTGTACACAACGTTCTATGTCGTCGTCAATTCTGGGCCACCACATGTAGCTTCTAGTACAGGCTTTGGCTGTAATTTTACCCGAATATCCTTGCGTTTGCTGATCGAGAGCGAGGGAGGAATCGCCTCCTGGATGCGGGCCAGTAGGAGGGCGCGGAGGGTAGACACTTCCCAAGCTTCTGCTCTTGCCTAATAGATGGCGCAGTGTTACCGTTCTTTCGAGTGTCGCAAGGCTTCTGCCATGGCGCTCCCATCTAACGAACTGCTTCGCCGTCCGCTAACCAGTAGCTCCCGCTGTTTTGCCTGCCGCAAGGCTTCTGCCATGGCGCACCAATCTAATCAAAGGCTTCGCCGTCCGTTAATCGGTGTACGCGAGACTCCCGCTTGGCCTCGTTCCCATGTTGACGGACGGGGAAGCTGTTGGTTAGATTGGTGCGCCATGGCAGAAGACTTGCGGCAGGCCAAATAACGGTAGCTACACTCCTGTCTAAGCCTCGTTCAGCCGTTGGTTAAATTCGTGCTCCATGGCCCAAGCCTTGCGACACGCGAAACAAAGCTAACGCTGCGCTATCTCTTAAGCGAGATCAGAGACTTGGGAAGTGCCTGCCCTTCGCGTCCTCCTATTGGCTCGCATCCAAGAGGCGGAGCCTCCCCCTCTCTTGGTCAGCAAGCGCAAGGATAGCTCTATACCGCTGTGACCCGCATGGATCAGTTCGAGTGCTTTCCCTCGTGCCGCAGTTGGAACGACGACTCGTGAACCCCTGATTAGGCAACTTCTGTGTATCGTCAACTTCGATGCACATGGTGCGTACAGTGTGAAACAGTCGTTCTTAAGCTTACAAAAACTGCAGGACTGCACATCTGTTAGAACTAGTGAAAGGGTTTCATCTACCTGGGTCAAGCTCTGTAGTTTCCTCAGCGTGAGAGGCGGTGACCGAAAGCCTTCGAACATAAGCACGTCAGCTAGAGCATTGGGTTCATCCACTTGACTTTTCAGAGGCAGCCGGCTCCGGCAGTCGGCAATCTGATTGTTAGCTCCTTTCTATACACCAACTTATAGTCGTAAGCTGAAAGCAACAGGTATCAGCGTATCATTCGTGGCGAATGTACTTGAGGAATGGCCTTTCCACCGCCCATGATGCGCAAGAGCGGTTTATGGTCTGTCAGTATGCTTACATGACGACCTGCGATGTATTGATGAAATTCGCTTGTGAATGGTTCCTCTCTGCAGGCCCTAGTGTGCGTGATGCGAATGCAATGCTAGAGGGCGTTCTATGTCATCTGCATCTCTTCGTGAGAGTACCGCACCTACACCATAAGGGGATGCGTCGCAAGAGACCAAAAGGGGTTTGTCTTCATCGTAATGGACCAGGACAGTATTTCGACGCACCAATTCTTTTAGCTTGACAAATGCCTGGCCATGTCGTGTCTCCCAAGTCCGCGTACGATGCTTCTCGAGCAGCTCGTAGAGGTCGTTTGCCACTGTAGCCCTGTCAGGCAAGAACTTGTCGTAGAACACAAGCATACCAAGAATGACTGGAGTTCAGTCCTATTAGTTTGTTCTGGCTCCTCAAGTAGAGCGTGCACTTTATCCTCAGTCGTACGGATTCGCATGCAACTATCGCATGCCCCGGCAGTGTTCTGTTTCCTCAAACGCGTGGATAACCCCATGCGGGTGGATTTTTAGAAGGATTGCTGAAACTTTATTGACATGGTCACGAGGTACACTCACGACGCAACCTTGTCTGCCTGGCACTGGTGGTGCACCTTGGAGAAGGCTTGTAAGTGCAACCCGAAACCATAAGTAATTCTAGATACGCCACATCTTGCTCATGGTCGATTCAGTACGAACGTGTTTTAGCTTCCTCGCACAGTTGCCTCGTTTTGACCATTTTGGTGTCCTTAATGCCGTCGTTCCTGGTCAGGGCGTACATGCGCCGTTCGCGCCGGTGATCATGTACGGTTCTTTGCACAGCGGCCCCAATTTTGAGTCCCTGAAGCATTTTGTATACCAGACGCTGTCACCGACGTTAAATGATGATGGGCGATGCTTCATTTGCTGGTTTTTTAGGTTACGAAAGTATCTTGAAAGAATACAGTTTGCCTTCTTTCGTCCTGCCCTGCTATCTTCATCTGGCCCTGGTGGTGCAGACAGCTGCTTGTTTACGGTCCTGCGCGGTACGTAATTCTACACGAGTTCAAAAGGGCCCTACTGAAAAATCCTATATGTAGATCCTCATATGATGTTATTGGATATAGGACCTATAAGTGGTGTAGGTTCCACAGGAGTTATAGGTTTTATAGGAGCAATATAGGTATTATAGGAGATGTAGGACCTGCGACTCCTATATGATCTGTACACTGCGTGTATGGGGACACGGTATGAAATTTGGCTGTGGCGATACATGCATACACATGCAATGAACAAAAATAATAAGAAAGGAGTACAATAAAATACCATCTACTTCCCTTTATTTATTCACCATTACAATAATACCATTCACAATTTTTTACATTCAAGGACACAGCTGTAAAAGCTTGCACTGCCGTGGAGCAGATGACGGAGTTGCATGGGTGAGGCGTATGCCTCATCTGTTTCACAGTAAACAAAAATCAGTGAAGAGCTCTGCAACGTACTTTGACGCGACTTACTTGATGTCTTTCAACATTTCCGTGACGTATCTGTTCATTTTCCCACGTCGTGTGTGTGCTGGCTCATCTGCGTTGTTCACGAAAATCGATCCGTGAAAAGCATCTGAAATTCACAAATTCGTCGTAAGTAGCGGGGCCACTGGAGCATCACATGTGACATCTTAACCCTGATAAGCGTTGGAGGTTTACCAATAGGGACACTGAGCTAACAGATAGAAATAAGGTAATAGGAATCACAAGGGTAATATTCACACTGAGAGCATAAAGTAGGAGGAACCCACATGCTGCAAAGGATACTGAACAAAAAGTACGAAACATGACACTACTGGCACGCAACTAACCTTTACTTCACCAAATCGAAGGGCTTCTGGACGTATCTTCCAACACGCACACAAGAAAGCACGTCCAGGCATCACTTGTAAAGCAGAATAACACATCCACAGCAGTTCGGTGCACCAGATGGGCCCAGAGCCACAACGAAACGCGAAAATCCGGATGCGAGAACAAACGCGTCCGACCTCAACGAACTTTGCAAGCGAAATGAACGCCAGAGCGCCAGAGCCCCGCCTGGTGGCGGCGGTGGAAGGGAAGGAAGATGCACGCTGTTCAGGCGCTCCTCGCACTATGGCAAGAGAACGGAAAGTCGCGCGAGGACGGGACTAATACTATCGGAAAGAGGACGCTTTCCCCGTCAAAAAGAGACCTCAATCGCGTTTCTACGCCTACAAAAACCCGATAAGGAGAAAAATGCCCCGGTCCTATGTATAAGAGGGCCGCCGTTGCCACGGTGTCCTAACTCGGGAACGGAGAGGGATAGAAAGGTGCCGCAAGTTTCTACGCGTTGCCTATGTCGAGTGCGTTTATCCATTAAAAAGAAATTCGCATCCGCCGCGGGCTTGGAACCTGAAATCGGGGACAAAGTCGGGAAATGGTGGTCGGTGTCAGGAATTTCGAGAATCACGCCTTAACCGCTGGAAATGGACGGGTGGTTTGAATGAGAAAGTTGCAGAGCAGAGAACAGAGCACATGCACACGAAATTTCGACTGAATCGGACTTCGGGTATGCGAGTTGAGACTCCCAACAGTGGGAAGCGTTTCGCAGTTGTGCTTGCCAGACTGGTCGCCTCGTCATACTCTTAAGCCGATATCGCGAGAACGGAACGTCGCGTGTCTACGGGATCAACGCTGTTCGAAAGAGCACATCGAGACTGTCACAACGAAGGGAAACACGACCATGTCGCAGCAAGGGGAACATTTTGGGGGAAAAAAGTCGTCGGTTCCGTGTACTGGGAGGTCAGTAAACGCGGAAACCTGTAACTCGAGAACCGCTAAAGTTGGAAAAGTGTGGTAAATTTTACCACGTGCACCGCGTCGATAACAGTATGCTCGCCAAAGATACATCATGTCCAACGCGAGCTTATTTCCGAAAAAGGGCCCCGAAGTTCGAAAAAACGGCGTTTCTAACGCGCATCTCCTCGTACAACTTCTAAACCACCGGAGATCAGCTGCTAGTGTGATTTGAGCGATCGTAGAACTATTCCAGACCTGTTCGGACCTAAGTTTTGGTCTCGATCCGATAAACGGGGCGAGAGGTACGGGACTTTGGAGGTGTCAGAAGCACTGGCGGCGGCCTTGAATTTCCAAATATCTCGGCAACTGTCAGGATTTCTCACAAGCCACGAGCATGCAGGCGAAGGGGGAAGAAACGGGAATTCGTCACAAAAAAACGCGTCCCGATATGACAGCTGCAGGCCGAGATATTAGACCCGGAAACCCATCGAGCGACAAAGCAATATCGCTGGATGGGGTTCAACAACCAGTGGACGGTTGAAAAACGCCAAGTACTGTAATGTGCCAAATGTGTGCATGGAACGCACGCATCATTTTATGTTTGATCTTTGGTCGATCAATAATTGACTTGTATGTATGTTCCAAAAATGAATCGAACACATCATGAAATGAAACACATATCAGCCCTCCTGAAATCAATATAAAATTTTTACATGTAAAGATTTTATATTGATTTTAGGAGGGCTGGTATATGTTCCTGCACGTTCTTACTTGTTTCAGGGTTTCAGGGACTTATAACTGGTCGGCAAAGGATGACTCCTATGTGGCCGTATGTGACCCTGTATGACTCCTGCATGGTCTACATATAGGACCCGTGTAACTCCTACATCCTCAGTGTAGGAACTTATGGGTCCTCCATGGTCCTACATTACTCCTGCATGGGCTTGTTTAGGATCCCATAATGGCCTACACAGGAGTTATATAGGACCTTATGGCTCCTACATGACTCCTGCATGGACTCGTATAGGATCCCATAATGACCTACACAGGAGTTATATAGGTTCCTAAATAACCCATAAGGATCCTGTAGCATCCTATATAATTTTACACAGGACCTATATGAATTACTTATGGGTTTTTTCAATAGGGGGGACTTTCTGAATCCGACGTGTGGTAGGCTGTTGAACTTGAAATGTCGTTTCTTTCAGGTACTTGCTTCAATTGTTTATGTCACCGTTGATATATTTTTTGTAGCATTCATAACACTTTACCCTCACCGTGCTCCACCAGTCCATTTGTTTCGGACATGTATGGCGCTGTGGCACTGTGTCATATATTTTTTAGTGAAGTTGTGTGTTGCCGCAAATGAGGTGAACACTCTGCCTTTATCAGTTATCACTGACTTCGGAGTTCCAAAAACAAGTATAATGACTTCATCAAGGAAGGGGAGTACGCGTTCACAGACTTTCTGGAACAGCACGTGTCGCAATGAACCGCATTGTGATGTCTACAGCAGTTATGAAATACTTAGAGTTAGAGTCTTGCGAGTTGAGGGTTCTGCGTGGTCCCTTATAAAAAAAGTTACGCCTTTCTGATAGAAAGTCTGCAGCAATTCTGGAGCTACATGCACTGAACTGTACCTAGTGCAGGATTGCCAGAGCACTTAATATAAGAACATAAGCATGGGTAGCTAAAGAAAAGATGTTTATTCAGTTTGTACATTCTTCTGAGACGGCTTCTGAAGCATGGAGCACAGGCTTCGTTTGATCAGTGCATCTGATCACTTTAAGGTACTGCGCTTGTGTTCTCTAAAAAATCACAGTGCACGTTTGAATGTCGCAGTGCTTTAGCAATAACAGAGGTACGATCTGGCCATGGGGCAGAGCTTGACACACATTCCTTTTCCCCACTCCCCACCCAATCCTCAGACCCCACCCAGTCTTCATGAGCAACCTACTGCATCTTCAAGAACATGTCTAAAGGATGTGATATGTTCATAAGCACGTTCTACGCGATGTGCCCTATGATCATAAGCATGCGACATTTGGACACAACCGATCACAACACAAAAGGAAAAAAAATGTGGAAGAGTGAGTAATGAAGCAGCAGACTCTAACGGAAAACCTATCGTGTATTAATGAGAACCAATTAAAACAGCAACGGTACAACTGTTTGCCGTCACAACCCCAAACAGAAAGCGAACATACCGAGCGAACATGCGTTCACACGGCTGCTGTCCAGCGCAGGCTTCACATCCCTCTCTTTGTGACTGTTCGCCTGCTTCCCAAACAATGACTTGTTTAACATTTCTTCATCCGTGACGACCACCCTCATGAGGGACCTGGCGAACTTGCATGCAGAGTCCTTGTAGGTCTGCTCTAGTCTTGTGAGTGCGGCCTTTGAGACCACTACTCCATGTCCGATGTCCACCTGTAAAGCAACACAGCAAATGAGATGAAGGAAAGAGATGCCATCCATTTCCCAGCCCCGTCTCTTGTGAGAGTTTTCCCAGCACCAGAGGTCGGATGTAATGCATTACCAAATAATGCATGCATTATGAAGTAACACATTCCCAGTAATGCATTACTTTTGAGTAATTGCAGTGAATTATATTTTCACTGAGTAGTGAAGCCTGGCATAATTCATTACTGTCATCCAATGTTCATTGCGCCACACATCCAAGTTTTACAGCCCGCCTCTAATGAAAAAATAGACGGTGTTTAAGGATTCATTTTTCGTGCGAACTATATCAGAATGGAATAGCCTTGCACGGGACCTAGTTGCCACCAACAGTAGAAACAGGTTCTCCAGGAATCTTTGTTTATTTATGTCTGAATCTTCCTGATACTTAGAAAGCACTGCTTTTGTGCTAGCTAGATACAGTGATTTACATTGCTGTTATCAGTTGTATTTCCCTCTCCTCTACACAATTCCACAGTAAGTGGAGAAGTAGGGTAAGTTGAATAAATAAATTAGTGGAGACGGAGAAGTGCCCAGCCTGGGGGATTCTTCAAAAGGTCAACAGTCAGAGATTACAAGAACGAAAAACCAAGAGACACGGGACACAGACAAGCACAAAAAAGGTGGCCTCAGTGTCCACATGGTGATATCACCTTCTTTCTCCTGTAGACTTTGGGTTAAAGGGGAATCAACAAACTAGAAACGTAGCTCCGGTACGGGCAACAAGTGGCAAATCCATGTGTGGTTGGCTCTTATGGCCTTTACCCTGCTTGTCTGTTTTGCAGTGACACAGGTCATTTTTCTTTCAGGACAGAACTGTAGTCTGCGAGTGGATACGCCCATTCTGTGGGCCAATTTAATGCGTATTTCAAGAAGTTCGTTGCGATTGGAGATGTTTTACAGTTAGCTGTAAATCATGTACCCTGTCACGAAAAAAGAAAAAGCGTACTCGAATCAAGTGTGGCTCTTTCAACCTCTTCCATCTCACGCTCTGTGTACACTCTCCTGACTCAGTTTTTGTTTTGTCTTGAAGTCAACTGTAAGCCCCTCTGATGAGCTGAAGCGGTAGGGGTTAGACGGGGATTACAACCGAGAATCCCTAGATGGGTGCCTAACAAGAGGATGTCGTAAGGCTAGCAGATGACATAGAACCTTAAGCATCACCTGCTACCATGCAGCGATAAATCTACAATCAGGATCATTTCTGCAGGAATTTAGTAGCATTGATTAATTGAGGGGGATATTCAGGCGGCTATTGCCTATACACGTTTCTCAGCGAACTGTGAAGGGCGCAGCAATACTCGCGTCACGTGACCGCCCGCCATCAGGCGCCTTCAGTTTCCCGTACGCCGGTGGTAGCTGGTAGCTCCGTGAGAGAGTTTGCCTTCGCATATGTCGTGCTGCCACACCATGGACAGCGACTGGGTGGATAATCTTAAGCTCTGGCCCAACTTGGAAAGAACAGGTACGGTATCATCGATACAAGGTAATTGGCGGTGATGACCGCTCTGCATGCGGTGCATTGTATATTCAATCTGACTGTTTTGAAAACGTTGTTTTCGTCATCACGGATGTGCAATTTTTAAATATTTTCAGATATATTTGACTACATGATCAAGCGAGTTGATGCAGACGGGAAGCCTGCTGAGAATTACCGTGGGTATGCAGACGCTATGAACTTGCTGGACTCGGGCCATGTAGGCAAGGTTCTGTGTCGGAGGGAGGGTGACACCTGTGTCCTAAAAGCTGACGTACGATCGTCGCAGACTACTTCGAAGATCTACCTTGCAGCGGTAACTTTCATGGACGGCAAGATCAGAGCAGGCCAATGCACATGTGCGGCAGGTTTAGGAGGCTGTTGCTCCCATGTTAGTGCCGTGATGTTTAAAGCCGCAGAAGCCACACGGAGAGGTTTTACGGGACAATCGTGCACTGACGAACCGTGCAAATGGAACGCGTCAACGTCGAAAAACCTTGAACCTCAACTAATGGCATCTATTTATGGAAAGCTTGGCAATCCAAAAAGGTTCCTCCAATTCGACACACACACTTCACTGCAGCAACATTTTAGAAAGTCCGGGTTGGACTCCGTGTTCCAAGGGACGATATTGCACATGGTCCTGACAGCAAACGTTTCAGAGGCTATGTCAACGCCTACTGGTAAGACACCAAACCACGGCACTTAGGTTACTTGGTTCGTATATTTATGTAGGAGCTATGTATATGTACAATGCTCCCTGAAACGCTTTCTATCACCATTTCAGCACAGCACGGACTTCACTCAGGAGGTTTACAGTGTGGTCTTTGCAAAAGTTTTTACGATAGGAGGGTGGCGCTCCAAGAGTCTGAAATTTTGTCTCTTGAAGAGAGGACGAGATGCCAAAATACAGGAGAATGGAAGCAGCAATGCAGGATTCGAATAACTGCAAGTACAGCAGGGTCTATCCCAAAGAAGGCCAATCCCGATAAATGGGAGTCAAGGCACCTTAACAACACTTTCTCTGGGAATGCAAACACAAGGTATGTAAAATTTGTCTCGTAATATTCTAAGTGTATATGTAGGATGCATTTCATAAGCTACATAATGACTTCCATGAAAATAAATTGAAATGTGTGCTTGCAAATTTAGGCATGGTAGAACACAAGAACCACTGGCCCGAGCGTGGTATGCAGGAAAGAAGCAGTGTGAAGTCCTTCCATGTAGATTAATGTTGAGGACAGATATGCCATGGCTGGCAGCAAGTCCAGATGGCATCATCGCAGAAGACGAAAAGCTAATGGAGATCAAGTGCCCTACGAAGGAAACTCTAAAAAAAATACGGTTCACTTGATGGGTTATTCCGTTCAGGAAAATATGACGTGGCCTATGAAGATGACATGTTAATTTTACAGAAAAATGGCAGAAATAAGTATTATACGCAAGTACAGCTCCAGCTGTACTGCTGTCCAAAAAGCAGCTGCGATTTTGTCGTCTAGGGAAACCCAGAAGTTGCTGTTGTGTCCGTTTCATATGACAGCACATATGTAAGAGAATTAGTGGGTGAACTACAGAAGTTCTACTTCCAGCATTTGTTGCCAGCAATAGTTGACCAGGCATGAATGTGTTCATTCAATGCTTCATTGTGTTGATGCAGACTACTATTACCTAATGTATTTGTTCCTTTCCTACTAAGTAAATGAATTAAACTTTCTCTTCGTAAACCTTATACGGCTTCAGAATCAATTCGTAACTTGTAGCATAATGTATTTTATTACTGGCACAGCAGCAGTTGTATATTTAAGTTCAATATACTGATACACATTCAATCCCTTATTAATAGTGGTTGCAAGTTACATAAGCCAGCAACCACTATAAGAATGTCACCGAATGATTCACTGTTCGCAAATATCTCTGCGGGTACATGCATCAAAATTCTGAAGCACTTCATTCTGCGAATGGATCTTTCAACGTGAATCCGCAACTTGGAAAGTCTTCTTGATCGCAACACCGCCTCTTTGGACAGTTGATCCTTCCCTCTTTTGAAATCTGGCAGTGACAGTTCGACACCATACGGCATTACGCCTTGCACTGTAAATCCCCTGTCAGCAAGCACTTCGTCTCCAGGCAGGAGGTGATCCAAAAAGCCGGAGTCCATGGTGATCATACGGTCACTTGCTCTTCCACCATATGCTTGTGACACGAACATTATGAACCCATTTGGTGCTATCACGTGAAGAACTTTGGCAGTATTGTGTGGCTTATAGTGGCTATATGTGCCTGCCCGTCTTCTCATGTTAGAAGGTCGCTCTATAAAGACTTCAAAGCAGTCAATAATGCATGTAACCATTGAAGAATCTTTGAAATGTCCAGGCCGTGATGCAAAAATTGTCTGTTGTGGCAGCCACATCGCGAGGAACTCTCTGGAAAATGTTGCCAGTACTGCCATCCAGAACATGAATATTCTACCTGCTACAGCAGTGGTGATGCTGAATCTGAGGGCAAGGTCACCTAACAGTAGACCCTTCCTCAACCTCATTAACGTTAGCAGTATCTGATCTTTGATGGGCAAAGTAAATGGCACCTCTGCCAGTGGCGAAATCGCCTGAATCAGCGCGTCAAACGTCTGCTTGGTTAGGGCAGTACAGAATTTAAATTTGTTTACAGGTATCGTATCATACACTGCGAAACTGGTTTGTGTTGATTTGCTGTCACCTTTTTCCCATCTGTGATTGAAGGTCTTGCATAATGGTGATCCGTTGCTTCTGCCTCCCACTGGACACTCTTATCACAAGTGGTAGAAAAAATTCTGGCAGCAATTGTAATGTGGCATTCAGCAACGGTTTGTGCTGTTGGTTCTTCCACTTCTTGAGATGGCTCGCAAGAGTACATAAGGCTGTGGTTGACTGTGGTGAACCCTTCGCTGCAGTCATATCTATTCAACAGCTGGTGATGCGTTGTAGCGCTCTCCTCTCGCTGCCCTGTTGAACATTCTCTGGCTGAGGTATAAGTGTCCTTCGCCCTTGTCACTCTCCGGCGACCCTTGTGCTTTGGAGCCTGCATGAAAACACAAATGTACCAGCCCTTGTGCAGTATCACAGCAACAATGACATTCGGTGAGAATTTCAACAGTTAAAGATCAAACAGTGCTTCTTTTTATGAGGATGTCTCACACCTCTTGCTGTGTCACCTTGTGCACATTACTGCATTGTGCCTCACAAGGCAAACCACCACAATCGAGCTTCACAGGTTTGTGCTCAAATGGCCTATATTACCTACGAGCTTACCTCGGTACCAGTACGTAATAACAGGGTTGGGTATGGATTTTCTTCTGTTGGTCTGCCATCCACAAAGTGAACTGAACATAGCTTTATAAAAAAATATAAAATAAACAGGCGATACCACGTATATGTTAGCGCGATCTGGTTCGTCCGCATTTATGTGTCCCTATCAGGACTGTTATTAAACTGCATGAGAATAAATATTGCATCTTTTTTTTTGGACGCAGTGTAGCGTACGTTTGGTCGCTGATAATAACTATAAAAATATTATTACGGTACTCACCCTTGCCGATGACTTGGGATCGAAATCCTTTCGCTGCAGGTTTGCCAACCATTTCTTGCGAGTCTCTTCTTTGGTAGATCCACTTGGAAACGTGTGTAGTGAGAACGGACGCAAACATGGGCAATCCTTATGTCGGTTTGGTTCATGTTCCTTGCAAACAGATTCATTCCAAAGTCTAATGAGGCCATCACAATTCTTGCAACCCACAACAGCACAAGTCTTTCTGGCTCGGAAAAAAGTCCCGTTCGACCTGACTGGCATAATCACAGCTGAGACAGGGACACCCCACAGTACATGCGTCAGTCGCTCAGTCGGCCGGAGTGAAGACCTCTAATGGCGGGCGCTTGCGTGCTGCCCTCTCTCGGCAGCTGTGTGTACCACCGTGAGAGAACGGTCTATAACAAATAAAGCAAGGAAGAAAAGTAATGCATTGCAGGTTTGAGAATTATGTTCTAAACACATAAATGTAATGCCATTACTTGATGGCCTTTACTGTACGGTAAACGTAAACCCCATAAGGATGGCTATCAATGTTTCAGAGGAGGCCCCGTCTTCAGGAGAGACAGACATGGTTGAGCTCATATGCGTAAAAGGTCATGCACATTAAAGCAGTACCTTTTCTTCTTTGTTTGGGGTTCATATCTCAGACCTATTGGCTGATTTTCACATTGCACGTTAGAACCAAGAATGAGCAAAACCCTGAGACCAATTAACAACAATGGAGCAGACAGTTGTGCTGCAATGCAACGGCCCCTACAATGTGGTAGTCTGTGCAATCACAGCTGATTTCACTCAGCATAACATACTAACTACGATCTCCCTAGATATTCCCCTATTAGGACAACGACAATAAACAAGTTTGCAAACCCCTTGCTATCTACAACATCACGTACACGAGGCAAAGCGCAGGGCTGCTAATCTATCCTGCGGAAGAGCCTATCCAAAGACTTTGATCTCTACCATGCTGCTTTTGTCATGCAGCGCTAACTCAACAGCAGATCTAAAAATGTTCTGAAATGAACCTACAAAGTTCTTGGATTTCAATGCTAGCTTTCCCTGTTATAAGAAAAGACAACAACTACTACTTTATTACGGGATAATGGATGGGGAGTTCATCGCCGGGGGCGATAGTCTACCCCATTGCTGGTGGTGATACGGAGTATGAAATAATGAGCCCCTTCACAATAAGGATCGAAGTCCTGTGGTGTCCAGAAAGGTGAAGAGAGCCTTGAGGGCTGAGTGTTGGTGTGCTGGATGTGGCCAGGGACCAAGCAATTTTGTGAGAGAAGGGGAGCGGAGAGTACGGTTCGGGAAGGTTGGTAGTGTGGGCAATGGAGAAGAATGTGCTCTAGATGTTTAGCAGCACCGCAGTGGCTGGAGTGGGGAGGGGCAACTTATCTCAAGCGGTAACGCCACTGTGCTGTGAAGGCCACGTCGAGCCGCATTCGATGAACTAATGCGGCATCTTGACGAGAGATATGTGCAGGCATGCTGAAAGCGAGCGCTGGATCAACTCTGCTCAGCATGGCAGGGGGTAGGATGTCAGCGGTCCGTTGGCGGGTAGCTAGAGGAGCCACGAGGCGTCGAAGTACGGACCGACGATCTCCTCTCAGCAGTGCAATACGCGTCCGTGTCCGAGACGAGAGAGCTGCGTCGGCGGCGCTGTCAGCCTGTTCATTGCCTTTGACACCGGAATGGCCTGGAACTCATTGGAGAGCGAGCCTATGTCCTGCTTCGTAGACAGGTTTGTAAGCTGTTAACACATCCATAACCAAAGGTGCGGAGGAGCCTCGTATGCCAGAATTTTCAATTGTTTGCAGTGCAGATGTTGAGTTAGTGAAGACCACCCAATTCCGTGGGGTAAAGTGAATGATGCACTGCAGAAAGAAAAGTATGGCATAGAGTTCCGCAGCTGTGGATGAGATATGATGCCAGAGGCGACGTCCTTCAACTACGTCTTCGGATGGGATGACGAATGCCGACGCGGACTTGACATTGCGAGATGCGCCATCGGTGCATGCCGCGGCAGAGGTAGAACACTACGCGTCTATGAGAGCATGAAAATGGGCTCGAAGGACTTGAGGGGGAACCTGATCTCTGCGGTCGTGGAGATCAGGAAGACGTGCGAAGGTGGGTGACAAGGGCAGAGACCAGGGGGCTTTCGGCGGTGTGACGTCAGGTGTGAAGCCAGTGAGAGCCTGGCATGTCCTCTGCGCTACGCGATGGAAATCACTTTCAGGACGGTATCGAATTTTCTTGAGGAGTGGGTGACGGGGAACGTGCGCACGAAAACGTAGGAAGTGTCGAGCCGTTTCCCGGAGGACCTCCACCGGGAGTTCACCAGCTTGAGCTAGGACTTCCCGTGTTTCAGCCGTTCTTGGAACTCCAAGGCAGCGACGATGGCTTCGGGTGAACAGGGTCCGAAGGGTATTTAACGATGTTGTAGAAACCCTGTGCAAGACTCGAAGGCTGTAAAGTAGAGTCGCCCTCACCAAAGCCGCGTGAACGGCTAGAAGAGAGCGTTGATCACAGTCCCAGCCTAAGCCAGAAAGATGTTGAATTGCAGGAAGCCATCACTGCACTTTGGTTTCAAGGTGCTTAATGTGGCGAGCCCAGCACAGGTTCGAGTCCAGGACCACACCAAGGAAGCGCTAGGAACGCACAGGCTCGAGCTTCTTTGCACCCACCCAAAGAGGGGGGGGGTATATGTTTATTCACACAAACCCAAAGGAAATTACGCATAGCCTTGTGAGCGAAAGGGAGCTCGACGCACTTTTCGGGCGAAAGGTCCGTTCCAAGTTGCGTAAGGTAGGGATGGACATGGTTTAAGGCTTGTTGAAAACGGTGCTGAATGGCTTGTCGTGACTTGCTTACTGTCCAAAGGGCAACGTCATCGGCATATACGTAGAATGCTACCTTGCGTGGAACTATCGATTTTAGTCCTGCCATTACCACATTAAAGAGTGTACGACTGAGAATGCTTCCTTGGGGTACGCCTTGATGAATAGGGTGCTTGGGGCTTTGGCCGTGGGATATGCGGACAGCGACAGTTCGGTCCGTAAGAAAATCGTGGAGCCAGCTGGAGAGGCGACCAGATACGCGAAAAAACCGCAACCCCTGGAGCACGCAGATGGGCGAGACGGTATCACACGCGCGTTTAATGTCCAGGAAGATCGATACAACGATCCGCCGATGAGCACGAGCATGTTGGACTGTAGAAACTATGTCGAGAACTGGATCCATGGAGCTTCGGTGGTGACGAAATCCTGCCATTTCTTGATGGAACGCGCCTTGTTTTTCGAGCCACCAGTCGAGGCGATGCAAAACCATTCACTCCATCAGTTTTCCCATTCAGCCTGTCAGGCTCACAGGGCGAAAGCAGGAGAGGGCACTTGGGGGTTTGGCTGGTTTCAGGATGGGAACAACTAATGCCTCCTTCCACGTAGATGGGACGGATCCCTGTCGCCAAGACGTATTATAAACATGGAGGAGAGCTTGGAGTGACTGCTCGTCAAGGTTGCGCAGAGCGGCATAGGTGATTTTATCTCGTCCTTGGGACGATCGCACATTCACAAGTTTCAACGCAGTCTTCAGCTCGATTAGAGTAAAGACGCGGTCCATAACGTCCGGTGGGCGGGGCCAGTCGTGGTGGATTTCTGTCGTCAAGCTCTGGACAAAATTGTTGTGTACCGCAGACGTTGAGGCAGCCGTCAGTGTCGTTGGGACGACGGAGAAATCTGTCGCTAGTGTGATTTCGTCTACAACCTTAACGACAGCCAATGCTGCGAGAGGATTCTTTTGTGGGGGCGCATCCTTCAGAGCTCGGATTGTCCTCCAGATGTTTGTGGCTGGGTCAAACGGTGAAATGTGTTGACAAAGCTTACGCCAACGCTTCCGATCTTCGTTCGTCAGTTCTCGTGTTACCTTAGCTTTCGTCCGGCGGTATGCCACTATGTCAGGGAGTTGCCCAGTTGGGCGAGCCCTTTGTTGCGGAAATTTCACTAAAAACGACGACGACGACAAAGAGGAAAGGATACGACGACGAGAAAGATTTCATCACCGGATTTTGACCATTTATATATATTTTTTTCGAACGTTGTAACGTTGTGCACGCTGGTGCTGTTGTGATTCCTTTGGGTTTTTTTTGAAGTAAAGTCTAATCTTGGTTTTGGTTATGGGTGCATCCTCTTCTTGAACCGTTACCTCACCTTCTTGGCACGACGTGACAGATCGGATGTGGTAAATCGGTGGATTTCTATTACATCGCTTTGGTGCCGAAACCCGGGAACGCGTCTGTCGTGGCCAGATCGAAGAGCCAAGCCATCAATTCGTCGCATCCATGGAACGTCTCAAGTCCAAGCGTGGAACTCGACGAGCTCAAACTACAAGAATTCTCAACGAAGCTTCAACTGTCCTAAAAGATGGAACTGCCTCAGCTGAAGCGCTGAATGCATTACTCCAACGTCTCACTACAAGCAATGCGGAGCTCGTCGTACTGAATACCGCCATCGAGCCGCTTGTGACCGATGAGGACTACGAAAGTGAGTGCACCGGTGTTTTAGAGTATGAGGACAGAGTAACAGAAACAGTCGCCAACTTGAACTGGAAACTGGCACAGCTACAGGCGGCGGCTGCGTCGTCAATGGGATCCTCGAACGAACCGAGTTCACCGCAAGCGTCGTCGCAACAACGTCATATTGGGATCAAACTTCCCAAATTGAGGCTTCCAACGTTCAGCGGCAAGTTAAGCGAATGTCACAGTTTCTGGGAACAATTTAACGCAACCGTACATGAGAACAAGAACCTAGTGAAGATAGAAAAATTCCAGTACCTTCGTTCCCTACTGGCTGGATCTGCTGCCACAGCGATAGCTGGACTTCCTATCACAGAGGCCTCGTACGAGGATGCTACAGAAATTCTCAAGGAGCGTTTCGGTGATCGAGGAAGAATAGAAAGGCAGCTACTGGCAAAACTTCGTAGCCTTCCGGCAGTCAAGTCCTCCTCAGACGTCTTAGGGTTGCGACGATTCTACGACCACGTGCAGAGTCACATACGTGGATTGCGTTCACTCGGAGTTCAAGACAGTTCTTACGCAGCAATGCTAACAGAAATACTATTATCTTCCCTGCCATCGGAAATCGTAATAGACTTTTACCGCTCGGTTCGTCGCCCGACCACCAACAGCACTGCAAGCCCAACAGAAGCAGGAGACACCGCAGCGGCGTCCACGTCAACGACAGCTTCCGACGAACTACAGGCAGTGCTGAAGTTCCTTCACGTGGAGGTTGAGAGTCGAGAGAAAAGCGAAGTCGCAGAACGTAACCTCAAGAAACAGATTCAGTCTGTCAGCAAACCAGCTACCTTAGGCCGAGCGAATCCATCTGCTGCAGTTCTACACAACGCATCTACAAACCCAGCACCTTGCTTCTTCTGCAGCAACACTGAGCACAGTACTGAAGAGTGTGTTCGATCAGTGCCATTGAGCGACAAGAAGGCGAAGCTCGCTAAGGATAAAAGATGTTTTCACTGTACCAAGAAGGGCCACAGCGCCAGAGATTGCCGAGGGAGGATGAGATGCAGGAATTGCGGCGGTCGTCACGTAACATCCATGTGCGATCCTTCGTGGAAGCCCGATAAGAAAGAACGGGCCATAACTGATGCTAAGGATGTCACAAATGTCCTAGTACCCGGAGGAGCTTGCAGGAACGGCACAGTGGTCCTACAGACTTTCAGATGCTGGGCCGTCGGAAGAGGAAAGTGCATCTACGTTAGAGGAGTCGTGGACGGAGGCAGTCAACAAACCTTCATAAGCAAGCAATTGGGTGATCACCTAAAACTCAAGGTGATCAACACTGTTACGCTCACGCTCAATACTTTCGGCGACACTACTGCAAGTTCAGAACGAAAACAATGTAACGTCGTGGAACTCAGTCTACGCAGTCAGTTCTCGCCTTCAGAGTATCTGCTAAAGGCAGTCATCGTACCCGTTATCTGCAGGGACATCATCGCCACACCTTTGAATATTGATCTGGTAACCAGAATTCAGGAAAGCGGCGGCGTCATAGCCGACGACCTCATGTTTCAGAACACAACGAATTTAAGTGGGATTAATTTACTTCTGGGTGCGGACCAGCTATGGAACTTCGTCACCGGCAGAATCGAGCGGTGCTACAACAACGAGAACTTCGTGGGAATCGAGACTACACTAGGGTGGACTTGCCACTTACGCAATCCACAAGATGTGGATTGCGTTACGTCGAGTCTTATGACTTGCGTGCAAAGAACCGATGCTGCCTGTGATTGCAAAAACTCCAGATCGCTACGCCAAATGTGTCAACTTGACGGCATCAGCATAAAAGATGAAACCACCGTTCAAGATGACGACAGAGTGCTCCAACAGTTCTTCAGCACGGTATCGAAAGAAAACGGCAGGTATACTGTTGCGCTCCCATGGAAAACGTCTGCGTCCGACTTACCTGACAACCGTGACATTGCTGAACGTCGACTGAGGAGCTTAGTAAAACGACTGCACAAAGAGAAAAAACTTGAAGAATACGACCGTGCTATTCAAAAATACATGAGCGACGGTATTGCTGAACAAGTAAGAGGGAAAAAAACGAGTGACCGGTTGTACTACATGCCTCACCGTGCCGTAGTTCGGGAGGGATCAACATCAACAAGAGTGAGAGTTGTTTTTGATGCGTCTTCCCATGCAGCAGGGTGCTGTTCGTTAAATGACTGTCTCGAAACCGGACCGAAGATAAACTGTGACCTTTTATCGACGCTACTGCGCTTCCGCCTGAACAACGTGGCCTTAGTTGCCGACATTGAAAA
This sequence comes from Ornithodoros turicata, assembly GCF_037126465.1. Taxonomy (NCBI): domain Eukaryota; kingdom Metazoa; phylum Arthropoda; class Arachnida; order Ixodida; family Argasidae; genus Ornithodoros; species Ornithodoros turicata. Next base: position 74,217,941 of record NC_088203.1, on the reverse strand, counting down.
GGCCTTTCTGCAAGTCGCCGTTAGAGGTGAAGACAGAGACGCTCTAAGGTTCCTTTGGTTTGAGCAGCCACCCACCTCAAGCGATTGTCTACTTCCTATTTGCGAATGGAGGATGACACGGGTGCCCTTTGGGACATCGGCAAGTTCCTTTCTGCTAGGAGCTACGATGCTTCATCACCTCAGGAATGTCTCCGGACCTGAGCAAGAAGTTGCGAAAATGATGGCAGACTCTTTCTACGTTGATGACCTGCTCACCGGCACCGATACAGCAGAAGAGGCAAAATGCATCATAAAGACCGCAACTGCCATAATGCGTGACGCTTGCATGCCGTTAAAGAAATGGGCATCAAACTGTAGTGAAATTCAAGATCACATCGATAGCACGAAGTCGGGAGTTTCTCAACATGAACTGATTCGAGATACCGAAGGTGACGAGACAGCTAGAGTACTCGGACTAACTTGGGACACCAGACTGGATACACTGAATTTCAATGGACCGAACATCCTCGAAGCACTCAGTCAAGTAGGCGACAGCAAACGCTCGGTGCTTCAGACAGTCGCGAAGATCTTCGATCCACTCGGACTGGCCGCACCGTTCGCTATCAAGGCCAAAATGGTATTTCAACAACTTTGGCAGCAAGGTGTGGAGTGGGACCAGCCAATACCGGACAGAGTCAAGGGTGACTGGGACTCCTGGAAAGCAGAACTGGCGGATCTACTTAATGTATCTGTTCCACGGAACCTGAAGAGAGGTGTAGAGACGATTACGTCAACACAACTCCATCTTTTTAGCGATGCGAGTCCACTAGCGTATGGGACATGTGCATACCTCAGATGTGAAGACTACGACGGTAACGTACTATGTACGTTGATTCTCTCTAAGGCTCGCCTAGCCCCTCAAGAAATTATCGCTTCCCAGGCTGGAGCTCATGGGAGCTCTCATTGCTGCCAGAACCGCAAAATTTGTCAAACACGCGCTACGTATGCCGTCTGTTCCGACATATTTCTGGGCGGACTCCAGCATTGCACTCACTTGGATAAAAGGACGAGCTGCAAGATGGAAGGTTTTTGTGTGCAACCGCGTAACAGAGATTCAGGCAACGTCGACAGCGGATCAATGGCGGTACTGCCCAGGAAAACAAAACCCCGCGGACTGTTTGACGCGGGGCATGACAATTAACGCATTGTTAAGGAGCTCGCACTGGTGGGAAGGTCCCAACTGGCTCAAGGACGGAGAGTCTCAGTGGCCAAAATTTGATGCTCCGTCCCGGACGGAAGAATCGAACATGGAAGCCTGCAGTAACTCTTCGCAGGTGATGCACGTGACTCTCGAAAAAGTAGAGCCCCTAATGGATATCCAGGACTTTAGCAGCCACGTGAAACTACTACGAGTTACCGCTTGGGCTAGGCGGTTTATTGACAGATGCAAGAAGGCAGCCCAATCGCCCGCACCGTGGATTACCACCGAGGAAATCAATGCAGCCGATGAGTTTTGGATAAAGGTTGCTCAACAAGAGAGCTTCCCTCACGAGGTGCAGGAGCTGAAACGTGGCTGCGCCATTCCGAAGGCTTCCAAGATGGCAAGTTGCAACCCTACTTGGACAAGTATGGGGTCATGAGATTAAAGGGACGCCTGGAATTTTCACCAGAAACAGAGACTGTAAAGCACCCAATAATTTTAGACAAACGTCATAGGCTGTCTTACCTGATCGTTAACAGCGCACATCGGCGGACCCAGCACGGCGGTGTCCAGGCCACTATGAACGACGTTCGCGAAAGGTGGTGGGTTACGCAAGCTCGACAACTAACGAAAAGTGTACTTTCAAGGTGCGGTACGTGTCGACGTTTTCGAGCGCAGGCAGCGACGGCACCGCTGCCACCGGACCGAGTACATCAAGGCCACCCCTTCGAAACAGTGGGCATCGACTTCGCCGGGCCACTGTACGTCTCGAGCAAGAAAAACTCCGACAAATCGTACGTCGCGTTATTCACTTGTGCGACGTCAAGGGCATTGCACTTGGAACTAGTGTCGGACCTCACCGTAGACTCCTTCCTGCTAGCTATGCGCCGTTTTATCGCTCGTCGCGGGACCCCATCCACTATTTACTCCGATAACGCGCTCACGTTTAAACGCGCCGAAAAGGAGTTCAAAGCACTCTGGTCTGTCCTGCGACACGACAGAACACAAGGGTAAGGGTATCTATCCTCAAGACAGATTCGGTGGAAGTTCATCCCAGAGAAAGCGGCATGGTGGGGGGGCTGGTGGGAGACGCTCGTGCGAAGTGTCAAAGACTCTCTCAGGAAGGTACTCGGCAAGCAAAGCCTCAACTTCGAACAGCTACAGACCGTTCTTCAAGATGCCGAAGCAGCCATAAACTCCCGACCGCTTACCTACGTGGCAACGAACCCGTCGGAGACACGGGCACTTACGCCAGCCCACCTGCTCATTGGAAAACGCCTACTTTCTTTCCCCGAGCCTCATACTAACCCGAAGGTAGTTTCTACTTCAGAAGCACTTACCAGAAGATGGATCCACTGCCGACTGTCAGCCGACCACTTCTGGAAACGGTGGCGGGCCGACTACTTGCTGCAGCTAAGGTCAGCACACATAGCTTCTCCAGTCGGAAGCAATGAAATTAAGGAGGGTGACATTGTGCTCATGCACGAAGAAAAGACTCCGCGACTTATGTGGAAAACTGTTCGTGTAACGGAGAACCACCGCGGACGAGATGGACACGTCAGAGCATGTTCTGTGCTACTCCCAACTGGAAAGACGACAAGAAGACCAGTGCAACTGTTGTACCCTCTCGAAACAGTCTTGGAAAGTAGCTAGCTCCGCAGCTGCTTTCGGGGGGGAGTATGTTGCGGAAATTTCACTAAAAACGACGACGACGACAAAGAGGAAAGGATACGACGACGAGAAAGATTTCATCACCGGATTTTGACCATTTATATATTTTTTTTTTCGAACGTTGTGCACGCTGGTGCTGTTGTGATTCCTTTGGGTTTTTTTTTTGAGTAAAGTCTAATCTTGGTTTTGGTTATGGGTGCATCCTCTTCTTGAACCGTTACCTCACCTTCTTGGCACGACATGACAGATCGGATGTGGTAAATCGGTGGATTTCTATTACACCCTTCTCTCTGCTCGGCGACGTAATGCTCTAAGGTGGTTAATTGTTGGATAATGACCGACGTCACCTGTTACACTTCTAGACAGGACAACCGCGTTCTGCATGGCAGAACGAATGCCTTGCGAGAGGGCCTCTGGGGACATACCGGTGTGCACCGATGCTCGGAGGCCGGCACGAAAGTCTCTAATTCGTGAAAGGGATCAGTCCAGTAATGGGTGACAGAGGCTGTGCGAAATATAGAGGGGAAAATGGTCCCTACCTCGGGTGTCGACATCGGTAGCGCACGACAAGGATGAATCAATTATATGTCTGCTGAGCACCAGGAAAGATCCAGGACATCGAGTGACGTTGGGGATCGCATATAAGTTGGCTGTCGGTTGTTAAGTAGGCACATGTAAGCAGTCTCCATTGCTTCCAACAATCTCCTTCCCCGTCCGTCCGTTCTACGGCTTCCCCATGCCGTATGGTGAGCATTGCAGTCACCCCGTACGAGAGTTGGGGATTCCAATGAATTGAATAAGCGTTCGAGGTCAGTCCACGGAACCTGTACCGCGGGACGCAGATAGATACTTACGACTAGAGTTCGGAATCCCGAGGCCTTTTCGCAATCCCGGAATTTCGGGATCTTGAAATCTAAATCCCGGGATCCCGGGACGGGATTGGGATTTTTGGCAAGGAAGTTTATAATGGTATGCCCGGTAGGGCTCTGCTTGGCTGACACCGTCTCATGTTGAAACATGGAAAATATATGAACCTTGCAGCGTTTTTATTGTAAAGAAAGCAATCGACAAACAAAGCTCTGAAAGTATTCACTAACTCTCACGCATGAGCACCTTGTGCCGAGTTCACGTACAAACACTACCTCGTTGCTGGAAGAACGATCTTAAGAAACATGGTGCATCCAGAGTACTATCATCGAGGCGAGATCGCACCTTCGTGCATAGGTTCCCTGCAGAGCTGAAAATTCTCTCGGATTCAACACTAGTTGGGACAGTTGATCGCAGGTAGACCTGCGCTTCTTCAAGTAGGGATCCTCTTCCACCACCATGCCGAAATAGTCCGATTTCCTTTCGCAAGAGAGATGCGACTCTAGAAGGATTGGGAGAAATTCTACTGCGTTCTCTCGACGTTGAGGCCGTCATTATCGCGTTATTTAACCTGTTCTTGAAGTCATGAGTGTCTGGAACTGCCACAACGGGTGTCTAGGGAGAGTCGCCTGTCGCATGCTCGACAAGAGAGGCAGAGTGTAGTGGTGTACCTTCGTGATCGCTACATTCGTTGCGCTCTATCATCCTTGCAATGAATACGCGGAGGGCGTCGGACGAGACAGTCTTGAAAGAAGTGTTGAGGAGATACTCGACGTGGTAGTCGTAATTAGGGTCCTGCAATATCTGGAGAACCGTTGAGACCATCGTACGTCGTTGGCATTGGCGTTCCCGTATGTTAACCATCAGTTGGTTCGCAAATGCTTCATCCTGATCGCTCAGACATTCCAAGACAAACTTTATTGTCGCGTCTGCGGATAAGAGGTTTGAGTCGTGACGACAAAGCGCTTCCACAGCCAACTGTACAGGCTTCAGGCACGCGACTACGTTTGCTATCGCTGCGACGTCTGAATCGGAAAGTTCACTTCCTGATCCTATATCAATTAGTGCTTTCCTGATGCTGTCTCGTACCTTCAAGAAGCGCTCAAGCATCGCAACAAGGGAGTTCCACATTGTCTTGCAGTCCAGGAGCAACCCCTGTTCTTTGCCATGATCTCGAATTACGTGAGCTTGTAAAATATCGTTGTTCTTCGGGGACCTCTTGAAACGAAGGACCTCAGCATGGACCTTAGCAATTATGTCTCCGATGGAACCCTCTTTAAGGGTAAGTGGCTGATCATTAACTACGTCATCTGTGACAATCATCCCATCGCTCCCACTGTCACAGGGTTCAGAATCGGAGCCGCCGACTTCGTCTTCTTCTTCTACAGAGAGGGACTTGTTCTTTGGCAATGCGTACAAGGTGTCCGTGACCGCTAAATGTAGTCCATGGGCCAGACATAGCTGATGCTGCAATGGCTGCAAAAGCTTTCCCGCTTTAACCATTACGGATGCTCCATCAGTCGTAAGCCCGACGACATCGCTGTCAAGCTTTAAGCCGAAATCCAGCAGCCTATTACGGTTTGCGTCCACGCACTGTAAACACTGTTCTGCCGGCATCGCACACTTAATCCTCACAAGTCCCAAATTCCAAGTGCTGACACCGCTCCTAAACTTCGCATCAGCAGTGTGAACATTGATGTTCAGGTACCTACGATTCCTGGTCGACGTCCACTCGTCAATGTTAGAGCTATAGTTTCCGTCCTGTCGCAAGCTCCTTCTCCAAGTCCTGCTTGCACACTGCTTGTATTTGAGCGTGAAAGTTCATTGTGTACTTCAGCGCAGTCTTTTCGGTTCTAGGAAACTTAAGCCCCAGAGCGACCATTCCATCACAAATGTCCTCAGACGAAGCGATTACACGAAACGACATTGCACACATGGCGGCCATGCGTGCTACCCTGTGTTCAACCGTAGCCTTACCGCTCACGAGGAACGAGTCAAGTGTTTGTGGTGGCGACTGTTTGTGCAGTTTCGACTACGACAAAACGACTCCTGTAGCATCCTCTGTCGCAGATCTCACTCGAAGGTTTATGTTATGCTCTAGCAAATGCGTGTGAAGACCTTTCCTCACCGCTGCACGCAAGTAGTAGTACCACACACTACTACTGTCACTGCATTTAGCAAGCACTTCGGAAAAGAGCACGGTGGACATTGTTACGAACCACCTAGGGCACGGACCGTCTTGACACTGCGAGCACGGTGGAACGCATGCCTTTCGCCCTTGAAACGATCGGACGCCACTTCGAATGTTTCCGCCAGCTCAAGAAAGAGGTAACTCCACGTCAGACTCTAGCAAAAGCAGTAACTCGCAGTAGACTAGCGCGAGCTCTCACGCCGCGCTGGTGCCTTTTCGTAGACGGAAGAGGGGGATGATTTATTTGCGGACAGAGGAAACATATCATGGGCGGAAACGTCGATGGTGAAGGCGATTGACCCGTGTAATTGAATCTCTCTCGTTCGTGTCGTCTGCAATTTTAATATATATTTGGCACCACGAATAATCCCGGGATTTCGGGACGGAAAAATTGTCCGGGGTCCCGGGACGTCGGGATCCCGGGATCCGAACTCTACTTACGACTGTTAACAGCATGTGCCCAATGCGGATCTTGCAGGAGAGATAATCATAAGAAAAGAAAAGAAAGTTATAAGAAAAGAAAGCATCGCAACAGCGATACATCTGTAATTAAAAACATAATGCAAAAGCTGCATGACTATAACTCAAATGCTGCATTGCCAGTAGTAGGCTACTGTCTCAGCCGCACTGTGACATTAGTGGTGGTACACAGCATTTGAACATGCGTCCTTTGAAGCGTCCGTTGATAAGGTAAACGGCTTCGAGAAATCTGGGAATTTCAGGACTCGCGCTTCGATCAACTGTTGTTCCAAGCATTTGAAGGAGCCCTCAGCTTCTTGTCCCCAAAAGAATGCTTTTTTCGTTGTTAATTGTGTTAGTGGGCGAGCAGTCTCAGCGAATTTGTCTATGTGCCCGGGGTAATACGTTAGTAAACCGAGGAACTGTCACTGTCGTTTTGTCGGTGGGCGCGGGAAAATTCTCGATGCATTTGATCTTCTCCGGGTCTGGTCGAACGCCCTCTGCCGACACGATGTGCCCAAACTTCTGGGTTTAGAAATTGGCATTTTGAGGGTTTCAATTTTAATCTTGCTGCTCTCAACCGGTTAAGGATAGTCTCGATGTGACTTAGATGCTCCTCGAATGACGTGCTGTAGGTAATTATATCAACAAGATACACGTAGCACGACATTCCGAGAAGACCAGAAAGAACTACATCAGCCGTTCTTTGCCTCACTGACGCACTGTTGACCAAACCCATCGGCATTCGTTTCCACTGATAGTGGCCGGTCGGAGTGTTGAATGCCGTTTTCTCTTTGTCCCCTTCGTCCATCTCAGTCTGCCAATATCCAGAAGCCATGTCCACAACCGTGAAGAATTTAGCGTTCCCCAGTTGCGACAGTCTCCTGAACATTGTGAAGTGGGTATGGATCCACCTCGTAATTTATTTAAGTCTCCGAAATCCACCACAAAGCGATAGGAACCGTCTGGCTTTTGCACGAGAAGCGCGGGGCTCCCCACAGTGTAGTCGAGTGTGCTATTATGTTACCCTTGTGATTAATTTGTTCACTTGTCTTTCCATTTCCTCCGGCTTAGCGTAAGGTATACGGTACGCTCTACGGTATACCGGATGCGCATCTTCAGTCGCTATGTGATGTATTATCGCGTTGCAGTGGCCAATATCCGTGTTACTCCAAGGGAAGGCATCTCCATACGTCTGGATTAATTTTGTCACTCGTCAGTTCGCTCCGATTTGGCAACGTGCCCTAGATCAAATTTGGAGCCGACGTCTACTCCGCTAACAGCGTTGCGAACAGAAGGCACCTGTGCAGGTAACTCGTCTAGCTCTACGTCTACCAGCGCATCCATCGCCTTCTTTCGGGGGAGCTTGATCTCCTCCGAAGTAGTGTTTGCTACTCGTACAGACACAGTGCCGTCTTGTTGTACCCTCACCAATGTCGGTGCGACAAACGCTCCAGATACCAACTCTACTCCAGGTGTCTCAACAGCAGCCACCTGACCCCCGATCCCCGGTGCGGTGACCCTTCCTCTGAGGTCTGATTCGCTCATGGGTGGCAGGGAACAAATATCAACCTGACGGACTTTCGTGATGGATTCCGATATGCGCCTCGTCTGGGGAGTCTCTCCATATACTGACATCACCAAGTTCACAATCAGGACCTCTGCTTCTTTTATTCTCAACACCTGTTTGCTCAATAACACGTCAGCCCTTTGTCCACGGAGGATATCTTGGCCATTGAGACACAGCGGTCGGAAACGTAAATTGTTCAGTGCGCACGAAACACTGGAGGTTGAAGCTGTGGTCTCCAATTCTGATTGGTATTTCGTGGTAGCCCACGGTCTCTAGTTTGTCCCCGGTTATGTCGACCAAGGTTCGAGCGCCATTCCCTGCGCGGAATTTTCTTCGTCAGCTCTTGTCTATGCGGTCGAGGCAGTGGCGTATCTAGTGTGCGGCAGGTGTGGACAGGTGCCATGGGCGCCAGGTGAACAGGGGCGCCATTATGTGGTCGGGTGTGAATGTGCCAGGTGGGGCACTCAACCTGGCACATTCATAAACGATCTAAAGCACCCGCCATTAGAGAGGTTGTAGTGTGAAACCAAGTGCGGACCACACGAAAACGCATCCCCAAGGAAATCATGTTAACCATGTTGCCATGGGCGCAGGTAGCTCTAGATACGCCACTGGGTCGAGGACACTCTCCTTTATGAGGCTTACTTTCGACCCCGTATCAATTAGACACCTCACCTTGATGCCTCCAATATGGCACACAGTTATGGAACTTGTTTTACGCAGAACTTCACCTCCACTTCCCGCTCTTCCGCTTCATCGCGCATACCCGAAGGGGACGGTATTAAGAGTGAGTGACTTCCCTTGTCTGTGTCCATGACCTTAGTTGCCCGTGCGCCATAAAAACCCGGATCATTATCGTCATCATCATCTTATCTGTGTTGTTGCCTTCCGCGGCTCCACGTATCCCAGTCGTACGATTTTCCGTTGTCTGCGTGGTGTATCGTTGTGGACAGTTCCGAGCAAAGTGTCCGCTCTTACCGCTGACGTAACACTCCCCGCGTCTTTGCCGAGGTGCTGAACATCGTTCGGCACCGCGGTTCTGTAGTGAAATGGAGGCCTCGAACATTTTCTCTAAGCGCTCTTTGGCCCAAGTTGCACCTTCAAAGGTAATTTGGGACAGGCTCCGAAAAGTAAAGGGAGATTATGCTAGTTTTTCTGTTCCTCTACTACAAGTAAATGGCGTGGTGTGCCAAAACGTGCAAGAACAGGCAGACGCCCTTGGAGAACACTTTCAGAGCATATCGAGCTCTTCACATTATAGCGCTGACTTCCTTAAAATCAAGGAACAGTCACAGAAGCAGACCATCCCCCCTGGATCTGGCAATGGGTACACTTATAACTCCTTATTTACAATGACAGAACTGCTGAGGGCCCTATCACGCAGAAAGGTTACTGCACCAGGTCCAGATCGTGTGACATACAGCATGCTAGAAAACCTATCCAATTCCTCGTTAGAATGTGTTTTAGATTTCTTCAACACCGTATGGCGAGAAGGATCACTTCCTTCTGGTTGGAAAGTAGCGACCATAATCCCGCTGTTGAAGCCAGGAAAGGATTCATCAGATCCATCTAGCTATAGGCCCATAGCGCTCACAAGTTGTTTGGGAAAGACTTTTGAACGCATGGTGAACAACCGCCTCATATATTTTTTAGAGGAAAATAACTGCTTGGATCGATACCAATGTGGCTTTAGGGCTGCACGGTCGACAACGGACCAGTTTTTGCGCCTTGAAACAACAATTAGGGAGGCTTTTGTAAGAAGTAGGCATTGTGTCAGTGTATTTTTTGACCTGCACAAGGCCTATGACACCACATGGCGGTACGGTATTGTTCGAGACTTGTATGCAATGGGACTTCGCGGTCGCATGCTGCGCTGTATTTTGAACTTCCTCGAAGGGAGAACCTTCAGAGTCCAGGTGGGAACAACACTGTCCCGACCATTTGTACAGGAGAATGGTGTCCCACAGGGGTCAGTTCTAAGTGTCACTCTCTTTATCGTGAAAATGAACTCAATAGCAAAAGTAATTCCTCCTTCAATTAAGTACTCGTTGTACGTTGATGACGTGCAGATTTCCTATTGCTCTTCAAATGTGTCTGCATGCGAGCGCCAGCTCCAGCTGGCAATCAACAGGTTAGTGAAGTGGTCAAATGAAAATGGCTTTCAGTTCTCTCCTGAAAAGACTGTTTGTGTCCACTTTTCGAGGCTTCGGGGAGTTTTCCCTGAGCCAGTTTTGAAGTTGCGCAGCCACCCAATTAATGTACAGCCTGAGCACAAATTTCTCGGGCTTATCTTTGACAAAAAACTGACATTTCTGCCACACATGAAACAACTCAAGAATAAGTGCATTAAATCCCTTAGCATTCTAAAGGTACTTTCACACCGGTCCTGGGGAGCAGATCGCGAAGTACTGAATCGCATCTACATCTCCACTGTCCTTTCTAGATTGGACTATGGATGCGCTGTTTATGGGTCGGCTCGACCAACTGCTTTGAAGATACTCGATCCGATACATCACCAGGGACTACGCTTAGTCCTTGGCGCATTCAGAACATCGCCAGTGGAGAGTTTGTATGTCGAGTCGAACCACTGGTCACTCGCAAGACGGAGGTTTTTTCTTAGCGCCACATATGCACTTAGGGTTCGGTGTTACCCCCACATCCAGCGCTCGAATGTGTGCAGGACACTCAATACAAGCAACAATTTTTGAATAAACCGTCACAATCACTTCCTTTTTGTATGCGCATCTCTCAGGAAGTTAAACGATGCAACTTTGCTGAATACGATTACAAGGTAATGGAATTTAAGCAAAGGCTGCCTCCATGGCATCCACCTCCAAGTTTCAACAAGTCACTAACAAAATTCAAGAAATCTGACACCTCACAGGCTGTTTTGTTACAAGAATTCCTTCATCTTCGAGAAAGCTTCAGCAAGCACACAGAGTTTTACACTGACGGTTCAAAAACCAGCTCAGGGGTTTCGTGCGCCATGGTTACGGGTTCACACACGAGCTCACACCGTCTCAGAACCAGCATGTCCATTTTTACCGCAGAAATGTATGCGATAATTTTAGCACTCAAGTACATATTGAACAATGAAATTACATCATCTGTAGTGTATACAGATTCTCTGAGCTCACTGCAAGCTATTTGCAACTTGCACCCAACTAAGGATTTGCTTGTTCACCATGCGAGGTGTTTAGCGAGTATGATCTCGGAGAGGTCTTACAACCTGATGTTCTGCTGGGTACCCAGCCATGTCGGGATACCTGGTAATGAGAGAGCCGATAGTGTTGCCACAAGTGCACTAACTGAAGATATAACCCCTCTTGAGGCCCCGATGCAGGATATTAGACGGGCATTAAGAAACGTCATCAATGATCAGTGGCAGATATTTTGGGACACGCAGGATAAAAATAAGTTACATTCTGTCAAGCCTAATCTCGGGAGAAACTTATCTCCACTTCCAAACCGTCTGCATGAGGTGGTACATTGTCGGCTAAGGTTGGGTCATACATTCCTTACTCACGGGTACTTGTTGCGGCGTGAGGACGCCCCGGAGTGTGACCACTGCGGGGGGGCGCTTTCTGTTGTGCGCATCCTCATTACATGTCCATCCTATGAAGATGTTCGTCGACGTCACTTCTATCGATTTTACAGATATTGTTTACCGTTTCACCCGGCCCTTTTGCTGGGTGATGAGGCTGAAGTACCTTTTACAGCTGTGTATGAATATTTCAAGGACATCCAGCTAATTGGTCTCTTGTGATCTCACACTGCTATTTTAGTAATTTTATCATATGTGGTAACTGTCTCCGGTAGTTCTTAAATAATCATCTCTGATTTTACGTTTGCCATCGTACATACCATTGCTTGGCGCTCTATAGCCTTGGTAGCTTTTGCGCCAATAAACCCTAATTATCATCATCATCATCATTGGCCCAAGTTGCCCTTGCACCATAAAACCTTCAATTACACACACACACACACATTTTCTCTAAGCGATCGAGTCGCGCCCTGACGCGGAGTACGGTGGGTTGACATTCGCCTATTGCTCGTTCGTGCATTTCTTCTTTAGCAGCAATCTCTACGGCATCCTCAAAGCTTGCGGGGCCATGCGAAAGGTTGAAACGCCGCACTGGATCTCTTATGCCCTTCAAAAGGTGCGTAGGCAACTGTTCTTTTAGTAGTTGCTTAGAAATCTCACCCATTTGTGTTTCCTAGATTGCGAAATCTTGCCGCGAATGCACGCACGCCCTCCCCAGCGTTCGGCCTCGCTTCCATGAATTTCTCCAATTTTACGTGCGCAGGCTCTGTGTCAAAGCGTTTCTTATACACCTGTCACACGGGCATTTCGATCCTTCTCGAATCCGATCTGCATCGAACTTCCCGAGCACGCTCGAGTTTTGACGCTGCTACACGGCCACTTTCAATGCGCATTGAATGGTTGACCTGTGGCGCGAGAGGCGGCGCAACCGTCTCCGTCTGAGTACGTATCCGTTTAAAAAGCCAAGATTAGTCGCTCCCGCCCAGCGGTGTTTACGTGTTGTTGTACGGTTATGTCCGCCATGTGTGCCGAGCAGAAACAGGAAATTGCATTTATGCTGGCTGCGTTAGTTGACTTGGAAACTGAAATGGAGGCAGCAAAAGCAAGGACGAACCACATCAGAAGACAGTTGCTTTTTGCCAACGGGCTGTGTGTTGCAGCCGCTGTTGCTGATTCTCCGACTATACAACGGCAGAGGTGGAAGTTCGACCGAAACGAACGCTGGTTTGAGGACACATTGCCGTACCTTGGTGAACAGTTTTTCCGACAGTCATTCCTAGGGATGTAAAATTTCCTACTTTTGAACGGAAAAATTGGAAATTTTGGAAATATTGAGCTTGTACAGTGCACTGAACCACGAGCATCCATTAAAACGTATGTACTAGGCCTAAACGTAGTGCATGGCTACTACAAGGCAGCCAAGCCGAGTCTTTCACAAAAAATACGCAGGAAAGTAAGCAAAGAGAAAGTCTGTCAGTCTTGGCAGTTCGCTTGAGGTACGCAAGGACTACAGTGAAACGCTGTGATGTTTTTTTGTTGTTTTATATAAGTTATGCTTTATTGACGAGACTAGAGCTTATCAGACTAGATGAGGTAGTAAAACAGCCTCCGCGTCCTGCAGAAAGCTCAATAAAACAGCGGTATGTCCTGCCGCACAGTCTGGTAACTATACATGCATTCAAGATGCAACGGCAGAGGCAATTATAACTATAGATGATCTTTACCTTTAGATTTCTTTAACTATAGATGATCACACATCGGAATCCACGTCGCTTTCACTGTCCGTGACTTGCACAGTGTCGACAGCTGCAGCCCCCTGCTTCTTCTGAAAGTTGAGGTTAGAATGGACGAAAAGCAGTTTCTCAACCCTTTCTGTTGTCAGCCTATTTCGTAGTTTTGTGTGAATGTTGCCTGCCTCGGACCAGTTTCTTTCACATGAAGCTGAGGAGGGAGGTATTTGCAGCAGACTACATGCAAGAGGCGTCAGTGGCTGTTTTGCGCACAGTCCTTCCCACCACGTAGATGGACTGCAGTGCTTCGCTGACTCCCATAGGCCATCCCTTGACCATATACCTCTGTGCGCTCGGTACTCTGCGAAGTTGGACAAAACAATGCCGCGGTCCAGATGAAAGTGCTTAGCTTGCGACGACAACCAGTCAAAAGCAGCGGACGGCTCTTCATTTTCGAGGTTCTTGCCTTCGTACCTTGGGTCAAGAACGTTCGCTGCATAGTGTATTGGCTGGACGCAGAAGTTCTCACGCCTTCTGATTATGTCACTAGCTGCCTCCTGTTCGCTACGAGTCAGAAGAGAAGATTCTAGCTTCGAGTCGAAGTCTTCCCTGATGCGATGAAAAAGACACGGTACGTCAGAAAGAAGAGCCATGTTAGACTCTGCAGAAGCAATGCAGCTCGAAATTGTGTTCAGAAGTGATAGTGCGGAATTCACACGGCTCCAGAAATCTTCTTCATCAAGAACGGTCTGTCTGACGGACTTCTTAACCTTCAGGTCCTCGATAATTACCGTTTCCTTTAGAGCCATCTTGTTCCTGGCTAGGCTTTCAAGTGATAGGGTCACGCCTGCCCACCTTGTCTTGCTTGGAAGTTTCAGTGTGACCGAGTTACCTTCGCCATCATTGGATTCTTGCTTCTGCTTGAACGTCGCAGCCACAATATGTGAGCGCTTAACGTACTCAATCACTTCCCTTGCTTGCATGTTCAGTTCTCGGAGCGTGTCGAGTCCCATCAGATCGTTCATCAGGAGATTCAACCCATGCGCTGCACATCCGATTGCTGTCACGTGCGGGTAGTGCTGTGTAACAAGGTCACACGCAGCCTTCATGTTGCTAGCATTATCCGTAACGACAGCAACTACTTTGCTGGAACCGAGAGATTCAATAACCGCGCGGATCTCGCTACTGATGTATGTGGCAGTGTGACGGTTGTCCCCTGTATCAACACATTTGTAAAACAGGGGTTCCGGTGTTGCAACGATAAAGTTGACGATTGACTCACCCCTGATATTTGTCCACCCCTCAGTAAGTAGCGTTAGGTAAGATGCACTCTTCAGAAGCTCCTCGACGTGGATTCTTTGCCTCTGAAACTCTGCATCAAGTAGGGGCCCGCTTAGAAGGTATCGAGATGGCAGAGCGTAAGACGGCCTCACTAGATTAAAAAGCTCCCGCCAGTACTCGTTTTCAACGACGGCGAAAGGCGTGTTCGACGAGTACAGCGCTTTCGCTAGCGCAGCGTCAATACGCTGCTGGTCTGTTGGGCTCATTCGGTCGACAAATGGTGTCATCGCACTTTTGCGCGTTGGCACCAAAGAACTAGAACAGCTGGGAGTGGGACTGACCTCCGGTGTGCATTGAGCCTTGCGAACATCGGGACAGTCATCACGTCGCACGCGGACGCGATCCCGAATGTCCTGGGGACACTTCAAGCATGCAAGAATATGCCTGGTGAGCCGGGTTGCATTAGGGAAAACATATGACGCGCTGCAGTATTTGCAGGACGCCGTGTCCTTCTTCCCAGGCTTAGATGATCTCTCGCGACGAAAATGCCTCTACACATCAGAAGTTGGTCGTACCATGCCTCCTCATGCAATGAACACGTTCCACACACAATATCCAGCAGCACGGAGCCGTAATTTGCAACAGCAGTAGCAGATACAGCCGCCAAACTTAAGCCGCCATGTGCGAATCGCGATGTCGTGCTGGCCTTCCGAACGAGATTGACACAGGAAGATTGAGAGTTCTCTCTCTCTCTCTCTCCCTCTTTTTTTTTGTTGGTTTTTTTCCGTGAGGCGCGAAAAAAAACAGGAAGAAAACCGTTTTTTTCCCAAAATTTCTGGTTTTTTTTCGACCCTTTACATCTCTAGCTCATTCCGCGTTTCACCCACTACGTTCCGGTATATCGTGGAAATGTGCGGACCGCTCCTGCGGCGAGAGGACACCGTCATGCGCCAGGCAATCTCGGTTGAAAAGCGAGTGGCGGTGAGCCTGTACAAACTGTGCTCCTCTGCCGAGGACAGGTCCATCGCACACCTTTTTGGCATCGGACGGTCAACGGTGAACACTCTCTACAAAGAGTTCTGCGAGGCGGTCATCACCACACTTGAGCCTGAATGGGTAAAGATGCCTTCAGCTGAAACAATGGCCGACCATATAAAAGAGTACAGCGCTGTCTGCGATTCCCGCAGGCGGTGGGAGCTTTAGATGGCTGCCGTTTTCCAATTTCTCCACCGAAGGAGAGTGCGACCGGTTATTACAACTACAAGGGCTGGTAAGTTAACATGATCTGTCGTTGCATGTTGCAAAAATCTCGCACGTCCTGCTTCTGGCAAAGCAGCACCTTTGTTATGACCACATGACTAAATTTTACTGCCTCCGCTTACAGGTACAGCATCGTCTTGCTTGCTCTGGTGGACCACCGGTACCGCTTTCTTTACATCAATGTTGGATCGCCCGGACGCTGCCATGACGTATACGTATATCAACGATCAAGCCTGGCACAGTGTGTTGAGGGGCCACTGTTCCAAGCTCCAGTAGCCACCATGAACGGCGTAGCAGTGCCGCCTCTCATCCTGTGCGATCAGGCGTTCCCTCTGACATCACACCTGGTGAAGCCATTCAGACATCGGGCTCGTCTTGACGATGACATGAGGCGGTTTAACTACCACCTGTCAAAAGCCGGGAGGATAGTAGAAAATGCATTTGGCAGAATGAAGGCGAGGTTCAGGTACACAATGAAAAGGTTAGAATGTGACCTAGACAATGCTCCACTTGCCATTCGCACTTGTTGCGTACTGAACAACATCTGCGAGGCATTCAGTGAGCCGCTGATGCAACAGTGGGCTTCTGACTCCGAGGTTGCAAGCTCTGTGTACCAGCAGCCAAATGGTGCCACAGATACCAGAAGTGCAAGTGGGACATGTGTGCGGGATGCAATTGTTGTACTGTACTGTACTGTTGTACTACAAACAACGAGAACATCAGTGAGGTGAGATATGAAGTAACACACTTTATTTACGACGATTCAAAGAACCTTGTAATAGCAGAAACCAATTTTTCGTGTTGCTGCAGGTGCCGCTCCCGCAGTTCCATCTCCCTGGCATGAGTTTCTGCAAAACATTCTCGCAACATCCTTTGTTCAGCGAGTAAGGACTGCTGGAAATCGGACGGAGGAGTGGTCCGCCTACGTTTCCTTTGACGTATCTGTGGAGTGGACTGGCCAGCAGGACCACCTTCGGCAATCTCCAAGCCTCCTGCGGCACACTCTGTATTGCCTCCTGAGCTATCACCACCCTCGTCTACTGTTTCCCCGCTGTACGAAGGGTAGGATGCTCGCACATTAGGGCTACCGCTCGAACTTCCACTCGTACTGCCGTGAACCATGCCATTGATGAGCTGTACATATAATGTATGCATTACAAATTCACGTATTTGGGTTCCAGTGATAAAGTTACATGTGAGCTACGTACCATTTCCACAGTTGTCCCTTCACCACAGCCTGCCTCTTGTACAAGGGACTGGTCGTTTATGGGCAGCGTGCCCAGGAAACGATGCAGTCTTGAAAAATGGGGCCATGCAACTGCACCTGACCCCGTAGTCTGCCCTGTCTTTGTGTACTTCCTGCATTCAAAAATCGTTTGTGTGAAGTGCAGTTTGCAGTATGTAGACAAAGAGTCAAAAATCGATATAAGCATCACACACATAATGAATATTCTCGGGCTTGAACTCAGCACTTACAAAAAACATTGTGGCACGTGCAGCACGCATGCACGTGCCACATGCATGCATGCCACGTGCAGCATGCATGCAGCAGAACTAGTGCTACGCGCGTAACAAAAAGCGAAAAAGAAGAGAAAGAAGGGTCAACGAGGGAGCATTGAACAGATTTCCGATTACACTTTCTGTAGGCGAGCGGCGACTATAGCGGCGACTATAGACAAATCGGACCCTTCGTGCGGGCTACTCGAGCGACAAACGCACACGTGACAGAAACCACTCAGCATAAATAACAAGAAATCATGTAGTACGTACCGGTCCAGCTGCTGAAGGTTCCTAATTTTATGTCGAACCTCTGTCGCCGACCGTTCGAAGCCTGCAGCTCTCATTGCGCCCCCATCTCCTCGTACACGCTGTCATTTTTTGTTTTTGACGTCTGAGATCGTCGAGACGATCTTCCCAGATGTCTATGAGAACTGAAGTCTCCTGGTCAGTCCACAAATTCCGTGCGGACGAGGCAGCACCGCTTGAAGTCATTGCGACCGAACGTATACGCGAACCAAACAGACTGATTCGGCGTGGCCGATTAGCTGTTCCGGCTGTTGTCGCGCGGTGTCGAGAATATAGGCAAATGAATAAACGGAACTCATTAATTTCGCGTTTCCTATATAACAGCGATATTAGTGGTAATTTATCGTATACCGATGTAAGCATCATTTGTAGCTTCGCGCGCATGTCCGTCTTAAGTTATGACAGTTCACCGGGGTCGAGGATGCAAATGACGGCCGTCGAGCCGTCTTGAAATTCTCAATCCTGTTATGGGAACTGTCTTGAGTCAAGCAGGGTCAAAGTTCGATCCTGCTTGGAAGCGGCCGTGTAGCACCATCCGATCTGCATTGGGTTCAAGCAGGTTTGGTCGAGCAGGATCGAAAATGCCCGTGTGACAGGGGTATTAGCCAAAACCTTGAATTCCCTGAAAGTTCTGGCGCCACTGACTTCATCCTCCTGCCACGCGAAGTTATATGCTGCGCCTAGCATCTTGCATCTCGCGATTCCTATAAGCTGATTATCTTGCCATCCTCCCATCAGGCTATCCTGCTCGAGGATGTTAAGGAAGTCTGTCAAACTTGGTCCCATACTGTCCCCGGTAAAAGTGGGAACCATGCTTCCTAACGCTAACACACAAGCACCTGCACCTACCTCAACCGGGTTAGCCACGGATTGTGCCATGGCGTCTCATTTTTCCTCTCGTGTGAGGGCACAGTGACCTCACACTTTCCTCAGCGATTTCATCCACAGAGTATCCCACCACTGCCACCACTTCATGTGATGCGCACGCCTGCTCGCATAAAGCTCACGATTAAATATATCGACTCGAACTGTGTGGGCCCACGCTGAGGTGAAGACAGACGAGACGAAACTGAAAAACAATTACAGAATGCTTAATTCCCCATCTATGAACATCGCGTGTGCGTCGGGCTCACCACTACGATGCGGCGTGTCCACTGCTTCATCGAGGCTGCTTGCATGCTCTAGCGAAGGTAGGTCGTTGCTAGCGTCGACATGTGGTGGCGAAGTTGGTACAGGCTGGTTCCTGGCGAGGGACCGAGGATGCAACGGCGGAGTTGGCTGGTGAATAGCCTGTTGGGATCACACCAGTCTGGAGATGTTCACTGCTCGCTGGATGCAGCTCTTTTCCCCACATCACTTTCCTCCCTCGACAGTTCGGTGCCTTTTGTCCTTCGCTGTGTCCTCCCAGGTGGTTCTCATTTACCATTCGTTTTGTGTGCCGCCGCCGTCGGGTTCCATCGACTCGCTCGAAGTGATGGTTCCTCCAATTTGTTCCAGATGTGGAGCCTCGGTGGCGCGCCGTCTCGTCGTCTCACCAGGAAAATGTCATCTGGCTTTTATTGTACCTGCTCCTACCTCAGCATTGTTCGAGCCTATACGGCGACACGTACACCCATAGGGCGTATTTTCCAGAAGTTTTCTTTGAAGCACACACTCCCATGTCACGCTGTGTCGTGTAGCACGCTACAAACTACTGCATTTCATGTCTAACATCTGGATATTGTTTTTTAATGAGCACCGTAGCACAAAAACATGCATGCCTAAGCTCCAGAAGTCATGTGGTTGCACACCATGCAGACAGAAAAGAAATACCAGAGCACATATTGCCACCTAGAAATGCTATTTCGGGGGTCTGAAGAATTCGGGCATATCACAGATCTGTGATATAATATCTAATAATATAATTTCTATGAATAATTTCTGCCGGCCGCGCCTGTCCGTTGAAAAGAAGAAAACGGTTAAATATAAGTTGCTTACAGCTAATGTGAATTCCGCGGAAAAAATTACTTCAATGACTTCGAATTCAAAAGTTGGACAGTGACATGAAAGTCAAAGTCACTGTCCAATTTTTGAATTCACAAGTAATTTTTTCGCGGAATTCACATTAGCTGTAAGCAACTTATATTTAACCGTTTTCTTCTTTTCAATGGACAGGCGTGGCCGGCAGAAATTCAAACGGAAAGAGTGGTGTACGTTTCTTCCAACGATCTTGGCGTCAGATATCTATCAAATATATAGCCTTCTGTTTTGTTCTTTGTGATTTCATCCTTGCGTTGCTTCTCTCTTGTTCTTGTTCTCTCTCACCGATCCCACTCCTTATATAAGCAATGTTTTAACTGCTTATTTTGTCTGAAGAAGGGCAAACTCTGCCCGAAAGCTCACGTATTAAATAGTTACTCTGACTTCGTGCTTCATTCTTTCGTTATTATTTTTTGTAAATGCTGCATGCTATAGTTAGCCGCAAGCAGGAAAGCATTTCTCACCACCGAGAAGATCGTCTAGCCATCTGCAGTACTACTGTGGCGTAGGCTACATTGTCGAACACTGATATTGGACGGGCACGCATTTCTTCATACTTGGCGTTGATCCGCCCGACAAGCATGCATCATATTTCTGTAAAAAAAAAAAGAAGAAAAAAAGAAGAGGTTCGCTTGGCAATTTTCAAAGTTCAATTAAAAAACATAAATTTCCCGCAATTAAAAATTGTCCAAAGCCTTCCTCAATGATTGCAAAAGTTTCCAGAAGCTAAATGCCGAAAGTCCGACAATCCTCCGGAGAGTACATCGCCAGTTATAATTTTTTATCACCTTAGCTAGGTGAAACACCCTGTATATAGGGAGTGAAACCGAAACGAATATTGGTTCGATTACGATTACGGTGATCTCCGGTTTAATATTTGCGGAAACAACGTGCAACGCTTGCTGTTTTAAAGAATCCCAATAATACAGTTCATAACTCGATGTACACAGTACATGTCATACGATGTGTATGTCATCCGAGATATATATGTCATCCGTCCAAGCGCATATATGGTATGTTGTCTGCACAACTAATGAACGAAAAGCACGTGTCGAAGACAACTGCTGTAACAGAAGCACATACTACACCACTTGTTGAGTTGTAATCCTATGCAAATATATCCAGAGAGAGAGAGAGAGAGCGAGACCGAGATTATGCGAGTTGTTCGCGTTCACTCTTGAACCGATTCATGTCAATCGGAACAGGTTACGGTTTCGGTTAATTTCCGACGGTGAATTGCCGTTACGGTATTTGAGAAAACTTGTGTTCCAAACGGTTTTCAGTTTCGTTTCAGTCCCTGGCTCAAATCTACTTGTCAAGGTGTCAACTACAAAACGGCGATAAGTAACAAAAATCGCACAAAAAATGTTTCGCGTATCGACAACAAATACGAACTTGTTGGAAAAACGCATAGAATACTGTAGACATCAACCAACCCAGTCATGTCCGGAATAGACTTGCAAAGTTTATGCGTACAAATAAACAACAAGGCCTCCCACTATGAATATAAAATAAAATGCACAGCATAAGTGAAAGCAGAACGGCAACAAAAACAATTCATATTCAGTTCAGGTGCACATTGAAGGTGTATGTATGCAATATACCGATACACCTTGCTCGTGAACAATTAATCTCTCACTGTTAGTGGTGCTAAGTGATTACACCCGCTTCTGTAGATAGTAGTAGAAACCACTCAACTACTGAGTACTGAACAACAAAAACTGATCAGTGATCACATTTATCTTGTATCAGGTCCCTCGAACGAAGAGCAAGGCTACGTGTTTCTCAAGTAGGGAAGGGCAGACATCGTCATAAGAAAATTGAGAGCGAGCAAGTGGTAGAAAAAGCCCCAACACTGTAAACTGAAAAACTCCCTTTTGGGTGTAATTCCATGGTATTTTAACTGACTCCCTTTAAGGTGTATAGCAACACCCTCGAAGAAAATACAACCTTTGTGTACTGGTGTATTTCTACACCAATATTGGTGTAATAGGATGGTATCCTAGCTGACTCCCTGTTAGGTGTAATGCTACACTCTTTATGTATTGGTGTATTTCTACACCAGTATTGGTGTAATAGGAGGGTATCCTAACTGACTCCCTTTTAGGTGTAATGCTACACCTTCAGCTTGCTCTACACCCTTTCAGAAGGGGCGTTTGCAGTGTCCATGTGTGAAAATATGTGACCACTGCTGAATGACAAGCACGAATGCATGCTTACAAACTTCCGAGATCTGCCAGATGCAATGGATGAAATAATTCAGCTACAGCCAGAGCCGGCCTCCACAGGGGCAGCTGGCCTGAAGTAGGAGGCACAAAATTGCCATTTGCTTGGGCACTGCGGGAGGTGCGCAAATTCCTCTGCTTGTTTGTGCATGCGCCAAGAGTGGATGCCGGCTCTGGCCACAGCTTTGGAAAAGTGTACCAGCAACAAGAATGAGAGTGCATACTTTATTCACAGCCCGACGAAGAACAAACAGTGAAAGAAAAGAAAGCGAATAACAATGCAAGTGCCACGTATATGCATACCCTATCAAAAATTCCATCAGGCCAGACGCTGAAGGACAAGTAGACACGTAATTTGGGACCTGGACCAGCAGAAATGCTGCTGGAGCAGTGGACTAGCAGAAATCCTGCTGGAGCAATGAACCAGTAGAAATCCTGCTGGAACAGTGGACCAGCAGAAATCGTGCTAGAGCAGTGGGCCACTATACAGCCTGTGCTACACTACTGAACCAGAGTCGCCACTCTTTGTCCAGCAGGGGCGCAGACTGTACGTGCCAATGGCGTACAGAAAAATAGTTGGTGGCTAAAAGTATGAGAATTGAAAGACTGGGCATGAAAAGATTATAGATACTTCATACAATCTCTTCTGCAGTCTTCCGATGTCTGAAATTTTTTTTGCGAAAGGTATAGTGTCGGACGTCATACAACGTTTCATGGATAATGTAGACGCATGGGTGAAATGTATGCTCTACCTGTTTCGGAACAATTACACGTCAGTAAGGAGGTCTGCAACGCACTTCAGCTTTACTTACTTGATCTCTTTCAACGTCTCCACGACGTATCTGTTGATTTTCCCACGTCTCGTGCGTGTTGGCACACCTGTGTTGTTCACCGAAATAAATCCGGCAAAATCGTCTGCAATTAATAGTTTCCACATTAGTAACAGTGTGACTGGAGCATCACATGTGGTATCTCCTCCCTGAAGCTAAGTGACGATACAAGTTGACCAGCAGGGTAACGAGCACACTGAGAGAACAGATAGAGGATAAGATAATATGAATCAATATAGTAATAACCAGACTGCGCAGATAAAGTTATAGAAACCCACATGCTAGGAACATTACCAAGCAAAAGGTGAACGAAACATACCACTACAGGCACACAACTAACCTTGAATTCACGAAATCCAACGGCTTCCGGAGGTATCTTCCAAGGTACACACAGAAACAGATATCACTAGGAGGGCACAATAAACAGTCGCTGCACCGGGGCACCAAAACCACGGCGAAAGACGATTCCCAAGCGAGAGTCTTCCTAACATACGTCCGAGCGCGTCCGACACGAAATTTGAATGAGCAGGGACGCGGGACGCGCTGCGCACTGCAAGGACGCTGTCTGTAACGGCTCTCCCCGCGCTATATCAAGAAAGCAGAAAGTCGCGTTAAGATGGGACCAGAGCGATCGCAAAGCGGATGTTTTCCCCGTCAAAATAAGTCCGTCCTCGATCACATTCCTACGCCAATAAACAACCGATGTCGAGAAAAATGCCACCAGCCCCGTGAATATAAGAAACCGCCCTTGCCGTGTTGTGCTAACTCGAGAACGGATATGGATAGAAAGATACAGCAAGTTTCTACATATTCGGCTTGCCGAGTACAGCAACTCGTTAATAGGCGGTTCAGATCCTCCGCAGGGTTCGAACTTAAAAACAGGGACAAAAATTGCAGAATGACGGTTAGCCTAAGGAAATTCAAGAATAACGTCATAACCCGTTGCAAAAAGACTGGTGGTGTGAATTGGAAAGTTGTAGCATAACACAGCCCCAATCATTTTGTCGTGTTCTTTTTTATGTGTCGTCTGTTCTACATTTGTTTTTTTTGTTTGTTTTTTCGTGTGTAGTTTCTGGATTTTAAGCCCAGGAGCAGTTGCTGTAGAGGTTGCTGAGAACATGTCAAGCATACATTTTCTCATTCTCACATTATGCTGTAAGCAGTGTGAAATACAACTCAAAAGGAATTTAATGAGAGACAACTTGTCACCAAGATCAGTGTGGGAACATTGCAAAGGAAAAATAATTCTAAACCATAATGGATTCCTATCCTATTTAATGGTACAGTATCAGATGAAAGTAATTCAAATAACATTAAAGAAGTAACCGTGAAAATTATCAGTCAAACAGTGAAGCTGGCTGCAGTACACTACAATGTGTCACGTGTAACAATATCAGTGTTTCGAAAACTGACACACAAACCTTAGGGAGGCCGCAATAGTCAAAGCGGGGGTTACGCCACTTGGCGAAAAGAAAAAGCAGATGAAGTGAGCGCAATATGCGACAAAACCAAGGCCAATACCCTGGCCAATCGCCCTGTGTGGCTGGTGGCCACTGTTCCTAGTGGTGGAAGAAGAAGAAGAAAACCAAGGAAGCTATCTCGCTACAACTGCAATATATTGAAGTTGTTTAAAAAAATAGAAGTTCAGTTCAGCCCACAGATATCAGCTGTCGCACACACAGCCTTCCCGGATTAAGTATCTGTACCTTGAACTGTGAACAGTTTGGTGGACACTCCAGAAAACGAGAACAGCTGATTGCCGATTTCAAGGGCGCGGCCATGCGAGCCGACAAGGACAGTTCAACAGAGGAGCAATTTTAACGCGAATGTGGCGCTAGTGGTAGGCGCAACAATTTGCACTTCAAACGATGTAAAACACCAAAAAGTGACAGGCTGTTACAAGCAAAATGATTTCTTCTGCTATACTATGCACTGGCTAACGGCAAATATCAAAGACCTGTGGCGGCCACCTACCGTAAAAGAAGACGGACAGCATGCCCTTTTCACGCACACGGTCTCGATCATCATTCTCGCTCGCTCATTCCAGGAATAAACTGTCGCCCCATCGGACCTCTGTCCCAGTGTGGTTGCTCCTTACTAGCTCTCACATATTTATCATTCCCGTGGCGGGGCAGACTATAAACTTGTGGAATGAGTGAGGCGTGTGACCGCTCAGGCTGGAACAACTTCGAGAACTCACTCGATCGTCTTTTATTCACGCACCGGCCGGGTAGCTGCCTTCGTCTTCTTCGCCACAGTAGCCCTCCCCTCAGAAGCGACAGGGTCGCTCCAAGACACGTGCTTGGGTTAATGGGAGGAGGTGGTGAGTGTGCAGCTGTCAGAACTTAAGGGGAAGGACGACGGTAGGGTGGGCGGCTCGATGAAGGCAGACTTGAGCCTGTCGATAGAAATAGTTTCCCGGCGCCCGTTGCAGTCGAGAACGAAATATTTGGGAAGGCGCTCTAAAACGTGGTATGGTCCAGTGTATGGTGGTTGTAGGGACCTCCTTAGGGCGTCCGTCCGTACGAAGACTTGGGTGGCTGACGAAAGGTCTGGGGAGACGAAAGCTAGACGGGTCTGATTGGCTCTGGTTGGTGTCGGTTTGATAAGAGAAAAGTGCCGGCGAAGCTTGTCAATAAAGTCGACGGAAACCGAACGGGTCGGCCTATCGGAAGCGGAAGCGTCGAAGAACTCGGCAGGAAGTCGAAGACTGGTGCCATAGACCAGCTTGGCGGACTTGCGGCCGAGGTCCTCCTTCCACGAGGTGCGAAGCCCCAGCAAGATTAATGGAAGGAAATCATGCCAATGGGAGGGGTCTTCGTAGGCCATAATTGCAGACTTCAGGTGCCTATGCAACCGCTCGACCATCCCGTTGGCGCTGGGATGGTACGCTGCTGTGCGACAACGAGTTGTACCGAAGAGCTCCGGGAGCGTTGTAAAGAGCCGGGACTCGAACTGCCTGCCCCTGTCTGTTGTTATCTGGGAAGGAACGCCGAAACGCGCTATCGAAGTGAACAGGAAAGTGCGCGCGACGGCCTCGGCGGTGCAATCTTGCATAGGAACGGCTTCAGGCCAGCGAGTAAACCGGTCAATGCAGGTTAACAGGTACCGGTTGTTGCATGAGGGTGGTAGCGGGCCGACGATATCGAGATGGATGTGGTTGGAACGGCAGTTGGGTACTGGAAAAGCCGATAGAGGCGAAACGGTGTCTGTGCACCTTGGCTCGTTGGCAAGGAACGCCTGATTTGGTCCAGTTACGGATATCAGTGTTCATCGACAGCCAGACATAGCGCGCAGCGATGAGGCGTTGCGCGATTCCTGGATGTGACAGTTGATGAAAGTCCGAGAAAATGGCACGTCTCAGACATCCTGGCACAAAAGGACGTTCCGTGCCTGTGGAAGTGTCGCAGTAGACGGGGGCTGGAATCCCGGGGAAGTCAATTTCCTGGAGCGCGAGAGACGAAGCGCGGGTGGTTAGAATACGTTGTAGGTCTGGGTCGGAGCGCTGCTGGCGGGCAATATCTGCGAGATCGACAGTAGTTTGCTCGAGCGTGGAGATCCGACTGAGAGTGTCACCAGGTACATTGTCAGCCCCCTTGACGTGCTCGAACTGTGCGTTGAACTCTGTCACATACGCGAGATGCCGAAGTTCTCGGGGCAAGTAGCGACAGCTTCCGGACTAGTAGGCGGAAACGAGAGGCTTGTGATCTGTGAAAATCACGAAGGTTTTGTCCTCGAGGTAGTATCTGAAGTGTTTGACAGCCATGAAGGCGGCGAGAAGCTCTCGACCGAAGGTGCTGTATTTTTCCTCCGTCGGGGAGAACTTCTTGGAATAAAAGGCTATAGGTCGCCAGCGGCCCGCTACGTGTTGTTGGAGTACAGCGCCCGCAGCGCGATTCGAGGCGTCAACCATCAAGGAGGTGGGGGCCCCGTTGATCGGATGGGATAAGGTTGCCGCTCTCGCTAAGGCCTGTTTTGCTCGCTCAAAGGCTGCAATAGTGTCGATGGACCAAGGCACGCTGTTGGGCTTAGCCGTTTGAAGCAGGTCTTCTAGTGGTCGTAGAATGGCCGCGCAGCGCGGGACAAAACGCCTATAAAAGTTAATCATGCCCAGGAAACGGCGCAGCTGGGTCACTGATGAGGGCAAGGGGAAATTCTGTATTTTGTCAACCTTGCTCGCAAGGGGAGTAATGCCTTGGGCATCAACACGGTGGCCGAGAAACTCCAAGGCAGTAACTCCAAACTCGCACTTATCAGCGTTGATGAGCAAACCATGGTCGGCTAACCGCTAGAACAAGGCGCGGAGATGGGTTAAGTGTTCCTCCTGGGAAGCACTGGCCACGAGCAGGTCATCCAGGTAGGCAAATACAAAAGGTAGCCCTCTTGTGATGCTGTCAATAAATCGCTGGGACGACTGTACCGCATTTCGTAGTCCGAAAGGCGTGCGGAGGAATTCGAATAGCCCAAATGGGGTGATGATTGCTGTTTTAGCGATGTCCTCTTCAGCCGTGGGTATCTGGTGATAAGCCTTCATTAAATCGATTTTGGAGAAGATGGAAGCGCCAGACAATCCCGCGGTAAAGTCAGAGATGTTGGGAAGCGGGTAACGGTCGGGGCTAGTGGCCAGGTTTAACGCGCGGTAGTCGCCGCAGGGCCCCCAGTCACCTGTTTTTTTAGGAACCTTGTGAAGGGGGGAGGCCCATGTACTCGACGACGGCCGCACGATGCCGACTGCGAGCATGTGGTCGAATTCTTGTCTTGCAATGGCTAATTTTTCCGGACTAAGGCGGCGTGTTTTGGCGAAGGCTGGTCGGCCCTGAGTAATGATTCGGTGGACGACGGGATGTTTAACGGGCTGGGTTCAGTCACACTTAGCGGTTAATGATGGAAATTGACCAAGTAGGTTTGCGTAACTGCTGTCTGGAGGGCGCGGAGTTGCGATACCGGCTGAGCGCACGCGCGTGGCAACGCCATTAACCGCCATACGTGTAACATGGTCGAGAAGCCGATGTCGGGCGACGTCTACCAAGATCTTATTGTGGCTGAGGAAATCGCTGCCCAGTATGCAGTGCTTGGTGTCTGCGACCAAGAACACCCAGTGGAAAACCCTTCGTAACCCGAAATCCAAAGGCAAGGAACGACGGTAGTAGACAGGAATGCGGGAACCATTTACTGCCGTTAAGTACGTGAGCGGACTGTGCCTTCTGTCTTGCGTTGTGGCGGGTAGCACGCTAACCTCCGCTCCGGTGTTCACTAGAAAGTTTTCCTTGCCGCAACGGTTTTTTACGAAGAAAAGGCGACGCGGGTTCGTAGAGTGGGGATCCTGGGTCGCCGCTAGTAATCCCCTTCGGCATTTCCCTGCCAGTGACAGGGTGATTCGCAGCGGCGAGCTCGACGGCCGAAAAGTTTATGGAACCAGCAAAGCTGGCGACGCCGGGGAACGGCTTCTAGCACGGCGTTGGTCCGGGCGACGGGAAGAGGGTTGGTCGCGGGAAAGGGAGCGATCCAGCAGATCCGCTAAACGGCGTATCTCATCCTGCAAGGGGGAATGGTCGGAGTTGTCTCGAGACTGCGTGAGCGACGGCTGGCAGTGCATAGCGTTGCTTGATACGGATGCCAGGTTGGTAGAAAAGCTGGAATCCGCGTACAGCTCCATGGCTTTGTCCGCACGGGACGCCAGGGCTGCTAGATTCGTGGCGTCTGCGACAGAGAGGGCAAGCTGGACAGTAGGAGGTAACTTCGACAAGAATAGCTCGCGGAGGAGCTTCTCGTCAAATGAGGCATTTCTGAGGACAGCCTGCATGTGCCGGAGAAGGTCAGAAGGCTTGCGGTCCCCCAAAGCCTCGCTTGAAATTATCTATTGCAGGCGTTGTCGGTCAGAGGGTTGGGATCTGCCGATCACGGCGGCCTTGAGTACGTCGTACGGTTCTGGGGCTGCAGGGGTACTTAGGGTGTCCGCGATTTGGAGTAGGACGTCCTCAGGCAGCACTGATAAAAGATGGTGGAACGTGATGATCTGCGATGTAATGTGGCCCAGCGCGAACTGTGACTCAGCTTGCTGGAACCATATCTCTGCACTGTAAAAAAATTCACCGTAAAAAAACGGTAAAATCTACGGCAGCTGGGATGCCAATCTTTTACCGTAATTTTACGGTCGGTTGTTTTCAGAAGAAACGGTGGTTGGCCGTTGCTTTCACAGGCTACATAATTAATTTGACGGGGAACCGTTAGGGAACTTCTCCGTAAAATTACGGTATAGTCTACGAAGTGTAGAAATTCACTTTTGCGTGACGCAGGTGTGTCCTGCTACTTTTAATCGTATTGTTGTTGGTTCAAGTTTATTTTACTGACTTCTTGACTAATTAACTGCCACGCGTGGCTAAAGAAGTTCTGTTAACTGTGTTGTACAATAAGTGCAAAGTGTAAATATGAACAACATCCACATATTTACAAGAACTGTGTGTGTGTCTTCATGGTTAGGTGACACAGCAAGCACAATAGATGGTAGAAAGAATGAGCAACACATACAGGGAATGCCACTCAGTGTCCAATAATAATTAGTCTTGCACATGCATTGCTCCCTCTGTATGTGTGTCTTTTTCTAGCATCTATCAATGCATCCTTGCCTCATACCTTTTGTTCCCTTTCGATTAATCCAGAAACATTTTCGTGATTGCAACTTATTTATTCTGTACACTCCATGTAGTGTTTTCATGGCAGCCTTTAGTGTCCTCTGTGCGTAGTGCCTGTGACCTGCACAATCAACAGAATTTTTCGTGAGCAATCAGTTAATCGAAAGAAAAGAGAGCTGGCAATGAAAACACGGCATAAGATGCAGGAAGAAGAAAATGAAAATGAAGGAGCTTGGATTTTGAGTTCTGAACACATACATCACAAAAGCATTAAGGCACTACATGATGTGTATGTGATGTGCCACTTCTGCATGCAGTTGAAAGGCATTGACTAAAGGGAAAAAATAATAATGTGGATGGAACAAAATAATTGTCCTGAGATCTTCTGATCAGAAACAGACCGATGTACTGTGTTTCTGCATTAGTATTCAAGACAACTGCAACAAATGATATTTAATAGTCTGTTTACATGGACATCTCATCCCCATATGATAAAGGCATTACGTGCAGTGTAATTACTTACTTAAATATTCCACTCGTGCCCAGCGAGCTTCTCCACAAGTCGCAGAACCTTGGGAAGGACTGATGTCCTCATTTTTATCACTCCAGCTAGGTCAGGGTTTATATCGCTGCTAAGCACTTGAAATAATTAAAATGATAAATTGTGCAAACAAGAAAGGTAAAACTAAAGTGAAATTCACATCCTTAATGTGGCAGATAACAGAACCAGATGAAGAATTATGGCAGAAGGTATCCATCTTACCCTTGGATGAAGTCAAGTGTTGCCATCAACTGTTTGGGGTTGATGATATGAAGGCAATGGTACGTTGAAAACCACAAGGCCAGAGCTGTCCGAAATGTCCGGACGCCATCAATGACAAGTTTTCCATCGATGCTTAGTTGGTATTCTGTTGTGATCCACAAAGTTTCACCTAAAATTTCGAAGCAACATTAGCAATATGGCATGACTAGAGGATCTAAGTTCGGCTACCAAAGGCCACAATGCACGGTGTCAGTGGCAGGTCCTTCTCAGCATCTGCGCGTGATGTGCACTCCTGTAAGAGTAATCAGTATTTTTAAATTTGTTCAGTAACTTTCAGTTTTAATTCCTCTTTTGTCAAGATGAAGTGATCTGCATAACTATGTAACGTATTGGAGGCAAAGGGGCACACTTTACATTGCCGCATCACGACAGATTGTAAGTAAACGCATAGTTATTGCGACCGCTGTGGTTATAATTCTACTTGGTGGCTACGTCCTGGCGCAACACTGAAAGATAAGTAGTAAAGAGACGTATAGAAGCTACAGGGGTGAGATTTAGAAACATGGACCCCCTGAGCCCTGCGCGTATTTTTCCCTGCGCGGCGCGCGTGCGGAGGCTTGTCCGCGTGATTATCGGTGGGGGAGGGATGCGTGCGCGCTTATCCTCTCACATTTTTCAGCCTGGGCAGACTTCTTTGGCCGACTTCACATATTTTTCCGATACAGTAGGTTAGCGGTTTACATGCAGAGACATGCAAAGAAGGGTCATACACAAAAAACGACAAGTGAAAATATATTTATTAATGTCATTCAGGTTGAGATATATTTATTAAAGCCAATAGTGCTGGGAATTGTGATGCCAATCAGGTGAAGGAGAAAAACCCAGCCGAAAAAACCTTCAACACCTGTAACAGGGCGGTGCTCGGGTGGAGGGTTGCTGTGGTGGGCGGACCGTGACCGGAGGGCTGCGCGCTTACCATTCATCCTGGGCTGACTTCTTTCACCACTTTCCTACTTCCCGGCGTCGGGAACTTGGCGCCCCCATCGCCCGGCAGCAGCCGCAGTAGCCCCCTCCTGCACTCACGGTAGGGTCGCCGCAGGAGGGAGACCCCCACGTATAGCTGTGCGTGGCTTTCCCGTGTCCCGTGGAAAGGGGGATCCTGGCGGTTGAGTGGACCCGGAGGTTGTTTAGGACCCTTCGGGGCCCCTCCGGGAAAGCAACACACCGCTTTGGCCCATGCTTCCCATAGACGGGTGATCCTGGAAGGCCCGGCCAGGATTATTCAGCTAGTCGCCATCTCACCTTTCATTGCTTTTTCTTTCTCCACTCCCTTCACTATCTTCTTTTTCCTCTCTTCACCTTCTTTGGCGGCAAGGGTCAACCTTGGGCAGTTCTTTCAATCTCCGTTGATGCTGCACTTGGGTATAGTGCAGAAGGATGTGTTAGTGTGCAGAGCACGTTCCCTTGGTTGGGGTCGGTGGTGGCCGACACACCTACTGCACTGAATGGAAAACCAAAATATATGGATAACGAAAACTCCAAAAAAACTGATCGGCACCTGAAAAGGAGCCGCACCGAAAGGCTTACGCAGAATTTTCTTGACCATACCCCAGGTCCCTGGTTCCCCAAGTTTCTTGTCATTCAGTCAGATGAAGGCGGAAAATCACTGACAAAAATCTCCCCTTTTGCCGTGGCAAAGGAGCTGGAAAAAGTCATAGGAAAATCATATAAGGCAAAAAAACTGAACACTGGGGACATCCAGGTTGAAGTTCAGAACCAACGACAAAGCACTGCATTGCAAACATTGAAAAACATTGGGGATGTTGCTGTAACTGTTACCACACATCGTACACTGAACATGACGAAGGGCGTGATCTCGGAGGACGAGCTGATCGAATGTACAGAGGCTGAGATTCAAGAGGGTTTGAGTGAGCAAGGCGTAATATGCGCAAAACGAATCACGATCAGAAGGGACGGCAAGGAAATTGGCACAAAACACATTATTCTGTCCTTCAAACTGCACACGATACCCACTAACATAAAGGCAGGTTACCTGAATTGTAATGTCAGACCCTACGTGCCAAATCCGAGGCGTTGTTTCAAATGCCAGCGTTTTGGGCACAGCTCACTTGCATGTCGCGGACATCTGACATGCCCAAAGTGCGCTGGCAAAGATCACACAGGAGAGTCTTGCAGTAATGAATACCGTTGTGCTAACTGCCAAGGTAACCATCCAGTATACTCAAGATCATACCCACGCTGGAAAGATGAGAAAGAAGTAATCAGAATCAAAACAGAGCAGAATATTTCCTATAAAGCGCTAGAACGCAACACGAATTTCAAAAGAAAGGCAGTTTCTCCGAAGTGGTGCGCAGGGGAGTGGCACCACAGAGGAAATCCGTGGAGACTCAAACCTGCTCGCAGGTTATTGAGCCTCCACCCCACACTCCCCAAGAGGAAGCTGGGGGCACTCAGGTGTCTCCAGCTGCGACGGAGGTCAGCCGTCCAACTGGCCAAAAAGAAGCAGCCACGGCTCTTTCTAAAGCCGATGGTCTGCAGTCGATTTGGGACGGAGGCGTGACAACCCCCACCCAAAAAAGCACTCAGAGCATGGAGGTTGATGATGACGACAGAATGTCGCAAAAGTCATCATCAAGCCTCCCTGAAATGCATCCAAGAGAAAAACGAGAAAAAGGCAGAGGAAGAGGTGTAAAGACAGGTGAACCACAGAAGCCACCCCCGCGAAGGGTTCAACCGCCTAAATGAAACAAGTGTTACTTAGTCGGCATAACCAAGTGCTGCGCTTCGTTTTCTTTCTTCTTGGAATAAGCGCGACTATGAACCACTTCCTCCAATGGAATTGCCGAGGTTTGTTTTCAAACTTAGATGACGTAAATGATCTTTTCGATACCTATAATGCAGCATGCTTTTGTCTACAGGAAACTTATTTGAATACTACCTCTCCAACTCCTTTACGTAGACACAACATATTCCGAAAGGATCGAAATGACACGAATCGTTCATCTGGAGGTGTGGCGATTGTCACACGAGCGTCTATTCCAGCCAAGGTAGTTAACCTCAACACACAGTTGGAGGCTGTAGCAGTGCAGGTGTGCCTGGACAGAGTAATCACTGTCTGCTCCGTTTATCTACCCCCAACAGCATCCATCACGCAAAACGACATAGAAGATCTATGTAGCCAACTTCAAAATCCTTTCATTCTTTTAGGCGATTTTAACGCGCACAACCCACTCTGGGGTAGTACAAGGACCGACTGTCGGGGAAAGATGATAGAAAAGGTCTTGCTATCATCTTCCATCTGCCTTTTGAATACAGGGTCACCTACGTACGTACATTCTGCTACACAATCTTTCTCAGCATTAGATCTTTCTCTATGTAGTCCATCTCTTTTTGGAGACTTAGAGTGGTCAGTGAAAGAGAATCCACTGGGAAGTGACCACTTTCCAGTGGTATTGAAGTACCGGCCTCAAGTAGATATCTTGACAACGTGTCCCCCCAGGTGGAAACTTGAACAAGCCGACTGGAACACTTTTTCGGAAAAATGCGACCTGTCTTTAATCCCTGTTGATAGGATGACAACTGACGAAGCAAACCACGTCATAACTAATGTCATCCTTGACGCAGCAACACAATGTATTCCCGAAACTTCTGGTCGCTTGCCTAAGCGACCAAAACCCTGGTGGAACAAGGAGTGTGAAGAAACACGAAAAGCCCAAAATCGGGCGTGGGGTAGATTTCGGAGATACCCCACCAGTGAAAACCTTGTTCTCTTTAAAAAGGCGAGAGCCAAAGCAAGGTGGACGCGCAAGCAAGCCAAGCGGTCCTCTTGGCAGAGCTTCGTATCATCATTGTCTTCCAATTCTCCTTCTAAACTTATTTGGGATCGCCTTCATAAGATCAGAGGTGTACACATGAGCCGCGCTACCCCTCTTTTAGTAGTGAATGGTCAGCCATGTGAAAGCCTACAGGAACAAGCCAACGTTCTCGGTGAGCATTTTGAAAGCGTTTCCTCTTCCTGCAACTACACCAGTGAGTTCCTTAAATTAAAGAGTAGTGCAGAGAAGAGGAAAATTCCAATGCATTCTGGAGACAATCTTATGTATAATCAACCTTTCACGAAAATAGAGCTTCATCGTTCCTTAAAGTGTACAAAAGCAACTTCACCAGGCCCAGACAGGGTGATGTATTCTATGTTGAGTCATCTGTCTGATGCATCTAAAGAGCTTTTACTCAAGTTTTTTAACCAAGTTTGGACCCAGTGTGCATTACCCTCAGCCTGGAAAATTTCAACTGTAATTCCTCTGTTAAAACCCGGAAAGGAACCTTCAAGCCCGTCCAGTTACCGACCAATCGCTCTCACGAGCTGCATTGGCAAAACGTTTGAGCGTATGGTCAATGCTCGACTCGTCCATTTCCTAGAGGAAAATAAGTGCCTTTCAGAACTACAGTGTGGTTTTCGCATTGGACGTTCCACAACAGACCACCTCGTTCGAGTGGAAACAATGATTCGTGAAGCGTTCGTCCGAAGACAACACTGCCTGTCAGTATTTTTTTATCTTGAAAGGGCATATGACACCACTTGGCGGTATGGCATTCTACAAGATCTATACTCTTTCGGAATCAGGGGGCGCCTTCTTAGGTGTATAACAAACTTCCTTCAAAGCAGGACATTCCGAGTACGGCTTGGAATGATACTATCCCGTCCTTTCATCCAAGAAAACGGGGTGCCGCAGGGATCTGTCCTTAGCGTCACTCTGTTTCTCGTGAAAATCAACTCAGTAGCTAGCATAATTCCACCTTCCATGTCTTATTCATTGTACGTGGATGACATTCAGATTTCCTTCTCTTCCACGAATCTAGCAACATGTGAGCGACAGGTGCAGCTAGCTTTAAATAAACTTACCAAATGGTCTCTCGAGAATGGGTTCAAGTTCTCACATGACAAAACCGTATGTGTTCACTTCTCGAGGGTCAGAGGGCTGTTTCCTTCACCTACTCTTAAGCTGAACGGACAGGACCTTGCTGTTAGGGGTGAACACAAATTTCTTGGGGTCATCTTTGATAGCAAGCTCACTTTCTTACCCCACATCAAGAGCCTTAAAACAAAATGCATGAAGTCACTTAACCTGTTGAAGGTGCTGTCCCACAAATCTTGGGGAGCAGATCGTGACACCCTGCACAGGGTTTATGTGTCCACAGTGCTGTCTAGAATGGACTATGGATGTGTTGTTTTTGGGTCTGCACGGAAATCTGTCCTGAAGATTTTAGACCCAGTACATCATCAGGGACTGCGTTTGATAACTGGTGCTTTCCGCACGTCGCCAGTGGAAAGCCTCTATGTCGAGAGCAACGAATGGTCACTCGAAAGAAGGAGGTTTTACTTATCTGTTTCGTACTCCTTGAGGGTAAGAGGTTATCCCAATAACCCAGTTATTACCTGCATTGGAGGCACGCGCTTCAAACAGCTGTTTCTTAATAAGCCCAGCGTTGTTCCCCCATTTAGCATGCGTGTTCTTCAGGGATGTGAGGATTACAGTTTCCCATATAATGATTTCACCATAGTAGAGGCTCCCGGCGTCGGGAACTTGGCGCCCCCATCGCCCGGCAGCAGCCGCAGTAGCCCCCTCCTGCACTCACGGTTGGGTCGCCGCAGGAGGGAGACCCCCACGTATAGCTGTGTGTGGCTTTCCCGTGTCTGGGGAAAGGGGGATCCTGGCAGTTGAGTGGACTCGGAGGTTGGTTTGGACCCTTCGGGGCCCCTCTGGGAAAACAACACACTGCTTTGGCCCCTGCTTCCCATAGACGGGTGGTCCTGGAAGGCCCGGCCAGGACTATTCAGCTAGTCGCCATCTCACTTTTCATTGCTTTCTCTTTATCTTCTCCCCTCCTTCCTCCCCTCCTTTTTCCACCTTCTTTGGCGGCAAGGGTCAACCTTGGGCAGTTCTTTTCACTCTCCAGAAAGCTGCACTTGGGTATCATGCAGAGGTACCTGTTACTGCATGGTATGCAGTCCCTTGGTTGGGCTCCGTGGTGGGTGGCAGGACTTCTGCACCGAATGTCATTAGTTTTCTTATGGACAAAATCAACCCAAAAAAACCCGATCGGCGCCCGAAGAGGAGCCGCACCGAAGAACAAATGTTGAATTTCCTCGATCTAAGTCGTCCGGAACCTTGGTTTGCCAAGTTCCTGATACTTCACTCAGATGACGAAGCTAAACAACTATCCAAAGCATCTCCTTTTCTTGTTGCTAGGACACTTGAAAACGTAATAGGAAAGTCCTTTCAGGCCAAGAAACTCAGCTCAGGAGACATTCAGGTGGAGGTCAACAACAAAGAACAAAGTATAGCACTGCAATCTCTAAAGAACATCGGGGAGATACCTGTCTCAGTTACAACACACCGAACACTGAACACCGTTAAGGGAGTCATTTCCGAAGAAGAGTTAATCGAGTGCAGCGAAACTGAAATCGAAGAGGGCTTGAAAGAGCAAGGGGTCGTCTCTGCCAAACGTATAATTATGCGAAGAGATGGCAAAGAGATCCCGACAAAGCATATCATCCTGTCATTTAAGCTGCACACACTTCCTTCTACTGTTAAAGCCGGTTATGTCAATTGCCATGTCAGACCATTTATTCCAAACCCTCGTCGCTGTTTCAAATGCCAGCGCTTTGGGCACAGCTCCCAAGTCTGTCGAGGACAGTTGGTGTGTCCCAGATGTGCTGGCAAAGAACATACTCCTGAGTCGTGCACAAAAGACTTCCACTGTGCTAACTGTGATGGGGGGCACCCGGTCTATTCTCGGTCCTGCCCACGGTGGAAAGAAGAAAAAGAAATATTGAAAATAAAAACTGAACAGAACTTAAACTACAAAGCAGCACGAGCACAGCTCGAGTTCAGACAGAAAGGAAGTTTTTCCGACGTGGTGCGTAGGGGAGTGGCGCCACCGAGGAAGTCCGTGGAGACACAGACCTGTTTTTCGGGTTCTGAGTCTCCACTCTACACTCCCCAACCCGAGAAGGCTGGAGACACTCCGGTGTCTTCTGCCGTGACGGAGGCCAGCCGTTCAACTGGCCACAAAGAAACAGCCATGGCCTCCTCTAAGGTCGATGGCACACCGTCAGTTTGGGACGGGGTCGTAAAAGCCCCTTCCCAAAAAGGCACCCAAAGTATGGAGGTCGACGATGACGACTGCATGTCGCAGAAGTCATCGTCGAGCCTTCCCAGCATTCCTTCACAAGGGAAGGAAAAACGAGAAAAGGGACGAGGAAGGGGTTTCAAAGGGAATGATCAACAGAAACAACCCCCGCGAAGGGTCCAACCCCCCTAAATGGTACAAGTCTTTCATAGTCGGTGTCACCAAGTGCTGCGCCTTCTTTTCCTCCTTTTTAGTGTGACCGTTATGAACCACTTCCTCCAGTGGAACTGCCGTGGTTTACTGTCTAACTTAGACGACATTAACGATCTCTTCGACAAGTACAATGCAGCATGTTTCTGCCTTCAAGAAACATATTTAAACACACACACAACAAATCCAATTCGTAGACACAATGTATTTCGAAGAGATCGAACCAACGCCACTCGCGCATCTGGTGGTGTGGCTATAGTCACACGAGGAACTGTTCCGTCTAAAGAAGTCCACTTGGTTACAGACTTGGAAGCCGTAGCCGTGCAGATGTGTCTGGACAGAATTGTCACCATCTGCTCGGTCTATTTGCCACCATCAGGAAGTTTTGCACAGAGAGATATAGAACACTTAATCAGCCAACTTCCAACTCCATTTATACTCCTAGGCGACTTTAACGCCCACAATCTGCTTTGGGGCAGCGCAAGAACCGACAGCCGAGGGAAAATGTTGGAAAGGGTGTTGTTATCAACTTCCATCTGTCTGTTAAATACAGGAGCACCGACGTACGTCCACTGTTCAAATCAGTCGTTCTCGGTCTTAGATATATCACTGTGCAGTCCACCTCTATATCAAGATATAGAATGGAGCGTGGAAGAAAACCCACTTGGGAGTGATCACTTTCCAGTGGTCCTCAAATATATGTGTGCAGTCAATAGTCTGACAGCATGCCCCCCTAGATGGAAGCTCCAACATGCCGACTGGGACACATTCTCTAAAAGATGTGACCTGTCGTTAATCCCTGTGGAGAGGATGACGATTGAAGACGCCAACAATGTAGTTACCAACGTCATCCTCGATGCAGCAACACAATCCATTCCCCAGACTTCCGGTCGTCTACCGAAACGACCCAAGCCATGGTGGAACAGCGAGTGCAAGGAAACTCGTAAACTTCAAAATCGTGCGTGGGGTACATTTCGGAGGTACCCCACATCACAAAATCTTCTTTTGTTTAAAAAGGCGAGAGCCAAGGCCAGATGGACGCGGAAACAAGCAAAGCGGTCATCGTGGCATAACTTCGTGTCTTCCCTATCTCACAGTACCCCATCCAAAGTGGTGTGGGACAGACTTCGCAAAATCAGAGGAGAACACCGCAGTTATACAATCCCTCTCTTAGAAGTCAACGGGCAAGTGTGCGGAAGCCTTCAAGAACAGGCGGATGCGCTCGGAGAACATTTTGAACGTGTCTCTGATTCATCCCACTACAGTCACGAATTTCTCAGAATAAAAACAAACGCTGAGAAACGAAAAATTCCCATGAGTGGTGGTGATGAGTACGTATACAATCAGCCGTTCACGATGGTGGAGCTTCACCGATCTCTTTTCGCTGCTAAAGCCACTGCCCCGGGCCCAGACAGAGTAACCTACTCTATGCTGTGCCACTTGTCTGATGACTCAAAAAAATTGTTGCTCCTTTTCTTTAACCGCGTTTGGGCAGAGGGAACGTTACCATTATTATGGAAGACTGCGACTGTCATTCCCCTTCTCAAGCCGAGAAAGGAAGCATCGAATCCAGCCAGTTACAGACCTATCGCCCTTACGAGTTGTATTGGGAAGACGTTTGAGCGAATGGTCAATAACCGGCTGGTTCATCATCTGGAAGAAAATAATTGCCTTTCTGAATTTCAATGTGGTTTTCGAACAGGGTGCTCCACTATGGATCACCTTGTTCGGCTAGAAACCACTATCCGTGAAGCCTTCGTCAGAAGACAACATTGCTTATCCGTTTTCTTTGATTTAGAGAAAGCGTATGACACCGCGTGGCGACACGGTATTCTGCAGGATCTTTACTCTTTTGGCGTGGAGGGCAGACTCCTTAGATGCATTTCAAACTTTCTCCAGCACAGATCCTTTAGAGTGCGTCTGGGAGCCACTCTATCCCGCCCCTTCGTACAGGAGAATGGTGTCCCGCAGGGATCCGTTCTCAGTGTTGTTTTATTTATTGTGAAAATCAACTCAGTGACCAATGTCATCCCACCCTCCATATCTTTCTCCTTGTACGTGGATGACATTCAAATATCTTGTTGCTCCACGAACCTGTCAATATGCGAACGACAGATGCAGGTGGCCATCAACAATATGGCCAAGTGGTCTTCATCAAATGGATTTCAATTTTCAGCTGAAAAAACTGTCTGTGTGCATTTCTCTAGGATTAGAGGACTGCTTTCACCACCTACGCT
This sequence comes from Ornithodoros turicata, assembly GCF_037126465.1. Lineage (NCBI taxonomy): Eukaryota > Metazoa > Arthropoda > Arachnida > Ixodida > Argasidae > Ornithodoros > Ornithodoros turicata. The sequence continues at coordinate 74,178,311 of NC_088203.1, read as the reverse complement.
CCAGCTTAACCGACAAGATATCCTTGTTCAACCAGAAGCCAAATTTCTTGGCATTACTTTCGACTCGAAGCTGACCTTCAAGGCTCATATCCAAAACCTAAAGATAAAGTGTGTCAAGTCACTAAACATTTTAAAAATCATTTCTCACAGATCTTGGGGTGCAGACCAGGAAACACTTCACAAAGTGTACACTGCATGTATTCGTTCCAAAATGGATTATGGGTCCTTTGTCTACGGTTCTGCTCGCGAGTCCGTGTTGAAAGCCCTGGACCCTGTCCATCACCAGGGGCTCAGGCTCGTGCTTGGCGCCTTCCGAACGTCTCCAGTACAGAGTCTATATGTTGAATCCAAGGAATGCTCCTTGAAAAGACGGCGTTCTTATCTCGGTACGTCGTACGCACTTAGAATAAATAGTCAACCCCAAAATCCAGCCTCGACTTGCGTCAAGCACACACGCTTTAAACAGCTGTTCATCAACAAGCCCTCTGTCGTCCCTCCATTCTCTTTGCGAATTGCACCAGAGTTTGATTGCCACAGTTTCTCGTCCTGTGACCTACAAGTTGTAGAGTGTAGCAGAAAGCTCCCACCCTGGGAACCACCTCCAAGGTCTGACATCTCTTTGGCAAAATACAAGAAACAAGACAGTGCGTCATCAGTACTTCAACAAGAGTTTGCACACTTGAAAGACAGCTTTGATAACCATACTGAGATTTACACAGATGGCTCCAAGTCTAGTGCAGGAGTGACTTGTGCCATGATTTGTGGAGCGCACACAAGGTCTCATCGTATAAAAACATTTGCATCAATTTTTACTGCTGAGGTTTACGCCATTATCTTGGCTCTCAACTACATCCTTCAAGATTCCATAAAGTCTTCTGTTATATATACAGACTCCTTGAGTTCCATTAACGCAATTTGTAGTCAGCACACAACAAAGAACTTGCTTGTGCTGCGAGCAAGATCTTTAGCCAGTTTGATAAGAACAAAGGGGTACTCCCTCATCCTATGCTGGGTGCCCAGCCACGTAGGCATCAAAGGCAATGAGTTGGCAGATCAAGCAGCTGCAGCTGCTCTCCAAAATGACGTCACACCTTTTGAGATGTCCGTGCAAGACATGAGATCGGCACTCAAGAAATCACTGCACAGATTGTGGCAAGCCTTTTGGAACACACAGACAAATAATAAGCTCCACTTGGTTAAACCTCACATTCAGGATGCAGGAGACCGGCTGGAAAACCGCCTGTTGTGCACTTTACGAGCAAGGCTACGTATAGGCCATACTTACCTTACACACGGTTTCTTACTTCGGGGAGAGGAGCCACCTCAGTGTGCGCACTGTGGTCAGCTCCTGTCTGTCGTACACATACTCATCACATGCACACATCATGAAATACATCGCAAACATCACTTCAAGGTATTTCATAAATACTTCTTACCTCTTCACCCAGCCCTATTGCTTGGTGAAGAGGCTCTCGTCCCTTTTACAAGCGTCTTTGATTTCCTGAGAGACGTTGGCGTTATTAGCCTTTTATAGTCGCAGAGTAATGTTTTACACGTATACACTCATCTTTTATTAGTCATCGTGTTTACTCTTAAATAACGATATCATCACCACTGTCTCAATCATACCTCAGTTTGTGGCGCATTATGATCTTCGTTGTCAATGCGCCATTAAACTCCAATCATCATCATCATCATAGTAGAGGCTAGTCCTCGGGTCCCGCCGTGGCAATCACCTCCATGTTTCAATAGCTCCCTGACTATGTTTAAGAAACAGAACACACCACCTGCTGTGCTCCAGCAGGAGTTCGAGTCCCTTAAAGAAAGTCTTGGGCAACACAGAGCTTTTTACACTGACGGTTCCAAAACACGCACCTCAGTCTCATGCGCAATGGTAACCAATGGACTCACACAGTCATATCGTCTACCTCACATGCTCTCAGTTTTTAATGCCGAAGTATACGGAATAATCCTCGCACTGAACTACATCTTAGAAAGTCACACCAAGTCGTCAGTCATTTACACAGATTCTCTGAGCTCTTTTCAAGCAATAGGCAACATAGTGATGTCCAAAAACCTCCTTGTGCAGAAGGCACAGTGCCTTGCTGGTAAAGTAATTAAAAAGGGTCTTTCTTTAACATTCTGCTGGGTACCCAGTCATGTGGGTATACCCGGGAATGAACTTGCTGATGCGGCTGCTACAGGTGCTCTTTCATCTGAGGTGACTCCATTTGCTGTACCGTCCCAAGACCTCCGACCTACACTTATGAGGGCCATAAATAGCAGATGGCAGCAGCACTGGGATACACTACACACCAACAAACTTCACCTGGTTAAGCCCACCATTGTTAAACCGACACAGATTTTTAACAGTCGTCTTCATGAAGTTGTTTCTGCCAGGTTGAGAATTGGGCACACTCATTTGACCCACAGTCACCTCCTCTGCAATGAAGAGGCTCCACATTGCACTCGATGCGACGAGATAAAGTCTGTCCTCCACATGCTTATTACATGTCCATCACATGAAACATACAGACTTCACCATTTCCATGAGCTCTACACATACCACACACCTCTACATCCATCCCTTTTGCTGGGGGATGAGGCTCTTCTGCCATTTGAACGGGTGTTTAGTTTCTTTGAAGACGTTGGTGTTTTAAACGCATTGTAGTTTTAGCTTCATGTCCTTTTATTCTCTAACTGTACAGTTTTATCTTAGCTGAATCGCTATACTTTTAACAGTACTTTCCTTATCATTGTCTTGGCGCATTATGGCCTTCGTTGCTTATGCGCCAAGAAAACCTGAATCATCATCATCAACTTTCCTACTTGGGCCGACATCCTTCCCGCGACAGGTGGGCGGTGCTCGGGTGGAGGGCTGTTGTGGTGGGTGGAGCGTGACCAGAGGGCTGCGTGCTTGCTTACCATTCATCCTGGGCTGACTTCTTTCACAATTTTCCTACTTGGGCGTCGCGTGGCCGGAGGGCTGCGTGTGCGTTTACCATTCAGCCTGGGTCGCCGACTTTCGTCATTTTTCAGACTGGGCCGCCGACTTTCGCCATTTTTTCACCCTGAGCCGACTTGAATCATATTTTTTCCAGCTACAACAGGTGTGCAGTTTACATGCAAAGGATAGCCATACACAAAAGTACAAGTGAAAATATATTTATTAAACTCATTAGGAATTATGTTATGACTCTGTGTCAATGGGAAAAACTTAGCCAAAAATCTGAAATAGAAGGAACAGAATACACGTAACAATACTTATTAAAGGTATGATACAATAGCATTGAATAGGTATCACAAATGTTTATGTCTTGTTTATCGTGTGGGCTATGTAATGCAGCGAGCACAATACATAGCCCACACGATAAACAAGAAAGGGTATTCTGTAATCTTATGCTGGGTACCCAGCCACGTTGGCATACAGGGCAATGAGTTAGCAGACCAGGCTGCTGCAGCTGCCGCTTCAAATGATATAACCCCCTTTGAATTACCCTTACAGGATATTGTATCTTCACTAAAGCAGTCAATTCATGTAAACTGGCAACATTTCTGGGACAGCCAAATACATAACAAGCTTCATTTGAATAAACCGAACATTCAGCATCATGGAGAGCGTCCAGAAAATCGTTTTCAAAGTGTCATATTAACAAGGTTACGCATAGGACATACTTTCATCACTCATGGGTTTTTACTTCGTGGAGAGGAGCCACCTCAGTGTGAGCACTGCGGTGAACTTCTCTCTGTTATACACTTACTCATTTCATGTCCTCACTACGAAGCCCATCGTAAACATCACTTTAGACAGTTTTATACACATTATTTACCTCTTCACCCAGCCCTTCTGCTGGGTGATGAGGCTATCGTCCCTTTTAACAGCATTTTTAACTTCTTGAAAGACACCGGGATAATCAATCTCGTGTAATTTTGTATAGCTATTTTATGTATTTTTAAAGAAGTTTTTACTGGACATCGCACAGAAGTTTAACTGATCACATCCCTATCATTGTTCACGCACATATTTAATTAGTCATAATTTCACCATAGTTTTGGCGCACTATGACCTTAGTTGTCTGTGCGCCATAAAAACCGGAATCATCATCATCAGGTATCACAAATCAAACACAATATTTTTATTAGTGGAAGTTTTCAATGAATCAGAAGTGATAGCGCATTTAAGATATTCTTAATCAATACGATTACAATCAAAATTATAAAAAAAGTCTGAGATGTTAGAATCTATTAGGTGTAAGTAATTTCGAGCACAATAGCTAATATTCCAATGTGACACAAATTTTATTTCTATTGAAGTGAATAGCACAGACATAAGGCAATAATTCGAATCAACACATAACATTAATATAGAACCTAACCGACATGTAGGGAAATAATAGCTACACCATATCAATACGATCATCGCATTTAATCAAAGAAGATATTCTTAATCAATATGATTATAAACAAAATTATAAGTTTTATTATAAAAAGTCTAATATTCCTATACGCGAGAACCATCTTTGCAATAGTGGGAAGTTCTGATAGTTGTATGTAATTAACTGTGAACAGCAGAGACACTGGAAGACTATGGGACACGAACACAAGACGAAATAGAATCTATACCACTACAAAGAAGATATTCCACTTCACCACATAGCACGCTCTTAGCCAACAAACAGAACAAAGAACGACACGAACACAAGAGGAAAATCAGAAGAAAAAATCAAACTCATCAGAAAATAGATATGTTAAAAACGAACTTCACCACATAGCACGATCCTAGCCAACAATCAGAACGACACGAACACAAGAGGAAATAGAATCTATACCACTACAAAGAAGATATTCCACTTCACCACATAGCATGCTCTTAGCCAACAAACAGAACAAAGAACGACACGAACACAAGAGGAAAATCAGAAGAAAAAATCAAACTCATCAGAAAATAGATATGTTAAAAACGAACTTCACCACATAGCACGATCCTAGCCAATAATCAGAACGACACGAACACAAGAGGAAATAAAATCTATACCACTACAAAGAAGATATTCCACTTCACCACATAGCAGGCTCCTAGCCAACAAACAGAACAAAGAACGACACGAACACAAGAGGAAAATCAGAAGAAAAAATCAAACTCATCAGAAAATAGATATGTTAAAAACGAACTTCACCACATAGCACGATCCTAGCCAACAATCAGAACGACACGAACACAAGAGGAAATAAAATCTATACCACTACAAAGAAGATATTCCACTTCACCACATAGCAGGCTCCTAGCCAACAAACAGAACAAAGAATGACACGAACACAAGAGGAAAATCAGAAGAAAAAATCAAACTCCTCAGAAAATAGACATGTTAAAAATGAACTTCACCACATAGCACACTTTTAGCCAACAAAGAACGACACGAACACAAGAAGAAATAAAATCTATACCACTACGAAAAAGATATTCCTAATCAAAACAACACAGTAATCTATCATTCAGAAAATCAAACTCATCAGAAATTTAATATTCCTATACGCGAGAACCATCAATGCAATAGCGTGAATATCTGTCATAACATTTTCGAGCGCAATAGGGAATCTCAGTTTCATATTCCAACATTACTCAACTTTTAATTTCTTATTAAGTGAATAGCATAGACGTAAGGAAATAATGAGAAACAACACAATCAACAGCTACATTTAATAGAGAGCCAAACCTGCGCACCATCCAACACATAGAGAAATAATAGCTAATCAATCTATCAATGACGAAATAGCACAGACTTAACGCTGAAGAATAGAGGAACACGCGGTGACACGTAAACATCAACAGAGGAAAATAATCTATCATTGAACCATCATAAAATCGATCAATATACAATTTTCATTCTAGCAAACATTACGAACCTTGATGAACGTATCCAAGACATAGGAAATATGCACGGTTTTCACTCTTTTCCTCAAAGCTGGGAGACTTTATGTCTATATCTATGTGACCATAGCACAGCGTATGCTTTATCACTCAAAGGGTTAGGGGCTATATTACGTTGTCCAGCAAACGGGGCGCTCTAGAGGTCAGATAAGAGAGTTCAAAGGCGATATAGTTTATTGTGCAGCGCAAATAGATGTCGATATCACTCGCTGGGGTCACTATCTTTTCGCATCCTTTCCCTGAAACGGAAATCTTTCGTCAAAGTGGTTGACAAGTCGGCTAAATTTGTAGAGATGCGATATTGTTATTGAAGATGTAGAGAAAGTCCAAATCATTAATTGGCAGCAACGATACTCAATCAAAAACGAGAAACAAATTTAATATCTTGCAACAGAAATTTTAGTTACTGCTGCGCCATTAAAAACACGAATCATCATCAGCAACAGAAATTCCTAATGAACCACACAGAAATATCAAATGTGAAATGCAACTCAGGGTTATGAGGCATTCCAATCTTAGAGGTACTTACTTATGTCATGCGAGTGAACAATTGAAGCAAATGCAAGACAATAATTATTTCAGGCAGTAAGTTCACAACTTCTAGAGTATCAGACAAGTGAATACTTGAAACAAAATCAAAATAATTCTCACGACAGGTGGAGATTATAGCATTCTAAACCAGATAATAAAATTTTAATCAATAAAATAAACATAGATATGCTTTTAATTAAGTGTAGATGTGCACTTGAAAACAGAAGAGACAATTGCTCTACATTGAAAAGATGGACAGATTTTGTACTCGATACCATAAGTCATGGGAAGATGTGATAAAAAACTGCTTCGAAAAGGAGGAGCCGCGAAACGATTTCATTATCGCTGCATTTCAATACGTCCTAGACATGGTCGTATTCGGAGATATGGTACAAACTACAGAACTGAAGGTGCAAGAATTTATATGCCGAATCTACAATACTTATAAAAATATCTGCACATCAACGTCGGAAGGGCCATTGGGATTGATGGCGAAGTTTTTGAGGTTTGCCAACGAAGAATTTAAATACACTAGACCAGATGTAATTGTAATCATTGCAATGGGCATTGCGTACATCAAGAAAGCAGTCGGATCAAATTATCATATACAAGCGGTCTATATCGCACGATTCATTACGGATTTCTTGAAATTACACATATCTGAGATGGAAAGTACATAAAATCTTATCACGTGATATATTCCACTACCACGGCAACGCAATTATTTTCTTCTACCAGTCTCTGCAACGATGTCGAATCAACAGAAGTTCAATATTGTCGTGCAAGGTCTGATGTATTATCACCTGTTGAAACTCAACAAACATATCAATTGCGGTGGACCACCGGACGATTTTCATCTAATACTGTCTTGTACGCCATTCAAGAACCTTCATACAAAGAAAGGAAGCATCAATAAGAGACTGTGCAAGATCATCGCGACAATGTGCAAGTTGTTGAAGCAATACAAACACGGCGACAACATAGCGCCTGCGTTAATCAACGCTGGATTCAAGCGCCCAATAATCAGAATAAACTATTTAATATCTTCGGAATTCATCAGTGAAGACAACAAACGAAAACTTCAGAGTTTGAAATAGAATTGTAATTTATCGAAATAAACAAGTGTATAAATGAATCAATAAATGTAATCTTTGTCATCATTATAATGAATTCTTCGCATCACAATGAAAAACACTTTACATTTAGCATGGCTAGACTGAGAACAATGATCGCTAAGGAAACGAATATTCCACAATTTGTGTAAGAATTCTCATATGGAATGAGACCTGACCACCAAATAGATTTTACTCGACTACACTCTGTACAAATTCAACACCCGATGGATAGAATTGCCGGAGAAGGATCGGTCATTGAAATTTAGATACATGATACATCGGTCTATGATTACAAAAAGGATCACTAATCTCATGTGAAAACTTATCGTATTTCATAAATTAAATTCCACAATGCATGTATATTTCTCAATCAGTTGCACTATCCCAGACTTAGTAAAAGAAGAAAAGGCCTCTTTGACAAGCAACCCGATTGGAGTGCGGAACAAATAAATAAATATTTTTGTCAACACAGTTGTCCATTGTTTGAGTAGGAAAAAGGAGCCGTCCAAGGCTTGCAGTGGGGGACAAGATATGGCAAAACGGGAAATAAGGCAAGATAACTGATTGCGGCGGGTCGTTCGCGACAACTTTTACAATCGCATTGGGGTTCACTGCCTGGGAGATAATACGAAGCCTTCGCGTAACTTTTCGTAACTCTTTCGTAACTTTTCGTAACTTTTAATATCCACGACATAAAGAATTCGCATTATGTTATAGTGTATACAGAAAATATCAATCCATTCGAATAACTTCTCTGACATCGTGAAAGAGTGCTCGTCAAAGTGAGCGACCTAGAGCTTGCGTATTGTGAAATTACACATTCTACAACACTGATCATAAATCGGAACACTTGTTCAAATTGTGATTAAACTCTTACCGCTGTGTGGTAGTCAACACTTTTCCTTAATGTGGATCGATAAATTTTAGCAATTAATCCACAATCAAATATCTTGTATAGTATGTGTGAGTATATGCACAACTGTTTAATCTATATCTTTAGAAAAATGCAAGAAATAGCGTGCAGTTTTGATTTTGAAAATTTAAAGAAGAAAATTATCTTTAGTGTGGAATTTGCGTGTTACAACGTTATGAGCTAAAGACTTATAAAATTAAAGTATGGCCTTTCCATTTGTAGTGCTCAGATGCCATGACACTAAAATAATGTGATAGGTTTTCTGTATGGTTACGGGAAATCTCGAGTATATTTTGCGAATTGGATTTACGTTTATGTGTGACCTCCGCTGATCTGGTTATTATAATTAATATAACATATCTTCCATTGTGTTTATGCATAATGCTCATCTTCATTGTACATTGGTTAAACACTTCTGATGGCTGTTGTGTGTAGAAATGTAGACTTGGCCTGTACGTCGTGCTCGTAAAATCTTTCGTTTGCATTGTGGCATCTGATAATAGATTCGCTTTTCGCGAAGGCTTCGTATTATCTCTCAGGCAGTGAACCCCAATGCGATTGTAAAAGTTCTCGCGAACGACCCGCCGCAATAAGTTATCTTGCCTTATTTCCCGTTTTGCCATATCTTGGCCCCCACTGCAAGCCTTGGACGGCTCCTTTTTCCTACTCAAACAATGGACAACTGTGTTGACAAAAATATTTATTTATTTGTTCCGCACTCCAATCGGGTTGCTTGTCAAAGAGGCCTTTTCTTCTTTTACTAAGTCTGGGATAGTGCAACTGATTGAGAAATATACATGCATTGTGGAATTTAATTTATGAAATACGATAAGTTTTCACATGAGATTAGTGGTCCTTTTTGTAATCATAGACCGATGTATCATGTATCTAAATTTCAATGACCGATCCTTCTCCGGCAATTCTATCCATCGGGTGTTGAATTTGTACAGAGTGTAGTCGAGTAAAATCTATTTGGTGGTCAGGTCTCATTCCATATGAGAATTCTTACACAAATTGTGGAATATTCGTTTCCTTAGCGATCATTGTTCTCAGTCTAGCCATGCTAAATGTAAAGTGTTTTTCATTGTGATGCGAAGGATTCATTATAATGATGACAAAGATTACATTTATTGATTCATTTATACACTTGTTTATTTCGATAAATTACAATTCTATTTCAAACTCTGAAGTTTTCGTTTGTTGTCTTCACTGATGAATTCCGAAGACATTAAATAGTTTATTCTGATTATTGGGCGCTTGAATCCAGCGTTGATTAACGCAGGCGCTATGTTGTCGCCGTGTTTGTATTGCTTCAACAACTTGCACTTTGTCGCGATGAACTTGCACAGTCTCTTATTGATGCTTCCTTTCTTTGTATGAAGGTTCTTGAATGGCGTACAAGAGAGTATTAGATGAAAATCGTCCGGTGGTCCACCGCAATTGATATGTTTGTTGGGTTTCAACAGGTGATAATACATCAGACCTTGCACGACAATATTGAACTTCTGTTGATTCGACATCGTTGAAGAACCTGGTAGAAGAAAATAATTGCGTTGCCGTGGTAGTGGAATATATCACGTGATAAGATTTTATGTACTTTCCATCTCAGATATGTGTAATTTCAAGAAATCCGTAATGAATCGTGCGATATGGATCGCTTGTATATGATAATTTGATCCGACTGCTTTCTTGATGTACGCAATGCCCATTGCAATGATTACAATTACATCTGGTCTAGTGTATTTCAATTCTTCGTTGGCAAACCTCAAAAACTTCGCCATCAATCCCAATGGCCCTTCCGACGTTGATGTGCAGATATTTTTGTAAGTATTGTAGATTCGGCATATAAATTCTTGCACCTTCAGTTCTGTAGTTTGTACCATATCTACGAATACGACCACGTCTAGGACGTATTGAAATGCAGCGATAATGAAATCGTTTCGCGGCTCCTCCTTTTCGAAGCAGTTTTTTATCACATCTTCCCATGACTTATGGTATCGAGTACAAAATCTGTCCATCTTTTCAATGTAGAGCAATTGTCTCTTCTGTTTTCAAGTGCACATCTACACTTAATTAAAAGCATATCTATGTTTATTTTATTGATTAAAATTTTATTATCTGGTTTAGAATGCTATAATCTCCACCTGTCGTGAGAATTATTGTTTTGATTTTGTTTCAAGTATTCACTTGTCTGATACTCTATACGTTGTGAACTTACTGCCTGAAATAATTATTGTCTCGCATTTGCTTCAATTGTTCACTCGCATGACATAAGTAAGTACCTCTAAGATTGAAATGCCTGATAACTCTGAGTTGCATTTCACATTTGATATTTCTGTGTGGTTCATTAGGTATTTCTGTTGCTGATGATGATTCGTGTTTTTAATGGCGCAGCAGTAACTAAAATTTCTGTTGCAAGATATTAAATTTGTTTCTCGTTTTTGATTGAGTATCGTTGCTACCAATTATTGATTTGGACTTTCTCTACATCTTCAATAACAATATCGCATCTCTACAAACTTAGCCGACTTGTCAACCACTTTGACGAAAGATTTCCGTTTCAGGGAAAGGATGCGAAAAGATAGTGACCCCAGCGAGTGATATCGACATCTATTTGCGCTGCACAATAAACTATATCGCCTTTGAACTCTCTTATCTGACCTCTAGAGCGCCCCGTTTGCTGGACAAAGTAATATAGCCCCTAACCCTTTGAGTGATAAAGCATGCGCTGTGCTATGGTCACATAGATATAGACATAAAGTCTCCCAGCTTTGAGGAAAAGAGTGAAAACCGTGCATATTTCCTATGTCTTGGATACCTTCATCAAGGTTCGTAATCTTTGCTAGAATGAAAATTGTATATTGATCGATTTTATGATGGTTCAATGACAGATTATTCTCCTCTGTTGATGTTTACGTGTCACCGCGCGTTCCTCTATTCTTCAGCGTTAAGTCTGTGCTATTTCGTCATTGATAGATTGATTAGCTATTATTTCTCTATGTGTTGGATGGTGCGCAGGTTTGGCTCTCTATTAATTGTAGCTGTTGATTGTGTTGTTTCTCATTATTTCCTTACGTCTATGCTATTCACTTAATAAGAAATTAAAAGTTGAGTAATGTTGGAATATGAAACTGAGATTCCCTATTGCGCTCGAAAATGTTATGACAGATATTCACGCTATTGCATTGATGGTTCTCGGGTATAGGAATATTAATTTTCTGATGAGTTTGATTTTCTGAATGATAGATTACTGTGTTGTTTTGATTAGGAATATCTTCTTCGTAGTGGTATAGATTTTATTTCTTCTTGTGTTCGTGTCGTTCTTGGTTGGCTAAGAGTGTGCTATGTGGTGAAGTTCATTTTTAACATGTCTATTTTCTGATGAGTTTGATTTTTTCTTCTGATTTTCCTCTTGTGTTCGTGTCATTCTTTGTTCTGTTTGTTGGCTAGGAGCCTGCTATGTGGTGAAGTGGAATATCTTCTTTGTAGTGGTATAGATTTTATTTCGTCTTGTGTTCGTGTCGTTCTGATTGTTGGCTAGGATCGTGCTATGTGGTGAAGTTCGTTTTTAACATATCTATTTTCTGATGAGTTTGATTTTTCCTTCTGATTTTCCTCTTGTGTTCGTGTCGTTCTTTGTTCTGTTTGTTGGCTATGAGCGTGCTATGTGGTGAAGTGGAATATCTTCTTTGTAGTGGTATAGATTTTATTTCGTCTTGTGTTCGTGTCGTTCTGATTGTTGGCTAGGATCGTGCTATGTGGTGAAGTTCGTTTTTAACATATCTATTTTCTGATGAGTTTGATTTTTTCTTCTGATTTTCCTCTTGTGTTCGTGTCGTTCTTTGTTCTGTTTGTTGGCTATGAGCGTGCTATGTGGTGAAGTGGAATATCTTCTTTGTAGTGGTATAGATTTTATTTCGTCTTGTGTTCGTGTCCCATAGTCTTCCAGTGTCTCTGCTGTTCACAGTTAATTACATACAACTATCAGAACTTCCCACTATTGCAAAGATGGTTCTCGCGTATAGGAATATTAGACTTTTTATAATAAAACTTATAATTTTGTTTATAATCATATTGATTAAGAATATCTCCTTTGGTTAAATGCGATGATAGTATTGATATGGTGTAGCTATTATTTTCCTACATGTCGGTTAGGTTCTATATTAATGTTATGTGTTGATTCGAATTATTGCCTTATGTCTGTGCTATTCACTTCAATAGAAATAAAATTTGTGTCACATTGGAACATTAGCTATTGTGCTCGAAATTACTTACACCTAATAGATTCTAACATCTCAGACTTTTTTATCCCGGCGTCGGGAACTTGGCGCCCCCATCGCCCGGCAGCAGCCGCAGTAGCCCCCTCCTGCACTCACGGTTGGGTCGCCGCAGGAGGGAGACCCCCACGTATAGCTGTGCGTGGCTTTCCCGTGTCTGGGGAAAGGGGGATCCTGGCGGTTGAGTGGACCCGGAGGTTGTTTAGGACCCTTCGGGGCCCCTCCGGGAAAGCAACACACCGCTTTGGCCCCTGCTTCCCATAGTCGGGTGGTCCTGGAAGACCCGGCCAGGATTATTCAGCTAGTCGCCATCTCCCTTTTCCTTACTTTCTCTTTTCATCTCCTCCTCCTCCCTCTCTTTCCTTACTCACCTTTGGCGGCAAGGGTCAACCTTGGGCAGTTCTTTCACCCTTCTGAAACTGCACTAGGGTATAATGCAGAGGAAAGTGTTAGCGTGCCAGGCACGCTCCCTTGGTTGGGCTCGATGGTGGGCGACACACCTGTGCACCGAACCACTCTTTTCCTTGTATGGATTCTGTACGCTCCAAAAAACATGATCAGCGTCAAAAGAGGCGCTGCACCGAAGCACCAATGAACTCGCTCAGCTTAGACCTGTCTCCAGAGCCATGGTTCCCGAAATTCCTTGTGCCCCATGCTGAGGACGAGACAAAGCCATTATCGAAAGTGTCGCCATTCCTCATTGCTAAAGAAATCGAAAAGATCATAGGGAAATCGTACAAAGCAAAGAAGCTCTCATCTGGAGACATTCAAATTGAGGTAGAAAGCAGATCTCAAAGTTCAGCTCTCGTGTGTATAAAGAAACTCGGTGACATTCCAGTGTCAATCACAAAACACCGTATTCTGAACATTGTGAAGGGTGTGATCTCTGAGAGTGAGCTTCTTGACTGTTCTGACAGCGAGATCGAAGAAGGTTTGCGGGAGCATGGCGTGGTGGCAGCGAGGCGGATAATCATGCGTCGCGATGGCAAAGAAATGCAAACTAAGCACATCGTACTGTCATTCCAGCTACACAGACTCCCTGAAACCATCAAAGCAGGTTACCTGAACTGCCACGTGCGACCTTACATTCCTAACCCGCGACGTTGCTTCAAGTGTCAACGTTTCGGGCACGGATCACAGGTCTGCCGCGGACAGAAAACGTGTCCAAAATGTTCAGGCAACGGTCACACACCAGAATCATGTGAGAACACAGTACGTTGTGCAAACTGCAAGGGCGACCACCCAGTATACTCAAGATCTTGCCCCCGGTGGAAAGAAGAAAAAGAAATACTTCGAATAAAAGCAGAACAAAACATATCATATCAAGCAGCAAAGGCACAAGCAGAGTTTGCTAGAAAAGGCACTTTCTCCGAGGTGGCGCGCAGGGGAGTAGCACCACCGAGGAAATCTGTAGAGACCCAGACTTCTGGGTGTCTACCTCAAACTCCCCAACAGAAAGGTGGAGACACGAGAGTGTCTCCGCCTGCTCCTATGTCTCCTGGGAGCACCCTGGCTTGCCAGGCACACACCAAGGAGATAGCCACAGCTTCCAGTGATGTTGATGGCACAGTCTCAGTCTGGGACGGAACCATGCCGGAACCATCCCAGACCATGTCACAAAGCATGGAATTGGATGACGATGACTGCTTATCCCAGAAATCGTCATCCAGTCTGCCAGGTGTTCTCTCTCAGGGCAAAGAAAAGAGAGAGAAAACATCTGGTCGAGGTAGGGGCAGCAGAACAAAAGACATGCAGAAATTACCTCCACGAAGAATAACCCCTCCTTGAATAAGACAGTCATGTACACACAGTCCATAGGGATATGTACCTGCATCCAAGGCACGATGAAGATATTGCTCCTTCTCCTCTCTGTCTTCCTTCTCATGGGTCTAGGTAATATTGTACAATGGAATTGCCGAGGTCTCTTTTCCAACCTTGATGACATTAATGACCTCTTAGAAGAACAAAAGGCAATTGGCTGTTGCTTACAGGAGACATATCTACATGAGAACAGTATAAATCCCTTCCGCCGACACAATTTGTTTAGAAAAGACCGCACAGACAGCACCCGCGCATCTGGAGGTGTCGCTGTCATTGTCCCACAGTCCATACCTGCAACCCGGTTTCCTCTTGTCACAGACCTGGAAGCCGTGGCTGTACAAATATGCCTCGACAGAGTCATTACATTATGCTCACTGTACCTTCCACCTTCAATTTCAATCGAACAAAAGGACTTTGAGTATCTTTGTGACCAGCTTCCTCCGCCATTCATGATACTTGGTGACCTAAACGCTCACAATCATTTGTGGGGTAGCACAAGACTGGATGGTCGAGGGAAAATGCTAGAGAGGGTTTTGATGTCAAGGCCTGTTTGCCTGCTCAATTCAGGACAGCCTACATACATCAACTCTGCAACACAAAGCTTCTCTTGTCTGGACATTTCACTATGCAGTCCCTCCCTCTTTGATTGTTTTGACTGGGCAGTCCAGCAGAACCCAAGGGGAAGTGACCACTTCCCCATTATCTTGCAACTATGTGGTCAGACAGATACATTAACTGCGCGCTCACCCCGCTGGAAACTGCGTTTGGCGGACTGGAACTCCTTTGAAAAGAAAGCAGTACTGTCTGAGTCTTCCTTTCGTGGGTTAAGTATTGAAGAAGTCAACGAAACACTTACTTCCACAATTATAGAGGCTGCCAGCCAGGCTATTCCGCAAACGTCTACACGTGTTCCTAAGCGCCCCAAGCCTTGGTGGACAGACGATTGTGAAAGGACAAGGAAGGAACAAAACCGCTTTTGGGGAATCTTCCGCAGATACCCAACTTCACAAAACCTCCTTGCTTTTAAAAGAGCCCGTGCCAAGGCTAGGTGGACACGGAAAAAAGCTAAACAGGAATCTTGGAGAAACTTTGTTTCATCACTCAACTATAATACCCCCTCGAAGAAAATCTGGGAAAGGCTCCGAAATATTAGGGGTGAATATTCCAGCCTATGTATTCCACTATTGCAGGTTAATGGAGCACCATGCGAGACCCTTGAAGAACAAGCAAATGTACTGGGCGAACACTTCCAAAACATTTCTAGCTCCGCTCATTACAGTAAAGATTTCCTTAAAGTCAAGGCATCTGCCGAAAAGAAGAATATACCGAGTGGCCATGGTGAGAATTATGTATACAACATGCCTTTTCACATAACGGAGTTGTTGAGAGCATTGCCATCATCCAAGGACACGGCCCCGGGGCCAGATAGGATAACATACTCTATGCTAAGGCATCTTTCATCTGAATCACTCAAATGCCTGCTTGATTTCTTCAATCTCGTATGGAGAGAAGGACAGCTCCCTTCTCGTTGGAAAATAGCTACAGTCCTCCCTTTCCTCAAACCAGGGAAAGATGCCTCCATACCCACTAGTTACAGACCTATCGCGCTCACAAGTTGTCTTGGTAAAACTTTTGAGCGTATGGTGAATAACCGTCTTATTCACTACCTGGAGGAGAATGAATGCCTCACTCCATACCAGTGTGGCTTCCGTGTGGGACGTTCCACTGTAGATCACCTCATTCGACTAGAGACCACCATCCGTGAAGCCTTTGTTAGGAGACAGCACTGCCTATCCGTGTTTTTTGACCTTGAAAAGGCCTACGACACAGCATGGCGATACGGCATCCTCCGGGACCTGCACGATTTTGGAATACGTGGGCGTCTGTTCCGCTGCATTTCTAATTTCCTCCAGGGAAGGACTTTCAGGGTACAGCTGGGTACATCACTCTCTCGTCTGTTCATACAGGAAAATGGTGTCCCACAAGGGTCAGTGCTCAGTGTTACACTTTTCATTATCAAAATGAACTCTATCGCCAATGTAATTCCACCCTCAATTATGTACTCTTTGTACGTAGATGATCTCCAGATAGCATATTCATCTACGAACTTGGCCATGTGTGAGAGACAAATCCAGCTCACAATTAATAAGCTTGTCAAATGGTCATCGCAGAACGGGTTTAAGTTTTCAACTGAAAAGACAGTCTGTGTGCCTTTTTCTAGAGCAAGAGGTGTATTCCCAGATCCCAAGCTAAGCGTAAATGGACATGAACTGGCAGTACGATCGGAACACACATTCCTTGGTGTCATTTTTGATGCAAAGCTCACGTTTGCAGCTCACGTAAAGAACCTGAAAGGGAAATGCTTGAAATCTTCAAATATTCTTAAAGTCCTCTTACACAGATCTTGGGGTGCAGATTGCGAAACACTATATCGCGTGTACACATGTATTGTCCGATCACGACTAGATTATGGATGCATTGTATACGGGTCTGCACGCCAATCTGTGCTGAAGGCTTTGAATCCTATCCACCACCAGGGACTGCGACTTGTACTGGGGGCATTCCATACGACACCTGTTGAAAGTCTGTATGTGGAAGCAAATGAGTGGTCCCTAGCGAAACGTCGCTTCTATCTTGGGATTTTGTATGCACTGAGGATAAGAGGCTACCCTCAACACCTTTCTTTATCCTGCGTTAAGACTACACGTTTTAAGCAACTCTTCCTAAACAAGCCAACAATTACCCCACCCTTTAGCATGCGAATTTCAAATGATATTCAACTGTATGGCTTCACTGCTTACAGTTACATGATCGCCGAATGCAGTCCGAGGGTACCTCCATGGCAACCACCCCTGAAATATAACTGCTACCTTACAAAGTATAAGAAACATGTAACACCTTCGTTAGTGCTACAACAGGAATTTGAGCACCTGAAGAGTGGTTTTCGGAACCACACTGAAATATATACAGATGGGTCCAAAACAAGCACAGGTGTTTCTTGTGCCATGGTATCAGGTTCATGTACAAGGTCGCACTGCTTAAAACGCATCACGTCCATCTTCACTGCAGAGGTTTATGCCATCATTTTAGCACTGAACTTCATTTTAGAAAATAACATCGAATCATCTGTCATATACACAGATTCTTTTAGTGCTTTGCAATCGGTAACATGTAACATTAAACCACAGAAGAACCACCTCGTGCAGCGAGCACAGTATATAGCCAGCAGAGTAGTGAACAGAGGTCTTTCTCTTATCATCTGCTGGGTGCCTAGCCACAGAGGGATAGCAGGCAACGAGCTTGCCGACAAAGCTGCCGCTGCTGCGCTCTCTGCTGATGTGACGCCGTTTGATGTACCTTTTCAGGACTTGAAGCCCCAACTCAAGAGGACGATAAACAAAAGATGGCAGGAATATTGGGATACACAGATACGCAATAAACTCCACCTGGTTAAAAATAACATAGGACACCCTATACAGAGCTTGGAAAAGAGAGCACATGCAGTAACCCGGACACGGCTAAGACTTGGCCACACTCACCTCACCCATAGTTTCCTTCTTCACAGAGAGGAGCCACCCGAGTGCACGCACTGTGGGGAGCCCCTTTCTGTTCTGCACATCCTTATTTCTTGTGCGTCGTATGAATCTCTTCGCCATCGTCACTTCCAGGAGTTTTATAGGAATCACCTACCGCTCCACCCAGCCCTACTGCTGGGTGATGACGCTCTTTTACCGTTTAGTAGAGTCTATAATTTTATTAGAGACACTGGTTTTTTAAACGCCTTGTAATTTTAACGATATTTTTCTGAAAACACAGTACTGGAGCTAATTTGTACCATGTACCGGTTTTAACCTTATCATTCCATTTTTAACTAGTGACATTTTTAACAATGTTTTGGCGCATTATAGCCTCCGTTGCTGCCATTAAAATACTAATCATCATCATCAGACTTTTTTATAATTTCGATTGTAATCGTATTGATTAAAAATATATTAAATGCGCTATCACTTCTGATTCATTGAAAACTTCCACTAATAAAAATATTGTTTGATTTGTGATACCTATTCAATGATATTGTATCATACCTTTAATAAGTATTGTTACGTGTATTGTGTTCCTTCTATTTCAAATTTTTGGCTAAGTTTTTCCCATTGACACAGAGTCATAACATAATTCCTAATGACTTTAATAAATATATTTTCACTTGTACTTTTGTGTATGGCTACCCTTTGCATGTAAACTGCACACCTGTTGTAGCTGGAAAAAATATGATTCAAGTTGGCTCAGGGTGAAAAAATGGCGAAAGTCGGCGGCCCAGTCTGAAAAATGACGAAAGTCGGCGACCCAGGCTGAATGGTAAACGCACACGCAGCCCTCCGGCCACGCGACGCCCAAGTAGGAAAATTGTGAAAGAAGTCAGCCCAGGATGAATGGTAAGCAAGCACGCAGCCCTCTGGTCACGCTCCACCCACCACAACAGCCCTCCACCCGAGCACCGCCCACCTGTCGCGGGAAGGATGTCGGCCCAAGTAGGAAAGTGGTGAAAGAAGTCAGCCCAGGATGAATGGTAAGCGCGCAGCCCTCCGGTCACGGTCCGCCCACCACAGCAACCCTCCACCCGAGCACCGCCCTGTTACAGGTGTTGAAGGTTTTTTCGGCTGGGTTTTTCTCCTTCACCTGATTGGCATCACAATTCCCAGCACTATTGGCTTTAATAAATATATCTCAACTTGAATGACATTAATAAATATATTTTCACTTGTCCTTTTTTGTGTATGACCCTTCTTTGCATGTCTCTGCATGTAAACCGCTCACCTACTGTATCGGAAAAATATGTGAAGTCGGCCAAAGAAGTCTGCCCAGGCTGAAAAATGTGAGAGGATAAGGGCGCACGCATCCCTCCCCCACCGATAATCACGCGGACAAGCCTCCGCACGCGCGCCGCGCAGGGAAAAATACGTGCAGGGCTCAGGGGGTCCATGTTTCTAAATCTCACCCCTGTAGTTTCTATACGTCTCTTTCCTACTAAGATATGTGTCTGCTTCACTCATATGTTCTAGAAAAGCACAAAACACTCCATTCACCTTGTGCGAGCATTGCGTTCATCAGCAAGCGAATAGCTCCAGCAGTCCAACGGCTAACCGCTGGTACCAGTCTCCAGTGGCCTCAGCAGTGATCTGAATAAGTAAAAGGAAATTAGGAATACTTCATATTGACACATGCCAATATATCACTGGTCAATGCAGTAGCGAACAGAACTGACGGCTGAGACGTTACTTTGTTGTTGGTATTAGACGCTCAATACGACACTGAAAGATATGGGGCTGCTTCGAGGATATGTTCAAGGAAAGCATAAAGTACTCTGTTTACCTTGCATGAGCACGGGGTTCGTTCACAAGGAAAGAGGAAGGTCCAACCGCTCCACGCTCATGTTACCAGAGTCCCTGGTGGTCTGAGCAATGGCCTGGATAACCAAAAGGCGTATTAGAAACAAGTAGAAACACTTTACAATTTATATGAATACAGGAAACGTATTACTGGCCAGTGCATTAGCAAACGCAACTGCAGTGGTTCGGACGCAACTTGACTGTCTCTGTTACACCGTTGACGCGACACTGTAAGATATGTTAGCTGCTGCAGAGATGCGTTCTGGCAGAGTACAAAACAGTCTATTTACCTTGCGGGAGGAAGGGGTTCGTTACCAAACAATTAGGAAGGTCCAGCCGCTTCACGGAGTTACCGCAGCCACCGGTGGTCTGAACAATGGTCTGAATAACGAAAAGTATATTAAGACAAGTTGGAACACTTTGCAGTTCATATTAATACAGGACAACGTGCTACTGGCCAGTGCAATAGCAAACGCAACTGTAGTGGCTGGGAACTTACACTGGTATTTGGCGCATTATGGCCTTAGTAGCTAATGCGCCAGAAAAACCCAAATCAAACCCAAACCTGTAGTGGCTGGGACGCTACTTGATTGCCGCTGTTGCACAGTTGACACGACACTACAAGATACGTTAGCTGCATCAGACATGCGTTCTGGGGAAGCACAAAACGCACTATTCACCTTGTGCAAGAAAGGAACTCGTTTGCAAGCAAACACTATGGTCCAACCGCTTCACAGTGTTACCACCGTCACCGGTAGTCTGAGCAGTAATCTGAACAACGAAAGAGCACATTAGAGGCAAGTAGGAACGAGCATCGGGCAGCATATTAGAAGGCAAAATGCAGTCGCGAACGCGACGATCGGACGCTACATGGCTGTTGGTTTTAGGCTATAAACACAACACTGAGATATATATGCGGCTGGTTCACATTGTTACGTTTCAATATTTGCAACAAAATATACTCGCACTCACCTTGTGTGCAAGAAAATAACTCTGCTCAAAATGATGGCAAAGGTCGTCCCGCGTCGCGTTCAACTGCTATCCGCTTTTTCGAGGTCCAAGACTATGGTGACAAGTAATGCCGTTATAGATTCACTAAAGGCGAACACGGGTAAAAGATAACCGACTTAAAGGTCAGCTCCGGAGGAAACTCACTGCCACGGATTACAACAAAAACTGGCAGGCACAAAGGTTGATGCCTACTGAATGTACTTCCAAAATAGTTTCGGCGGATACCCTGTATTTACTGCGAAATCTGTTTTTTGGTTTGCCGTCCGATCGTCCGCTTGAACAGCTGACGTCACGCTCAGCTTTCGCTTTGGCTCCTCTTGGCTTGTTTGCTGGCTCGCAGTTTCACAATCGCCAGCAATCACAACTCGTCACTCGTCAGGCTGAAAGCGAAATCGAGAGTCGTGTACGTATGGGCACCTTTCTCCGCGTCTTAATTTGATCATCTTTTTACTCCGGCTAGTCAGTACACACAACCCCATCTAAGTTGTCACTTTGTGAGAGATGCAGCGTGAGTGAATTGTGAGAATGCCGTGCTTCTCGCAGTACGAGCAGGTACGCTACTAAGAAAGATGTTTCGTGCCAGGTTCCCAGTTGATATTGTGCGTGATTGAGTGGTACGAAACCAGTGGTTGAGTGCTCTGAACTTATCAAGGCAACTGTCGTGTGTGCTCGAAGCATTTTGCATCAGAATGTTACGAGGTCGTTCACCTGACGGCCGATTTGGAGTGTAAAAGTCGCTGGAAAGGGATGCGGCACCTGCCTCGTTCGACGACAACAAAGAGGAGAGGATAGCAACAAATGACCAAAGTTGCGGGTAAGTGTCCGCACGAACTTGCACTATGGCTTGCACACAATGTAAACATGTGAACGACAAATATGGGACTGCTAAACCCTATAATCCGCGGTTGTATGTAAAACTACGCAGTTTCTCAGAGAAGCTGATTGAGAAATTACTTGAGTTTGGAGAAGTCTGAGCTTGGGCACACGGAAGACAAAACGGTCACAGCAGCTGAAATCAGCAACAACTTAGGAGTTCCTGTTTTGAGACACTCTGTGTCTGTCTGGACTTCTGTGTGATCACATTCAGCCTTTTCCCAACCATGGAATCACACCATATCCTGCATACATGGTAGCGTATTGTTGTTCCTCTTTAAAAGCCGGGCTTGTCTGTGAGGGCTGTGTATTCAAGTTGTAATGTAAAGTTATTACGTGCCAGAAATTCCAATCTGTCCTTTTATACTAATGAGGTTGACTCCAGCAACTGAGTACCTTGACCAGTAAGGGATTACGATCATCATGCTCGTCACAGATTAGGAGAAATAGGAGAAGTCATGAGAAAGGCTCATCTACCTGTGAATCGTCGTTTTGACACATGGCACAGGGCAAGAGGGCCACATTTGCTTTGTAGCACACAGTCATAACACATATGTATGCTGTCCATTGGTTGACAACATATTTCCTATTAGAAGGGGTATAGCTGGGGGCAAGCTATGCTGTCAACATTGTTGATCACATTTTGTAGCTCCTAAATATGTAGATGTTTTTTTGCACTTTTCCTAACAATATTAGCCTTAACAGGTATCATTATAATTTCTGCTTCTCCTTTCTCAGGCCCCAGGAAAGAGGTACATACAGCAGCACTGGTGAAGCAACGTCTGATTCTACAATAATGGTGCCACAGTATCGTGAACATGTACATGTGTGCGCACATGGACAAGCAATGATAATGGCAACCTGTTTCCGGTAAAATGGCTCATGATACTCTGTCATGTCATGGATATTTGGATCATAACGTTGCTTCACATATTCATGAGCATCAAAGTCACCATGCAAGATGTGCACATCAAGACATTGGGAAGCTGCTTTGGTCCCACGAAGGTGATTTACAGTATTTCAAGCTAGCAGCGATTACTAAGCAACTGTCCTGCATTCCTCACTTACAGGAACTGGAACATTCGAAGTGTTGTAGGGGATAGTGGGCGTACTTCCCCTTCTGAAGGACATCCCGCCATTGTGTGCACTAAAAGTTTCCTTGTCTCAGTGCTGTTACTCGGTCATGTATCTAAGTATGTCATGGTAAGTAGGTCATGTATCACTTCCACCTTATCTGTGTGCCACATATTGTATCTACACATAAGGAATGTGTGTGAGAAAACTACTGAAACAGAGAATTGCATTGCTTCTTTACAGCACAAGCCTGTTCTGTCTGTTTTAGGAATTCTAATAATGTAATTTTCATGTCAGAGTATGTCCAGGGGCTTTCTGGTGCTCTGCTCGATCTCTGTGGACGATAGCTGTTCATGAGCCCCCGAACAGAAGGAAGAGACTACACAAGGGGGGCTCACCGCAAGAGTTACAGTGAATAAGTAAACGCTAACAACTCTGCAAGGCATTAAATGCAAGTCGACAGCAGAAGGGCTTCAGCGAACATGTAGAAACAGTCGCATACCTAGGATTTTTAGTTTTTGGCATTTCAGTCGCCATTAATCGGTGGCATCTGTAGAAGCGTAGGGAATGGGGAAACAAACACAAGATTTTGGAGCACACAGTAAATGGTACTCCATGTTCCTTAGCCATTTTTACTACATGAAGTGCCAGGGAAAAATCAAAGGGGTTGGGACGCTTTCATAGACGTGGTTTGTGACATCATGGGTGCATCATGCATTGCGCTCCATAATGCTGATCAATCTGTTTTTTTTTTTCATGTGTCATACTTCGCGAGATAAAAGCTCTCGAACAGATGCCTGACTAACGCACGAATGTCAAGGACCTCAGAGATACAGCCAGTTCCACTGATAGCCCTGAGGTCTGTGACGTCAGAGCTGCTTGAGTTTTGCTATTCAAGGTGCCCATTTTCTACGATCTATTCCAACCTTGGTTTGTAAAACACACATTGGTACGAAGAAGCTTTTATGTTCATGTGGGATGGTGGTGTTGCAACCCCTTTCACTGGTTTGTGGGGAATGACCTGATTCTGCACCTAAGACTTACCACAGAACACCTGAACTGACACCTGTGTTCTGTCCATCTTGCAGTATGCTTGTTTACCTGTTGCGAGGGATTATGGGGGGAGTCAGATAGTTTTATGATCTCTGTGTATTCAATAAAATTATGGTCTATTCAGTGTTACGTGTAAAATTACAGTATCTGTGGAATGTGTGGAGATGTGCATTGATTCAAGAAGTAAATCGCTCCTGAAACCAGCATGCAGATCCAGATGTAATACTAGTGTCTTTCACATATGGAAGCAACTCATCTTTATTTCTCTTCTCTTTTTTTTTTTTTTTTTTTTGTGGTTGATTCATGTGATGGCTCATGGCTGCACTGCACTAGTAAACCAGCCGAAATAAGGTGCAAGATATCCCGATAATTACACTTGCATGGTGTCCTTGTACTGTGCAGTGTATTTTTGTATTCGGTTATTTTTTCCTTCCTTTCTTTTTCTGTTCAGCTCTCATAAGCCACGCATGCCCTCATGTAAGTATCTTGTTCTTGTATCTGGTGCTTGCTCTATCGACAGTGTAAAATTTCGGCAAATACGTTCATCGCGAATCTACACTAAGGTTGTCATTCAAGCCCAATTCTTACGTACGTAGTACCTGCAGTGTGTATACGATAACATGGCGTTGCCAAACACAACTCGTTCACCCGGTTATAATGGCAAGAAATGCTATTACTGCTCCTGTAACGTCAAACGCCAGGTATTCGAGAGTGAGAAAGATATGCGCAAGTGATGCAGCAGTGGTGAGCCGTAACTATAAGAGAGTGAAGTCTTCAATTAAGCGATGAATTGACTTACTTTATCAAAGACACCTACAATGCGAATAAAAATATCTTTCGTATGTAGGCGTAGCACAGTTCCGTTGACAATATACGTGACGTTCATTGCGTTCTTAGCCAGTCTGCCGCTGGCCGGAACGCGACAGCATAATTGCACGAACCCTAACTGCACAAGTGGTATCAGCAGCGTGTTTTAGCATTGGCAGATCATCCCAAATATTAAAAAAACGATGCGATCAAGAAGCCTACGTCGATCGAGCAGACGCTCCCTGCCACCATCGCCTGTAAACATTCCCGTATCCCCGTATGCTCCGTGTGCTCCGTAGAGAGGGAGGGAAGTCTTGAAGAACACTGATATCACTTACGTCGGCGATATAGACCGCGTGAACAGCTGCCGTCATAAAAATGGCGGCCCCTATGTCTGTTTCGAAATTGTTAATTTACGATTGTAGCAGCAGCGTCATAATCATCACCAGCACCGCCATCGGTTACGCGCAGCACTGCGCGTGACCCGAGCTTTCGTTTTCGGTTCATCGCCATTAACCGTCATTAAACCCATCAACCTCAGTAGAGCCTGGTCGCCTCATTTCTCGCTCTACAACTGGTGACCCGGACGTGATGTCTTAGCGTTCCACCATCATGAACGGTGACCAGCACTCCACCAGCTCTTCGCCTCCCAGCCGGCCACCGCCACCGCTTGAGGCTTCTGTGGCACCGCTCCGCCTGCCGCCTTTCTCCATCTCCGATCCTCAGCTGTGGTTCGCGCAGGCGGAGGTTCTCTTCGACGGACGCCGCGTCACTTCTCAAGCCTCAAGGTTTGGCCACGCCATCGCAAACCTTCCTCCCGAAGCTGCGGCGGAAGTCCGCGACCTAATCATCCACCCCCACCCCGAGTTACCCTACGACACCTTAAGGGACGAGTTAATTCGCCGCACATCTGCTCCGGAGGAGCGGCGATTGCAGCAGCTTCTGAACAGGGAAGAGCTCGGCGATCGACGGCCCACACAGCTACTACGCCGCATGCGCGACCTCGCGGGCAACCCTACCACGGACGACTCACTACTACGCAAGCTCTTCCTACAACGTTTGCCCCACAACGTACGCATGATCCTGGCCGCCGGCGAAAATTCCCGCCTGGATGACTTGGCGAAGATGGCGGACCGTATTATGGATTTTGCTGGCCTTCCATCTCCAGGAGCCGTTGCCGCCCTGGCCCCCCGCACCTCCCCTCCACCGACGGACGTTGCAATCAATGCCATCAGCACGTCGCTCCAGCAACTCCAGACTACGGTGGCGGCCCTGGTGAACCGGGTGGACGCCATTCCCCCGCAGCGACCACGTTCCCCTCGCCGCCCGTTTTGCCGTCGCTGCTCGCCATCCCGTCAACGGTTTCCTTCGCCCTCTCAGCACCACTTCTGCTGGTATCATCGAAAATTCGGCGATGCCGCAAGGAACTGCCAGGCCCCTTGCTCGTGGCCGGGAAACGCTCCCCCCAACCATTAACGGCTGGCATGGCTGGGGGCGACAACAGCCGGCTCTTCCGGATCACGGACCGCGTGTCCGGCTGTCGCTTCCTGGTGGATACCGGGGCTGACGTGAGCGTCGTTCCACCAACCCCCGCAGAAAAACGACACCGACAACCAGACTTGGCTTTGCAGGCAGTCAACAAGTCCACCATCTCAACCTACGGTCAACGCTCCGTCACCCTTGACCTCGGCCTGCGCAGAGTATTTCGTTGGGTTTTTACCATCGCCGACCTCCCCTTCGCAATCCTTGGCGCCGACTTCCTCCACCATTTCGACCTTCTTGTGGATATTAGACGCCAGCGCCTCGTCGACAACACTACTTCTTTGCACGTTTATGGAGCCCCAGCGCATATAGCCGCCATTAGTCCCACCATACGGCTACCGTTGCCCACTGCTTTCGCCGACATTGTCACGGAGTTCCCCGCTGTCCTGCGCCAATCGCACGCCTCTTGCCCACCTCGCCACAGCGTCACTCACCACATCGTGACACGAGGCCCCCCTGTCTTCGCTCGCCCCAGACGGCTGGCTCCAGAGCGCCTCGTCATTGCCAAGAGGGAATTCGAGCACATGCTCGAACTGGGGATCATTCGGCCTTCCTCCAGCCCGTGGTCTTCCGCTCTCCACATGGTGCCCAAAGCAACACCTGGTGACTGGCGCCCATGTGGGGACTACCGTGCACTCAACATCGTTACGGTACCGGACAGATACCCGCTTCCCCATATTCAGGACTTCACCGCGAATCTTGACGGAGCGACCATCTTCTCCAAGATAGACCTCATCAAAGCCTATCACCAAATTCCCGTCCATCCCCCTGACATCCCGAAGACTGCTATAACCACCCCTTTTGGCCTCTTTGAATACGTGCGGATGCCCTTTGGCCTGCGTAATGCTGCGCAGACATTCCAACGATTCATCAACGAAGTGCTCCGCGGCCTGGACTTCGCATTCGCATACATGGATGACATCCTCGTCGCAAGTCCATCTCCGGAGGCTCATCGCGCCCATCTGCGCGCCCTGTTCTCGCGCCTGGAGGACTACGGAGTCTCCATCAATGCCGCGAAGTGCGAGTTTGGCGTTACCACCCTTACCTTCCTGGGACACACCATCACCCCGCAAGGCATCCGGCCACTCGCATCCAAGGTCCAGGCCATCCGAGACTTTCCTGCCCCCACTTCTCGCAAAGGACTTCGTTCATTCCTCGGCCTCGTGACTTTCTACCGACGTTTTGTGCCTCGCTGTGCTGCCTTGCTCCAGCCTCTCTACGCAGCTCTCGGCGCTGACCATCCGAAAGAGGCCCGTGCTGCCCCTCTGGAGTGGACACCGGCAGCAGAACGCGCGTTCGAAGAGGTCAAGCAGGCCCTGGCAGATGCTGTGCTGCTCCACCATCCTCGTCCTGACGCCGAGACAGCGTTGTTCGTCGACGCCTCCACTGCTGCTGTCGGCGCTGTCTTGCAGCAGCGTCAGGATGGCCACTGGAAACCTCTCGGTTTCTTTTCCCAACGCCTCTCGCCAGCCGAAACACGCTACAGCACCTTCGGGCGTGAGCTCCTCGCCGCCTACCTGGCATGCAGACACTACCGCCATTTTCTCGAGGGCCGCCCGTTTGTGCTGTACACCGACCACAAGCCTCTCATGTTCGCCCTGCGATCGGCCTCCCTCAACCACTCGCCTCGTGAAACCCGCCACATGTGCTACCTCTTGGAGTTCACGACCGATGTGCGACACGTCGCAGGCGAAGACAATGCCGCTGCCGACGCACTCTCGCGGCCGGACGTCAATGCTCTCCATCCGCCCCCCGCGGTCGATTTGGACGGCATCGCCCAGGCGCAACAGGCAGATGAAGAACTCGCCGCCCTTCGTTCATCCCCCGCCTCATCCACCACTTTTCGGGAGATCTCGCTCCCCGGTTCGACGGCAAGTCTATGGTGCGACACCTCTACTGGTACCCCGCGCCCTTTCGTTCCCCTGGCCTTCCGCCGGCATGTTTTCAACGCCCTCCACTCGCTGTCCCACCCTGGCGTGCGCGGCACGCAAAAGATCGTCGCAGAGCGCTACATATGGCCTCGCATGAATGCCGATGTCCGTGACTGGGCGCGGGCCTGCCTAGCCTGCCAGCGGTCCAAAATCTACCGCCACACCATCTCGCCTCCATCGCGGTTCCTTCCGCCAGATGCCCGTTTCGACCAGGTCCACATCGACTTGGTCGGCCCGCTTCCTCTGGCCAAAGGCTACCGCTACCTGCTCTCGTGCATCGACCGCTTTACCCGCTGGCCGGAGGTAACGCCGATTCCTGACATCACGGCAGAGACGGTGGCCCACGCATTCCTCTTCTCCTGGGTTTCCCGATTCGGCGTCCCGTCCACTGTAACCACGGACAGAGGACGCCAGTTTGAATCGTCCCTCTTCCGTCACCTGTGCAGCGCCCTCGGAACCCATCACATCCGAACCACGGCCTACCATCCGGCTGCCAACGGCCTGGTCGAGCGCCTTCATCGGCAGCTCAAGGCTTCCCTCCGCGCCACTGACCACGGCGACACAACCTGGCCCGAGCGTCTACCCTTCGTCCTGCTTGGCCTTCGCGCCGCGATCCGCCAGGATGACTGCAGCGCGGCCCACATGGTCTACGGTTGCCCGCTCCGCCTTCCCGGATCATTCTTCACCCCCTCGGCCCCGCTCGTGCACGACCCTTCCTCCTACATCGACCGTCTCCGCCAGCTCTTCCGGGACCTCAAGCCCACGCCTATCCGCTCCGGTCCCGCAACACGCGTGTTCGTGAGCCCCGACCTTAATCAAGCCACCCACGTCTTCGTCCGCCGGGACTCTGTGCGCTCCAGCTTGCAGCCTCCCTATGACGGCCCCTACAAGGTCATCTCGCGAGCCGCGAAGTTTTTTCGCCTCGATCTTCCGCGGGGACCTGACACTGTGGCCATCGACAGGCTCAAGCCCGCATTCCTGGAGTCGGCACCTCTGGTATCGCCCGACCCGCCCTCCCTACGTCCGTCCTCACCTCCTGTCTCCAGCATTCCTCCCCCTCCACGTCGAGTGCATTGGGCGCCGCAGCTCGCACACTACGAGCCGCCCGCCGCCTTGGGTCCGGCTCCTGCACTCCTTGGCCTCGGCGCCCGACCTTTCCGCCAACCTCGGCCCTCCTCGCCAGCCTTGTCATCCGCCACGGGGGGGAGCCCTGTAGCAGCAGCGTCATAATCATCACCAGCACCGCCATCGGTTACGCGCAGCACTGCGCGTGACCCGAGCTTTCGTTTTCGGTTCATCGCCATTAACCGTCATTAAACCCATCAACCTCAGTAGAGCCTGGTCGCCTCATTTCTCGCTCTACACGATTATTTAAAATATGGGGCTGTTTTGTGGGAATGAAGGGTGCTTTCAGACACAGTTCGATATGGGCTTCCAGAATATTGTTACAGTTTCAAGAAGTCAAGGTATCTCCGGAGCTGACCTTTAACTATGGAGAACGCGACAGACACCGCTTTGAATTCCGCCACTCGCACTTACATCTCACATGGCAGAAACCAAACGCCTGCAGAAGCATGCCCCAGCGTGACACCAATGCATTCCACTCGAGTCACGCGCCGCAACCTCCTCACCTGTGGCGGCCCCTTCCTCGCCGTTCTGTTTCCTCCCTCCCCTTTTCTCCCATTTCGCTGTATTCTAACGCCCTCATCACCGTTTTCTCAATTTACGGTCGCGCGACCGTATTTTTCGCGTGCGGTATACCGTAAAAATAACGGCAATTTTTTACAGTGTGGCCTTGAACGGAAAAAAGGGGGCAGTCGAATTGCGAAATGCGCAACCGACACTGTCTCCAAGGGCGGAGCAGAGGTTGGGGGTTGTGCATCAGATGACCCTTGCATCACGTCCGGGTCACCACTGTGGAATGAGTGAGGCGTGTGACCGTTCAGGCTGGAACAACTTCGAGAACTGACTCGATTGTCTTTTATTCACGCACCGGCCGGGTAGTGGCCTTCGTCTTCCTCGGCACAAACTCATTAATATTACCAAGTCCCTGCTCTCCAATCTCGGACATACAGCGAATTGTCATGCTGACGAGAAACACACAAAAAACTCCACTTCCCCCTCCCGGCCAGGTGTACTACATGTTCCCACCTCTGAGAATCAGAGGATTTGTCCGTAAGAAGTGACTGTTTTGTTTCACTTGCAATTTGCAATCTCTCTGTTGTCTCCAAGTTTTCGGTCCTTCTCAGCATCGCTTTCTGCACAAGAGCTATGACTCACTAATGAATTTACCTCACAAGGGTGTGTGCGTTGGTCGACATCGTTCACACGTGTCACCTGTACTTTGTCCTCTGTACTTTGTGGACCACAAGGGTCGCAAGTTCAACAGTTGGCAGTCACAAGAGTGGGTAAGCACTGGCGTTTTTCATTATTCATTCTCAAAAGTTTGTTGACTGTCGACGAGCTGAATGGCTGGCGGTCATAATAACATCCGCAAACTTTCGGTCATAATCCGATTGAAGAGGTGTCATAATAACGAGAAACAGTTACATGGTGTTCTTGTGGGGAAATACAGTTTCCAAGAAAAAGAGTCACGAAGTAAGGATATCGCAGTAACAAATATCACAATAATGAATTTAGACTATATTTTACACCCTGTTACTCAAGCAACATACAGCTAAGAATCAAGGCAGAACATGGAATGGGTACATACCTTTAGACACGTGCCATACGTCAAACTGGTGTCTAACATTCGGATGTGTGGTACGCATGTACTTCCGGACACCAGGGTGTCGATCTGTAGTGAAGGACTTTAATTTAACGTTGAGGTCTGCCAGTTCTTCAAGTCCCCGGCGAACCGCTTCTAGTTCCATGTGGCTGCTCGAAGAAACTTCGTTTGCCTGGAATGGCAATAATTAGAGGCAACAGGTCATAGGCCATGTAACAATTATGCCAGATGTGTGCAGATACTGCTTTTTTTTCGACGCAAACAGTTACAGGTTTATGAAAGGAATTATTGGGCTGTTATGAGCAAAGCTGGTAAACCCACAAGTATACAGGGTGTCCACGCTAAATGTGAACAGGACTTCTCATAATTCGACCTGCCGCGGAAAAACTGATGCCGTTCCTTGAACACTTGTGCAAGAAACAGGTGCTGCATTGCACGATCCACGTGTTTCTTATACAAGCTTCTCGGGAAACGTACCAGCCTATGACAGCACATCTTTTTGGAGATCCTGTTCACGTTTAGCGTGGACACACTGTATAGTAAGCTCCCTGAGTATTGCAGACAACTGTGCTGTATGAAGGGACCATTTGGAATGAAATCTGACTGAAACGGTATTTCTTGTATTACCCACCAAATCACTTCTCATCCCATCTCGTGTGTAGCCACAGTTGCCTTGCAAAATAGATGGCAGCGCTATTCAATCAATGCATACTTCTAGGCCACTTGGTACCCCAACACTGCAGCACTGAAAGCAGTGATGGAGACGATCAACAAGACGTGCGCCTCATGGAACACAAACCCCGATGTACTCTAAATATATTCAAGGCGCACTTTTCTCTTAAACTGTTAATGCTTTTATCATGGTCTTGGCGCATTATGGTCGTAGTCACCGCTGTGCCATTAAAACACGAATCATCATCATCATTCAAGGCGCACTTGTGTTGTCCATTTCATCCCCTGTCCATCTCTTTATTGTCGTCAGCGCTGCAACGTTTTGCACTATGGATCGAGCGCCCAATGGTCCACACCTCTGCATTAACCGAATAGAATTGCAAGCAATTTTTAAAGGCCACTGTGGGTACACATGAAATGGGACGTGGAATGATTTGGCGGTTAATTCAAGAAATAGTATTTCTATCAAATTTCAACCAAAACGACCTCTTCAGACAGCGCAAGTTGTTTGCAATACTTAGGGAGTGTGCCACGTATGTGTGTGTTCATTTGTTTGGTTATGCAGGAGCCCAATAAGACATTTCATTAGCCTGTAGCAATAATGGAGAACAATGACGGAGAGAAGTTCACTACTGTATGCTCCCATGACAGGTCAGTCAAAAGCTTGAATCTAAATATATCCGGTTGAAAATAGGTAAATAGCAAATAAACATTGCTTTTTACTTGAAGTTTGAATATCGATTTGGCATTCGCTTCAAAGTAAGAGTCAGATATGCAATTATTCGCTTTCCTATTCGAAAAATTCAAGTAAATTGTGCTCTAAATTATGACACTCTTTTTTGACTACTGCCACTCCCTTGCATCTGAACAGTGTGGACAATCTTGTTCACACCATCATGGTAAAAATTATATGTGAGGAACTTGGAGCTGTGTCCCGGTGAATCACAGCGTCTATCTCCAGCAAGCGAACACCCCCTTCCCTGAATCTCTGTTAGGAGTTCTGCCTGATGACTCGTCCACACCTGAAGCAAAGTGCAGCATTGCACAAGCAGTAATAAGTGCACTGTGTTACTATTGTGCTGTGGCTGTTTTTCACACTTAACTGTCAGTACAACGTACAGCAGGGGTCAAAACTCTGTGGAACACGTGGATTTCGAATTTTCATTCACATAGCAATGCAATCCCAACAACATGTGGGGACCATTATAAGTGAGTTTTTTTTAGCTGATCTGTCACGGGCTCTGCTCAGTTACTATAACCCAACTGCCGGTGGGCTGGCTGAGAGTCCACGCCTTCCACAGACTCCCAGGCTGTATATCCTACTACGTTGTCGATGTTATTAACTTCACTCTGGCTTTGCTAACTGACTTACTTGTTCAATAGCTGGCAATAAGTAGCCCCTTTGGTAGTTGAAATAGGTCTGCTCACAGAAGACCTACGAAATCACAAAACTAATAAAGTTGAAGGCTGTGAAAGGCGTGTGGATGTGTCGCTACTGACCTTGATATTCATTAGGTCCAGCATCCTGAGTGTCGGAATAGGGTTTGACCCGCTGTAGAGCATTGCTGCTGACAAAAGAACATTACCAGCTGGCTTGTTGCCAATATAGGGCTGGCTCTTCCATATTCTCTCGTGGCCATCCTTGCACCAATATGTGACCCGAAGCAGTGTTCCTTTCGAAGTGAATGCTACCTCACACCGCTGTAGACATGTGGGGCAAGTCTGAAAGAGCTTTATCAATTCGCTCTCAAAGACAATATACTTGTTGTCTTCGTGAGGAGAAGGGTCAAGCATTGTGCTCCTGGCGGTAAAAAAAGAGCGAAGTGAGGAGTAGTACGATACTGAAATGCTCATCGGTAGAGACCAGATGTTCAGGCAAGATGCTTATTTTTTTCCTATGCATACTTGTGGTGGCCATACTTCCCACCAGACTAGCGGCGTAGCTCCCACACCGGGAGTATATTGCAGATATGTCCAATAGTAGTAATGTGGTCATACATAAGTCCTACAGACGAAATTTACCTGAATCTGACTGACTGTAAAGGAGGTAGAGGTGCCTATATCTGCCTTTTCAGACCTTTTGGTGCCCTTCCCAGGCAGCTAAAACGCTAGTTTCAAGTGACTGAACATCCGATGTCAAGTCAACTACCTCCACTCAATGAGGCCTACTGGCACATGCACTTACAGTACTGTGCTGTCATAGGTTGGTGTATACGATGGATCATCTGGACATTGTCATTGTGCCATTGTCAGGTTCTCCTCACTGGTAATACTGTCCATTGCAGGTGCTGTGTCACCAGGGAGTGGCGTCGAGGAACGCAAACGGATTGGAGAGAGCGATCTGGTATGTTTCTCATTTGCAGACGAGTTGCACATGAAGTCAACTTGTACGCCAGCAGATTTCATTGGCCTTGCATCAAGGCTGGCTTGGCTGCCTGAAATGTCAAACATACGACTATCTCCTTCCACATTTGGGTAGCTGTCACTGAACGTTACATACTAGAGTTACTTATTGAACAGTTATAAGCTGATAATATACATGCTGAAGTATTGTATACTCTTATAGAGGTACATATACAAATTTAGAGAGGTTAACAGGGTGCGTTACGAAGAGCACTTTACAAAGAGTGTGGTATGCAGAAACCAAAGGTAATGTTTCTGGCACTTGAGTTAAAAACATGCGCCGCATCAGAAACAGCACCTATATTTTTTTTATAGTACCGCAAACATAACCTCAGATTTCTGGCTATCGCTCTGGTCAGTTTTTAATTACGCACCCTGTATAGTAATAAAAAAATTAAGCCTTCACGATTTTTAAAAATAAACAGTGAGCTGCACAAAAATGCCGTTTTCGCGTATAGGTTATGTGGCCAGGCGGACACAAGGTGAGATGATGATTGTTGCTGTTAGTCCTGTAATTAACTAAAAATCATTAACTTTTTAATTACTGAAATTAGCAGGCATGTTCATATTGGAAACTTTGTGATGTTCGTATTTGTAGGTAATTCGTTCACTAGGATGATTCGACAAATGGGAAGCACCTACGAATACGGACATCCCAAACTTTCCAATATAAACATGTGCACTAATCTCAGTAATTAATGAATTTTAGTTATATATCGGTTGTAGGCGACAATCATCATCTCACCTTGTGTCCGCCCGGCCGCATAACCTATACACGAAAACAGCATTCTTGTACTGCTCAGTGTTTCTTTTTTAAAAATCATGAAAGCTTAATTCTGATCACCCTATTTTACAGATCATGAAAAGTACATGAACAAAGTGCCAGAAACAAAACACAGGGTAAGATTGGGTGGAATGGGAACCCGTATAGCACAGAACCATGTGGCCTCTTTAGCAGCCAAAGCAAGGACAAGCTTCTCCCTGCTTGTACAACTCCTCTCAGAGTTAATAATAGCACAGGGTTGCATCCCCAAACAAGATCAGAGGCACCTCGGTGGTCCTTGAGGAATGCTTGTTGAGCAGAACCTTAGAACTGGCCTGGCCGGAGGATTCTGTTCAACAAACATTCCTCAATTTCCGATGGACTGTCCGACTTGCTTGGGGACACAACCCCGTGTTATTATTAACTCCAAGAGGAGTTGTACATATGTGTGTCAACCCTTACTTCGCTTGTGCGATTGTAAGAGCTATGTACCAGCTTACTCTTTTTTCCACTCTAAGTGCCGGTTGCATTAGCAACTAATAAGCATTAGCAATAAATATGTAACTGAGGGATAAAAACATTGGAACTGGAGCCTCGTGTAGATGCCTACCCTTTGAATGTCCCTTTTGCCTGCATGTCTGTACACCTCTGGCCACCTTCACAGGGCCTTGTGCCTGTGTACCAACGCTCTTCTGTGACGGTTTTAGGATCCTGGAGTGTACACGTTCCTTATTTCTTGACTAGCCGTGCAAACTATACAGACAGTGTGTATTATAGTACAAGTAGTGAGAGAGTACTGTGTATTTTGCCCTTGGTGCCTGCTAGCAGTCTCTGCTTTTGCAACTCGCTCCTACCGGAAAAGGAGCCCTGGGAGCTTTCAACCAAAATCATGAAGTATAAGCACTTCCACATAAGAAAAATTGTGGGGCATGGGGATCATTATATGAATGGCAACTCACGTGTGGAATATCTGTGCCTTCATCTGTGTAGCTGTCATATCCTGTTTCTTTCTGTACATAGCAAATAAATGTCACTACCACAGGTCTCTGATTATTTCAAATACCGCTTACCGCTGCACTGCAGTTGCTGTCGTTGCTGCCAGTGATTTGCGATTGAGATATCTGGAGATAACCATGCTTAAGTTACACTTCTGAAATATTTTCCCACTGATTTCAGCCTTACAGTGTCTGTGGGGTCAGTCAAAGTCGCCAAAGGGACCTCGCATTCAGCAACGGGTACCGTTGGATGCGCCTGCAAGTTGTTTTCGAACTTCACAACGTCATTCATCAACGGCATACCTTCAAGAAACCTACCACGTCTGTACGGCAAACTGTCCGACCTTGATCTGCCAACCCCGGTTGGCCGACAACTGGCTCGATCTAGAGTAATATAGTATATGCGTCACTGCAGTGAAAAGGCAACGAGACGGGCACCCAACTCACCGTCCCCGCGCCGATAATTTCATCAGCAGCAGGTGGTACATCGCCGGCGTCCAATCTCTGTCTTTTCCTCGACTCGCTGCTGCCTGGCAGATTCTGCGACGGGGTGACACCACGCTTGATGAAGACCCAGAAATTGATGCCGATAGATTTCACGATGCTTGGCGGAGATTCGTCCTGACTGAAGTGCAGACTACATACTCGAATGTTGCTGTCCTGTTCAGCGTCATTATGCTGGATTAGAGCAAGCCACCGGCTTCTTTCTGGCTCATTCATCGGAACGCTATGGAAACGAACACCACGCATCCATTTCGTCTTTCGATTCACGTAACCCGTCATAGCGCACGGCATGACTACGGACACAGACAACGAACATTCGCCAACGTAGCAAAACTGTGTGGCCGAGATGTCGAACTGTTTCGGAGACGTCTTCCACTGAAAATAGGTCCAGCCGAAAACAGTGAAACGAAGGGCGAACGGCGCGCGCCGTTCGTCGCAGTATTGAGGGCGTCTCATGTGTCACATGATGGGCTATTCAGCAGTACGCGGTGCAAAGAAAGACTTGGAATGCAGTCAAGGACGGGCGTTTTGTGTATTACTTTTCTTTTTTATGGCTGCGTTGTCCTTCGTGAATTCTGCAAGCTAGACTTAGTGAAGGGTTCCAGAGGAAACGCAGCTACCCGTTCCATTAGCAGACGAATTGTTCACAGCCAATCGGCGCGCAGGAAACATTCAGCGTCAGAGCGGCGGGTGACTCAGCCGCGCTGGCCTCTCGCCAAGGGAGTACAGTTGATAATCAGATTGCACTGCAACGACAATTCCCTCAGCGTGGATATTTTGCAGGCGTCTCCTGTATTCCCCTTGGGATCGAATGAAAGCAAATCTAATCCGACCAAATATGCCTTAGAGTGCTCCTTTAACAGATATTTTTAAATGTGTATGGCATAAAAATACAGGGACCACATAATTTCTAATTCATACATTCTAATTTAAAGGACTTTGTGCACTTTGGGGTAATCCTCTGTCCGGGAACTGCGGTGACATTTTATTTAGGATTGATTTACACCAAAACCATGGTGCAACCAAGGTGTCTACCAAATTGCAGCCTTCAAATTGCATAACATTTTCACGTTTTCACTTTCCCCTTCAAGGAAAATCTCTGACCAAAACAAAAGGAAACTTGATGCCTGCAGCTACATTTTAATATAGATCCCTCATGAAAGAGATCATTTATTGATTATTAGTGAGCCTGCCTTACCTTTTTGCCAGCTTGTCATATTTGCAAACTGCTAGTTGCTATTTGCAAGCTGCTACGTGGCTGTGGCTTAGGGTCGATTCATACGATGTAACTTTTTGCTGCAACTTTGTTCCCGCTACAGTTGCGCGCAACCGAAGTTGCACCAAAAATGTCCCTTTCCTACGGAGAGAAACTCGAAATGCCGTAGTTGTCACCGAGCTCGCCAGATGGCGCGAAAAAACATAATTGTCATCATTTTCGTCCAATCGCACTGCGACTTCCGCTCGTTACGACTTCAATCCGTTGCGAGTTTGATAATTTTGCATAAGTTCCACTGGTCAGTGATAATTTCATCGTTTCGCGTACTGACACATAGAAGCCTTCCTGATTGGTCGCGCTTGCAAGGCGGAGCCGTGTGATTGACAGGTTGCAGCTAGAGCTGGAGGAGAAATCGCTCGTGAAGCGATCTCCTGCAACTGTGTAACTCTCCTGTGCAACTCCTGCAACTCGAGTTGCGCAACTAGAGCTTCGCGTTCACACGGTGCAACTTGGTGGCGCACCTTGTTGTGCGCAACTAAAGTTGCATCGTGTGAATCGACCCTTAGACACTCAGCAACTGATTGGCACTCCCGAAACATGGGCACTGTGAAGGCACTTGTCTGTAATTGAACCTCTGTACGCAATAAGAGGATAAGTCGACTTATCCCATATTTACTATTTTTGCTGCAATGACATCTACATACCAGTATGTACCTGCCAAAGAAAATTTAGGACCGTATTGCAATTTATTGGCACGCTACAGGAGGGTAAATATGGGAAATGCATGTGCGGCAATGGGACGGACAATCAAATCAGGCGCCTTTTCTCGGTTTGGGATTTTTCGAGTTATCCTCTTATTGCACACAGAGGTTCAATTTTGCTTGGCTTCAACTGCTTTCTGCCAAATTTCCTGAGTTTCCAATCACATAAAAATTCCCTGGGCTTCCAGGTTGGTAGACACCCTCAAAACACCACAACAGCGGATGTCAGAAATAGAGAGTATGCCGGGATTCAGATGTTCCCCAGTTTGACCACGTCATTCTATTAAGTGATGATGATTGTGATGATGATTGGGATTTTTTTGGCGCAGCGACAACGAAGGTCATAATGCGCCAAGCTTGGTGATGTAATGTTGATGATGATGATTGGGATTTTTTTGGCGCAGCGACAACGAAGGTCATAATGCGCCAAGCTTGGTGATGTAATGTAACTTAAGTTAAAACTGTAATGATGTACTTAAAACCACAAGGTAGCATAGATAAAATAACGGAATTAGAATAAGAACAAAGGGGATTAAAAATTTACAACTTGTCGAGAATACCTACGTCTCTAAAAAACTTAAAAACGTTATCAAATTGAACAAGAGGTTCATCACCCAGTAAAAGAGCTGGGTGAAGAGGAATAAAGTTCTTATAGAAGTGTTGAAAGTACCGTTGGCGATGAGTGTTGTACAATGGGCATTCTATGAGAATGTGTATGATGGAAAGTTGTGTGTCGCAGTTCATACAATGCGGCGGCTCCTCTCCCTCAAGTAGGAACCCATGTGTAATATGTGTGTGTCCTATCCTTAGCCGGCAGCGTGTTCTCTCTTGAAGCCGGTTTTCAAGAGGATAAATACACCTCCCAATTTTACCTTTTATGAGACGGAGTTTATTATTGTCTTGAGTTCCCCAAAATTGCTGCCACTTTGCCTTCATTTTGTATTTTAGCACGCGAACTAAATCCTCAAACGGCACATCAAAAGGAGTAACATCATCGGACTGCAGGATGGCAGCTGCAGCCCGGTCAGCACATTCATTTCCTGCAATGCCCACATGGCTGGGCACCCAGCAAATGGTTAACTTGTATCCTTTGCTAGTGATCAATGATGCTAAGTGTCTCGCACGTTGAATAAGGAAGTTTTTTGTTTTGTGGAAGCTACATATCGCTTGCAAGGCACTAAGAGAGTCAGTGTAGATGACTGATGATGTGATATGGTTCTGCAAGATAAAGTTAAGCGCCAAAATAATAGCATAAACTTCAGCGCTGAATATCGACATCACCAGATTTAGACGATGTGCCCTTGTCGATGTCGTCGTTACCATTGCGCACGATACGCCTGTGCTTGTTTTTGATCCGTCTGTGTAAAGGTCCACATGATCACCAAAACTGTTCCTCAGGTGTTGAAATTCTTGCTGTAGCACAACTGAGGAAGTATCGGTTTTCCTGTACTTGGTTAATGAGCAGTTGGACTGTGTTGGTGCTGACCATGGAGGAAGATCTTTGCCAGATTCGGATACCAAGGAATTGCATTCATTGAAATCATAACATTGAACCTGGTGTGCAATACGCATGGACAAGGGACATGTAGCAGAGGGTCTGTTAAGAAACAGCTGTCTAAGACGTGTACTTTTGACGCATGGAAGCGCCGCATGTTGAGGGTAACTTTTCGTCCTCACCGCATAACGGATAGCGAGATAAGTGCGTCGCCTCTCGAGGGACATCTCATCACATTCAACATATAGGCTTTGTACTGGTGAAGTCCGGAAGGCCCCGAGGACTAGTCGTAGCCCTTGGTGGTGTATGGGGTCCAGACGTTTCAATGTGGAGGGCCGTGCCGATCCGTAGACGATGCTTCCATAGTCTAGCCTTGATCGGACAACAGAGGTGAAAATACGGTGAAGAGTCTGTTGATCTGCTCCCCAAGACCTGTGCGAGAGGACTTTTAACAGATCCAAAGATTTTGTACATTTCACTTTCAGGTTACTTATATGTGGCAAGAAAGTGAGTTTCCTATCAAAAATGAGACCCAAGAATTTGTGTTCCGGCCTGACTGCAAGAGATATCCCGTTCATATGAAGAGATGGATCAGGAAGCACCCCTCTCCGCCTTGAAAAGGGCACGCACACAGTTTTGTCTCCTGAAAACTTGAAGCCGTTCTCAGTGGACCATTTACTCAGTTTGTTAATGGCAGGTTGCAACTGTCTTTCGCATGTGGCTAAGTTAGAGGATGAACATGAAATCTGTAAATCGTCGACATAGAGTGAGTATGTGATAGTCGCAGGTAACGCTTTGGCAACAGAGTTCATTTTGAGAAGAAACAGGGTGACACTCAGCACACATCCCTGCGGTACGCCATTCTCTTGTACAAACGGGAGGGAAAGAGTTGTACCGAGTCGCACCCTAAACGTTCTTCCAGTGAGGAAGTCCGAAATACACTGGAAAAGGCGCCCGCGTATTCCGCACGATTTGAGATCAAGCAATATGCCGTATCGCCAAGTCGTGTCATATGCCTTTTCTAGGTCAAAAAAGATTG
Source organism: Ornithodoros turicata (assembly GCF_037126465.1). Lineage (NCBI taxonomy): Eukaryota > Metazoa > Arthropoda > Arachnida > Ixodida > Argasidae > Ornithodoros > Ornithodoros turicata. The sequence continues at coordinate 74,137,471 of NC_088203.1, read as the reverse complement.
ATACACAGAGTTGTTTTTTAACGAAGGCTTCGCGAATAGTAGTTTCCAGACGAACAAGATGATGAGTGGTAGAACAGCCAGCCCGGAATCCACACTGGTATCTGTCAAGCAGGTTATGTTGTTCTAGGTAATACACGAGGCGGCTGTTCACCATTCGTTCGAATGTCTTTCCTAAGCAACTCGTGAGTGCTACAGGCCTGTAGCTTGTTGGGTTTGAAGCTTCTTTCCCTGGCTTCAAAAGCGGTATGATTGTTGCAGTCTTCCAATTGGAAGGAAGGTGCCCTTCTTGCCAAATTAAATTGAAGAAATATAGTAGTGCTTCTTGGGAAGTTTTAGACAAATGCTGGAGCATGGAATATGTTATACGATCTGGTCCAGGTGATGTTTGCTTTGTTATTGACAGAGCTTTCAAGAGTTCAATCATTGTGAAAGGCATGTTGTAGAGGCACCTGTCACCTCCACTGCTTTGAATTGTTGCTTTTTCAGCACTTTTCTTAATTTTTATGAAGTCTTTACTGTAATGTGACAAACTGGAGACGTTTTGGAAGTGCTCGCCAAGGACATTGGCCTGTTCACTCATGTTTTTGCAAGGTACTCCATTAACTTGTAAGAGTGGTATTGTGAATCCTGTGTAATCGCCCTTAATTTTTCTAACTCTGTCCCAAACCACTTTAGAAGAAGTGTTGCTGTTCAAAGATGACAAGAAGCTCTTCCACGATGCACGTTTAGCTTCTTTTCTTGTCCACTTAGCTTTCGCTCGAGCTCTCTTAAATTGGATCAGGTTGTCTGGAGTCGGGTACCTACGAAAGATACCCCACGCTCGATTTTGATCTTTCCGCGTTTTCCCGCATTCATCTGTCCACCAAGGTTTGGGACGCTTGGGGAGACGGCCAGATGACTGCGGGATAGATCGCTCAGCAGCATTTATAATTATCCCGGTGACAAAACGGTTTGCATCTTCAACAGACCTACCAGCTAAGGATGATGCCACAAGACTGGCTTCCTTTTGGAACAAGTTCCAGTCAGCCTTGGACAGTTTCCATCGTGGTGGTCGTGTAAGAAAAGTGTTTGTGGAACCACGAATTGTCAGGACTACGGGGAAGTGGTCACTCCCACGAGGGTTCTGTTCAACGGTCCAGTCAATACAATTATAAATGGAAGGACTACTAAGAGATATGTCTAAGGATGAAAAACTTTGTGTTGAGGAGTTTATATATGTATGTAATCCTGTGTTTAGTAGACAGACTGGTCGTGAAAGGAATAACCTTTCTACCATTTTTCCACGGCTATCTACCTTTGAACTGCCCCACAAGGGATTGTGGGCATTCAGGTCACCTAGAATTAGGTATGGCTGAGGAAGTTGGTCACAGAGCTGTTCCAAATCTCTCTGTTCTATTACCACTGAAGGGGGCAGGTACAGTGAACATATCGTAATGACCCTGTCCAGGCATACCTGGACAGCTACTGCTTCCAAATGTGTCACGAGTGGGATCTGTTTTGCAGGTGTGGATAGTGGAAGGACCACAGCCACACCTCCAGATGTACGTGTGGTGTTAATACGATCCTTTCTGAAAACACTGTGTCTGCGAAATGGGTTTACACTTTGTTCATTCAGATATGTCTCTTGTAAGCAAAAACAGACTGCATTGTATTTTTCAAAAAGGTCGTGAATGTCATTTATATTTGAAAAGAGGCCTCGACAATTCCACTGAAGGATTACCTGTCCCATAATGAAAGTAGTGATAAATAGCAACAAAGAGAGACTGTACATTATGTGGGAGGTGTAACCCTTGGGGGCTTATGTTTCCCTAGGGACGTACTACCCCTGCCTCGGCCTCCTTTTTTCGTTCTCTGTTCCTTCCATGGGGAAGGATTGGGGGGAAGGCTTGACGATGATTTCTGCGACATGCAGTCATCATCGTCAACATCCATCGTGTGTGTGGCAGCCTGGGATGAGCCCCCTGTGAGCCCGTCCCAAACTGACAGCTCGCCATCAACCTCCGTAGAGGTTGTGGCCGCTACTTCCCGGCTGCCCCCCTGAGCAGCTGGTACCAGCGGAAGCAAGCTCTCCGCAGGCTTTTCTTGTGTGGGGGGAGTGTGGGGTAGAGACCCAGAAGTCTGGGTCTCTACAGATTTCCTCAGTGGTGCTACTCCCCTGCGCACCACTTCGGAGAAGGTTCCCTTTTTGGAAAACTCAACCTGCGCTTTTGCATCTCTGTACGAAAGATTCTGTGTCACTTTGACCTTCAGTATGTCTTTCTCTTCCTTCCACCGTGGACAGGAGCGAGAGTAGACAGGATGATTACCTTTACAGTTTGCACATCTGACATCCTTCTCACAGGTCTCTGCAGCGTGATCCGTGCCTGCGCATTTTGGGCAGGTGGCCTGTCCACGACAGACCTGCGAGCCGTGGCCAAAACGTTGGCACTTAAAGCACCTCCGCGGATTTGGGATATATGGCCGGACGTGACAGTTGATGTACCCTGCTTTAATGGTAGTGGGAAGCTTATGTAATTGAAATGAAAGGACAATGTGTTTAGTGGAAATCTCCTTACCGTCTCGACGCATAGTTATTCGCCGCGCTGTCACAACACCTTCATCCTTTAGACCTTCTTCGATTTCAGCATCTGAACAATCAAGAAGTTCATGCTCAGATATCACGCCCTTCACTATGTTCAGCGTACGATGCCTCGAAACTGTAACAGGTACGTCAGCAATTCTGTTCAGGGAAAGCAGAGTCGAGCTTTGCTGTCGTGTCTGGACATCGATCTGCAAGTCTCCTGTAGTCAACTTTTTCGCGGAGTAGGACTTCCCTATGGCTTTTTCCAGTTCCTTCGCGATCACAAATGGTGATACTTTGCTCAGGGGCTTAGACTCGTTTTCTCCATGGATGATCAGGACCTTTGCAAACCATGGTTCTGGTGTGAGGTCCAGTGATTGTGTTGCTAGTACATCGGTGCGGTGCCGCTTTCGGTACCGATCATGTTTTTTTGAGTTTGAAGAATCCATAAAAGAAATGTTGTGGTTCAGTGCAGTGGTGCGTCGCCCACCATGGAGCCCAACAAGGGAACGTGTCCCACACGCTAACGCCTGCCTCTGCACTATACCCTAGTGCAGCTTCTGGAGAGTGAAAGGACTGCCCAAGGTTGACCCTTGCCGCCAAAGAAGGTGAAGGGAGGAAAAGGAAGATAGTGAAGGAGTGGAGAAAGAAAAAGTAATGAAGGGGGAGATGGCGACTAGCTGAATAATCCTGGCCGGGTCTTCCAGGACCACCCGACTATGGGAAGCAGGGGCCCCGAAGGGTCCTAAACAACCTCCGGGTCCACTCAACCGCCAGGATCCCCTTTTCCCCAGACACGGGAAAGCCACGCACAGCTATACGTGGGGGTCTCCCTCCTGCGGCGACCCAACCGTGAGTGCAGGAGGGGGCTACTGCGGCTGCTGCCGGGCGATGGGGGCGCCAAGTTCCCGACGCCGGAATTCTATTAAGTGTATTTGTTGTCGTTGTACGTGTCTTCTTTTCCCAGGTGCTGTAAAACGCATTGCACTCATTATTCTGTTTACTATTCATTCTTTTTGGGCACTGTGAATGTTATTTCTCTTGTGAACAAGAAATGTGCAAAGTTATGTAACTGTGTTATGTTTACAATTTAAATATATGTTTTCCATATACTCCAAAACTTCATATTTTGCAAAATATTTTTATTGGCTCTTGTCATTCCAAATGAGAAATATATTTCACATGAAAACAGTGTCTCTTGCAATATTTCCCACCAGTACATCACAGGGATACTTGAGTATTAAACTCCAATGAAGATGCATAAGTAGTAATACAAAGGATGACCCACCTTAGATATTATTGTTGGCATTCCTTTCATTTTCAATCTTGTACCGAAAGTACTCTGTCACGGCTTGAGCCATTGGACTGATCATCTGCACACAAGCGAAAGAAAACAATTTAACAGCCCTTCCCCATGTAATCTGTTTTGTACGTGTATGTGTTTTTGATGATGACTTTGTGATGGCCATGTAGCTTCACAGGTATGAAATTTAAAAAGGTGCATTTACTGTCGTTTGGGTCTATGTGTAAACTTTCACTTTTGATTATTCAATTGAAATAAATTGTTCACTTAATGCAGAGCTGATTCTAATTAATTTCACCGCACCTGTGCTGTGTCAACTGTATCTGGCCACTTCCTTACCACCCGGAGCTGCGTTATTTCCGCATCAATCCGTTCCTGCACCTCCAGAATGCGATGTGCTATTGGTGCAGGGACTCGCCTCCTCCTCCTTCGGGATGGCCCTATTCTACCATGCTGTGTGCCTGATACGTCTGGCACGGCTCCTGCGGTAGCCTCAGTTTCCTGCTGGGGTGCAGCTGCAGACGTGCTTGCTACTGCTACATCAGTGTAGTGAAGCACCTGTGAGAGTGCCCTCGTTAACTTATATGGGTAGGCAAAGAAGTTATGCAATTCCTCAACGTAGGGCTTGTTGCTACTGGGACACTGCCATTTTCTCTTTCGGTCTCTGGTTGGTCAGCTTATTCTGACACTGTCTGTGTACGTGAACGTAACGAATTCGTTGGAAGGCGAGCGTTATCTAGAGTACCTTTTTCTTATCATTTGTGGCACTTGCATAACGTTGCCCGCCATACTCAGTCGTGCAGCTCCTGCTGCACCAGATACGGTGTCCCAGCCTACAAGGGCCATGACACGAGTAGTAATGACTGGACTCTCATAGTTCACAACGCTCAACTGTCCTGAACACAATTTAATTAGCAATTAGAGTTAATTGGGACCCCCACATTAATCAGCACCCTCCAGGAAGCCACCACACTAATTGGGGAGCATCTAACTCGTGTCCAGACCAGCTGAGCGTTGTGCACTACGAGAGGCCATAAAAAAGAAAAAAAATAGATAGAGATAGAGTGGAGAGAAGGAGTTTAGTTGAAGATCAACGACGCCATCTTGAAGAAAGCGGTCCGGAACGGCCGCTGACCCTCGCTGGGCGACGGAGCACAGAGGCAGGTTGTAAAGCATACAGCTATGACCACCAGTTCCGGACGTGCTGTGACGTCATCATGACATGTCTGGGCAGGTTAGGACAGCTCTGGACATGCAAGGAGAAAAACACTTGTAATACAGAGACTGGGAAAGCAAGCGTAAATATGCTAACCATCAATAACTAACAACAAAAAGAATGAGTTACACAACAAATCAGCCCACCACAACAGCAGTCACGGGGAGCGCAGAACGATGCGACAGCTCCATCCGACAGCCAGGCAGAGAAGTGAATCGTAATGCTTTTTTCTCCTGTATAAAGTCGCGCATCTGCACCTCCGAGCGGGTACTTGCTCAACTAATTTCATGATAAAATTATTAAGAATCACGCCAGCACTACTCCCGTTCCCAAGGCAGAAGAAGATAGAAAATGGCGGGGATGCCCGGACAACAGCAACCAGCACACGACGTTCATGGGCATGAAAATCGCAAACAAAGCGGGGACAATGTTGGCAAAAGAATTATTTACACAACAAATCAACCCACCACAACAGGAGCATCCTGAACCCAATCTTTCTCTTCACGGAGAGAGGATACCGGTTAAACCTCAGTATAAGTTCCTTGGCTTAATATTTGACTCAAAGCTAACATTTGGACCACACATTCGTGACTTGAAAATACGTACACAGAAAGCATAAAATATTCTCAAAGTTCTTTCTCACAAGTCATGGGGTGCCGATAGAGCATGCTTACTCCGCGTATATCGATCTTTGATACGGTCCAAGATGGATTATGGAAGTATCGTCTATGGGTCAGCTCGACCATCCACACTCAAGTGCATTGATCCTGTTCATCACTCAGCTATCAGGATGCTAACAGGGGCATATCGCACGTCTCCAGTCCAAAGTTTATATGTGGAATGCTTTGAACCGTCTTTAACACTTCGAAGGAAGTTTTTAACTCTATCTTATGTCCAAAAGGTTTTATCGCTGTCAGATCATCCTTGTCATTCCATCTTTGAAAACAGTCGCAGAAGGGCCTTGTTCCAAAATAAACCAAGGTCCATCACAACTATTGCAGTTCGAGCTAAAAGTATAGCTGAGGAATTTGGGTTGGAGCTCATACCAGAACACATTCTTTCACACAGGCGTGACTTTGCTTCATGGAAGAAAAAGGAGATCAGGTGTAATTTTGAGCTGGGCAAATACGACAAGAAACTTACGTCTTCCTTTGTTATTAAAGCAGAGTTCCTTGAAATAAAGAACACTTATAGAGGTTTTGCAGAATTCTATACAGATGGCTCTAAGTCACCTTACTGTGTTGCTGCAGCAGCAGTGACAGAGACAGGTCACGTGCGCTCTGTCAAGATTAATCCCAAAGCCAGCGTATACACTGCAGAGATACACGGAGTGCTGCTTGCACTTGAACGTATAGAAAAAGGAAAGGAGAAAAATCTCATCATCTACACAGACTCCAAAAGTTTGATGATGTCAATCAAAACAAAACAACCAGCTAAAAACGCACTTTTGCATCATCTTCTGTTGTGTATCCAAAGACTTATCCAGAAAGGCTATATTGTACACTTCTGTTGGGTACCAAGCCATGTTGGTATCTCAGGGAAAGAGCTTGCCGATGCCACGGCGAAAGGAGCTGAAACTGAGGTACAAATTATGGCTATGTAGAGCGAGAAATGAGGCGACCAGGCTCTACTGAGGTTGATGGGTTTAATGACGGTTAATGGCGATGAACCGAAAACGAAAGCTCGGGTCACGCGCAGTGCTGCGCGTAACCGATGGCGGTGCTGGTGATGATCATGACGCTGCTGCTACAGGGCTCCCCCCCGTGGCGGATGACAAGGCTGGCGAGGAGGGCCGAGGTTGGCGGAAAGGTCGGGCGCCGAGGCCAAGGAGTGCAGGAGCCGGACCCGAGGCTGCGGGCGGCTCGTAGTGTGCGAGCTGCGGCGCCCAATGCACCCGACGTGGAGGGGGAGGAATGCTGGAGACAGGAGGTGAGGACGGACGTAGGGAGGGCGGGTCGGGCGATACCAGAGGTGCCGACTCCAGGAATGCGGGCTTGAGCCTGTCGATGGCCACAGTGTCAGGTCCCCGCGGAAGATCGAGGCGAAAAAACTTCGCGGCTCGCGAGATGACCCTGTAGGGGCCGTCATAGGGAGGCTGCAAGCTGGAGCGCACAGAGTCCCGGCGGACGAAGACGTGGGTGGCTTGATTAAGGTCGGGGCTCACGAACACGCGTGTTGCGGGACCGGAGCGGGTAGGCGTGGGCTTGAGGTCCCGGAAGAGCTGGCGGAGACGGTCGATGTAGGAGGAAGGGTCGTGCACGAGCGGGGCCGATGGGCTGAAGAATGCTCCGGGAAGGCGGAGCGGGCAGCCGTAGACCATGTGGGCCGCGCTGCAGTCATCCTGGCGGATCGCGGCGCGAAGGCCAAGCAGGACGAAGGGTAGACGCTCGGGCCAGGTTGTGTCGCCGTGGTCAGTGGCGCGGAGGGAAGCCTTGAGCTGCCGATGAAGGCGCTCGACCAGGCCGTTGGCAGCCGGATGGTAGGCCGTGGTTCGGATGTGATGGGTTCCGAGGGCGCTGCACAGGTGACGGAAGAGGGACGATTCAAACTGGCGTCCTCTGTCCGTGGTTACAGTGGACGGGACGCCGAATCGGGAAACCCAGGAGAAGAGGAATGCGTGGGCCACCGTCTCTGCCGTGATGTCAGGAATCGGCGTTACCTCCGGCCAGCGGGTAAAGCGGTCGATGCACGAGAGCAGGTAGCGGTAGCCTTTGGCCGGAGGAAGCGGGCCGACCAAGTCGATGTGGACCTGGTCGAAACGTGCATCTGGCGGAAGGAACCGCGATGGAGGCGAGATGGTGTGGCGGTAGATTTTGGACCGCTGGCAGGCCAGGCAGGCCCGCGCCCAGTCACGGACATCGGCATTCATGCGAGGCCATATGTAGCGCTCTGCGACGATCTTTTGCGTGCCGCGCACGCCAGGGTGGGACAGCGAGTGGAGGGCGTTGAAAACATGCCGGCGGAAGGCCAGGGGAACGAAAGGGCGCGGGGTACCAGTAGAGGTGTCGCACCATAGACTTGCCGTCGAACCGGGGAGCGAGATCTTCCGAAAAGTGGTGGGTGAGGCGGGGGATGAACGAAGGGCGGCGAGATCTTGATCAGCGTGTTGCGCCTGGGCGATGCCGTCCAAATCGACCGCGGGGGGCGGATGGAGAGCATTGACGTCCGGCCGCGAGAGTGCGTCGGCAGCGGCATTGTCTTCGCCTGCGACGTGTCGCACATCGGTCGTGAACTCCAAGAGGTAGCACATGTGGCGGGTTTCACGAGGCGAGTGGTTGAGGGAGGCCGATCGCAGGGCGAACACGAGAGGCTTGTGGTCGGTGTACAGCACAAACGGACGGCCCTCGAGAAAATGGCGGTAGTGCCTGCATGCCAGGTAGGCGGCGAGGAGCTCACGCCCGAAGGTGCTGTAGCGTGTTTCGGCTGGCGAGAGACGTTGGGAAAAGAAACCGAGAGGTTTCCAGTGGCCATCCTGACGCTGCTGCAAGACTGCGCCGACAGCAGCAGTGGAGGCGTCGACGAACAAAGCTGTCTCGGCGTCAGGACGAGGATGGTGGAGCAGCACAGCATCTGCCAGGGCCTGCTTGACCTCTTCGAACGCGCGTTCTGCTGCCGGTGTCCACTCCAGAGTGGCAGCACGGGCCTCTTTCGGATGGTCAGCGCCGAGAGCTGCGTAGAGAGGCTGGAGCAAGGCAGCACAGCGAGGCACAAAACGTCGGTAGAAAGTCACGAGGCCGAGGAATGAACGAAGTCCTTTGCGAGAAGTGGGGGCAGGAAAGTCTCGGATGGCCTGGACCTTGGATGCGAGTGGCCGGATGCCTTGCGGGGTGATGGTGTGTCCCAGGAAGGTAAGGGTGGTAACGCCAAACTCGCACTTCGCGGCATTGATGGAGACTCCGTAGTCCTCCAGGCGCGAGAACAGGGCGCGCAGATGGGCGCGATGAGCCTCCGGAGATGGACTTGCGACGAGGATGTCATCCATGTATGCGAATGCGAAGTCCAGGCCGCGGAGCACTTCGTTGATGAATCGTTGGAATGTCTGCGCAGCATTACGCAGGCCAAAGGGCATCCGCACGTATTCAAAGAGGCCAAAAGGGGTGGTTATAGCAGTCTTCGGGATGTCAGGGGGATGGACGGGAATTTGGTGATAGGCTTTGATGAGGTCTATCTTGGAGAAGATGGTCGCTCCGTCAAGATTCGCGGTGAAGTCCTGAATATGGGGAAGCGGGTATCTGTCCGGTACCGTGACGATGTTGAGTGCACGGTAGTCCCCACATGGGCGCCAATCACCAGGTGTTGCTTTGGGCACCATGTGGAGAGCGGAAGACCACGGGCTGGAGGAAGGCCGAATGATCCCCAGTTCGAGCATGTGCTCAAATTCCCTCTTGGCAATGACGAGGCGCTCCGGAGCCAGCCGTCTGGGGCGAGCGAAGACAGGGGGGCCAGGGCGGCAACGGCTCCTGGAGATGGAAGGCCAGCAAAATCCATAATACGGTCCGCCATCTTCGCCAAGTCATCCAGGCGGGAATTTTCGCCAGCGGCCAGGATCATGCGGACATTGTGGGGCAAACGTTGTAGGAAGAGTTCGCGTAGTAGTGAGTCGTCCGTGGTAGGCTTGCCGGCGAGGTCGCGCATGCGGCGTAGGAGCTGTGTGGGCCGTCGATCGCCGAGCTCTTCCCTGTTCAGAAGCTGCTGCAATCGCCGCTCCTCCGAAGCAGACGTGCGGCGGATTAACTCGTCCCTTAAGGTGTCGTAGGGTAATTCGGGGTGAGGGTGGATGATTAGGTCGCGGACTTCCGCCGCAGCTTCGGGAGGAAGGTTTGCGATGGCGTGGCCAAACCTTGAGGCTTGAGAAGTGACGCGGCGTCCGTCGAAGAGAACCTCCGCCTGCGCGAACCACAGCTGAGGGTCGGAGATGGAGAAGGGCGGCAGGCGGAGCGGTGCCACAGAAGCCTCAAGCGGTGGAAGTGGCGGTGGCCGGCCGGGAGGCGAAGAGCTGGTGGAGTGCTGGTCGCCGTTCATGATGGTGGAACGTTGGATCACGTCCGGGTCACCAGTTGTAGAGCGAGAAATGAGGCGACCAGGCTCTACTGAGGTTGATGGGTTTAATGACGGTTAATGGCGATGAACCGAAAACGAAAGCTCGGGTCACGCGCAGTGCTGCGCGTAACCGATGGCGGTGCTGGTGATGATCATGACGCTGCTGCTACAGCTATACCATTCCAGGACCACCGAACAGTGCTCAAGAGAGCTATGCTATCGTTACGGCAGGAAAGCTGGAATAAACAAATACAAAACAAGTTACACATAATCAAACCAACAGTTAACGAATGGGGTATCAGTCACAACAAAATAGGTTGTATGAAGTTACATTTGCAAGACTTCGGATCGGACATACCAACATAACACATCGTCACTTACTGTTAGGTGAAGAACAGCCAGAATGCCATCATTGTTGCGAACCTCTGACAGTAATACATATTCTTTTGACATGTCCTTTATATGAACATCATCGCCGCACTTACTTCTCGGCATTTTATCGATATCACATCCCTTATCACCCTTCTCTCCTGCTGAGTGAGGAACCAGTTGTGCCACACATAAATGTCATCAAATTTTTAGAAACCACTAAGCTGATAAGTAGCCTGTAAAAGCTTGGATCATTTAACAGTTTTTAGAGCATCTATTTTATGACGTGCTAAACAGTATTTTTAGTAATCCATCCATGCCCATTAATTCACCTAGAGCTCACATTAGTCATTGATTTGGCGCTTTTTGGCCGTAGTTGCCCTCGCGTGACTAAGCTTCCAACTACACACATCCCGTTATCGAATGCAAGACTATGGAGGAGTCAGTCCAGCAGACATAGTCTAGCTGCCCCTCTAGGGCATCGCAGACGAACCGATATAGGCGCGCCGCAAGTAGGGCAGCCATGAGCTCAAGCCTTGGTAGGGTTTGAAGTTTGATGGGAGCGACTCTGCTTTTGCTCAGCAGGAATTCCGCGCAGGAACCACCGTCTTCCGACGTCGTCTCGATATAGGCTACGGCGCCGTATGCGACCGGACTGGCATCGGCGAAGAGATGAACCATAGCAGCTGCACTAGACGACGGACCCTTTATGAACCGAGGAACGGCCAGCTCTGTCAACTCCTGTACCTCCGCACTCCAACGGTCCCAAGTGACTTTCAAGTCTTCTGGCAAAGGATCATCCCACTCCAAGCCCACCAACCAAATCATTTGAAAGAGGATTTTCCCGGTAATCGAAAAGGGGGATATCAAGCCGAGTGGGTCGTATATCTTCGAAACGGTCTGTAGAACTTGTCTCTTAGTAACTTCGTTTTCCAAAGAGGAGCTCACTGCTGCAAGAGAACACCGGAGTTGGTCTTGTTGCAGGTCCCATATCACCCCCAACACCTTCTTTGTCTGGTCCGTGACTGACTCGATTGAGGCATTGGAGTCTTGAAACATCCGTCGGAGTAAGGTGTCATCATTTGTGGCCCATTTCTTTACCTTCATGCCGGCATTACAGAAAATCTGGCAGGTCACCTTGTATAGCATTTCTGCATCTGCCGTTGTGTCCACGCTGATAACTAGGTCGTCCACGTAGAAAGTACGCAAGAGGAGAGCGGCTGGTTGCGGGTAATCCTCCTCAGACTTCTGTAAATGATGGTGAACAGTCGCCGAGAGATGAACTTGATCTCGCTCCGAAAGGAACCCTAGTCATCCGCCAGGTCTCAAGTGGGGGCAAGGGTTTTCCTGCCAGTGGTGTTGAGCTGTACCATAGAAAACGTAGTGCATCTGTGTCGGGGCCATGAAGATATATTTGGAGAAAGGCCTTCTCAATGTCCGCCACCAGAGCAACCCCGGCGTCGGGAACTTGGTGCCCCCATCGCCCGGCAGCAGCCGCAGTAGCCCCCTCCTGCACTCACGGTTGGGTCGCCGCAGGAGGGAGACCCCGACGTATAGCTGTGCGTGGCTGTCCCGTGTCTGGGAAAAGGGGGATCCTGGTGGCTGAGTTGAACCAGAGGTTGTTTTGGACCCCTCGGGGCCGCTCTGGGAAAGCAATACACCACTTTGGCCTCTGCATCCCATAGACGGGTGGTCCTGGAAGGTCCGGCCAGGACTATTCAGCTAGTCGCCATCTCTCTTTTCATTGCTTTCTCTTTCTCTAGTTCTTCAGCCTCTCCCTTTCCTTTTCACCTTCTTTGGCGGCAAGGGTCAACCTTGGGCAGTCTTTCACCCTCCAGAAGCTGCACTTGGGTATAGTGCACAGGCAAGTGTTAACGTGTGAGACACGTTCCCTTGGTTGGGGTCGGTGGTGGCCGACACACCCTTTGCACTGAATTCAACATTCACTCTTTATGGATAAATCAAATTCCAAAAAGACTGATCGGCGCCCAAAGCGGCACCTCACCGAAGACATTGCAATGAGCTTCTTTGAAAGCGGTCAAGAGCCGTGGTTTCCTAAATTCCTAGTCATGCAGCGAATGAAACAAACATGCAGCGAATGAAACAAAGTCGTTTGCAGGGCTGTCCCCATTTCTTGTGGCTAAGACACTCGAACAAGTAGTCGGGAAGTCTTACAACGCCAGGAAACTGAACACCGGAGACATACAGGTCGAGGTACAAACTAGGCAACAAAGTACAGCACTCTCCTCACTAAAGACCATTGGAGAAACCCCAGTTTCTGTCACAGTACGTCGTAGCTTGAACACAGTGAAAGGGGTCATATATGCCAGTGAGTTGCTATCATGTTCTGACTCAGAGATGACGGAGGGCTTAAAGGACCATGGGGTAATCAATGCTAAGAGGATCATCATCCGCAGAGAAGGAAAAGAAATACCCACACCACATGTCGTTCTCACCTTTGAGCTCCATAAGCTGCCTTCAAGCATCAAAGCAGGTTATGTCAGCTGCCCAGTGCGACCGTACATCCCCAACCCGAGACGCTGCTTTAAGTGTCAACGGTTTGGGCACGGCTCGCAGGTCTCGCAGGTCAGGCTGTTTGCCCAAAATGTGCAGGGACAGACCATTCTTCTGACTCGTGCCAAAATGCCTTAAAGTGCGCGAACTGTCAGGGTGGGCATGCAGTCTACTCCAGGTCGTGCCCACATTGGCAAGAGGAGGAACAAATCTTGAGAGTAAAAGCAGAACAAAACATAACATACAGGGCGGCGAAGGCACAGGTTGAATTTCAAAGAAAAGGTACTTTCTCGGAGGTGGTGCGCAGGGGGGTGGCACCACTCAGAGTTTCAGTGGAGACTCAGACGTCTGAGCCTTTACCCCACACCCCCCTACACGAAAAGCAGGACACGGAAGTGTCCTTTCCAAGTTCCCCGGCTTGCCAGACGAGCAGCCAGGACACTGTCTCAGCTTCCTGTGAAGCTGATGGCACGCAGTGTATTTGGGACGGGGCCACACAGGCCTCGTCTCAAGATACACAACAAAACATGGAGGTGGAGGACGACAACTCGCTTTCACAGAAGTCGTCCTCCAGTATGTCAGGTGTTTCCTCTCTTGGAAAAGAACAAAGAGAGAAAACGGCTAGCAGAGGTAGGGGAAGAAAGTAAAAGAGACACCGAAAATGCCTCCACCGACAATTACTCCTCCCTAAACTAAACTTTCATGCCCACACACTCCAAGTTACACATCCAAGTTATGACAAAGTTGTTGTTACTTTTTTCCTCCCTTACCTTCCTAATGTGTGCTGGCACCATACTTCAGTGGAATTGCCGAGGTCTTTTTCCTAACTTGGATGACGTTAACGACTTCTTTGACGAACACAATGCAACTTGTGTCTGTCTGCAGGAAACCTACTTAAATCCAGAAAATTTCAACCCCTTTCGTAGGTGCAATATATTTCGAAAAGATCGTGTAGGCAGAGCACGTTCGTCGGGTGGTGTAGCCATTGCCCTTCCTCGCTCTGTACCTGCAATGAATATTCCGCTTACAACAGACCTAGAAGCTGTTGCTGTCCATGTGTGTCTTGAACAGACTATAACTGTCTGTTCATTATATCTTCCTCCTTCAACTTCCGTCGGTCAGAGAGAGTTTGAAAAGTTAATTGATCAGCTCACTCAGCCCTTGATGATTTTAGGCGACCTCAGTGCGCATAATCCCTTGTGGGGCAACGCGAAGGTTGATAGCCGTGGAAAGATGGTTGAGAGAGTTCTCTTTTCAAGGTCACTTTGCCTCCTAAACACAGGGTCAACAACCTACCTAAACTCTGCAACACAATCCTTCTCTGCTATTGATATCTCTCTTTGCAGTCCTTCGCTTTTTTCCTCTTTAGATTGGAGGGTGGATCACGACCCGCGTGGTAGCGACCATTTCCCAATTGTTGTCACATTTCGTGGCCCCACCTACAACATTGCAACACGCCCGCCTCCGTGGAAACTACAAGAGGCAGACTGGGACCTCTTCACCAAAGAGGCCAATATCTTGACCCAATCTTTTCAACATCTTCATGTTGACGAGGCAAACACTGTAATTACAAATACCATTATAAATGCTGCTCAGCAGTCAATTCCACAAACAAAAGGTAACCTTCCAAGACGTCCAAAGCCATGGTGGACGAGTGACTGCGAGAAGACTCGCAAGCAACAAAATCGTGCGTGGGGTATTTTCAGGAGATACCCCACAAGCACAAACTTACTGCTTTTCAAGAAAGCTCGTGCAAAGGCACGTTGGACAAGGCGTCAAGCCAAGAAAGATTCTTGGAATAATTTTGTGTCGTCCCTGAACTCAAGCACCCCTTCTAAAATAATATGGGACCGGTTGACAAAAATTAAGGGTGACTATATCAGTTTTTCTATTCCTCTACTGCAGGTAAATGGTACTGTTTCTCAGAACATGGAGGAGCAAGCCAATGTTCTCGGTGAACACTTTGCAAATGTGTCAAGCTCTTCACATTACGCTGATAACGTCTTGAGAGTTAAACATCATGCCGAAAAACAGAACATTTCAAGTGGCACAGGTGATAGGTGTGCCTATAACCAGCCCTTTACAATGCAAGAATTGCTCAGAGCCTTGTGCTGCCGTAAAGTCGCAGTACCTGGACCTGATCGTATCACTTATTCTATGCTCAGTCATTTATCAACTAATTCTTTAGAAAGCCTTCTTGATTATTTCAATCTTGTCTGGCGAGAAGGATCCTTGCCTACCAGCTGGAAAATGGCGACCATCATTCCTCTTCTCAAACCTGGCAAAGAAGCTTCGGATCCAGCGAGTTATAGGCCTATTGCCCTGACCAGCTGCCTTGGAAAAACCTTCGAGCGCATGGTCAATGCCCGGCTTATGTACTACCTGGAGGAAAATCAATGCCTTGACCAGTACCAATGTGGGTTCAGATCCTCCCGTTCTACTTCAGACCACCTCCTGCGCTTAGAGACTACCATAAGAGAAGCATTTATTAGGAGGCAACACTGTGTTTCCATATTTTTCGACCTTGAAAGAGCATACGATACAACGTGGCGATACGCCATTCTAAGAGACCTGCACTCCCTGGGAATACGCGGCCGGTTGTTCCGTTGTATCTCCAACTTCCTTCAAGGACGTATGTTCGTAGTCCAACTGGGAGCTACGCTGTCTCGCCCATTCGTGCAGGAGAACGGGGTCCCACAAGGCTCTGTTCTAAGCGTTACATTGTTTATAGTGAAAGTGAATTCCGTTACGAGCGTTATTCCGCCATCAATCACGTATTCCTTGTACGTTGATGATTTGCAAATGTCCTGCTCAGCTTCAAGTGTGGCTGTTTGTGAGCGACAGCTTCAACTGACTCTTAACAAGTTAGACAAGTGGTCGTGTGAAAATGGCTTTAAGTTTTCACCGAGCAAAACGGTCTGTATTCATTTTACAAGAATTAGGGGTCTGTTCCCAGAACCCACACTCAAAATGAGCGGCCAGGACATTGCCGTTCGGGATGAACACAAGTTCCTGGGAGTAACTTTTGATAGAAAGCTTACCTTCCCAGCGCATATCAAAAACTTAAAAGCAAAGAGCCTCAAGTCTTTAAGTATCTTGAAAATCCTGTCACACAGGTCTTGGGGTGCCGATCGTGAGACCCTTCATCGCATATATACGAGCACAGTGCGCTCCAAGTTAGACTATGCATGTTTTGTTTATGGGTCAGCACGGCCTTCTGCCTTAAACTGCCTGGATACAGTGCACCACCTCGGCTTAAGGTTGGTGCTTGGAGCTTTCAGGACTTCCCCAGTTCAAAGTCTCTATGTTGAAGCAAATGAGGGGTCTCTAGAAAGGCCACGCTTCTATCTTGCAGTGTCGTACGGACTGAGGGTAAGAGGGTATCCTCAACACCCCGCTTTACCCTGTGCGGAGGGCACCCGTTTTAAACGGTTGTTTCATAACAAGCCCAGTGCTGTTGTGCCTTTCAGTCTGCGGTTACAACGCGACACCGAACACTACGCTTTTCTGAGCTACAACCTGCCTTCCTTGCAATGTAGCAAAATGCTCCCTCCCTGGCAACCTGCTATAACGTGTGATATTTCACTGTTGAAGTTCAGCAAACGGGAAAGACCTGCTGTTGAGATACAGCACGAATTTGAACTTCTCAATGAGAGCTTCGGTGACCACACTGAAATTTACACCGATGCATTCAAGACCAGTTCAACGGTATCATGTGCCATGGTGTCTGGTGACTGCACAAAATCCCATTGTCTTAGCAGTGTCATGTCCATTTTCAGTGCAGAGATGTACGCTATTGTGGTGGCACTCAACCATGTCTTACAAATGCGCATAATATCTTCTGTTATATATACGGACTCACTTAGTGCCGTGCATGCAATTAATACTATAAAAACTCACAAAAATCCTCTTGTGAGGCGTGCACAATACTTAGTGAGTGTCGCACAGGGTAGAGGTTACACATTAACATTTTGCTGGGTACCTAGCCATGTCGGCATAAGTGGAAATGAGAAAGCTGACCGCGCGGCAGCCTCTGCCCAGGGAAGCGATGTCACACCTTTTAAAGTTCCCTTATGTGATCTAGTCCGTGAGTTAGAGAAAGACATTAATAAAAAATGGCAGGACTTCTGGGAAACACAAACAGTCAACAAGTTGCACACCGTAAAACCGCACATTGGAAAGTGCGTGCAACACTTTCAGAGCCGACTGCACGAAGTTTTGTTTAGTCGGCTCAGATTGGGTCATACCTCCTTGACCCATGGGCATTTGTTACGAGGAGAGCACCCACCAGCGTGCACAGAGTGTGGAGCTGACCTGTCCATTTTGCATCTATTTATTAGCTGTCCTTTTCTCGAGGTACATCGTCAACGCCATTTTTCTTTCCTGTATGAACACTGTGTTCCTCTCCATCCAGCATTGCTGCTGGGTGATGAGGCTCACGTTCCGTGAGAATGTTTTTAAGTTTTTTAGAGATGTCGAGATCACTATTGAGTTGTAGCGTCACAATTCCCCTTTTATGCAGAGATTTACACACCCTCTGAAACCTTGAATATTTTTTATCCTTTTAAAACAATCAGTATATTTTTAAATTAAATTTATTTTACACATCAGAGTTTTGGCGCATTAAGGGCAACCTCCATGGAGCGAATGTACAGCGAAAAGCTGCGAACTTCACTCAGCGTCAGACGCCCGGGGCGAAGCGTCAAAAATGTGAGCGTCCGCCGCCGATCTGCCCATGCCAGATATATTCGCCCAGCGTCCGCGATTCCGGAAGCGTCAACTGCAGATGAACCAATCGAAGTGCTCTTCCGCTACGAATCTACGCCAGCCAGATCGTCTGCACGTGGTTGTCTGCTCTCGTGAATCATCGTCATCGTCGTCTTCTTGCAACTGGATGCTGTCGTCTGCTCGCTGTTTCGCCAACTGCATCGTTAGAACGTGAGGCATTCTCTGTCAAGAAACATGTTTTCCTTTCGCAGTAGTGAATATGCCTTTCGGTACGTTACCGGGCGCATCTTTTCAGACAGTTGTTGGATTTAGTTGCAAAATTTGTGACATTAAATGCACTTTTTCGACCAACTGATTTCACTAAGCTTTCACCTTATACCCTGGCAACAGTGACATCACAGCATGACTTCCCGACGCCGTCCGCTGGTTTTTCGCTCCATGGAGCTGGTGCCAGCGAACAACTGGCGGCGGAGCGCGCGTGGCAGTCTGCCGCGCGAACTTCGTTGCAAAAATTCGCTCCATGGAGGTTGCCCTTTATGATCTTTGTTGTCGTTGCGCCACTAAACTCCCAATCATCATCGTCAGCCACCAGAGCAAAGCGTTGTATGCGGAACCCCAGCAACAACGACAGAATGCCGGAGTTCACATTGGGTCCGGAGTGTAGCACATCATTCAATGACAGAAAACCTGGCGAACTTGAGGAGGCATCGAGCACAATACGGACCTTTGTAGTCTCTCTCTCAGGCCGTATCACGGCATGGTGCGGCAAATAGTAAACCGGTCCCTTCACAGCATTCTCCGGGGTTACACGTTCTGCATGATTACTGTCAAAATATTGAAGGATGACTTGGTCATAGTGGTTACTTCCTGGTCTCTTAACAGAGCAGCCAAAAGCCGTTTCCCAAGCAACAGGATTGCCATCTAGTCGATGCTGCCTACCACTGACAACAGATGCGAAGAAGTCTGCGCCGAGTAGGACACCTACGTCTGTCGTAGAGTTGCAGACCGCGGGCACATCAGCTACGCTCATCCCAGCCTTACTAAGTTCATCAACGGTCTTGGGATCAACCTCGGGAAGATTGCTCATGCATATTTCCGGGATTTCTAAGGCTTCAATGGTCACCTCTTGTGAAGAGTACTGTGAACGAAGATTAACTCTAACCCTTTGATGTGCAGCAGCCTTGCCAGAGTTCCCCACGGTGTTGATGACAAGATGCTCCTTGCCGACAACCTGTAACTGCATCTTCCTAGACAGACTCTTTTTGATGAAGCTTCTTTGACTTCCTCCATCGATCAAAACCTGAACTTGCTCCTTTGTACCTTTCGGGGAGTGGATGAAAGCATACGCCGTTTGCAGCAAGATGCATTCTTGAGAATAGGTTCCCCTTTGCCATGCACCACTGGCATTTACTGTTTCCTGTGATGTCTTCGTACGTTCTTGCCTACATAGGACAGTCAGATGACGGCCACTGCATCGCAAGCACTTAAGACCGTTGGTGGTTCGACAGAACCTGGCAGTGTGGTTCAACTTCGTGCAACGAAAACATCTATGGCTGTCTCGTAGCCTTTCCTGAAGTTCAGTCACATCCGCTTCAAGTCGACACTTGCGTACGTCGTGATCATTCCCGCAGAAGAAGCAAGGCTCCGTCTTCTTCTCAATCCTCCTACCCGAACTCTGAGGTGGCTTCTGGGACCCGGCCCCCAAGGCCGCAGCGGAGGGAACTGGGCTAAGTGATTTTCTGTTCTGATTCTTGTACCTCGGCTCCGAAGGTTTCGGAGGAACTCTTGTTCCTTCTATCGTTACACTCTCCCTATACTCCCTTTCGAGCTTGATGAAATTGAGCAGTCTTTCCAAGACCTTCGCATGGTGGTCTTCATCCTGCGGCGATTCTGAGGTGACGTCGGTTCCCTTCTGTTGACGCAGCTGGCTTTGAAAGGTAAGCATCTGATCGGCAGGAAGTGCTTGTTGAAGTACCGGGTACAACAAGGAACAATATGAACGCCGCTTGGTACCCAATGCGTCCAAACTTCGGATGTCAGCCTGAATGGAATCATGTAGACGACGTAGATCGGAAACATTCCGAGATGAATGGACGCTCTGGATGCTGAGAAGACGCTTCAGGTGGAACTGGATCAAGGAGTCGCGGTTTCCAAACCTCTGCCTGAGTATTTGAACAGCGGTGTCATACATATCGCCCGTGAGTTCGAGTCCCTTTATCGACTCTGCAGCCTCCCCGTGAAGCACGGCAGTTAGGTAGGACATCTTGTCCGTATTGCTCAGTGAACATTTGCTGTGGACAAGGGAGTCGAATCTCATCCAGAACTCTTCCCAATGCTCCTGACCTCCGCTATACTTCCGAAGTTTAATCCTAGGTAACTGAGGTCGTCGGAGGCCAGTTCCGCTTGGTGCAGTTTGTGGAGACGATGCGTTCCCAGAAGAGGGAAGGAGCATTGAAGGTTCTACAACAGAAGCCAGCGGATGCGCCATAGTCTGGGAACTTGCTGTTGGGACAGATGAAGGATCAGGCAATGAGGTCGAGCTATCACCCTCTTCAACAGGCAGGCCAGAGATGCTGTCCTGTCTTGATAATCAAGAACCTTATCGAACTCGGCTTCGGCTTGCTCCAGGGAAAATACGGGCTCCAATTTGGCGTCCACATAGTCGAGACTTGCCGAAAATTTAGCGATGCGCTCCAAAAGCACACTGCCCTTACTGACGTTCTCAGGGGAAGATTCGAAGGAATCGACAAGTTGCTGAGCTTC
Organism: Ornithodoros turicata; assembly: GCF_037126465.1. Classification (NCBI taxonomy): domain Eukaryota; kingdom Metazoa; phylum Arthropoda; class Arachnida; order Ixodida; family Argasidae; genus Ornithodoros; species Ornithodoros turicata. Next base: position 74,116,978 of record NC_088203.1, on the reverse strand, counting down.
ATTTAGCACCGTCGTTACTCTTTGACGAAGTGACTTTCGCTTCTGCAGCAGTAAAGATTTCGCGGCTAGGTCCTGTGCTTCGGCCATGCCGAGAGCCAAAGAAATCAATCGTTGATCCCGAGCCTTCCTACGCGGGTTTCGGCACCAAAATTAACGAGGAATGCCAAGGCAGTAGCAGTAGGACAGTCTTTACTGTTGCGATTGAAGAACTGAAGTGCGAGAACAAGGCAGCACACTGTCGCGTGACCCCATCGGGTGCGCACGAGCTCAGTAAACCAAAACCAAAACCATAACAAGAGTGTTACCCTGTGACGACGAATGAAGTGAATGATGACGACGGAGATAACAGGTTGACGATGAGATGCGATGAGATCTGGGTATTGTGATGAAAAGTATACGTTCATTCGTCTGGGCCGGGGATGTCCTCCGGATACCCGTGCTCCAGTATCCTCGGAACCTCTTTGCGCTCGGGTGGCTTCCACAACTCGAAGGCGATGTAGATCGCTAAGACATAGAGAAACAGCCCGGCTGCCACTATCGCTGGGCCAGCGAGAGGCTCGTCAGGCATATTGTGCATGCCTACGTGGATTAGAACAGTCGCGAGAACTGCAAATACAATAGCAACAGCGTGGACGAGTCGCGCCATCGTAATTCGAAATATTGTTTTCATGCATTTCGTGGCATTCACATCATCATCTCTGGTGTTTGCTCATTAACTTATCTAACCGTTAGGCGACCGCAAAAGATGAATACGGTTGCACTGTTCCTTATCTCCATACCAAGTTTTGTTGCGGTAAAGAATGTCCTCGCGTTAGACATGCACTCTGACCTCTGAGCCTCATGAAGGATACAAATTCATGACTACGAGAACTTAGTGTCTCCGTCGATGGCGCGATCTAGTGTCCACAAAGTGTGGCGGCCCGTGGACGACGACGAAGACGTGCCTCTGCTGCCGCGCGCCACTGCGCCTGCCTGCCAGTTAAACCGGCACTGTCCTAATATACAGGGTGTGATAAGATTTCCGGACACATTTCAAAATGGCATTAAAAATTGTATATAACAGTTTTATTTGAGATCAACCTCAATGTTGTACTATCAATATAACAGGAGATAGATATGCAGAAAATTTGATCCCATGCATTTTCAAGGGCCTATACCGCTGGCGTTTGGCCTACGCCATACCTGTTTCATGTTGTATCGGGCGCTGGAGCGCCGCGTCCAAAACCGAAACTGATATCGAAGGTATAATAAAATGATACCGCGTACGTTGAATTTGAGTTCTTATGTTCACTAAAAAACACAATACACCATTAGAGCGCAAGCGACGCGTAGAACAATTGAAATGTCGCTCGGTTCTCTTCAGCCGGTTCTCTTAAGTTTGTGGGATTCCTCCCCCACAGTCCCACCTGGGATGCCTGATGCACAGTCCCACCTGAAGAACACGAACAGCCAGTTGCTAGAGAAGCCGTTTAATGCCACAAAACAACTTACATCATGGTGCGCACTCTTCCTCGCTCGTTCGCTCACCCTCTGTCCCCACGACCGCGGAACGCCTGCTTATCAATCCTCCCTGAGCATTATATGCGCGCCCACTCTGGGCACCTAACACAACATGAACGCGCTCCTTGGGCCCCAGCCGAGGGGCACGACACCACACTCTCCCCCCCCCCCCCTCCCCAGAAGTCCGGGGAATCTAGGACAGCGTCGTCCGGCGGGCTTCTTTGAGGGCAGGCGAGGAGACCTGGCTGGTAGCTTCGAAGGAGGTGCTGCCGCGATATCCCCGGACCCAGCGTCGAGGGTGTGACTCTGCTGTGGCTCTGTCCTTAAGAGGACATATCACATACGTCTCAACTCAAAAATGAACTTTTTTCTGCGATAGATGGCGCCACAAGTCGGAGGAGTGAGGAGGGCCCTCACTCCTCCGACTTTGTAAGAAGTCCATCGCGTCTCTGATTGGAGGACACGACAAGCCCACGTGACAGGCGGAGACCTATGAGCTGGGTTGTGTTTCCTTTATTTTTAGATTTTCTCCTTTCCCCGATTTGCTTTTGCGCGGTGGATTTCGTTGTCTCGCGTTTGCTGTTTACGTTTTACTGGCATTTCTCGAACATGCCGTGTGACTGTCGCGTACCGCCGTTACCACCTCGCTTTCTCGTGGATGAAGATTGCTCTGATCGGTAGCAGCGGGCTAAAGCTTTTCACCCGATACGCAGAGACTGTCCGTGGAGGTGTCTATTCGTGATATAGTAATCGTAGTTTTCAGTTTTCGTGGTGTCACAGGATCACGTGTCCCTGAGAGTATCGGGGGCTCCAGTTGAGCTGAATAGCGATTTTTGTCAGAGGCAGCAGTATCCAGAAAGGACGCGGGGTTGTCGACGGTCATATGACACTGCAACATCCCGTTGCAAAACATCCCTGCTTTTCTTGCCAGTGACACTTACGCTGTTGAACCATGACGTTCGTTGCTGTCGATTGGTGTCGTGAAAGCGCTCCCTCAATCGGCTCGCATTATTTCATAGTAGAACTCAAGGCCGGTGCGCTCGTACAGGACTGCTAGCAAATTTCGATAGGGTTTCGCACTCCCCTTTAGAGCATTGCGCGGGCCTTGTCGGGCCGGGCTTTCCGTTTTTCGCACGTGCCCGTGCCAGGTTCGGACTCGACAACACATACCATGGTGCGGCATGTACGTCAACAGACTTCATGAGACTCGACAGCTGAATGTTTGTGTCGGGTCTCGGTTCTTCTTCATAGGGGTTAGGAGATGTCAGCCAGATGGCTACGGCTTGCTACTCCAAATTCCACACACATGCACTCACACACGTTGGGGCCCACAGGCGTGATGGGCGCGTTTGGACAGCAGAAGGAGCGTCCTTCAACAAAGCCAGAGAGGAGCAACCGCGTACACACGACACCGCTCTCTCCGTGAAGCAGAGTGAGACGCTGATCAAGAGGAAAGCCGAAGTGCGGAGTTTTCAGGCGTAGTGCAGGGTTCTGCACGACACGCTCTATCCTGCGGTGCGGATCCCGGTTTGGAGTTTCCCGCGGGTAGCGGGTCGGTTGCGGGTGATATTATTGACACCCGCGCGGGTAGCGAGACTATTGCGGGCAGCGTTTTTGGCACAAGCACTGCTGGCGGGTCGGCCACGAACAAGCAACGGCTACAGCAGCAACAACGAAGAGAAAAGATCATACCAAATAATAAGTAAACAAAGGCGCCGCAGCCCCTGCTGGTCGGGTCCGGTTGGGTGCGGATTTCATTTTCTGGTAGAGCGCGGGTGGCGGGTCTTGTCAGGGGATTTAGGGGTCGGGTATGGATTTCACCCTCAAATAATGGGTTGCACGTCATACGGTCCAAATGCCCATTTTGTCAAACTACCAAGTGTCCGTCTGGCTTACGCGAACATTTGGGAAAACAAAATGCGTGATAGCGCTTTTCTATAGAAACGGCTGTCTCGTCCCCCGTCCCGAGTTTCTTCAGCTATCAAACAAACCAAACACAGCACGTTTGCACAGGTCATGCGCATTTTGGCACTGTAGTCGCCTCTTGAGAAGGGGTAGAGCACTGCATGGGCCGGATTTTCAGGCCCGTGCCCTGCCCACCAATATTTCCATACTGAGGCCCTATCCAAACCCACCTTTGCTCTAAGTGTTCCCCAGGCTCGCAGCGGGCCCGATGGCCAGTTCCATTTGTCCATTCCAATTTTCTTTCTGTGTTCTCGGGAAGGATAGCTCCATAACATACCCGAAAATCGTGCCAAAATTTTGGCGGCGATTTTGAGTAAATGGCCGCCGGATTTGGCCAATTTCGTGATACAGTGTGCGTGCAGACGGCAGGTATCAATTTGTTACTTCCTTCACTGTATTATTGTTACTTTTTTATGGGGTTTAATGCTAGCCGGGCCTTCCTCAACCACGATAAAAATTTCATAATTCCAAGATAAAGCAACCTGTCTTCCAGTCTGTTCAGGCTGACGTGTTGAATTGTTTGTCTGAATATTCGATATTTCGGACGCGACTGTTTATCATAGTGTAGTTTGCATCAATTGCGGACTATCCGATTCAAAAATAAAAGAAAGTGTTTATTTCCGCGGCAATCGAACTATGATTTCATTTTCACCGTCAGAGATTGCAGGCGAATTTCCATCCTTTCCGCGGTGCATATACAGTTCATAAAAGGAAGCTTTTGACCGCTCGATAAATAATTTGTTGTTTTTAGTGTTTAAACATATGATCGTCCCACTACAGCGAAGGATTCTTAGGAATACATGCAGAATGCTCATGACAAATAAATCCGGGTTTGGGTAGCGTGCCGCGAAATCTTGTGGCAAACGTCCCCACCCTCACGGTCATCCCAATATATTTGGTTTGGCTGGTCCATAAGGCCCTAAACCAATGTGCAAAACACCACAAACGTATTTGATTTCATTTATATTTTTGCATGCGGTGGGTTTGTTGTGTGGGCCCCGTCACAGAACATCCGCGCTGCACGAGCGGGCTGCCAAAGGCTTGGTGGTCGCGTCCACCTCAGCGAGCAGACGACCAGACAGCTGTGGAGAGGAGGACTACGCAACGGCGCCAACTGCGTCTCGCGCACGGCACAGACGCACGCATGGTTCTCCCTTGCAGCTTCTTCGGAGATTTACTTGTTTAGCGTTCAACTGACTTTGCAGTTCGCCGCATCACGCATTGTGATCCCAGAGAAACGTAAACGATGAAAGGTGCGTTGGTTGGCAGTAGCCAGCTGAAGTTTATGACGCGCGACAGGTTGTTCGTGGACTCTGACGTGGAAATCGTCACTTTTAGCTATCCCGGAGCTACAGCGGCCCGTCTGAGAGAAAAAATCCATCGACTGCACCTAGCAGTAGACTGGATCGTCATGTATATCGGTGGCAACGATATCCAGGATGGGAAGAGTGCCGCAGCTGTTTTGCGGGAAGTCTCAGTAAGTACAGATTGCAACGATTTCAATCTCTGTGCTGCTAAAACCCATTTCCTCTGACACGCCAGGGAAGATTCATTTCCATGAATTGTCTTCTTTCACAGGATACCGTTGAGGTGGCGAAAGGCTACGCGGAGCATATATTCCTGTATAAGCTGATGCCACAGACAAGGCGGCCTGAACTTTCTGGCACAATTCAGGGATATAACGCGATGCTGCGCACGATTCCAGCTGTCCGTGCCGGTGACGCTACGGTGTTGAGCATTGACGTGAGTAGTCGCTTCTCGAACGCTAACTCTGGAACTTCCTGGTGGTCATGGCAGGTATTTTATAATGCTAGTTAGTTTTGGAAAAACAGTGCGACAAAAAGTAACTGGGGCAACCTTTGTGGTTCTCGAATTACAAACAGGTGATGGTCTTGATGCGGTACCTGTTTGTAATTCAAGTATGACAAAGGTAGTTTCCAGTTGCTTTTTATCGCGCAATTTTTCCGAAAATAAAATGCGTACGAAGTACTGGCACATGCCTACCAGGAATTCCGGTTTATTTGTATTGCTGTCTTTGTGAAGTGCTGTTTGCAAAAACATTTCGTATATATGTTCAAATATCTTTTCCAGCACAAGGTCTTTACCAGGAACAAGGAGGTGAAAGAGGGGATGCTTTCACGGGATGGCTATCACATTTCGAGGGGACGGGGGTTATCGTGCCTAGCAGGCATCCTCCGCACAGCCCTCGTGAAACGCTATGGACGATGGCTGAAAGCACCGGGTCCGCGTCGTGGCATCGTACTCAAGCCAATGGAGTCGTGTGAAGAATGTCGTGCTAAGGGACACCCCACGAGTGCATGCAGGCCTGTGCGCTCACCATTTTAGCCGCCATGTCATGACGACACGAACGATATTACCACCATTACCTGCTGTATTATAACAACCACGTCATCTGATCCCCAATCCTATGCTCACTTCTGTCAGCAGCAGCAACGTAGCCAAAGCTTTTTGTAACCTGTTGCTCCTGCCATCGCATACTTTGTCCCATGATTAGTGTACAAATGCCCCACATCTTACACAAGACCTGCCTGATAAAATTTTGTAAACAACTATCATCATTCCAATGGCGATTTTGTAATGGCTCCATGTCGTCTGCCAGCTTCCGGCTGGGCTGTCTGCTCGTTACCCTAGGCACCCTGAGACCAGTAGTTTCCTTAGAAGTTGGTCCAGGGCACATATGCCCCCCTCCTCGTGATATTTCCTGGAGCAGAAACTCTAAACACAGCGAGGTGGTGCATGATAATGCGTGTGAAATTTGAAATTGAAAAACTACTGCGTTGCTTGCCACTATGAGTGCGAGTCACTGATGCCCACTGTAGCCTGAATGAGATGGCTGGGTATTTTCCTACGGGTGCAACTCGTGCGATATGTTTTGGTTAATAAAATATATTCTGCTTCATAGCAAGCTTTTCAAGGGAAAAAATGTATTTCTCCTCAAATTCGTATTGTGGTCCGTACAGATGTGTTTGCAGTGTTCCCCCGGTCTCAAGTTTTTCTTCAGATGAAATCTGGTCAAGGTGACCAATAGCCATTGTTAGTAACCACTGGTTCACAGATTCCTGCAAGCAGAAAATCCTAGACAGCCAGCACCCGAAAGATTAAAAAGAAATCAGTAGCATGTGTTCACTATTGGTAGATTGGAGATATTTTATTGAAGAACGCAGCATGTATACATCGTCACATTTTCTGCATTACTTATGCGTATCAGCTCATGCTTGTAGCCTCAGAATGTTCATTCGTGGGTACAGTATCCAACAGCATTTCATCATTGGCGATGTGGCATACACACATAATGAAGTACCATACAGTCCGCTGCATGTAGGCGCACTTTGACATGAAGGTCTCGCACATACGGCATCAACATATAGCATCCTGGTGGACACAGCCAGATTCATAATATGGGAATAGTAAAAACTTGGAACGTGTTACTCAGCAACGAGTTTCCTTTTTGAGCAATGAAGTAGCAACTGATAGTTGCTTTTGCCATGCTTGTCAGTTGGCAGCTAAGGCCTCAGAGTGTGTGTTTATGGAAAAAAAATGTCCAACAGGGCACCATTCATCATTGGCCACATAATGCTGAACCAGGTACAACACTGGCAAGGGCAGGTGCTTCATAATCAGGGAGAGGGTGGGAAATTTTCAAATGACAGATAAAGACAGTAACACTTAGGAAGTTTGACCTTTGGGCGTCTGGCCATCATATTTGCAGTAGTACTGGATACCTGAATCTGAAAAGGCAATTTTCATATGTTGAAATGACACCCAAGTAAAGGCAAGATGGCAAGAGGACGTAACGCAGAGCGACATGTTGGGATGTTGCTCGTGCTCAACAATGCGGGGAACTGGCGACAGTTGGGAGACAGCTCTGCACAATTATGATACTTACCGACCTTGTCAAAATATCAAAATGGATTCATACTCAGGATGTTGACATCTGAACAGGCTGGTGGAGCTTCAAAAGTGCTAGGAATACCATTCATGTTTCTTTCCACAATTTTCATACACTCAAGCCAAGGCAGAATACCATGATGGCCTCACACATATAGCATCAACGTGTGGACGTGTTTCAACCATGCCTGGGAAGAACGACGGTTTGGGGACAGCTTTGCTATATCTTCATACACTCAAGCCAAGGCAGAATACCATGATGGCCTCACACATATAGCATCAACGTGTGGACGTGTTTCAACCATGCCTGGGAAGAATGACGGTTTGGGGACAGCTTTGCTATATCTTCATACACTCAAGCCAAGGCAGAATACCATGATGGCCTCACACATATAGCATCAACGTGTGGACGTGTTTCAACCATGCCTGGGAAGAATGACGGTTTGGGGACAGCTTTGCTATATCTTCATACACTCAAGCCAAGGCAGAATACCATGATGGCCTCACACATATAGCATCAACGTGTGGACGTGTTTCAACCATGCCTGGGAAGAATGACGGTTTGGGGACAGCTTTGCTATATCTTCATACACTCAAGCCAAGGCAGAATACCATGATGGCCTCACACATATAGCATCAACGTGTGGACGTGTTTCAACCATGCCTGGGAAGAATGACGGTTTGGGGACAGCTTTGCTATATCTTCATACACTCAAGCCAAGGCAGAATACCATGATGGCCTCACACATATAGCATCAACGTGTGGACGTGTTTCAACCATGCCTGGGAAGAATGACGGTTTGGGGACAGCTTTGCTATATCTTCATACACTCAAGCCAAGGCAGAATACCATGATGGCCTCACACATATAGCATCAACGTGTGGACGTGTTTCAACCATGCCTGGGAAGAATGACGGTTTGGGGACAGCTTTGCTATATCTTCATACACTCAAGCCAAGGCAGAATACCATGATGGCCTCACACATATAGCATCAACGTGTGGACGTGTTTCAACCATGCCTGGGAAGAATGACGGTTTGGGGACAGCTTTGCTATATCTTCATACACTCAAGCCAAGGCAGAATACCATGATGGCCTCACACATATAGCATCAACGTGTGGACGTGTTTCAACCATGCCTGGGAAGAATGACGGTTTGGGGACAGCTTTGCTATATCTTCATACACTCAAGCCAAGGCAGAATACCATGATGGCCTCACACATATAGCATCAACGTGTGGACGTGTTTCAACCATGCCTGGGAAGAATGACGGTTTGGGGACAGCTTTGCTATATCTTCATACACTCAAGCCAAGGCAGAATACCATGATGGCCTCACACATATAGCATCAACGTGTGGACGTGTTTCAACCATGCATGGGAAGAATGACGGTTTGGGGACAGCTTTGCTATATCTTCATACACTCAAGCCAAGGCAGAATACCATGATGGCCTCACACATATAGCATCAACGTGTGGACGTGTTTCAACCATGCCTGGGAAGAACGACGGTTTGGGGACAGCTTTGCTATATCTTCATACACTCAAGCCAAGGCAGAATACCATGATGGCCTCACACATATAGCATCAACGTGTGGACGTGTTTCAACAATGCCGGGGAAGACGGTTCTACGGTTGGGAGACTGTGCACCATTCTCATACTTAGATCCTCACGTGCTGATGGCTGGATTCAGATTTCACACTCTTACGCCATGTTGAAAATATGACAAGCATCCCACGACTAGTCTGTGGATTTATACATAGAAATATATTAATACAAATATTTAGGAAAATTGAAAAATATGCACAGATATGCACAGTCAAAATGGAAAAAGGTAACTTAAATATGAAACACAAACGTGAAGATATGCAGCCTGAGCCAAAGTCGATATGGAAAAACATTCAGTAAATTATGAAGCAAAATGGATGAATATGCATTAAAACACGTGGCAAAGGTGGAGCCGCACAAACTAAATGACACGTAAATCCACAGTCTAGCCATAATTACAGAACAGCGGCAGGTTAGTTATCTTTACCAGTCTTCCGTCTCTTTCTGGATGAATCGCCCTGATTGGAAGTTGTTTTGGCGGCATCACAGAGCGAGGCAACCTGATGGTCACTCTTCTTGTTATCTCTGAGCTGCAGCCCACGGGACTGACGAGGGTCAACCAACTCCGGTAGAAGGCTATGCGAGTAGAACAGTTGAAGGTGGCCAATCATTTTGCTCCAGAAGCCATCATTTCTCTCGATCTTCTGGACAAAAATTTCCTCACCAGAATATACCACAAAAAGACAAAACTGACGTCGAGTGATGTGGAGCTGTCCCTGCACCTGATAGTGGTAGTCATGGTTTTCCTTCAACGAAATATTACCAGAGTTATCAATAGTGCAAAAGGTGATTTTTTTCGCCCGCACTCCCTCCACAGGGGTAAGGGACCGAGCCGAATAAGGGCACTTCACTTCCACGACAGTGTCGTCACCGACAAGCCCATCAGGTGTTGCAGCAAGGTATGCAAACTCCTGATCAACAACAAGGCCGCATGGTGAAACAGTCACCCCTAACTCATCCTGCAGCTTAGCAATTGCAATGGGCTCAGTGTCGCGACCATATCGGAGAGCCTCAGTGTCAAAATGACCATAGAGCAAGGAACGAACAGTACTTGCACTGCTCGTTGCCTCTCGCATCTTGCATACCTTGCCAAAATTAGAAGCGGTGAGTCGCTTTCGCCTCTCCTGCATCCACAAAGTTCTCCCTTCTTGACCTCGAGTATCAGCCTCGAGCTGCTCTGCATCTGGTTGGGAGAGCACAAGGGAATCCTTGTACGCCGCAGCAGCTTCAACATAGTCATCGTGGTTCATGTCTGGAGCATCCACTATGGAACCATAGTGGTTGTCGCTGGAAGCACGCTTGCAAGTTGCACCTTCAAGTGAACGCTTGCAGCGAGCAGCCCCAGAACTCCGATGCCTTATGCAAGCAGCACGAACAGCTGCTTTACGCTTCAGCATAATTTTTGCATACTTCCCAGGGCTGGTGTTGTACACTGCCTTATGTACAGCACGATGGTACTGCTTAGAGTTGAAAGACACGACAGCTCCTGAAGCCCGCATTCCGAATGATCCCCTCTGGGAAAAGTTTATTCTTTTACCGCCAGAAAACTTTGCAACGAGAGAATTGAAATGTTCTGCAGCATTATTGTTAACGTCAAGGATCAAGCTGCTACCATTGTTTGCCAAACGACTCATTGCTACAAGGATTTCATTGAAAAGTCCGCATTTCCTGAGCTCTGGGACGTGATTGACTTCCCCTTCTCTTGGACCACTGCAAAAGTAACCTGCACATTTTGCGTGGTCGCCGAACACATGGAGTGGCCCATTACGGATATCAGCCACCAGGTTCCGAATCTGATCTTGTTTGCTGAACTCAGCCTGCTCTTTGCGATAGTGAATAGCCCTAGCAACTCCAACTCTTAGTCGAACAGCATTATCCAGAAGTAGCTTCTTCAGCGATGGGGGAATGGGGGTTGTTCTCTTTGCCAAAGCAACATCTCGAAGACGACTTACATAGTTTCGAAGAAGGTGGTTGCGACATTCTATCTTCTGAACTACCTGATGCTGGTACGGTGCAGCTTCAAGAATTGACTTGTATGTGCTCGAATCACCGTCAGCGATCAACTGCAAGTACTTTACCCCGTGCAACTCAATGCTGCGCCTGAAGCCTTCAACGACGATATCCTTCTCCATACTGGTAGAGCTGCTGTCCCAGTTCTTGAAGCACAGATGCTTTTTTGGGCTCGACCCTGACTTGCAACTTGCGCACAGTGTACAAAATTTGTTCCGGACGCCTAGGAACAGTACTTTCTTTGTGCGGTACCCAACAATTACAGCCTGCAAAAACGAAAAAATGTCAGGATTGTATTCCACAAAACTCTACCCCCAATGACAATGTTTCCAGGAATTATGCATCTGTACGCGTATCGTACAAACTAATGCCATATGATGTATACCACTCTAGTAAGTGTGTTTACCAAAAGACAGCAGTGCCACTACTAGCACCAGAGGGGTCAACTTTTTCCTCCAAATAAATGCTCATATTGTTCTTTCCACAAATGGTGGGCACAGACTTCCTGTATATCCCGTCTGCCAAGCGGTGTGCAAGATAAATCCTCCTTTTTCGGGCACCTTTATTTAGTGTAGATAACAATATTTACTTACCAAGCCAGAAAGAGCGTCGTACTTGTTCTTGTATGAACGTTTGCACCAAGCACCATCGGCAACGACCGTAATTATAGGAAAACCGTCCGCATCGACGTCCCCAGCCTCCCTAGCTAACCGAGCTTCCTCAATGCCTGCTTTTCTTATTTCTTCCCAAGCTGTTTTGTCGATTCCTTTAGCAACAATATCCTGATACTTACTGTACGTGCTACTAGCCATGCCGGGTATGTCCAGAGCACCTAGGAGCTCGAGAAGGCCTGAGAAACCAGAACCTATAGACACGATACCGTTCACTGCTGAGGAATTGACGTCCATGCGTTGTTGGACAAGTTGATCAACTGGTGCCTCCGTTGTGACTACATCTTTCCTCAGACACATCCTGCACTTCAAACTGAAAGAGCTACACAGACCTCGCCGATGTTCTGATACAATTTCCATGTCAGCCAGGCCGCAACCAAACGGACTATGTACCGACAAACTTTGCAAAGACGAGAAGAAGTGATCAATCTCCACTATACGCCGACCATTCACACTGCTTGTGCGCTGACTCTGTGTCTGGTGAACATTGCCAGTATCGAAAGATGGAGATCGACTGGGTGTAACAGCGGCAGTGATTGGAACGGGACTTGCTCTGGAACCGGCAAGCTCGTCACAACCTGAACTGCAGGGGACTACATTATCTACCTCAGCTGAATCAGCAAATGATGAATTTGAAGGACGAATTTCGCTTGTGCTCGAAGCGAAACAAGCATTCCGACCGGCATCACTTACAGTTTGAGGAACAACACTACCACCAAAGGTTGAGCCTACAAGGGTATCTGCGCGATGTGGAGTCGTCGAAGTGCAACGATCACTCGGAACAGCACGGCTGGAGCATCCTGCATTACCAAAATCTCTCAAATCCGCAGGCTCCGTCACATGCCTGCCTCTACCACGTAAATTCGCAAAGTCCTTCTTCTTACGTTTCCGTTGTCCGTAGACGTGACTTCGAGCCATAATGGGTAAATACTATGAACACGCAGAAAACACACAAGGACAGAGAGCAAATGAACAGGACAAGAAAGTGAAAAAAACGCGTAACTTAGCCACGAATTGGTCACTTCAGGACGAACCGAAACCACGGACGCCGATCAACTGCTGCGCAATACGCGGAGGTTTACAGGCGGAGTCCGTTCGGGCGCTGCGAGCGGACGGCGCCATCTTCCGGAATCAGTGGTAAACGCCTTGGATGCATGCCTGTACTCACTTTTAATTCTTTTTCGAAAAAACAGAATGCTAAAAACACACAAAAAACGTGTGATTTGAATCCTGAAACATGTCCCCGGTTAACCTCAGAAGCGGATTGTTTTTATTTCCTTTCATTTATTTATTTGGATTTTTTGAAGCTGTAGCGACAAAATTCGTTTCTTTTTCTTTTTTTAAAAAAAATTACAACGCTAGAGCGATATTTCAGTTCCCAGAGTTAAGAGGTCTTGACGTCACCTTTCCGATGAAAGTTTCCGCATTCCGATCTGTCTCGTAGTTCAGCCACAAAACCTACGCAAAGTTCACATAGAAAACAGAGTGGTTCCCACCTTCAGGGGTCCGTAAAAAAAAATTACAACGCTAGAGCGATATTTCAGTTCCCAGAGTTAAGAGATCTTGACGTCACCTTTCCAATGAAAGTTTCCGCATTCCGATCTGTCTCGTAGTTCAGCCACAAAACCTATGCAAAGTTCACATAGAAAACGGGGGGTGGTATGTCCTCTTAAGAAGGTGGCCGGGGTGCAGAGCGCCGGCTCGGTGGGTGGGTGGGTGGGTGGATCTCCGGGACCCAGCAGAACTGGCATCAGCGAGCCAGCTCCTCAAGAGTGTGGACAGCGCGAGGTTCTGTGGGGTACCTCTCCTGGAGGGTGAATCCTCGGAAAGGTTCCGGTGTCAAGTCGAGGGGATCCCCCCTCAGGGACCGGCTCTGGTCGCGCCAGCTACTTCGAGAGGCGTAGCTTATTGTAACGGCGCCGACCTGTGTCGTCCAAGTGGCAACGTGGTGCTGTGACGAGGGGCCACCATATGGAGCCCCTGGACGCTGTGGAGGTCCGTTCTCCCGTTGCGAGGGCGTCGACGAGGTGGACGATAGGGCTGTCGTCCGGCATGCCTTCCTCGTGTCCTGTAAGAGAAAAGGAGGAAGGATTATCTCGGCTGCTTACGCGGGCGAAGGTTATAACGGGTAATCCCGGGAACCCCGCCCTAGGCAGTAATCTCTCCGGGGGATCGTCTGCCGGTCCTGGGTTGACTGGAGGAAGAGCGGGCTTGCGATGCCGGATCGTGGTCATCCTCCCACCTGCCGTTGTCCGAGATGCGCTGACGGAAGTCCTTGAGGTCTTGTACGTGGACGGGGCCCGTTTCCTCGTTGGTACTGCAACGCTCGAGCCTCTAATTCACCGGAGTTAGCTGCGCGCTTACCCGATAAGGACCGTCCCACCGATCAGCGACAGAGGCAGCAAAGCTTTTTGCTGCATTGCTAAGGTGATATGTTCGCCTTATAACCTTATAACTTAATCGCTTCATCGTCGTTACGGTATCCTACGCGGTAAACGAACTGGCGTCGACCTTTGTTGTACTGGAGACACTGCTCCAGTCTTGCGACCTCAAGACTCTCTCGTGCCAAACGAATGGCAGTAGATATCCTATCGCGAAGATCATTAGCATACTTCGCGTATCAGGATGTGCGTGCCGTGTTCGCAATGTGTTATCTGGGGGGGAACACTATTTCCCGTCCAAAATTCAAATAAGCCTGGGTAAATCCTGTCGACCTATTTTCCGTCATACGAGTGGCAAAGCTAAGCTCCGTAAGACAGGCGTCCCAATCTCTATGCCTTTCCGTAAAACATACCAACATCATCTTGTTGTTACGATTAACCCGCTCACTTATGTTTGCCTGAGGGTGATAAGGGGACGTCTTTACGTGACGTATGCTCAACGCAGAGCAGCTATCGAAAAACACCTTGCTTGTAAAGTACGAGGCGCTATCCGTGATGAGCTGGTCCGGGAATCCAAACCGAAAAAAAAAAAACGTCCAGTAGTCTGTCCCAGATCCGAGCGGACACCAACTTCCGCAGCGGGTAAAGCTCAACCCACTTCGTGAAGTGATCTGTAATAACTAACAGATACTGGATACCACGGGGACTTCTGGAATAAGGAGCCACTACGTCACATGCGACTATCTGCTCAGGTTTCTGGCTAACAATCGGTTGCAGAAAGCCGGGAGGCTGCCCTCCATGCGGCTTAGACTCCTGACATATCGGACAGCTGCGTGTATACCGCAAAACATCCTGTCTCATGCCTGGCCAAGTCGCGATACGGCACAACTTAGAATAAGTCTTGCTGCCGCTGCCGTGTCCCGACAATGCAGAATTATGGAACTATTTGAGGAATAACTTACGTAGCTTCCTTGGAACTACGATCCGAAAGGGGCAGTAGCCAACCTCCTCGTCGTCCATCTGGGGAATGTACCGGACCAGGAGACCGTCGTCGCTTAGCTGATAAGAGTCCTACCTCTCCTCAGCGTCTTCCGTTCCTTCCAGGTTTGCCGTTTCCAGCCACCTTGACACACGCTGACAAAGGCCGTCGGTCCTCTGCGCTTCTAGGATGTCGTCCCTGCTTACAACCTGTCCCCAAGAGAGCTCCTCCCCGAGACGGTCTGGTTAACCACAGCCACAAGCTCCTGCGGAATAACGACGTCCTCAAGGGGCAACGGTGCTCGAGATAGCGCATCTGCCGCCTTATTTGAGGTGCCCTTTCGGTATTCCACCGAGGAGTCATATCGGTGCAACGTTAAAATCCAACGTACGAGCCGTTCGGCTGGGCTTTTCAACTGCTTTAACCAGGACAGTGCCTGATGGTCAATTTGAATAGTGAATTTCGCACCATCCAGATACATGTGAAACTTATGTAGTGCGAACATTATTGGCAGGCACTCCTTCTCCGTTACGCTATAATTGCGCTCGGGAGGCGTCAGCGTACGGCTTGCAAATGCCACGGGCTGGAGTTCACCGGGTGCTTTTGTAACAAGACTGCACCAAGGCCATAATCGCTCGCATCTGTTTGAAGTACAAATGGGCGGTTCAGGTCCGGGAGATACAAGCGTGTAGTTTCCGCAATTGATTTTGCGAGAGAGGTAAACGCCTGCTTCTGCGCTTGACCCCACGACCATCGTGCTCCCATGCCCAAGAATTAGGGACAAAACGTAAAGCAGGCTTCACCTAAAACGGCTCCCATAGAGCCTGTGTATTCTGGAACGCAAAGCGCGTGCTGCATATTCTGCTGGCAGCGCTTTGCACTCGTTCTCCAATAGCATCTTGCCTCTGCCAGGACAAAACTTTTGAGCTATTTTTGGGCATCAATAGTGGCATCTTCAAGGTTCCATTCGGGTTCCAAATTTTGAATCTGTAAAGGGGCCTTCCATCGCCGCACGAACGCGTTGCGGCGAAGCCTACGTTCAAGGCCACGCGCACCCACAGGTTTCGGAAATGGCTCGTCGCAGAAGAGACTACAACAGATAAAGAAGACAAACAAGAAATAACAATACAAGGAGCAAAGACTTGTGTGTTACCTCACGTGGTATGGGTATAGGATATAAACAACTAAAAACTTGACAGCAGTTAGGAGAACTAACATCGTTGAGATTGTAATCCGGGATCGGAACCGGTATTTTTTTCGGTCCGGTTCGGGTTCATGCATAATGGTTCGGTTCGGGTTTAGCTCCGCTGAACCGAAATTATCAGCTTGAACCGGTTTGGAACAGTTACTTTTTTCGGCCTCGGTTTAACCGGTCCACGGGCAGTAATTTTGCTACATGCAAGCAAGCTTACGCTCACCGTACACGATTGTAAGAGAAAGGTGTGAGATAACCGTTCAGGTGAGCAAAAAAAAGGTCGGACAGTAGTACAATTAATTCACCTCTGAACCGATTCCCGAACCGGTAACCGTATCAATTTTTTCGGTTCAGTTCCGGTTCGGCTCAGGACAAGCAAAAAAATCGTTCGGGTTCGGTTCGGTTCGGGTTCGTCAGAAAATAACGTTTTTTTTTCGGTTTTCGGTTCGGGTTCAGTTTCGGTTCCGATCCCTGGTTGTAATAAAGAGCAAACGTGTATACATTATGGCTGTTACGAAGTCTGTTGGTATCTGCTAAACTGTGAGGAATCAAACAAAACATAAAATAAAGGTGTGGTCGGAGTGAACGGCACAACAAAAACAACAATAAATGATGACGATGAGATGGGGTGTTTCACCGCGGAGGTGCGTACCCTACCCCACTGCACGTGGAACATTATGTGAAGATGATGAAGGAAGGATGAAAACACAAGAAAGAACTAAAATGAACAGCAGAAAATGGACCAACGACAGCTTAAGACGACATGTACTACTTTGCACAGGAAAATGTGATATCGGAGTCTCTACGATGCGTTTGGGTTGTCAAACCAAGTTTATCGAGGATAGGTTCATAATTATAGACACCAATGTGTCGGTCATAGAGAATGTCAATGACTCCAAGGGATTCAATGTTGTCATTCGGTCAATCTCTTATCTTTGAAATTAGTGAAGCTAATTATGTATACCATTTTAAAATAACAAAGACGGTTAAGAGCATCAGCTGTTTACGATATACATTAAAAACAAGACTTTCGTGCAGTAGGCTGCACTTCTTCAGGTTTGAGGACCTGTTACAAGTGGTGAAGCATATATCAAAATCCAGTCACATGGTACAAGAGAAAAGGGTAAGGGTGAAGAGAAATACAAACGTGATACAAATATCAACAAAAAAAAATGAAAATGAAAAACAAAACGCAATCAGTAGGAGGTGGCTCGACAAGGTCAGACAGACATACAGACGAGTCGGAGTTGTACGTGGAGGAAACCAGTGAACAGCACATGAATAGGCACAGCAGCCAGTTGGCACAAAAGGCTTTAGAATGCGTACGGGGAATTAGGGCTCAAGGGCGAAGGATTGAGGACACACAGCACCTTGATGGCTAAGAGCTTCCAGACTCTGGGAAAGTAACGCGGAGTTGGTGTCTTACTGATTGTGTATCATCGTGTATGACGTGAAAAATGGCAGACAAGTGATAATACAATAAATAGACTCATAGTGTAAAGGACTGTAATGGACCGCCGTACACGTTGATGCCGTGCGGCTGTAACGTTGCAAATTTCGAAATGAAAAAGGATTCTCGATTTTTGCGTTTGATGTCATTAGCGTACCCGGATTCTAAAATGGTGATAAGTATATGCGTATGCAGATCATGTCCCGGAAGATTAAAATGTAGCGATACAGGTGACTGGCGTTTATTAACAATATCTGATTTATGGCCATAAAATCTTTCACGGATGGTGTTACGTGTTTCGCCTATGTATTGTTTATTGCACAATTTGCATGTAATGAGATAGCAAACATTGACTGAGTTATAGTGAAGAGACTGCCGAATAGAGAAAACGAAACCATTAACAGTGCTACAGGTGGAGGTACATGTTGCAATAAATAAGCAAGTTTGGCAGCGGTTGCTGTTGCAAGGAGCGCAACCGGGACTCTGTTGATTATTGCGAGAGGAAGTGAGTAAGTCACGTATGTTACGTGATCTCCGAAATGTAATAGTCGGAGCATTAGGGAAAATGTCTTTGAGATATTCATCGGCGTGGAGTATGTTTAAGTGGCGTTTGAACACAGATCCTACATTACGGAGTGTGCGGTTGTAAGGTGTAATGAAAGTACATTTATTATGACTTGATGCCTTATTGGATTCACGAGAAAGCAACCTTTCCCTGTCTAGGGAGGTGGCTCTGGCTAGGGCATTGTCGATGAGATCGTCGGGATATCTGCGCTCCTTGAAGTCATTGCACATGTCCTTTGCATGCTTCAAAAAATCTTGTGTATTGGAACATTTGCGTTTTAAACGTGTGAGTTGTCCAAATGGAATGTTTCGCTTTTGGATATTAGGGTGATGGCTGTTGAAATGAAGGTACTGCCGTTTGTCAGTCGGCTCCTTATAGAGATCTGTGACGAGTTTACCCGACTCGAGAGAAACAGTGACGTCTAGAAAGTTGATTGAAGTACGAGAGTAGTTGCACGTGAATTTGATGGAATTGTGTCGTGAGTTAAAATGATCAAAAAATGAGAGTAGAGAGGTTTCGTCAGCTGTCCAGATGGCAAAAATATCATCAGTGTATCGCAGGAATACTAATGGTGTCACTGGAAAAGACTCTAAGGCTCTTTGTTCAAAAAGGACCATGAAGAGGTTTGCGTAATTGGGTGAAACACGGGAACCCATCGCTGCGCCCTGAACTTGGACATAATGTTTGTCGTTAAAAACAAAGTTGTTGTACTGCAAGACCAACTCAAGAAGACAGATAATGGTTTTAGTTTGAAGAAGATCAGACGGAAAGGAGGAAAGAAAAAGCTCTACAGCGTTGACACCTTCATCATGGGGAATATTTGTATATAATGACGTCACATCCATAGTTACCAGTATAGCGTTGTTGAGGTTAGGAGAACTGTTATTAATGGAATCTATTTGGGCAAGGAAGTCGTTAGTGTCCTTTACATAAGAGGGAAGTTGTGGAGGAATATGCTTGATGCAGTGATCTAAGACGAGGGATATTTTCTCAGTCGGTGTATTAACACCCGAAATTATAGGCCTGCCAGGGTGGTTAATTTTGTGCATCTTAATAAGGAGATAAAAAGAACCAGGCGTGGTGTTCTTTGGCTTAATAAAGTCTGCTATATTGCGCGGGAGAGAGTTGTCTTTGGTAAGTTCTAAGATCTTCTTGTTGATTATTTGGCAGAAAAATGACGTCGGGTCGCCATCAAGAGGTCTGTAAAATGTCTCATCATCAAGGTGTTTGTTTGCCTCATCTATGTAGGCCGATGCATTCATAACGACTATTCCGCCACCTTTGTCAGCAGGTCTAATAATGATATCTTTACGTCTCTTAAGATTCATTAAGGCCGTCCTTTCTGCTTTAGATAAGTTAAAATTATTAGTGTTGTTATCAATGGCAGTTAGGCATTTAATATCATTATAAACCGCTCTAATGTAATTGTCAATCATGGGGCTTGTTTTCGACGGGTCTGGTGTCCAGCTTGAGGGTTTCTTAAATGGTGTTATCTCTGTATGTTCACTGCCGTGGAAAAACGTCTGCAGGTGCATTCTACGACCTAAGCTCAGAAGGTCATTTAGGATTTCGAAATTGTCAGTGCTGGGAGGGGTGGGCACAAAGGTGAGACCTTTGGATAACACATTTACTTCTGCTTTGTTTAATGGTACGTTAGCGAGATTGAATACCACGTTGTTTGTGGCTGAACTGGGATATGTATGAGGTGTCAAAGCATCGCAATTATCAAGATCCTCAATCGGAGTGAGTTGAATGCCGTCGCGTTTCGCCTTCTTGGACTTAGTGCGTTGCAGGACAGAAAGTTTACGGACACAAAAAGAGCGCAGCTCATCCAGCTCATCCGGCGATAGTACACGGCTAAGTTGTCGAAGTTGATTGTCTGTGTCCTTAGTGACATGTGAGGCTTCATTCTGTGAAATTCTGATGAGGCTTATGGAAGCATGGGTCAAGATATTGGACCAACTTTTGGAATTACGGGGAGATTGAAATTTAAATGAGGAACATGGCACTCAGCAGCAAACCTTTAGGAACAACGTGTTGTCTAATGCAATCGGTATAAAAATACGAGTGGGAAACAAACCTTGCTTTCTTATCTAACAATTTTCGAGCCTTCAGGAAAAAATGGGACTTTGAATTGTCCGAGATGAGTCAACGTGAACTTGAGCTTCGTGTGTTGTACCGTGAAGTGCGGAATCCTGGTTTCTTGAAAGTGGCCCCTCGCGAAGACGAAGGGGACGTAGGCTTCGGAAGGCCGTCGTTGGACACCGGGCGAACTGGCGAGCTGGAGACAGGGATGGCACTTACAGTGGGGTGCACAGTATCCAAACGAGGACATTCACGCACACTGGGCACTGGGGGCGAAGAAGTTGAGGGCTGCACGAGAACGTAATTACCATCGGAAGACGCGTTGCAGGTAGAGTCACATTTAAGGTCACGTGGTGCGCACTGGGTGGCATGTGGAGGCACAGACAGAAGATGATGGCTAGAATCCGACTTGCTCGGGCCTGCAAGTGGCACAACAGGGCTCAACGGGGCTGTGTATGAGACAGGAGTTGTGGCATGTTGGGCTTGAGGTTGCGGGCTCGGCGAAAGCAGGTCAATCGGAGGAAAATCTTGGAGGTTCAGGTGAAACGTATTGATGGGCTCCAGGGGTGAGCAAACGGCGGAAGAGAAGAAACGCTTGATGCAGTTGCGATAGGGTGTGATGAAAGAACTTTGGCCCCGCGGAGGTTGAGGTGGTGACCGTCTAACGCCAGAAAATCCCATGGAGACTGATATAGGCGGTTGTGTCGGATGAAGCCGGTGTCGTCGTTGACGATTGACAAGTACCAAAAATGTTGGTTCATGAAGTTGATGTTGCGGTTAGTCTCATAGAGAAAACGGGACTGGTCACACGACAGGTAGAATCACGGGAGGCGAGGGGGGATGCTTGACATCACCACAAAAACGTGTGGTCGGGAGGAACGGATGTGTGACAAAAGGGTGTCAAAATGTTCCACACATGATCCACCATCGGACACTGATGAGACCGGCTAGGAAAGATATCCGAGAGGCCAGGTATCTTAGGCGCACAAACGGCACGTCCGGGGCTCTCATAAATTTTTAATAACTGTGGCACCTAACAAAGGACAACCTGTATATCCTCATGTGTTTCCATACTGACTCCCGGAAGAATTCGAGGCTCGTTCGAGGAGACCGAATGTACAATCGTATTTATGAAATAGCGCACATAAAAAGGAAACTAAAAAATTACATTGTTGCAAAATTTGAGACATACACAAATAAAAGATTTGACTAAAATTGACGAACGAACCAACATTCAGTTTGATTGAAGAAACAAGGTATTTTGAGGCACGATAGCTCTATAAGTTGAGTGAATGTTGGCGTGGATATGTCGCGGTGACGTAGATGGTGTCGTCTAGAAGAAAAAAATGCTGGAGGCTTGAAGGCTCGGCAGTGCAGAGAACCTACGGATACGCATGTAAGATGAGGGAAGTAGGACAACCTTGCACGCGCACGCATGACGCTGAACTATAAAACCGATCTGTATATTCCGAAACTCCGAGTGGCTGAACACACCGTTTGTCTAGACTGCCGGTTTCGTTTCTTCTTTCTTGCTCTCTCCTTTTTCCTTTTCCTTTTCTTTTTTTTTTGGGGGGGGGGGGGGAGGGGGCTTATTAATACCTGAAGACAATTTATGATACAGCTATAGGATGTCAGGGTGCTCGCTAACGCAGGAGCCTCTCTAGCGAGGAAAGCGCAAAGGCGGTCACGTGGTCGGCTTGTATTACAACACATTACTCTGCTCTTTTGACCACAATAATGCTCGTTGCCTTGTCAATGTCATCTGCATTTTTTAGACACTGTAGATATGTCGTTCACCTCGAAACTACAAAAAAGTTAAGAAATCACGACTTTCTGCTGTTTTTGTTTGATTTGCGATTATCTGGCGACTTTCTGTTGTCGTCATCTCTCAAGATCTCTCAAAATAAGCACAATTTCAGACAACGAAAAAAAAATAGAAAAGTAAAGAAAACATATCATTCTGCTTTCCTGTCTTTTATTTTCCATACTTAATACAGCAAAAGCCGTAGCGGCTCAAATCTATCCCTACTGCAGCCTAATGCCGCGTGTTTTTCGACAGCCGTACTCCTGGCTTTTCTTTTCGTCAGTGGAGAGGGTTCTAGCAGGTGTGCTGTCTCATCAGCGTAGTTCTTCTGAAGATTTACAATCTTGATCCAGACGTACATGCTCGCGCTTTCAGCAGACTGCTTGGGACTGTGTTGTTCGCTATCGCGTGTTTTTTCATGGGATCATCTTTGTTTCTGTAGGTGTGAAGAAAAGTTTATTGACCGGTTGATAAGCAACTGCGTGCAACACGTAAAAGTCAGTTGTGTAGCATCGATAGCTAATACGAATGAGGTGAATAAATACGAATGAAGCACGACGAACATTTGATTTACACATAAGAGTTAGTGACGTCTTCATGTTGGGAAAAACTTCGCATGGCTGCATATGCGATCACAATGTCCTCCTTTTAACGTCGAAGCCAAAATAATCGAGGGCACTCCA
This sequence comes from Ornithodoros turicata, assembly GCF_037126465.1. Lineage (NCBI taxonomy): Eukaryota > Metazoa > Arthropoda > Arachnida > Ixodida > Argasidae > Ornithodoros > Ornithodoros turicata. The sequence continues at coordinate 74,094,171 of NC_088203.1, read as the reverse complement.
AACCCCGTTACTCAAGCTGTGACGCAACATTTGCCTCAGCTTGCCGTCGTCTGGATCTTTGGACGTCGTTCCCGATTTCCGTTCTTAGCTCACCTCGCGTCATAGAGTCCACATCTAACATGCGTGACACGCGCTGGTTGAGTTCGACACTTAAACCTGGCCCCTTTCCTCTTGGGTGCCACCTTCTTCCCAGTACGTGACGTCACGTTTCTGATATCTCCTAGCCTGTAGCGCAGATGAATTTTCTTCTATCCTTTAACATATTTTAGCCCATCCCATGCTGCGTCCCATTTGTTTGTTCGCCGATGATGTAGGTTCTCTAAGACACAAATTTTCTTTTTTAGTCCTTGGCTAGAATGCCATCCTAGTCAGCGCTGCTGCATGTGGCTTATCGCGGCGTGATGCGAAAAAACGTGTATATACAGGGTCACGCTCTACTGTCCGTACCCCTTGCATTTGTTTCCCAGATCTACAAACATAGTTAGGACGTTTAACGTCTCCTGACGCAGATCTTTCCCTGCAGTATCTTGCTCAAATTCTTTTACCACACGTCTAAAAAGATCCCATAAGTGTACTAGTTCATCTCTGGTGTCTGAGGAAAGGACTGGAGTCACAAGGCGTGGTAGATTATCAAGAAGTAAATCGACATCATTTCCTGTTAATGATGTGAATTTAGCAACTTCCGTTTTACTGTCATTGAGCAGTCTGACGTTCGCGCCAGTTTCCTTTGTAATGTCCACCAGTTTTCTCACGGGCGTGTCTTTTCCTTTTGGATCGCGCACTCTATTAGCAGTGTCTACGCCCTGCATTTCCAGAGCAGGTTTTCAAGAAGCTGCTCGACTATTCGTATCTTCATGTGCAAAACATCAGGGACAATGAAGCGGGAGTAGTATACGACTTGTGTTAAACTACAGGGGTGAGAGTTAGAAACCTGGACCCCTGAGCCCTGCGCGTTTTTTTCCGCGCGCGGCGCGTGTGCGGAGGCTTGTCCGCGCGATTATAACATGCAGAGACATGCAAAGAAGGGCCATACACAAAAAGTACGAGTCAAAATATATTTATTAATGCCAATGAAGTTGCCAATTGTAAAGCCAATAGTGCTGGGAATTCTGCCAATTGTGATGCCAATCAGGTGAAGGAGAAAAACCCAGCCGAAAAACCTTCACGACCTGTAATAGAAGAAACACGAGACACATAATAAAGAATATACTTACTCATTACCAATTTCGCAGCTTCCATATGGATATGACTCAATGGCATTAAAGAGATATCTCTTATCATCATAGGGCATGAGTGCAAGCTTAGTTGTTTCTACTGTATACATGCATTGGCGCTTACTACATATGGTCCTTTGGGGATGACTTACCTTCACACTATTAAACAAAACATCTTTATATACATCATGATGCAATTCCTTACGAGCAATACTTTTCTTAACACCTTTTGCCCTAGCAATTTTACTATCGTCGCTCAATCGGATAGAATACATTTTTGCTTTCAGAGCAACCACCTCTTCAATTATCCTACCTCCAGTCTCATCCTTGAAGCGGAACAATGCTCCTTTATTTTTATTGCTATAGAGTGGATGATCAATGGGATAGGATGAAAGATCGAGGTGATCATCTGCAATCTTTTCGATTTCTTCTTCATACTCTGACGTATGAAACACACCAATGATAGAATCGGTATCCGAATACATGATGGTGATGGGACAATTCAATTTTTTCCCATAGAGTGCAATAGACAAATTCATACATTACCAACTTACTATAATATAAAATACAAAAACCGATCTGTAATGCAAAGCTACATTTTACCTTCCTTTTCTTCATCTCATACAACACACAATTCTCCGACAAAATTTCAAATCGAATGCAGTCGTTTGAGGAGCTATATCTTTGGGCCTGTTCTTTGCTGAACGCTATCTTAATTGATCTAAATCGCCTGGGGGAAAGGAGTGTCATATCGCAAAGGGCGTTACAGCTTAAATTCAATATCTGCTTCTCAAAGTCCGTTTGCGCTGCAATGCGTCGCTGAATGTCCATTTCAATGTACGGGCCAAAGATCGTACCCTGACGAAATTTCAACACTCTATGAATTTTGCTCACCTTCATACCTAACTTGCAATACAGACACAACAAACGATAACGTACAACATACTCTCTTTTATCATTACAAGTGAGAAGTAACTTACCCTGTGCTGCAGGTTTGTACTTCAATTGGTCTTTTAGAGCAAACTGATACTCTGACAACCAACTCTCGTCAACCTTTTGCTTCATTGGAGCTAGTGGGAAATACCTGGTCTTCTGGTGTAGCTCCGGCGGGTAGACGAGGTCGCACACGTAAATGTAGCCGTACTCTGCATCCTGAGGATGGTTAATGATGTCCAAACTCGAAAATTCAGATTCGGGCACCCACTCGAATCTTCCAATAGGCAATGGCAATGTTTGGCAAGTGGCATACAGACTGTTTGCATCCCAATAGGAGATGTAACTTTGCGGTTTCTCTGGGTCAAAGTTTGCACAATATTTCTTATTGGCAGCAGCATACCTCAGTCCTTGTTGGCAAATACCACCTCTAATAGAAGACTCGATGGTTCGATACATATCTTCATCTGTAAGCAGCTCGATCTCGGCCTTTGTATACTTGAGTGCAGCCTGCCAACTGAATCCAGGTAGACTGACAAAGTGCAGCACTTCCAATCCGTATGTCTTCATAGAAAGCTGTCTAAAATGCTGCATAACATCTAACAGGAGTAGGACGTCACATTCCAAATAGATCAAAGTATAATCTTTCAGCGATTTGCAATCAAAATGATCATATGTTTCCCGAGCAAAAGCATAGTCATCATCGCTGATGTGTGTTCCATTCAAATCATCATAAAAACCATCCTTGGCTGGTAGGCATTCTTCATTGTAGACTTGAAAGCTTTTGATCCAGGAATAAGGGTACACGCATTTCCTAGTTAAACGTGCAAAGTCATTACCATACACCTGTTGTAGGCACTTAAATGCCTCAATTCCTTCCGACACCTTCAAACTATCCACCAAGCAAGAAAGGGAACTATTTAAAAATTGCGTGGTGTCCCTGAATATGAAATTGCCGTATTCAAAATTCCGAATCTTCTCCGAGCTCGTCGCGATGAGCTTGGGTGGGTGTTCCAACTTCAAAGCATGGAAGCAATGCAATAGGGAACTGATGTCGTACTGAAGGTTGTGGATGAGCACTGGAATTTTGCCGCGATTGCTGCAACTGATGTTACATTCGTTACAAATGGTAGCCAAAAAGTTGCTGACACTGCTTTCACGACTGTGATCATGATGACGCACCTTTTTCCTACGAACACTAAACAACACACCGCAATACTCACAGTGCGTTGCACCGACATGTTTACGAGACTCATCGTCTGTGAGTTTAATGGTGGCAGGGCAACGACTGATATCGACCACCTTGTTATGAAAACGTGACAGGCAGTCGACACATCTGGAAGCGGCATCTGGACCTAAATATTTTTCACTTGCCAGTATTTTCGAATCACAGGTTCTGATTAGAATGCAGCAGAAGGAACTCATAACATGCTTCTGCACGGCACTTTTCACATTCGTATTAGGGTCGAGAACAGACTCCGTATCGAGTCCGATAATATATGGAAATGCAAACATGTGACCAAACTTGTCAAATTTTAGAACGTTCTTACCTGGCTCAGGGAACTCCAACAAAAGCTCCTCAAAATTCCTGCACACTTTCCTATGTGACACGAGATTTTCCAGTATTTTAAATCCCGTCGTACACTTTTCACAAAAAAACATTTCTTTGCGTCCAAACAAGGTACTGAAATTCTTTATCCCAAAAAAGTGATTATCAAATTCTAATAATTGCACTTTATCGTTAAATGCGAGACGCGGAACACGAGCAGTGTGGATACTCCCATCCTGATATGAGTACACATACACTTCAATTTGATTCCGTTCTTCAAATTCTGCTGATGATGATTCAGGTTTTCCTGGCGCATAAGCGACGAAGGCCATAATGCGCCAAGACAATGGTAAGAAAAGTACAAATTAAAAGTATAGTGATTTAGTTAAAACAAGACTTTACAGTTAGAGTATCAAAAAATCAAATAACTAAAACTACAATGCAGTTAAAATGCCAATGTCTTGAAAGAAGTTAAAAACCCGTTCAAATGGTAAAAGAGCCTCATCCCCCAGCAAAAGGGAGGGATGTAGAGGTGTATGATATGTGTATAGCTCGTGAAAATGGTGAAGTCGGTGTGTATCGTATGATGGACATGTAATGAGCATGCGAAGGACTGATTTTGTCTCATCGCATCGCATGCAATGCGGAGCCTCTTCATTGCGGAAGAGGTGACTGTGGGTTAAATGCGTGTGCCCAATCCTCAGCCTGGCAGAAACAACTTCGTGAAGACGACTGTTAAAAATTTCTGTCCGTTTTACAATGGTGGGCTTAACTAGATGAAGTTTGTTGCTGCGCAGGGTATTCCAGTGCTGTTGCCATTTGTTATTTATGGCCCTCATAAGTGTAGGTCGGAGATCTTGAAAAGGTACATCAAAACGACTGACCTCAGATGAAAGAGCAGCTGTGGCAGCTGCATCAGCGAGTTCATTCCCGGCTATACCCACATGACTGGGTACCCAGCAGAATGTCAAAGATAGGCCCTTTTTTATTACCTTAGCAGCAAGGCACTGTGCCTTTTGTACAAGAAGGTTTTTTGACATCCCTATGTTGCCTACTGCTTGAAAAGAACTCAGAGAATCTGTGTAAATGACCGATGACTTGGTGTGACTTTCTAAGATGTAGTTCAGTGCCAGGATTATTCCGTATACCTCGGCATTAAAAACTGAGAGCATGTGAGGTAGACGATATGATTGTGTGAATCCGTCGGTCACCATTGCACATGATACTGAGGTGCGTGTTTTGGAACCGTCAGTGTAAAAAGCTCTGTGTTGCCCAAGACTTTCTTTAAGGGACTCAAACACCTGCTGGAGCACAACAGGTGGTGTGTCATGTTTCTTGAACATAGACAGGGAACGATGAAAACATGGAGGAGATTGCCAGGGCGGGACCCGTGGGCTGGCCTGTACTACGGTGAAATCATTATGTGGGAAATTGTAATCCTCACATCCCTGAAGAACACGCATGCTAAATGGGGTAACAACGCTGGGCTTATTAAGAAAGAGCTGCTTGAAGCGTGTGCCATCAACAGAGGAAATGGCTGGGTTATTGGGATACCCTTTTACCCTCAAAGAATATAAAACAGATAAGTAAAATCTTCTTCTTTCCAGCGACCATTCATTGCTCTCAACATAGAGGCTTTCCACTGGCGACGTGCGGAAAGCACCAGTTATCAGACGCAGTCCCTGGTGATGCACTGGGTCTAATATCTTCAGGACAGATTTCCGAGCAGACCCAAAAACAACACATCCATAGTCCAGTCTAGACAGCACTGTGGACACATAGATCCTATGTAGAGCGTCACGATCGGCCCCCCAAGATTTGTGGGACAGCACTTTCAAAAGGTTTAGGGACTTAATGCATTTAGTTTTAAGGTTCTTGATGTGTGATAAGAATGTCAGTTTGCTATCAAGGATGACCACAAGAAATGTGTGTTCACTTTTAATAGTGAGGTTCTGTCCGTTCAGCTTAAGAGTAGGTGGAGGAAACAGTCCTCTGACCCTCGAGAAGTGAACGCATACCGTTTTCTCATGTGAGAACTTGAATCCATTCTGATGGGACCATTTTGTAAGCTTATTTAAAGTTAGTTGCACCTGTCGCTCACACGTTGCTAGATTCGTGGAAGAGAAAGAAACCTGAATGTCATCCACGTATAATGAATAAGACATGGTAGGTGGGATTATGCTAGCTACTGAATTGATTTTCACGAGAAACAGAGTGACGCTAAGGACGCATCCCTGTGGTACCCCGTTCTCTTGGATGAAAGGACGGGATAGTGTTGTTCCAAGCCGTACTCGAAATGTCCTGTTTTGGAGGAAGTTTGTTATGCACCTCAGAAGGCGTCCCCTGATCCCAAAAGAGTACATGTCTTGTAGGATACCATACCGCCAAGCGGTGTCATACGCCTTTTGAAGATCGAAGAACACCGACAGGCAGTGCTGTCTACGGACGAAAGCTTCACGAATCATTGTTTCTGCTCGTACGAGGTGGTCAGTTGTGGAACACACGCGAAAACCACACTGCAGTTGAGAAAGACATTTGTTCTCCTCTAGGAAATGGACCAGCCGAGCATTGACCATACGCTCAAACGTTTTCCCGATGCAGCTGGTGAGAGCGATGGGTCGATAACTGGCCGGACTTGAAGGCTCCTTTCCTGGTTTTAACAAAGGACTTACAGTAGAAATTTTCCACGCTGATGGTATTATACACTGGACCCAAACCTGGTTAAAAAATTGGAGGAACACATCTTTGGATGCCTCAGACAGATGGCTCAGCATTAAGTACATCACCCTGTCTGGGCCTGGTGAAGTTGCCTTTGTGTGCTCTAAGGAACGATTAAGTTCTACTTTGGTGAAAGGCTGATTATACATCAGACTGTCTCCATAATGCATTGAAATTTTCTTCTTCTCTGCACTACGCTTAACTTTAAGGAACTCACTCGTGTAGTTAGAGGAAGAAGAAACGCTTTCAAAATGCTCACCGAGAGCATCGGCTTGTTCCTGTAAGCCTTGACATGACTGACCATTAACTACTAAAAGTGGGGTAGCACGGCTCATGTTTACACCTCTGATCTTATGAAGTCGATCCCAAATAAGTTTAGAAGGTGAGTGAGAAGATAGGGAGGACACAAAACTGCGCCAAGAGGACCGCTTTGCTTGCTTGCGCGTCCACCTGGCCTTGGCTCTCGCCTTTTTAAAGAGAAGGAGGTTTTCACTCGTGGGGTATCTTCGAAATCTACCCCACGCACGATTTTGGGCTTTTCGTGTTTCTCCACACTCCTTGTTCCACCAAGGTTTCGGTCGCTTTGGCAAACGACCGGAAGTTACGGGAATACATTGTGTTGCTGCGTCTAGGATGACGTTAGTAATGACACGGTTTGCTTCGTCAGTCGTCATCCTAGTAACAGGGATTAAAGAGAGGTTGCATTTATTAGAAAAAGTGTTCCAATCGGCTTCTTGAAGTTTCCACCTAGGGGGGCACGTTGTCAAGATATCTACTTGAGGCATATACTTCAATACTACTGGAAAGTGATCACTTCCCAATGGATTTTCTTGCACTGCCCATTCTAAAACATTGAAAAGAGATGGACCACAGAGAGACAGATCTAATGCCGAGAAAGACTGTGTAGCGGAGTGTACATACGTAGGTGCTCCTGTATTCAAAAGACAGATGGATGATGAGAGCAGGAATTTTTCTAACATCTTGCCCCGACAATCAGTCCTTGTACTACCCCAGAGGGGATTGTGCGCATTAAAATCGCCTAAGAGAATGAAAGGGGTTGGTAGTTGGATGCATAAATCTTGTATGTCCTTTTCTGTAATGACTGCTGTTGGTGGCAGATAAATGGAGCAAATGGTGACTATTCTGTCGAGGCACACCTGCACCGCGACAGCCTCCAAATCTGTAGCAAGATTAACTGCCTTGGCTGGAATGGATGCTCGTGTGACAATCGCCACACCACCGGATGCGCGATTTGTGTCATTTCGATCCTTTCGATATATGTTGTGTCTGCGTAAAGGAGTTGGGGCGCTTCTATTCAAGTAAGTTTCCTGGAGACAAAAGCATGCTGCATTGTAAGTATCGAAAAGACCATGAATATCATCCAGGTTTGAAAACAAACCACGGCAATTCCACTGGAGGAAGTGGTTCATAATAATGACTACTCCAAAGAGAAGGAGAATGGAGCGCAGCACTTGGTTACGTGGACTAAGAAACACCTGTTCCATTTAGGGGGGTTGGACCCTTCGCAGGGGTTGCTTCTGCAGTTCGCCAGTCTTTGAACCTCTTCCTCTGCCTTTTTCCCTTTTGTCTTTACCTTGTGTATCAGGGAGGCTTGATGATGACTTTTGCGACATTCTGTCGTCATCATCTACCTCCATGCTTTGTAAGCCCTTTTGGGAGGTGGCTTTAACGCCCCCGTCCCAAATTGACTGTGCGCCATCGACCTTTGAGCAGGCCGTGGCGGCTTCTTTGTGGCCAGTTGGACGGCTGGCCTCCGTTACAGCAGGGGACACCTGAGTGTCTCCAGCTTTCTGTTGGGGAGTGTCGAGTGGAGGCTCAGGACCCGGAAAACAGGTCTGCGTCTCCACAGACTTCCTCAGTGGTGCCACTCCCCTGCGCACCACGTCGGAAAAGCTACCTTTTTTGTGAAAGTCGAGCTGTGCTCTTGCTGCTTTGTAAGATATGTTCTGTTCTGTCTTGATTTTCAATATCTGTTTTTCCTCTTTCCAACGCGGACAGGACCGAGAATATACTGGGTGGCCACCGTCACAGTTTGCGCAATGGAAGTCATTAGTGCATGACTCAGGAGCGTGTTTCCTTTCCTGCACATTTGGGACACACCAGGTGTCCTCGACACACTTGAGAACTGTGGCCAAAACGCTGGCACTTAAAACAACGCCGAGGATTAGGGATAAATGGTCTCACATGACAGTTCACATACCCAGCTTTGATGCTCGAAGGAAGTTGGTGCAATTTAAAGGAAAGGACGATATGCTTTGTGGGTATTTCCTTGCCATCTCTACGCATAACTATTCGCTTTGCGGAGACGACGCCTTGGTCTTTCAAACCCTCCTCAACCTCAGATTCGGTGCAATCGATAAGCTCATCTTCTGAAATGACTCCTTTAACAGTGTTCAGTGTACGGTGTGCTGTAATGGTTACCGGTATCTCTCCAATATTCTTTAGCGACAAGAGTGCTGTACTTTGTTTCTTGTTGTTCACTTCGACCTGGATGTCTCCTGTACTCAATTTCTTTGCCTGAAAAGCCTTTCCTATCACCTGTTCAAGTGACTTTGCAACTGTAAATGGAGACACTTTAGACACAGGTTTTGTTTCATTATCCGAGTGGATAATCAGGAACTTGGCAAACCAAGGTTTTGGACAACTTATATCAAGAAAATTCAATGGTCTTTCCTCGGTGCGGCTCCGTTTTAGGTGCCGATCAGTTCTTTTGGAGTTGATATTATCCATAAAAAGATACAGGTATGTTCAGTGCAGCAGATGTGTCGCCCACCATCGAGCCCAACTGAGGGAGTGTGCCCTGCACCCTAACACTTGTCTCTGCACTATACCCAAGTGCAGCTTCAATGAGAGATTGAAAGAACTGCCCAAGGTTGACCCTTGCCGCCAAAGAAGGTGAGTAAGGAAAGAGAGGGAGGAGGAGGAGATGAAAGGAGAAAGTAAGGAAAGGGGAGATGGCGACTAGCTGAATAGTCCTGGCCGGGCCTTCCAGGACCACCCGTCTATGGGAAGCAGGGGCCAAAGCGGTGTGTTGCTTTCCCGGAGGGGCCCCGAAGGGTCCTAAACAACCTCTAGGTCCGCTCAACCACCAGGATCCCCCTTTCCCCAGACACGGGAAAGCCACGCACAGCTATACGTGGGGGTCTCCCTCCTGCGGCGACCCAACCGTTGGTGCAGGAGGGGGCTACTGCGGCTGCTGCTGGGCGATGGGGGCGCCAAGTTCCCGACGCCGGGCCAAATTCTGCAATCTCCGAATACGATAGCGGACCGTCGGGCCACCATTTGACTCTAGCTGCGGGATTCGATTCGAGATCCACGAGATTCTTGCGATATGTTTTGCACTCAATTGCATGTGTTTTTTGAGGATGCAATAGCGCTAAAGTATTGTATTTGAAACACTCATTGTCGGGGCATTTTACATTTGTGACTGTTTTATTTCTTTTTTTCTATTCGTCGGGAATTACAGTGTCACAGCCAATCCTCTTTTTTTCAATCATATTATATATATTATATAATTTCTTATATTCATTTCGATTTCGGATACGTCTCGGGAGACATAACCGCTACCTTCACCCTGATAATTTTCAAGGTTGCGCGCTAACTCGCTAATCATTTCATATAGCGTAACCATTATATCCGCGAGACTATGAATTTCTCGCGACACGGCACTTAGAAAAGCAAAGTGGCTGCTCATCGAATCGCCAACTTGCTTCACCATCAATACTTTCACGCGCATATAAAATTTAAAAGGTATGGGGTGCTGTTGTAATATAGAAACTATATCGTGCTGGTAATGTACGAGGTATTCGAATGGATCCTCGACAAAGTCTTCATATGGTGACGCCAACAGGATGTAACGTCCAAGATACCCTTCAAAGGCCGCAGCGGATTCAAAGAACGAAAAGTATGGTACGCTAACACCAGGATGAGCCACCGTAACGTGTTCCGCGAGATCGTTCACAACAGGCTCTGGATTTTGCACGGCATCTGCCGGCGTATTATCATCAAAAACTCCATCCATCAAAACCTGATCAAATTCTAAACCCCACTCTTCATCAAACAAAGCAGGATCTAAATTTGGAACGTTAGCTTCCTCCTCCTCCATACGACGAATTACCTCCTCAATGCAATCGTGCCCACAGATTCCACAGCGAGGCACTAGAAACAGACGTTCCATAAATTAAAATAAGAACAATAAGCAAGAAGCAGACTTACTTTTCAAAGATCTCGGCAGCAGCACAAATGAAACAACAAGGGCAGTAGAACTTGGTGGGAAAAACAAACCATCGGCCACTATTTTATAGTAAGTGTGGGCGGACTCGAAAATTGTGTATAGACAATCGATAACCAATGGCATACCACAGATAACCAATAGGCATCCTTTCCATCGCATTCTCTCTATTGTCAACAATGGAAACAAACGTGTGCTATTCACTCTCCCAGGAGGAGTGTGAGCTTACGGCTTTCTTATCTTATTCCACTTACTCTAAGGAGATTTTTTGTTTTAGATTACGAGTGCCTCCTGACAGGCGATTTGCTCATTGTTCAAACATTGAAGACACCACCCAGACGCTTCTTTATACAAAATGGTGACCATCTGAGAAGATGTCGCTGCGGTGGATTGATTTCAACAAAATCATCAGACTGGCTAGATCGTAATATCAGGCCATATCTTGGATGCCACCCCAACTCGGAATCAGCAGGAACCCGGCTGAGAGATTTCACTTGACTATACAGTGGATGACGTACAAAGACCTGTTGAAATTAAACTCGTACTTGAATTGCAATGAACCTGAAAGTGACTCCACACTCATCTTGCGAAGTTTACCGTATCAACTCAGAACAAGATGGGGGCAACTAAGGAAGAGACTACAAAAGTTTGTCGCCGTGAAATGTGACTTGTTAAGACGCTACCGTGATGGCGAACAGATTTCACCGAGCCTTATCAATGCCGGTTTGAGAAGACCGATCCTTCGAAATTATTACATTCAACATTCGCAGTACATCGTCCAGCGAAAAGAAGACGGCTCTCGCAAGATAGTGAGTCTGGAGGATTATCTTCAAAGAGCTTGTACATTGAACAAATAAAAACAATTTTTTACACGAGGTATTCCTCTTCAGTCATTTTTATTACCTTGAGATCGTTATGTACAAGGTTATTGTCAAATAATGACATAATGCTTTTGAGTGAATAATTCTTGCAAAGACGGGAATCAAATACGGAAACAAAGAGACCGCACAGGGAGCTGTAGATACTCTGTATACACTTGTCTCAATATTCATCAATAGGTAGATCTAGCAATTCTTCTTCAATTGGTAGTAGACCAAAGCTGTCCACATAGATGAATCTATCATTGCGATCCATCATGCACAACAACCAATGCTCTCCCGGGCCGTCGTGTGGATGCGTATTAATGACAATGAAACCTTCTCGAAGTGGCGAAACTCTGTCGACAGCGTAGGTTCCTCGATACATTCTCACAGTTTGAGGATTCATTGAAAACAATAATCCAAGGTCTAGAACGTCCATGATTTAATCCAAGTGAACTGCAAGGTCGGCATTGACGGTCAATATCTTGGGGCTCACTTATAAGTATAATCGACACCGCATGAGGCAATGGTTTTGCAAATGTAAGTTCAATTCTACAATTTCCCTTACGTATTGGATTAAAATAGCCATCAACGGACTCGTCTGCACTGAGGTTCCAATGCAATATGAATGAATTAGTTTTATAATTCTGATAACATAGCTCGACGCTTCTATCATTCAGTTGGGATAAGAATTCATAATAGCTCCCTCTGCATAGATCATTGTCCCAATCGTACGAGAGTTGTTTTCTATGTCCGTCAATCGTTAGAGTTACTGAACTCACATTGAATGTTCAAAATTGAACGGACTCAACTTGAAGTCACCCTGATAGGATTCCGTTCATGTCATAACCATTGAGATTCGATCTGGAATGTGGTCAGTGTATAGATTATCAAAAACTCCATCCACCGAGCTGGCAGTTAATGTCTTAATTTTGCTCTCTAAACCTCGCATAGTATAGCATGCTGGACGTTTCTTTAATATAGACTGGTGAGAGAGGAAAGTTGAGTTAGTGACTTTGACTTTACGTAATGACAATACTGCATTGTATATCTTGATTTGATGTTGGTGTGTTTCTCCTGGACCAGTCAATAAGCGATGCGTATCGCTAGCGTGCACGGTGGATACCCTGACATCCAATCCTGGTAATAATAGCTTAATTTGATCTGTCAAATCTGTATTAACACGCATGACAACTTCGAATAGTTTACCACCACTTGTTCTAGAAATGAGTGCTTTAGCAACTTTGGAATTTGGATCATTTGCAGCATATTCACCTGAATCATAAATATACAAACCACAATCATCTACTGTTTTCTGAAGATGAGCATTTGTGTGCAGCAAAGTGTCAACCATACATCGATAGGAATTCAGACAATTTGATGATACTAATCGCTGATTGATATATACGTTAATATACTTAAACATTGCAGCTCCCAAGTTATTCACAGGGAATACAACATCATTGACTACACCATCTGCAGTTCTTGTATATGGATCGCTTCCATCACTTCTCAATATCTGCATAGTTAGTTTAATGTACATGCTAGAAACATCAAGATATAGATCAGAAAGATTGCTTATATTCCATTCAATTGTAGATTCGCCACCGGTTACCGTCGATATAGGGTAGAACAATTGATTCTCACATGATTCTATAGAGATTTGAGTTGGTGGGATATAAAATAGCTCACACTCTCCCTTCAAAACCAGTTCGGACTGGGCGTGGACTACATTGACCAGTGACATGTTTGCGACTGAATACAAGTATCACCCTCTCCTTTGTTTTATTTTTTCAGGGCTTGCCAGACCACTTATATGACTCTTATTTCCGCTTTTCGCGAAGGCTTCGTATTATCTCCCAGGCAATGAACCCGATTGTAAAAGTTGTCGCGAACGACCCGTCGCAGTCAGTTATCTTGCCTTATTTCCCGTTTTGCCATATCTTGCCCCCTACTGCAAGCATTGGACGGTTCCTTTTTCCTAGTCAAACAATGGAGAGCTGCATTGACGAAAATATTTGTTCCATGTCGCGAACGGCCCGCCGCAATCAGTTATATTGCCTTATTTCCCGTTTTGCCATATCTTGGCCCCCACTGCAAGCCTTGGAGTGCTCCTTTTTCCTAGTCAAACAATGGACAGCTGCATTGACGAAAATATTTATTCACCACTCCAATCGGATTGCTTGTCAAAGGCATGTTTTCTTCTTCTTTTTCTCTGTCTGCCGCCACCGGCAAAATCTTTTAAGACTTGTGCTTTAAGCTCAGATGCACTGTTTCTAATAGCTTCTTTCAAATGTTGTCCATCTGATAATTTCCGTGCGAGATTTTTTGCAGCATTCATTGCGGTCTTAGTAACATATGGTTGTGCTCGGCGCAGGAGTGGTAATGCAAACTTGCGCAATGATTTAAAGAATCCACTACCCCTTTGGAACATTGGTCCTGAGTATGGCGTAAGGCCACCAAATCCATTCCCATAGTGGATTTCTGGGATTTCTTTAAGAAACATGTCTAAAGTGTAGAGCTAAAGCTGTTTTGCCTGGACCTTTGAAGTGGAGAGGTCGACCAGAGTCGTCACACAACTTAATTGAAATGAAATTTATTTTATTATGCAATAGCTTAAAATATTGTATGTTTTGGAATGCATAATGAACGATATTGTCTTCCTTTGCAGAGTATGGGACTAATTTTAATATTGGAAACATCTTTGCACCTAAATGCGATGATTCGATAATGTCACAATAAACTATAAAATGATGGAATAAGGGTGTAAGCCTGAGGTGCGTGTTTCTAATTGTACTGCTCGCAAAAGTTGTAAGTGGTGCAAAACCCAACATATTAGAGAGGTATTCTGATAGATGAATGGTAACACCGTCAATTGGGTTGATAGTGCAGAGCTTTCTCTCGTTACTTATATGTGAGTAGAGCTTTGCCATCTAATTGATTGTTGATTGTATGTAGCAGTAATTTCGGAGTTTTGTAATGATCTGGTGGAATAGTTATTCTTTTTGTAACAAGTACTTCTTTCTCTATAATCAAGTCATATGCGCGTTCAAATGGATCTCCATAGTAGTAGGCTGTATCATCTTTTATATTAAAATTATTTAATCTGAGGAGATTCTTGAGCTGTTCTGGAATAGCAAAGAGACCGTGGAATGATTGTGACAATCTATAACTATTCTCTTGGAATGTTACACTTGCTTTAGTTTTGTGCGTTCTAAAAAAACGATTTAATGTGGTCTTGATAGAACAACCTGGAATGAATGCGATCAAGCCAGTTGAAGTAAGAATAGAAATTTCTTCTAGTATGCATAGCTGTGAAGCGATTTCCTCTCGAATGAATGTGTCCTGACGAGGCACCTTAGAACCTATTATAGTATTGCCTTGAATGGATGACACTCCAATAGCCTCTTCTTCTCTCCCTCTAGTCTTGAATAGCCTCTCTTCCTCTAGTCTTCGAAAAGCTCTAGAAGGGCCATTTCAATGGTTTTTTTAACGACGATAGTCTCGCGAACCTCTGCAAAGTCTTTGTAATCAATCTGTATGACACTGTCATCACTCCGTGGTATATTATAGAATAGATTGCAAATGGATAGTTCTTGTAATCCAACTTCATACTTTCCACTCAGTTGTAGGGGCGCATTCAAAGCAACTGTAAAATTGTCCGGTGTATTTGATGGATATAATTCAATACAATCATTGGAGAGGAGGTACATATAAAACTCAGAGCCTGGCAACATCTTGCACTGGAACCCACAAATTAAATGAATCGTCATAACCAGCCCACTTCACTTTATAATGAGTGACTCCATCAATTTTTGTACTGGATATAATTTTTTCAATTGGATATGGGTCATCAGACTGTTTGATAACGCGCTGCAATTCATTTGCATAATATGTGCCCTCTTCTTCTACACCATCTGGGCCTGCAATGTAAAAGACGGGGGGATCTGTTTTCTTATACCTCGAAATTGTAGATTATGTGAGACCAGTGTCCTGTATGGCCAGAGCTGCTCTTGCGCCAAAAAACCCCAAATCAAATCAAATCAAAACCAGTGTCCCGTGTACCCCTTGTCAAAGATTGATCGATTTAATAGAACACGCACTTACTGGCCAATTTTGAATGGTATTGTGATGTCATCATCTTTTTTACTGTTTAGTCTATTGAAGATTATGATCTTTGTTGTCAATGCGCCATTAAACTCCAATCATCATCATCATCATCATCATCAGTCTATTGAAGAGTTCAACTTCGTTGCTTTCATTCACTTCATTCGGTGCCATTTTAATAGTTCTATGGTAAGAATTGTTATAATCTTCTATAATCTTTGGAAGAATTTTAAGGTATTTGTGATGTCCTTTACTTCGGAAATATTGGAATAGGCGACCTTTAGTTGTCCTAATTGCGCGTTCATCTAAAAACGCTTTGAGTCCTGTCCTAGTGTGATATATTAAGATGCCATGACGCTTACACCAAGCCTGCACAACTTTGTTGAAGAACTCACGCCCCTGATCTACATGGATTAGTCGAGGTTTTGTGCCCCTATTTCGATATAGCTTCATAAATCCTTTCTTCACATCTTCACCTCGCTTGGTCTTGAGAGGTGTGGCCATGACTTGCCTTGACGAACAGTCTATCACAAGCAGTATGTAGGAGACTCCTTTATTGTATTTCTTGTATTGAATGAATTAAATGAGATCTGCTTGGTGGAGATCGTTCAGGTGTAGTGAGATGACTTTCCTTCTTTTAAATCTGCGTCTTGCATCTTTGTGGAGAGTATAGACATCGTCGCGTTGTAATTCTTGTAGTGCTTTTTTCCTTGTGATTTTCCATGCCTTTTGATAACGTTTGACCCCTCCGAGCCAAACGTCGAGAGCCGAGTCGAGCCGAGAGTCGAACCGAACCTGAACCTGAACCGAAAACCGTTATTAACCGTTATTTTTGGCTGAACCGGAACTGAACCGAACCGAAAGAGTCGACGCCATCTTGGATCTGAACCGGAACTGAACCGAACCGAAAGAGTCGACGCCATCTTGGATCTGAACCGGAACCAAACCGGTAAAAAAATACCGGTTACCGGTTCAAATAACGGTTCACACGGAATTAAGTGCGGAACTTTGCATGTTGTGCATGAACGTAAAAACTATTTTTCTTTGTTTTTCTTCATTTATTAGCTTCGTAGACTTCCTTTTGCTTGCCTAAAAAGTCGTGCCCTACAACAATGATCTGGATTTTCTCGAGTCACGAAGTAACAACAACAGAGATAGTAACTGAAAACTGTTAGGACTACTAATGTCTAAGACATACACAAGAATCTATATATCTTTTTTGTCACAGGTTTTTGTCACAACCTTTTCTGTCACAATTATGCCGGACATAATTGTAACAGAAAAGGCGTACGCCTACTGTTTTCAACAAATCAGGGGGAGAACGGTGTCATTCGTGATGATGGTTGGTTAAGAGGTGAAGTTACTGTCATTCCGTTTAATGCATTAAGTTTGCCGCGTGACTAGGGTATTAGAAAGTAAAGCGCTAGCCACCCTCATGCTGGTCAGAATGAAAAGAACATGCCAAGCTGGGTTTCTTTGTGGATTTGAAATAAAAGAAGCAAAAACAACCATATTGACATCGTATTTAAAAATCGGCAGTGGGTCGAAAATTAGTCGAACCCTCTGTTTGTACTTGCTTTGTCTTTGTTCCGCAGACACTTCACTCTAACGGCGACATGGTAGCACGGCGGCGGTCAGTGCTGACACAATAACGCGCCTTTTACATAAAGACGCCGAGCTCAGGATCGCACCATTGCAATCCAACTACCATGAAGCGTCGTTTGCTGATTAACGTGCATTCGTGACTCCGACTGGTGATGAATTATTTCTATCACTTAAATAACTTAGGCCAAGGTAGCAGGCTTGGTTGACTGGCGAGATGTTCCTGGTGCCTGTTCCTGGCGAAATTCTGCGAACAACCCGGTGGGTGAGTTAACCCCGGCGACATGAGCTACGTGCGGGGACAGTCAACCCAAGGCGGTAATTCATGGCTATACTCCTGTTGTAACCACTACTAATCTTGTCTTTGATATCGCACAAAGTCTTTCAAAATCCTGAACGACCATTGACGCCTTCCTGTCCACTTCAAGCACTATACCACACAAACGGAAGTTTGCTTTAACCTGCCCCCGCAGGGGGCACCGGCTTCGGCTGGTGTTTGGTGAGTGGCGCCACCACAGACCCCAGCCCCCAGTCCCAAGGTGTTAACCGTACCGTGCCGAGGGGATGCAAGGTGAAGGGTCAGAAACCTTGAACGGTGGCGGTCGGGGTCTTGGTCAAGCCCCGGCCGATGGGTTTTCCTTAAAACTCCGGGACCTTCCCACATGTATGAATGTGAAGTGTGGGTGACCAATGGGAACATTCATTTTCTTAAACCTCATATGGTTAAAAATTCTATTCCCTCCTCGATCGCGGGCGGCAAGCGCCCGCGGACCGAAGTCTTCAAACAGGCGTTCGACGCCTTTCAAGCAAAATACATTGTCATTAGCAGTGCAAGCACTGATAATGAACAGAACACTCCACTTGGAAAAATGTCACCGTTTTTCATTGAGAAGGCGGTGGCATCGCTCTCGAAAAATGTGACTGAAATTAAGCGCCTCAGATCAGGCGACTTATTGCTTAAATGTACCTCGGAAGCCGACTGTGAGCGAATTCTGAACACACAGCAGATGCTCGGAATCAAAATATCATCAGCCTTGCATAGGACTCTGAATACCTCCCGTGGTGTTGTATCGTTAGCTGAACTCATTGATGTTCCGTCAGAAGAGATTCTTGAAAATCTGAAAAGCCAAAAGGTGATCGACGTAAGAAAAATCAAAATCAGGAAGAACAATGAGTACATAACGACACGCAACACAATCCTCACATTTGACTGCCCGACTTTACCAGAAAGGCTCAAGGTAGGGTATCTGACTGCAGAGGTGCGGCCATATATCCCTAATCCACTCAGATGCTTCAAGTGTAACCGCTTTGGCCATCCTTCCGATACTTGCAGAGGTTCTGCATGCTGTGCCCGCTGCAGCAAGCAGGACCACAACTCTAAGGAGTGCAGAGGGCCGGATCACTGCGTCAACTGCGCAGGTGACCACCCTTCATACTCTAGGTCTTGTCCAAAGTGGAAGTTTGAGAAAGAGGTGATGCACATCAAAGTCACACAGAAACTAAGTTATCCAGAAGCCAGGAAGAAGGCATCTCCGTTCCAGTTCCAGAAATCATTTTCATCTGTCGTTAAAGAGAAACCAAAGATGATCTCATGCGCAACACAGACAGAGAATACAACACAAAGTGAAGAAACATGTACACCTCTCTCTGAAACACCACCTCCTGTAACTGTAACCACAGCTTCCCAACCCTCTTCAGTGGCGTCACTCTCACAGGCGCCACTTTCGTCATCGCAAACCGTGGAGGCAAGCTCCATGGAATGCGATGATGACACGAGCTCGCAAGGCTCGTTCGCGAGCGTGAGCTCACAATCTCAAAAAAAGCCTAAGAGCAGTATTTCGGGGAGTGGCTCACTCCCCGATATATCGCCCAAAGAACTCGCGGCTGCGCGGAAAAAAACTCCGAGACAGCCCATAATGCCCCCAAAGAAGAAATAATGAAAGTTTCTTTACACCATAGTCTCTTCCCTATGACGGAAACGCCTCTTGTGCATACGTTTCTCATTTTCTATATTATGGCGATCCTTCAATGGAATTGTCGAGGGCTTCTCACTAATATTGATGATGTCAATGATCTTTCGGACAAGTATGACACACTCTGTTTTGCACTACAAGAGACTTATTTGAATCCACATCGAACACATGCACTACGGAGATGGAACTTGTTCCGAAACGATCGGGTTGATGGAACACGTACATCTGGAGGTGTTGCTATCCTCACATCAAAAACCCTCCCTGCAAAGCACCTTCCACTAAAAACAGCACTCGAGGCAGTTGCCGTTCAAATATGTCTTCAAGGGGTCATAACTGTATGTTCTGTATACCTGCCACCATCAGCTGTGGTTGCTCAGAACACTCTTGAATCTTTAATTGACGAACTCCCGCCGCCTTTCCTCTTACTGGGAGATTTTAATGCCCATAACTGTTTATGGGGCAGCTCGAGAGTCGACCGGCGAGGAAAAATGCTGGAAAACGTATTACTCTCTAGGTCTATCTGCCTTCGAAACAGAGGAAGTCCTACGTATGTAAGCAGCGCTAACCAATCTTTCTCTGCCATCGACCTCTCCTTGTGCAGCCCATCAATGTTTCAAACCATTGACTGGGCAGTAGAGCAGAATCCTCGGGGTAGCGACCACTTCCCGGTTGTCATGAAACTGCATAATACCACAAATACCTTAGGTACACGTCCACCTCGGTGGAAACTGTCACAGGCCGATTGGACTCTCTTCAAGGAAAAGGCCAATATCCTAACATCTTTCCAAGGTTTAAGTATAGAAGATGCCAATAATCTTATTATTGACACTATTATAAATGCCGCCCAACAGTCAATCCCACAAACATCCGGTCGACTCCCTAAGCGCTCCAAGCCTTGGTGGACGAGCGACTGTGAAACTACACGCAAAGAACAAAATCGGGCGTGGGGCGTCTTTCGAAGGCACCCCACTACTCCAAACTTAGTGGCATTCAGGAAAGCACGTGCAAAAGCACGCTGGACACGAAGACAGGCGAAAAAAGAATCTTGGAAAAATTTTGTGTCTTCTTTAAATTGTAACGCTCCCTCAAAACTTATATGGGACAGGCTAAGGAAAATCAAAGGAGACTACACAAGTTTCTCTGTCCCATTACTGCAGGTAAATGGCGTAGTTTGTCAGAGTTTGGAAGAGCAGGCCAATGCCCTTGGGGAGCATATGCAACATGTATCCAGCTCAGCTCACTACAGCAGTGATTTTTTGAAAATAAAATCATCTGCTGAGAAGCAGACGATTCCAAGCGAGGGCGGTGACAAGTATGCATACAATTCACTCTTTACAATGACTGAGCTACAAAGGGCTCTGTCATCCAGTAAAGTTACAGCACCAGGTCCCGATCGTGTTTCCTACTCCATGATCCAGCACTTATCTTCCACATCTTTAGGATCCCTTCTTGATTTCTTTAATCTTGTCTGGCGAGAGGGTTGTCTTCCGTCTGGCTGGAAGGTGGCAACCGTTGTTCCATTGCTAAAACCTGGAAAAGACCCCTCAAACCCTTCCAGCTATCGACCCATAGCGCTCACAAGTTGTCTAGGGAAAACTTTTGAGCGCATGGTGAATGATCGCCTGATGTATTTCCTTGAAGAAAATAAATGTCTCGATAAATTCCAGAGTGGCTTCAGAGCTGCGTGCTCGACAACAGATCATCTTTTGCGGCTAGAGAGTGCCATCAGAGAAGCATTTGTCCGAAGGCAGCATTGTGTGTCCGTATTTTTCGACATCGAAAAGGCTTACGACACTGCCTGGCGGTATGGTATTCTGCAGGACCTGCACACTCTGGGAATAAGCGGCCGCATGTTTCGCAGCATTGCCAATTTCCTTCAAGGACGGTTATTTCGGGTCCAGCTTGGATCGACACTTTCTCGCCCATTCATACAAGAGAACGGTGTACCGCAAGGATCCGTCCTAAGTGTGACTCTTTTCATTGTAAAGATGAACTCTATAGCAAGTGCCATTCCTCCTTCAGTCAGGTATTCACTGTATGTAGATGACGTTCAGATTTCTTGTTCCTCTTCCAGCGTTGCTAGGTGCGAACGTCAACTCCAACTCACAATAAACAAGTTGGTCAAATGGTCGCACGAAAATGGTTTCAAGTTTTCTCCGGAAAAGACAGTATGCGTCTCTTTCTCTAGGGTACGGGGAGTGTTTCCCGAACCAACACTTAAAATGGGAAGCCACGACATTAACGTAAAGCCTGAGCATAAATTCCTTGGACTTATATTTGACCGGAAATTGACTTTTCTTCCTCACCTCAAACACCTCAAGGTAAAGGCCATTAAATCTCTAAATCTTCTGAAGGTGCTTTCTCACCGGTCCTGGGGAGCAGATCGTGATACACTGAAGAAGATCTACGTCTCCACTGTTCTTTCCAAATTGGATTATGGGTGTGCTGTGTATGGTTCAGCACGGCCATCTACACTCAAAATCCTCGATCCAATACACCACCAAGGACTGCGTTTAGTACTCGGAGCATTCAGAACTTCTCCGATACAAAGTCTATACATAGAAGCGAATCAGTGGTCTTTAGAGAGACGTAGGTTTTACCTCGCTGCTTCATATGCATTTAGAATCAGGGGTCACCCCGAGAACCCAGCATATCAATGTGTGAAAGATACACAATTCAGACAGCACTTCTTGAACAGACCTTCAGCCGTGCCTTCTTTTAGCGTTAGAATGTCACAAGCAGTCGAACACTATGGCTTTCCAGAATACAACTCTATGATTCTTGAGACAACTGAGAAAATCCCTCCATGGCAGCCCCCTCCAAAATGCAACGTATCCCTTTCCAGATACAACAAGCATGATACTGCTAACAGTGTACTCCAGCAGGAATTTGAGGTGTTAAAGGATAGCTTTGGCAGCCATGTAGAGTTGTACACTGATGGCTCAAAGACCGTTTCCGGGGTATCGTGCGCTATGGTCACTGGCACAGTTACAAGGTCACATCGTTTGAAGGTCACCATGTCTGTCTTCACAGCGGAAGTGTATGCCATAATTTTAGCCCTGAATTATATCTTACAAAATCGTATCAAATCATCAGTCATATACACAGACTCTTTGAGTTCCTTACAGACTATCTGTAGCATTCATTGCACAAAAGACCCCATTGTCCATCGTGCAAGGCGCATTGCAAGCAGTATAGCTAACAGGGCTTATCGGTTACTGTTCTGCTGGGTACCCAGCCATGTTGGGATACCTGGAAATGAAAAGGCCGATCGAGCAGCTGCTGCTGCCCTAACAAACGACATTACGGCTTTCGACATTCCATCAAAAGATCTCAGGCTATGTTTAAAAAGCAGCATTAACAGACACTGGCAGAGCTTTTGGGACCAACAGACAAGCAACAAATTACATGCTATAAAACCCAAGATAGGCCCTTCCCTATCTGCATCAAATCGACTGTATGAGGTGCTATCTTGTCGGCTCCGTTTGGGACACACATACTTAACACATGGATATCTCTTACGGGAAGAAGACCCTCCCGAGTGCAATCACTGTGGGGAACAACTCTCAATTCTCCATATCCTCATTGTATGCCCAGCGTATCAGCATCTTCGTGAACGTCATTTTGTTTTATTCTATAGAAACTTCTTACCACTGCACCCGGCGCTTTTGCTGGGCGATGAAAGTTTCATACCCTTTGAAAAGATCTATATGTTTTTTAGAGATACCGGGTTTTTAAAGGATCTGTGATTTTAATTACTAACCCAGCACTCAACACTGTTTTAGTAAATACACAAATTTTACACAGATAAAACTTATAGTGGTATTTGGCGCATTATGGCCTGAGTAGCTAATGCGCCAGAAAAACCCAAATCAAATCAAATCAAAAAGCTTTAACCTGCCTGTTGTGCTTCATTTGCACCCGTGGCCCCTGAACAGGTTCGTGAACAGAACCGTTTGGAAAGAACCGGTTTGAACCATTATAGTTGCCTTCTGGAGCTGAACCGGAGCCGAACCCTCATTGTCGAACCTAAACCCGAACGGAACCGATAAACGTTTCGGTTCGACTCTCTGCCACAGACTAATCTACTGCACTGTACAATCCCCACGTTACCCCCTTCCCCCTGTACAATGAAATACCTTCACATGTTAATCTCTTCCCCGGCACTTTCTGGTGCTTGCATGTGTAAAAATACAAATGGAAAGAAAGTTAAGATATATACTGAAGAACAATTTATTCGGTTTTGTAATGTATGCAGCTAGCCAAGGCACAGCAATATTTATGAAGCACTTGTCATTATAAAAATATATATTCCTCTCTCTATATGTAGTAAGTATATATATCAATGCAATGTATCACAGCCATACTTAGTGCTTTCAGCAAAGGAGTACTTAGAGCCATTTTCTTATGACTGGGAGGGAGTTTTATGCCCCGAAGTAAACAAAAAGGTGCATGTATATCACAGTTACAGCTTGCCAACAACAGTGTTTCTGGCACAGCTGGCATAGCTATCTTGGCAGTTGCAGATACAATACAAGCAACAAAGTATATTAAAATTTTTCTTAAGATGTACAGGTTCTGGACAAAAGTATAGAGAACAAGCGAACTGTGGATTTTTTCTCAGCTGCGACACCCAAGTGGCAGACGGAACCGGGTGAGTTTGGGGAAGGTTACTGATTACTTATCATTATTTCAGAGGGGTAGGTGAGTGTGCTGCAAGCTACATAGAGCAGTAGTTTCGGTTTCGGTTCGCTTCACTTGGTAGTGCCTGCAAAGTGAGTTCCAAACCGCATCGATGTTCTGAAACACCGTGTCACTGAAAGATTGTGAAGATAGGTAGCTCTCTGGTATCATTGGGTGATAAGTCATACTGGAAATACTTTACTGTGTATTGACCGTATTAGAAAGCAAAGAATCATTAGATAGTTTAAAAACAACGAAATTGTTACGCTACTTAGGTGTGATTGTTAGCTGTTAGCTGTGAAACTGTGAGCTGTGATTAGATTAAATATCCGATGTGATCAGATGAGAGTTCACATACACAATATTTCAGTCATGTGGCATTGGAGGGCACTGCATTCAGCTCACTTCGTGGGCACGTTCAAGAAAAGTAACATCACAAGTACCGTAGTGAATCCCTAGAAGCCCACTCATCCACGCTCCTCTTAGCAATGACCTCTACCACTTCTGCCAGCCGCTTGAGTGCCGCACCGGAGAAAAAGAATATGCAGCTTGCGTGTTCCATAAAGTTTTGTTCCATAAAGTGCATTATTCACAGAATATTGGTTCAGAATATGTGAACAATAATTTGTCTTGAGTAGACCTGAAGTAAATTCGACATGACATTTTTACTAGTAAACCCTTAAAAATCAAATTCACCTCACGCCCCGCTCCTACTCTACCATAATGACAACGTTCACACCCCTGATGTGTTGAAAACTAAAGGTGCGGTCTTTTTTGTACCAATTATGCAATTAATAAGTGGTACAAAAAGATGTACGCCTCCCGTTTTCAACAAATCACAAGGAGAACAATGTCTTTTGGGAGTGCGGATGGCTAGGGGCGGGCCGTGAGGTGAATTTCATTTTGAAGGGTTTACTAGTAGAAATGTCGTGTCAAATCTACATCAAGTCTACTAAAAAGAAATTAATGGTCACATATTTTGAACCAATATTCTGCAAATAATGGATTGACATTTTTTGAAAAAAAATTTAGTAAGGTGACTCAGGGTATATGTAGCAAAAAATGGAGAGGTGCATGTGACATGCAAGTTTTAAAATGAAATTTAGAAAGAAAGTATGTGGAATTAATTTATCTCAACCAAAAGTAACAGCAGGCAGGTGTCACAGAAACACAATGAAACACGATGTTGATGGCCAGTGCCCTTACTATCACAATATGATAATGATATGACATCAGACAGAACTTTGTCATATTGTTAGCATTTAAACGCAACTATAAAAAATGATGACAATGTAAAATCCATGCTCTCTAAAATCACCACTCTCCTGTCTTTGCCTGCTTCCTCTCCCGCGCATGACGAAGCCACAATTTTGCCGCGGTCTCAACTGCTGCTCGAGTGGCTCCAGTAAGGTTTTGATTGCAAGTAATGGCCTCTGAAATGAAAAATAACTATTGTAACATGAAGGATGATGTTTCAAGAGTGCATAGTGAATGACAGTATTAAGTTGAGATTGCAGAGAGAAGACGATGATGCTTTGCCCGTAGTTCCTTAGCACTTCAGTTACATAGGGACGTATTCCTAAACCACCCGCAACTTCACTTTTATAGGAGCCCCGGGCTATGCGTTCCCTGAGGGTGCATGTCACCTCATGGAAGTGTGCTTTTCTGGAATATAAACTACAGCTCCCTCAGCTAAGGGCTGTGCATCGGGAGGCTCGAGGGGAATTCGCACCCGGTTGCTATAAAGTGATGAATTGATGCGACGGCTGTCGTCTGCTGTTCAGCTTGTATTTAGCTTGCAAACTTCACGTCGATCTAACGTTCTGATGGCTCAACGTGCACAATGCACTGCGAGGAGCGGGAGACTGCTAGAACTGCTTGAGTACTATAATGGGGTCACTGAAAAAAATAAAAATGAAAAATAACATTCGCTCG
This sequence comes from Ornithodoros turicata, assembly GCF_037126465.1. Lineage (NCBI taxonomy): Eukaryota > Metazoa > Arthropoda > Arachnida > Ixodida > Argasidae > Ornithodoros > Ornithodoros turicata. Next base: position 74,068,345 of record NC_088203.1, on the reverse strand, counting down.
GCACAAAAGCCTGGGTACAGTTAGCCAAAGAGATTAGCGCCCGTTTGAGAGGAATGTAGGGCAATTAAGGAGCCTGTTGAAAACATAAAAGCCAAAGCTTAAGCTCATTAGATTTTCTGATATCCAAACTCTATATACAACTACAGTGTACTCTGATACACAGCCTCAAACAATGTCCCAATGCACAAAGTGCACAGAGACCTCATGCCCTATTGTGAACTCAGGTTCCATGTAACAAGAGGAGACAGAATGATAAGAATAACCAAAATGATTTGAAACCGATAGAGTTTCAAAGAATAAAATATAACATAAAGGATGATACTTACGGAAAATGACCTGAGGAATTTTAAACTGGCAGAACTTCTTTTTTCCTTTCTTGCCTTGCCAACTGTAGTCCTCTGCCGCTTGGTTTGTCAAGATATATGCCAGTATACTGCGGGTAGCCTGTCCCACATCATTTCCACCTATACGAGCAAGCTCCTGGACCTACATAGAGGTGACCTTGGCTTAAAGCTCAGTGAATAGAGACATAGGTCGAATAACGCTATGGCCTTAAAATATCTCCCCTAGCTGTATAGCCTTGGCGAAAGTATAGCTAGAAAACGCACATGTTAAAAGCGTCACAGCATATCGCAATGATGCTGTCCAGTGCATATCATCAAAGCCTTGCAACGAGAACTTGTGTGCCACCATTGGTAGCCTAATTTTACTTCATCTGAGTATGAGAAATTAGTCAGAAATTGTGCCGAAGACAAACGCAAAGGGCAAAGGGAAAACAGACACAATTTTAGCGTGTCTTGTCACACTAGTTTGTGAACACAGACAGAAATTCCGCTTACGAGAAGAGACCTTTTTTTCGTCCAGCGATGCATCGAAATTTTCCAACTCTTCCGAGGTTGCAAACGGCTGCTTTATGAGCACTTCCACATGTTCAAGTGAGCTTGTGGTGATCCTCTGTTTGGCGAGTTTATCAATGACTGCACTATCTCCTTCTTGTGTAATTCTGATCAAGTGCAAAAGACGCAGGACTTGTTTCCGAAACTCTAAAAACAAAGCACATAGATGTTATATAAGTGAAGATGTTGGAATGTCTCAAAATGTTAATGTTGTAAAAGGTGATGTTTCCGTGTGAGACAGTTTTCTTTTTCTACGATTAATTAGAACTGTGAGAAGTATCAAAATTCCAAATACTAGTCAAATATCAAACACTGTTCTCAAAGTATTTGCACCCTCTTATTTGTATTCAAAAATTTTCTAAGAATACCGAAATGATGAATTTAATGTTGCGCTAGAAACAGTCTACCAGTCAGCCTGCCTCATAACATGTTCACGTTAGATGAAGCCTATCCCACCCCTTTAGAAAATTTCATGACTGCCTGCACATAAACTATATAACACACTCCTTGTTGATCTTTCCCGCAAGTGAGTGCCTTGTAGCAGAGGTGCAAATACCCTGTAGTCCAGGATCAGCACATTGATATTTATGTTCCAGAAATAGCACACAATTATTGACAACGTATTTAGACATACGAAGAAAAGGAAAACATTGTGCAATACACCAAATACACCCATGAAAGAATACCTTCTGTAGACATGTCTTCGTCCATTTGAGAAGCACTGTGTTCACCACCTGTGCAAACAATTTGAAATCTTAGTAGATTGATGTAGCAATTGCAACGAATTTCCTGCACGTATAACTTCATGTGGTTATGCCATTTTAATATTCACTTACTGATCCTAGTAGCTGATGAGCCATGCATTTGTTCCAGTACTCCTGTGGTGGGCTTGTTGAATGTTTGGTTTATACTACCTGCAAATACTCACCAATATAGAACTGCGTGTACTTCCGACAACAGCAAAAAATCTCACCTTGAGGATCCTGAGCAAACCTACGATGGCTACTCTCCAATATTCCAGCTATAGACAGTTCAGAAAGATCAGCACAAGATAATAACATGATGTACATCCTACGTTAATTAACATGTAGTACTACTAAGTTACAAATGGTACAAAAAATCCAACACTGAAGTTTTCAACATATTTAATGACACAAGCTTTCATGTAGTGGACTACATTTCATGTGTGAAAGACACAGGGCACATGGTGTACATTATATAGTCACAGGATGCCATGTGAACAAAAAAAAAAGAGAAAGGAGGAGGAGGAGAGAAACCTGTCTCGTGAAATACACACGTAACAAAGAGTGGAGCAACAAGATAAAGATATGCGCAGACCACTCATATATTTCAAAGAAAACACAAAACTCACTTCCTCTGTAGCACTGTGGGAAACTTGATGGCACCGGAGGTATATCAGGTACATCATGAAGTGGATTTTCGATTTCCTCAGAGTCTGATGTGTCAGGGAGAGCCACCACACGGGAATATTTGGACCTTACTGCGAAGCAAGTGGCAAAAGTTATGTGCATGTCAATGATACAAATTGCACACTATCAAACCACGGATAAAACAGTGTGCACAACACTTCGAAAATCGATTAAATGAAGTTCTATTCAGCCGTCTGAGAGCTGGACACACCTTCTTAACACACGGGTATCTTCTCCGAGGCGAGGAGATACCACAGTGCGAGCATTGCGGGACAGCCTTGTCCGTTATGCATATACTCAAAGTTTGCACCCATCACGAACGCCATCGTCAACAACACTTCTCACTGTTTTACAAGTATAGGATTCCTCTTCACCCAGCGCTTTTGCTGGGGGACGAGCCTCTCATCAGTTTTAACCATGTGTACAACTTTTTAAGAGACATAGGTTACCTAAACGACCTGTGAACATGCAAATATTTTCACTAATTTTTACCTTTCCTATTTTGACTTTAAATGACATCGATTATTTTTAACTAGCTTTGATTCATACCATTGTCGTGGCGCTCTATGGCCAAAGTTGCCTTTGCGCCATTAAAATCCTAATCATCATCATCATCATGTCAATGATATTTCAACATAATGTGGTGACACAGCACATGCAGCAACATATATTACCAACTGCAAGCTCATCGTCCTCCTCAACTAAGCGGCTGGGCGCATGGCGCTTCCTTTTCCCACCTTCATTGACATCTGAGTTGAGGTCCGACTCGTATTGTGCCCGGTCTAATTTCTCATGAGCTTCCTTGTAGGTTGCTGAAAATTGCAGACACAATGCTTATAACCCGGCTCCAACTAAAACAAGAGTACTTGTGAACAAATACATGTATATGCGTGTGTTCAGTGCTGAACAAAAGTTTACGAAACACGCTCCGGTGCATTCTTTCCTCAGAGTGATAGGCTAGCAGTGAATAGGACTTACAGACTTATAGACATGCGGCTAGGTTTCCTAGTCATGTGTTTGTAAGTTTCAACAGTGCGATTCGGTGCTAGCGTGTCACTGTGAGGACGGAATGCGCCGGAGCGTGTTCCGTTAACTTTTGTCCAGTGCTGTACCATAGTATCATTCTTGTAAGGCCCTGCTCCCAAGCATTTCACAATGAATAAATCAAAATCCTTCAAAATAGTTCCACATACAGGATGTGTTCAGATAAATACAACCCGCACTTTTGCATTGTTGTGCTGCTTCTGCTGATCCCACGAACCTTCCCTGCTGTATCATGACCCGTTTAGCACTCAAAATCTGGTCTAAACATAGAGCAAACCAGACATTGCATCACAAATTTTAGAGAGCTATGTAAATTTCTGTCCTCATGCATTTTGTATTATATACACTTACGACCACGCATGTCGATCTAGCAATGTCGGCGACGTTTTTCAGTCGTCATTCACATTCACGAGAATTTGTTTTTTAGATCAACAGGCAAGCTTTCAAACTTGAAAGCATTTTTGTTTGCAGTGCTGCTCCTAGAAGTAGGAGCAGCACTGCAAACAAAAATGGGGGTTTATCTGCACACACCCAATTGTATTTAAAAATACATTTTCCAGTACACGAGGCTTTTCTAAGTACATCCAGTATTTTTGTAACAAAGCAATGGCAGCTTCTACGTGACATTCCAGCGAAGTAGGCACAATCAGAGCAGTTTTGTCCTCTGGTATCATTGCAGCAAAAAATTGTACACATGTGCCCTCAAAACATGCACATCATAGTAATATGGGGTCAACATAAAATATTCCTGCACCTCAGTTCCTGTTAGTGGCAGGCCTTAACTATGAAGCTGACCAACAACTGAGCCTGAATATCTCTGGTTAAAGTCACCAAATTAGGGCAAAAGACAAGTTTGCAAAGTGTACTCGCTGTTTCAAAAGTCAAAATAAAAATTTGCTGAAACCTAGCACTTCTGCTTCTTCTGATTCGGTTGATCACGGGTTTACTGAGGTGGCCGATACTGCCTAACTGTAAAGTTATTGTACGCCTTCCTAAGACGTAGGCACAATATACTCACAGAAAACTCCCATCACTTGAACAGTGAAGCTCTCCTAAGATGCCTCAGGGCGTGCACCTTTCAGAATTAACCTTTTAGCTTTATCGCAATGCACTTTCGGCCACTTGCATATTGTTCCTTTGACCCATGTTGCTGGCACAACCTCAACTTGGTTTTGTGCAACAAAGTTTGCTATCACAAACATACCTGAGAAAAATAATGAAATAATGTATAAAGTTTTGCACATTCACAACAGTAACGTCTGTCATAAAGCTGTCACACACAGAAAGAGATAGTAACAATGTTCAGTCTTTCCACGTCAATCAATCCGTCAGACATGGAAATGGAAACCTGCACTATACCGGGGGCACACGGCCTTTCCACAAAAACTTCACTTAGTGCAAGAGAGGAACAACAATGTGTTTGTCTGCGCATGGCATCTTGAATATCTTCATAGCGCCAGCTAGTGGCCAGCACTTAAGGGGAGAAAGGCGAAACACAATGTATATGCCAATACGTGATGACTCGAAAGGCTGGGTATATAAGTCGCTTTTACTACAGAACGCTTGTCCAAGAATGTAAGGCTCCTGTGTTGATCGTGACATAGCAATGTTGCGAATGACCACAATGTCTCCTGATGCTGTCAGGCAGCAGTTATCTCCCTCCATGACTCCAAGTGTGTAGCCTTGAACCTTCACAAGCCGATACTGTGGACCGCTGCTTTCATGGAGCAATGGGCCCTTCGTATGAGGCTGGTTGAATGTGATGTCGGACGGTCTTTGTTGATAGTTCGTCATCATAGCCTGTCTTTCAGAAACTCTATTGAAGAGTTGTTCGAGAGGTGTCTCATTTTTGCGCAGCAAGTGTTTTAGGAGCTGCATATTGTTTTCGAATGGATATGCGCTAAACGAGTCCAAATTGCCATGAGCCTTCACGTCTTTAGGAAGATGCAGCAAACAATGTACGTTGAATGAAACTTGGTGATCTCCGTAGAGCGACCTGAATTCCGTTACAAAATGCTGCATTAAGGCTTCAGCATATTCTGCGTGAAGCTGACAGAGCTGCTTGCTGGCCAAGATGGTGATTGCACAGTGGAGTACAATGAAGTTGTTGTAAGCAGCAGTACGAAGAGCACATTTCAGAATGCCCGGCCCTGTATACAGAAGCATGGTCCGAAACTCGGTCGCCTTCCATCTTTCCAGCTCTGTTAACGCTCTTGGTTTTCTGGCAAACTGACGGGGCATGTGCGACTGTAAAGCTAGGCACTGTTCCGAGATGAGATGTCTATCTGTAGGGCTGAGAAATGCCCTACGGCCAGTAACCCACAAAGTCATGAACTTTCGCATGACACCCAGGCAGACTAAATGCATGTAGTCCAAAGGAGCACACACAATGCAGTCAATTGGCAGCTGAGTGAGAATGCTTTCTTCTTTGTGGTGGTCTTCATCATGTTGCCCTCTAAAACTTTCATTTGTCCTCAGGGGCGCAGACATTTCTAGGTGGCTCTCTATCAGGAAGGGGACTTTGATATCAGGAACTTTGACCTGACATTGAATCGGCCACAACTGTTGCCTAGAGCTCTTGCTGATAGGGAGTCCATCAATATTGAGACATATCTCTATCATGGCTGGTACGCTGCTCAAATGTGACAAACTGCAGACAAGCCCTCTGCTCAGACCGAAATGACAGTACCTACAATTGCCCATTTCAGATACTTTTCAAAGTGTGTTACGTGGCGTGCACGGCAATGTGCGTGCATCAGCTGGAAATCCCGCGTAGCAAGGGTGCTCTTTCAGGATTTTCAGCAGAGCACTGATAGCAGTATGCTTTATATTGTACTCGAAGGCCCACTTCCTCAGAGAAGTCAAAATCTGGGCTTCTTCGTTTACCTCAGCCGTCAACGAACCATGCACAACCGGGCTCGGTTCTCTCTTGTTTTTGGGCATCACACTGAGTACTTCGTGTTTCCCCAGGCAAAAATCTAGAGTGCGACCAGCCCAAAGTGGTTTTTGAGACAGGTCTCATGCTGGTCCCCACTCCCAGGTGGTCCCAGTAGGGAACCACTCTGGGATGGGGACTGCTTGGGACCTGGAACCAGTCAGGAAGTGGGACCACTTGACGGATGGGATTTCAGTGGGACCCGTCTTGGCCCCGATCCCAACCTAGGCAAAAATCTGGAGTGGGACCACTTAGTGACTGGGACCAGTTGAAAGTGGAACCAGCTTCACGATGGTCCCACTTGAAGTGGAACCAGTGGAATTGATCCAGTGGTCCCCTCTACTAAGTGGTCCGGGATCCGGCCACTTAGCAGCTGGGACCGCTGAATACATGAACGAAAATAATGCGTAGAAATGCACATATTACTCAAGTAAATACAGTTTATTTTGCTAAGAGCATACACTGAGCAGAAAGAAATAATCAATACATCTCTACATGTACATACTACGTAGTATAAGTCTGATCACTCACTGTGTCTAGACAAAGCATATGCCTGATTGTGCCATGCACTCACGGACCACAGGGAGCTTGCGTTCGTTGGCCACCTCACATCTTGTATTTTCTCAGAGAAGATGACACATGACACTCCTGTTTTCCATGCAGGTCGCGACATACACCCCCTTCCCACCGTACGTTCGGAATCTTCTTCTCTTCAAGTTCCTCCTAAGTTTCTTAAATGAAACATCTAATTAATAGTAATCAAAACATCACGGTCATCACTCATACCTGCAAACATTCGCGACGTGCAGTCCGATTGGCGTTTCACAGTGCGTTCTTGCTCCTACGCCGCTTACGTCTTCTTGGAGTCAAAACTCTTCCGAGAAATCGACAATGTGTTGCACAGAAACCACTGTCATCGCATTGTCTTACAAAGCGCACTAAAACACACGCAAATACTGTACAGGAGGGAGGTACACCATCCTTGCGACGGCAACGGAACGGAAGACAAAACCAACTTGCCGCGAAGCGTCCAAGTTTCCAACTGCCACCTGCCAGTCTCGCCTCTCTCCCTCTCCTCTTTCTCTCGGCTCTCGCCGAGCCGCCGTGGCTTCTTCACATTGCATCAGCCTCTGCAATTACCTTTTCTTCTTTTTTTCGTTGTCTTTCTTCTAGTTATTTAGTTTACTTTTTGTTGTTGTTGAGATGTATTTTTGGACATTTCTCTGGTACTTAATATGTTATGATATTCATGCACCTTCACATGAGAATATGTGCACGAATTGGAGTTACAGGGATATAGCGTCTTCAATTCATCCCCGTGAAGATTCGCGTAGTTCTAGGGCAGGTGTCAAAATTACAGTGACTCAGTCGTACTGGCTTCAAGGCTTCAAAGTGGTTTCCAATATCAAGTGGGACGGTGCAACACTGGAGCCAGACCCCCCAAGGGAACATGGCTTGAAGTGGGTTGGTAGGTTGTGCTCCCAGGATGGACACACAGTGGACCAGGCATCCCACTCTAAATACCACAATGGGACCTGACTTCAAGTGGGATGGCTGGACGGTGCCCAGCGTGGAGGCACACTGGAACCACTCATGCTACCCAAGCATCCACAATGGGACCTGACTTCAAGTGGAATGGCAAGCTGGGGCCCAGCCTGGCGGCCCACTGGAACCACTCATGCTACCCAAGGATCCACAATGGGACCTGAGTATGCTACTCTGGAACTGGCTGGGACCGTCCTGAACCCAACTGGAACAACTGTGGTGCCAGTCTGGGACCATCCTAGATTTTTGCCTGGGTCACATTGTTCGACACCCTTTGACATTGACGAGTAAGCTTCCTCAACAATCTCTGGGACGGGTGACTGACTGGACGAACTGCTGTAGACACAATTCTCATAACTTTCACTATGAGTATCAACATGTTCACTAAGGACTTCATCTTGATTTCGCGAACAAGACGCGCGGCACCCGTGCTGCTCGCGTTTAGTACTCAAAGCGTCAGCGGAAATTGCACACAGAGGTTTTTCTGCAGCCCGGTGCGCCTTCATGTACACGTATCGTTTCCCCTTAACTTTAGGCATCACTGCAACTTTTTTGCAGATTTAATAAGCTCACCTTCAAACTTCAAACTGGAAACAGTTGCCACTCTATAAACCACGCCGGATCACGTCAAAACAGATGGGAGCGGGTGATGATGATGATGGAGTGGCGCTATTGTCAATACCAATGGAGCTTTCTCCCTTGGGCGCGGTAGTGCGGGTGCGGGTTTGTGTTGCAGACGACGCACACGCGCTTAGCAGAGGACAGCGGGCAGCGTTTCTTGCTCTTTGATCCCTGGGAGTCTAGCACGCATACCGGTTTGGTACTGTCGCAGTGGTATGTACGGTACTTAAGGTGGTTTTGAGTAATTGTAAGTGGCGCAATATATTTCTCGCAGCAAGCCAATCTAAGATATATATGCGCTAAGATTCTGCAACAAAAAGTTGCGTTACGTAATTTTAATCATGTAGTTATCAGTTGCGACCACACCTTCGTTGTTATTAAAGCTATTAGCCTCATTGGCAGTTTCACGACACGTCCAACAATATACATCGATAGGACATCCAGGGGACGTCCCAATTGCAACGTCACTACTGGATAAATGTAGGATATTTCTGGATATTTTTGGACGTCCAGGAGATGTCCTCTGGACGTTGATGGTTGTCTGGGGGGGTTTAATACCTCGATTTTTGTTGCCATTTTCAAACACCGGCTACTTTAGCTATAGCCCGCCCTGCTACACCACCTAATATACTGGTCAAACCTGTTAGTAACAGTGGGAGTAATGGAGCCAAACCTTCTCGTTGGCGATATAGAAACTTTTGTAGTTTTTTTGGCGATTTGTGCAATGTTTATATGCAATGTATCGAATGGTGGCTTTATATTTCTTTAAATCTTTGTATAGTTTCGGTGAAAGTTTAACATTACCATTCAATATATTCTTGCAAACTTCGGAAAGAGCTTCAATGCTGTGTGGAGGAGCCCCCCCTCAAAATGTTTTCCCGTTCTTTTGGAGTACAAGTTGCAAGCACTTTAAGGAATGTTAAATGATGACGTAGACTTTTCATTTTTGTATGAAAACAAATTGTGACTCGAGCTTGGTTATACCCGTTCGCAATCTTTTATGAGACTGTGTAAGTGGATGTAAGTCAATCACTAGATAACCAAACGGTTTTTCTGTTGCCTGTTCGAATGCATTCATGAAGTATGGTAACTGTGATTTCCCATAGATTTGACGTCCTAGAAGTTCGAGTTGCGCTCGAGACCTTAAATTATTGAATAATATTATATATGCACTACTGATAGGGTGCGATAGTTTACGTCGTTATGAAATAAGTACTGACATAGAAAAATAATTGATGCATTCTTGTGATGTGATGCTCGCGTATAGAGATGAACCATATCCTGCATAACATTCTTTTCAGTCATGAGATCGTCAACTGTAATCAGTGTTGGTATGTTCTCATCCTATGTCTTTGGTAATTCTTTACTAAATGTAATTTTAGTGAATTCATTCTGCCAGCTAGCATCATATTTACTGACATAAAATATTTGTTCGGGGACTACTGTGAATACTGATAAGTTTCTCAGGATGTTACGAACTAGGTAAGTTTTTCCTGACATGGAAGGTCCACATATAATAATTCGCGCCGGGTGGATGAAAGAAAACGGTCTTATGTCCGACATTGTGTCGCAGAGGTAGAAATGAAACTGAAAATAAGATGAGTTGAAAACTAGATTTATTACCATGTAGTGCTCCCCCAACCATCGATTTGATCAAATTGACTTTTCGCAGACTGTCGTTTGAGTGCGAGGAGACGTTCGTGTGACAAAACACGCCTGATAGCGTCAGCTTTCGCTTCATAAATTTCTTGTTTCAGTCGCCATTTCTTCTCTTCGGTTGACTCAACCTCCTCCTCCTCCTCCTCCTCCTGTTCCTTTCCAATACACTGGCGAAAGAGCTTCCACATAATTATTTTTGGGAGTGAGAAAGTTGATAGTTTGGGGAACGAACAGGAAAATGAGGAGATGACCTTGTTCCACATGTAATAAATGGAATCGAGTGGAGAGGAGGTTGTATGATAATGAGGGTTGAGCACATTTAAAGTGAAAGTTCCTTCCTGTCAGCACTTCAAAGATGTCGGACGAGAGTGGTAAGTTTTTGCTTTGCGGTGTTGTTGTTTTTTCCTCATGAATATTGTCTTTTCTCAGTGTTCAGCACAAGCCCCGGTTTTTTCTTTGAAAATGGTAAGGAATTATAATGATTATGGGAAAAAAGTATTCAAATTTTATTTCTTGTTTCAGATCATGAATCACCTCCACCGAGATGTATGTAATAAATTTGTTTAATTTTGACTTTAGTATATGACTTCCATTTCAGACGATTTTGCTGGAGCTACCGATTGGTCTTATATGTACTAACATATGACTAAGTTTAGTTATTACTAATTGCATGTATCTTTTTAGCAACTAGAGAAGAACGAGTACATCACCAGGAATGTGAGTAAAAGTTACAGGATACGATTATGATAATAAATGAGATTCTCTTTCAGATGGTTGGGGTCCACCACCACCACAGTGTATGTATTATTGGAGTTGATATTATTGTTGCTATAATGGCAATGTGATGATGAAATGTATGTTTTCCAGATTATCCTGTGTAGCCACAATATTGTATGTATTATTCAGTGCGAATATAGTGTAATATAAAGATAAGTCGTCTTTCAGGTCGCTGGTGTGGGGGTCTGTAAGTGATCAATTGGTAAGCAATTTGACGAATGTTGATTTTATGTTTTCTTTCAGAATCTAGAGACTGGATATAATAAATTTTGTATATTATCCCCATGTACTGTCTTGTGTTTTTGTTTCTTCTATTACAGGTCGTGAAGGTTTTTCAGCTGGGTTTTTCTCCTTCACCTGATTGGCATCACAATTGGCACAATTCCCAGCACTCTTGGCTTTACAATTGGCAACTTGATTGGCATTACAATTGACAACTTGATCGGCATTAATAAATATATTTTGACTCGTACTTTTTGTGTATGACCCTTCTTTGCATGTCTCTGCATGTTTTAATTGCGCGGACAAGCCTCCGCACACGCGCCGCGCTGGGAAAAATACGCGCAGGGCTCAGGGGTCCAGGTTTCTAAGTCTCACCCCTGTAGTTTAACACAAGTCGTATACTACTAGCGGGGTTCTATAGAGAACAATGGGGGGTGCCGCACTGAGTTTTTAATGTTGCCGTACATCTCCGTCTGCTTTCCATTGGCCGAATAATAACTTGTGAGTGTTTGTTTCACAAAATTGATTATCATAATAATACCTAAGAGGATCGTTAATTCAAGAGCTTATATGCATTCCATTACCGATGCCAAACAATTTAAGAAATGCTTATGCGACCATTGCGGGCGGAGGGGTGACGTGGAAATTGGAGCGATCTGCATGCCTACACTGGCGGCACTTTGCTGGGGGAAGGGATGAAGAGGGGGAGATGAAGGAGGAAGGCTCACGCGTCTGGCTGGCATGACCATTGCGCTGCATTGCCGTTTTTCAATCTCCACTTTGTACGTGTTGTCATTGTTTGCTCCAGTTGACCAAAATGTTTCATGTACTTGTTTATTTACCTCCACGTATCTGCACATTTTTTTCATGTGGTTGTATGCTGCTATGTTAACATTATGCTACGAAATGCTAACCTCCTGTTTGTATTGCCTCCATGACCGCCAGGGGAAATAAATACATGAGTCTGTAGGTCTCACAGCAAAACAACCGTGCACCTTCCGCGTACATGCTTTGAGAGCGATAAGAGATAAGAGCGATAATCAGCTTCTTTTGCGGGACTCGCCGATGCCACTCGACTACTGAAGTTTCTCTCTCTCTCTCTCTTTCCTTTTTATTTACAGCGGTTGCAGACCGGCCACTGCTGCACGGCTCATGATGTACTCGTACCGGGGCATCAAGTGCGGAATTATTATTTTATCTGTATCTTGTTGAGTTGCCCGCTTCATCACGACTTCTGCATTAACCACACGACAGACGGGAAGGCGAGGGCGATTACAGCAGCTATCAACGAAACCCGTGCACAAAAGTAACGACCGACTTATCATTTTCTTTGATTTTAGTGACTTTTTTTTCCCTTCCATACTTCATCTAATGAAATCGTTCCTTGTTCATCAAGATATCAACTGGACCTGATAGCACTGCGATCTTGTCTTGAGTAGGAAGTATGCTAGGACGTTGCCAAAGCCTATTCGCTCTGCGCGCGTTCTTGCTATTGTTCCTGTATGCAAGAGCTTTTGTGCGCCTATTTTCTGCGGCTGAGAATTCTGGGAGTCTGCGACGGGAGTACGAACAGATGGGCCTTCCTATATATCTTCAGACTGCCTGAACGCCATAGAACGAATAATTGCTAAAAGGGTATTCGATAATCTGTATGGGAATATACAAGGAATATATTACACGTCCGTGAGAAAGCTGGCAGAGATTATAAAGGGATCTGGTGCGAACGTCAGACTGCTCACTGACAGCAAAACGGAAGTTCCTAAATTCACATCATTAACAGGGAAGAATGGCGATTTACTTCTTGAGAATCTACCACGCCTTGCGACCCCAGCCCTGTCCTCGGACACCAGAGATGAACTAGCACAGTTATGGGGTCTTTTCAGAGGTGTGGTAAAAGAATTGAGCAAGATACTGCAGGGAAAGATCTGCGTCAGGAGACGTTAAACGTCCCAACTATGTTTCTAGGAAGGGAGTTACCTCAGGACAGAAGCCGGCTTCTGTCCTGAGGCAACTCCCTTCCTACATTCTACCGGTTCGCTGGATTTCTACCCATCTAACTGTGTTTCTAGATCTGGGAAACAAATGCAAGAGGTCGGACAGTAGAGCGTGACCCCGTATATGCATGTTTTTTCGCATCACGCCGCGATGACCCACATGCAGCAGCGCTGCCTAGGATGGCCTTCTAGCCAAGGACTAGAAAAGATAAATTGTGTCTTAGAGAACCTACATCATCGGCGAACAAACACATGGGACGAAGCATGGGATGGGCTAAAATATGTTGAAGCTGGAAGAAAATTCGTCTGCGCTACAGGCTAGGAGATATCAGAAACGTGACGTCACGTACTGGGAAGAAGGTGACACCCAAGAGGAAAGAGGCCAGGTTTAAGTGTCGAACTCAACCAGCGCGTGTCACGCATGTTAGTTGTGGACTCTATGACGCGAGGTGAGCTAAGAACGGAAATCGGGAACGACGTCCAAAGATCCAGACGACGGCAAGCTGAGGCAAATGTTGCGTCACAGCTTGTAACGTGGTTTGAAGTGCCCCCGATTATTTTGGCTTCAACGTTAAAAGGAGGACATTGTGATCGCATATGCAGTCATGCGAACTTTTTCCCAACTAACCCTTATGTGTAAATCAAATGTTCGTCGTGCTTCATTCATATTTATTCAACTCATACGTTCTAGCAATCGATGCTACACAACTGACTTATACGTGGTGCACGCAGTTGCTTATCAACTAGTCAATAAATTTTTTTTCACACCTACAGAAACAAAGATGATCGAATGAAAAAAGACGCGACAGCGAACAACACAGTCCCAAGCAGTCTGCTGAAAGCGCGAGCATGTACGACGGCTGGATCAAGATAGTAAATCTTCAGAAGAAATACGCTGATGAGACAGCACTCCTGCTAGAACCCTCTCCACTGACGAAAAGGAAAGCCAGGAGTACGGCTGTCGAAAAGCACGCGGCATTAGGCTGCAATGGGGATAGATTTGAGCCACTACGGCGTTAGCTGTATTAAGTATGGAAAATAAAAGACAGGAACGCAGCACGATACGTTTTTTTTTTTTTTTCGTTGTCTGAAATTGTGCTTATTTTGATAGACTTTGATAGATAGAACCGAAAGTCGCCACAAAATCGCAAATGAAACTCGAACAACAGAAGTCGTCACTTCTTAACTTTTTTTGCAGTTTCGAGGTGAACGACATATCTACAGTATCTAAAAAATGCAAATGACATTGACAAGGCAACGAGCATTACTGTGATCAAAAGGGAGCAGAGTAATGTGTTATAATACAAACGGAACACGTGACTGCTTTTTACAATTGCGCTTTCCTCCCTAGAGAGAGGCCCCGGCGTTCGCGAGGAAGCCTGACATCCTATAGCTGTATCATAAATTGTCTTCAGGTATTAATAAGCCCCCCGCTCCCCCCCCCGCTCCCCCCCCCCCAAAAAAAAAGAAAAGAAAAAAGGAGAGAGCGAGAAAGAAGAAACGAAACCGGCAGTCTAGACAAACGGTGTGTTCAGCCACTCGGAGTTTCGGAATATACAGATCGGTTTTATAGTTCAGCGTCATGCGTGTGCGTGCAAGGTTGTCCTACTTCCCTCATCTTACATGCGTATCTGTAGGTTCTCTGCACTGCCGAGCCTTCAAGCCTCCAGCATTTTTTTCTTCTAGACGGCACCATCTACGTCACCGCGACATATCCACGCCAACATTCACTCAACTTATAGAGCTATCGTGCCTCAGAATACCTTGTTTCTATAAGCAAACTGAATGTTGGTTCGTTAGGCACACTTTAGCCAGTCAAATATTTTATTTTTGTATGTCTCAAATTTTGCACCAATGTCAATTTTTTTGTTTGTTTATTTATTTATTTTTTTGCGCTATTTCATAAACACGATTGTGCATTCGGTCTACTCGACTGAGCCTCGAATTCTTCCGGGAGTCAGCATGAAAACACATGAGGATATACAGGTTGTCCTTTGTTAGGTGCCACAGTTGTTATTAAAAATTTATGAGAGCCCCGGACGTGCCCTTTGGGCGCCTAACATACCTGGCCTCACGGATATCTTTCCTAGCCGGTGCATCAGTGTTCGATGGCTAACTGAAATGGTATACTTAATTAGCTTCACTAATTTTCAAAGATAAGAGATTGACCGAATGACAGCATCGAATCCCTTGGAGTCATTGTACATTCTCTATGACCGACGCATTGGTGTCTATAATTATTAATAAACTCGATAAACTTGGTTTGACAACCCTAGTACATCGTAGAACCTCAGATATCACATTTTCCAATGCAAAGTAGTACATGTCTCGTCTTAAGCTGTCGTTGGTCTATTTTCTGCCGTTCAGTTTAGTTCTTTCTTGTGTTTTCATCCTTCCTTCATCATCTTCACATAATGTTCCACGTGCCGGTAGGGTGCGCACCCCCGCGGTGAAACACCCCATCTCATCGTCATCATTTATTGTTGTTTTTGTTGTGCCGTTCACTCCGACCACACCTTTATTTTACGTTTTGTTTGATTCCTCACAGTTTAGCAGATACCAACAGACTTCGTAAGAGCCATAATGTACACACGTTTGCTCTTTATAACCTCAACGATGTTAGTTCTCCTAACAGCTGTCAAGTTTTTAGCTTTTTATATCCTATACCCTTACCACGTGAAGTAACACACATATCTTTGCTCCTTGTATTATTATTTCTTATTTGTCTTCTTTATCTGTTGTAGTCTCTTCTGCGGCGAGCAATTTCTCAAACCTGTGGTTGCGCGTGGCCTTGAACGTTTGAAGGCTTCGCCGCTACGCGTTCGTGCGGCGATTGAAGGCTCCTTTACATGTTCAAAATTTGGAACCCGAATGGAACCTTGAAGATGCCACTATTCATGCCCCCAAAAAACGCTGAAAAGTTTTGTCTTGGCAGAGGCAATATGCCATTAGAGAACGAATGGAAAGCGCTGCCAGCAGAATATGTAGCACGCGCTTTTCGTTCCAAAATACACAGGCTCTATGGGAGCCGTTTTAGGTGAAGCCTGCTTTACCTTTTGTCCCTAATTCTTGGGCATGCTTCTGCAAAAGCCAAGTTAGCCGTTGCGTTAGGTCTGCGCATCGCGGTATAAATTGTCAATAGAAGCCAATCATACCCAGGAAGCGCCGCAAGCTTTTCACATCCGTCGGGCGGGGGTACTCTAGAATAGCCTTTAGTTTATCCTCGTTCGGTCTGACCGAGCCGGACTCCACCTTGAACCCGAAGAGATCGATGCTGTTGGTAGCCAACTGCATTATCCGGGGATTGACAGTCAATCCTGCAGCCCGCATGCGTCCTAACACCACCTTCAAACGAGAAAGGTGTTCCTGGAATGTACGTGAAAAAATTACTACGCCATTCATGTACGCCATAGCGAAATCGTATTTCGCATCACCAAGCACCTCGTCCATCACTCGCTGAACACTAGCGAGGGAATTAGACAGTCTAAAGGGTAGTCTGACAAATTCAAATGATCCCCTGTGACAGGTAAATGCTGTTTTCTCGACATCATTCGGTGCTATCGGAATCTGCAGGATTCCTCTACTGCAGCCCAAAGTTGTAAACACGTGGGCGGATCCCAACGAATACATGATCGAGTCTATCGAGGGAAACAGGTACGAATCTCTTAGTCACCTCGTTCAGTCGGCGATAATCCACGCACAACCTTGCAGTTCCATCCTTTTTCGGCGCAAGAACCACCGGGAAAGACCACAGGCTGCGGGAAGGTCTCACAGCATCAGTCTCGATCATTTCATCCAGCGCAGCATCGAGGAGCTTGCACTCATAGATCGAGAAGTTACCCGTCAAAAAGAACTCGTTACGAGTTAAGTTACCGTGTGAAAAACGCAACTAAGTTAATAACGAAGTTCTTCAGCCTGAAATGTAGCTCGGAGTTACGGAGTTACTTTAAAAAAAGGACGAGTTACTTCCAAGTTAATTCGGACTCAAAATAGCACTACACAGGTGCAGCGCGCGTGAGCTGTTGAGTTAGACCTTGAGTTGCCTACCGAGGAGTGCAACACGTTTAGATCGTTTTCGTTTATGTCCAACAATTCGGACGCTTTGCATCTTAGCCCCTGTGTGCGCACAATGGCTCAGCTTTATTTCAGTAGCGGCGGTTCTTACTTCCTGAATAGAATGCTGTCATTGAATGAATATCGCGTTTTTTGGCAAAAAATGCCATGAAAGAACTGAAGAGAAAGCAAGTAAAATATGTGGACGTGAGTGAAAAGCGAATTAAAGGTCACTTCGAACTTAGCTCAAGTTACTTTGGCAAAGTTATCTGAAAAAAAAAAAAAAAAACGAGTTCCAGTGAAAGTTACAAGTTACCAAAACAAAAAATTTAGTTTCAGTAACGAGTTACCTCGAACTCTGCTAGCGCTTATGCACGCTCAAATGCAGAGGATTACATCGCCAGGGCCTTGCGTCGCCAGTTTCGATCCGATGCACCAATGCATTGGACGTGGTCTCTCTGTGAACATACAGGAGAATGGCCGCAATGCTTTAGCGAGCATGCGTCGTTGGTTAGTGCTTCCTGGAAATCGTTTCAGGGCGTCCTCCGAAACAGCGGGTACGACCGTCGCTGTTAGGTGTTCTGCTCCGCAAAATAGCTCAACGGGCATAGATTGTCCGGCTCCGGGATCCTGGGTCTCCTCACCAGTCCGGTTCTGCTCCGTTTCCGGCGTCGTCCACTCCATGAAGGGATAGAAGGTAGTACTGCTTGCATGCTGGTAGCCTCCGCGACGTAAGTCCAGGACGAGTCCCATCCGGATAATGAAGTCGCGTCCCAGGATCATCAGTCCCGCCATTCCGGGCAGGTAGAGGAAGCGTTCCGTTCCCGGCACCAATCGTGGATGGTGTCACCTATCAGGGATACCGCTGCTCCCGTGTCCACCAAAGCTGCAACGTCCTTACCCAGAACGCGCGCCACGATAAACGGTCCAATGTTGCATATGTCATCCTGCACTCGACATGCGACCGGGACCGAGGCCACTACGTTAGCAGACAAGATAGCATGGTTAGAATTCACTTGCTTCTTATCGACGTTTTCAGGTGACGACAGAACTGAGTCATTCCCAAATACCGCCGCCGGCGTACCGGTTTCCCTGTGGGGGTTGTCTGGGAGTAGTGGTCTGACAGTAGTGGTAGTAGTCTGGGGGACAGTAGTGGTCTGCTGGGGACAGTTACGATGAAAATGACCGCGTTCGCCGCAATCGTAACAACGGGGTTGTGTTCCAGCGTTATATTTGCCCGAGAGTCGCGCCTGTCCTGCCGCGGTGCACACTGCACTATCTGTTAAAAAAATAAACTGAGTGTGAAAGACTGAAAGAGAGGACGACACGAGGATAAAGACGGACACACATAAGCACTTCTGTTGACATACATGCTTGTTGGCCACAACTGTGGACCTTATTAACATTAAGGTTGGTCAACAAAAAGATGCGAGTCGTGAAAGGGCGTCACTGCCATGATTATTACTATTAGCATAGGTAATTCACCTCAGTTATACACCTGGCACTATACTAATGGTGACCTGTCAGCTGTCAACACGGTTACAGTTAGCATTAAGCTCATTTTTCATAGTCTTGCAAACAGCTACAGCTATTTTATGTGTCTGCTCAGAATGATGCGCTTTGTAACTTGTATGCTCTGGTGTGTTGTAGCCGGCTATTCTGTGCCATATCGAGACCCTGAAGTTTTCGGGTTCTATTTTTTTTTCAAGTTCGGGGAGGTAAAAATTTGGCTTCATATCAGAAATTCGTGCACATTCGGGAGGAAAAATTAGCATCAGACCGAATTCAGGGAGGAACCGGGCTTGTCATAGAACTACCTTTTGTTATAATGTTTATCCGCAGCTTTAGAAGTGTGCATTTTGCAGAGGATTAGTATATTGCTACCCTGAAGTGACAAGCTTAGGAACAGTTTCATGGGTAATAATCGGGTTTACCCCTAATTGGACTAACCTAGATTTGTGGTGCAAATTTGGGGGAAAAAGGGCTAAACCCAATGCTTCAGGGTCTAACCATATCACATGCACCATTTAACACTGACAGAACTTCGCTGTCACACACTTACTGTGTAGGAAGAGCTCCTTTTGCATTGCAGCTTTGCTGATGAGTGATGACTAAGAAATCAGACATGCAAAATCACAGGATCTTCACGATGTGATCAAACTTGATCAAGTCCATCTTAATTGCCTTGAACTGAATACGATTCATCTGTGACATGAACTGGGTTAGTTATAATCAACAGCAGGCACAACTCTACAATAAACTGGAGAATCCCTTAAACACAGCACAAAATGGAGCACTAACAAAAAGCACTGCGGAAGTAACAGCAGGAAGCGATCTTACCACAGAACCCCACCCCCAGTACGTGCCGTAATTAATTTATTTGAAGTGCTTTATAAATAGCGGGAGAATAGGGCCGGCGTCTACGGGGAGACAGGGGGCAATTGCCCCCCTGAACTGGCCTGAAAGGGGGTGCAAAATTGCCATTTGCTTGATCGATGTGTGGACGAGAGGCGCAAATTTCGCTGCTTGCCCCCCCACCCCTCCCCCGGGCACCGAAAGTAGACGGCGACCCTGTGGGATAGATGAAAGATTTGGGGACTCAGATAACTGCACACCACTGTTGTACATAACGAATCCCCGAGGCTGGGCTGTACAAAGCAGAGACACAACGCACACATTGTGTGCTGTTTTCTGTCTCGACTCTGCATGTCATTATGGACCAGCTCGCTGGTTTCTTATCTGTTACCTAAATTGCTCCTTTCTGGCGCTGTGTCCATTCAACCAAGTTTGTTAGTTGTGAACATGCAATCCTTAGCAGCTCAGAGCTCATCCTTACTACAGGGTCATGTCTGCTGGTGCTTGAAGTCGAATGGGTGAAGCGGCATGTGGATGTCCCCTAAATATGCATGAAACAAAAAAAGGCGCAAAATGAGTGGCTACGAAAGAATGTGCAAGATGATATCTATGTCCATCAGAGACCCTGGGAATGGCGACAAGGGAGTGAAGTACAATACAACTCCATTGAGGGTTTTCGACGGGTTTCTATCATCGTCACTTGATGTCTGTGCGTAAACATGCATTGTTGCTGTCCTTTGCTGGCCCCCAGTCTCAAAGCCCTCATAAGGATGGTACTGATATAAGCTTTTGGAAGCGTGCAAATATCAAATGATTATGAAATGCATACCATAGGGGACTCTGTAGACAACATTCGCCTTTCTCTCTCGGGACTGGCTTCACCTTCATTCATAAAGCTCTGAAAAGGCAGGACAGAATAGTACATGCTCAAAACAATTCAGTGGCTACATTGCGGGCCAGTCACCAATAATGTGAATAAGAACTACATGAATACAGTAAACCAGCAAACATCTTACTGGTGCTGGTGTGTCAGGCCATTCACTGGACACTGAAGTGGTACCGAGGCCAAGTCTGGTGCTCACCTAGAAAAGAGGTGCGTGATACTCGGGCTCTTGTACATTATGGTAAGTACAGTTAAAAATCCCAAAGCCATATATGCCTTGCATTATAAATGCATTGTGTCCTGATTGAGAGTACTTACTCCGCTGAGCTGTGGATCAAGCAGACAACACGATGTGCCCAGCTGCTGCAAAATGGGCATGTGTGAATGAATTGTCTCATTTTATTGTTATGAATTTGGAACGAAATAATAATTAGAGTACACTAATATCAAAATAACTAGAAAGTGATACTTACTGCAGCAGGGCCCACAGGTGTCCCCACAGTTCTACACGCCTGTAATATGACACGGTCACGTTCATGATACCACAATGAATGTTTTTTAGCATATGCTCACATCAGCTGAGAGATCTTGTCCTCCCGTCCCCAGGATGCTTGATAGGCCCACCATCTGTGGATTTCACAACAACGTCGTGAGTCAAGCTAAAATTGAACACGCCCTGCAGCTGTTTACCTGCTGAATGTCAACAGGGGAATGCGTGTCACCTACAGCAGGGGCAATTTGTTCACTCCCAGCTCTGCTGGACGGGCCCACCTCCTGATGATTTGACAAACGTGATTAGCTGTGCCAAAACTGAACACACACCAGAGCTCCCAGGTGACAATGCAAAAGCTGGATATTTACCTGCTGGATGTGAAGGAAGGGATGTGTGGCACCTACAACAGGGACAATAGGTGCACCCAGAGTTCCGCACACCTGTATAATGACAGGGTCAAGCTCATCACACCACTAATGATGCTATAAACACCATGCTTACATCAGCTGAGAGCTGTTGCTCTCCCAGCCCTGGAATGCCTGGCAGCCCCACCACCTGCCAATTTAGCAACACTGTAACAACCGACATCAAATAGAGTATGTCCACTATGGCTGTCTACCTGTGGAATTGAGAGCTGTTGCCCTCCCAGTCCAGGGACACATGGCAGCACCACCACCTGCCAATTTCACAACGATATCACAACCTACGTCAGGCAGAACACACATGATAGCTGCCTACCTGCGGATTTACCTGCCGAGCTCGGACTGAGGGATGTGTGACCGGGACAGCACCTTCCCTCAAGCGCACTCTTGCCAGCGATGTCCTGTCGAAGTCAACGTTTCGAAAATGTGCCGTACAGACAGCGCTGTTCTTTGTTGGCGTCCAATCCTGTCTCCCGATTGCGTTGACACATTGCAATCGCAGACAGGGTTTTCGGGGAAAGCTAAATGGTACCGCCGAACAAACACGATAGAGAAACGGAAACTGTAAGCGGCGATTGAAGAGCTACGCACGTAGTGAGAGTACTTACTGGGGGTAAGTTACGCCAGACTCCTTGCTGGCACGCGTTGAACAATTACTACAGCCAACATAGCAGCACACAACCATCGTCACAGGTAAAGGATTGCCACTCAGACATAAAAACAAAAACTGCGAAAACTCATCCGTCCGCAGGAGCGGCGAAGCAGATGACAAAGCCCGATAAAAAAAATCAAGGCATGCGATTCAACGATCGAGACCACGACACGATGGCGGTTTTGCCAGAAGTGACCGCTTGTGGGTGGCTTCAAAAATGGCGAGTTTGTGTCACCCCTGTGACCCCTTGCGTCTCGCGGGATCTTCCAATGGCGGCGCATATATTCATCCGCACTGATGCCATCCGGAAGTCCCTCGTTCCTCCGTACTCCGGTCCCCAACCAGTTTTCGGACGCTCCGGCAAAAATACCGCGTCAACGTCAGCGGTACCGAAGACACGATAAACGTGGACCGGTTCAATCGAGCGTACATTGAAGCGCCACCCACGTCCCACCTTCGCTTGAACCCCTGTGATTTCAGCCTTTTACAACCATCTTTTTACCCGTTCCGTCAACATTGTCACGTGGTCAGACAGCTCCGTGCTGCCTCCAGTGGGGGCGATGTAGCAGACGACGATGAAGTGATCTCCGACCGCGGCTGGCCGCTCGTTACGCGGGACATCGTCGTTCGGTGGACGCCCAGCGAAAGCTTTTATCCCCCCTCATTTGACTTGTGTCAAAGGTATTGTGAAGGGAGTGGATGTGGCACTTTCTTCACTAGAAGTCGTCGATCTTTTCTCGCATATCGGCGCAGTAGAAGTCTACAGTGGCAGCAAATTCGTAAACGGGGATCGTGTTCCTACAGAGTCGGTAATTGTTACGTTTGTTGGTCATAATCAGCCTTCTCGAAATCAAGTCCTGGCCGCTAATATTTCGCGTGGATCTCTTTATGCGTAGGCCACTTCAGTGTAGACGTTGCTTCCGCTTCGGGCATGTTACTATACACTGCAAGTCTGGGGTGTGTTGCCGTCGGTGCGCTGACTCCCATGACGAGTCTGATTGGCCTCCGGGATAGCTCTTGAAGTGCTGTTTGTGCAGTGGAGCGCACCTTTCTGATTACCAAAGCTGCCCTTCACGCGACCACTAGGCTTCCGTGTTGGAGATTATGCATTCTCGTCACTGCTATCCCAGCGACGCTGCTGCCATTATAAAGGGTCGTGGCAGCTCCTTCACTGCCATGGCTCAGGCTGCAGGACCTACTTCTGACAGGTTGTTGTCAATGCGCCATTAAACTCCCAATCATCATCATCAACTTCTGACAGGCTTGAAAGGATGATTAACTGTGTCGTGGATAATGCCGTTACCAAACTGGGAGATGAAATTTCCTTCATCAACACTCTCCTAGCCTCTTGGTGCTGCTTTGCAGGATGTAGTCTCGATTGTGGGCTCGACCGTGACGCGTGCTGCTCCCACTGTTCTTCCGTCGGCCCTCCCGACTGAGGGTGAGCAACTTCTTCCATCTTCAACGGTACCTCCATCCCCTCCTCATGGCCTGCCCTCCCCGGTAGCCTGTACGCCTATGTCTGCTTGTCCTTCACCTGACATATACACTGCAATGACTTCCCCCCCCTCTCTCAGCGTGGTGCCTCTCCCTCTATGACTGGGTCTGGAAGTCCCCAAGGAAAGCGGAACAAAAAGGGTGTTCGGCCGAATGGGGGGCAATGATGTCCTTGCTGATGCTGTAGCAAGCTCCACGCTCTGTGATGGACAGTGTTAAACTCATTCAGTAGAATTGTTACTCTGTTATTGCATCCCTTCCTGATCTTACCGCCTTAGTTTCTTCTCACCCTCCTGGTGTGATTCTTCTCCAGCAAACGTGGCTCATCCCTGACCATTCCTTCTCCTTTCGTGGTTTTCATTCTTACGGTTTAGACAGGCCTGCTGGTAACGGTGGTGGTCTCTGACTCTTGTTTCTACTGCGTTGGAACACTCGTCTTATGTTTTTTTTTAACACATACGGCGCCTGACTGCGAAATCCCCGGGGTCCATTTGTCCTTGCAGAACGACGCCCTTTCATTTATTAACGCTTACTGTCCTCGGCGGTTCTAATCAGATAGCTTTCTTGACTCTGCCGTCACTCAGGCATCTGGGAGGGTTATTGTGGGTGGTGACTTCAACCTCTCACCATGTTATGTGGTGTTTGAAGACTGATGCGCGTGGTCGTGACTTGTGGAACTGGGTTTGTAAGCGGAATTTGTATGTGGCTAATGATGGCTCTTCTACTGTCCTTCGTGGTCTGGCGAGATGTGCCATTCATCTGTCTTTGTGTTCTTTCCAGTACCATGATGTCTTCATGGAAGACCATCGATTCCTCGACCAATAGCGACAAGCTTCCCATTTACTTTGTGGTTCCTTGCTCTGCCTCGCGTAACACCTCCTTTCGGATCCTCAATAACCTCCGACTGATGGGTTAGAAGCTGGAAGCGCTCTTGGCCCAACGTGATAACCGTGCTTCGGTAGACTGGGCATCTGACACACTGTTCTCCGTCGTCCAGTCCCTCGAGCAGTCCTCCTTCTGCATTACGAAACGCACTACATCGCCTTGTGCGCCTTGGTGGAACGACGACTGTGCAAGGGCGTATAGGCGCCGCAAGGCTGCATGCAAACAAGTACTTGCCATTACCTGTTATGTGAACTGGAAGAACTACCAGCTCTCTTCAAGCGGTCAGTTGCAACGGCAAAGCGCGACTTTTACTCGGGGGGCAACACCTTCCTTTCTGCACCGAATCGTAGAAAAGCGCTTCATGGGCATACTGTCTTGCTTTGCTCCTGTTCATCTGCCATCTCCTCAGACCTCACTATCCTAAGGGATTCCCACGGATTCTAAGGCGCGCCTTGAAGAAATTGCCAAGGGTTTTTTCAATGCTGTGCCCCTCTGTTCAGCTCTTCCTTCTCCCTCATGTGTGGGCTATCATGATGCCTCTACCGATGAGTTCACCTTGCCCTGAGTTGATGAGTTGGCCTTGAGGCGTTGCCTGGAACAGCCCCTGGACCCAGTGCAATTTCTGCTGCCACAGTGAAATTTGTGGGCCAAGCACCGGCCGGCTTTATTGAATCTTGTGAATACGCCTCTTCAATATTCATAGATTCCCCCTGCCTGGAAGGTGGCACATATTGTCATTATTAAGGAAGTTCCTTCCAATGGCCTTACGTTGGACAACATTAGGCCTGTCGCTTTGACATCTGTGCTTTGCAAGACTGCTGAGCGTGTTATTAATCGGCGACTTCTTTCCCATGTAGAATCCTGTGACATTCTCAGTGCCCACCAGATAGGCTTTCGCCCTGATTGTTCGACATGGCTCGCTCATACGAACATTGAGATCCAGATTCGCCTTGCACGTGAGATGAGGCACTTTTCGGCACTAGTTAGCCTGGACATTGCCAGAGCTTATGACAGTGTCATACATGCTGTGCTCCTGCAGGGGCTTTTAGACACCGCCACTCCTCCGTATCTGCTTACTTGGTCTGCAAACTTTCTCTCTGGTCTCTCTCTGAGGTTCTTACCATAACGTATGCTGACGACATTGCATTCTTCGCTTCAGCATCATCGTTGCCTGATGGTGCGCGGGTCACTCGGCAGTGGCTTCAGATGGTTCTAACCCAAGTGGGCGGTTCTATGTCAGATGTCCAAACTTACCTCGTTAGAGTGGCACCAGATGGCGCAACTCAGGCGCATCAACTCCACGTGGTTCCACTTCGACATGCCACGTGAATGGGATAACTTTGTCGACACGTGTTGCCACGTATCACGCTCCACTACACCACAAACAAGCTGCAGGACATCATATGTGAAGTCTTGGACGAGTACCTATCGGCTTACAGGGAGCAATCACTGCGCAAGCTTCAGGAAATATGTCAGGAAGAAATAAGAGTCCGGGAGACGATCATCAATCGCGCTAGGAGCTATGACGCAGTTGGATGAAAATAAACTTGCCTCACACCTCGCTACACAGTCTCCTCAAGCTTTTCCATCACGCGCATGCAGTTTCAGGACCCCCCTCGAATTCTGATCTCAGGTGCGTCCATGTGTGGCAAGACAGTGCTCATGCAGAATAGAATGATACACCCCGAGTTATTTAGCATTCCACCGCGGAAGATACTCTATGTACGAAAGTATGCAGCTGGATGACAAAAGGATTTCGACGGTGTGGAGTTCATGGACAGGATACCCACAGATTGGGATGACAACATCCCACCCTCATAGTTATTGACAATCAAACTACAGGAAAGGGGGTGCTATCGGAGGTACAGTTACTGTTTGTGCGTGGTAGCCACCATAAGGATGTGTCCATGATCCTGATCGCACAGGCCTTGTTCTATCACAATACCGCTTTTGGAACGATATCCCTGAACGCCAGTTATATCGTACTGTTCAGGAACGGTCGGTCCGTGCAACAGATCGAGACCTTCGGACGTCAAGCGTTTGGCAAACATGGGCTCTCCTATTTCCTGAACGGATATAACCAGGCCACGGAGAAGGCGCGCCGTAGTGTAGATCTTCACTCGCAAACACCCACGCCCTATAGCCTGCGAACGGGTATTTTACCACATGAGTGGCAGTTCCTGTTTATGTTTATGCCCGAAAAGTGACCGATCTTACAAGACATCTCACGCTCCTCTAAGTATTGGCCACCAGCAATCCGGCGCACCATGCAGAGTTACTTAAAGAGCTCAGCTGCGACGACATTTGAATCATTTCGGAAATCTGCTGAAACATTCTACGCGCAAATATCCCACTTTCGACGGGACTTCATAAAAACTTGAAAAAACACACAAAAAAACCATTCGCTTCCTCGCGTTCAAGTCACTTCATAAGTGCCGCTAGCAGTTGAGGAAAGATACTAGGGGACAACGAGGTGGTCTGATTCCCATACTTCCACTGCTCCTCTCAGGGCCCTCACGTCTCGTGGCGGGAGTTGCGTGGCGAGCGATATCCAAAGCCAACGGTCATGGCTTATACAATAGATACAGGTGAAGTTCTGAAATCTGACAATTCAGACGATATAAAAGCGGGTAAAATACTGGAAACCCTCTATTACTTGCTCAAGCGCGCGCACTATTATCCTCCTCCTCTGGAACCCGTCCATTCGGAACACAATTTGAAACCGGAACCCAACCAACCCAGCCAATTTGATTTTAATCTTCTACCGTCCGGCATTGATAAAGCACGCGCGAAAGCTGTGCTAAAAGAATTGAAAAAAGTTCTCACCTGGCAGGCGGATTATGTGCTATAGAGGGAAGTGAATCACCCGCTCAAACATTGTGGCTCTCGTTAGCTACTTTGCACGTGTATCGGGCACACATAAAGAAACCCGGTTGGTACAAAAAAGTATAGAAAATTATAAGCACTCTCACGCAGCATTCGTACGTTGTCGGTCTGGAGGGATTTTGGATTCCCAACAGCTTTCTGAACGTGAACCAAGTGCCCTATAATCTTATTACGCTATCAACGAAAAACAGGCAAACAAAACGGCTCACGTTCGAAGATATAGACACAGTATTGGATAACATATTCCTCGTAAATGGGATAGAGTGGACTTACGATGAAGATCACTCCATGTTTAGGCTATCGTCGTGCGTGTGCTTGGTGAAATTAATCAGCAGACCACTGCATCTCACTTTTGGAATCGCCGACATCGCTGGTGAAAATCTGGAGGGCAGCAGAGTACACATGGTTCCAAACGTGCTACCACTTGCGGAGTAAAGAGCCGTTATTATGGGAGTTCACCGAGTGATACTGAAAAATAAGAATCTAATTTTGAAACCCCGATCGTTAGTTACCGGCACATTCAATGAATTCTTCATGGTGACGAACGATACAGAATCAAGGGTGGAACACGAAGACAACATCTACTCGCTCACTCTCCCGGCAAATTTCAACTTGTTGACTGTTCCCGGACCTCATTCAGGTGAAGCACATCCACGTTGAAGGATCCCGAAAGCACATCACGTGTAATGCCATAGTGAAGACGTACCGCATTCAAATAAACACTCCAGAGACGGAAACTCGGCGCATTTCACTTCCACCAACTTACTATGAAACATCCGAAGCTCTTGTGAGCGCCGTCAATGAGCGCCTGCAACCCGAGGCTTCCCTCGCATACCACGCGTGAGCGACGCGGTGCTCGATGAGCTTCCGAGAGAATGTGTCACTTACATTATCTGATTACTTTGCATACGGTTGCGTGTGTTTCGGTGCGAAAACCGTATTTACCAAAAATGATACAGGTGTCGACGAAGTGACCATACGTCTTCCCCTCAACTGTATTATGATATGCACGGATCTCGCTACGCCCTCCATAGTGGGAAACGGGCGTCATCCGATACTGGAATTAATTTTGTTCATTTACGATGGAATGAAAGAGCAGCAGAGCTTCATCGCTCCCCACGAGAATGTAGCAGTACCCATCGTTGAACCTCTTGTATTTTGAAAAGTCGGTGAGATCCATTTGCCACACATCGCTGATCTTGAGCGCGATGATGCGCTCCTATTAAAGTTTCTTCTCACCGGGTCGTGTAGCGTGTTTTCCGAGAATGGCGAGAGCCTTCTTTTTGCTCAAGTGACGCACTTTTCTATAGCGGTCGACTCCCTCCAAAACCACCCTCTGGTTTCTCATATCCCTCCATAGGTCGTCCACAAAATTGAGGCTTGCTGCTGCTGCTCACGAGATTTGAGCAGAGAAATCAGGTGCAATAGTTTCGTGACTTTAGGGAACCAGGAAGGATTCTTTCCCGTCTTACGTTGCTGCAAATAATTGACGAGTTTCTAAACGGCGGAGTGCGTGATGGGCTTGCCCGACCCAGAGGCACAACCCTCACAATCCGAGGAAATAACCTTCTTTAATTCTGAGACGACCCTTTCCGCTTCCTCTTTGTCCACCTTTGGAAAAAGGAGCGAATAGTCAAAGTCATTTGTAGCATCGGATGCCTTCTTTTTATTGTAGTAGGGATCGAATCTATACTGCTTGAGAATGCGATACAGTGGCTGCAGTATGAGTTCCATCTTGACGTCGTCACTCTCCTTCGAGGAAAGAATGTTTCTGATGGAGCACATCACTTCAATTCTTTTGGCCACTGGCAAAAAGGTTCAACACGGCAGAAAGCAGGAGAGGAACCACCGACGAAAGAATGCCCTGCCCTCGCTGCTGAGACAGACAATGCCACGAATAAATTCACGAAGTTCTTCGTTTTTTGTCTTTCCGGTGAGAAACGCAGGAGAATAAACCACACATGACGTTTTCCACATATCAGTCAGAATGATGATGCGAGTGCAGTGCGCGCTGCCTTTATACAGTGTTTTCAAATAAACACGCGCCAATAAACGAGAGCGAAACCCAAATGGAGAAGCAACCCATTGCTGCTAGGAGTGCGCGTGCGCAGTGGAAGGAGAGAGCGAAACCCAAAATGGAGAAGGGCATCCCATTGCTACTAGGTGTGCGTGCGTGCGCAGTGGAAGGAGAGAGCGAAACCGAAATGGGGAGCGCCCGCGAGGAGATGAGCACTCGATGCCGGCCGGTCGAGGCGAAGCGCATGCGTAGTGGCCGAGGAGTGGTGCTTCTTTCACTCACATGCTTGCTCTCGTGGAGTGACGATGTGCGGTCGGTCGCTCCGTCGTCCCCACGTCGTGTCAGTTGGGACTTGGCTGTCATCGGGATCGGACTCTTCATCGCCGCGAGGGAAAAGGTGAGTGATTTGTCACGGCAGTTTTTCCCGATGTTTGCACGTTTTCTACCGTGCTCGTGTTAGCGGTTAGGCCTTTTCTCCGCACTCTCGTCTGCCTACACTTGTTGAGCAGTGTTCCAATTTTACCTGCCACTAGTATCTTGTTGTTCTCTATCTTTCTCGCATAATGGTATAATGGTGGGGCCATCTGGTGTGATGCCTTGCAACTAGGTGGCCACCTGTCGTCGATCTCTGCAACTACCGGCTGTCAATAACCAACATAGCGGTCGCTGGTCGCTCGGGCGTTCTGGAGCGGTTTCTTCGACGCGTCGTCGTTGGTTTTTGAATAAATTGTTTCTTTCCACTCTATTTCTGTTATTCCAGTCTATTTTTTTCTTTTTTATGGACACTGGTCGCCGGCAACACACAATGTGGTCTGGACACGAGTTGGATGCTCCCCAATTAGTGTGGTGACTCCCTGGAGGGTGCTGATCACTGGGGGGGGTCCCAATTAGCTCTAATTGATAATTTAATCGTGTTCAGGCCAGCTGGCCATTTGTTGGCGGCAATGAGTGTCCATCCAATGCTACTCATACAAGATATATATATCCACTAAAAACTGCAATAGCTGCCATGTCTGGGCTTGGCACGAATGGACGTGTCCTGTTGTGTGATTACAGGATAGTCTTATCAGGCGTTGACGCAATTATGTCGGGCCCTAATTAGTGGCTGCGACAAACAAAATTGAGTGGAACTGCTAACGTTGCTCTTCTCAGATGATGGCACAATTCCAGTTTTCAGCATTTTCTCCAGACTGCACAGCGCACTTCTTACGTCGAGAATTTCATTGAATCCCACCTGTGCCTGAGTATGCCGAACAGGGATTCGATGGGATCGCTGGAGAATTTGCGGGTCACAACGAACTTGTTGTGGCGTCGAATATATTCTGTATCGTCGTTTTCTGGGCAACGGTAACGAGGAAGACGATGCGGGAGCGCGTGGTTGTTGTGTTCTGTTTTTCAAGGGAATAAAAACGAACGCAGTCGTCTTTGAACGTGTCCTGCATGGTTATTGACTGTACTTGGGCTGAGTAACAACAGAACTGGAAACCTTTTTCGCTTAGGAGAAACCGGATGCATTGCACGTTGAAAAGCGTCATGAAGACAAGCGCTTGGTGGGTCTCCTTGCTGAAAAAATGTCCTTGATGCCCTTCAAATACTGAAGGAAATCAGTTTCTAGCCAATGAAGTCTTGGGAATTCAGTATCGGAGAACTGCCTTGCATCTGGGTTGTTCTGGTGAATGTGCTGTTGACAGCTGCTCACATCCATCACGACAAATCATCTCTACATGGTGGACATAAAATCGATGGGCGGGTCTGCGTCTGCAAACTGTAAGTCACAAGTATGCACTGCTTGGTCCTGCATAAATCTCAAGGCTGCTGTCACTGGAGGTGAAAAAACTTGAATTGCAGTTTTCCCGCCCATCTTCTCAATATTCGATGGAAAGATGTGCTTCCTAGTGAGGAAGCGCACCGGTTTTACCGTGGACCTCTTTTGCATCCTGTACAACTCCCTGAGGTACACAGATGAAATGTCCTTGTTGGCGCCCATGTCCTGGGCCAAAAACTGGGAACGGACGTTCTTCATTATGTGGCTTTGGTCGAAGAAAAACATGAGGGTCATTCCACGCGTCGCTCGACCCAATCAAATTTTCATGAAAAAAATTGTGTGAACTCTTTATTATGTATATAACATCGGCCAGAAATTCTAAAGTGCAATTATTAACCCTCTCGAGTTTATAGTCCTCTCAAGTTCCGCTAAATGCCGCAAACCTTATTTTACGTATGATTTTTTTCAGAAGCTTCCACGACACTCAGACGCGTTCTGTAAACTGTGAACTCCGTGCAAAGAACATGTTCATACAACCTAGGCATACAAATTCAGATTGCTTATAATTACGACAGTTTTTCTGAGACGCGAATATGGCGAAAAAATGTGATAGTACTTTGGAGTGTTGAGCGTCTGTTTGTAGACTGATCGCCACGAAAAAAAATTACATGGTAGCCAATACATGTGCCAAGCTAAGTACGAAAAATTAACGTCGCAGCTATAAGGGTTTCAGAGTAAAAAAATAAAGAAAACGTCAATTTTGCCAGAAATGCCTATATTCACCCCAAAAATTCGCACTGTGGAGGTCGAGATAGAAAATTTCCGACAGTGCAGACGGTTAGTACAACACTTCTTCTCAAACATATCGAAAAATCTCGAGGGTTATATTTTTTTAACGCAAAAAATTAATTTTTACATTGCACAGACTGCGCGTGCTCACGGCGCCCGTGCTGTGACCCTTCCGTTCGCTCAAGACAAGGAACACAGCCACACTGTGTTCTTCCATTTATATTGCACTTGAGAGCTCAAAATGGGTGATCAATCACAACGTTATAAAGTTACTACAAACTTGCTAGACATGCGGCAACACAGTATATACAAATTTGTCTTAGGAAAAGCCTGTATGTCCAAAGCGGACACTTGAGTTTGACGAAGTTGTGGAATTCCCTTGCACCGGGGATAGTTATGGCCTTTTCATATGTGTCAGAGAGCCTATCCAAAACCTTGTACCGCACACCAGTATGTTACATCAGGCTTTTCCAAAAACACGAAGACTGCTGGTCGAAGACGACGACGAATAGGGTGAACGAAAATATTCCAAGAGGGGTATTAGAACATCGTGAACTGGACAGCGGGTTTTATGAGCCCGATCTGGTGATACCATCGTTGGCGGTTGTAAACTGGCGGAGTTTTCCTCCTTATCTCCAGCGCTGCGCGCACAGCTGTGTCTGGAGTTTCGTGCGAGAGTCTTTCACACCTTACAATGGATGACAGCTTGCCTGGTCCAAGTAGACGGATAACAACTCTGCCAGGAGAGCCAAGGTACGTGCGTATAATTATGCAGTTGTGAACAATGTCTAACTGAAACAGAAAAAGAAAAATTACCGTAATCCTCCCTTGAGACCTCGGTGCCTCGCACACACTATAGCTTTTAGGGCATTTTCTCTTGTAGGGAAAGGTGTTATGACTCATAAGGCATATATATTTTGTTTGGCACCGATAACATTGTAGCGCCTGGACGTCAGACAGGGTGCGTAACGCTGAATCTGTGCAATGATTAGCATTTTCATTTAGGCCTATATTACTCGTATAGAAGAGCTCACGACGACTGTACGCTGAATGGCGCTCGAATCCAGCCTCAAACTGTGCGTTTTTATGTTCACAGTACTGCTGATGAGAAAGTAGCTTTGCCACCTTGCTCCTTTGGACCACTGGGCTGTCACCAGAGGACAGCAACGAGGGAGATATCACTACGGTGCTTCGGGGAGTTGACTAAGGAACAACGGAAGTTGATATGCCTCCGTACAAGGCGCACACCCGATACAATTGCGGATATATGTGTTCACCACCTCAACATGTATTTGAGAAAATACATGTCAAGTGTCGCTCCCAAAAGCTGCATCAATCCCTTGCATCTACACACAACTACACGAGGAGGTACGAAGACGGTGACCATCACATTGTGCGAGAGATTTCCACATTTGTCACTCGTGCCTGGCAATCGCACCTGCCCTTCATGTTACATGCATATTTTTAAAACCAACCCTGAGACAGCAGTCGCTGAGCAAGAGCCTGCCAAGGGCTCCACGTCAGAACGTGCCCACTCGTCGTCTTCATCCTCAGCATCGCCCCCACTCGCATCGGATCCCCTGCCAGAGGAAAGTACTCTGGACTCTCTTAATGCTTCTCTCGGAGCCGTCGGTGAAACCCCTGTCAGGAAGGACCGTAGTTACAAAAGACGTCAGCCATACGTGGAGAAAAAGTTGAATAAAATTCAAAACCGATTCAAACACATGATATCCAAAAATTTGAATGTGAAGCCACGACAAGAACTCGATGTTCTTTCACGGGAATACCGCGTTCTGTTGTCTGAAATTAAAACAGCTATCCAAAAAGCAACGTCCCGAGGGAAGAAAGTTTCGCTTCTGACCCTGGCATCAAAATCCTGGACCAAAAGAAGAATAATGAGGTTCTTTGGTGTAACCGAAAGAATGGTCCGTCGTGCAAAGAAGCTCAGGGAAGAAGCAGGAATTCTACCAGACCCCTCACCAAAGCTTGGAAGGCCCCTGTCCGACGAAATCAAAACGGCAATAATAGACTTCTACAATTCTGATGACATCTCTTACTCGCTTCCAGACAAAAAGGACGTACTGCAGGGTCATCAGAAGAGGATCCTTCTGATGAACTTGCGCGAAGCATATCGGGTATGGAAGATCCGATACCCCGATCATGAATGTGGATTTTCCACCTTCGCAGCACTACGCCCCAAGTGGTGTGTTATCGCAGGAGCACCTGGCACACACAGCGTTTGCGTGTGTGTTTATCACCAAAATATCAAGTTACTGATTCGGGCCTGTGGTCTCAATGAGGATTACAGGGAACTCCTGCGGCTAGTGGTGTGCAACACTGACAAGCATGATTGCATGATGGGAAAGTGCTCGTCATGCCCAGGCTCACTTGAAGTAGTATCTGGAGCAGCGCGAGCCCTTCTCTCTTGAACTCGACAGTGATCTCACAGTGCAGTAGTGGGTTCACAGCACACACTTCACGCTGGACAGTATTACTATACCAAAGAAAGAAATACTGGGCCGTTTATCTGACCAGCTAAGTAATCTGAAATTCCATCACTATATAGCCCAGGAACAATCACGATACCTACGCACTCTGAAAGCCAATCTGAAAGTAGAAGAATGTATCGTGGTAATGGACTTCTCCGAAAACTACAGTTTTGTCGTACAAGACGCGCCACAATCATTTTATTGGGAAGACAGCCAAGCAACAATACATCCAATTGTAGTCTACTACAAAGCGAGAAACCATCAAGAACAGGGCCTTTGTCATAAATCGTTCGTTGTAATATCTGACACTACAGATCACGATAATGCTACAGTGCACCTTTTTCAAAGGCGTTTTCTGGAATCTTTCCACACACAGGACACCTCACACATGGAACATTTTCACTATTTCTCTGACGGTGCAGCCTCACAGTACAAAAATAGAAAAAACTTCGCAAACTTGTGTGCGCATATCGATGACTTTGGAAAATATGCTACATGGAACTTTTTCGCAACCTCCCATGGTAAGGGACCCTGCGATGGCGTCGGCGGTACTGTGAAAAGGCTGGCCACGAAGGACAGTCTTCAGCGGCCTCTGGAAAAGCAGATCCTGACGCCTTTCGATCTCTCACACGTGGGTTTGCGAAAACATGAAGGACATTCACCCAATATGGGTAGCAAAAACAGATGTTGCCGTCGAAAGAGAAATGCTGTCCGATAGATATGGAAAGGCCTTAACCATCCCCGGGACGAGGGGATTCCACAACTTTGAACCAATATCAAGTTCAAGTGTCCGTTTGGGATATACGGGCTTTTCTGAAGAAAAATTTGTATATACTGTGTTGCGGCATGTTTAGCAAGTTTGTAGTTTTGTTGTAAAGTTGTAATTAGTCACGTTTTGAGCTCTCGAGTGCAATATAAATGGAAGAAGACGCAGCGTTAATGTGTTCCTTCTCTTCAGCGAACGCAGGGGTCACAGCGCGGGCGCCGTGAGCACGCGCACTGTGTGCAATGTAAAAATTAATTTATTGCGTTTAAAAAATATAACCCTCGAGATTTTTCGATCTGTTTGAGAAGAAGTGTTGTACTAACCGTCTGCACTGTCGGAAATTTTCTATCTCGACCTCCACAGCGCGAATTTTTGGGGTGAATATAGGCATTTCTGGCAAAATTGACGTTTTATTATTTATTATTTTATTTTTTTACTCTGAAACCCTTATAGCTGCGACGTTAATTTTTCGTACTTAGCTTGGCACATGTATTGGCTACCATGTAATTTTTTTTCGTGACGATCAGGCTAAAAACAGACGCTCAGCAGTCCAAAGTACTATCACACTTTCTCGCCATATTCGCGTCTCAGAAAAACTGTCGTAATTATAAGCAATCTGAATTTGTATGCCTAGGTTGTATAAACATGTTCTTTGCACGGAGTTCACAGTTTACAGAACGAGTTTGAGTGTCATGGAAGTTTCAGAAAAAAATCATACGTAAAATAAGGTTTGCGGCATTTAGCGGAACTTGAGAGGGCTATAAAACTCGAGAGGGTTAATAATTGCTCTTTAGAATTTCTGGTCGATGTTATATACATAATAAAGAGCTCACACAATTTTTTTCATAAAATTTTGAGGAGGTCGAGCGACGCCTCCGGGACGTTTGGCGTGGAATGACCCATGAGAGTTCTCGAGGGGTCCACAGGGTGTGACACCCGGGTTCGGGGCTCCCCTTTCGACAATACCTCCGTGGCTGCAACGTTGACCTTATGGTTATCTTTTACAAGCCTTACAACGTCATATCCTATCTCCTCTGTCTTCTTAATGACATGCCTCACTGTTTCTCCTAGCAAGTCACCAGTCCAACCCTTTGTAAAAAAGTAGCCCACTGGGATCTTAAATCTTGCATGGAGTCCACACAGCAAGAAACACAGGAGCGAGTTGGCAAGGTGATCCTTTTCAGATTTGGGCAAAGAATGCTCAAGATCTTCGCTCATGTCAACATGTTCCAGAAAGGAGTCACATTGTTTGTGATATTCAAGGTTTTGTTTGACGTGCATTTTGTCCACAACGAGGCTACACATTCTGTACTCAGGTGTGTCCAGGGATTCAAGCTCAGTGCGCAGTCTTTCATCCCCAGGTCGCTGAAGCCGACTTCACCTGCAGAGCTGCCCAGGTACGTTTGAAGTGTACTCCTGCAAGGAAGGGAAAAGAGGTTTTCTGCCCTAATGTATTCCTACGACCTCGCTGAAAAGTTGGGCAGGATTGTACAGTGTCGGATGGTCGCTTCGGATCACTTGGGTTGCTTGGCACCGTAGTTTACAGCTTGGTCCATGAGAACCTGTGCTTTTATGCCTTGTTCAGAACCCCCTGCGACAGCAGGGAACTTGTCCATGTGGCATTCTTTCTTCAGGTGTTCAAGTTCTTTTTTGTAGGCGTTCACTGTCGCTAGTAGTCTTTCATTACGTGAATTTCAGGCTTGTTCTTTTTCACTGAATTTTTTCCCCTTCAAAGAGCTGGTGAATGAGCTCATGATGCCTGGGTCCCGAAAGATCGCATAACTTGCACGGGCACAGCCTGGACTAGCGTTCCTGGGCTCCCTCGCCATCACCTTCATTCACATTCTGCATTTATTTCCCCTGCCACATAGTCGGAAGTCATTGTTATTGTCTATCATCTCAATCTTTTGTTTGGACTGGCTACATCTACGAGAGGTATTGGGGAAAGATACTGGGCACTGCTCCTTGTTTGTACTGGCATGGCTCCACAGTGCCTCCTCGTATCAGTCCGGAAGTCACTTTTGGGGAAGTGAAGCCTGCAGAGAACTGCGCAACTGGACGGTTGCCAGTCCTTTCTAGACATCACTGTCACCCACTTTTCACGGAGTTTCAAGGCCGCAGGGATCTCATGAAATGACACGCCTGATGTTTGTTGCGCTCGGACAGCACGCAAAACACCGCGCAGCAGACTTCATTTTGCTTTCAACTGATTCCTTGTTTCCAGGAAGAGGCAGAGCAACAGGATAGTACAGGATAGTACAGGAGGCACAGTACAGGATAACAAATAGTATTTCGCCACTCACAACATGTTGAATATCGGAGGGAGGTCGGCTTAACACGAAAAACTATTAGATTACATTTCTTATCATGTCTGTCGTCTGCCACTTGGTGGTGCGAAAGGCAGTCGCGTGGCGGAGCAGCCTTTCGCACCAGGGAAGCGAGCAAGTCGCGCCGCTTAGGCAGGCATCTAGAGGAGGCGTTGGTTCTATGAACGAACATAGCGGAGCCATGCCGTTGTGCTATGTAATTGTGTGTTGTGCTGCGGAACACGCGAAGAACTTATCACTCGACTACAGGAAGACATTTCTTCCAAAATGTACAAGGAACCACAACCGTCAACGACGACTACGTTCCCAATACCGCCTCCGCAGCTTACTACTGTGAGGAGTCACGGTGCCTCCCTCTAGTGTGCGTACTACTTGTCAGAGCCTCCTCTAGTTCTTACAGCATCCGGCATGATCTGATGGCGCTCGAGAGTCTGACTGAACCCTCTCCCGCTCTGTTAGCCGCTAGTTAGTTGGTCACCCGGTATGTAAGCGGTTGTATCTTCTCATAGTAAACGTAATCCATCATGTAAGCCAGCCTTGTCCGCCCTGCCCCTTCATCCCATCATAATCTCCATCATCACCTCATCCCTTCCTCTCCCACACATCATTCACATCGCGCAGTCGACCACCCTACTTCTGTTGCCCCAGCAGCTCGAGCTTTCTGACTGATTGTCAGGCTTAGCCCAGCCCTGTTCAAGCGTGGCATTCGCCACGAATGATCGCCAAGCAAGAATTTCAAGCCAGCCTTCCATCAGAAGTAACTCGGACCAGGAAAACAGCTCTTTAGCTGATGCTCAAGGTGGAGTCTCAACGGCTTTAGGGCTTTAGCTCCCGCCGTGGCCCCCTCCTTCTCTCCTGGCTTCCTCACACCTTCCTCACCTACGGGCGCTGCCGCTCCTAGGCGCCTGTACGTGCTACTCCTATGCGAAACTCCAGGCGGCACGCTTTTGCCATCGCCTTTCCCCGCATCACAATGGCATCCCTTTTTAATTGGGACGCCGTGACAGATATCGCTCAGCTAGATGAACTCGCAGACGAAGCGTTGCGACAAGAACTTCATCGTAGGGGACTACGTCATCGTGGGCGCCGAAGTGCACTCACATACCGACTTTTTGAGCACATCCAGCAACATCGTGCAGGTTGCATTTCCCAAAGCCCAACCCTCGCAGCATCCACTCAACCTGAAAAGACGATGGCACCCACACGTCAGACAGCATTGCAGCCCTACGCAGCTGATCCGCGTATGTCCGAGGAACAAGTTGCATCACACACGCCATCAGTGTCTTCCCAGTCTTTACTGACGCCTAATGCTACAACGGCACTTCAAGTAACCACCCTGCCAGACCTCTCACAGTCCATTGCTTTATTTGACGACAACCGCAAACAATCGTCCAAACAGTAGTTACGTGAACTTGAGTGCACCCGTCATCTTGTGCACTGGGCCCACGAAGCCCTCCGGGCCATCGCTATCAGCAAGCTACGTGGAACTGCTCGTAATTGGCATGATGCCCTGGGAAAAAGGTGTCATGACTCAGAGGCGGAGAGTTTTCATTTTCACGGGGGAGGGGGGCGCAAGGGCGCTCTGCGAAGTAAGTACTCTGGCAGGGGGGGGGGGGAGGAGGGATATGTTTATTAAGAAATGAAAGGTAAGCCAGTTGGATGTCGGCTTGTTATTCCAAACAAAAAGTGAAAGGGGGAAGACAAAAAAGGTAAAGAAAAGAAGAACGCAAAAGAAAACAAAAAGAAGGAAAAAGAAGGAAAGAAAAGGAAAAGAAAAATGAAGAACACGAA
The DNA here is from genome assembly GCF_037126465.1 of Ornithodoros turicata. Taxonomy (NCBI): domain Eukaryota; kingdom Metazoa; phylum Arthropoda; class Arachnida; order Ixodida; family Argasidae; genus Ornithodoros; species Ornithodoros turicata. The sequence continues at coordinate 74,029,152 of NC_088203.1, read as the reverse complement.
ACTAATGCTGAAGAATCGCACACTCTGGCGGGATCCCATGATGTATGCAGAACTGGTATAGAAATAAGAGGAAGACAGAACAGAAAAAAAAAACAGAGAGAACGCAAATAGTGAACATGTGCACAACTGAAGGCATTATGCCTTTGAAAACTGAGTGCAAAAGGAACAAAATGCATTGACCCTCGGTGTCTGACCCGAAATATGCGCAATATATGAATATGGTCAATGAAATGTTGCAGCGGGAGTTGAACCCGCTCCCAACGGATATGCGTTCCGAAGACACTACCGTTACACCTCACTGGCAGCTGCTGGTACCTTTTCGACTGCTTCGTTTCATTGATCTGATTGCTTTGGGCGAAATTCAGGCTATGTGTTGTGTCATACTCTGTGTTTCTCCGCCTCCCCTTCTACTGTGCTAACGAGTATGGTCGGCGGATACATATTTTACAAATTGCAACATGCATTTTGGGGGTTGGTGCCTCTTCGCTCTTTTGACCCGGGCGCGCCGAGCCCCAAAAGTTGGTGTCAGTCTCTTAGCTGGACTTCCCGGTGGAGGCGCCGCCCCCCCTAGTTCATGTTCATGTTCAGGGCCCCCGCGCCCCTCCGCAGTCGGCGCCTATGTCATGAATGGCAGTCGTGGAAGTCCGCATTCCAAACACTATTCAGACGACCTGACACTCATCGAGTGGCAAGCTAAAGTGAGCGAGTGTATCCAACGCCCAGGTCAATCGCTTCACAGTTATACTTTTGCGAAGCTCAAGATTATTGACCGTTGCCCAGTAGACATGACAGAGAAGCAAAAAATTGATTACCTTCTCCAAGGACTTTACGATCAGCAGATTATGGTGGCAATTGTGGCACAACACACACAGTCGATCACGGATTTCATCGAGATTGTCAAGGACCTCGACAACAGCTTTTCACATGCTCTACGTTGCTACCGCCCATCGTCTCTCAAGCGAGTAGACAGTACTGCATTCCAGTCACCGCCAAATGCAGCACAACAAGTAAATCCCACTGCCACGTGTGGAAACCTACGTTCCCACATCCTCGGGGCGTCAGCCCGTCCGTTCCGTGCGCGAAGGAACAAGCAGCACAACCAGAAATTCAAACGAACATACCAGGTTTATTCACCAAGAAAGGCAACAGAGTTTGCGCTGCACCCAGCAAACCAACTCCAAGAAAAAAGACCCGGCCTCCCAAGCACCTGGCTTACATCTCTGATAAGTGCCCCACCCCTCAGTTATCTTACACCGGAAGTGCCGTGTGATACATCAAAACAAGAATGGCGTGGCCATACTACCCCCCATCTAGAGTGCTATCGGTGAGGTTCAATATGGCATCCTCCGAGGTTGCTGGTGCTGGGGATTGGGTGGGTGCTTAGGCAGGGAACGACTCTCTCAAGGGTTCATTACGGAGGCGACGCAGCGTGGCCAGGGCGGTGCTGACGTCCGAAGAGAGATTGCATCGAGGCGGGACTGGTGCAGGGATCCTTTGCGGTGTGTGGCCCGGTGTATCTCCAGGACATGGCAGACCGGGCACAGGATCCTGCGTTCTTCATTTGTCAAGGGCTGAAGGGGGTCTGCCGGGTGCCTCTCTCTTAGGGTAAGACCCTTGAAGGGGACTGGAGTACGGGACGGATCTTCACCGCGAAGAGGACGCGGCTGACCGCTCCAGCGGGAACGAGACGCCCACGTCACTGGCAGACCGTTGGCAACCACAGTCCAGGTGGCCACCGAGTGTTGTGGACGGGGAGCAGCTCGGCCTGATGGTGTGAGGGCCCGGCGTTGGCCACCTCGAGAACGGGACCGGGAGTTCGTACGGCCGGAGAGACCACGGGGTTCACGACGCCTGAGGGTTGCACTTGAGGGGCGTTTCATGATTCCTGCAATGATGAGAAAAGGGAATACGGTAAGAAGGCGGCCTCAAAAAGTGGGCGCCTGAGAAGGCACCCCCCCTAGAACAGACAGCGGAAAACTGTGGAACAGAAATCACACTAATAAAGCACTGTATCACAAGCACTATGCTTAGCGATGGAGATAGTGGTAGCTACGTGCACCGCCTGCGGGGACGCAAGTCGTAGCGACTGGACGCAGGTCCGGGAACGGGATCCGGGTCCAGGTCTTGGAGGGAGGCAGGTTGCAAATCGGGCTACTCTCTGTCAGGCTCTCTGAGGTGGTAGGACTTCAGGTCCAAGATGTGTAGTGGCCCGGTCTCTTCGCCGGTGTCGCAGCGACGAGGCCTGTAAGTGAGGCAAAAAGAGCACGCACTTACCTCGAAGAGGCAATCCCACCTATCTGCGACTGAAGCTGCAAAGCCTCGGGACGCATCACTTAGCGGGTGTGTCCGTCGAAGGACGAGGTCACCGACGCTGAAGGTGAGGTTTCGACGTCCACAGTTGTACTGGCGAGCCTGGTCCAACCTTGCGACGTACAGATTCGTCCGAGCTGCAATGTCCAGTCGACTCCGGAGGTGCTCAGCAAACCTCGAATAAGGACGTCGGGTAGCACAATCCCAGAGGCCCAGAGCATTCTCCACAGGAAAAGGGGCCTCTCGTCCCAAGTTCAAGAACACCGGGGTGAAGCCTGTGGATCTGTTGACCGTCGTCCGTGTACCGAACGCCAGCTAGCCAGTCGAAGATCCTAATCACGGTGGTGCTGACTAGTAAAAGCAACCAACATCATTTTCAGGTTCCGATTAACACGTTCCGTAATGTTAGCCTGAGGATGATACCGGGAAGTCTTCCTGTGCTGAATGCCTAAGACTGCGCAAGAACCTGAGAACACCTTAGTTGTAAAGTAGGTTGCGTTGTCGGTGATCAGCTCTGCGGGAAACCCGAACCGGCAAACGTGTCGAGTAGTCTTTCGCACACTCTCTGGGAAGTCAGTGTCCTGAGAGGAAACAGCTCAACCCACTTTGTGAAATGATCAGTAACCACAAACAGGCACTGGTTAGCTCTAGGACTACGAGGAAAAGGTCCCATCACATCACAAGCAACTATCTGCCAGGGCCTATTGCTCTGAACAGGCTGTAAGCGCCCGGGGGGTAAACTACCACGATGTTTTGCTCTCTGGCATATCGGACAAGTACGAACATACTTGGTTACGTCCTGCCTAATTCCTGGCCATATCGCAACATGACATAACTTTCATTAGTTTTCCTGCCACTGCTGTGACCTGCCAAGGCCAAGTCATGAAAGTAACGCATGAAAGACTTACGTAACTTCCGTGGCACCACGACTCTGAACGGGGATGAGCCGTCGTCCTCATCCGCTTGGGGTATGTATCTGAACAGGATGCCATCCTCGCTGAGCAGATAGAAGTCGTGCCGTCCGTCAGTCGTTCTGGTGTCTGCCGAGTCTTGCTCAGCTATCCACTGCGACACCCGCTGACAAAGGCTGTCTGCTCTCTGAGCGTCTACGAGGTGCTCTCTGCTCACGACCGTGCCCCAAGACGAAGATACGTCTCGAGCCACCTGTGCTGCTGCCAGAAGTTGAGAAGGCGCCTCGGTGCCTTCCTCTTCCCCCTCTGGTTGAGGCGCTTGACAGCGCGTCTGCTACCACGTTCTCTAAGCCCCGCCTGTACTCCATGGTGAAGGAGTAGCCTTGTAGTGTCAGGGCCCACCTGGCAAGTCGTCCAGACGGGTTATGGAGCCGCTGCTGCCAAGAAAGTGCCTGGTGGTCAGTCCGGACGGTGAAAGTGCTGCCGTCCAGGAAGAGTTCGAACTTCCTGAAAGCGAAGATAATCGCCAAGCACTCCTTTTCCGTGACGGAGTAGTTCCGTTCTGCCGGATTCAGCGTGCGACTTGCAAAAGCCGCTGGACAAAGAGTAGTGTCATGCTCCTGCAAGAGAACTGCGCCAACAGCATAATCGGTTGCATCTGTTTCCACAACAAATGGTTTGTTGAGGTCGGGCAGATAAAGCCTAGCCGTATCAGCGATTGCTTGTGATAGAGCTGGAAATGATCGTTCCTGCTCTTCTCCCCAATTCCAGCGGGTATCCTTGCGCAACAACTGGTTAAGCAGCTGCGCTAGCTCGGCACAATTAGGAATGAATTGTCTGTAAAAACCAACCATACCTAGGAAGCGCTGCAAGGCTTTGACGTTACCGGGAATCGGAAACTACGTGATCGCCTTTAGCTTGTCGTCCTTAGGACGAATGGTACCTCCGTCCACCACAAAACCGAGAAGGCTGATTCTAGACGATGCCAGCTGCACCTTGCGATGGTTGATCGTTATGCCCGCTTCGTTCATCCTTGCAAGGACGATTGGTAGGTGTTCCTAGTCCTCCTGAAGATTTCTGGAAAACACTACGACATCATCCATGTATGCCATTGCGAAATTGTACTTCGCATCTCCCAACACTGTATCCATCAACCGCTGGAAACTGGCGGGTGAATTGGACAGACCGAAAGGCATTCGTACAAATTCGAACAAACCTCTATGACACGTAAAGACTGTTTTTGGGACATCCTCCGGGGCAACTTGGATTTTCAAGAATCCTCTACTACAATCAAGCGCTGAAAACACAGTTGCGTTGGCCAGGGAATACAACATTGACTCAATGGACGGGAAGGGGTAAGAGTCCCTTAGAGTTACTGCGTTAAGTCGACGGTAGTCGACGCATAACCTAGCCGTACCATCACGTTTCTGCGTCAGAACAACAGGAAATGCCCAAGGGCTCTGGGACCTTTGAACTGCACCGGTTTGGAGCATTTCGTCAGGAGCAGCGTGTAATAAGGCACGCTTATGAACACTCAATGGTCTCGGATTACAACGGCAGGGCGTATCATTACCGGTGTCTATGCTATGCTGTAACACAGACGACTTACCCGGTTTTTCAGTAAAGATTCCGTCAAACTGCCGCAGTACTTGTTCAAGCTGACGGCGTTGCTCCTCAGGACCATGGAATGACCCCAAGACAGTCGGCAGCCCAGACGTTTCAACGGACGCTGCCACAGCTTGCTGTGCTGTGTGGTGGTCCTGTGCTGCGGCGAAGCGGAAAAATCCCGACGAGCCGTGGTACACGTATCCTCCATTGGGCAGGTCCAGCGCCAACTTCTGCCGGATGATGAAGTCTCTGCCCAGGATAACAGGAACTGCCAGGCCAGGAAGGTGCACATAGCGCTGCTTTCGTCGTCTCCCACAAAACGTATCCAGAGCACAACTGCAGCCTGTGCTGGAACGGCGTCATTGGAAGCAAGACAAAGAGTGACATCTGTGGATTGCAATTCCACATGCCGTGATACGCAATGTTCGTAAACCCTGTCCCCGATAAGGGAAAGCGTAGCTCCCGTGTCGATAAGGGCGATGTAATCTTTACCCAAAATTCGAACGGCGATGTTTGGTTCCTTGTCCTCGATGAACTCTCAGACAGAAAAAGCAAGAGGAGCCAAAGTATCTCTTTGCGTTTGTTATGTTCTGTAACAGACGTTGTCGTGACGTGGGCTTAACATCCTGTTTAATGATCCTGAACATGGATTGCACAGTCCTTTTAAAGAGATTTCCCAGGAATGGCAATGACACTGAAAAGCGACACCAAGAAAGGGCGCCACAAGCCCATATGAAGAGGGCGCCACCTACAACATACATAACATGCCCACCTTTTACATATAACATGGAAATCAGTGCCACTTTAGAAACTGGAAGAACAAACGTCACATTGCATAACGCTTCTGATTAAACAATGCTCAATTAGAAAGATCAACTCAAATAGGAAATGCACAGCCGGCCAAATTCAACGCACTGGGAGTCCAAAGTCCATGATGGTCGTTCAAAGAACTAGAAAGGCAACAACCATCACACCCCTTAACTAGTAATTAACAGTTCAAGACATCGCTATCCACTCTTCCATTAAACACGTAACTTACAAATAGTCAAAACACTTCACTTATCAATTAGCAAGTTACTTAGCTTACAATTGTTCAAAACATTTAACATAAAAACTAACGAGTTCAAAAGTTCCCTGTTTCCATTAAGCACTTCACTCACGACTGATACCTTACAGGGGGCACAACCACGCGGCCGCTGCGTGTAACATATCCGTCTAAATTGACACGTCTAGATGCTTGTGGCTCGATATGACACTCAGGTCTCGTCGCAACGAATTCCTGGGGCACGGGTGCGTTACCTGTCTCTTCTCCTGGGCTTCCTTGACGTTCAGTTGTTTCGATGTCGTAATCTTCCGCTGATGGTGGTGGCACGAGTGGGAAGGCTGGCCTTATGTGGAAACGGTTGCGCCGATAGTGTCTGCCCTCACGTGACCTTATCGTGTAGGACCTAGCTCCTGGCCCCACACGTGTAATAACACCCGGGCACCAGCTGGTGTTACGTCGGTACCAGACATCTTGTTGAAGACGAAGAGGTTGAAGACGCTTTGACCTCATATCGCCATGGATGTGTTGACGTGTCTGCCGTTGCTGCAGTGCTTTTTGTGTGCCTTGGCAGTCAAACTGAGGCATCAAGTTCGACGGCAAAGTAGGCACTTTAGTTCTAAGCTTTCTCCCCATTAAAAGTTCTGCTGGTGACTTGAGTCCATTGATGGGTGTACTTCTATAATCCAATAGTGCTTCAGATAAGTCTTTACCGTCCTCAGCTGACTTGATCAACGAAGTTTTAATTGTCTGCACGGCACGTTCAGCTTGCCCATTTGAACGTGGATTATACGGAGAGCAGGGATTGAAGATAATGTCCCAATCTTTTAAAAAACACCGAAATTCAAAAGAATCAAAAGGCGGTCCATTATCACATATTACTATCTCTGGGACACCAAACCTTGCAAAGCATGTCTTGAGTGCGTCGACAAGTGCTCTCGCATGAAAGGATTTCATTTGCTGAACGTCTACATATTTACTGAAGTAGTCAATGACTAAAAGATACGTGATGCCATTCAGATGAAAAAAGTCCATGCCAATTTGCTGCCATGGTCGATGTGCTAGCTGTCTGTCAGCAAGAGGCTCATGCTGGTTGCTCCTTTGATGTCGTTGACAAATTGCGCAAGTTTTTATCATGTTGTCGATATCATGGTTCATTGATGGCCAATACAGTGCTTCCCTAGCCCGGTTTTTACAAGACACTATTCCTCGGTGAGCGTCATGAAGGCGGTTTAAAGCATCATTCCGACACGATGATGGAAGAACAAGACGCTGACCTCTGCATAAAAACCCATCTGTAACGTACAGTTCGTCTCTTATATCGTAGAAGGGTCGAACCTCGGGTCGAACTAGGAACCTGTGTTGTGGCCATCCGTTGTTGAGATGGAAAATAACGGCCTGCAGTGTTTCATCCTGAACAGTTGCGGCGCGTATCTCTAAAAACTTCGGCGTAGAAGCCGTTGCGAGGGTGCAAACTGTTATAGGATATGCGCCCTCGTTATCGTCGATCATCCCTGCCGGGTCAGGAGCGCGTGATAAGGCATCTGCTATCGTTAGGTATTTCCCCGGAACATAGGTAAGAGTGACGTTGTAATCGTTGAGACGAAGCAGCAGCCTTTGTAATCTTGAGGACACCTTATCATACGGTTTTTCTTTTAAGCCGATGAGCGGTTTATGGTCCGTGTGTACTTCAACCGACCGGCCGAAGATATAGTAATGAAAATGCGTACATGCGAAAACAACAGCAAGCAACTCCTTCTCAATCTGCGCGTACGATTGCTGTGTTTCATTCAAAGCTGCGGACGCGTACGCAACAGGGCGACCATCTTGCATAAGTACTGTGCCGATGCCGTAAGAGCTCGCATCGGTAGACAACGTGACGGGCTTCGTTTTGTCGAAGTACGCCAGTACAGGCGCCTTCTTCAGGAGTTCTCTGATGTGATCAAACTGCTTAGTCTTATTTGCGTCCCAGAGCCACGGTACATCAGATTTTAGGAGTTCACGAAGCTCACTTGTCTCCTGCGACAGATGAGGCAGAAATTTTGCGAGGTACGTAACCATGCCAAGAAACCTCTGAAGCTCTGCCTTATTTGCTGGCAGCTTCATTGCCGAAATAGCCCGCACTTTATCTTCATCGGCGCAGATGCCTTGGTCAGTCAGAACGTGCCCAAAGTACTTCACACGAGGCTGAGCCAACTGAGTCTTTGATGGATTGAGTTTCAGATTATTATTTCTGGCTAAGGTGAGGACTCTGCGAAGCTGTTCCTTATGCTGATCCGTAGTCTTTGCGGCCAGAAGTATATCATCGAAGTATGGACGAATGTCGTTATGCCCACGGAAGACATCGTCCATAGCGCGTTGAAAAATCTCAGGTGCACTTGATAACCCAAATGGTAAGCGTAAAAATCTGTAACGCCCCCACGGCGTGGCAAAGGTGCACAAATAAGAGCTCTGTGTGTCCAACGGGATGTGCCAGAACGCATGATTAGCGTCAAACAAAGTGAACAGTTTACATTTGCTAAGATTTGCTAACATTTCTTCTTCCGTCGGAATTTTATAATATTCACGTTTGATGGCTGCATTGAGCTTTCGAGGATCCAAACAAACGCGAACAGTTCCGTTCTTCTTGGGCACAACTACAATGGGGTGGACCCAGTCTGTTGACTCCGTTACTTTTGTTATGACTCCATTACTTTCCATGGATTCCAGTTCTCGTTTGACACTGGCTTCCAAAGCCAACGGGATTTTCCGGGGAGCGGACACACTGGGAGTTACTCCCTCCTTTAACGATATGCTGTATGTTCCGGGCAAACAACCAATTCCCTCGAATACGTCAGGAAATTCCGCAAGAATAGACTGGAACTCTTCGTTGCTGCTAGTAGTCCTCTGCACTTGTCTAACTCGTTTCACCAGATTCAACTCCTCACAGGCTCGTTTCCCAAGAATTGCACTCACGTTCATTCGTACTACAACAAATTCTAGCTGACAGTTCTTTCCATTAATGACACAGTTCAACTGGCATTTTCCAACAATAGGTAGAGGCTCTCCGCTAAATGTTTGCACCTTAATCTCTGTTGCCTCGATCACAGGTTTGCGGGAACAAGATTCAATAACGGTGTAGGGTAACACATTTACATCAGCACCAGTGTCAAGTTTAAATTCAATAGTGCGATCCTGAATTTGAACACTCTGTAGCCATTGAGATGAGCTTGAACGGGACAAGGTGTCAATAGTGAGCTCACCCAGTAGCGTTTCGTTGTCCGTGGTTATCCCATCCGGCGTAGCAGTGTCCAGCATATCGATGCGGCGCGCTCCTGGGAGCATCCTTTGGCGACACATTCTAGCGAAATGTCCGAACTTTCCGCATGAAAGACAGTGCATTCCATATGCGGGGCAGTGCTGTGGACGATGACGCAAACCACACCGTGAACATGAAGCTGAATACTGTCTGCCGGAGGGCTGCAGAGGTGGGCGGTTCTGAAGAAGCTGATAAGGCTGCGACTGCAACCCAGGAATTTGCGATAAAGGACGAAAGCGGTCTTGTTTAACTAACTGGCGTTCACCTCCATGTGCGCGACCTTGATGCTGTGCGCTCCGTCCTTGTTGCCACTGTTGCTCATGTAATGCGCTGACCGATACTTCCGGGCCCATATTGTCTATATCGCGCATATGTTTCTTGGATATTTCAGCTGCCTTGCAGAACTGTACAACCTTCTCCAGCGAAAGGTCACTTTCTCGAAGCAGACGTTCTCGAAGTGCCGGGTCCCTTATCCCCAGAATAATCCTGTCTCCGATCAGCCGACTTGTTTTGTCTCCAAAATCGCACCTTTGCGCCTGCAGCTGAAGTTCCGTTACATATTCGTCGATAGATTGACCTTCCCGCTGGGCCATCATGTTGAAGACAGCCGTGGCATGCGTCACATTTTTGTACGGCAAATAAAGTTCGTCGAACTTTCCCAGGATGTATTTCACGGAATCCGGGACACTTCTTTCCGTTGCGCCTTTTTTCGTCGAGACACTTTCTTCTGTTGTGTCTTTTTTCGCCGAGTCAGTTTCTTCTGTTGCTGGCTGAGGCGCAAAAGTCTTGTAGATATTTCTTGCCGTAGGCCCTAATGAATGAAGTAGCAGGGCGCGTCGAACGTTGTCTGGCTTATCGGAGTACTGACAGGCGGCTTCGTATAACTGATAAGAAGTTTTCCATTCTTCCCACGCCTGAGCCGGATTATCAGTAGGGACGAAATGCGATGGTGGTTGCACAAAAATGTTAGCCATTTGTAAAAGGTCCAACTCACTTTCCCGCCAAAAATTCCTGTGTCCCGGATCCCACTTCTGACACCATGTTATGTTCTGTAACAGACGTTGTCGTGACGTGGGCTTAACATCCTGTTTAATGATCCTGAACATGGATTGCACAGTCCTTTTAAAGAGATTTCCCAGGAATGGCAATGACACTGAAAAGCGACACCAAGAAAGGGCGCCACAAGCCCATATGAAGAGGGCGCCACCTACAACATACATAACAGCGTTATCTTATTGCTTGCAAAGCTAGTTTTTGACTGATCAAGGCCTCGGATAGTAACCGCTCGCTCGCTTTCTTCGCAACTTGCCGACGTCGTTGAACGAGCATTCATGGACGCCGGCTGCGACCGTTTCCCGATGGCACATTACGGGATGTTTGGTCTTTGTCGCGGGCATTCCCGACGAAAATGGTCAGGGCTGCGGCAATTCCAACAGCCGTCGGCCGCTCGTGGCTGCGGGGACGCAGGATGATGCCGCTCTCGCTGCCTTGGGTTTTCGCTAGCTGAAAGGCCAGGTTGACCGCGACTTCGGGGCGGGAGGGGTCTGTCAAGGCTCGTTCCTGCGGGGATCGTCCTCTGGTCATAGAGGAAGCGATCTAGGGCTCGGTGGGATGACTCCGCATTGTATGAATTACGGGGTTGTCACCCAAACCTGTTGCATGCTGGCGTTCGATCGAGGCGGCTCCTCCCGACCACGCGCAGCGCGGTTCCATAGCTATCTCCGGGGGCGGAGGAGGCTGGTATTCGGGCTCTGCCAGGAGGTCGCCTTGTATTGAACGAGTCTCCTGGGCCAACGCCTCGAGGATTTTAAAGCGATGGGCTCTTAAGCAGGGCCGGAAGCGCGGGTGGCACTGAGGGATAGCCCGTGCGACGCGCTGCTCTTCCGCAGCAGTGGGATCCGCTCTGCTGTACAGATCCTGCAATCTGCTTTGCAGAATGCTTTGCTGTGCAGAATCCTGCAATCTGCTTTGCTGTGCAGAATCCTGCAATCCCCGAACGAATTCAAATAAGCTTTCCTCAGGATGCTGAGTACGCTTATGCAATTCCTCTAGGACACGGTATTCGTAATCCGGGGGAAGAAATTCGTTTTTGAACCGCTTCTGGAAGTCCCGAAAAGACGTAAACTCCGATTGCAACCGAAGCCAGCGCGTGGCGTCTCCGACCAAAGCAACCTGCAGGATGCGTTGGATTAGAACTTCGTCCGAAATTCCCATACCCGTCTGATACGCGGTAAGGTCGTCCAGGAAATCGGCAACAGGCTTCTTATCGGTGTAACCTGAGAAGGTAGGCACCGGTAAGTTGAGTCGTAGAGGTGCTTGCGCCTGCGGCGGCGAAACCGACCCGGCATCCAGGCGTTAAGCCACCAACGAGCACAACTCCGTCATGCGTGACAGGAGTTCTGCCGTTGCAATGGTGTTTGACTGCGGGTGTGGACACATTCGCCTTGTGAGGTATCAGCTCCGAGGGCTCGTCCGCCGGGTTGGAGCTGAAAAACTCAAAAACAAACACAAAAACACACACGCAACAACACAGACACACACAGAAAACCGACAGCAATGAAATCCCAAACTACAGTAACTACAGTAAGCTACTACAAACTACGCAAGAAGCGTGCCGCGTGTTCCCCACCACGGAACGGACGACCCCAAACGTTGGGCGCCAGTTGTGGAAACCTACGTTCCCACAACCTCGGGGCGTCAGCCCGTCCATTCCGTGCGCGAAGGAACAAGCGGTACAACCAGAAATTCAAACGAACATACAAGGTTTATTCACCAACAAGAGCAACAGAGCTTGCGCTGCATCCAGCAAACCAACTCCAAGAAAAAAGACCCCGTTTCCCAAGCACCTCGCTTATATCTCTGATAAGTGCCCCACCCCTCGGTTATCTTACACCGGAATGCCGTGTGATGTGCCGTCTGACGGCGCTTCATACATCAAAACAAAAATGGTGTGGCCACTGCTCAACGTAGCACTTCACCTCAGTTTGGATCAACACATACGCCCAAGTTCAACAATACTGCCAACCGTCGCCAGCGTATATCCGACTTGCCGACAGCTCAGCAAGAGGACAGATACAGGCAAATATCTGAACAGTATGGTGCCCCAGCATTTCGAAGTGGACAAGACCTCACACAGGCCATGCGTTACAAATGTAAAAGACTTGGACATTTGACATCCAAGTGCCCAATGCGTGTCAGTCAATCGTCACAAGCACAGCCGCCAGTAAGCCAATCACACCCGTCAAATCCAGTAGCTCTTCATAGCACACCTACTACCCTTGACGGCTTTCAACTTTAGTGCTATTTTGTTGAAGCAATCATCACCGGCGTTGGAAAATCCGATGCCTTCGCAGACACTGGCTCCAAGCTGACTATAGTTTCCCAGTCTATTCTCCCGCCATATATGATTCATCCATGGGAACAGCCACCACTCAACGTAGTTTGCGGTTCTTCAGTCCTACCAGTAGGCACGGCACATCTTGAGATAGCTATTGGAACTGTCTCTGCTCTAGTCAACGCTGCTGTGCTCAGCAACAACATTCTGCCACTTATAATAGGTAAAGACTGGTTTGAAGCTGCCAAAACACTTTGGTCTTCCAACCACCAAGGGGCACGTATTTGCAACACACCTTCTCTGGTGTCACCGTCCAAGCTTCAAGTAAGATTACACCTCGCATGGCGAATGCTGTCATCCTTGCATGGTCACTCCTAGCTTATGCTGTTGACAATCCCATGCTCAAGGACTGCCTCCAAGTCGACCCAGTGCCTTCTGACCAGGAGCCACCTTGGCGAGTCTTTCACCAAGAGCCCCCTCAGAGTAACACTGAGTTTCTACAGTCAGTATTACCCAACAGTGTTATCCCAGTCACAGTACATGAAGAACTTCCACCAGCCTTCGTTGGCTTCGTTGGAACGCAGGTGTCACAGAGCGAAAGGTCTGAAGTACAAGCAATCGTGGCAAAGCACCACTATGTCTTCGCCCGCCATGAAGACGACATTGGCCATTACAAAGGCATACAGCACCGCATTGACCTGTTGCCCGATACGACACCGTATAGCCGCAGCCCAGGTATGCTCCCGAGGATAGATTTCTGGAGGTCCAGACTAAGAAACTACTACAGCAAGAAATCATACAACACGCCGCAGGACCATGGGCTTTTCCTGTCGTGGTTGTCACTAAAGGGAACAAAAAGCGCATCTGCGTTAACTATGTCCCATTGAATAAATGCACAATTACCGTCGCTCAGCCTCTACCGCATGCAGACGACATCATCCTGGATATTGCAAGCTGTGGTTTCTTCGCTACATTGGATCTAAAAAGTGCTTGAAGGCAAATGAGCCTCCGCCCCGAGGATTACGAGGAAACTGCCTTCATCACTCATCGCCGGACGCGTATGCCATTTGGACTAAAGAATGCCCCTGCAACCTTTCAACGTATCATGCATACCATTTTTAACGACTTTAGTCACAAGTAGGCAAATATGGGATCCGCGCTTACTTGGATTATATCCTTGTTTATGCAGACACCTTCAATGCGTTTAAGAGCTTGCTCAACCAAGCCCTTTCTCTTCTTCACAGTAACGGACTGAAAGTATGACTACACAAGTGCTACTTCGCCCTGCCCAGCATCACGTTTTTGGAATTCGTTATCTCCAGTCACGGAAAACAACCAGATCCTGGCCGAGTACAAACAATGATACGAATTCCGCCTCTACGGAACCAGAAAGAAGTTATTTCCTGGGTTCAGACAGCAAATTTTTATCGCAGGTTGATACTTGGCTTCTCTAAGATTGTTGCACCCCTTCAAGCCTCAGTCAAATCCAAAGACTTCATCTGGACAGAAGATTGTGAACAGGCATACCAGACCCTCCGTTCTGTCGATGATAATGATGATGATGATTAGAGGTTTTATGGCGCGGCGGCTACAAAGGTCATAATGCGCCAAACACGGTTATGAACACAGATAAATCAAGTTATCACAACAAAGTGACTGAAATTCAACCTAAAAATATACTGATGTAATTAAAAGAAGTGTGTGTAAAGTTTTCTTGCGGAAAGTAACTAAAAACCTATAGGCTCCCAAGCAGGCCTACGCCCATAAAAAAGTTCTGAACATTCTCAAAAGGAATGACAGGCTCATCACCCAACAGCAGTGCTGGGTGAAGAGGTGTACAATGCTTGTAGCATTCAGTGAAGTAGCGCTGCTGATGAGGTTCGTGTTGTGGGCATGTGATGAGAAGGTGAAGAATGGCGAGTTGCTCGTTACAATGGGTGCACTGCGGTGGCTCCTCTCCACGAAGTAGGTGGCCGTGCGACAAAAATGTATGCCCAATTCTGAGCCTGCGTCTCAGCACCTCCTGGAGGCGTTGTTGCATTGCATGTACCTTATGCCCTATGTGTGGTTTTGTGAGATGAAGCTTGTTCCGAGTTTGTTCATCCCAGAACTGCTGCCATTTTTTTATTAATGGTCTTTTTTAATGCACGTCTGAAGTCATGGAAAGGGATGTCGAATGGGGTAATTTCCGATGAAAGAGCTGTTGCTCCGGCTCGGACTGCAAGTGCATTTCCTGGGATACCCACGTGACTGGGCACCCAACAAAATGTTAGGTTATAACCTCTGCTTATTATCATATTGGCCAAAGAACGTGCTGTATGCAGTAGAAGGTTCTTAGCCCGCTGCAGACTACTCATAGCATGCAGAGAGCTAAGAGAGTCTGTGTAAATTACTCCAGATTTAATACCTGTTTGCAATATAAAATTAAGTGCCAAGATCAGTGCGTATACTTCAGCAGTAAAAATGGATGCTGCTGGATTTAAACGGTGCGACCGTGTCACTGCTGCAGATACCATGGCGCAGGAAACGCTGTCAGCAGTCCGTGACCCATCTGTGAATATTTCAGTGTGGTCGCCGAAGGAATGTTTTAATTCCAAGAACTCTTGCTGAAGGACTACGGGCGACGTATCCTTTTTATTGTATTTAGTTAAGGAGTAGTTGAACTGTGGCTGTGATTGCCAAGGAGCACTTTCGTCACCCTGTTCTAGGATCCCGGAATCCTGATATAAAAAGATATAAAAGTCTTGATAGTGCAAAGCAGGCATGCGAAGAGGCCATACCACTGACGGTCTGTGTACAAACAGTCGCTGAAGTCGTGTGTCTTGGCCACAAGGCAGAGGTGGATTCTGACAATGGCTTTTAACTTTAAGACCATAAAGAGTAGTGAGGTAAGCCCATCGTCTGTCCAGAGACCACTCACTGGACTCGACGTACAAACTTTCCATTGGTGAGGTGCGGAGAGCTCCAAGAGCTAACCGCAGGGCCTGGTGATATACTGGGTCAATTAACTTGAGGACTGACGTACGAGCAGAACTGTAAACAGCACACCATAGTCCATCTTGGATCGAATTACTGATGCATATATTTTGTGGAGGGTTGTTCTATCTGCTCCCCAAGACCTGTGACCGATAACTTTCATGAGATTTAAAAATTTTATGCATTTTGCTTTTAGTTGTTAGATGTGCGGCAAAAACGTAAGCTTTCTATCAAATACCATTCCCAGAAATTTGTGTTCTTCTCGGACAGCAATGCCCTCACCATTCATGGAAAGTGTAGGGTTTGGAAGTAGTCCCTTTTTCCTGGTAAACAGAACACAGGCAGTCTTTTCTGAAGAGAACTTGAATCCATCCTGGTCTGCCCATTTAACCAATCTGTTTATTGCTAGTTGTAACTGCCTCTCACAAGTTGCCAAATTTGCAGACGAGTAAGAGATTTGAATGTCATCAACGTACAGCGAATAGACGGAGGAATTGCAGTGGCTATGGAGTTCATTTTCACAATGAATAATGTCACACTAAGCACGGAACCCTGAGGAACTCCATTCTCCTGTAGAAATGGTTGTGACAGAGTGCTGCCCAGTTGGACCCTGAAAGTTCTATCTTGGAGAAAGTTAATGACGCAGCGTAAAAGCCGGCCCCGTATCCCTAAAAAGTACAGATCCCGGATGATACCATACCTTCACGCTGTAACATATGCCTTTTCTAAATCGAAGAATACTGACGCACAGTGATTCCGCCTGACAAACGCTTCTCGGATTGTGGTCTCCAAGCGAACAAGATGGTCTGTCGTTGAACGTGCAGATCGGAATCCACATTGGTACGTATCCAGACAGTTATTGCATTCAAGATAGTATACTAGTCGGTTGATGACAATTCTTTCAAATGTTTTGCCTAAACAGCTGGCGAGGGCAATGGGCCTGTAGCTGGTGGGATTTGATGCTTCTTTGCCAGGTTTCAGAAGTGGAATTACAATTGCTACCTTCCATGCTGTTGGCATCTGCCTGTTATCCCAGACTATAGTTGAAGAAGTTTAGAAGCCACCCTTTGGATTCCTCTGATAAGTGGGTGATCATGGAATAGGTGACTCTATGTGGACCAGGAGCACTGACCTTCACTGACGACAATGCTCGCTGGAGCTCTACCATTGTGAACGGCCGGTTGTATGCATAATTTTCACCGCGCACAGTTGAAATTACTTGCTTTTCTGCACGGTTCTTTACAGACAAGAACGTTTTGCTGTAATGTGCGGAACTGGAAACATTTTGAAAATGTTCACCTAGGAGGTCCGCCTGTTTGATTAAACTCCGACATGGAACACCATTGACTTGAAGGAGAGGAATGGAGAAACTCTGGTAGTCTCCTTTAATTTTCTGGAGCCTATCCCATACTTTCTTTGATGGGGTTCCATATGTTAAAGAAGAAACAAAGTTGTGCCATGAATACCTTTTTGCTTGCTTTCGTGTCTTTCTGAAGGCAAGAACATTCTGTGATGTGGGGTATCTACGAAAGCTACCCCACGCACGATTCCGTTCCTTTCTAGTCTTTGCGCAATCGTCAGTCCACCAACGTTTGGGACGCTTGGGGAGCCGACCCAATGTCTGTGGAATAGATTGTTTGGCGGCATCTATGATTGTGCTTGTAACTAAAGTATTTGCCTCTTCGACTGACATGCGTTCAAAAGAAGAGGATTGGAGGTTGGCTTATTGGCTGGTTGGGTTATTCCCTTTGGAATAAACTCCAGTCAGCCTGAGCTAGTTTCCATCGGGGTGGTCGTGTTGTGAGTGTATTTGTAGCACCACACAATTTCACAATGACAGGAAAGTGGTCACTCCCTCGTGGATTTTGTTCAATTGTCCAGTCTAAACTGCTAAACAGGGAGGGACTGCACAGCGAGATATCTAGAGAAGAAAAGCTTTGTGTCGCTGCATTGACGTAAGTGGCTTGCCTCGTGTTGAGCAAGCAAATTTACCTTGACATCAAAACCCTTTCCAGCATTTTCCCTCTGACGTCTAACCTTCTGCTGCCCCACAGGGGGCTGTGGGCATTCAGGTCCCCAAGAATAAGGAAAGGTTGAGACAGCTGCTCGCAAAGATGCTCAAAGTCTCTTTGGTGGATTACTACTGAAGGGGGCAGGTACAATGAACACACTGTAATGACCCTGTCGAGGCATACTTGTACAGCCACAGCCTCAAGGTCTGTAACAAGTGGAACGCGATTGGAAGGAATGGACTGCGGAGTAACGGATCCTCACTCAAGCTCAACTCTTGGGACATTTCCAGACAGATGCGCCTACAGCTATCACAACTGACGCCTCAGGAACCGCAATTGGTGCAGTTTTGTCACAGACAAGAACAACATGGAAGTCGTATTCGAGTACGCTAGTAGAAGTCTTACCCCAGACGAAAGCAAGTTGCACAGCAACGTTTGGGAGTGCATAGCTTCTCACTGGACCATCACCGTCAAATTTCGTCATTATCTTCTTGGCAAGAAATTCGCGCTCATCGCTGATAACTGGACTGTTGCTTGCCTTACGAAGAATGTGAGACCGTCTCGTCGTTTCATGACAATCCTTATGGATCTTGTCGAATTTGATTTTAATGTCCAGCATCGCCCAGGTCGCCAGAACGTCGTGGCTGATCATCTTTCGCGACTTTCATGTGCTATAACACAGTCGGAGCAATCGTTGCGAGACCTCCAATATGAAGACTCTGAAAGCCTTGAACACATTCAGCAGGCCTCAGAGGATGATGCCCAAGCACCCTTTGTGGTACTCAACGATATCCTTTATCTACGCATTTTTTCCGGGCAGCTAACCCTCGTCGTTCCCAATGCAATGCGTCCCTCAATCTTCCAAGCTATGCATGACAATGCAGGACATTTTGGTGTTCAACGAACGCTTACAAAAATCCAAGAACGCTATTGGTGGCCTAACATGTCACTCACAGTCTCACACTGCATGACTGCGTACAATCCTGCCAGATCTGCCAACAATTCAACCGGGCCACGTCACGCAACGTTGAACTCTTGTGATATTTCTTAATTATTTGGGCCAAAACTAAGCCAATTGTAACATTTTTTGCCTTTTTGATATTTTGCCATTAAAGGAGCATTAAAGTGGTATCTAACATGGCCCAAAACTGCTGTCATCTTGTAAAGCAGTATGTGAAAAGCATCCCCACAAAATATTTCTGTCCAAAGTTGTATCACCACGGTGCAATTAATTTGGAAAATCGCTGCCGCGGTGACAGGCCGGAGCGCTCTAACTGCAGACCACACCCACTCTAGTGTGACGTTCGTGGTAGAGAGCCCCTCATTCGTTCGTAGGGAAAACCGTCTGCTACGAACATTGCGAGCTGCTTCTTGTTGACTTCTATTATTTATATGATTTATATCACGTTTTCTTAAAAAAAAGAAGCATATACGCAGCCTGAGAAAATAAGATTACGATCACAA
Source organism: Ornithodoros turicata (assembly GCF_037126465.1). Classification (NCBI taxonomy): domain Eukaryota; kingdom Metazoa; phylum Arthropoda; class Arachnida; order Ixodida; family Argasidae; genus Ornithodoros; species Ornithodoros turicata. Next base: position 74,010,197 of record NC_088203.1, on the reverse strand, counting down.
GAGTAATATATCCGTGGCTTCTGTGCAATCTCAGAATTCACAGCAGCAGAAAGCTAGCGATGGTGGCGGTATTGTGGCGCCACCTGTTAGCCACTGAACCAACTGCGCGGTGAAAACTGTCGGACAGGCTGCACACTGTCGAGAAGCACGGGGTTTTTGCTGTACAAACGCAGTTAATTTCGGGCTGCACCACTCGTTCTTCCCGTGGTGCCTGCGGTCCCAAAAAATCGTGGTTGTGTCGTTGACAGCCTTCAAACCCTCCGTTTCGGACATCACGAAGCCGGAGAACGCATGGCGTCTCCGAAGCGGTAGCAGACGCTCTGGCCTGGGCGATGTTGCTCACCTCGATCATGTGATCCCAAGTCCAATGAGGAGCGGCCTCACCACTTGCGTCACATAGTGACGTGTGTGGTGGCGCTCATCACGTGCCTATCGTGAAGGCGAAGGAGGGTGTTTCGCGCGCGGGAGGTTCGGGAAGCTATTGCAGGAGTCCCAATTTAGCTACAGTGGCACTAATTGTGGGAAAACTGTTTTCGGCCGCCTAACATTCCATACTGACCAAAAACAGAAACAAAGTTGTGGGCCTCTAGACTGCTCCTTTAAAGGAGTATTAAAGTGGTATCTAACATGGCCAAAAATTCTGTCATCTTGTAAAGCAGTATGTGAAAAGCGTTCCCACAAAATATTTCTGTCCAAAGTTTTTTTACCACGGTGCAATTAATTTGGAAAATCACTGCCGTGGTGACAGGCCGGAGCGCTCCAACTGCAGACGACATCCACCCTACTGTGACGTTGGCGGTAGAGAGCCCCTCATTCGTTCGTAGGAAAAACCGTCTGCTACGAACATTGCGAGCTGTTTCTTGTTTACTTCTATTCCCTATATGATTTATATCACGTTTTGTAAAAAGAAAAGCAAAGCATATATGCAGCCTGAGAAAGTAACATTACGATCACAAGAGTAATATATCCGTGGCTTCTGTGCAGAATTCACAGTAGCAGAAAGCAAGCGATGGCGGCGGTATTGTGGCGCCACCTGTTAGCCACTGAACCAACTGCGCTGTGAAAACGGTCGGACAGGCTGCACACTGTCGTGAAGCACGGGGTTTTCGCTGTACAAGCGCAGTTGATTTCGGGCTGCACCACTCGTTCTTCCCGTGGTGTCTGCGGTACCAAAAAATCGTGGTTGTGTCGTGGACAGCCTTCAAACCCTCCGTTTCGGGCATCACGTAGCCGGAGAACGCATGGCGTCTCCGAAGCGGTAGCAGACGCTCCAGTCTGCGCGATGCTGCTCACCTCGATCATGTGATCCCAGGTCCAATGAGGAGCGTCCTTACCACTTGCGTCACATAGTGACGCGCCTGGCGGCGCTCATCACGTGCCTATCGTGAAGGCGAAGGAGGGTGTTTCGCGCACGGGAGGTTCGGGGAGCTATTGTAGGCGTCCCAATTTCGCTACGGTCGCACTAATTGTGGGAAAACTGATTTCGGCCGCCTAACATTCCATACTGACCGAAAACAGAAACAAAGTTGTGGGCCTCAAGACTGAACCTTTATCAATGACTTTACCAAGAGGACTTGGTCACAGCCGGGTGGGATGTGAGGAGTCACGGTGCCTCCCTCTAGTGTACGTACTGCTAGTCAGTGCCTCCTCTAGTTCTTACAGCATCCGGTATGATCTGGTGGCACTCGAGAGTCTGACTCGACCCTCTCTCCCGCTCTGCTAGCCGCTAGTTAGTGGGTCAAACGGCACCACTGCCGACGGTTGTATCTTCTCATAGTAAACGTAATCCATCATGTAAGCCAGCCTTGTCCGCCCTGCCTCTTCATCCCATCATCGTCTCCATCATCACCTCATCCCTCCCCCTCCCACACATCATTCACACTACAGACCTCGCCGAGAACATCCAGTTACTGTCAGCGTATATTCAGCAAAGTATGTCAGTCATGACAGGCGCCGAAACCAAGCCGGTGCAAATCACTATGCTCCCAGATTAGTCAGCGTCGTTACCGACGTTTAATGGACATGAAAACCTGCAGGCGAAACGGTGGATTGATGACTTAGAATGAACGCAAAAACTCGCGATGTGGTATGATCGTACCTTACTCGCAATACGACAAGGCAAGTCACGTGGAGCAGATGCCGACTGGAACGCTACAACGGGACGACAAATACCGTCCGTAGTAGCACAAAAAGTCTCGAAAACGTCTTTATTTGGCTGAATTGGGCTGCAAGGCGATCACGACGTAACTGGGACATTTAGTAAAGGGGTTTTTGCACACGTTTATGGGACGTCGGAAATTTCCGTTTAGAAACCGTTTTCCCAGTCTGATTTCAAGACACATTGGTTACGTTCAAGTTGAGTCACGATACTTGCGTTGGACTTGCAGTGTCACACGAATAATTGATCACCGCACACCACGTCTACGCTTCCTTTTATCAAACAATGATAGATGGGATGGAAGCGAAATGCAGACCTCGTCGCATTTGCAGTTCGGTTTAAAATCTCGAGTGAAATCTAGCTAGAGCAGCGAAATCGCACCTCAGTGCCGCACGCGTTGCTTATGTCAGTTTTCGCGCCGCTGGCCTGCCACACGGCTGCTGCCTGCCTCTTTGTTGCCACTCTCCTCCATTTATCTCGTCCCCCCGTCTACTGTCGGGGGAGAAAGCCCTCGCCCGCGTTCGCCATTTTGAATCGAGGTACAGTCGCGGGTAGTTCCGTCGTTGCTAGGCTTTGTTGTTCGGCCTTTCGAATCCCTGCAGTGCCCTCACCTGTGTACATCGTGTGCTTGTGATCATGTGGTATATTGGAACTTAGCCATCTCTCCTCCTTGACAGAGCAGGAAGGCTCACTCTGCGACGGCGTATTGACGGCAGCATGGCGTAAACTCTGTTGAAGGCGTTGGAGGGGCGTTCAAAGTAGAAGGTGTGTATAGCACTTGTTAATCTGATATGCTGTATATACGATCTTGAGTTACCTGCTACGGGGCTACGTACTACGGGGAACGGGGCGCAAGGTTGAGCTGTTGCAACATTTGAATTAAAGTGACGGGTCTGACAGCCAAACAACGATATTGTTTTTCTTTGGTGCCACCGCTCTGCAAGCCAAATTTGAGAATGGTGTCGCCCACCAAAACAATGCCGATGAAGCGGACGTTTCCCAACGTGTGAACGGACACATAGAAGACTGCCGTTTCAGCTACAACAAAGATTGAACGATTGAACAACAAATCTTGCCGACCCCTGTCCCGCACATGTTTTGTTCGGTCCTTCTGGCTTCTTTCATACCAACTGATAGCTCGGAAAGTTTGTTGACAGTGATAGTATTGAATTGATTAAAAATTGAATTGATTAGGACTTGATTGATTGATCCGACTTGGAAGAGCTTTCATTACCTATTTTTTGTTGGGGGTGTGACCCGTGGCCTCGGCCTCGTGGCTTTTTCCTAGCCTTATTCTTTTGGAGGACTTGGGAGCTCGTGCTTGCAAAGGAGCGCTCAGAGCTTGTCTCGTCCTCGCAATCCATGGATGTCACCTCCCTGGACTGTGAGGACAGGAGTGGCATCGGTGTTAGTGACGCCACTGGTGTTTCGGAGACTGGAGGTGGATGTGCACCTTCGTGAACTTCATTTGTGGTTGCCTCTGTCAGCAGTGATTGCTCGGTCTGTGTGTACTGTGTTACTAGTTTTACTTCCTGTTTTACGGTTGTGGAAAAAGATTTTTCGAAAAAGATGGGAGCTACTTTTTTTCTGGCTTCTGGGTAACTGATGTTCTGTTTAACCTTAACGTGCAGCACTTCCTTTTCGTATTTCCACTTTGTACAGGACCTCGAGTAGGATGGGTGGTTGGAAGAACAGTTGACGCAGCAGTCTGACCCTTTGCATTTTTTAGTCTCATGGTCAGACTTTCCACACCGTGCACAACAGGCAGAGCCACGGCACCCGTCTGCAGCATGTCCAAACCTGTTGCACCGAAAACAGCGCAACGGGTTCGGTATGTAAGGTCGGACATCTGCTGACAGGTAGCCTACTTTTAGTTTTGTTGGAAGTCTGGGCCTCTCAAAAGTCAGTACTATGTTTCGTGTGGTGATGTACTCCCCATTTTTACGGATTTTGATTTTGCGTACATCAACGACATCCTGACCCCTGAGCTCCCTAAAGATTTCTTCAGGTGGCACGTCAACCAGCTCAGAAACTGAGATGACACCCCTTCAAGTGTTTAGTGTTTTATGCATCGAAGCTGCAGTCTTTACTCCCATCATTTCATGAACTTTCGATATACGGTTGCAGTCTTTCTCATTGGTGCATTTTATGAGCAAGTCCCCACATCTGATACCTTTTATTTCCGTGATACTTTTAGAGAGGGATGCCACCGCTTTTTCAATAAAAAATGGTGACATCTTTCCCAGTGGTACGTTTTTCTCTTTTTCAGAGTCTGCACTAGACAGTACTATATACCTGGCAATGAACTGTTTAGATGTAGTTTGTAAAACTTCGGTCCGTGGTCGCTTTGCGGCCACGATCTCAAGGGAAGAAGAAAATTTACTCATACAGGTTTGTTGAAACGAGTATTCCAAAGAGTCGCCCGTACTTCATACTCATACATACGGGAAGGTCCCGGAGTTTTGACAACCCGGAGCTTGGCCGTAGCTTGACCAATGCCTCGACCGCCACCGTCCAAGGTTTCTACCCTTTGCCTTACATCCCCTCGGCACGGTACGGATAACACCTTGGGACTGGGGTACGTGGTGGCGCCACTCACCAAACATCAGCCGAAGCTGGTGCCCCCTGCGGGGTCGAGTATATGCACCTGGTGTGTCTGGGTGTCGTAAGAAAGATTTTGAAACTGTTAGTACAAGGAAGGCCTCCTGTAGCAGTGCCTCCCGTTATGAGGCCATACCAGTTGGGGACCAACTCCGATTCACGATTTTCCCCATTCTAGATGGCGCCGCGCTCGCCGTCCTTATCACGCCGTTCGCTTCCGACTCCGAAATAATCCCCATTGTGCACTGTCGAGGTCGCGAGTTTAAGGCGGCACGCTCCCCTGCGCTGTTTGTCGAGAGGTAAAGTGTCGGACTTTGATACAAAAGGTCCGCAGTTGGATTCGAGACATTCACGTCTTTTTGCTTGTCTCCTATTGCTATATGACTGCTTTGTTACTTTTATTATCTGTTGTTTTCACATGTTACTGGCGTCTGTACTGACTGATTATGGAAGTTTTTAGTTATTCTTCGTATTGTTGTGCTTGTCATACTTGCTATATGCCGACGTACAAATGTGATCGGATAGTATGAATGGTAATATGGACAATACATACAGAGATGGTATTAAAAACGAAGGCTGCCAGCAGTGAGGAAACAATACAGTTCGACCTCTTTATATTTCATGTGAAAAAATTAATTCGTGCTTTTTCTTTTTTTGAGAACTCTGAAGCGTAAATTAAATAATACATTGTTAAAATTTGTCCACGTTCGACGCCAAGAAATAATTGAAAATATCATTTATTTATTTGTAAAAAATGTTGATTATTTGACAATTGACATCTTGACAAAGTGTTGGGGGACTAGGGGTGAAAGCGAAGAAGGAAGTTCCTAAAACTGAACTGAAATGAACAAGTTAAAATGCAAGGAACTTGACGCGAAGTTCTCGGAGCACAAATTCCGCCTCATAACGCTGATTATTGCCCAGAAACTTCAGTACTATATTTTTAGACACTCCCTGGTTTTCACAAGGTACTTGAATTACACCGAACCTTTCGTTCAGTGTTGTGTCACTAGTTCAGCGGAGAATCCCCAGCGACCCGGAGGTTTTCCTTATCTTTGTCGGTAGGCCTCTCTTTGTCCGCGGTGCAAAGACAGACGGGTAAAGGTTTTGGGTCATCCCACGCGCAACCAGCAAGCAGTGTCGAAAGATGGAAAATTCAGGGAACCGGTAACGAAAAATTGGGTGTACCGCAAAATAAAGTTATCGAAATCCCCGTTGAAAAATAAACTACTATAAATAAATGTTATCTGGTTATAAAATGCACAGTTGTGCGCGGGAAACTGAACATGAAAATGCAAACACCGAACTTGTACTGACCTAATAATAAACTAACCATCGTGCTGTTCCGTCGTGGCCGCCCTGCTAAGCATAAGTCACTAAAATGTGGCTTTCGTTCGCTAAAATTACTTGGACAGACATCGAAATTTCGTGAATTTGTGTGGTAAATAGTGGTGTCGGATTTTTAACCACGACGTATCATCGTACGAAGCAGTCGAGCATTGTCGTTGGTTTTCCTTGTTTCGAGAATGTGAATTTGGGTTCCGGAAAAGATGGTTCCTCTTTGCATGGCCGGAAATAATGGTGCAGCGGCCGCTTGATCGTTTTTTCTTATTGGTTCACCTGTTGGTTCACAAAAAATATATATAAAAGTAAAAATCAATCAATCAATGAAAGAGAGAGAAGAACAAAGTAAGCTGCAGTTGTAAATGCCGTTATCCTATAAGTTCCCCAACCCTTTAATTCAGTAATAATTCATGTCAAATAATTAACATTTTTAACAAAGAAATCAGTCTAATAAATTAATGACATCTTCGGATGATGCTCACTGGCTGGTGCTCCTATATCACATATCGTATTTCCTGTATCGTACTTTCTGGTATTGTAGGTCAGGCACAGACGTCGCAGTTGTTCTCTCATACTTTGGATGTCGATAAGCCGTAACTTAAGCAGAAGCGGAGTTGTACGGGCCATGAGACAATGAATAAATGGGTGTACAGCTTTCATTGTACATAAACATCGACACAGACAAGATGCAGGGGACAACTGTAAAACCCGTGTCTGGCCAACTGTAGAAAATACTAGCATCCAGAGGACGATATCACTAGCGAACTAGTGCAGCGAATTATATCGATTTTGTTTTGCCCATTGAATGGAATTTAAAATCAGGAGAGTGAATAGTAACACTTGGTCGGCTGTGATGTGTTCCATCGGCTATCTGCAACTACGACCCTGTATTTTTGGAAGCGCAGGTGCTTGCGGGACCAGTTTTTCCGTCCACACAACCCGGGAATTTTTTTTTCTTATACCCTGCGAATTTCGAGATCGTGGATTTCGCAACCGGGAATATCGAGGTCCTCGCGAAAAACTTGAGAAGTTAGGAATTGACTGAGGCGTAAACTGTTAGCGAAATGAAAAGGAAACGGCGAATTATTATTATGAGAGATGACGGTAGAATTTCTAACATTTTTTTCAGCAATACGAACATTACAGCACAGTCCTGTTGAACGCTACTGTAACGAATGACTGAAATCCCGGCTTGCGCAACCCGCAAATACGAGAGACTCTCGTTAGCCTTCTGAGACAGTTCAAACAGTTGACTGAGGCCGCACACACTCGAACCGGCAAAATGGGCAAACTGACGTTTCACGTGAAGCTAATAAACTCGGCACCGTGCGCAGAGAGAGAGAGAGAAAAGGAGAGGGTTGTTGGTGTCGGTGTCCTTTCTCTTTACATTACACAAGCACGACTATGCATAATATAAAACCCCGAGACTAGGGAACACGAAAAGACAGACACAACACGAAGTCTTAAACACAGCTGAAAATTTTACTTCACGTACAAGAAATATATACAAACAGAGGGAAGGGAACAACCAGTTGAGGACAAAATAGGAGGTCAGTTCGGGAGAACAAGAAGAACCTTTCGTGTTCGCTGGTCTCGGGGTTTTACATTATGCATCATGATCATCAGTTCGCTTGCTTCCTAGCCATTTTTTCATTGTCACGACTATGCAGGCTTAGGGGATAATCCCTTTACGAGCAGCTAAGCAGCCTTTTGTACTGGTCTCCAAGGCCATGCTCTAAGTCAGTGGGCCATGAAAGTAACGGGAAGAGAGACAGAGAAAGAGGATGCAGGAACCAGCATGCCCCACACGAGCTAGAACTGTGATGTGCATGCGCACCGCTCGTTCGGCGGATAGATACGGTCAGCGCGGTTTCTTCTTTGCGTCACCAGATGGCGCCACAGAGTGACATGCGTAAATTTCGTTCGAAAAATATTCGTAACTTTTACTATCCACGTCATGGAGAATTCACATTACGTTATAGAGTATATAGAAAATATCAATACACTCGACTAAATTCTTTGATATCGTGAAAGAGTTCTTAAAACCTTCGCGTATCAAAGTGAGCCAGCTAAAACTGCGAAATTACACTTTCTACAACCCAGTTCGTAAATTGCGGCAGCAGTTCGAATTTTAATTAAACACTTACCGATAGTCACCACTGCTCCCGAATGTGATCTGATAAATTTTAGCAATTAATGTACAAACAAATATATTGTATACAATGTGTGACTATATAGACAGCTTTTTAATCTATATATTAAAAAATTGTAAGAAAGAGTATACAGTTTTGACTTGGAAAATTTAAACAAGAACCTTTGGTGTTGGAGTTTGCGTTTTGTTTCATTATGATCTAAAATCTTCTAAAATTAATGTATGTCCTTCCCATTTGTAGTGCCTCATATGCCGTGACATAGTGAGTAGACTCATAGTTTTTCAGTATGGCTAATGAAAAAACTCGGGTGCGTCCTGTGAATTGGAGCTACGTTTATGTGTGCTGCTTTGGTTGAGTTTGCAAAAGGAATATTTACTTATTATAATTACATATCTTATGGATAGTGCACATCTTCATTGGTTAAACATTTCTGATGACAGTTGCGTGATTCGATTCTCCCAAAATCTTATTGGAATTGTGTGCCGCATGTTATGATGATTAGAATTGTAGACTCCGCTAGCGCATCATGCATGTCCATCACTTGCATCGCGTCATTTGATAATAGATTCCTTTCAATATAGTATTGTCAACTGTCCAATAGTCTGAGAAAATATATACACAATGCAATTTAATTCGTAAAATAAGCTTTCGCAAAATATTAGTGATCCTCTTTGTAAACAAAGATTGATGTAACATGCCTCTAAATTTCTATTATCGATTCTTCTACAATTCGTTCCTTCTGGTGTCGGTGTTGTATAGAGTGTGGTCGTGTAAAAAATCTCTTTGATTGCCAGCGCTGATTCCATGCGAAGATCCTTGTATGTATTGTCTCCTTAGCAATCTTCAATCTAGTCATAAGCTGTTTTCGTTGCGCTGTGTAGAATACATTACAATGATGACAAAGAAAACAATTATTATTTCAATTATACACTTGTTTATTTCGATAAATTACAGTTCTATTCCAAACTCCGAAGTTTTCGTTTGTTGTCTTGATTGATGAATTCCGAAGACATCAAGTAATTTATTCTGATTATTGGGCGCTTGAATCCAGCGTTGATTAACGCAGGTGATATGTTGTCGCCGTGTTTGTATTGCTTCAACAACTTGCACTTTGTTGCGACGAACTTGCACAGTCTCTTATTGATGCTTCCTTTCTTTGTATGAAGATTCTTGAATGGCGTACAAGAGAGTATTAGATGAAAATCGTCCGGTGGTCCACCGCAATTGATATGTTTGTTGAGTTTCAACCGGTGATAATACATCAGACCTTGCACGACAATATTGAACTTCTGTTCATTCGACATCCTTGACTGGTAGAATAAAATAAATGTGTAGAGGCTCTAGTGGAATATATCACGTGATAAGATTTTTTATGTACTTTCCATTTCAACCGTTAGGTGTAATTTCAACAAATCCGTAATGAATCGTGCGATATAGACTGCTTGTATATGATAATTTGATCTGATTGCTTTCTTGATTAATGCAATGCCCATTGCAATGATTACAATTATGTTTGGTCTAGTGTATTTCAATTCTTCGTTAGCAAACCTCAAAAACTCCACCATCAATCCAAGTGGTCCTTCCGATGATGACGTGCAAATATTTTTATAACTATTGTAGATTCGGCATACAAGTTCTCGCATCTTGAATTCCATAATTTGTGCCATATCTCCGAATACGACCATGTCTAGGACGTATTGAAATGCAGCGATAATTGAATCGTTTCGAGACTCCTCCTTTTCGAAACAGCTTTTTATCAGGTCCTCCCATGACGTATGGTAACGAGTACAAAATCCGTCCATCTCTTCAAAGTATATCAGTTGTCTGTTCTGTTTTGTAGTGCGCCTCGACATTTAATTAAATCATAATGGTGGTAATTTTATTTATTAAAAATTTATTATGGCGTTTAGAATGTTCCACCTGCCGTGAGAATTATGAAATTCAATTTAAAAAAAGATGTGATGTGTAAGGAAAAAACGTTTGCTTTCCATGATTCTATGTACAAGACAGCGCTAGAGCCCCTCCTTCCCTAACTTGACTTGCTGGAGTCGGTTTATGGCTTTGTAACCAAGACTATTGTTGGATTCCCCTACTCCCTGCGGGCATAACCTTAACGAAAGTGTACGGGAACTCAGCTTCCCTCTCTCACTTCGTTTCCACTAGTGGGTCCTGAATGAAAAAGGACGTGTTTCTGTGATGTATTTGCACACTTGGTTAGGAAAATGTTTGCCTAAATTAATTACTGCTTTGACTATGTTTCAGATGATCACTCGATTGATATTAATAAAAATATTCTACTAGATTGGAATGTTGTGTGCGTTGATTTCCCCTATAGCAAACACAATAATTTTGCATTTCATATGAGTTGTTTGTGGCTTCTGCGTGTAGAAATTACTGTTGCAAAGTTATCATTAAAAATTATGTAATTAAATTTGTTTCTCGCTTTCGAATTAGTATTGTTTCTATCACTGAATAAACTTGACTTTCACTCGATTGATATTTTGTGAGTTGAGAATAATGATTGCCTAATAGTTGTGTCTGATCTGAAATACATTAAATGCAACGTTTCTCGTTGAGTATTGTTTGCACCGATAATATTTTCTCGTTTGCTTAGAAAGTTTATTCTTAGATTTTTTGCGTTCTATTGTTTTTTGATAGAATTCTTATTGTGTTCTTGAGAGTCGAATAATTCCAATGTCTATTTGCGATCAATAAAAAATTCGTCTCTGTACACCCATCCTAAGAATATTTCCTTTTGGAGAAAAGAATGTGAAAAAGAGAGAGGATTTCTCCACCCCCACGGATTGACAACAGGTTCCATGCTTTGGGCTGTATAGATGGAGAGAGTGACCCCACCGGGCTGCATAGAGGGAGAGAGTGACCCCGCCGGGTCTCGAGTCTGGTTGTACTGTGTAAAGCATAGCTGTGGTGCGTGTTTGGATAGCTCTGTCAAGGTAATGTTTATAGTGCCTGAGTAGGATGAAAATTCTATATTGTTAGCTCGCAATGTTGATTTTATGATAGTTCAAAAGATATATTATTTCAAATTGTAATGTTTGATAGTTTGTTTCGCTATTATTTTCCGGTGTGTTGTTTACATGTTGGCAGATGCATCGTTCAAAGCGTTTCTCTGCTATTCATCCGTGCATGTTTATCGTTTTGATTGATTCTTTTTTAATTATTTTCCTGTCTGTTGTTTACCGTTGGTAGATGCACCGTTTAGAGTGTTTCTCTGCTATTCATCCGTGCATGTTTCTTGTTTTGTTAGATTGTTCTTCAACTATTTATCCTTTGTGTACCCCTTGTTTACGTGTTGGATTTTGGCTCTCTATTAGCTGTTGATCTTGTTTCAGTAATATTTTCCTGTCTGTTGTTTACATGTTGGCAGATGCGCCGTTTAGATTGTTTCTCTGCTATTCAGCGTGAGCTCTGTGCTTTATTAAATTATTCATTATGTGCTGTACAAAGTGTTTCTCTGCCATTCATCCGTGCATCTTGATCGTTTTGATAGATTATTTTTCATTTATTTTCCAGCATGTGTCTGTTGTTTATGTGATGTGTTTTGGTTCTCTATTAACTGTTGATCGTTTTTCTCATTATTTCCGTATGTCTATGCTGTTTACTTAATAAGAAATTGATTAGTTGTGTAATGTTGGAATAATCTTCCCTATTGCGCTCGAAAATGTTCATAACTGTCAGGTGTACGCCTCCCGTCTTCAACAAATCAGGGCAGATATTATTAGAGCTGATTGTTGGCTAGGAGCGTGCTATGGGTGAAGTTCATTTTTAACATATCTATTTTCTGCTGAGTTTGATTTTTTCTTCTGATTTTCTGAATGAAAGATTACTCTGTTGTTTGATTAGGAATATCTTCTTTGTAGTGGCATAGATTTTGTTTCCTCTTGTGTTCGTGTCGTTCTTGTCGTTCGTGTCCCATGGTCTTCCAGGTTCTCTGCTGTCCACATACATATATCGGCACTCGTAATTAAAGCCCCACTATGGTGGTCACGTGTAATAATGTTAGACTTTCTATAATAAAACTTTTAATTTTGATTGTAATCATATTGATTAAAAATATCTTCTTTGATTAAATGTGTCATAATGGAATACTAGTTGTTGTGCATGAAGTTACGTACATCTGTCAGAACTTTGTAAATAAAACTCCGCTAAAGTGCTCGTGTTAGACTTTTATAATAAAACTTTTAATTTTGATACACGCACCACCTAAAAAAATTGCGAACGAAGTCGTCCCAGGGTGAAAAATCGCCAAAGATGTGGCCCGATGTTGTCAATGTGCATGTCCCTACTTGCGCGCCGCATGAAAAAAATGCGAACGAATTCGGCGCAGGCTGAAAAATAGCCAAAGAAGTCAGCCCAGTGTGTACAACCGTAAGTACGCTCAGCTCTTCAGCCAGCTGGTAAACACACGGACAGCCCCTCACCTGCGCACCGCCCACCACGCGCTGAAAAAAAAATCGCTAGAGAAGTCGGTCCATTTGGAAAAATCGCCAAAGAAGTTGGCCCAGGGCGCACCGAGCCCGTTGGCCTGCTGGTAAGCACCTGGACAGCTCTTCACCTGCGCGCCACCCACCGCGCGATGAAAAAAAAAATCGCTAAAGAAGTCGGTCCAGCTCTTGTTCTTGAAGTTACATACATCTATCGGCACTTGTAATTAGATCTCCACTATGGCGCTGATGTTAGACGTTTTATAATAAAACTTTTAATTTTTGATTGTAATCGTATTGATTAAAAATATCTTCTTTGATTAAAATGTGTTACCCATTCTACTTAAAAGAAAACTTGCATAATTATCACTAATAAAGAAAATTTGTGATACCTATTCAATGCTAATGTATCAGATTTTTTGGCTAAGTTTTTCCCATTCACGCAGAGTCATGACTTTAATAAATATATTTTCACTTGTACTTTTTGTGTATGGCTATCCTTTGCATGTAAATCGCCTACTGCACACCCGTTGTAGCGGGGAAAAATTACGATTGAAGTCGACACAGGTTGAAAAATGATGAAAGAAGTCGGCCCAGGCTGAAAAATGTGAGCAAGTAAGCGCTCAGGCAACCCTCCGGCCACGCGCCATCCACCGGTAAGCGCCTCCACCTGAGCGCCGCCTGTCGCGCACGGGAAAAAGTCGCGAAAAACGTCGGCGCAGATTGAAAAATGTCGAAAGAAGTTGGCCCAGGCTGAAAAATGTGAGAAGGTAAACGCGCACGCAGCCCTCCCCTCACCGATAAGCGCGCGGACAACCCTCCGCACACCGCCGCGCAGGGAAAAAAACGCGCAGGGCTCAGGGCAGGGCCCAGAGGTCCATATAGCTAACTCTCATCCAGTTTCCCTCCCAACCCCTACATACTACTCTGTTCCATAATATATTGTTTTTTTTTTAGAAAACAATGAGCAGGCCCCCTGCATCTACAGGGTGCGGCACTCAAGTGTGCCACATTTCCGTCACTTCATAAGAAAAGAAGATAAAATCAAACTCGCCTGCAATTTTGCACAGTGAGAGCCATGTTCCTGAATTTTTTTAGGACTCCTTGCGGACGTTGTCTGTTCGCGCACACAGGAGATTCGCGGTGATTTTGGGCACACTTCGTTGGAGAACCGCGTTTCACAAAGTATTTCGCCACATCATACGCAGGTGGCGCAAGGCGCCAAGCGAAGCCGAAACTCTTTGGGCAAGCCTTGCGCCACCTGCGTGTGACGTGGCGAAACTCGTTGTGAAATGCGGTTCGCCAACAAAGTGTCCCCAAAATCACCGGGAATAGGCCATAGAAAATGCATGGGGTCAAAAGTTCGAACAATTTTTATCTCCTGTGTGCGCAAACAGACGACGTCCGCAAGGAATGCTAAAAAAACTTCAGGAAAATGGCTCTCACTGTGCAAAATTTAAGGCGAATTGGACTTTATCTTCTTTTCTTATGAAGTGACGGAAATGTGGTACACTTGAGTGGCGCACCCTGTAGGTGGCGTTGTTGCAGGTCGGATCGCGTACGTGCTGCTCCGGCTCCGTGACGTATGCAGGAAGGAGACGCCAAAAAACCAATGACGCCTCCGAAACTTCGCCAGGACCCGCGTCGCGCTCCAACTCATATGTTAGGTGGTGCTTTTGGGAAATGGCAAAACGGGTATGAAATCTTTTTGGGGGTGAAACCATTGTTCTATAGCCTCTGATACCGGCGCTGTTAAATTCTACTACTACTACTACTCTAAAACTCCGTAATGTACTTACTTGTAAGTAGTTCAGATTCTGAAACATATCTTGAGTCAATGAACTTATGGAATTGTTCCTCAGGCTCAGGACAGCCAGAGCGGGCAGTGCACCAAGTGCACGCGGTACAATCGTCAGAAGGTTGTGCGTGAGGTGCAGGTCTGACAACCTACTCTCAGTGATTCCCACGAAGGCGTTGTCGTCCAGCGATGTCAGACCACAATGTCGGATTTGGAGCACTCCCAAAGTGATGTTGGAGAATAAGTACGCCGGCAGAGCAGCCACACTGATGTGGCTCACATACAGTTTTCGTATGACGTGTCCCTGCAACCTCGCGATGTCCTGAAGGACTGACGTCTCGTTGTTGACACGACTGCAAGTGACAAGGGGGCCGGTAGCATTGCAGGCACACAGCTCCAGCTCTGGGCACGTGCCAGTCCTGTTTCGGACACAGTGTGAGCAACAGAAGCACAGCAAGGCTATCAGGCAGCAAAGCAGTGAAAGAGCTGGGGAACATAGCGGAACAAAATGCCGTGCGTCTACAAAAACAGGAGGAGCCGTGGGAAGTCAACACAGGGAACAGCGACAACGACGGAAGAGAACAAAGGGCGCTGGTAGATAACGCCAGCCTTTCAAACAGGGGAAGTGCACGTGGTACCGAAAACGCAAAGAAGTCGCATTCTTTCAAGGAAACACCGCACCGAAACGACGACCGACGCGTGACGGGGTGGTGCACAACCCCCCTGATATTCCACCGGCTCGACTTCGCCTCCCCAATATACGCACGTCGAATTTTCCCCGCCTTTGTGTGTGTGGGCACACGAAGGTTCCAATAGGAAAATGGTTTCGGCGGTTATGCACGTTTTGCATGCATCTCTTGTTGTTAAAAGGCTAAAAATAACAGCGCGTCAGTCTATACAGGGTGGTCGACCAACCATGACAGAAATTCATAGTAAAAAACGGAGGCCCCGGAGAGACATGCGGTCAATGGATTTTTTCCTGCCAATAACTTTTGCCACATATTGGTAACATTTTTATTTCATTTCAATTGACGGAAACTTAATTTCTTGAATTGAACTCCGAAATTTCCCAAGGCATCCTCACGTTTTCTTTGCGGAATAGGATATATGCAAAATGCGACGCTCCATCTCACGGTAACAGTTGTAACAAGGCGGCCATATTGGTGGAGTCGAGAAACGCGCGCGTTAGTCTGCTCCTGTGCTGCATGTACCGTCCTCTACGTGCACGTACACTGCGGGATCTACCTTTTTTTACACAAGAATGCCCACGCACTGTTGCACTGTTGAACAAGGTTGGTATTATTCACTTTACTCTGTTCAATGTGCCTGGCAGTAACCCTAGAAGCGGCCGTGAAATGCAGTGAATGGTACGCACTCAGTATACCACGGGCTCTTTTTAAGTGATGAGCGTGGTGTACGTTGATAATACCGAACATGATAAAACAGATAAACAGCTAGTACTTGTGTTACGTGCAGTCTCATGTGCCAGTTAGCTTCCCTTTGTCTTCCTACTGCGCTTGAGCTTCTCCCCAAAACGTCCGCCGCTGTCATCGGGCCATAGCCAACTTTATACTGAGTGTATAGGAGGCTATAATCGAGCGATCGCACATAACGGTCACGTATCGCGTGACACACGCGAATGAAAAGATAGATGCTGCATAGGAGGGGAATTCCGCGATCGCGCAATCTTGCGATGCTGCGTCAGCTAAGGCGTTCATGTGCGGAACTTGTTGTGGATGTATCCCGCATGACCTGAGCAAACAGGGCTTCCACAAAGGCGCTTATTCAGAATGAAATAATAAATAAAATTGTCGTTCTCCTCGAGCTACGCTGGCACGCAAAACATGTTGCATGCTAACAGTGTTCTGTCTTTTGTAGGTGTCCTTTCACCGTTTTCCAAATGATGAGACACTGTACAAGAAGTGGATTATTGCCATCAAGCGAGATGAAGGCAAGGACTTCCAAGTTACGAAATGCACCAAAGTATGCTCCAAGCATTTTCGAGCATGTGACTTCATTCCTGGAGTTGCCAGCGGCCACAACCTGCTTAGAGACACAGCTGTCCCATCAGTGTTTGCGTTCAGCAAGCCATGAAAAGTTCGGAAGCCTCCAAAGCAACGTGCAGCACTCCCGCAGCAGTTTGCCAGGCGACAGGAACAAGTGTCAGCGGACCAATATTCATTTGACAGCCCTGACCTGCCAGAAGGAATTTTCATGCATACTGACGAGGAGGCGGTGTGTTCAGTTGAACAGACTGGTCAGGATATCTTGGATGCACAGGACACTGTGTGTCTCATGGATGCCATCAAAGAGAAGGACACTGAAATATCGAAACTTCGTCATGAATGTGACAGCTTGAAGGGACAGCTGAAAGCAGCTAGGGCTGCTGTCCATGAGCTTCAAGCACAGAACCTATCCCTCGAATGCCAACTTGAAGAAGAAAAAGGACGAACGTCCAGCTTTGCCATTGAACGATTCAAGGACTCCAATGAAGACATAATGTTATATACTGGTTTGCCAAGTTACGGACACTTCGAGGCCCTGCAGGTTTACCTGCACCCTGGGGAAAATGGCTGTAATGTTCTACGCAGCGAGGATGCTAGCACCGCAAGATCTGCTGCAGGCCGCAAGAGGAAGCTAAGCCCTGAGAACGAACTTTTCCTTGTGCTTGTTAGATTGCGCCTTGGTCTACTTGAGGCTGACCTGGCTCACAGGTTTTCCATAACACAATCTACAGTTTCAAGGATCTGCATATCGTGGATCAACTTCCTGTACGTTAAGCTGTCTGCCTTGCCACTGTGGCCACCAAGGGAAGTGATCAACGCAACAATGCCGCCTCAGTTTGCTGAAAAGTATGCTTCTACGCGAGTGATCTTGGATGCAACGGAAATACGCTGTGAAGTGCCATCATCTCTATCACTCCAATCCAGTACTTATTCATCGTACAAATCTTCAAACACTTTCAAAGGTCTTATCGTAGTTTTACCAAATGGTCTTGTAACTTTTGTGTCAGAGCTGCTTACAGGATCCACATCGGACAGAGAATGTGTCTTACGGAGCGGTTTTCTGGACCTTGACTTTGAACAAAATGACTCTGTCATGGCTGACAAAGGGTTTGTCATTGCAGACCTGTTGGAAAAGAGGGCGGTAAAGCTAAACATCCCTCCCTTCCTGAATGGTGGCACATTTTCAACTGATGAAGTGATGCAAACGAAAGAGATTGCTTCACTACGCATTCACGTAGAGCGACGGATCCAGCGCATCAAAGGTTACCACATTTTTGACAAACCGATCCCGCTTACCATGGCTCCACTCATTAACCAAATGTGGACCGTAGCAGCAATCCTAACAAATTTTCAAAGTGACCTAATTCAAGACTAGTGCAAGAGAACTGCTATCTCAAGAGCGCTTGTCAACTTCAAATCACATGTGTTTCCTGCACACTAGCTTGTGTAGATTGCTTCATGTCATGCGATCGTGTTTATGTAGCATTGCTTTTTCTTAGTGCTTATGTGTTCATATTTAGAATGCTTGAAGAAAAGGGAGAGACAGGAGTGGACAAGTAAACTGGAGTAATGACCGTGAGAATAGCATGGCCTTGAGCTTGAAAGCACAAACACAGAGTGAAGGAAGGAAAACGAAATGAGTAGGCTTTACAGCCGTGAGCCCTGTTCTCTCTAGTCTATTCACTCAGTGTTGGCGCTTTCAAGCTCAAGGCCATGCTACCTACATCCCCTTCGTTTTTATATTTTCTGTCAAACACAAAAGGAAATCACATTCAGGTATATACAGCACTTATTACAGTCAGATGCCGAGGTTATCCTGAGGTTTTGATAACCTGAACAAAATGTCTAGGAAGTATTTTGCCTTTTAACAATATAAGGCAACATGTGTGAGAAAAAAAAAATCATCCAGCTTGGACTTCATATGCACCCATGCCTGATGATCGAAGTAAATGCGCTCAATAGCAATCCATTTGTCAGAGAACAGCACAAAATCTGCCCACAGACATTCTGTCAAGGCCATCTGTCCAAGAACCTGTGCATAGTACTCGTGCTGCCTCTTAAGCCTTGGTGCCCCATTCTCGTCAAAGTCCATGCAAGAGGGCTGTGATCTCATGGCATCAGGGCTGCTGTCCTTCAAGGAATATGGGCACTTAATTTCTAGGACCCCATATGCCTGCTCTTCCGGGTCATACACAATCCTGTCAGGGCTGGCACCCAGCCATGGGCATTCAGGGTGTACAATAAGACCACAGTGGCTAAGTGACACATTGTGGCCACAGGTCCTCATGACACAAATGTAGCGGTCTGCAGCTGCATCTTCGTACTTCCGTCCATACTGCACGGCACGCACACGGGACAAGTCTTTCGGTTCAATGAGGTTGCGCAGCCCCTTTTCCGTCCATTCCTCCCTCCTGAACACTTGGCCAAAGCATGATGCAGTTAACCTATTCAAGCGAGCTTGATGCCAGCATGTACTCTGTGCCTGCCTCCTTGAGTTGAGCTCTAGCGTCCTGGACTCCTCTGGCGAAACTTGTATGTCCTAGTAGCAAAAAAAAAAAGTCACTTATACACAGCATGCACAAACTTTGTGCAAACTGTAAGCTCATTGAAAGCTTCTTTCAAAGCCATATTGTCACTTAGTGTGACAGGCAAGCATGTCCTGCTTCCTCAGGTAATAAAGCCACACAAACTCTACACTCTGTTTTGTCGTCTTTATACAATGTCAGCAAACAATGTAGTATGTTAATGCTGGATACATAACAGCTCTACCGATGTAGTGCACAGCAAAACCTCAAAGGCTGTCTACAGGGGTTGAGGTATACTCACCATCAGTGTGCTCCATTCACTAGCACTGAATGTGCCTTGAAAGATGTGCTGAGATGCCGTACTGAAGAGACACAGCTCCGGGATCACGCTGCACATTCCACTTCCAGGAACAATGTTGTCCGAGACGCACGTCTTGAAGTTTGCGGGCAATATTCTTTGCTGGTAGGACATTGGTGAATCAACTGGTGCCTTCCCAAGTTTTGTGTCGACAGATTGGCCATTCGCAGCTTGCAGGAAAGCACCAAAGGCACAGGTTCCAAGTTTATCGAGACTTTCTCCCAGAGTGTGAGCAGCCTTGAGCTGGGCCTGTTGTTCCTGTTCACAAGCTCTGGAGCTAAACAAACGCAGTGGCAATGGTTGCGGTGCACCACCTTCACGAGGGCTCCTCCAGTCCACATCTTGAACGCTCATGGGTTTAATGTTCTGTCGTCGAGGGCGTCTCCACTGTTGAGGAAGTTCTGTACACGAGAGTTCTGGCGGTGCCTCCCTGAAGCCCTTTTTCTTAAGCAGGATAATGAGACGTAATGCTGCAAGAATGTGGCTACATGCTCCACTTGCCCCAGCAGGGCATCCACAGATTGCATCGCTGACTGCACCACTGCATAAGAGGAACTTAAACAGTACTCTGTACGGCTGGCCACTCTTCTTTTGGCTCCTGTAACACGTTGCCTGAGCGTAGAGAACACCATGCCTGCAAAATAATAGCGAATAAAAATGAGCAAACTGTTGCATGTGTAACTTAGTCACGTGAAGTCCATAGCATACATCTGGCGATGACAGAAAAAGACAGACGGACACAGGCTATCCGTACCCACCTATGTCTTTTCGTTAATAGCCATGTCCCTAGTAGCACAAATTGTTGCTGTGACACTGAAGCAACAGTGGAAATGATGTTCAATGTGCAGCAACGTTTTGCAACATTCCTTAATATTATTCTAATATTAAAGTTGGCCAACGTCTCTATCCATTTTAAAATGTTCCTGCAACGTGGCAGTGCAATGCTTCTCCAATGTTGCTAAGGAACAGCGTCTGAATGTTACTCAGTCACCTTCGAGCAACATTACTCATCCAAGCACCTGACAGTCCGTACCCTACAGTCAAGCAATATTTTGCAAGCCAGTTGTGAAAATGTTGCCTTAAACATTGTGCGAACGTGGGTGAGGCCCCCTTGAAAATTTTTGCCAGCAACGATGCTGGTGAAAAATTTCCGTAACATTAAGACAGCGTCCGAGCCATATTCCTTCAACACAAACAAAACATCGAGGGAACGTTTGAGTTATGTTTCTGCAACATTGAGACGTCAAGACCATATTCCATCGACGCAACTAAAACGTGGAGGCAACATATGTGTTATGCTTCTGCAACGTTGAGACAGCGTTACAGCCATATTTTTTCAACAGAAATACAATACTGAGGCAACATTTGTGTTACGTTGCTGCAATATTGAGACAGCCTTACAGCTGTAATTTTCGAACAAAAATACATATTTAAGGCAACATTTGTGTTATTTAGGTGCAACACTGTGACAGCTTTATATTTTTCCAACAAAAAATAAAATATTAAGGCAACATTTCTGTGTCGAGGCATGTATTTGTAAAAATGTAAGGCAACATTTGCGTTGTATTTTTGCAACATTCAGACAACGTAACAGCAATGTTTCTTGGAAAAGGAATACGACATTCTAGGCGACATATTCGTAATGTGTCTAGGATTTGTGAGGGGGCCTCGTGCGTTCCTCTCAGTTAATATCCCATGTAGCACAAGCCTGACTTCACGACACGGTACTTGACAGGAAGGGATGTGGGATATACTTGACGCATTATAGGGACATGGGTTAAGTGAAAGTATGCGTCATTGTCACCGTTACAAATGTTTCACACCCCCGCTACACTTAATGAAAGTACCCCAACAGTTTGTGTTTCAGTATATGCCCAAGCAGTTTCCCCAGCAGAGTCTACCTCCATAGGTAGCTCTCCTACTTGATGACAGTACGGGTCACCTCTTCCCCCAGTCAGGCGGGATGGGCACGGCACTTATGTAGTCACACATAAAAAATGTGTACATACATACGGTGCCACAGTGTTATTCCAGTGTTGTGCAACCAGTGTTGCACATTGCACGAGTGTTACAAATGAATGTTGCAAATGAAGTTATAAAGCCGTGGACATTAGCATCGTTTGGGCAACGTTGCAGCATGACATTGATGAAATATTGCCATGAAATGAAATAATTTCAAGAGGACATTAGCCACGTTTCTACAGTGTTTGAGTAAAACATTACTACAATGATTGGGCAACAAATTGTGCAACTAGGGGTGTAGCATCAACCAACACACGCTTCACATCCTTGCGCTGATAGCACAATGTGTTTATTTTGCTTTCCTTGTCTTTTTTTAACTCGTGAACTGCGCATGCACTAAACACTGAACGCGTGCGGGTGCTCGAGCTCGATTGCGCGTGCTAGTCAATATTGTGGACAACGTGCTCCACTACAAAACAGCAGTTCACGTACCTGAAGTCGCAGTTGTTTGTGAGCAGTGAAGAAGGCAGTGTGTACGCTTCCACGGCGAAGGCGTAGGACTTCTATTGCTGCCGTGATGACGGTGCCGAAAGAGCACAGAAACTCTGTAACGTTTCATCTGAGAGGTGTGGCAGAGCACCTAAGTCGTTTATCCGCATGTTGTTATCATGCGTAGGGAAACGTCGCAGTTCAGTCATGTCGGCCGCCAGCTGAACAGAGCGGCTTCCCATTCACAACGCCCGAATCCTGACTCTACCAAGATGGCCGACCAAAAAGTGCAAACCAGTGTTGCCCGACGTGAAAGTAATTTTGTATATTACCTATTGGGTTCCCCGCGGTCATTTTACTCAGTATAGCACATAATCCCACTCGTAGTGCAATGGCAGTTGCCGAAATAAATGCGCCGAAAATCCGTGGAAATGCCGCCTCTTTTTGACGGCTCGTAGTTTGAGCGCAAAGATGCGAAGAAAGGGGGTTACATTGACACGCCACACGAGAGGGGAAGGGGTTACAAGCCGTCGGGTGACCTCATTTTTGAAAAGATAGCTCTGATTCCCGCACTCGCCGCGCGTGTTTGTTCCGTGGGTAAGGCTTGTAACCCTTTCTCCCCCTCGTGTGGCGTGTCAATGTAACCTCCTTTCTTCGCAGCTTTGGGGCTACGAGCTGTCAAAAAAGAGGCGGCATTTCCAAGGATTTTCGGCGAATTTATTTCGGCAATTGCCATTGTATTACGAGTGGGATTATGTGCTATACTGAGTAAAATGACCACGGGGAACTCATTTCCGCAAAGAAAAAGTTAGGTTGCCTTGGGAAATTTCGGAGTTCAATTCAAGAAATTAACTTTCCGTCAATTGAAATGAAATACAATTGTTACCAATATGTGGCAAAAGTTATTGACAGAATCCCTTGACCGCATCTCCCTCCGGGGTCTACGTTTTTTACTATGAATTTCTATCATGGTTGGTGGACCACCCTGTACACGCACGATATGTGAAGGGAAATGTTCCAGGGCGAGAGCCGCCGATATTTCGAACGGAAACTGTTCTTCTTCTGGACTGAGAGGCAAAAGTGTCTCTGTTCCGAAATATCGACGGCTCTCGCCCTGGGTCACTTCTCTTCATACTTCCCTAAAGGTTCGCTGTATTTTCTACCCGTCTACATTAACGCACAATATGGGCTACAAAGGGAGTTGGTATGTGTCGGTATGTGGTAATGACAAATTTTGATACGGAACTCTTCAAGGGGGTGACAATAAACATACGCATATATATATGCATATGTATAGTATATCAAGATATGCATAGACGTATTAAACATTAAAAAGTTGCATTCGTCCAACGTCATCGTATATGGGACAACCGTAATCCGCGGCTGGACTCAGCGCGGCAGGTTCTTAAGAGTGGGACGTGGGGAAGGAGGTTGATTCTGCGCGCAATCTGCGCGCAAAATTTAAAGGAACATTGACGTTACCACAAGTTATAACGCGCAGAAGTCATCGATGGTTACGTTGGCAAAAATGACGCGTGTGAGTGTATCCGGAAAGAATGTCAATAGCCTTAAAACAAAGCAGCAAATAAGAATATTTGTAGCAAGAAGTACGGTTGGGGAAGCTCTACTCTTCATTAAAGATAGCATGTGAAATCGCACTCACATCCCGTGCTGAGAATTTTGTAGCAATATTACCTTCTGAGCGGGACATGAAGTTTCAGGCGTGATACGACACACTTCACGATACACTCCACGATACACTCCACGATACACGAGGCGAACGTCTTTACGATGCTCCTGTGAACATCTTGTTGAGTTCCTTTGGAATCAACAGAAGCTCCATAGAATATCAATGTAAATTGAGTTAGCTCAAAATTAACTCAGTACACATTTTATTGCACGAGGCCCAATAGAGAGTCTATTGCAGAGTTGCTATTACATTTCTATTGAGCTTTAACAGTACTGAGCTGATTGAAAAAGAACGCAATTGACTTTTTATTGCGCAATTCTCAATACACGCTCCATTGCTCAACACACACTCCTATTGCATTGCTGTTGATCTTTAACAGTGTTGAGCACGATAACTGTGACATATGTTCACGGTTTATTATTACAGCATACACGCGCTGTGCTGCGTGCAATATTATTGATATAAAAACTATAAAAAATGTATTTTTAATTGCTTGCTGGGCCGATCCTTTACGTGTTCGTACGTACCTTTACGGTAAAATTTGTCATGCAGGTGCGCATTGATCAATAGCCATCTCCCTGGGCAGGTTTGACTTTCGATGGACCTATACCGAATGACTCAAACGAGAAGCAATTAGAAGGACAGACGTTATCTCGGCGGTGAGGTAATACTCCAACGAATTCCCCACTTCAATATTGTAAGACACGACGGCAGAAAAATAGGCGATGTCAAGTTGCCGGTAATGAGTAGATCAAAGAGTGATACTAAACGGTAGGAGCAACTTATTTATTTACACATGGTAACAAGACTTTCGTGCACGAGACTGCACTTCTTCAGGTTAGTAACCTGAAGAAGTGCAGTCTCGTGCGCGAAAGTCTTGTTACCATGTGTAAATAAATAAGTTCCTCCATTCTGACTCAGAGGTGAGCAAGACTTTCGTATTAGCGGAAGCTCGCAAGGCAAGTAACGTGTAGTATCTGTTTTCTCCTAGGAAGGAAATGTCACTACTACATACGCCTTGTTTTTTACGTATATTTTTCTCTCTTTTTGCTTTTTGAAACCGCTGCGCACATTGCCTGCTATGAGGAAATACGCGAAAGAAAGAAGAGGAAGAACAGCGAAAGTGAAATATGAGTAGGGTTCCGCGTTTTCGGTTTTTATTTTTTGGGCATATTCGGCGATTGTTTTTTGGTGTTTATTAATTTTCACGCAATCGACGTTTTTCGTTGTTTTTCCTGGCGTGCACATGCATCACCCGACAGTACAGGCGAATAGAAATCACAATGTAATTTACGCACGGCGCTCGTTCAACATGGCGTTATTCGCTGCGGTGGCGTTTCGCGGTTACCGAAAAAGTAAACGGACATTTTTCACAACCATCATATTTCTGTATGTAGGAAGGCAGTTGCCTCAGGACAGAAGCCGCCGATATTTCGAACAGAGACTGTTCTTCTCTGAAGAACAGTCTCTGTTCGAAATATCGGCGGCTTCTGTCCTGAGGCAACTGCCTTCCTACATCTCTACCGGTTCGCTGGATTTCTACCCATCTATATTTCTGTATGGTTTTCTAATCTGCATAAACAACTTGTAGGTCATGTACAACAATTTACCTCTGTCATCGTTCCTGGAAAGTCTCTCTGTATTCGGTGTTTTTTTTATTAAAACCGTATGCGGGAACACTTGCCCGGCGTTTTTCGGTGTTTTCCGATTAAAACCGAAATCGCGCAACCCTAAATGTCAGGTGACCGTCTTTGAAAGTAAAAAAGACAAGAAACCGGCTGAAATAAAAATGCTGATTTCAGCTGTAGACGCATGCTACCTCTGAAAAAGAAAATTGCTATTTATGATGCCAGCAGCACACTCACACTACACACTATGCCAGTATGTATTCATGTACTGAGCATGGGAAACAGACGTGATGTGATTCAGACAACTGCACTTTTCCAGGTATTCTGTATTTACAACATGGCTTCGTATCCAAAACATATTAGTCATAACTGTATACCTTGTTTTGTGTTCTACATAAACCAGATGTGCAATAACCCGTAAATTATCTGTCATATACCTGTGTAAGGTCACAGACAGCAAGAGTTGTCGACGTTGTTTTTCCCGCTGGGATTCCAGTGACATCATCGCTCGCTCTCCGGTTTCGGTTACATATATCCCTATGGGAGACCCCAAAGCATAGCTTCGGACTACTTGGAGAGGTGAGGTGGTAGTGCCCCAAAGTGACGTGTGCAAACTGCAAAGCGACCTCATTGGGCTATTCATGTAACGTGACCCCCCGCGTGGCTCCAATAAAGCTACAGCACACCTCCTATCCTCACTTGCTCCACCTTCTCTCTTCTCTCGAAGAACCGTTGGGGCGCCGTCTTTCCTTCTTTCCTCCATGCATTCAGAGAAGCCGCGGTGTTCCTCTTTACCGTGGAAGCTGGGTCACGTGCCGAGAAGGTTGGTGGGAAAGGGAGTGAGCAGGAAACCAGACCAATCTCGGGGAGCGGAGATGTTTATTGTACAACGAAAACCAATGGGTGGCTACCATGCCCCAAAATGGCTGTTGAGGTTACATTGAAACACTCTTGGACTTCTTCAACATGCATTGCAAAGTTTCTATTGTTGTACTGGCTATAATGAGCTATTGTAATATTATCCGTTGTGTTTGTATTTAAATTCCATGTACCCTGTATTGCATGATTCTGAGTTGCCTTTTTATTGAAATTCTGTTAAAGTCGACTTTAACAGAATTTGTGTGTGCGTGTGTGTGTGTGTTAAACTTGTCTACGAAGCAGGGCACGTGCTCGTTCTACAATGGGTCCCAGCCCGTTGTGGTGTCGAAGGGAATGAACAGGCACGCCTCGTAAGCTTGGTAATACTGTAGGACCAATGTCAGTGCCGAGGTTTGAAGAGACCTCTGCACCCTCAGTAGCCTATATTTGCGTATCGTATGGGTCATATACTGAAGTACAATTTGGTGGGACACGTTCGTGTGTGTGTGTGGTGGTGGGGGGGGAGAGAAACGTTTGTAACGGTGACGAGAATACATTTTTGCAATTAACACGTACGCTTGCATCGAGTCAAGCATATCAGCCAAGTTCAACAGCAAAAACAACGTCGGCCAAATTACTAACGTCCTTCCCTGTGAAACACTGTATTTTTAACTCAGGTTATCGTCTATAATGTGATCACTTGCTGAGCGGAGCTGTGAAACAAGCATAATTTATAACTCACAATTTAAAACGCCATTTTAACACCATATTCGCAGTTCAAATGGGGTGTAAAAAGGAGTATTGGACGTAAACACCTGTTTCAACACCCAACTCTACACCCTTAATGATCGAAATTGAATAAATTTGGTGTATCTCGATATTACACCTCTAGTAATGGTCTTCTTACACCTTTTGCGGGATAGAAAATGGTATTTTTATAAGTATACACCTTGTCTTTAGGCGAATAAAGGTAAGAACGTAAAGGTGTAAGACGATTTACTCTTTATGTCAAAGCTTCTAATACCCCAGTCAGACGGCATGCTCGAAGGACTTCGGGGAATTTCAATTTGCAAAAAATGACCTCTGACAGCCGTGTCAGACGGCAGCTCAAAGGACCTTTCTAAGAAATGACCATCAACGCGAAAGGAGGCCCCCAACGACATTTGAGGAGCAGAAAGGAGCAATCTCGACAACAGTGTTATGCCATTGTACCCTCGCTACCTTCGCAGCTGAATGTAGGAACACCTATAAAACGCGGATAATGGAGTGAAACTGTGTAAACGTATTTAGATCCTATTTAGAGAAGTGGATATGGCTTCTCCATCTTGATTTGTGGCTCAAAGACCAACTTCAAATTTCCACAGCAGACAGGGAAAACGAAACCGAAAAAGGGAGCCGGGGAGGGCAGTCAGTTGAGCAGCACTAATTTCCCGCCTGTCTGGCAGGCGCCCCCGAACAAAGGTCATTTGAGAGGCCGAAGGCCATTTCTCGCAATTGACATTTGAAATGCTGTCTGACTAGGGTATAATATGGTTGGCATCCTCCGTTCAGTTGCTTGTATTACATTTTATAGGGCCAGCCTCGACTTTGCGTCCAAATAAAGTTAGGCCCGGTTTCACAAACGCTGGTTGAACACGTCGTAGACGAGCGAATGTATGGGCCTGTTGGTAATGGAAGAACTAACCAGCGGTAAAAACAGGACGAGCGTAGTAGAAGAGACACACAGACGTAAGAGTCAAGGAACACGAATATTCAGGACTGGTGGCAGTGCGAACTTGCCTACGCTTTGTAGGGCGTGCGGTTGCTATCCGTCGTTTGATGGTGTCACGATTATTGGCTGGGGTGCTTCTAACTGGCTGAAGCCTTTCAGATGAAAGAACATGCTCTTGACTGCTGTGTCAGTGTCCCCTCTCCATCGCTTACCGAAAAAGAATAGAACTTTCTCGATAGACTTCGGAGTGCTGTTCCTTGAGATATATTATCAGGAGTGTCCGATTTCTACGCGTCTTATCATTCACGTGGCTGTACCACCCTGCGCATGCGTGGTGCTTTGGTGTTTCTTCACTTCTCCCCATTAAACTTGTTGCTAGTCCAGCATCTCCGTGTGTCTCTTCTACTTCTCTCGTCCTGAGTTGTACCGCTGGATACATTTTCCATTGCTTGTTTAACTTTGAACCGAGATCAAGGATTACTAAAAATTGAAGTTAACACTCAATTATTTTTTTACGAACGTTAGTTGGTGACGAGATTAATGTTTCAGTGACAGTAACTCCCTTTAATGAAGCAGGTTAAGCGTTAAATTCAAGTTGAGGTACTGTTGATCTCGGTTCAAATGTTAATCGGCGTTGGTGAAACTGAGCCATAAGTTGTCATGACAGAACGAAAGGAACACAAATTTTTGTACGCTAGCGACGTACTGAAGATATTCTGTAGGCGAAACCAAACTCACTGAACGTTAATGCCGCAGACCTGCTATTCGTCACGTATGTCCGTGTGAATATGTGATTGATGTCCAGCTACAAAAAGTAATAGACAAGCACAGTAATATCGTTTTAATACATTTATTGCGAAGTCGGGAAAGCATATAGCTCGTAGCTGAATACATCTTTCCCTTGAGGCGATGTTCAAGATCATCACCAAGAACGATGCAGGTGCTGGGAATATCTTTCACCCTTAAGGCGCCTACTGTCGGCCTGGGCAGTAGGTGCGAACCCAAGCTTTAGACGATTCTGATAGGAGGCGACTGTGACTAGCTCCCAGCGGTCGACGTTGTCCTGGCTGGTGGTTCTCGTGATCATGGGAACCGTAGGATCAAAATGATTCAGAATCATGCTGCTCGTATACGAGAGGGTAATCTCCACGTCGCTGCTGCTTAGGCTGAAAGCCAACGACATCGCGTCTTTTTGAGATGAACGGTCATGTTGGCCCTCACACGAAGTTGGTAGGCGACAGTTTCGGTCGGAAGTCTTGCAAGGCACATGCTCGTTCTCGCTCCGAGGAAAGGCATCAAAACCGGCAGTTGTCCAGTTATAAGGGGCGACAGGCGAAGGACCCTTAAGAGCCACTGGCTTGTTTTGAGCAGGCGAAATTAAATTCGTTCCGGGCGTCTTGCAAAGGACATATTCATCCCCTACGGGTGAGGTGAGCTCTACGTCTTCGCCATTTTGACTGAACGTCAAGGAGCTTTTTCGAAAACTATTGAGATGATCCCCCTCTACGTATTGGACGCCCTCAGCGCAGGCTCTTGTCTCAGTCTTTGTGATCGTGGGGTCAAAGACCTGCCAATATGGACCATCTCTGTACGACGGTGTAGGAGCAACGTCCAGGCCATTTTGACTGAATGTCATCGATAGGCTTGAGATTACGTGCTGCTTATCTGCTTCCTTGCAACGGACCTTTGTTTCACGGTTGTCCTGGAACACGGTTAGTCCCAGTGCAGGTGAGATGAGTGCAAAGTTTCCGTCATTCTTACTGAAACGCACGGAGACGTCCTGCCAACCAGACGCAGAATAGAAGTCAGTGCAATGGTGTCCCTGCGTATAGTCATCTGGCATTTCACTGTCTAGACCGTTCTCGCTGAAAGTCAACGACCTAGTTTTGGAGTGGCTTCTCAGCTGGTCGTCACCTCTAGAGCCATATGCTGGAGGGGAAGTACTGATGGTCACATTCTCATACGCCATCCCGCTACCACTTGTACCGTGACCCTGATAACTGATATGTTCCCCGTGCGCAGATGAAAGAAAAACGACGGGTTCCTCATTCCGACAGTTGGACCTTGAGATTTCGAAGTCCTCGCCGTTCTGGCTGAATGTCATCGAAGCCACCTTGACACAAGTGTGACGCTGAAGATGCGTTTCCACCTTATCGTCGTGTGCTCGAGGCGAAGTATCGATTCCTAGATGGTCGAGGACAAACCGAAATCCCTGGGCTAGAGGACTCTTAGGGATCACATGGTCGTCATATACAGGTGTGAACCTAGCATCACCAATGGCGGACTCGGAGGCGTTCCTGGATATTGCTCGTGTAGTCCTACGAACGACATCTTCATTCCTTAATGCTGGAGATACGTCTACGTCTTCACCATTTTGGCTGAAGGGAATTGATATACGGGATTCCTCTGTGGGAAGTCCTGGGTCAAGCGAAACAGTGTACGGCATTCGCTGAACGATAGGTTCAAGCATGTGAGCAAAGTTTGCTTCTGGAGTTTTACGAATAACACCGTAATCCCTTGTCGGTGAAGACATGTCTACCTCTTCCCCATTCTGGCTGAACGGAAGCGATGTCTGGGATTCCTTGGGCAGTTCTGAGTCAAGTAAAACCGTGTATGGCATCCGCTGAGCTACAAAACCAAACATGGGCGCACAGTTTGCTCCTGGAGTCTTACACATGACGACACAGTCGTTTACTCTTGGCGGAGATAAACTGGAATCTTTACCATTCTGACTGAAAGGAAGTAATGCCTCAGACTCCACGGCGGACAGTACCGGATCAAGAAAAACAGTGTATGGCATTCGCTGAGGAATAGGCGCACAGTTTGCTCCTGGAGTCCTACACATGATGACACAGTTGTTTACTCTTGGTGGAGATAAACTGGAATCTTTACCATTCTGGCTGAAAGGAAGTGATGCCTCAGACTCCACGGCGGACAGTGCCGGATCAAGAAAAACAGTGTATGGCATTCGATGAGGATTAGGCGCACAGTTTGCTCCTGGAGTCCTACACATCATGACACGGTCGTTCCTTCTTGGCGGGGATATGCTGGAATCTTTACCGTTTTGACTGAAGGGAAGTGATGTCTCGGACTCTTCTGCGGGCACTTCCAGGTCAAGTAAGGCGGTGTATGGCATTCGCTGAACGACAGGTTCCAACACATGCCCACGATTTGCTCCAGGAGTCTGACGAATGGCTTTGTCGTTCTTTACGGGTGCAGATCTGTCGACATCCTGACCATTTTGGCTGAAGGGAATCGGTTTCTCTGACTCACACGTGAGGACTTCCAGGTCAAGTAAGGCAGTGTATGGCATTCGATGAATGACAGGTTCGGCCACGTAACCGCGATTAGCACCTGGAGTCTGACGGATGGCTTTGTCGTCCCTTCTTGGTGCCGACATGACGACGTCCTGACCATTTTGGCTGAAAGGAAGCAGTTCCTCGGATTCACACGGGGGTTGTTCCAGGACAGGCAGAATGATAGGTCCGTTTATATACCCATGATCTCTTTCCGTGTACTCAGGAAAAGCATCGCCATAGTTTATCACGGGGAAAATGTCGACGTCCTCGGCATTTTGACCCAAGTTGAAGCGTACCTGGGGCTTACGGACAGGCAGTTCACGGCTCACGAATCCATGGTATGACATTGGTCGGACGGCAGGATCAATCACGTACCGACATTTTCGTCCTGACTTCTTGAGTGAGGTCTTGGGTTTCTTAATTGGACGAAGCTTCTCCATGTCGCTCGGGATGGATAGGTCAATGACTGACAGGTCGACATTATTAAGAGCATTTAGTTGCGCGTCCTTTTTACCTTCTTCGGTTTGTTCCCAAGGAATGATGCCGAAAGGATATTTGTCCTTGGCGGTCCTGCGGTGCCTTCGAGGAACACAGCACGACGCGTTCTTTTCGCTCTTTGTGACGGGTGCCTTAGCTGGCGGCTGTGGTCTTCCAGTTGGTCCATAACGGGACATCGGGTAGCGTGTTGGGGAGTATAGTACGAAGTGAGGTGTGTAGACCTCAGGGGAACGAGTTCGGTTGTCCACGCCGTTCCGCACGAATGCCCTCCAAATCTTCATCTTGACTTCGGCGTGCTTTCTCGTGAGTGCTTTGGCGATA
Source organism: Ornithodoros turicata (assembly GCF_037126465.1). NCBI lineage: Eukaryota > Metazoa > Arthropoda > Arachnida > Ixodida > Argasidae > Ornithodoros > Ornithodoros turicata. The sequence goes on along the minus strand of NC_088203.1, from coordinate 73,978,353 downwards.
ATTATTCTCGGTTCTGGTTATCCTCGTTTCTGATTATCTGTTCCCTCTTCTTCTTCTTCGTTTCGTGTTGAAGACCCATTCGTAGTAAATTTCCGCTGCGAGGCATTACGAAAAAGAAGTAGTTAAAGCAACAATAAAGTAACACCTGGTGGTGGTGAAAGGGCTTGCCGTTCACGTCATCACATAGTACGGTGAAGGCCAACCGCTGCAGAGAATAATACAGTTATCAGTATCACGACTTCCGACTTGTGAAAAGCGTGGGGCGTACGCCTTTTCTTTTTTTTTTACTGCATAAGTGTTCGAAAAAAGGCGTACGCCCCTGGTTTTAACCAATAATAGGGCAGAAAGATCTCATTCGAGATAATGACTACGAACGTGCTTTGTGGTGAAGTTCCTTTATTAGGCCCAGAGGCAGTCAGTTATAGGTTGTCAGTTCTCTTAGTAAGTCGGCGAAGGACGCACATTCCTCCACAGAGCGTTAGTTCTGACGTTGCCCTCCTCCGCGAGGGCGACAACGGCGAGCTCTTTCATTAGCACGACCACCTCTTTTACTGTTGTGGAACCGAAGGTATCCACAACCTGGGGTTTCAGCCCGTCCGTTCCTCACGTAGAGGAACATGAAGCACAGAGACCAAATCAATGGAACATTAAACAAGGTTTATTTACCTTTGATACGGCCAACGCGTTGACCATGGTTCCCAGCGGGAATCGTGTTGCCCAACAATGGGCCCGAGTTCGTCCCTTCTGTAGCGGGGAACGTGCAGCACAGTTCTTTCATAGTCCTTAGTACCTTATTAGAGCACGCTGTCAACGATTTTGTCACACAAGGCAAAGATCTTGAGAAATGTCAGCGGCTGAGCAAGCGCAAGAAAGAAGACGAGGGTCCGTGGCAGCAAGCACCCGAAACTAGAGGAGGCTCTGTTACTTTGGCGGAGAACGGCTGCTGCGCAGAACATTCCAATTAACAGACCATTGCTCAAAGAAAAAGCAGAACTTATCGCAACAAGGCTCGGGATTGCATCATTTCGTTGCAATGAAGGTTGGTTGGCGCGCTTCAAGAAACGAAATGAACTGAAAGTTCGTGCGGTGTGCGGCAAAAGCAAGTCAGTCGACACGGAAGTGGTTGGAGAGTGGGGGAAGACTCCTTTTGGCCCAATGCGTCAGGTCTAAACTCTCGTAAATCTTAAGTATGGTGGTACCAAACACATTAATTTTGTCTTCTCCGTCAGTGTACGAAGACTTAATCAACATTTTCCTTAGAGTGCGCTTGTTTTGGTACGCAAGGGCAAAAAATGCCGAGTTGAAGGACAGGACAGTGTATGTGAAGGCAGCACAGCAGGTTGCTAGGCTACAGTCATAATTGTTGGACTGCTGCTTGTGCACATTTTGATTAACTCATAATTTTGCTTGGTTCACACGAAAGTTATGTATGTACATCTGGGGAGCATATAAACATTGTTCCTTGTTCCAGCCAGACATGTACAAGATACTCAAAAATGTATTTAAGATAAGATAATATATACTAACCTTAGAATGTAATTAAGGTAGAGTATAAATACATGAAAATTAAAGTAATTAGGATAGAGTACAAAATACTTCAAAAAGTATTTGAAATACAATTAAGATATTATTTACCCTTGAACGCATAAAGTCACCGGCCACTGGTCAATGCTGCAAGTCGCCGCTATGTCACATGAATCACCTAAACCCCGCGCACTACGCTAGCCGCACCTGTGTGATAGGAGTCATCTAAACACAAGTCCGAAAAAGATGACAAAGAGATACCACATAACTCCACTAAGTATAGAGGGTGTCCCAGAAAACGTGTCATTGAATTATAATAAAAAAAAACTACACCACATAGAGCCATGCGGTCAATGGCATTTGTTCTTACTGGGTTTTTGTCACCTCCTCATGTGAATGTCGTGTAACGTAAGTTTAAGTATGTAAATTTTTGCGAGCTTAAGTCGGAAATGTGCCTAGTAAAGGTCACTTTCTTACCCTACCAATGTGAAGAGCGTATCTAATTTAGTCAAATTAATGATAATTGACATGGATATTCAGGAGCTATCCCATCGGAAAAAATAGCCGAACATCATGCTCTACGGAGGTCGCACAGAATAGTGCACGATGAATTTTTCAGCACAATCTTTGTCAGTCCGACGAAAAGAGGTTGGAAACCCAGCCTTCCCCGATATCGCAGAAAGATATAAAACAGGCACGGCTTATCACGTCCGACTTTCGCTGGGATAATGCTTTCCCTCTCCCAATTTTAGGAACTGTTACTTTTTCTACTATCACTCTGTGGGCTGGCTTCGGAACCTCCTTTCGTCGCACTGAGCGCGATGGTGCTCAAAAAGTCATCGCGTGCAATGGTCCTGTGGTCCGAGAAGCATGATATTCTGCTATTTTTTTTCGATGGGGTAGCTCGTGAATATCGCTTTGAATTATCATGAATTTGAGTGAATTCGGCACGCTCTTCATATTGGTGGGGTAAAAAAGTGACCTTTATTTGGCAAATTTCTGAGCTCAGTTCGCAAATATTTACATAATTAAACTTGGAGTACATGACATTCACATTAGGAGGTGGCAAAAACCTAATAAGAACAAATGCTCTTCACCGCATGATTCTAGGTGGCGTAGTTTTTTTATTATAATTCAATGATACGTTTTCTGGGACACCCTGTCGGCGGGAATCATGCGGTCAAGGACACCGCGGGAATAGGCAGTCTTCACAGACTCCAAATCTGCACTTCAAGCAATTGAAAATTCCGGCATACGAGGTCTACCGCACCCCTAGTCACAGATATGTTAATGGCTTACCACACTATCTACGCAGCAGGCCACGGGCTAGTTCTCCAGTGGGTTCCAGCCCACTGTGGTGTCGTGGGGAACGAGCAGGCCGACAGCGCCGTAGAAGCAGCTTTCTCGTATCGGAAGCGGACCAGTATTGTTCTGCTGAGAGGAGACCGCCGTTCAATTCTGCGACGCCTAATGACACTCCTGGCTTCCCGCCAATAGACAATCGACATTCTTCCCCCCTCTATGTTGAGCAGAGTTGATCCAACGCTCGCTTTCCGCATGCCACGAAACACCTCTCGTCAAGATGCTGCATTAATACACCGAATGCGCCCGATGTGGCCTTTACAGCTCAGTGGCGTTACCGCTTGAGACAAGTTGACTCTCCCACCTGCTGCCACTGTGGTGCTCTTGAGGGTCTGCAGCATATTCTTCTTCATTGCCACCCACTACCAACATTCCCGAACCGCACTCTCCTAGTCTCTTCGTCAGCTGGACTCTCGCCCCTTCTCCCTATCGAAATTGCTTGGTTCCTGGTCTAATCCAGCCCAACCATATACCCCCCCCCCCAGCCCAGCAACGCTCTGCGCTTAAAGCTCTTCTGACATTTCTGGACACCATCGGACTTCGAGCGTTGTTGTGAAGGGGCCCGTTATTTTATTCCCCACATTCCCACCACCAATGGGGTAGAGTATCGCCTGTGGCGATGAACCTCCCCACTCTCCAAAGTCAAAAATAAAGTTGTTGCTAGGACGACACCAAGAGTGTGGTCTGAGTGTTGTCCTGCGTGGTTGTCGTTTTTTGATTGTAGATTAACAACAACAACTTCAGGGTTCGGATAAGGGCCTCAGTGAAGCAGCAACTAGCCCAAAACCTCCAGTTGGTCTATTTTTTAGCAAATTCTTAAACCCTGTTTCTAGTGTGCGCGCTACTACTAACACCATGCCACACATGACCGGCCTACATAAAATCATTTGTGCTGTTGATAAGAGTCTTCATTTTATTGCAACAGATGTGCAAGGTCACCCTAGAGAACAACTTCACTGGAGGATGGATCATGTTATCTTGGAATATTCTATCCTAGACGGAGAAGGCTGTGATGATCTTAACTACACAGGAAACTACCAGACACTTCAACTATTACGTAATCTCATGAAGCTTAACTTTACATCCAGTGACTGCCCATGAATTTTAAACCAAATATAATGTTTGCTTTAAATGAGGACAAACTGATGTCGATCCAGTGAACTGTGTGCAACCCTTTGTACTTATGGCCATTAAACATCGTCTTCGCCATCTACTGAAATAAACACCTGTCTGTCTTCGTTGTAAGTATCGGAAAGCCTAGAGTGACACAGACAAAGCTGTAAATGGGCCTGGAAAGAGTAGGCACAAAAATCCCAAATATACTGCATATTCATACTACGGCAGGTTGAACAATAAAGCGATAGTTTTTTCAGTACGGAAATCCAGTTCACCTCTTTCTGTGGTTGTGGTAGTGGGGTAGCATAGTATCACGAAAAGTCGCAAAAACGTCTTTATTTGGCAAAATTAGTAAAATCAGTATAGAAGACGATGAAGACGTTAACGCGACGTCTACAAGTAGTAATTTGTGGATCGTTTTTACGACGAACATTTTTTCTGTTTATAATCCGTCTATGCCATCTCTTGAAGACGTATCCTAAAGGAGGACCTCCTGTAAGCGTTCTGTTTACGTTTGCAAGACGTATCGATTTTTATTTTACAATATATCTTCGCCATCCCTGTTCAAAACTATCTTTAAGGAATACGATGGTGTGCACTGCGTACGTTAGTTTTCGATGGCATCTGCACTCTAAAAACTGAACTTCATCGCGTAGCACAATGTGCGCCAACCATTGCCACGAATGACAGGGTCATTGCTTCTGATGGGAAGAGAGAGGGGAGCGTACGGTTTTTTTGTGTCAATTTGGATACATGATCACTGACACAAAAAGAGGTCCGCCTCACTCTCTCCCTGTATGAGAGGCGCTAACCCTATCATTCGTGGCAATGGTCGGCGTAGAGTCTGCTCTGCGGTGAAGTTCAGTCTTCAGAGTGTACCGAATTTCTCAAACCAAAAGCAGTAAGAAACATTCGACGCCGTGTTGAATACTACCAGAAATAGCTCATGTTCGTGTTCCTTTTGTGTGTAATTTAATAAAGTTAACAACTCACCCTCCATTTTAACTCAGAGGCAAGCATGGATTCTTGAATTTGGGGAAGTTTCTCTATCTGTTTCGGCTTTGCAAGTGAATGGACTATACCCCGGCGTCGGGAACTTGGCGCCCCCATCGCCCGGCAGCAGCCGCAGTAGCCCCCTCCTGCATTCACGGTTGGGTCGCCGCAGGAGGGAGACCCCCACGTATACTGTGCGTGGCTTTCCCGTGTCTGGGGAAAGGGGGATCCTGGCAGTTGAGTGGACTCGGAGGTTGGTTTGGACCCTTCGGGGCCCCTCCGGGAAAACAACACACTGCTTTGGCCCCTGCTTCCCATAGACGGGTGGTCCTGGAAGGCCCGGCCAGGACTATTCAGCCAGCGCCATCTCACTTTTCATTGCTTTCTCCTTATCCTCTCTCCTCCTCGCTCCCTTCCTCTTTTCACCTTCTTTGGCGGCAAGGGTCAACCTTGGGCAGTTCTTTTCACTCTCCAGAAAGCTGCACTTGGGTATCATGCAGAGGTACCTGCTACTGCGTGGTGTGCGGTCCCCTGGTTGGGCTCCGTGGTGGGCGGCAGGACGTCTGCACCGAATGTAATTCATTATTTTCTATGGAAGCAATCACCTCAAAAAAATCCGATCGGCGCCCGAAGAGAAGCCGCACCGAAGTACAAATGTTGAATTTCACTGACCTAAGTTGTCCGGAACCTTGGTTTGCCAAGTTCCTGATTCTTCACTCATATGACGAGACTAAACAACTAGAGTATCTCTCTAGAGTATCTCCTTTTCTTGTTGCTAGGGAACTCGAACACGTAATAGGAAAGTCGTTTCAGGCCAAGAAACTGAGCTCAGGAGACATTCAGGTAGAGGTCAACAGCAAAGAACAAAGTATAGCACTGCAAACTCTAAAGAACATCGGGGAGATACCTATCTCAGTTACAACACACCGAACACTGAACACCGTTAAGGGAGTAATTTCCGAAGAAGAGTTAATCGAGTGCAGTGAATCTGAAATCGAAGAGGGCTTGAAAGAGCAAGGCGTCATCTCTGCCAAACGTATAATTATGCGGAGAGATGGCAAGGAGATCCCGACCAAGCATATCATCCTGTCGTTTAAGCTGCACACAATTCCTTCTACTATCAAAGCCGGTTATGTCAATTGCCATGTAGGCCATTTATTCCAAATCCTCGTCGCTGTTTCAAATGCCAGCGGTTTGGGCACAGCTCCCAAGTCTGTCGAGGACAGTTGGTGTGTCCCAGATGTGCTGGCAAAGAACATACTCCTGAGTCTTGCACAAAAGACTTCCACTGTGCTAACTGTGAGGGGGGGCACCCTGTCTATTCTCGGTCCTGCCCACGATGGAAAGAAGAAAAAGAAATATTGAAAATAAAAACAGAACAAAACTTAATCTACAAAGCAGCACGAGCACAGCTCGAGTTCAGAAAGAAAGGAAGTTTTTCCGACGTGGTGCGTAGGGGAGTGGCGCCACCGAGGAAGTCCGTGGAGACACAGACCTGTTTTTCGGGTTCTGAGTCCCCACTCTACACTCCCCAACTTCAGAAGGCTGGAGACACTCCGGTGTCTTCTGCCGTGACGGAGGCCAGCCGTTCAACTGGCCCCAAAGAAACAGCCACGGCCTCCTCTAAGGCCGATGGCACACAGTCAGTTTGGGACGGAGTCGTAAAAACCCCTTCCCAAAAAGGCACCCAAAGTATGGAGGTCGACGATGACGACTGCATGTCGCAGAAGTCATCGTCGAGCCTCCCCAGCATTCCTTCACAAGGGAAGGAAAAACGAGAAAAAGGACGAGGAAGGGGTTTCAAAGGAAATGACCAACAGAAACAACCCCCGCGAAGGGTCCAACCCCCCTAAATGATACAAGTCTTTTCTAGTAAGTGTCACCAAGTGATGCGCCTTTTTAGCATGACCGTTATGAACCACTTCCTCCAGTGGAACTGCCGTGGTTTACTTTCCAACCTAGACGACATTAACGATCTCTTCGACAAGTACAATGCAGCATGTTTCTGCCTCCAAGAAACATATTTAAACACACACACACCAAATCCAATTCGTAGACACAAAGTATTTCGAAGAGATCGAACAGATGCCACTCGCGCATCTGGTGGCGTGGCTATCGTCACACGAGGAACTGTTCCGTCCAAAGAAGTCCACTTGGTTACAGACTTGGAAGCCGTAGGCGTGCAGATGTGTCTGGACAGAATTGTCACCATCTGCTCGGTCTATTTGCCACCATCAGGAAGTTTTGCACATCGAGATATAGAACACTTAATCAGCCAACTTCCAACTCCATTTATACTCTTAGGCGATTTTAATGCCCACAATCTGCTTTGGGGCAGTGCAAGAAGCGACAGCCGAGGGAAAATGTTGGAAAGGGTCTTGTTATCAACCTCCATCTGTCTTTTAAATACAGGAGCACCGACGTACGTCCACTGTTCAAGTCAGTCTTTCTCGGTCTTAGATTTATCTCGTTGCAGTCCATCTCTATATCAAGATATAGAATGGAGCGTGGAAGAAAACCCACTTGGTAGTGATCACTTTCCAGTGGTCCTGAAATATATGTGTGAAGTCAATAGTCTAACAGCATGCCCCCCTAGATGGAAGTTTCAACATGCACACTGGAATGCTTTCTAAAAAAAATGTGACCTGTCGTTAATCCCTGTGGAGAGGATGACGATTGAAGAGGCCAACAATGTAATTACCAAGGTCATCCTCGATGCAGCAACACAATCCATCCCCCAGACTTCCGGTCGTCTACCGAAACGACCGAAGCCATGGTGGAACAGCGAGTGCAACGAAACTCGTAAACTTCAAAATCGTGCGTGGGGTACATTTCGGAGGTACCCCACATCACAAAATCTTCTTTTGTTTAAAAAGGCGAGAGCCAAGGACAGATGGACGCGCAAACAAGCAAAGCGGTCATCTTGGCACAACTTCGTGTCTTCCCTATCTCACAGTACCCCATCCAAAGTGGTGTGGGACAGACTTGGCAAAATCAGAGGAGAACACCGCAGTTATACAATCCCTCTTTTAGAAGTCAATGGGCAGGTGTGCGGAAGCCTACAAGAACAGGCGGATGCGCTCGGACAACATTTTGAACGCATCTCTGATTCATCCCATTACAGTCCCGAATTTCTTAGAGTCAAAACAAACGCTGAGAAACGAAAAATTCCATTGAGTGGTGGTGATGAGTACGTATACAATCAGCCGTTCACGATGGTGGAGCTTCAGCGATCTCTATTCGCTGCTAAAGCCACTGCCCCGGGCCCAGACAGAGTAACCTACTCCATGCTGTGCCACCTGTCTGATGACTCCAAAAAAATATTGCTCCTTTTCTTTAACCGCATTTGGGCAGAGGGAACACTACCATTATTATGGAAGACTGCGACTGTCATTCCCCTTCTCAGGCCAAGAAAGGAAGCATCGAGTCCAGCCAGTTACAGACCTATCGCCCTTACGAGTTGTATTGGGAAGACGTTTGAGCGAATGGTCAATAACCGGCTGGTTCATCATCTGGAACAAAATAATTGCCTTTCTGAATTTCAATGTGGTTTTCGAATGGGGTGCTCCACTATGGATCACCTTGTTCGGCTAGAAACCACTATCCGTGAAGCCTTCGTCAGAAGACAACATTGCTTATCCGTTTTCTTTGATTTTTAGAGAAAGCATATGACACCGCGTGGCGACACGGTATTCTGCAGGATCTTTACTCTTTTGGCGTGAAGGGCAGACTCCTTAGATGCATTTCAAGCTTCCTCCAGCACAGATCCTTCAGAGTGCGACTGGGAACCACTCCATCCCGCCCCTTCGTACAAGAGAATGGTGTCCCGCAGGGATCCGTTCTCAGTGTTGTCTTATTTATTGTGAAAATCAACTCAGTGACCAATGTCATCCCACCCTCCATATCTTTCTCCTTGTACGTGGATGACATTCAAATATCTTGTTGCTCCACGAACCTGTCAATATGCGAACGACAGATGCAGGTGGCCATGAGCAATATGGCCAAGTGGTCTTCATCAAATGGATTTAAATTTTCAGCTGAGAAAACTGTGTGTGTTCATTTCTCTAGGATTAGAGGACTGTTTTCACCACCTACACTCCAGCTTAACCGACAAGATATCCTTGTTCAACCAGAAGCCAAATTTCTTGGCATCACTTTTGACTCAAAGCTGACCTTCAAGGCTCATGTCCAAAACCTAAAGATAAAGTGTGTCAAGTCACTAAACATTCTAAAAATCATTTCCCACAGATCTTGGGGTGCAGACCAGGAAACACTGCACCAAGTGTATACTGCATGTATTCGCTCAAAACTTGATTATGAGTCCTTTGTCTACGGCTCTGCTCGCGAGTCGGTGTTGAAAGCCCTGGACCCTGTCCATCACCAGGGGCTCAGGCTTGTGTTTGGCGCCTTCCGGACGTCTCCAGTACAGAGTCTGTATGTTTAATCGAAGGAATGCTCCTTGAAAAGACGGCGTTCTTACCTCGGTATGTCGTACGCACTTAGAATACGTAGCCGACCCCAAAATCCTGCCTCAACTTGCGTCAAGCACACACGTTTTAAACAGCTGTTTATTAACAAGCCCTCTGTTGTCCCTCCATTCTCTTTACGAATTGCATCAGAGTTTGATTGTCATGGTTTCTCATCCTGTGACCTACAAGTTGTAGAGTGTAGCAGGAAGATCCCACCCTGGGAACCACCTCCAAGGTATGACACTTCCTTGGCAAAATACAAGAAACAAGACACTGCTTCATCAGTACTTCAAGAAGAGTTTGCACACTTGAAAGACAGCTTTGATAACCATATTGAGATTTACACAGACGTGTCCAAGTCTAGTGCAGGAGTGAGTTGTGCCATGATTTGTGGCACGCACACAAGGTCTCATCGTATAAAAACCTCTGCATCGATTTTCACAGCCGAGGTTTACGCCATCATCTTGGCGCTCAACTACATCCTTCAAGATTCCATAAAGTCTTCGGTTGTATATACAGACTCCTTGAGCTCCATTAATGCAATCTGTAATCAGCACATAACAAAAAACTTTCTTGTGCAGCGAGCAAGGTCCTTAGCCAGTTCGATAAAAACAAAGGGCTACTCTCTCATCCTATGCTGGGTGCCCAGCCATGTAGGCGTCAAAGGAAATGAGTTGGCAGATGAAGCAGCTGCAGCTGCTCTCCAAAATAACATCACACCTTTTGATATGTCCGTGCAAGACATGAGATTAACACTCAAGAAATCACTGCACAGAATGTGGCAATCATTTTGGAACACACAAACAAATAACAAGCTCCACTTAGTTAAACCTCAAATTCAGGATACAGGAGACCGGCGGGAAAACCGCCTGTTGTGCACTTTACGAGCAAGGTACGTATAGGCCATACGTACCTTACACATGGGTTCTTACTTCGGGGAGAGGAGCCACCTGAGTGTGCGCACTGTGGTCAGCTCCTGTCTGTTGTACACATACTTATCACATGCACACATCATGAAATCCATCGCAAACATCACTTCAAGGAATTTTATAAATACTTCTTACCTCTTCACCCAGCCCTATTGCTTGGTGAGGGGGCTCTCGTCCCTTTTACAAGCGTCTTTGATTTCCTGAGAGACGTTGGCGTTATTAGCCTTTTGTAGTCTTATACACTCATCTTTTATTAGTTATCGTGTTTACTTTTAAATAACCATAACATCACCACTGTCTCAACCACACCTCAGTTTTTGGCGCATTATGATCTTTGTTGTCAATGCGCCATTGAACTCCCAATCATCATGAATGGACTATACCCATAAGCATAGTTCTGCTACAGCTTTTCCCGCCGTTATCAATCCTCTTGTCGTACATTTTATCGTTATACCATGACATTTAATCCATTTGCCATCGGAATTAATCCTCCTTTCATTCATTCTAATCCTCATTGCACATAATTTAATCCATTTCTCATGCAATTTAATCCACGTGACTATGTGTGGGCTACGTCACTGTTTTTTTTTTTGTATATTGGGAGTTGGGACAATCCCCATGTCTACGGGTATTGCACATGTTTTTCATTATTAATGTGGGTTTCTGGGCACCATAATGGGATACTGTGGGACTGTGAATCTGGATTATGGTATTGTGGGATTGCTCCCATGTCTACGAGTTTTACCCATGGTTTTCATTACAAACGCGGGTCTCTGCACTGTAATGGGTACTCCGGGACTGCCAATCTGGATTATGATATTGTGGGACTATTTCCATGTGTGCGGGTATTACCCATGCTTTTCATTAGATATGCCAGTTTCTGCACTGTAATGGGATGCTGTGGCATTGTCGATCTTGACTACGGTATCCGGGGTCTATGAAGGCGTCTACGGGTATTCCGCATGCTTTTCCTGAAACATGCGGGTTTCTGCACAGTAATGAGATACTGTGGGACTGCAAATCGCAATTACGATATTGTGGTACTATTCCATTCCCATGTCAATGGGTACTACCCATGTTTCTCATAAAAAACGCAGGTTTCTGTACTCTAATGGGATACTGTGGAACTGTGTATCTGGACTACGTTATTGTAGGGCTATTTCCATGTCTACGGGTATTACCCATGCCTTTCATTCAAAGTGCGGGTTTCTGCACTCTAATGGAATACTGTGCGGCGATCTATCTGGATTACGACATAGTGGGACTATGCCGCTGTCTACGGGTATTACCCATGCTTCTCATTAGAACGGGGGTTTCTGCACTGTAATGGGATATTCTGGGACTGTCAATCTGGGTTGCGATATTGTGGGACTATTCCCATTTCCTCGGGTATTACCCATGCTTTTATTAAAAACCCGGGTTTCTACATTGTAATTGCTGTAATGGGATACTGTGGTACCGTTGATCTTGATTGCAATATCCTGGGTCTATAAGGGAGTCTACGGGTATTCCGCATGATTTTTATTAAACATGCGGGTTTCTGCACAGTAATGGGATACTGTGGAACTGTCAATTGCAATTACGATATTATGGTACTATTCCCATGTCAATGGGTATTACCCATGCTTCTAATTAAAAACGCGGGTTTCTGTACTCTAATGGGATACTGTGGGACTGCGTATCTGGACTACGTTATTGTGCGACTATTCCCATGTGTGTGGGTATTACCCACGCTTTTCATTAAATATGCGGGTTTCTGCACTCTAACGGAATACTGTGGGACTGTCTATCTGGATTACGGCATAGTGGGACTATGCCGGTGTCTACGGGTATTACCCATGCTTCTAATTAAAAACGGGGGTTTCTGCACATCAATGGGATACTCTAGGACTCTCAATCTGGGTTGCGATATTGTGGGACTATTCTCATATATACGGGTATTACCCATGCTTTTATTAAAAACGCGGGTTTTTACATTGTAATCATTGTAATGGGATACTGTGGGTCTGTGTATGTTGAATACAATATTGTGGGACTTTTCCAATGTCCATGGGTGTTATGGGTATTACCCATGATTCTCATTAAAAACGCGGGTTTCTGTACTCTAATGGGATACTGTGGGACTGCGTATCTGGACTACGTTATTGTGGGACTATTTCCATGTCTACGGGTATTACCCATGCTTTTCATTCAAAATGCGTGTTTCTGCACTCTAATGGAATGCTGTGGGACTATCAACCTTGATTACGATATTGTGGCACAACTCCCATGTCTACGGGTATTACCCATGCTTGCAATTAAAAATGCGGGTTTCTGCTCTGTAATAGGACACTGTGGGACCGTTTATCTGGATTACGATACTGTGGGACTACTCCCATGTCTTCGGGTATTATTTATTTATTTTATTTTATTTCTTGTTTTTCACCCTACTGGGCATAGGTGGGCATTTTCCTGCGGCCTCACTCATCCTCACCTCACGAAGCACTGACTTTATCAGCCTCACTCACCCTCACCAAATTTTCCTCACCAGTAACTTAACCTCAGTCGCCCTCACCCTTACATTCCATTTCAAATTTTCCCCTCACGAACCTCACTTCAGGGCATCGGGATCCCGAAAGGCCTCACCATCCTCATCCTCACATGCCTTCACCTCATGAGGCTATTCACGACCCTCATGGCCTCACGTATCTTCACCTCATGAGGGTCCTCATCCCCACTTGTCCTCACTTCATGAGGGCTCTCATGGCCTCAGGAGTCCTCATCCTCACGTGCCCTAACCTCATGAGGGCCCTCATGTCCTCACGGCGCCTCACGTACATTCGCCTGATGAGGACCCACATGGCCTCACGTGTCCTCATCCGCACGTGCCCTCATGGCCTCACGTACCTTCACCTCATGAGGACCCACATGGCCTCATGTGTCTTCAAGTCACTAGGAGACACGTACGTGAGCCTCAAAAGAACTTTCCGTCATGTTCACATGAGACGTCGGCGTTTATCTACTGTGTCGGTGGTTGGTACTAATGATACTGTGCGGCATTAAACTGTTTACAGGGTTTCGTGCTGTGCTTGGATAAATGTGCCGACAGTTGTTACTGTCACAGTGAGGTTTAACGTTAGTGTTTGGTATCAGTAAAGTGAAGCCCGGAATACTACAGTGCAGATGTACCGTTACGGAAATGATCAGGTGGTGGAATAGTGCTTGAAGAGATGCTGTACTCTATTCTCAGAACCGTACGCCGCTGCTGCCAGAATCGGAGGATACGCTCACAGCTGAAGTGTTTGGGCACAACGATGGTACTTAATCGCACCTGCAATCAGGTCGTGCCTTTTTATTGTTGCTTTTTCTTCTCCTTCTTTTACATTTCAAAGTCACGCTACAGTCACGGGGATTCCAGTTTTCCTGGCTTCGTTTTGAGGAGACAAAGAAAGATTTTGAAAATTCTTACAACCTCTTCATGATGAAAAACCCGAGACTGGGGAAAAGACGAAAAACAGACGACGCACACAAACTCTCAATTTCAACGTCTGTTTTTCGTCTCTTCCCCAGTCTCGGGGTTTTCATCATAGATCTTTTTTATTGTTATTTGATTGTTCTGCTTTGTTAGTTCCTTCCTTAGTACTTCCTTCATTATTGCTGTCGCACAGACTTTGGGGAGCCCGGTAAAGGCTGCTTTATATTCAGCTTTATGCTGTTAAGAACAAGAGATGTCAAAATAAAAAGAAAGCCTCGTTACATTCCCAGCAGCAGTAACATTTGTTTAAAAAGAAAATACAAAAACACTGCACATGGCACCTTTGGCACGACACAGCATGCCTGTGTCCAGTTGCAATCAATCGAAATTAGCGGGGGAAAGCAGCTGCACGCGCTTTCGAAAACGCGGTACTGGGCATCTCCAAACGAGGCTGCTATTCCAGTAAACAGGCAGAAAAACGAATCCACAAGAGGTAGTGTGGCGCCCAAAACACGACTTCGAAATGGTGTTCCCTATTCTCGGGTTTTTTTCTTATGCAACAACATAACGTGACCGCCTAAGAGAGTCATGACTTATCTGTAAGGTCACTAATGAAAAAGTCGCATGCCCTTTGAAGTGAGATTCTTCATGGTAGCCTTCATACAGGGTGGTCCACCAACCCTGATAGAAATTCATAGTAAAAAACGTAGGCCCTGGAGAGACATGCGGTGAAGGGATTTTTTTATGCCAGTAACTTTTGTCACATATTTGTAATATTTTTATTTCATTTTAATTGACGGAAAGTTTATTTCTTGAATTGAACTCCGAAATTTTCCAAGGCAATGTAACGTATTCTTTGCGGAAATGAGTTCCCCGTCGTCATTTTACTCAGTATAGCGCATAACCCCACTCCTAATGCAATGGCAATTGCCGAAATAAATTCGCCGAAAATCGTGGAAATGAGAACACTTGGTACCGCTTCTTTTTTGACGGCTCTAAGTTTGAGCGCAAAGCTGCGAAGAAAGGAGGTTACATTGACACGCCACACGAGGGGGAAAGGGTTACAAACCCAACCCACAGAAGAGTTCCGCTGCCAGGTATCAGCTTTGCCCACGTCAGTTTCAGGGTCGCGCTCTTTTTCCTTTATTCGTGTTTTGCTCAGTGAGTTTGTTTGCTTTTGGATGCGTACGCGGCTGTTTTCACTCTGACCGCTGACAGCGGTCTCGTAGTTCTACACCTGTGTGTGTGTTCTACACCTTATGAACCTGTGTATGTGTGTGAGAGAGAGTTGTATGCGCGAACGCCTGTCAGCTCTCATCTTTTTTCAATTCGTTTGTTTCAACATGCTAAGGATTTCTTCACATTCAACACACTTCTTGTGTACTTTGATTAGGTTATCATTAGCGTAAAAGCGTTCGAAGCGTCGCCATCTGCTGCAATGCACAGGTGGGCTCTCCGAATTGTATCTTCCACGGTCCTTTTTATTTCGGATCTGGAAAGCGACAAGCAGAAAGCAGTGATTTTCCCCTGCTGGTCAGCCGGTGATCGTGGTTCGCCTTTGTATACTTCGTCTTTGATGCGACCCCAGAGGTAAAAGTCCATCGGCGTTAAGTCAGGAGACCTGGCGGGCCATGACACTGGACCAAATCGGCCAGCCCACTTCTGCCGGAACACGTGACGGGCAGCTGTACTGCACGCCGCGCGCTGTGAGGTGGAGCCCCATCGTGCTGAAACCACACGCGAGTCTGTTCAGCAAGAGGCAGGTCATCAATAAAGCTGAACACGGCATCTAAAATTTCGCTACAGTAGCGGTTGGCATTTATGGGTCCCGTGAAAAAGATTGGCCCAATAATGGCTCCGTTATACATCCCGGCCCATACATTCAATCCCCACTCGTACTGATGCTTGCAGTCCCATAGCCAGTGTGGGTTTGTTTGGCTCCAATAATGCGCGTTGTGTCGATTCACTTGAGCGCTATGGCAGAAGTGGGCCTCATCAGCCCAAATGACCCTGTTCACAAAGTTTCTGCTTTCCTGGGTCCGACATCGGATCCAGTTACAGAAATCCAGCCGTTTCTGGTTGTCGCCCGGCTGGAAATGTTGATGAAGCCTCACGTGGTATGGGTGGAGTTTGTGCTTGTGTAGTATCCTCAGCACACTTGACTTTGATGTCTGTACTCACTTTGCCAGGGTGCGCAGACTTTACGTGGAGATCATCTCCTACTTCTTTGAGGGCCTGGTCTGTTTGTGTCGACTCACTGGCAGAGATTGGGTGTGACCGGCTCTGGGTACCGGAATGGAAACTTCCTGTTGTGGACAGTCTCACAAATGCACGCCTTATGGTACAAGAGCTCACCACCCTAGTTCCTGGAAGCATTGCACTGTATTTGAGGACTGCTCTATCATAGTCCATACCTGCAGCCCCAGAGCAATGATCATCCTTGTTTTTTCTTGGTTGGAATGCACGGTGCTTGCCATCGCTGCCGTTTACTTGTTCACTGCATTCACTGAGACCGGAGTGCAAAACGGTCCAAAAATGTATTTCCTTCCCTACCTGTCAACACGTTGGGTGACCTCATTTTTGATAAGATAGCTCTGATTCCCGCACTCACCGCGGGTGTTTGTTCCGTGGGTAAGGCTTGTAACCCTTTCCCCCCTCGTGTGGCGTGTCAATGTAACCTCCTTTCTTCGCAGCTTTGCGCTCAAACCTAGAGCCGTCAAAAAAGAGGCGGAGCCAAAGGCTCATCTCCACGAATTTTCGACGAATTTATTTCGGCAATTGCCATTGCATTACGAGTGGGATTATGGCTATACTGAGAAAAATGACCACGGGGAACCCATTTCCGCAAAGAAAACGTCAGGTTGCCTTGGAAAATTTCGGAATTCAATCAAGAAATTAACTTTCCGTCAATTAATATTGAAATAAAAATGTTACCAATATGTGGCAAAAGTTATTGGCAGAAAAAAATCCCTTGATCGCATGTCCCTCCGGGGCCAACGTCTTTTACTATGAATTTCTATCATGGTTGGTGGACCACCCTGTATATGGAGGAATGAAACCTAAGAATGGAACATGGCGATCCTCGAAGATCTTCGAATTTCCATTGGCGCTTCGCGCAGAGTGATGTCATCTGACGCACACCTGCTCCAAGCGAGGGGATACAGTGGCTTCCCCTTCATCCGTGAGGCTCTTCACGAATGGACCCATGACCTCATTCGTGAGCTTCCTCACGAAAGGCCTCACGGCCTCATCCGTGAGGTTCCTCACAAAGGGCCTCACGGCCTCAACCGTGAGGTTCCTCACAAAGGACCTCACGGCCTCATCTGTGAGGCTCCTCACGGAATACGTTGTACCCTCACATATTGATGGCCTCACGACGACTGGCCTCATGAGGGCCCTCACGGTGGGCCTCATGAGGGACAATGCCTCACGACTGTCCTCATGAGGAACTTACAGCGTGGTCTGGCCTCACTCACCCTCACCTCATCGTCGTGAGGTGAGGGTGAGGCGTCCTCATGAGGGTCCTCATGAGTGAGGCCGCCCAGCTATGCTACTGGGTGAAGGGACCGAGGTAAAAAAGCCTTCAGGCTTGACGAGCACCTCGGCCCCCCAGCACCAGCGGCTACATATACATTCACATACACTTCACTACATGTACATTCAATTGCACAACACATTTATAGACAAATAAGTGCACATGTGTAGTTCTTTACGCATGCCTACTCTTTTGTTTACAAGGCAAACAACGAGGAAGAAAGAAAGAAAAATAATAGGAGAGAAGGTTCACACATAAAGATATGGTAAAGGGAACAGAGGCTTGGTGATGAGAACGCGAGCTTGAGGGTCAAACAATACGGAAAGTATTGTCACGCATCGTCTTCTTAAGGTTTCGAAAAGATGTGGTTCGCACAGTGACATTATGATTATGAAGGATATTTAGTAGACGCGGTATGGTGACTTGCAGTCTCTGGGTGCCATATCCCGAGCGGGAGAAGGGTACAAAAAAAGGGTGAGGGGATCGGGTATGATAGGGTCTTGTGTTTTCGCGGACGTGTCCTAGATCTAACAGATCGTTCTCGGCTATGAGTGACTGTTTGTAACACAGTGCGAAGCGATAGGCATAGAGCTGAAGGACAGGCAGAATGTTGCATGTTTGCAGGCAGAATGTTGATGGCATCGTATGGTACGCCTTCAATTATCCGGAGAGCACGCTTTTGCAGGACATACAGCTGCTGAAGGGACGTCCTGGATGCAGATCCCCACACAAGAGCACAATAATTCAGCCGAGACTGAATTAGAGCCTGATAGAGCAGCAATTTGGCCGAGGCGGGAAGCAAGTATTTGTACTTCCGCAAAGATCCGAGAGTCACACTGATTTGCGATGCAATGGATGAAATATGATCGTGCCAGCGCAACTTCTTGTCAAAAATGACTCCCAGAATTTTTACGCTGTCGGCAAGCCTAATTTTGGAGGCACCGATGAATATGTCCTGTTCGGGTACTCTGCACGGACTAGGTGGAGTAAACAGTGTAGCGACTGTTTTTTGGATATTTATTTTTAGGCGGTTGTGCGAGGCCCAGGAGGCGACGTCACGAAGGATAACGTTTGTTGTCATGGCTGCGCTAACGGGTGTACTGCCGCTGATTAAAAGGGAGACGTCATCAGCATAAAGAGTGATATCAGAATGTATAATGGTCAGGTCGTTGATATATAGTAAAAATAACAGGGGACCTAATATGCTCCCTTGCGGAACCCCTGCTGTAATGTGCAATGTGCGGGATTCATTGTTTGAGTCCAAGGAAACGTACTGACAACGATTTGATAGGTACGATTGAAAGAATGATAGGCTGTGACCGCGGATGCCGTAGTGGTTCATTTTAGCCAAGAGTATTGAGTGGTCAAGCATGTCGAAGGCCTTAGAAAAGTCAATATATACGCCTAAAGTGGCGACCTTTGATTCGAAATTATGCAGTATGAGCTCTTTTTGCCGGAGTAGGGCAAGTTCAGTTGACCTATTTCGCCTAAAGCCGTACTGCCTTGGAGAAAGAACTTTATATCTTTCTAGGAAGTCGAGCAATCTCTCGTAGATAATTCTTTCTAACACTTTAGAGAAGTGCGGCAGAATAGATATTGGTCTATAGTTGGAAAGAGCGTGACGGTCACCCTTCTTGAAGATCGGAATCACTCTGGCAAGTTTCATTTTGGCAGGAAATTTTCCATGTTCGATGCTGAGGTTGCACACATGGGAAAGTAGGGGAGCGATGATATGGGCTACATGTTTAATGCTCTTAATGTCAAAACCGAAGCAATCTAGGCTACTACTGTTCTTCATCGTAGTGATAGCGGTCAGTACCTCGCCCGGGTCCGTAGGAGCAAGAAAAAGTGAATATGTTGTTGGCATATCATACATGACAGCAGGTGCATGGGGAGCTGTGCAATCTGCACAACTGATAAAGTGCTCATTAAAAGCGTTAGCAAGGTTGTGGCCGCTAACGTTGCAACCATTCATCGTTAAAGAAGATAACTCAGTGCGGGGGGTTTTTCTCTCCATGAGATTATTTAGGTTTCTCCAGAGTATTGTTTTATTGTCAAATACTAACTGAGAGTTTATGTACTCTCGCTTGCTGGATCTGAGCTCACAGTTTAGTTTGTTCCGATAGTTCTTATAGATCGCCCAGTTACTTTCATTACCCATGGTCTTCATGAAAAATGCGGATTTCTGCACTGTAATGGGATACTGTGGGACTGTCTATCTGGATTACGATATTCTGCAACTATACCCATGTCTACGGGTATTAATCATGCTTTTCATTCAAAGTGCGGGTTTCTGTACTATAATGGGTTACTGTTGGACTGTGAATATCGATTACCATATTCCGGCACTATTCCCATGTCTACGGGTAGTACGCATGCTTTTCATTCAAAATACGGGTTTCTGTACCGTAATGTGATACTGTGGAACCGTCAACCTTGAGTACGATATTGTGGAACCACTCCCATGTGAGAGGGTATTACCGATGCTTTTCATAAAATGGGTGGACTTCTGCTCCGTAATGAGATACTGCGGGACTGTCGATCTATATTACGATATACTGGGACTATATCCATGTATATGGATATTCCCCTCGCTCTCCATTAAAAACGCGATTCCTTGAACTGTTATAGAATACTGCGGGATCCGTCAATCTGGATTACGATATTGTGGCACTATTTCCCTGTCTATAGTTATTACCCATGCTTTTTATTCAAAATGCGGGATTCTTCAGTATAGCTGGATACTGCAGGGCTCTCTATCTGGTTTAGGATATTGTGAGACTATTCCCATGTGTGCGGGTATTACCCAAGCTTTTCATTAAATATGGTGGTTTTGCCCTGCATTGGGATACATTGGTCCACATAGATAGTCCCACAGTATCCTTTACAGTGCAGAAACCCATATTTTGAATGAAAAGCATGGGTAAGACCAGTAGACGTGGAAATGCTCCCACACTATCGTAATCCAGATTGACAGACCCACAGTATCCCATTAGGGCGCAAAAACTCGCGTTTTTAATGAAAAACACGGGTAATACCCGTAGATATGCTTATAGTCCCAGGATATCAATCAAGATCGATGGTCCCACAGTACCCCATTACAGTGCATAAACCCGTGCATTTAATGAAAAGCATGGGTAATACCCGCACACATGGGAATAGTCCCACAATATCGTAGTCCAGATACACGGTGCCACAGTATCCCATTATGGTACACAAACCCGTGTTCTTAATGAAAAGCATGGGTAATATCCATTGACATGGGAATAGTACCACACTATTGTAATCCAGGTTAACAGACCCGCAGTATCCCATCAGAGCGCAAAAACCCGCGTTTTTAATGAAAAGCGCGGGAATGCCCGTAGACATGCTTATATAGTCGCAGGATATAGCAAACAAGATCACAGTCCCACATTACACCGTTACAGTGCAGAAACCCGCATATTTAATGAAAAGCGTGGGTAATACCCACACACATGGGAATAGTCCCACAATAACGTAGTCCAGATACACAGTCCCACAGTATCCCATTAGAGTACAGAAACCCCCGTTTTTAATTAGAAGCATGGGTAATACCCATTGACATGGGAATAGTGCCACAATATCGTAAATGCGATTGGCAGTCCCACAGTATCTCATTACTGTGCAGAAACCCGCATCTTTAATGAAAAACATGCGGAATTCCCGTAGACGCCCTTATAGAACCAGGATATCGTAGTCAAGATCGACAGTGCCACAGTATCCCATTACAGTGCAGAAACCCGCATATCTAATGAAAATCATGGGTAATACCCGCACACATGGGAATAATCCCACAATACCATAATCCAGATTGACAGTCCCAGAGTATCCCATTATGGTACAGAAACCAACAATAATAATGAAAAACATGTGCAATACCCGTAGACATGGGAATTGTCCCAAAATACAAAAAAAAGTCACGTAGCCCACACGTAGTCACGTGGATTAAATTACATGAGAAATTGATTAAATTATGTGAAATGAGGATCAAAATTAATGAAAGGAGGATTAATTCCGATGGCAAATGGATTAAATGTCATGGTATAAGGATTAAAATGTACGACAAGAGGATTAATAACTGATAAAAGAGAGAGGACGCTGACAAGCTGGTGCATACTTGAAGAAGGAGGAACCAGAGACGGACAACAATTCTCAAACACAGCAAAGATTTTATTGCCAACAACCCACTATAGATGGGTTGCACCGGCCCTAAAGAAAGAGGGAAAAGAAGCACGCGTATAGGCGGACTGCGCCGGCCCTAAAGAAAGAGGGAAAAGCACTAGGAAAGCTATGGTGTGACGTCACGTGCAACCCATGTATATATTCAAAAACCTCCGAAGGGGAGGAAGAGGAATGAGAGAGGGTTGACTAACACAATTGCCTCGTGTGGCTATCTCTACAGATTCAGAAAGCATTCTCCCCCAGGTCACTCTTTCCCTACGCAAAACAGAGGTTTCCGCGAAGAGGGCTTCACAGTTGTTACATTCCCGGAGATGTTGAACTAATTCGCTTGACACGTGGGTTATTTCTGTGCTAAGGGCATGTTCCCTAAGACGGTCATTCAGACAGCGTCCTGTTTGACCCACATAGCACATGCCACAAGCAAGAGGTATACAATAGACCACTGAGTGGTTACAGGAAACAAACGGATTACGGTGGGTGACATTACAACGACGGTTCACAGAGGAGAAGGGGCAAAGCTTGCTTAATTTGCAGACATTTCAAAAAACTATCTTAATGCCAAAATTCTTAGCAACAGCTAAAATGTTGTGGGAAACCGAGTGGTGGAACGGGTTGGCCACCATCTTTTTAGAGTTCCGGGAAAGATCGGGCAAGGTCGGTTGAGCGGAGTACAACTTACGTAAAAATAAAAGGGCCCTGGAAGCGATAAGATGACGATCATAGCCAGCTGAGAGCAGCCTACCGCACTGGCCTGACAAACTGAAATTGATAAAATGCGAGCACGTTTTTGACACGGAGTCTCTAACCAAGGATGAAACAATGCCAGACTTGACGATCTTCGAGTGGAAACTGGATCGCGGTAGGAGAGGTTTAGCATTATCTTTGCCATAATACCAACAAAGGCCAGACTCGGTGACTAACGTTAAATCAAGGAACTTAAGGGTATGGCTACTCGAAGAAAATTCAACAGCGAAATTCAGTTCGGGGGCCAGGGAGGTGAGGGAATCTACCAACATGTCCGGGGAGACAGAGGGAAGGGAGAAAATTACAACAATGTCGTCAACATACCTACGGATGAATAGAATACCATCGGAAGTGCGGGAAATGAGGGATTGAATAGCGCAATCCAGAGTATTAAGATAAATTTCCGCAAGGACGGGAGCAACAGAGGAACCAATGCAAACAGCATTGGCTTGAGTTAACGGCTTATTCTCCCACAAGATGACAGAAGATTTTAGGTAAGTTTCAAGAATTGTCATGAAGTGCGCAACAGACATGCCGGCCGTATTCTGGGCCCAGGGCCCTTTTATTTTTACTTAAGTTGTACTCCGCTCAACCGACCTTGCCCGATCTTTCCCGGAACTCTAAAAAGATGGTGGCCATCCCGTTCCACCACTCGGTTTCCCACAATATTTTAGCTGTTGCTAGGAATTTTGGCATTAAGATTGTTTTTTTCAAATGTCTGCAAATTAAGCAAGCTTTGCCCCTTCTCCTCTGTGAACAGTGGTTGTAATGTCACCCACGGTAATCCGTTTGTTTCCTGTAACCACTCAGTGGTCTATTGTATACCTCTTGCTTGTGGCATGTGCTATGTGGGTCAAACAGGACCCTGTCTGAATGACCGTCTTAGGGAACATGCCCTTAGCACAGAAATAACCCACGTGTCAAGGGAATTAGTTCAACATCTCCGGGAATGTAACAACTGTGAAGCCCTCTTCGCGGAAACCTCTGTTTTGCGTAGGGAAAGAGTGACCTGGAGAAGAATGCTTTCTGAATCTGTAGAGATAGCCACACGAGGCAATTGTGTTAGTCAACCCTCTCTCATTCCTCTTCCTCCCCTTCGGAGGTTTTTGAATATATAGTGGGTTGTTGGCAATAAAATCTTTGCTGTGTTTGAGAATTGTTGTCCGTCCCAATCTCCTCCGTGTCTCTGGTTCCTCCTTCTTCAAGGAAGGATTAATAACGGCGGAAAAAGTTGTAATTGATCATGGTGAACATCGTGTCAGTGTCTTGTTTTCCTTATTATTGCAAGAAACAAACAAAGGGGAGCAACGGACAACGAAGCGTACGTGTATGGTGACTGTGGCGCCGGTAAAAAAAAAAAAAAAAAAAACTAAAAGAAAAAAAAAGAGGAAGCACATCTTGATAAAACTATATCTCATGAATATCCATAGAACTGAATTCTCTGTCTGGGCAGGGGAAACGGTGTACTGCGCTAACGTCTTGGAACAACATAAAAACATATAATACACGTCTTAAAGACGTCGACAACATGGGCTTTTAAAGCTAAACGAGGTCATGCAGACCTGATCGAAGAGGACTTCTAAACAAAAATATCTTATATATCTTTGGTTTTTGCCAATATCTTAGAGAGGTTTACAAATCGTTTTGTGCTACGTGGGTAGTGGGGATTTAGGTTGGTGATCGAGGCAGAAGCTCGCCTCGGGACCCGTCGCTCGCATCCGAACCTACTAACAAACTCGATTATTCTTCACAGCAGTCCAAGAACATTGTGACAGATTCCTGCACCGAGTAGATGCACCGAGTGGATGCTGAAGCTCTCCCAAATCAATTATTGATCATATTTTCACATTTTCCATTACCGTAAAACGGCTGGTGGTAAAGTCTTACAAAATTGACGAAAGCTCTGCAGGGTATGAAACAAAGCCGTCGTGCACATACGATACAGTATCAATGCGATAGCATATGTGCGGGCCCTTCGAGCGTTCTTGAGGCCGGGTATGTCTTAGTGTAAGCCCTAAACTCACTGGCTGCTGCTTGGACATCACGTGCTGAAGCGTAGCTACAAAAGTGCCGTGAAACATTAGCTCTCATTGCCTAGTGGTCACGAGGATGGCATTCCACGCCGAGACTGATACCGTTCCGATCCGGGAGCTCGCAGAGCTGTCTGGGTCCCTCGGACACCTCTTGGGTCCTTACAACATATGTCGGGATAGACCCTGTGAAGTCTGCCAAGGATGCATGATCCCCCTGCGATAGCCACCACAGCAAAAGAGGGCGAGATTCAGACGTCACAGCATCCCTACTCAAAATCCATATATGCAGGATGTCCCAACTAAATGCGAACAGATTTTTTAAATATATATATATATATATATATTATAATTCACTGGCTTGCGCTGGGGCATTGAGTAGTGCTCAATCGCCCTCCCAGGTGTATATCGCTCGCTGAGCGACCCCTGGTATGCCAATTTCGAACGATGCGCAGCTACCCAGAGCTGACGAGCCGCAAACACGGCGAAACACGTGTCCTCTGGTGCTGTCGCATCGTTCGATGAGAATCTATATACACACATATATATAGATACTCATGGAACGATGCGACAGCAGCAAATCGATGAGTATCTATATACATACATATATATAGATACTCATGGAACGATGCGACAGCAGCAGAGGACACGTGTTTCGCCGTGTTTGCGGCTCGTGAGCCCTGGGTAGCTGCGCATCGTTCGGGATTGGCAAACCAGGGGTCACTCAGCGAGCGATATACACCTGGGACGGTGGCTGAGCACTCCTCAATGCCACAGTGCATGCCACGTGTCCTCTGGTGCTGCTGCTGCTGATGATGATTCGGAGTTTAATGGCGCAAGGGCAGCTTAGGCCATAATGCGCTAAGACTAAAATTATAATTATGTTAAAACCAGACAGAAATCAAAAAGGCACAGTGAGAGAAATGGGATGAATTACAGATTATGCAGTTGACCGATGTCCTTTAAAAACTTAAAAACACGTACGATGGGTAAGAGAGGTTCATCCCCTAGCAAAAGACAGGGATGAATTGGCAAATGAAAGCGGTAAAATTCAGAAAAATAACGATGACGCTCTACCTCGTAATGTGGGCATGTAATGAGTAGGTGGAGCACAGTCAGCTGTGCCCCACAATGCATGCATTCTTGTGGCTCTTCGCCACGCAACAAAAAACCGTGTGTCAGATGTGTATGAGCAAGCCTTAAACGACTTAAACTGATCCCCTGTAGGCGGTTTTCGACATTACAATATGAGTATCCGATTGACTGCTTAATGAGCCTAAGCTTATTATGATGCTGGGTGTCCCAGTGTTGCTGCCATGTGCTGTTTATTTTCGTCCTCAAGACCCTGCGAAGGTCCTGAAGAGGGACATCAAATGAGCTAATGTAAGAGGAAAGTGCGGCTGTCGCAGCAGCATCTGCATGTTCATTCCCGGGTATCCCAACATGGCTGGGTACCCAACAGAAGGACAAACGAAGACCTTTGCACAATGCTTTGTTCACTAAGTATTGTGCAGTCAAGACCAGGTGGTTCTTTTGTTTGTATAAGCTACAGATAGCGTGGAGGGAGCTGAGGGAGTCACTGTAGATAGCTGAAGATGGAATCTGCTGTTCCAGAATATAGTTAACCGTCAAGATAATTGCATAGACCTCAGCACTAAAAATTGACACAAGGTTCATGAATCGACAGGATTTTGTACAAGATCCTGTTACCATTGCACAGGAAACAGCAGTAGCTGATTTTGAGCCATCTGTATAAAAAGCTGCATGCTCTCCAAAAGTACCAACAAGATACATGAAGTCCTGTTGCAGAACACACGGAGGAGTATCCTGCTTCCTATATTTCATCAGAGAGTAGTCAGACTGTGGAGGTGGTTGCCATGGCGGAACGCTTTCATCCGCTTCGAGAACTGGAGTGTGATACTCAGGCAGGAAACCCACAAGCCTCAATTACCTGTAACAGACGCACGCTAAAAGGAGGGACAACACTGGGCTTGCTAAGAAAAAGCTGTCTGAACCGTGTTTCCTTCACACAAGGCAGAGCTGGATGGTTCGGGTAACCCTTTACTCGGAGTGCATACGATATTGAAAGGTACATCCTCCGTCTCTCCAAGGACCACTCATTCCCTTCAACATAAAGGTGTAGCGGCCGGTGGACAACGACGAGGATGGACGCGCGCCTGGAGCACCCGCTTCAGTTCAACCGGCGCGGCCACCGGTGGCCACTGTTCCTAGTGGTGGAAGAAGAAGAAGAAGAAGTTCCACCGGCGCGGCCATGGAGATAGGCCACCGTCATCGCCTCTCCGTGGCATACCATCATCGCCGGTCGGGGCTCATGTAGAGGAACTCCACCTCCTCTACATTTGGTGACCCGGGCGTAGAACATCACGTCCAGACCAATTCGGCCCTTCATCATCCCAAATTTGTGACGACACCATCGAGCAGCACTACCTCCGGCACACACGCGCTTCGCAGATTGAGCCGCCTTCACTCCTGCCGCATCTCGGCACTCTTCACGGCACCCAACGCTTCTCACTGCCGGCCCCGACACTCGAGCTTCCGCTCACCTGCCGGTCGTGGCAGTCGCAGCAGCCGACGCCACGGCACGCTTCAGCCCGTCTCGTCATCTCACCACGGCTTGCATAGCCTCGCCTCACTCACTTCACCTGGGGTCTGGAGCTTCGGCTCCCGTGCCGGTCGCGGCACCCCAGGACCACGGCAACGAGCGCCTCATTCTCTCTCGCTCGTCTCTACCTGACGTCCCAAACCATCTGTGACATGTCGCCAACGTGTGCCGTGCCATGCACCTGTTCAAGCAAGCACGTCAACCACGGTCGCCCTCGCTGCCCTCCTCTAGTGAAGTCGTGGACATCATCTGCTTTATCGCCGCTCCGCATCTGAGGAGGGGAGTGATGTAGCGACCGGTGGACAACGACAAGGATGGACACGCACCTGGAGCACCCGCTTCAGTTCCACCGGCGCGGCCATGGAGATAGGCCACCGTCATCGCCTCTCCGTGGCATACCATCATCGCCGGTCGGGGCTCATGTAGAGGAACTCCACCTCCTCTGCAAAAGCTTTCAACTGGTGTCGTGAAGAAAGCGCCAATTATCAAACGTAGCGCTTGATGATGCAACGGATCAAGAATTTTTAGTACAGATTGGCGTGCAGATCCATAGACAATTGAAGTGTAATCCAGTCTAGAGCGTACTGTGGAAACATAAATCTTGTGTAATGTGTCTCGATCTACTCCCCAGGATCTGTGAGATAGTATCTTTAGGAGGTTCAGAGACTTCATGATTTTTAATATAAGCTTAGGATAGCGATAGGAAGGTAAGCGATAAGGAAGGTAAGGTAGTAAGGTAAAGGTAGGAAGGTAAGTCAAAGGTAACCCCAAGAAATTTGTGTTCGGATTTTACCTGGATATCACGACCGCCCAGATTTAAAGACTGTGGTGGGAACATTCCTCTCACCCTCGAAAACAGAACTGACAGTTTTTTTCAGCCGAGAATTTAAACCCGTTTTCAGATGACCACTTGTTGAGCCTATTTATTGCTAGCTGCACTTGTCTTTCGCATATTGTCAAGTTTGCAGAATAACAATATATTTGTATGTCATCTATATAGAGAGAATACGATATCGAATAGCGTATAGGAATCGAATAGCGTATCGAATAGCGTATGGGATAGCGTATGCCACTGAGTTGATTTTGACTAAAAATAAAGTAACACTGAGAACAGATCCCTGCGGGACTCCGTTCTCCTGACAGAAAGGACGAGACAACACAGTGCCCAGCCGGACCATGAATTTTTTGTTTTGAAGAAAATCGGCAATGCATCTAAGTAGGCGTCCCCTTATGCCGAAAGAATAGATGTCCTGGAGAACACCATACCTCCATGCAGTGTCATACGCCTTTCTAAATCAAAAAAGACGGATAAACAGCGCTGCCTTCTAACAAACGCTTCACGAATGGTCGTTTCTAAACGAATGAGATGATCCATTGTGGAACGTCCCACCCTGAAACCACAATGCAGTGTTGATAGACATTTGTTTTCCTCAAGAAAATGGACAAGGTGACCATTGACCATTCGTTCAAAGGTCTTACCTATACAGCTCGTTAGAGCGATAGGTCTGTAAGTGCTCGGGCAAGATGGTTCCTTGCCAAGTTTTAGAAGTGGAATAACCGTAGCGATTTTCCAAGACGATGGTGATGTCCCTTCTACCCACACCCGATTAAAAAAGTGTAACAAAATTGCCTTTGACTCGTCCGACAGATGGTGAAGCCTAGAGTACATGACATTATCTGGGCCAGGTGCAGTCGCCTTTGCAGAGGATAAAGCACGCAGAAGCTCCACCATGCTGAACGGCTGATTATATGAATGGTCATCACCACCATTCATTCTAATTTTCTGTTTCTCGGCAATGTTTTTGTGTTTAAGGAAGTCTGCACTATAATGCGAAGAACCCGAAACGCACTCAACGTGTTGACCAAGCACATTTGCATGTTCTTCTAAGCTTTCACATGAACGGCCATTGATTTGCAGCAATGGAATGGAAAAATTTGTGTATTCACCTTTAATTTTTCTGAGCCTGTCCCAAACCACCTTGGATGGGGTATCGCGATATAAAGATGATACAAGGTTTTGCCAAGAGGGCCGCTTGGCTTGTTTCCTTGTCCATCTGGCTTTTGCTCTTGCTCTTTTGAAGAGTAGAAGATTTTGGGTAGTGGGGTACCTCCGAAATCTATTCCATGCACGGTTTTGAAATTTTCGAGTCTCCTCACACTCACTCGTCCACCACGGCTTTGGTCGTCGTGGTAGACGGTGAGACGTTTGTGGTATAGATTGAGTAGCGGCTTGTTGGATGATGTTCGTGATTAAGTTACTGGCTTCCTCAATCCTTATCTCATCAAAAGGAATTAAGGATAGGTCACAATTTTCTGAAAACTTTCCCCAATCAGCATGTGGAAGTTTCCATCTGGGAGGTCGACTGGTTAAAGAATTTACAGCATGCAAAAATTTCATAACCACAGGGAAATGGTCACTCCCGTGAGGATTATCCTCTACAGTCCATGTCAGATTTTGGAGGAGGGATGGACTGCAGAAGCTAAGATCCAGAGAGGAAAAGGATTGTGTTGCAGAGTGTACATAGGTATGTAAACCTGTGTTCAGTAGACAAAGCGCTGATGATAATAGAATCCTTTCTAACATCTTTCCTCTGGGATCAACTCTGGCACCACCCCAAAGGGGGTTATGAGCATTAAAATCACCAGCAAGAATAAAAGGAGACGGAAGCTGGCCACACAAGTTTTCAATGTGTGTTTGCGTAATTGCTGTTGCAGGTGGGAGATAAATCGAACATATTGTTAAAATTCTATAGAGGCAAATTTGTACTGCAACAGCTTCCAGATCTGCCACCAAAGGGACCTCTTTTGCTGGAACAGCCCCACGGGTAATGATGGCTACTCCACCGGATGCACGGGTTGTGTCAGTTCGATCTTTCCGGAAAATGTTAGACCTTCGAAATAGATTTTGTGTATGTGCATTTAGGTATGTTTCTTGGACACAAAAGCATGTTGCATTGTACTTTTCAAAAAGATTATGAATATCGTCCACGTTGGAAAGCAACCCACGACAATTCCATAGGAGGATTGTGTGGCCCATCAGAAGTACAGAACTGAGAAAAAGTGCATACAACAATTTGTTATGCCGACCAGAAAGAAGGATTTCCATTACCTATGGCTCCTAGGTCTTACTCCTCTGGGGAGGAGTAATCCTCGGCTTCCGGGGTTTTCTTTTGGCCTCCGCCAAATCCTTCTCAGATATCTCGGGGAGAGAACCACTCCTCGAGAGGTTTCCTCTTGCGGGCGTCAGAAATGGTGAGCTCGTGCTCCCCAAGGAGAGCTCCGAGCTCGAATCATCATCACACTCCATAGAGCCCTTCTCCATGGAGGGTGATGACAAGGGTAGGACTGCTTTCGCAGTCACTACCGTATTTTCATCATGGGGCTTGGTTTTCACCCCGTCCTCACTTGTTACTTGAGTTCTAGGTGGAGTGTCTGTTTGCCTGTGTACAGTTACCATCTTTGGTTTCTGTTGAAGCACTGCTGAGAAAGATTTCTGTGTTATGAAAGGGGATACTCTCTTCCTTGCTTCGGGGTAGCTGATGTTTTCAGTAACCTTGATGCGTAGAATCTCTTTCTGTAATTTCCACTTAGGGCAGGATCTCGAGTAAGAGGGGTGATCACTAGTGCAGTTCACGCAACAATCAGGCCCTCTAGACTATTTCGTATCATGGCCCTGCTGGCCACAGCGAGCACAGCACGACGACCCACGGCAGGCATCAGCAGCGTGCCCAAAACGGTTGCGCTTAAAGCTATGAAGAGGGTTTGGGATATACGGGCGGACCTCTGCAGACAAATATCCAACTTTCAATTTATCGAGTAGTGAAGGACGGTCGAAAGTAAGGACAACACTTCTTGTGGTAATATATTCATTGTTTTTCCTTATCTTAAGCTTTCGAGCATCGATTACTGCCTGCTCCTTTATAGATGGGTAGAAATCCAGCGAACCGGTAGAATGTAGGAAGGGAGTTGCCTCAGGACAGAAGCCGCCGATATTTCGAACAGAGACTGTTCTTCTTCTGGGCACCGTCCTCATCATTGGCATGGTATTTAAAGGGTTACGTGTGACGTGTTTAAAGGTTCATGCGAATTGTGGGTCAACAGCCCGGAGGGAAGAAAGGTTCCGTACGGGCTTTTACGGCCGGAGTGAATGGCTGCTTTGTTAGAGTGTGGAGGGAACTATGTGAACGTAGTGATCTAGGCTACAGACCGGTTACAGAAAAATGGAAGGTTCACGAACACGTGGACGAAACGGGACAACAGGCAAGAATTGGCAAGCATAGCGAAAGATAAGGAGGTTAGTGGGGAAACCACTAACCTCCTTATCTTTCGCTATGCTTGCCAATTCTTGCCTGTTGTCCCGTTTCGTCCACGTGTTCGTGAACCTTCCATTTTTCTGTAACCGGTCTGTAGCCTAGATCACTACGTTCACATAGTCCCCTCCACACTCTAACAAACAGCCATTCACTCCGGCCGTAAAAGCCCGTACGGAACCTTTCTTCCCTCCGGGCTGTTGACCCACAATTCGCATGAACCTTTAAACACGTCACACCTAACCCTTTAAATACCATGCCAATGATGAGGACGGTGCCCAGAAGAAGAACAGTCTCTGTTCGAAATATCGGCGGCTTCTGTCCTGAGGCAACTCCCTTCCTGCCTGCTCCTTTAGGTTTTCAAGGATCTCCTCTACTGGGACATCGATCAGCTCAGCAACAGCTACCACACCACGACACGTATTCAAGGTCTTATGCAGGGAAGCACATATGGGGATACCAAGCATTTCTCGGGCGTTCAGTATCTTCTCGCAGTCTGTCTCTGATGTGCATTTGATGAGAAGGTCACCAGATCGCAGTTTCTTGATTTCGGTGATGTGGTTGGAGAGGGAAGACACCGCCTTCTCAATAAAGAAGGGCGACATTTTCCCAAGTGGTGTACTTTTTTCTTCTTCCGGAGAAGTAGCCGACAAGACTATGTACTTTGACAGAAAAAATTGTGCATTAGATTTCGAGACTTCGGTCCGCGGGCGTTTGCCGCCCCCGATCGGAGGGAACGAGAAGTGTTTAACCATACAGATTTGATTGCTAGGCATTCCACAAGGTCACCCACACTTCATGCCTATACGTGTGGGAAGGTCCCGGAGTTTTCAGAAAAAAACCCGTTGGCCAGGGCCTGACCAAGACCCTGACCGCCACCGTTCAAGGTTTCTACCGTTCACCTCACATCCCCTCGGCACGGTAGGGTTAACAACTTGGGACTGGGGGCTGGGGTCCGTGGTGGCGCCGCTCACCACACACCAGCCGAAACTGGTGCCCCCTGCGCGGGTCCTCTGGTGCTGTCGCATCGTTCGATGAGTATCTGTTTCACTGCGTGCAGCCATAGAAGCCACCTGAATATGTAATTTTGGATAACAAACACGTCTAGTGTCATCTACTTGTTTATTTTATGGCTTTTCCCCTGCATTATATATATATATATATATATATATATATATATATATATATATATGTATATAATGCAGGAAAAAAATCCATTAAATAATCAAGTAGATGACACTAGACGTGTTTGTTATTCAAAATTACATATTAAGATGGCTTCTATGGCCGCACGCAGTGAAACAGATACACATGGAACGATGCGACAGCACCAGAGGACACGTGTTTCGCCGTGTTTGCGGCTCGTCAGCTCTGGGTAGCTGCGCATCGTTCGGAATTGGCAAACCAGGGGTCACTCAGCGAGTGATCTACACCTGGGAGGGTGACTGAACACTATTCAATGCCACAGTGCAAGCCAGTGAATTATAATGCAGGAAAACAAGCCAAACAAGTAGATGACACTAGACGTGTTTGTTATTCAAAATTACATATCAAGATGGCTTCTATGGCTGCACGCAGTGAAACAGATACTCATGGAACGATGCGACAGCACCAGAGGACACGTGTTTCGCAGTGCTTGCGGCTCGTCAGCTCTGGGTAGCTGCGCATCGTTCGGAATTGGCAAACCAGGGTTCACTGAGCGAGTGATCTACACCTGGGAGGGTGACTGAACACTCCTCAACGCCACAGTGCAAGCCAGTGAATAGGAGATATGCGAAATAGCGCCATCTGTCGAGTGCGCCGCTCCCGACCGCCATGGCTAAGGCAGATCTCTCACGAGCTGCAGCGCGGCTTGAGGGGATTCCGCTAGAGTCACTAAACAAGCTACGCTTCAGAGTATCGACACTGTGCCGCCATGTTGTTTCGGATGACCTCCAGCGCCATCCATTTAGCGCTCTTCGAAGTGTTGTCTTCTTCCACTGCTGAACTTCACCTTCTTCGATTTCTACTGCCAAAATAGAGGTGGGGCTGGAGGTCATCCGAAACAACATGGCGGCTCAGTGTCGTTACTCTGAAGCGTAGCTTATATAGTGATTTTAGATTCCGCTAAAGAGGAATCCACGGCCGCGATTTTTGAAGCACGGCTTCTCGGTGGAGTACAGAACATTTCGGCGGAATGTACGAATGACAAACTGTTCAGAACTCTAGTCTCAGCAGCAGAAATAGTCCTACAGTTTTGCGGTCGATTCCATTTTCAGCGAGATCTCACACGGCATTTATCATCGACGTTCGGCATTTGCATTTACTTTGTTTTCTGTAATACTTCACTTTTTAGTTTTAGCTGATATTGTGATGGTAAGATTAAATGAGATACTGGTCTTATAAAAGGGAATATTTTGATGCAGGAGCTTTTCATACCATTTGCCGCACTGTGCCGAACAATCTCTTCCTTAACGTTTTGAGATTCTGGTAACCACGCCACGGTCGTAGTGCTGCTGCATTTCGTAGTTGTGATATATAATTAGACTATATAGTGCTAGGTTTCAGATTTAGATGTTGGAAGGTATCTGGTTCTATCATTGCTGCTTGCTCTCCTTAAGCCACGACTTGACCTGTTTGTCGAGCATGTGACTTCATGACCAACATTTATTT
Organism: Ornithodoros turicata; assembly: GCF_037126465.1. Classification (NCBI taxonomy): domain Eukaryota; kingdom Metazoa; phylum Arthropoda; class Arachnida; order Ixodida; family Argasidae; genus Ornithodoros; species Ornithodoros turicata. The sequence goes on along the minus strand of NC_088203.1, from coordinate 73,944,409 downwards.
GTTATTTAATAAAAAAATTTGATCAACATAAATGCCATGATTCTGAACCTGTAATAAAAGTGGTTTTATCCTACGTAGTTCAACTACAAGAAGTGATCTTCCTTAACACACACACAAACACAAATAAGATTTAAAAGCAAATATTCATAGATTATGTCCTATTCTCGCGTTCTGGCCTATTTAGTGGCTCGACTAATTTCTTTTCTTACTTTCCCTTGTGCACGAGAAACTGGAACACAGTAGAGAACACATGTAGAGACCGCAAATTATTGTGCACATGCTTATTTGGAGTTAGGATGTACGTCAAGAGAGCGCACTAGGTACATATGCAAAATAATATTCCAATCTATCACATTTGACAATTCACCTGCGGGTTATGATATAATTCACCATAAGTTCAGTGATTTTACAAAAAGAGTCAAATCAGGATCACTCATATCAAATTATGGGTCTGCCTCTCAGGTTCTGCATCAGTGGTGCGTAAACGTGCGGTAAATGTCTGATTCTAAAGTGACTGCATACTCGTATTAATTTTGAATGATCGAGAATGTTAAGCTTTACTCGTTAAGCTTTAGTCTGGTCCGATAGTAGCCTCAACTACAGGATACTATTTCAGGTTTTTTCTTCATGTCATTTTCTTCCTAGTGCTCAGTTACAGCAATTCATGAATACGCACCCTTTTGTCGTTTTATTCCTCTCTGCTAGTACAGCAGTGCGGTGACACCTTCATCATTACTGAATAACATTGTGTTTTGTTCTTCAGAGTTTCGACATACGCAGTCCTTTTCACGACAAAAAGTTGTGGTAATCAGACGATTCTTTACTAAGCAGAACGAAAAGCTTGCAGTGTCTTTTACACTATGCTGCCGGCTGCTGCCTTGCTGCACAACAAACTTTTACTAAGGCAGTGGTACACGAGGCGCATACACATATGATGACAACAGAAGCCCTTTTCAGCTGCCACTATTCAGTCAAACTTACTCAGGGGCAACGCAAACCGTGTACACGGAACAGCGGGGCCATGCTTTCCAAGCATCGCCTCGACGAAAATGGCGCGAGCGCGTTTTCGCTAACGGGCAAGAGAGGGCGCTTCATTTCGCATATCTCCTATTATGATGCAGGAAAAAGCCATTAAATAAACAAGTAGATGACACTAGACGTGTTTGTTATTCAAAATTACATATTAAGATGGCTTCTATGGCTGCACGCAGTGAAACAGATACTCATGGAACGATGCGACAGCACCAGAGGACACGTGTTTCGCAGTGCTTGCGGCTCGTCAGCTCTGGGTAGCTGTGCATCGTTCGGTATTGGCAAACCAGGGGTCACTCAGCGAGTGATCTACACCTAGGAGGGTGACTGAACACTCCTCAATGCCACTGTGCAAGCCAGTGAATTATAATGCAGGAAAAAAAGCCATTAAATAAACAAGTAGATGACACTAGACGTGTTTGTTATTCAAAATTACATATTAAGATGGCTTCTATGGCTGCACGCAGTGAAACAGATACTCATGGAACGATGCGACAGCACCAGGGTACACGTGTTTCGCAGTGCTTGCGGCTCGTCAGCTCTGGGTAGCTGCGCATCGTTCGGGATTGGCAAACCAGGGGTCACTCAGCGAGTGATCTACACCTAGGAGGGTGACTGAACACTCCTCAATGCCACTGTGCAAGCCAGTGAATTATAATGCAGGAAAAAAAGCCACTAAATAAACAAGTAGATGACACTAGACTCGTTTGTTATTCGAAATTATATATTAAGATGGCTTCTATGACTGCACGCATGAAACAGATACTCATGGAACGATGCGACAGCACAAGAGGACACGTGGGCAGTTACAGTCGACCCCGTTTATCCGGACGGTGCCGTTCCCGATGAAATTGTCCGGATGCCGGGGCATCCGGATAAATGAAACGACCGAATAGGAACGTCCTACAGAGCAAGGTTTAATTAAAACACAGAAATCTCTCAATGACAGCTGTTACATAGTAGTGTAGGCACCCGATTCCTGCAAACTTTTGCTAATTGCATAGAGTTGAGCCACGCTGTTGTGCTGCTCGAAGAATGTCAGTGCGAACGCAAAGTGTCAATGTCGGAGCCTTGTTTCTCACTGGCGTCATCGGCAGCGTCTTGCTGCACATCATCGGAGGCAACAGCAGCAATCACACCGTCATCAGTCATAGCTGCACACGCGTCATCATCCTTGTCAACGTCAACGTAGTCAGAAATCGCAGCAAGCAGCATCATCTACGGCAGTCGCAGTGAGCCTCTGCATCAGGGATCGCAGCTCAGCTAGGGGAATGTCTTCATCGGCCAACGGGCCGTAAGCAGCAGGCCCTCGGGTTGGAGTTTTCCCCTTTAGAACCGGACAGTTGCTTGAGATATTTCCAAAAGACTCGACTGGTCAACGTGACCCAACGCACACAAATAGAAAAGGGGGTCATCGTGCACGGTTGTCTCCCCTACGGAGGAATGTAGGTCCCTGACGTGTGGCGGGAATAACCCCAACACAGCGAAAAGGGTGACGAAGCGGGGTCAGGATCTCCTCTTACTCACGGTAGTCCGGATAACTGAAGCTGGATTACAAGAATTTTCGACTTTCGTTCCCTGGAATTCTTGTCCGAGTCCGGAAGCTGAAGTCCGGACAAACGAGAGCAAAATACATGGATGAAAATCCGTTCCCGTGCCTTTTGTCCGGATACCGTGGGATCCGGATAAATGAAGCCCGGATAAACGGGGTTCGACCGTACAATGCCAATATGAAGTCAAGAGAGGAGCTTAAAGAGATAGGAGCATAATCCCACTCGTCATGCAATGGCAATTGCCGAAATAAATTCGCCGAAAATCCGTGGAAATGAGCCGTTGGCTCCGCCTCTTTTTTGACGGCTAGTAGTTTGAGCGCAGAGCTGCGAAGAAAGGAGGTTACATTGACACGCCATACGAGAGGGGAAAGGGTTACAAGCCTTACCCACGGAACAAACACGGGCGGTGAGTGCGGGAATCGGAGCTACATTATCAAAAATGAGGTCACCCGACGGCTTGTAACCCTTCCCCCGTCGTTTGGCATGTCAATGTACCCTCTTTTCTTCGCAGCTCTGCGCTCGAACTACTAGCCGTCAAAAAAGAGGCGGAGGCAAGGGCTGATTTCGATATATTTTCGGCGAATTTATTTCGGCAATTGCCATTGCATTACGAGTGGGATTATATGCTATACTGAGTAAAATGACCGCGGGGAACCCATTTCCGCAAAGAAAACGTTAGGTTGCCTGGGGAAATTTCGGAGTTCAATTCAAGAAATTAACTTTCCGTGAATTGAAATGAAATAAAAATGTTACCAATATGTGGCAAAGGTTATTGGCAGAAAAAAATCCCTTGACCGCATGTCTCTCTGGAGCCTACGTTTTTTGCTGTGAATTTCTATCATGGTTGGTGGGCCACCCTGTATAACATTCTTGTACAAATCATCAAGCACCGAATTGATTTATTCTGTTCAGGTAACAAAGACTGGCCGTGCGGTGACTGTCACTTGCTGGAACTTAATATAATGGGAATGTACGCACTTGTCCTACAGTCATATATTGAGCGCACTTGACATCACAGACGCCATATCTGCGAAAATAAAAGGGCACACTTTAGTGTCGTTACAATAGATCCGAGCCATTCAGGAGTTTGTTGTTTGTTGAGACCACATACACAAAATACAAACAATCTTCTCTTTGCTGTTAAAATGGATCAAATATCTTGTACAGAAGGTCTCATTTGTCTCAATAATGGTGTTTCCAGCGTGGAGCAAACATACAATGGACACAGGCAAACACATACAACAACAGCTCCAACATCAGCTACAAGCAAATCCGTGCTGCTATTTGCATTGTGCTTGCTTGTTCAAAGTCATATACTATAGAGGAAACACTTTTACATACCTGGTCAGGGACTTATGTATATTTCTGCGCTCATTCTTTTTAAGCTCCTCTCTTGACTTCATACTGGCATTGTAAACAATCTCACTTCCATTATCATTGCACCATTACATGCCAAACAATCACCACCACCAATGCCTAAAAACTCCCCACAGCTGATTCCATGCTATAATATGCCAGCTGAGGCTTTTAATTTAGGCTTTTTGTTCAGAAAGAATTTCTATGGTGATGCAGTTGCAGTTACCACTTCACTCTGACACTGACAGCAAAATGACAGTAAAATCACATAAGAGGCCCGTGTGACCTCTGCTTCTCCGTTGGCAAGGCTGCTCTGAGAACTGCCACTGTGCAATTGTGGGTAGCTTCATTTTAAATCGAACAACGTGTGAAAGTCGTATTTTTTAATTCGCCCAGAAAAAATATATGTTAGAGGACAGCTCAAACGACGCAAATTGCGCCTCGTGCGACGCTCGTGCGTGTAGTAGTTTCCGCGTAGGAGAGGGGGAAAGTCTGATGCTGCTTGAGCACGCTTTCTTCTGGACCGACTTTGTCGGGATCTAGCACCGCTAATTTTACGTCTACGAACTGGAGGTTTTTTGTAATTATAGGCTGCACCATAGACACTGTCGACAGTCACCCACAGAACTCTGAGAGCAACAGATTTTCTGTTAAAAAATGCCAAACTTGGCGTAAACGTTCAAAAAGGCCAAACTTTGTTACCAATTTGCTTCATGACGGAACCTCTGAGAACATCGAGCTTAGCGCCATTCGATAGGACAGTGAAAGAGCTTTCGTGCTGTATAGAGCTCATTTTTCTCAGCCCAGTTGTTTCTGTGTTATTAGCTTGAGAATCACACATGCTAGGCGAAAATTGCCAATGTTGCATCTCAGTTTTCTCAAAAATGCCATCTTCGATTTCCTTGATTATTTTTCAAAAGGTGGCGTCATGTCTCTACTTTAGACGCCAAGTGAGACAATCTTTTATTTTTGCCTGAGAGACGCGCAGCGATTTTTTTTTGTCAGGCAAGGTGCACGAGGCTGCGGCCATGCGCACCCCACCCAAGAGCACGAGACCTTCAACCTCTTCTTTGCTACAAGTGTCCCGCTGACGGAGAAATCAATGACCACACTGCGTGAGCTTGTTGTAGTGTCCCCAGAGCATCACTTTATGTTTACCCAATGACCTCCCAGTTCCGTCAGGCTCATTCAAACCGTGGGAGAGTACATGAGTTGCCTGTGCGCCCTTGACGAGAAGCCCCAGTTCGACGAACATGCCGACAAAGCAGTGAGAAGAAACGAAGCGCTTCGTAGAGATCTTTATCCACTGGTAACATCTTAGCTTTTGTTTCAGGTTGCCGCCAGTCCCCCAGGAAGTGTGAAAGTCACATCCTTTTAATTGGTAAAAGAACGAAAAACGGAAGTTTCGAAAAACGTAAAATGTGCCCATTGCGAGACCCCTGCAGGTGGTGGCTGCCACCATTGTGACGTATGGGGTGACGTATGGGGAGAAGGGGATGGTTTGCAAGTTAACAGCACCCAACATCAACAACAGTTTTACAGATTTTGGGCAAACACATCTATGTTGGCACACACGCAGGGCATATAGTCATTTCATTACACTTTATTGAACTTTATGTACCCATAAGGGTGCATTACAACAAAAAAAAATAATAATAAGTGGGAGGGGGCAGGGTTACAAAAAGAAACAGAAGTAGAGGTAGTGCGAAACTCCTCTTTAGAAGAAAGGAAAAATTCCGCACACACAACCACAATATTCCTGAAGCAATGGTTTCTACTCTTACAATTACATGTTTTTCATGCATTTAAGCAGGGTAAGTCACGTTCCAGCCACATATCTGTACGACAATTAGTTTTCACGTATTGCATTGAAGAACTGCTTTCCTGAAACAAACTAAATAAGAAGGTGTACCATATGTCACGGGCATTTTGTGCCGATTATGCAGTAAAACTAGTATGTTTGAGGCGCCACATATTCACCTGGTGATGATGTGAAGGAAGAAAGCTTCAATCTTTCGAAATGTAAATGAGCGCCGTGGTGTCTCGCATTGTAACAGCATCTAGGCACTCTTTCCTGTGGGCTATCGAGTGACAGATTCATACATATTAGAATCATTTCTAATGATGCTGATAACAACACTCTTAATTACATCAGAATTTTGTGACGGTAGTGTGCCCATATTGCGTTCATCCTTCATTCACTTCTGCGCATTTAAGGGTGGAGTGTGAGTACGAAATGGGAGTACCTGTTCCTATCAGGTAATTTACATGACATGTCAAAAAGGAAGAACCGTGGGCACTTAGCACGCACCTGTACTGGTGTAAGGAGAACGAAGTTGCAACATAATTCAAAGTACAGTGAAGTGAAGTGTATATTAGAAGTGGCCATTGGTTTGGTTCATGCAGTGTTACTACAATTTCTACTATTCTATACTTATTGCTCGAACTCAGCTATTTAGAACACATTGAAGACAGACACAACAGAACAAAATTACAGGCATTTGGGCATTCATGATAAATAGAGGCATGGTTGCAATGTGTACGTGAATGCAGATGTATAGGATAAATCTTGTGACCTGATTACACAGGGACGTGTTCTTCTGTTCTTAAGATTTGCATAACAGCATATGAGACTACACAATAAGTGCACAGATCACACCAGTGTAAAGCTGGAGTGTCGTTGACATACGTGTCGCCACCAAGTCATGACAGTTGTCAACAATGCATAGCATGTGGGATTTGCCAGGAAATCTTGCAAAAAATTAGCATGCCTGTGTTCTCAGATCACGTGATCTGTCATACATCTGCAGTCACATCATAATGATACCCATGATTTAGCACACACCATACAAATGTCAATCTGCCACGTGGTGACTCTCCTCAGCATAGCTGCGTTTCAGACAGATAGATGTACTTGTGCGCCGCAGTACAAGGTGGAAAAACAGCATTACCAATAACAGCAGGTCCCTGTGATCTACATATATTTCACGGTACTGGTAATTGTGTTACTGGTTTTCTTTGCACGGGCTCAGACACACCCTACATGTCCTTCCATCACAATTCCCTTTTTCATGATCTCTATTTGTTCGTTATGTGTAACAGATAGCATTTCCGGTATTCAATCACTCTTCATGTCCAATGTACAGCAGTAATTTCAACTGTTCAGTGTTGGTACTTCCTGTGCAGTAAGAGTGTCAGGTAGTGGTTCTGCTTTTCATGCTAAACTGCCCAATAGAATTCCGCTCTGTTGCACTATCAATGCATTGGAGTTGTGTCTCCATGCACAATGTAGTAAATATTTCTTTCTTCCATAGCATGTAGCATGGGACAAACATCTGTACTTCACAACTAATAGTTGACATCCTTAATAATAATAATCCTTGTGGAAATGTGTAACAAGTTATATTGATTTAATGCAAAGGAACAAGTCAAAAGCATGAGGTAGAGGCACTGCTGTGCCCATAACAGATAATTTGGAAGAAAAGAAACAAATTGTTGGGCATACACAGTGCTGCTCACACAATGAAGGGGAACACTGTGTGAATCATGGTCATGTGCTTGTATTGGCAGTAATCGCATCCCAGAAATATGTTGCTTTGATAAAGTCTGCAGCCAGGTTTCTTGTGTTTTGTCTCTCGCGGTGGCAGTCTACAAAGCCACACCTACTGTTTGCAGGTGATAAATATGAGCATAAAAGCAAGTAGCCGTCACCGTGAATATTTTCTAATATTACGGTACATCATCATTGCAGAAATGTTGGTTGTTGGCATATTTGCCCTCCCCTTCTGGTGTGGTGTGCTCGAAGCGATAAAGCACACATTTTAGCTACACATGTACTTACATCTGCGTCCTTATAAAATTTTTTGACCTTCACTTCTGTGTGGATTTTCTCCTGAACCGGCAAGGTGAAAAATGCTCACCATTTTGCACGCAGCATCTGCACACTCCTGACAGTGGTTTCGACATCATGACCACATGGGCTGCTTGACACTCTAGTGTTGTGTTTATATGCCCCCGTGAAGGCTCTCATTTGTCCATACAAATTCGTTGACACAAAGCACTGCTCGCAATATTTCCTTGTATGCCTCTGTGGGATATTTCTACCTGTACTTTTATCGAATAATCAATCTGATATGCTAAAGACACGCTTTTTTGTCAAAATTTCTCCCGCTCGACATATACAGCAGCACCCTGCATTGAAGCCGACAAGCATAGCTAGATCTCACAAGCACAAAATTGTGCCAAGAAACATGCTCATAGCGATTTCCAAAAAAACATTAGTGCTTTCATAATGACAGAACACAATAGTGCTTTCCTATGGGGCTTGCATCTTTCTGGGCAAGCAAATCAAGCTTCCAAGGGGATCTAGAGCTTCCTCCATATGGTGCCCTTTCCAGAGTCAGATCTGAAATATTGTACCTTGTTAATGCACTGGGACATCCAACATATAACTCCAGGTACCCTCTCAACGCTACTATTTTGGAATGTCACTCATAGCATTTCAAAGGCGAGCTACGTGCTTGTTATTTATACCTTCACATGCTGGATAACATGTACCATACTCCGCTTTAAGGCACATGGAGATATAACTGCTCCATGGAACCCCCCCCCCCCCCTTCCCCCTCCCTCTTGTGACCTCCGTTTAGTTGAGAAGACAAACATGATGGATGCATTTTTAACAGGAAACACTCAACAGTAATCCAGGAACACAAAGCTCGTTCACAAGTACCGGCGATCACTCTAGTGTGCAGCAAGTCGTTAAATGTATCAATCAGAACCAGCAACGGCAGGAGAGCACAAACAATTGTTAGTGATGTATAACAGAGGCACTAGGGGCTGTATTAAAAGTACTACGCACAATCAGCGTCGTTTTTGTTGCTGGAGGTAACAGCTGTTTGTGCACGACCTCCTGTCAGCTTTGGATCGGAAAGTGAATGGTGTCTAGCTGCTAATATTGACATCACTAACTTTGACGATGCTGGTCCTAAATTACGAGAGCGGATTTCAAAGTTCCACTTCATACCGATCGTTAGCTTTTAACTCAGCGGCGGGTTTATTACTTCACTTACTTCGCTCACGGGTTCCTCACAACGTTCTTTTTGCTTAATTTGCGCAATTTAGACTTGAAAACTAGGCAACAGCGTCCAGCAAAAACTATTTTTGAGTTGTTTCTCGAAAGGCTCATATGCAGCTGCTCCGCGGTAGACCGGCTTTAAACTACCCCCACCCCTTGTTTAAATCAGTCCTATGCAAATACATGGGAGTTAGACCATCGCTAGGCCGCCGGGTTTACGTCGTGTGAACGGCGAACGAAGTGAGACGTTGAGGGCAAATATTGATTGGAGTGCAACAACATTCGCCTTACGAACGCTTCTAGTAGCTCTACTACTCACGTGATCAACTTAAACTAGACGTTACTAAACCAGTGGCTAAGTAGGACTGGTGAATACGGGCACTTGAAACTAAAGCGCAGCTATGGCTTCCCGCAATTCAACATCTTTCTCGCTCAGGATGGGGCTGTGATCAGCGTTCCCAGCTCGCAGTTCACGCGGCGTTGGTGAGGGCGACAGTGCTTTACAGCCTTCCTATTCTGCACAGGATATCAACATCATTAAATACGGTTCGGTCCCTGTTTGCTCGAAGCCTTCGTCGCTGCTTCGGAGTTGCAAGAATGGCTTAAACACGGCAAGTACTATCTGAAGCTGGTGAACTCCCGGTTGAGGTTCTACGTGAACGTGAAACGGCTCGGCACTTCCTACGTTTGCGTGTTCACATTTCCCGTCACCCGCTCCTCAGGAAAATTCGATACCGCCCTGAAAGCGACTTCTACGCCAGACTCTCACTGGCTTCATAGCTAAGGACATTATACCGCCGGAAGCACCCTGGTCTCTGCCGGTACCACCGACTTTCGTAAGCCTTCAGAACCTTCTGGAAAGAAGAGATCAGGTCCCCCCTCAAGTCCTCCGAGCCCACTTTTATGCTCTGGTAGACGAGAAGTTTTCTACGTTTACGGCAGCATATACAGATGGCGCATCCCGCAACAACAAGTCCGCCTCAGCATTCGTCATACCATCCAAAGGCGTAGTGCAAGGACGACGCCTTTCACATCCAACCTCCTCGACAGCTGCGGAACACTATGCCATCCTTTTCTTTCTACAACTCATCGCTGATTTTACCCCGCAGGAATGGGCAGTCTTCACAGACTCTAAATCTGCACTTCAAGGTATTGAAAATTCCGGCATACGAGGCCCATCCGCACTCCTAGTCACAGATGTGTTAATGGCTTACCACACTGTCTACGCAGCAGGCCACAGACTAGTTCTCCAGTGGGTTCCAGCCCATTGTGGTGTCGTGGGGAACGAGCAGGCCGACAGCGCCGCCGAAGCAGCACTCTCGTATCAGAAACGGACCAGTATTGCTCTGCTGAGAGGAGACCGCCTCCATTCTGCGACGCCTCGTGACACTCCTGGCTTCCCGCCAATGGACATTCCCCCCCATCTATGTTGAGCAGAGTTGATTAAACGCTCGCTTTCCGCATGCCACGAAACACCTCTCGTCAAGATGCTGCATTAATCGACCAAATGCGACACAATGTGGCCTTTACAGCTCAGTGGCGTTACCGCTTTAGACAAGTTGACTCTCCCACCTGCTGCCACTGTGGTGCTCTTGAGGGTCTGCAGCACATTCTTCTTCATTTCCCCCACTACCAACCTTCCCGAACCGCACTCTCCGAGTTTCTTAATCAGCTGGACTCTCGCCCCTTCTCCCTATCGAAATTGCTTGGTCCCTGGCCCAATCCAGCCCAGCAACGATCTGCGCTCAAAGCTCTTTTGACATTTCTGGACACCATTGGACTTCGATAGTTATTGTGAAGGGGCTCATTATTTTATTCCCCACATCCCCACCAGCAATGGAGTAGAGTATCGCTTCTGGCGATGAACCTCCCCACTCTCCATCTCAAAATAAAGTTGTTGTTGTTGTTCTTTTCAGTGTTTGCAAACACCTAAAAAAACTCCTCACTCACTGTTAGCTGTGCAACGGTCCCACTCCCATCGTGGCAAAAAAAAAAAAAAAAGAAAGACGCTCGTACTTCACATGTAAACAGAGCTGACAACCCGACGACAAGGTACTTTCTCGGGAGGCCGCATCGCGGCGCCACCAGTATGTCGCTACTTTGTGGCGGGGGAAAGGTAATAATCCAAGCAATTCCTCGCTTGAGCTTTGTTTTGTTGTTTGTGTTGTCGAATTAAACTCGCCGTTTATGCTGAGTGGGAGGCTAGCAAGGCTACCGGAATTTATTTTTTGTAGTAGAGGGTATTACGACCACAGCGACCCACGTTGCATGTGTCCAGTGGGGTGCTATATTTGTTTCTTGGGCTCCTGTTTTAATTCTTTTTAGTTTCAATTTTTCTCTGGTCTGGTTGGGTTTCAATGAGCAAGCAATATGATGTGGCACAGACTTCTGCAAGGTTACCATAGCCTTTGCTTCTGTAGCATAACACGGGTATTGCAATCCTGGGTGGTTGAGTTTATGGCATTGTTTCCGGTGTGCACGGTGCCGGCAACGGAGATTGGGGATTAGCGGTGATGGACAGGTCTAAGTAATACTTTTTGTCGTGTGAGCTAAAGCCCTGCACGGGTGAGCTTTTTCACATCCACATCCTATCCGAAAAATCCGCGTCTCCCACGGCACGCAGCAATAGTTCAGTTTCTATGCTCGATATATCACGCCAATTTTCCAGGAAATAAACGTTATTTCCCGTCAGCACAAAACAGCAAAAAGAAAAAAAGGGGGGGCAACAAAAAAAAGCTGTCACTAAACTTCATCCACACGGGCGACTTCCTTTCTCTCGTTCCGACAGTGAAAACCCCGGAGCGGCATAGCCTTTGTAGCCAGTCCTGAGCGTCCATGATGCTACAAAAGGATACACGACAGCAAATACAGATTTAGCTTCCACGAAAGATTATACGGCACCAAGCACAGCAACACATTTTGTACCAAACGGGATAAGTAGAGTTTATTGCAAGTGAAACGCAAGATCGGCCCTGAACGTGCACCTCGACTCGAGACGCCAGAGTCAGAGATCTCTCTCAGATGCGCGAGTGGCTTTCGTACACCTTGTAATCTATCTTCTGTACCTAGTGTGAAGCAAACTGATGACGCAATCTCGCGGTTTACTAGAGCCTGATCCGCTCCTGATCCGGCGCCATCCACGTCCGATCAGCAGATCACAACAAACGTCCATATTTCATCCGAACCCAGCAGTTTCTTGCGGATATCCGCGGGTATGCGCTTCCATACGCGAGTGGTGCAAGGCTTTATATAGCTGTGAGCCTCACTGGAACCTAGGACAGCATGGACGATGAACCACCACCACGAGATTCCGTTGTTTCCAGTACTACCAGGTAAATGACTTTTTTGCACTTTCGTCTTTTCCTCTAGCGTTATAATTTGTTAGACTTTTCTTGGTTAATATTTTTGCTGAATTGTTCAGCATTTAAATGTGACAGTTAAAGGAAAGTTTCCTCAACTGAACCTGCATCCACGTGCCTATAATATTCATACTGGTGAATTGGAACTCCACAGAGCTCAACTGGAGCCATGTTCCTTTGGTTCGGGTGGCTGTCACATTGAAAACCAACCAGACAAAAAAAGGGAAATACGCAGAATTAAAATGGGAGCCCAAGAAACAAATATAGCACCCCACCGGATACATGCAACATGAGCCTGTGTGGCCGTAATACCCTCTACTACAACAAAAAAAAAATTCTCCCGTATACAAAAAAACACCCTCGAGATTTTTTATATGTTGTAGAGGAAGGCTCGTTCTATAAAACTGCGTAGGTTTCAGGCGTCTCTTCCGACCTCTTCATTGCGTGTTTTACGCTCGAGTGTAGCGAATTTTAGAAAAATCGCATATTTCCTCTTTTTTTCCTGCAGTGACTACAATGACTACAAGAATTACGTGTCTTGCGATTTTTCGTGTTGAAATATTCCACGAGGCCTTCTCAGGAAAAAATATTCATTGAAATTTAATGGTTTGATTTTCCACAAAAAAAATCGCGAAGTAGGAGGAAAATGGCGAAACTTCCGGCCTTTGTATACCAGCACCGATTACAGCACGACAACCGGGATTTGAACGCTGTGTAAAGCAAAAGAAAACCGTGCAGTTCTAGGTGCTTTCTATGAGCCGCAGCTGTGTATTGGCATCGAGGCGGAAGACCAGTCACAAGGACTGGCTCCCATATAACTATCTCAACAAGCTAGGACTAAAACTAGAACTAGTGCAATGCCAACTCCTGCTTGTGAAATCACGTCACGTTAAGGATTGCTGTTCGTGCTTGTCGTCGCCATGCAACAGACCAAGACTGCGGAGAGTTGCGTACGGGATAACGGCACGAAAGAAAGTAACGCTTAGTAATGAACAACGTACCTTCCATGCGTTTCTTCGAATAGCACAGACTCCGCAGCTGCAGCTGCCGTTCACGCCAGGCACGGTTTTCGCTAGCGCTGCGAACTTTGCTCGTGTGTAGCACCCGCCACATTGAGATTTGGGAAGAAATGTTTCGTGGTGTGTCGTTTTGCACTATTAGGGACAGCCAAAAAATTTTTCTTAAAAATTCGCGATAGTTTTGTGCGGGACGAGCAGGTCCGCTGGATCATTTCGCGTGGAATCACCCCCAACGAAAATACATGTAATGAATGAATGATGGGAGTTGAGTGGAAGGCATCCAGAAAGAAAATAGTAAAACTTTATCGAAAATCAGCCGCACTTTCTGTTGCATTGCCAACACGTAATTCGTTAAGTGTGCTTAAATTTTTGTGTGACACCAAAATAGAAAAAGTGATACTGATAGAAGTGTATTGAATCGTAGATGACTGGCTCTGGGAGGGACGGTGCACAACCCCCATCTCCATCATCACGTATCGTGTTGGTGTTGACTCGGGCTTCACGGGGCATGAACAGTGTGGAGTTGGTAGGTATGGTACACCTTCCCAAAAGCGGATTTTGGGTCAGGAACGTCCTCCTCATTTAGCACCGGGCGAACACGCCTGAGTGAAGGAATTCCTATCGCGTGCCTAGGCTCAGCTACGCCCAAAAACACACGCTTGCGTCGATTTCTACCATCAGTACTCAAAAGACCACAAGTCGTTGGTTACTATACCCTAGGGGTCACAATTAAATGGATCGTTAGTAAATCGTGGGACATGTTACGAATACTTATACCAAACATGTAGCCCATGGGTCTATTTTAATGCTGCCGTTTCGGGGTTTTGTAAAAATTTTCCTCGCGCAGTACAGACTGTTGTAATCAAGGAAAAAAAAAGGTATGCGAGAAAGAGTGGCACATCTTGCCATGATTGTCCGTGGGAGTAGGAAAGGGTTGCCTTCCCGAAATCACGAAATGATAGGATGTAATATATTTATTGTTCGTTTTTACTTTGTTTTGACGTGAATGCGCGTACCTATATGCGTTCAATATGATGGCGAAGACCAAGAATTTCGCAACACGATTTGGCAAGCTTGAAACGGGTCGTGCTTGAAGACTCAGCTAGAAGTCCACGGGAAAGGTGCCGTCCAATCGACAGAATAACGTTAACTGCGTTCAAAGAACTGCACGTGGTGTTCCCTCGGTGCGGTGAGGGGAAGTGATTGGAACAAAACGGCTACTCCTTTCGCTCTGGAGAGAGGACGCCCCTAGTGCGTGTGCAGATTTCAGACAAACTCACATCAATTCGCGTAGAATGCGAAACGGCACTTCGCTCAATTTCAAATCCATGCATCTTGTGAAGGAGCTTGGCGAAATCCACGCGCAAATCCGCTGAAAAAGGGCCGATTCAATCCAAATCCAAATCATTCGTGGAAAATGCGATTGAATCCAAATCCAAATCATACCTGGAATATACGATTGAATCCAAATCATTAGTGGAAAATGCGATTCAATCCAAATCCAAATCCTGCCCATATTTTTTTGCGCAAATCAAATCGAAATCAAATTTGCCAGCCCTCCGGTGGATTTAAATCCGGATTTAAACTCTGTGTTGATTTGTTGAGTGCCTAGTCCTCTTATTAGCCGTTGATGGAGTTACGTGTTAGGATATTTTGTTCTTTTGCAAGTCTCATTTAGTAAGACTTTGGAACTCCTACGATCAGCTTTCATACATGGTGCTCTTCTGCAATAGCTTCCTATGCAATCGTTATAGAAGAAAAAAGGAAATAATCTTGGGATAGTGATTCAATAAATAATAGGTCCCCTGTCTAGAGCGCACGCGTCCTTGAGCCACGCAGGTGGATGATGACGTCATACAGCGGCACTATTGTTTCAGATGGACCTTGTCCAAAGGAGCATTAGTGGAAAAAAAACAGGGTAGCCATGAGACAATAGGATGACGTCACGACCAATGAGAACGGCCTGCAGGGGGCGCTAAGAGCGCGCGCACATGCGTAGCGGCCGCGAAGCGGCGTCCCAGTTAGTTGTTCGCTGGCTGTCGCGGAGAGCAGACGTGCGCTCGGTTGCTCCGCAGTCCCCGTGCTCGCTCAGTTTCTGGCTGCCTGTCGCAGAGAGCAGTCGCATCGGTCCCCAGACAACAAAACGTCGTCCCACAAACGGCCCAGGGATATTCCTCTATGGATATTCAATATGCCCCCTGCATTCCAGAAATGTCCGTGGGTTGGCATATGCATGTCCCAGTGGTAGCCCTTTGGACATTCCCAGGAATATCCCACGAATGTGTGACGTGGATGTTAATGGCCCTTAATTTACCTACCGTTATTTGATGTGTCCACACCACCAGACAGTGCTCCAAAACTTTACATATATACTGTACTGTGCACAAGTCCCAGGCGTTTCGTACATTTCGCTGCATTTCTCGATCGCCACGCAGACTTGCAGACACATGAGGACAAATGATGTGTAATAAAAAAGTGCCAGCCGAATTGAGTCAGTGTGTAGTGCTCTGTCAAATTTTATTTACTACGTCCAACTTTCAATTACACTCAGTTTGCGTGCCGGAGGTATGACTGGATGACACTCTCTACCTCGAAAGCGTTTACTTCTCGGAGCCTTCTGTTTCCCCTCACTGCATCTGAGATATGAAAAGAAAAACAATTAAAGCATGTCTGTACATACGTATACATGTGGGTTGTCTTTTTTATCCGATTTTTAAACACATAGGTGCTGAAAGCTGCACAGGCACCATTCCTTCCAGTCTCTTCACACATGAAATACGGCACCTGCCAAATCAAACTGAGGCAAACTACCTGAGTTGAGTGCAGGGAGAACTGCCTTGAACGATCATGCGCTGTGACGCAATAATTCGCGCCCGTACTCGAAACTGTTATACAGACCCACTACAAAAACCACGCCTGTGCAGTTTTCCTACCTGTTTCATACATATTCGATATTATTGTGTAAAATAGAATGCAACCTACTTTCAATATTTAGCACAATCGTGTTATTGCTCAGCTTTCTAACATCCTGACGGCAAGGAGCAGGAAGTTCTTAAAGCGAAAATGATACCAACAAACAATAACAATAAAACAGTAAGAAATATTACTGACAATGCAATGCCACCAGTACTGGCTTCATAGGAGGTCAGCAAGAGACGCCGTAACGAATGAGGCTGCACAGTCGATATAAGAGCATGTGTAACTATGAAGCATTTCGGTATTTGTGAAAAAGTTCATATGGGAAGCACAGACGGCAATGCTTACGCTTATTAACGCCAGCCGCCACTTGTTCCAGTAAGGACCGCACCCAGAAACGCCTACAAGAGAGGTATATTTGTGAATTAACTTCCTCTTGTAACCACACAAGGCACAACAAGCGTCAGTGTGTACTGGAGATCTGAAAACGAAACAGCGCTTGCGGTCATGCATATATAGTGTGCGCGTTCATAGTGCGTCTCCATTTCACACCTATTGCATTCAATCGCATAAAGGACCGCACCCAGAAACGCCTACAAGAGATGTATATTTGAGAATTAATTTGCTGTTGTAGCCACACAAACAACACAACAGCAAGCGTCGTGTGTATCTCTAGGCGAAACCGCGTTTGCGTTCATAGTGCGTCTCCAATTCACACCCATTGTCTTGAATTGCGGAACGCAATATCACTGTGTTAGTTACTACGTTATTACCCAGCAGTAAACCCGCACTGACTCTACCTCATAAGGACACAGTATTTCTTCGCTAGCATTCCTATAGCGGCAGAAGATTGTTTAAAAAGTGGCTCTCTGAACAATGTGGTTACGCCTTTATGTAAACAAACACTGCATTTTCTTTCTAAGGCTCTGTATCTGTGCGTCATGTATACGATATAGTGTGGAATACTTACTTTCACGAAAGACGAAACCTCTGCCTTTGCGTCGTAATAAAGCAGTCCAACAGCCGCGTCCACTCCCTCGTTTCACATCAACCAGCTTTCAACTGACTGAACTGCGTCTTGACTTGGTTTCGTCGCCGAACAGGCAACCGCCGTTCGTCTTCCGGCTCGAAAATTGTCATGTGACTACCACCAGCGCGAACCCCACCACTTGCCCCTCGACATTTCCTTCCCCCACAGGAGTGAAAGACCCGACCGCGGCATTCTCGGTGCATTTTTTGGACATATCTTTGTGGATCCTACCGGAAATGCCGTCTTCGGCAACCTTCGAACATTCTTTGGATATATCTTTGCGGGCCTTCACATGGAATGCCGGCTTCGGCAATCTCTGGATATTGTTTGGACATATAAATTTTGTCGTGGTTGTCTGGGTCTGCGCTCCTGTTGTGGTGGGTTGATTTGTTGTGTAGTTAATGGGGGGCTTTCGCCAACTTTGTCCCCGCTTTGTTTGCGATTTTCATGCACGTCGTGCACGTCGGGTGAAGGTTGCTGTTGTCCGGGCATCCCCGCCATTTTGTATCTTCTTCTGCCTTGGGAACGGGAGTAGCGCTGGCGTGATTCTTAATAATTTTGTCGTGAGATTAGTTGAGAAAGTAACCGCTAGGGGGTGCAGCTGCGGGGGTTTATACAGGAGAAAAAACATTACGAGTCAGTTCTCTACCTGGCTGTAGGATGGAGCAGTCACATCGTCCTGCGCTCCTGTTGTGGTGGGCTCATTTGTTGTGTAACTAATTCTTTTGGTTGTTAGCTATCGATGGTTAGCATATTTAGTCTTGCTTTCCCAGCCTCTGTATTATGAATGTTTTTCTCCTCGCATGTCCAGAGCTGTCCTAACATGCCCAGACATGTCATGATGACGTCACAGCTGACGTCACAGGATGTCCGGAACTGGTGCCACAGCTGTGAGGCTTTGCAGCCTGCCTCTGTGCTGCGTTGCCCAGCGATGGTCAGCGGCCGTTCGGGACCGCTTTCTTCAAGATGGCGACATCTGTCTTCAACTAAGCTCTTTCTCTCCACTCTATATCTATCTTTTTATTTTATTTTCTACCTATTTTTTTATTTTTTATCAGCTCAACTAGCCCACAACTCACACAGTGGTCTGAACACGTTCTAGATGCTAATTACTGTGGCGGGTCCCAAATTTCTCTAATGGCTCATTAATGGCGTCCACGCCACTGTGTGAGTTGTGGGCCAGTTGAGCTGATTATATACTACTGGCAACACTCCAGGTCTGTCTTATTTGACATAGCGAAGGCTTATGATACAACCTGGAGGCACGGCATTTTGCTGGATCTTCATGCATATGGTATCCGAGGACGCCTTCTGCGCTGTATCGAGAATTCCTTACGAGATAGGTTCTTTCAGGTGAAATTGGGCACCACACTGTCCGAGGTTTTCTGTCAGGAGAGTAGTGTACCCCAGGGCTGTGCACTTAGTGTAACACTATTTGTCACAAAGATGAATTCCCTGACAAGGGTTATTCCACCGAGTGTATCATACTCGATGTATGTAGATGACCTGCAGGTACCTTACAGTTCATGTAACCAGCCGATATGTGAAAGACAGATACAAATGACCATAAATAGGCTTGCCAAATGGGCAAGAGAAAATTGTTTTAATTTTTCTGCAGGAAAGACAGTATGCGTGATGTTCTCCCGAAAGAGGGGGCTACGTCCAGACCCAGCAATAATTATGAATCAAATTCCAACATTCAAACAATCCCAACATTTCCAACATCCAATCAAACATTCCAGTAGAGAAAGAACACAAGTTTTTGGGGGTGATCTTCGATCACAGGCTAACATTCGCAAGTCACATCAAACATGTTAAACAGAAATGTCACGCAGCATCAAACATACTAAAGATATTGTCACACACATCTTGGTGGCAAGTGGGCTTGCGTCTCATAGTGCGATTTGGAATAAATGGAGAACGCAAATCTCTCCACGGTCTTAAGAAGGATATCAACATTACCTGTCAAGGCACAGCATTTCATATCGCTTTCCATCTCGTGGTGTTGCGATCGTCACGCGAGGATCTCTCCCAACCAAAGCTGTTCACCTAGTTACAGACTTGGAAGCTGTAGCTGTGCAGGTGTGTCTAGACAGGATAGTCACCATCTGCTCAATCTATTTGCCACCATCAGGCACAATTACACAAAGAGACTTAGAAAATTTGTGCAGCCAACTTCGTGGTCCTTTTATACTTCTGGGTGACTTCAATGCTCACAACCAACTTTCGGGCAGTACAAGAACGGACACACGAGTGAAAATGTTAGAGAAGTTCTTGTTATCAACATCCATCTGTCTTTTAAACACAGGGGCACCTACATACATACATTCTTCAAGTCAGTCTCTCTCAGCCTTAGACATGTCCTTTGCAGTCCATCTTTGTTTCAAGAGATAGAATGGACTGTAGAAGAAAACCCACTTGGGAGCGACCACTTCCCAGTGGTGTTAAAATATCTTGCGCCAGTGAACCCTCTAACAACACGCCCCCTAGATGGAAACTCCAACTAGCCGACTGGAAGCAGTTTTCAGCAAGAAGTGACCTCTCTTTAATTCCTTTTGATAGTGATAATTAATTTAATTCCCTTTGATTTGATAGTGTAACGATAGAAGAAGCAAATTGTCTTATCAGCAACATCATACTTGATGCAGCACTAGTATCCATTCCCCAGACATCTGGTCGCCTCCCAAAGTGACCTAAACCCTGGTGGAATAATGAATGCGAAGAAACTCGCAAACTTCAAAATCGCGCATGGGGTACATTTCGGAGATACCCGACCTCAGAAAATATTTTACTTTTCAAGAGCGAAGGCCAGGTGGACACGAAAACAGGCTAAACCATCCTCTTGGCGAACTTTTGTATCTTCTCTATCTTGTAATACTCCGTTCAAAATCGTATGGGACAGAGTTCGCGAAATCAGAGAGCATATCAGTCATTCAGTCCCTCTTTTAGAAGTTAACAGTCAGGTATGCGAAAGCCTAGAAGAACACTCTAATGCACTTGGGGAACACTTCCAAAGCATTTCAAGTTCCTCCCATTATAGCAGTGAATTCCTTAAAATTAAACAAATGTCCGAAAAACAAAAAAATCCAGCAAATGGTGGAGACTGTTTTGGATATAATCAGCCTTTCACCATGGTAGAATTGTCACGCTCCTTGTTGTCAGCAAAAGCGACTGCTTCTGGCCCAGGCCGTGTTACATACTCAATGCTGGAAAACTTGTCTGACACATCAAAAAAATGTTTACTTCAGTTTTTCTACCATGTTTGGATACAGGGGACACTACCGTCTGGAAAATTGCTACCATAATCCCCCTCCTGAAACCCGGAAAGGAAGCCTCTTGTCTTGTCAGTTATCGTCCCATCGCTTTGACAAGCTGCATAGGCAAAACCTTTGAGCGAATGGTGAATAACCGACTGGTTTATTTTCTTGAAATGAATAAGTGCCTATCAGAATTTCAGTGTGATTTCCGAATGGGGTGCTCCACAATGGATCACCTCGTTCGTCTAGAAACAACAATCCGTGAAGCCTTTGTCAGGAGGCAACACTGCTTGTCAGTTTTCTTTGATTTGGAGAAAGCATACGACACTGCGTGGCGATACGGTATCCTACAGGATCTCCATTCGTTCGGCATACGGGGTCGTCTCTTTAAATGTATTGCTGATTTCCTTAAACACAGGAAATTCAGAGTTCAGCTGGGAACTACCTTATCCCGTCTGTTCGCGCAGGAGAATGATGTCCCGCAGGGATCTGTTCTGAGCGTCATATTATTCCTTATCAAAATCAACTCAATAGCCAGTGTCATCCCACCCTCTATATCTTTTTCCTTGTATGTGGATGACATCCAGATATTTTGTTGTTCTGCAAGCTTACCCAGATGTGAACGACAGATGCAACTTTGTATAAATAAAATGGCAGAATGGTCCTTACATAGCGGATTTAAATTCTCTCCTGAAAAAACAGTCTGTGTTCATTTCTCGAGAATCAGGGGGGTGTTTCCGTCTCCTGCGCTACGACTTAATGAACAAGACATTCTTGTGAAATCAGAATGCAAATTTCTTGGCATTACTTTCGATGCAAAGCTGTCTTTTGTGACACACATAAACTGTATAAAACACAACTGCCTGATATCCTCCAACATACTCAAAGTTCTATACCATCGATCGTGGGGAGCCGACAAGGTCACACTGTTGTGGGTCTACGACTCGGTTGTGGGATCGGTAATTGAGTACGGGAGTGTTGTGTATGGCTCGGCGCGGCCTTTGGCATTCAAGGTGTTGGACCCCATCCACCACGAAGGCATCCGACTCGACACCGGTGCCTTCCGGACGTCCCCTGTTAAGAATTTGTGTGTTGAGGGCAATGAATGGTCGCTGGAGAGACGGAGACAATTTGAACGTGTGTAGGCTGCGGTAAAGTACAGATGCCAGGACGATGACCCAGTTGTATACTGTAGTGTGAGCGACTCTTCCTTGCAAAGCCCTCTGTTGTACCATCGTTTCCGTTTCATGTGCAGGTGGCGAGTTCCCGTGTGGGATTCAGTCCCTTTGGCGTTCCCCTGCAGCGAGCAGTCCTCGATGCTGCCCCTTGGCGGAGACACCTAATACACTCCAACTTAAAAACAGTTTGACAAACAATCCACTGCACGCACTGTCATCCCCACCTTGGAAGATGGTCCCACCTTGGGGGGGGGGGGAGGGGGACCACCTCCAAGGCATGATACAACTTTGACCAAATACAGCAAACACAACACCTCTACACAAATACTACAGCAAGAATTTGAACACCTGAGGGAGAGTTTTGGGACTCACACAGAAATTTACACGGACGGATCAGAGTCTAGTGCAGGTGTGACCTGTGCCATGACTTCTGCCACATGTGTGAGGTCACATCGTCTAAACAATATAGCATCTATCTTTACCGCAGAGATTTATGCTATCATCCTTGCACTTACGCACATTCTTCAAGGCTGCATCAAGTCTGCAGTTATATATACAGATTCTTTGAGTTCTGTAAATGCTATTTCCAGCACACGCAAACCAAAGAATTTTCTGATTCAGCGTGCACAGTCCTTAGTGAGTATGGCACAAAAGAGGGGATATTCAGTTATTTTATGCTGGGTGCCTAGCCACACAGGCATACAAGGCAATGAGGTTGTTCACCGCGCTGCTGCTGCGGCAGCTTCAAAAGACGTCAGTCCTTTCGAGATGCCCATGCAAGATATTAGGTCAGCATTTAGGAAATCACTGTACACAAAATGGCAGAGTTTCTGGAACACTTAGACACAAAACAAGTTACACTTGATTAAACAACACATCCAAAGTGAGCGATGAGGTGATCCAGGATGAGATATTTACATGAGGAGTTCGGTGATAATGGATAAAAGCGGAGCAATGCTGAACATCTACATCTGACTAAGTAACCCACACATGGTCAAAAATTGGATGACATTATCAAACGGCACAAGAGGAGTGTCACCCAGTAGAAAGGCTGGGTGGAGTGGGACATGGTATCTGTAGAATGCGGTGAAATACTGTTGGCGTCGGTGTCCGAAGTGAGGGCAGGATGCCAGTACGTGCAAGACAGTCAAGCTGTAACCGCAGTGCGCGCAAGCTGGCGGATCCTGACCTCTGAGTAGGAGGCTATTTGTGAGCCATGTGTGCCCAATCCTCAATCTTGCGTAAAGAACTTCGGAGGATCTGTTGATGTGTTTAATCCGATAGGGGGGGGGGGGAGGAACGTGTGGCTGTGTGACGTGTAGCTTGTTATTGTCTTCAATGTCAAACTCCTGCTGCCACTGTGTGTAGACAGCTCTCTTTAACACTGGCAGGATGTCTTTGTAGGGTAGTCCTAGAGCTGACTCTTCTTGTGCCAACGCTCGCCGAGCCTTACGGTCCACTCGTTCATTTCCAAGGATCCCAATGTGGCTGTGGCGTTCGTGTTCAGGCGTGCCGTCATGTATATTCACCTCCAAGGGCAACGGCCGCCACACCATTGCTTACTTTGGTCCCGTCAGTGTAGATTGCATGGTGGTTCTCGAAGTTATGGTGAATCTCCAGGAATTGCTTGAGAATGACAGTGTGTACAGTGGATTGTTTGTCAAACTGTGTCATTTTTAAGTTGGATTCTATTAGGTGTCTCTGCCAAGGGGCAGCATCTAGGACTGCCTGCTGCAGGGGAACGCAAAAGGGACTGAATCCCACACGGGAACTCGCCGCCTGCACACGAAGCGGAAACGAGGGTACAACAGAGGGCTTTGCAAGGAAGAGTCGCTCCAGAGCGGGGTTCACACTACAGTGTACAACTGGGTCATCGCCCTGCCATCTGTACTTTAGCGCAGCCTTCGCATGTTCAAATTGTCTCCGTCCCCCGAGCGACCATTCATTGCCCTCAACATACAAACTCAAACAGGGAACGTCCGGAAGGCAACTGTGGCGAGTCGGATGCCTTCATGGTGGATGGGGTCCAACACCTTCAATGCCGAAGGCAGCGCCGAGCCATACACAACTCTCCCGTACTCACTTACCGATCGCAAAACCGAGTCGTAGACCCACAACAGTGTGACTTTGTCGGCTCCCCACGATCGATGGAATAGAACTTTGAGTATGTTGGAGGATTTCAGGCACTTCTGTTTTATATAGTTTATGTGTGGCACAAAAGACAGCTTCTTGTCAGAGACCAACCCCAGAAATTTTTGCTCATCAGAAACTGGCAGTGTGTTGCCACTTAGGAGCAGCGAGGGCTCAGCAAATGTGCCTCGCCTCCTCGTAAAAACAACACACGCTGTCTTTTGCGCGGAAAACCTGAAGCCGTTTTCATCAGCCCACTTAGACAGACGGTTGATCGTGAGCCGCACCTGTCTCTCAGCTGTCGAAAGACTTGATACTGTGTAGGAAACGTGGACATCATCTACGTAAAGGGAGTACTGGACGCCAGGTGGGATGGCCCTCGCTATCGTGTTCATTTTCAAAACGAATAGCGTAACGCTCAGCAAAGACGTCAGATAAAGTTGACCCCAGACGGACACGAAACTTTCTATCCCTGAGGAAATTCTCAATGCACCTGTACCTGCACCCTGCGATACCACATGCGTGCAGATCTTGCATAATCCCGAAACGCCATGTGGTATCGTACGCCTTTTCGAGATAAAAAAACACGCAGAACTGCCCTCGAACAAAAGCCTCTCTGATTTGTGATTTTTGGAGTAGGAGTGGAGTAGGTTGTTCTGGGTGCTTCGGCCGGAACGAAAACCACTTTGGTGTTTGTCAAAGATGCCTGCCTCTTCCAAAACATATACGAGCCTTGCATTTACCATGCGCTCAAAAGTCTTCCCAAGGCAGCTGGTTAATGCGATGGGGCGTTAACTAATAGCAGCAGACGGGTCTTTTCCTAGCTTGAGATCCGGAACCACTTCGGCTAGCTTCCTGGACAACGGAAGAGTTCCTTATCTCCACACACGGTTAAAAAAGTGGAGCAAAATTTGTTGCGACTGGGGTGTCATAAT
Organism: Ornithodoros turicata; assembly: GCF_037126465.1. Classification (NCBI taxonomy): domain Eukaryota; kingdom Metazoa; phylum Arthropoda; class Arachnida; order Ixodida; family Argasidae; genus Ornithodoros; species Ornithodoros turicata. The sequence continues at coordinate 73,919,570 of NC_088203.1, read as the reverse complement.
GTATGCCGTCAGGGCCAGGTGCAGTGTCCTTTCTTGCCTGTAAGGCTCTCCGAAGTTCATGTGCGTTGAAGGGCACATTGTAAGGTGCTGTATCTTGTTTAGGTTGTTTAATGGTGCGTTTTTCAGCAGCAGTTTTGTGTGATAGGAAACGCCGGATGTAATGGGAGGAGCTAGACACGTGTTCAAAGTGTCCGCCACGCACGTTGGCCTGTTCCTCCAAGGACGTACAGGGAACGTTGGAGGCTGCAGGACGCGAACTCCTTCAGTTGTTCAGGTGTTCAGTGTGCTGGCTGACCTGTCACTACACAATACTGACAACATGAGTATCGACGAGGCCAACGAATTCATAACAAACACGATAATACATGCTGCTACACAATCCATATCCAAGACGTCATCCTCCCTGCCCAAGCGTTCAAAGCCTTGGTGGAACGACGACTGTAAACGGACGCGCAAGGAACAACAAAAGGCGTGGGCTCGTTTGCGTCGGTACCCGACAGTTGACAACATGATCGAATACAAAAGGAAGCGTGCTGCAGCCGAACGCACAAGGGGCCAAGCGAAACTCGTGGAAGGAGTTCGTGAGTACATTGAACTCGCGAACTCCAGCCAAAGTTGTGCGGGAATGTATAAATAAGATCTCCGGGAAATACAAAGGGTTTACTGTGCTCTTTCATCACATCACACACATCATCACCATCATCCGTTCATCTATGTTGTTGTTGTCTTTCACAGAATGGGCGTTCCCTGTACGTCCTTAGAGGAACAGGCAAACGTGCTTGGCGGACACTTTGAACACGTGTCTAGCTCCTCCCATTACAGCCAGCGTTTCCTGTCACACAAAACGGCTGCTGAAAAACTCACTATTAAACAACCTTACCTTAGATAGCCTTACAGACAAGAAAGAACACTGCACCTGGCCCTGACGGCATACACTATGACATGTCGCGGCATTTAATACCCCAGTCGCAACAAATTTTGCTCCACTTTTTTAACCGTGTGTGGAGAGAAGGAACACTTCCGTTGTCCTGGAATCTAGCCGAAGTGGTTCCGGTTCTCAAGACCCGTCTGCTGCAATTAGTTATCGCCCCATCGCATTAACCAGCTGCCTTAGGAAGACTTTTGAGCGCGTGGTAAATGCAAGGCTCGTATATGTTTTGGAAGAGGCAGGCGTCTTTGACAAACATCAAAGTGGTTTCCGTTCCGGCCGCAGCACCCAGGACAACCTGCTCCACCTCGAATCTCAAATCAGAGAGACTTTTGTTCGGGGGCAGTTCTGCGTGTCCGGGTTTTTTATCTCGAAAAGGCGTACGATACCACATGGCGTTTCGGGATTCTGCAAGATCTACACGCATGTGGTATCACAGGGTGCATGTACAGGTGCATTGAGGATTTCCTCAGGGATAGAAAGTATCGTGTCCGTCTGGGCTCAACTCTATCTGACGTCTTTGTACAAGAGAACGGGGTTCCACAGGGGTCTGTGCTGAGCGTTACGCTATTCGTTGTGAAAATGAACACGATAGCGACAGCCATCGCACCTGGCGTCCAGTACTCCCTTTACGTAGACGATGTCCGGGTTTCCTACACAGCATTAGTCTTTCGACAGCTGAGACACTGATGCAGCTCACGATCAACCGTCTCTCTAAGTGGGCTGACGAAAACGGCTTCAGGTTTTTCGCGCAAAAGACAGCGTGTGTTGTTTTTACGAGGAGGCGAGGCACATTTGCTGAGCCATAGCTGCTCCTCGGTGACAACACACTGCCAGTGTGTGATGAGCAAAAATTTCTGGGGGTGGTCTTTTGTGCCACATATAAACTATACAAAAACAGAAGTGCATGAAATCCGCCAACATACTCAAAGTTCTATCCCATCGATCGTGTAGAGCCGACAAAGTTACACTGTTGCGGATCTACGACTCGGTTGTACGACCGGTAATTGAGTACGGGAGTGCTGTGTATGGCTCGGCGCGGCCTTCGGCATTGAAGGTGTTGGACACCTTCCACCACAAAGGCATCCGACTCGCCACCGGTGCCTTCCGGACGTCCCCTGTGAAGAGTGTGTATGTTGAGGGCAATGAATTGTCGCTCGAGAGACGGAGCTCTGGAGCGACCTTCCTTGCAAAGCCCTTCCTCCTTCCTTCCTCCTTCCTTGCAAAGCCCTTTGTTGTGCCCTCGTTTCCGCTTCGTGTGCAGGCAGCGAGTTCCCGTGTGGGATTCAGTCCCTTTGGCGTTCCCCTGCAGGAGGCAGTCCTCGATGCTGCCCCTTTGTAGAGACATCTAATCCAATCCAACTTAAAAATGACATAGTTTGACAAACAATCCACTGCACACACTGTCATTCTCCAGGAATTCCTGGAGATTCACCATAAATTCCGGAACCACCATGCAATCTACACTGACGGAACCAAAGTAAGCTATGGTGTGGCGGCCGTTGCCCTTGAAGATGATTCTATTATGACGGCACGCATGAACACGAACGCCACAGTTTTCACCGCAGAGCTTTACGCGATTCTCCTGGCTCTGCGGCACATTCAACAAAACGACCTTCAAAATTCAGTTATTTACTCTGATGTGCTAAGCTCTGTGAGTGCGCTGCTTTCATGCTCTGACAGCAAGAATCACCTCGTCAAGCGAGTACGGGCGCTTGCGACTCAGCTTTGTTCCCGATGCTCTTCAATCTGTCTCTGCTGGGTACCCAGCCACAAAGGGATCCCGGGGAATGAACGAGCCGACCGTGGGGCTCGGCGAGCGTTGGCACACGAGGAGAGTAGTACTTAGTCTGGTCCTATAAGCGGGGAGTCCAAACTACGGCACCCCTGCCCTGAGCCCTGCGCGTATTTTTCCCTGCGTGTGCGGAGGGTTGTCCGCGTGATTATCGGCGGGGGGAGGGCTGCGTGCGCGCTTACCCTCTCACATTTTTCAGCCTGGGCCGGCTTCTTTCGACATTTTTGAGCCTTGGCCGACTTGGTTCGCGTATTTTTTTACGCACCCGGTGGGCGGCGCTCGGGTGGAGGCGCTTACCGGTGGGTGGCGCGTGACTGGAGGGCTGCGTGCGCACTTACCCTTCAGCCTGGGTCGACTTCTTTCGTCACACGTGGGCCGACTTCACATATTTTTTCCGATACAACAGGTGTGCAGTAGGCTGTTCACATGCAAAGGATAGCCATACACAAAAGTACAAGTGAAAATCAACCAGGGAAAGTCAAGCCTCCCTCCTTTGGCCATGAGACAGCACTGCCTCGAATTGATGGAAAGGCACAAAGGTCGTGTAGCCATCTTCACCGACGGATCCACGACTCTATCCGGGTCTGCTTCCGCATTTGTAATACCAGAGCACAAGACGGAAGGCATAGCACGATTGTCTCACAGGACCTCATCGACGACAGCGGAGCTGGTAGCCGTACAGCTAGCCATGACTTACCTTGCCACGCTCGAGCTGCCTGTGCAATGGATCGTGTACTGCGACTCTAAAGCCGGCCTTGAAGCTATCTCATCGTTCTTGGAAAAAGGCCGTACGGCGTCAACAGTACGAGACCTCCTGTTAGGCTATCGCAAGTGCACCGACATCGGTCACGACGTCATTCTTCAGCGGATACCTGGCCATATTGGCATAAGTGGTAACGAGAAGGCGGACGAAATGGCGAACATCGCACACCTGTCATCAACAGAATATCTTGTCACGTTTTCTAGGCAGGACATCAAATCTCTCCTAAAATCTATGACTGATGACATCCGCAGGACAAAATGGCACCAAGACGACAGTGGTCCGTCACTGCTGCGCACACTAGACCCGGAGCTGAATATTACAATACCTTCAAAAACGCCCAGACACATAGAAACTCTCATGCATCGTTTACGCCTGAATGTGCCCTATGGTCGCCAGTTCCTTCATAAAGTGGGCAAGGTGGACTCACCCAACTGTCTACTGTGCGGGACGTGGAAAACACTGAACATATCACCATGCATTGTCCAAAACATGCTGCACAAAGAGGCATCTTGAGGCAGACCCTTGGCCATCTCGACAGCAGGGACTTCAGCATAGAGAAAGTCTTAGGCGTATGGGACGCTAACCACAGGGACACGGCCTTCAATGCTCTTGTCAATTTCATTGTGAAATCTGGACTAGAAACCCTATACTAGACGAAGCGTGGACATTACTATGATCCTTGATGTGAACGGCGCGCTCGGTCCTGCGTTGTCGCGGTCGAGACGGTCACCCAGGTGAACTGTGGTGTGGTGCAATCGTACCGTTTCCTTTCTTTTTTCTTTTCTGCTTTGGGTTCTACCGTCTTTCTTTTTTGGGGGTAGCAGAATTCGCTTGCGCGAATTCAACCTCTCCTTGTTATTTTTTTACCAACCAACCAACTCACAAGTGAAAATATATTTATTAAATTCAATAGTGCAGGGAATTATGTCGTGACTCTGTGTGAAGGAGAAAAACTTAGCCAAAAATTTGAAGCAGAAGAAACACAATACATGTAACAAAGAGTATACTTATTACAGGTACGATACAATAGCATTGAATAGGTATCACAGATCAAACACAATATTTTTTATTAACTCTAATCATACACACAAGTTTACAATGAATCAGAAGGGATAGCACATTTAATCAAAGAAGATGTTCTTAATCAATACGGTTACAATCAAAATTACAAGTTTTATTATAAAAAGTCTGAGATGTGAGAACCTGATAAATGTAAGTAATTTCGAGCACAATATGGAAGCTAAGTTTAATATTCCAATATGACACAATTTAATTAATCAATTTCTATCGAAGTGAATAGCGCAGACATAAGGAAATAATTCGAATCTACACATAGCATTAATATAGAACCTAACCGACATGTAGGGAAATAATAGCTATACAACATATCAAAACGAGAAATGATCAACACATTTAATCAAAGAAGATATTCTTAATCAATATGATTATAAACAAAATTATAAGTTGTGTTATAAAAAGTCTAATATTCCTATACGTGAGAACCATCAGTGCAATAGCGGGAAGTTCTGATAGTTGTATGTAACTGTGAACAGCAGAGACCCTGGAAGACTATGGGACACGAACACAAGAGGAAATAAAATCTATACCACTACAAAGAAGATATTCCTAATCAAAACAACAGAGTAATCTATCATTCAGAAAATCAGAAGAAAAAAATCAAACTCATCAGAAAATAGACATGTTAAAAATGAACTTCACCACATAGCACGCTCCTAGCCAACAACCAGATCTGATGATATCTGCCATGGTTTGTTGAAGACGGCTTCCAATAGATGTATGGAAGACCACGGAACACGAACGACAAGAACGACACGAACACAAGAGGAAATAGAATATATACCACTACAAAGAAGATATTCCTAATCAAAACAACACAGTAATCTATCATTCAGAAAATCAGAAGAAAAAATCAACCTCATCAGAAAATAGATATGTTAAAAATGAACTTCACCACATAGCACGCTCCTAGCCAACAACCAGATCTGATGATATCTGCCCTGATTTGTTGAAGACGGATGCCGATAGATGTACGGAAGACCGCGGAACACGAACGACAAGAACACAAGAGGAAATAAAATCTATACCACTACAAAGAAGATATTCTTAATCAATATGATGACAATCAAATTACAGGTTGTATTATAAAAAGTCTAATATTCCTATACGTGAGAACCATCATTGCAATAGCGTGAATATCTGTCATAACATTTCGAGCGCAATTGGGAATCTCAGTTTCATATTCCAACATTACTCAACTTTTAATTTCCTATTAAGTGAACAGCATAGACGTAAGGAAATAACTAGAAATAACACAATCAACAGCTACAATTAATAGAGAGCCAAACCTGCGCACCATCCAACACATAGAGAAATAACAGCTAATGAATCTATCAAAAGGCGAAATAGCACAGATTTAACGCTGACGAACAGAGGAACACGCGGCGACACGTAAACAACAACAGAGGAAAACAATCTATCATTGAACCATCATAAAATCGACCAATATACAATTTTCATTCTAACAAACACTACGAACCTTGATGGAGGTATCCAAGACGTAGAAAATATGCACTGTTCACTCTTTTCCTCAAAGCCGGGAGACTTTATGTCTCTATCTATGTGACCATAGCACTGCGCATGCTTTATCACTCAAAGGGTTAGGGGCTATATTACTTCGTCCAACAAACGGGGCGCTCTAGAGGTCAGATAAGAGAGTTCAAAGGCCCTATATTTTATTGTGCAGCGCAAATACATGTCGATATCACTCGCGGGGGTCACTATCTTTTCGTATCCTTTCCCTGAAACGGAAATCTTTCGTGGTTGACAAGTCGACTAAGTTTGTAGAGATGTGATATTGTTATTGAACCTGTAGAGAAAGTCCAAATTATTAATTGGTAGCAACGATACTTAATCAAAAAACAATTTTTTGTAATATCTTACAACAGAAATTTCTAATGAACCACACAGAAATATCAAATGTGAAATGCAACTCAGAGTTATCAGGCATTCCCAACTCAGAGATTATTTTTACTTACCTCAATCGAGTGAACAATTGAAACAAATACAACACAATTAATACATCATGCATACATAATGTCCAACTCATAGAATATCAGTCGAACCTGAAACAAAACAATAATTAATTCAGACAAATCATTTCTAAGCAAGCAGCGTGAATACACCGTAGAATCTGTACAGAAACTTGTCATTTTCAATGCATAAACATGATCAACTAATGGATTCAATCGATAAAGTGTGATGAAACCCGACGACCCCCAACACCAACACCAAGTTAGGGTGGGACGGGCTCTAGTATGTCCTTGTACATAGAATCATTGAAAGCGCACATTTTTTCTTACTCATCACATCTTTTTGTAAATCAACTTCCATAATTCTCATGGCATGTGGATATTAATAACATTCTAAAAAAATTAATCATAGATATGCTTTTAATTAAGTGTAGACGCGCACTTCAAAAAACAGAAGAGAGAATTGTTCTACATTGAAAAGATGGACAGATTTTGTACTCGCTACCATAAGTCATGGGAAGATGTGATAAAACACTGCTTCGAAAAGGAAGAGCCGCGAAACGATTCCATTATCGCTGCATTTCAATACGTCCTAGACATGGTCGTATTGGGAGATATGGTACAAACTACAGACCTGAAGATGCAAGACTTTATATGCCGAATTTACAATACTTATAAAAATATCAGCACATCAACGTCGGAAGGGCCACTGGGATTGATGGCGGAGTTTTTGAGATTTGCTAACGAAGAATTGAAATACACTAGACCAAATGTAATTGTAATCATTGCAATGGGCATTGCGTTCATCAAGAAAGCAGTCAGATCAAATTATCATATACAAGCGGTCTATTAGCACGGTTCATTACGGATTTCTTGAAATTACACATGTCTGAGATGGAAAGTACATAAAATCTTATCACGTGATATGTTCCACTACCACGGCAATGCAATTATTTTATTCTACCAGTCAGTGATGTCGAATGAACAGAAGTTCAATATTGTCGTGCAAGGTCTGATGTATTATCACCTGTTGAAACTCAACAAACATATCAATTGCGGTGGACCACCGGACGATTTTCATCTAATACAATCTTGTATGCCATTCAAGAATCTTCATACAAGGAAAGGAAACATCAATAAGAGACTGTGCAAGTTCATCGCGACAAAGTGCAAGTTGTTGAAGCAATACAAACACGGCGACAACATATCACCTGCGTTAATCAGCGCAGGATTCAAGCGCCCAATAATCAGAATAAGCTATTTAATGTCTTCGGAATTCATCAATGAAGACAACAAACGAAAACTTCAGAGTTGGAAATAGAACTGTAATTTATCGAAATAAACAACTGTATAACTGAAACAATAAACGTAATATTTGTCATCATTATAATGAATTCTACGCATCTCAATGAAAAACACCTTGCATTTAGCATGGCTAGACTGAGAACAGTGATCGCTAAGGAAACGAATATTCCACAATTTGTGTAAGAATTCACATGTGGAATGAGGCCTGACCACAAAATAGGTTTTACTCGACTACACTCTATACAAGTTCAACACCCGAAGGATAGAATTGTCGGAGAAGGATCGGTCATTGAAATTTAGAGACATGATACATCAGTCTATGATTACAAAAAAGCTAATCTAATGTGATAACTTATCATATTTCATGAATTAAATTCCACAGTGCATGTATATTTCTCAATCCGTTGCACTAGCCCAGACGTAGTAGAAAAGGTGTCATTGACAAGCAACCCGCTTGGAGTGCGGAACAAATAAATAAATATTTTTGTCAACACAGTTGTCCCTTTGTATGACTGGACAGGAAAAAATGAGCCGTCCAAGATATGGCAAAACGGGAAATAAGGCAAGATAACTGATTGCGGCGGGATAACTCAAAGCGTTCGCGACACAGTGTCATCGACTTTTACAATCCCATTCGGTTCAGTGCCTGGGAGATAATACGAAGCCTTCGCGAAAAGCGAATCTATTATCAGATGCCACAATGCAAACGAAAGATTTTACGAGCATGACGTGCAGGCTAAGTCTACATTTCTAATCACATAGTCTTCGTAACACACGGCACACAAACGTATATGAAATAATTTCCAAGTGGCAATCAGATTTTGGGAGAAGCGGATCACACATTCGCCATCAGAAGTGCTTAACCAATATACAATGAAGATGAGCGTTATGCATAAACACAATGGAAGATATGTTATATTAATTATAATAATCAGATCAGCGCAGGTCACACATAAACGTAAATCCAATTCACAAAATATATTCGAGATTTCACGTAACTATACAGAAAAACTATCACATTATTTTAGTGTCATAGCATCCGGGCACTACAAACGGAAAGGCCATACTTTAATTTTATAAGTCTTTAGCTCATAACATTGTAAAACGCAAATTCCACACTAAAGATCATTTTCTTTAAATTTTCAAAGTCAAAATTGCACGCTATTTCTTGCATTTTTCTAAAGATATAGATTAAAAAGTGCTAAAATTTATCGATTCACATTCAGGAGAAGTGTTGAATACCACACAGCAGTAAGAGCTTAATTAAAATTTGTACAGGTGTTGCGATTTATGATCAGTGTTGTAGAATGTGTAATTTCACAATACGCAAGCTTTAGGTCGATCACTTTGACGAGCACTCTTTCACGATGTCAGAGAAGTTATTCGAATGGATTGATATTTTCTGTATACACTATAACATAATGCGAATTCTTTATGTCGTGGATATTAAAAGTTACGAATATTTTCCGAACGAAATTTAATTAAAACTCGAAGAAAGGGTCACCCGCGTCGACGAACCCGTTTCCGGAAAAAGGAACACGCTCGCGTGCGGTACCGCGTTAACGCGTCGGGCAAGCAACCCGAAATCGCGTTCGGTTTCGGGTACAGTCTTAAAAATGAACTTCACCGCGTAGCACGCTCCTAGCCAACCATCATCTCGAATGATATCGTTATTTTCCCTGATTTGTTGAAAGCGGGAGACGTCGCATTATGTTAGGTGTATACAGAAAATATCAATCCATTCGAATAACTTCTCTGACATCGTGAAAGAGTGCTCGTCAAAGTGATCGACCTAAAGCTTGCGTATTGTGAAATTACACATTCTACAACACTGATCATAAATCGCAACACCTGTTCAAATTTTAATTAAACTCTTACTGCAGTGTGGTAGTCAACACTTCTCCTGAATGTGAATCGATAAATTTTAGCATTTAATCCGCAATCAAATATCTTGTATAGTACGTGTGAGTATATGCACAACTTTTTAATCTGTATCTCTAGAAAAATGCAAGAAATAGCGTGCAGTTTTGACTTTGAAAATTTAAAAAAGAAAATGATCTTTAGTGTGGAATTTGCGTTTTACAATGTTATGAGCTAAATACTTATAAAATTAAAGTATGGCTTTTCCATTTGTAGTGCCTGGATGCTATGACACTAAAATAATGTGATAGTTTTTCTGTATGGTTACGGGAAATCTCGAATATATTTCGTGAATTGCACTTACGTTTACGTGTGACCTGCGCTGATCTGGTTATTATAATTAATATAACATATCTTTCATTGTGTTTATGCATAACGCTCATCTTCATTGTATATTGGTTAAGCACTTCTGATGGCGGTTGTGTGATCCGCTTCTCCCAAAATCTGATTGCCACTTGGAAATTATTTCATATACGTTTGTGTGCCGTGTGTTACGAAGACTATGTGATTAGAAATGTAGACCTGGCCTGCACGTCATGCTCGTAAAATCTTTCGTTTGCATTGTGGCATCTGATAATAGATTCGCTTTACGCGAAGGCTTCGTATTATCTTCCAGGCACTGAACCGAATGCGATTGTAAAAGTCGGTGACACTGTGTCGCGAACGCTTTGAGTTATCCCGCCGCAATCAGTTATCTTGCCTTACTCCCCGTTTTGCCGTATCTTGGACGGCTCATTTTTTCCTATCCAGTCATACAAAGACCAACTGTGTTGACAAAAATATTTATTTATTTGTTCCGCACTCCAATCGGGTTGCTTGTCAATGACGCCTTTTCTTCTTTTACTACGTCTGGGCTAGTGCAACTGATTGAGAAATATGCATGCACTGTGGAATTTAATTCATGAAACATGATAAGTTTTCACATTAGATTAACTTTTTTTGTAATCATAGACTGATGTATCATGTCTCTAAATTTCAATGACCGATCCTTCTCCGACAATTCTATCCTTCGGGTGTTGAACTTGTATAGAGTGTAAAAGCTATTTAGTGGTCAGGCCTCATTCCATATGATAATTCTTACACAAATTGTGGAATATTCCTTTCCTTAGCGATCACTGTTCTCAGTCTAGCCATGCAAAATGCAAGGTGTTTTTCATTGTGATGCGTAGAATTCATTATAATGATGACAAAGATTACGTTTATTGTTTCAGTTATAGACTTGTTTATTTCGATAAATTACAGTTCTATTTGAAACTCTGAAGTTTTCGTTTGTTGTCTTCATTGATGAATTCCGAAGACATTAAATAGTTTATTCTGATTATTGCGCGCTTGAATCCAGCGTTGATTAACGCAGGTGATATGTTGTCTCCGTGTTTGTATTGCTTCAACAACTTGCACTTTGTCGCGATGAACTTGCACAGTCTCTTATTGATGTTTCCTTTCTTTGTATGAAGATTCTTGAATGGCGTACAAGATTGTATTAGATGAAAATCGTCCGGTGGTCCACCGCAATTGATATGTTTGTTGAGTTTCAACAGGTGATAATACATCAGACCTTGCACGACAATATTGAACTTCTGTTCATTCGACATCACTGACTGGTAGAATAAAATAATTGCATTGCCGTGGTAGTGGAACATATCACGTGATAAGATTTTATGTACTTTCCATCTCAGACATGTGTAATTTCAAGAAATCCGTAATGAACCGTGCTAATAGACCGCTTGTATATGATAATTTGATCTGACTACTTTCTTGATGAACGCAATGCCCATTGCAATGATTACAATTACATTTGGTCTAGTGTATTTCAATTCTTCGTTAGCAAATCTCAAAAACTCCGCCATCAATCCCAGTGGCCCTTCCGACGTTGATGTGCTGATATTTTTATAAGTATTGTAGATTCGGCATATAAATTCTTGCATCTTCAGTTGTGTAGTTTGTACCATATCTCCGAATACGACCGTGTCTAGGACGTATTGAAATGCAGCGATATTGGAATCGTTTCGCGGCTCTTCTTTTTCGAAGCAGTGTTTTATCACATCCTCCCATGACTTATGGTAGCGAGTACAAAATCTGTCCACCTTTTCAATGTAGAACAATTGTCTCTTCTGTTTTCAAGTGCGCGTCTACACTTAATTAAAAGCATATCTATGATTAAATTTTTTTAGACTGTTATTAATATCCACATGCCATGAGAATTATGGAAGTTGATTTACAAAAAGATGTGATGAATAAGAAAAAATGTGCGCTTTCAATGATTCTATGTACAAGGCCACACTAGAGCCCGTCCCTCCCTAACTTGATGTTGGTGTTGGGGATCGTCGGGTTTCATCACACTTTATCGATTGAATCCATTAGTTGATCATGTTTATTCAGTGAAAATGACAAGTTTTTATGTACAGATTCCACGGTGTATTCGCGCTGCTTGCTTAGAAATGATTTGACTGAATTAATTATTGTTTTGTTTCAGGTTCGACTGATATTCTATGAGTTGGACATTATGTATGCATGATGTATTAATTGTGTTGTATTTGTTTCAATTGTTCACTCGATTGAGGTAAGTAAAAATAATCTCTGAGTTGGGAATGCCTGATAACTCTGAGTTGCATTTCACATTTGATATTTCTGTGTGGTTCATTAGAAATTTCTGTTGTAGGATATTACAAAAATTGATGTAATTAAATTTGTTTCTCGTTTTTTTTATTGAGTATCATTGCTACCAATTAATAATTTGAACTTTCTCTACATGTTCAATAACAATATCACATCTCTACAAACTTAGTCGACTTGTCAACCACGAAAAATTTCCGTTTCAGGGAAAGGATACGAAAAGATAGTGACCCCCGCGAGTGATATCGACATCTATTTGCGCTGCACAATAAAATATATCGCCTTTGAACTCTCTTATCTGACCTCTAGAGCGCCCCGTTTGCCGGACGAAGTAATATAGCCCCTAACCCTTTGAGTGATAAAGCATGCGCAGTGCTATGGTCACATAGATAGAGACATAAAGTCTCCCCGCTTTGAGGAAAAGAGTGAAAACAGTGCATATTTTCTACGTCTTGGATACCCCCATCAAGGTTCGTAGTGTTTGTTAGAATGAAAATTGTATATTGGTCGATTTTATGATGGTTCAATGATAGATTATTTTCCTCTGTTGTTGTTTACGTGTCGCCGCGTGTTCCTCTGTTCTTCAGCGTTAAATCTGTGCTATTTCGCCTTTTGATAGATTGATTAGCTATTATTTCTGTATGTGTTGGATGGTGCGCAGGTTTGGCTCTCTATTATTTGTAGCAGTTGATTGTGTTGTTTCTCGTTATTTCCTTACGTCTATGCTGTTGACTTAATAGGAAATTAAAAGTTGAGTAATGTTGGAATATGAAACTGAGATTCCCTATTGCGCTCGAAATGTTATGACAGATATTCACGCTATTGCAATGATGGTTCTCACGTATAGGAATAGTATACTTTTTATAATACAACTTGTAATTTGATTGTCATGATATTGATTAAGAATATCTTCTGTGTAGTGGTATAGATTTTATTTCCTCTTGTGTTGTTGTCGTTCGTGTTCCGTAGCCTTCCATAGATCTATTGGCACCCGTCTTCAACAAATCAGTGCAGATATCATTAGATCTGGTTGTTGGCTAGGAGCGTGCTATGTGGTGAAGTTCATTTTTAACATATCTATTTTCTGATGAGTTTGATTTTTTCTTCTGATTTTCTGAATGATATATTACTGTGTTGTTTTGATTAGGAATATCTTCTTTGTAGTGGTATATATTTTATTTCCTCTTGTGTTCGTGTCGTTCGTGTTCCGTAGTCTTCCATAGATCTATTGGCACCCGTCTTCAACAAATGAGGGCAGATATCACCAGATCTGGTTGTTGGCTAGGAGTGTGCTATGTTGTGAAGTTCATTTTTAACATATCTATTTTCTGATGAGTTTGATTTTTTCTTCTGATTTTCTGAATGATAAATTACTCTGTTGTTTCGATTAAGAATAGCTTCTTTGTAGTGGTATAGATTTTATTTCCTCTTGTGTTCGTGTCGTTCTTGTCGTTCGTGTTCCGTGGTCTTCCATACATCTATTGGAAGCCGTCTTCAACAAACCATGGCAGATATCATCAGATCTGGTTGTTGGCTAGGAGCGTGCTATGTGGTGAAGTTCATTTTTAACATGTCTATTTTCTGATGAGTTTGATTTTTTCTTCTGATTTTCTGAATGATAGATTACTCTGTTGTTTTGATTAGGAATATCTTCTTTGTAGTGGTATAGATTTTATTTCCTCTTGTGTTCGTGTCATTCTTTGTCGTTCGTGTTCCGTGGTCTTCCATACATCTATTGGCAACCGTCTTCAACAAATCAGGGCAGATATCATTAGGTCTGTTTGTTGGCTAGGAGTGTGCTATGTAGTGAAGTTCATTTTTAACATGACTATTTTCTGGTGAGTTTGATTTTTTCTTCTGATTTTCTGAATGATAGATTACTATGTTGTTTTGATTAGGAATGTCTTCTTTGTAGTGGTATAGATTTTATTTCCTCTTGTGTTCGTGTCCCATAGTCTTCCAGGGTCTCTGCTGTTCACAGTTAATTACATACAACTGTCAGAACTTCCCGCTATTGCGCTGATGGTTCTCACGTATAGGAATATTAGACTTTTTCTAACACAACTTATAATTTTGTTTATAATGATATTGATTAAAAATATCTTCTTTGATTAAATGTGTTGATCATTTCTCGTTTTGATATGTTGTATAGCTATTATTTCCCTACATGTCGGTTATTTTCTATATTAATGCTATGTGTAGATTCGAATTATTTCTTTATGTCTGCGCTATTCACTTGAATAAAAATTGATTATTTAAATGTGTTTCACATTGGAATATTAAACTTAGCTTTCATATTCTGCTCGAAATTACTTACATTTATCAGGTTCTCACATCTCAGACTTTTCATAATAAAACTTGTAATTTTGATTGTAATCGTATTGATTAAGAACATCTTCTTTGATTAAATGTGCTATCCCTTCTGATTCATTGAAAACTTGTGTGTATGATTAGAGTTAATAAAAAATATTGTGTTTGATCTGTGATACCTATTCAATGCTATTGTATCATTCCTGTAATAAGTATATTCTTTGTTACATGTATTGTGTTTCTTCTGCTTCAGATTTTTGGCTAAGTTTTTTTCCTCCACACAGAGTCACAACATAATTCCCTGCACTATTTAATTTAATAAATATATTTTCACTTGTACTTTTGTGTATGGCTATCCTTTGCATGCAAACAGCCTACTGCACACCTGTTGTATCGGAAAAAATATGTGAAGTCGGCCCACGTATGACGAAACAAGTCGCCCCAGGCTGAAGGGTAAGTGCGCACTCAGCCCTCCAGTCACGCGCCCCCGGTAACCGCAACCCTCCGGTAAGCGCCTCCACCCGAGCGCCGCCCACCGGGTGCGTAAAAAAATACGCGAACCAAGTCGGAGAAGGCTCAAAAATGTCGAAAGAAGCCGGCCCAGGCTGAAAAATGTGAGAGGGTAAGCGCGCACGCGGCCGTCCCCCCGCCGATAATCACGCGGACAACCCTCCGCACACGCGCCGCGCAGGGAAAAATCCGCGCAGGGCTCAGGGCAGGGGTGCCGTAGATTGGACCCCCGCTTATAGGACCAGACTAAGTACTACTGAGGAGTCAGGTCTAGGACTACCCTACCAAGACATCCTGCCAGTGTTAAAGAGAGCTGTCTACACACAGTGGCAGCAGGAGTGGGATATGGAAGAAAATAACAAGCTACACGTCACACAGCCATACGTCTCCCCCACCCCCCACCCCCCGCATCGGACTGAACACATCAACAGTTCTTTACGCGAGATTGAGGATTGGGCACACATGGCTCACGCATAACCACCTACTCAGAGGTCAGGATCAGCCAGCTTGCGCGCACTGCGGTGATAGCTTGGCAGTCTTGGACCTACTGGCATCCTGCCCCCACTTCGAACACCAACGCCAACAGTATTTCACCGCATTCTACAGATACCATGTCCCACTCCACCCAGCCCTTCTACTGGGTGACACTCCTCTTGTGCCGTTTGATAATGTCATCCAATTTTTGACCATGTGTAGGTTACTTAGTCAGATGTAGAGGGGGGGGGGGGTTCAGCATTGCTCCGCTTCTATCCTTCATCACCGAACTCCTCTTGTAAATGTTTCATCCTTGATCACCTCATCGCTCACACTTGTAGATAGCTTTTAACTGCCACACTCACTTGTTATCGTCATCCTCCTCTCTCTCTTATCCTGGACCATCTAATCGCTCATACCTGTAGATAGCTTTTAACTACCACAGACTCTCTCTCACATTATCTCTCCCATAATCATCTCCCACACACTCACCATAGTTTTGGCGCACTATGGCCTTTGCTGCCTTTGTGCCATTAAACGCATAATCTCTCTCTCTGTCTCACCTCTTCTGAAGACAGGAATTAGCTTGACCAATGTCCTCGACTAAGCCACATACAGAGCACCTTTCACACAGATTAACACATCTTCGTTTCTGCTCTTTCACCTTCAAACGTTTATCGCTGCTGAATGGTCTGTCATTCTTGTAATGCAGATTGGAATTGAAACGCAGGTGCATAAGGGGATGCTCTGCAAGAAAAGTGTTTGGTTTTAGTCCTCTTAATGTTTCCCAAAAAGAAAACAAACTTCAGTCGCTATTCTTCTGAAATGAGCAATTCCAGAATGAAACCAAAAAATATATATCGCTATATCATTGTATCCAACTGAGACTTGAATTGAATAATGGCAATTGAAGATGATGATGATTCAATTTAATGGCGCATAAGCAACTCGGGCTATAGTGCGCCAAAACCATGGTAAAACCGACCAGTTAAAAATCAGACTATTATACTAAAATGTTATACTTGGGTGGTTGGTAAATTGAGATATAGACAAAAACATGATATGATAAAAATAAGCAGTTGAAGAAAAGGCAGAAACAATTGGCATTGTGTGACTGATGTCGAGTCTGCCATACCAGGTGTTACGTACGCTAATATGCTGTAGCAAGTACAATGATACACATGTGGATGTGGATATGTGAAATCAACATGCACATACTTACATTTCAAACTTCCTTGAAAAAGACAGTCCAAGTCTGTCGGATTTCTCAGACTAACAAAGCCAGTAAGCACAGTGTGGAATGACTGTTTCATCTTTCGAAAGCAGAGGTGCAGCCACCACGAGGCTTCATCATCTCAATATTTAACAGCGCATAGCCTAGTAAGAAGCCATCAGAAGGATCACATAAAGATAACTGGGTTGAAAAAGCGGAGGGTTCTGTGGGATGCGTAAGAAAGCATACGCGTTACACAACAGCTACGAGAACGACCGGCTGCACTTGCATGGTTTTCAGTGCGTAGACTTGGAACTGAAAAATAAACATGCTAACCTTGTTGAAACTACTTTTCCGTCATGACCACACGAGAGCACACATGGTTTCTTTAGATGAAGGTTTAGGTGACGGTATCATGAAGTCCCGATGCTCCTTTGAGATGCAGCAGACAGAATTTCGCTGAGGTGAGTGACTGCCGTTGCGGTTCGTTGCTTCGCAGCAGATCAAGAACAGTACACCGCAATGATAGGTGAAACGATTTGAATATGGCGAACATTTGCAACACCAACCCAATGACCCGAAAAAAGCAGGATTAGCCGGGAGTCACACAAGTTCGCAAGCTCGTCGTCATACGGCATCCATTACAGCTGACCGGACACGGAAGCACGTGGAACGCCGTGCACAGATTGAAAAGAAAATCGTAGGACCTATTGCAGGTGATAAATGTAGGGTATATTTTTCTTTTTGAGACTCTGTAGCAAAAACATTAACATATAAATGCCATTTCATGAAGGAAATTGCCAGGTATTGCGTGACCACGTGACGCGTTTGAGCCGATTATGGGTGTTGACAGTCGCCCTCGTGTTGACATCATCTTGATGGTGGGCCAGGGTGGATATTCTATATAAACGTATGTTTTCTCGGTTTGACGCTACACTCTTAAAAATGAACTTCACCGCATAGCACGCTCCTAGCCAACCATTATCTCGAATGATATCGTTATCTGCCCTGATTTGTTGAAAACGGGGGGCGTACGCCTTTTCTGTGACAATTATGAACAGCATAAGTGTCACAGAAATGGCGTACGCCTCCCGTTTTCAACAAATCAGTGCAGATAGCGATATCATTCAAGATGATGGTTGGCTAGGAGCGTGCTATGCGGTGAAGTTCATTTTTAAGAGTGTAGGCGTGCTGCACTCGGACGAAGTCGCATGTTTAAAATTCGAGTTTAGAGGAACCGTCGGGTTTTAATGCATGAATTTTCGCATGGAGAGTCCTTGTTGGGCGCTTTATCGACTGCAAGTACGAAAGGGCTCCCACAGTTTCTGGTCAGAGTCCCTTTAAAATGATGGATTTGTAGAGTTTCCATTTGTTTCGTCTTCTTGAGTGCTTAACATTACTTTATGGTGCTGAGGCATTTTTGAATGTTATTTCATGAACAAACTTGATGAACTGTTTTTAATTAATATGTCAATTTTAATTCCTGGTCTTCATCTGTTGAAGTTTATATACATTTTACTTGCATTCACACAGGGACAGTCTCAGTAGCAGGTCAAATACCAGATCCAGTATTAGAGCACACACACTACCGTATTTTGGCGAAATACATTCTCGAAACACCTGACACTCTTCCTTATGTAAAACATACTTTTCATTGACTACATACTTTTATACTACGACGTACTTTTCATACACATTTGAGACCTTGTCTGTGTTGTCGTTTTTTTGTCCCCTAGTCTCGGGTTTTTAAGTTATGGATACTTTTCTGGTGTGTACTCCTACTGACACTGGTCACGTATTTTATTCACCGTGCCTTCAGTGCTGTTTTCATTTATCTAGGGCCCTATCCTGGTCAAAGTAATCGACCTCGATTACTTTGAACACTATTTGAACAATATAATAATAATATATAATAATATAATTTGAACAATATTAAGAACGCGGAGCGACAAGGACGACACACACACGGAGGCGTTCTCGTCCCTCGTTGTCGTCCTTGTCCCTCCGCGTTCTTAATCATGTTGAGTCCCAACCAACACGCTCTACACATTCGCGATTACTTTATATCTCTTCTGTCATTGGTGCACAATCAAAAAAGGCGTGAATATTAAAAGTGGTTGAAACCTTTTATAAACCAATGGCCCAACGTGTTATCTTGGGATGCGACCCGCCTTATCGGTGTTTCTTCCTAATCCTGAGAACCCGAAGGCCACATCTGGTGATATGCCCGCCCTGCCTTCCCTACACTCCTAAAAATGAACTTCACCACATAGCACGCTCCTAGCCAATCATCATCCGGAATGACAACGTTCTCGCCCCTGATTCGTTGAAAACGGGAGGAGGAGCCTATTTTGTGCCATTACGCACGGCACAAAATAGGCTCCTCCTCCCGTTTTCAACAAATCTAGGGCGAGAACATTGTCATTCGGGGTGATGGTTGGCTGCGAGCGTGCTATGTGGTGAAGTTCATTTTTAAGAGTGTAGCAGCACAATGTACTGAAAGTCGAGTGCAATGGGGGTGGACGGTATGTGTGTTATCAATGTTCTTTAGTTGCACGAGCCTGTTCAAGGCCTTCCACCTACCCGTCCACCCCTATTGCACTCGACTTTCAGTACATTGTGCTGCTAGGTTTGTTGCTTCGATTCTTTGATGTCGGAAACGGAAAACTCTTCCGCCGTAAAACTGAATTTCGCGGTAAATGTGCCAAAAATCGCGCTCGTAATTTCCTTTTTTGATGTTGTCATTTTTCACGACGTACAGGTGTGAAAGACGGCAATGTTTGTGTGACACCGTGATTGTACTTGGCATTTATAATTGCGGTATATGGCCGGTAGATGGCAGAGATGGCACGCGGAAGGCTACAAAACCCACAAAGGATCATGCATAATCTCTCTCTTTCTCTCATTCAAAGGATCGAACGGACAGTGTAGCGCGAGCGGTGAACGCGTTTATAAGAAATCGGTTCGTGCTTTAAATCATGAGCTTTAGCTTATTACTATTTTTTTCTGTGTGTTCGTGTGCTCGATATATGAAGTCGCATTTTAATATGCCTCTTTTGCTCGTAAGCTGTGGGGGTGATAATGGTACCGCAAATGAACGTTGATAGTTTTACTCAACAAACAGTGAACTTTGATCGATGATATGCCGTGATTTGTGATGATGATGTTTTTTGTGTGCACACCTCTACATTGCAAGAACGTTGGTTGTACGACGCTTCGAAAAGCGCGCCACTTTCACGCATACGAGGCGGCGATCCGCGCCGAGAAACTGTGTTACACGGTGAAGCGCGTTGTACAGCGATGCTTTCTATCATTATTAAACAAAAACGAAAAAAGATATGAAGTTTTTGTTGTGACGAGCACATAAAGACTTTATGCACCACAATAAATGAAAATACACATGCGGACTCATCACTAAACCCACCGCCACTCAAAGTAGTCGACCCACTTTCGCTACATTACGTTTAGCTTTTATTACGTTTAGCTTTAGCCATCGAGGCGCATTCGGTGGATTAATGCAGCATCTTGACGAGAGGTGTTTCGTGGCATGCGGAAAGCGAGCGTTGGATCAACTCTGCTCAACATAGAGGGGGGAAGAATGTCGGTTGTCCATTGCCGGGAAGCCAGGGGTATCACTAGGCGTCGCAGAATTGAACGGCGGTCTCCTCTCAGCAGCACAATACTGGTCCGTTTCTGATACGAGAGTGCTGCTTCTGCGGCGCTGTCGGCCTGCTCGTTCCCCACGACACCACAATGGGCTGAAACCCACTGGAGACCTAGCCTGTGGCCTGCTGCGTAAATAGTGTGGTATGCCATTAACACACCTGTGACTAGGGGTGCGGATGGGCCTCGTATGCCTGGATTTTCAATTGCTTTAAGTGCAGATTTGGAGTCTGTGAAGACTACCTATTCCCGCGGTATAAAATCAGCGATGTGTTGTAGAAAGAAAAGGATGGCATAGAGTTCCGCAGCTATGGAGGAGGTTGAATGTGAAAGGCTACTTCCGTGCACCACGCCTTCCGATGGTATGACGAATGCTGAGGCGGACTTGTTGTTTCGGGATGCGCCATCGGTATATGCTGCCGTAAACGTAGAAAACTTCTCGTCTACCAGAGCATGAAAATGGGCTCGGAGGACTTGAGGGGGGACCTGATCTATTCTTTCCAGTAGATTTGGAACGCGTACAAAAGTGCACTCCAAAAAATTTCGTTGAAAAACGGACATATTTACATGAACCGTTGATGTAAAATTTTACAGAACCATTTGTAGACCCGCTTTAACAGGTCGGCTCGGTAAAACGAAACGAAAATGGTTGCTCAGGCGGTCTCCGCTTCGGAGAGTCGGAGTATGTTTTGCAGCAGTCAGGTAACCCCGCAGAAGGACCTGAAGACCGAAAGAGTAAGCAGGACTCATCCTTCTTGACAATTCACCCACACCATTATTGCTTTGAACCAGGAACAGGGCAGGAACATTTCAAAGTGTCGACGGACGCCGTGGCAACCGTCATTCGCCTTTCTCTTCGCCTGCCATGCGGTCCTGTTGAAACGTTGGTATGTACACTGCAATTTTTCTTCTCGTAGTGCTGGAAGTCTGTTGTAGCTAATAGCTCCGGTAATGGATTGACATTTCGGTCTTCTTCGCATACATTGCTTAGAATAGGGAAATCGTGTTTCGTACTTGTCACCCCGCAGGCGAAAAGTAGACGCTGTCACTGATGTTCGTAATGTCGGTTCATGCAATTGGTATTGTGTTGTGCTCGTGATTCTTGTTATTTTTCTTGTTGTTGTGAGCGGAATATGATAGTCACGCCTTTTATTGAGTGCATCATAATTGTTCATGTCGGTAGGTGTTAGCTACGTACGCGTTCTTGTTCTTTTCGCTTTTTCTTCACGCGTGACGTACAAATGTAAGCTGCAACATCGATGACTTCACGTACGAGTTACGTTAGGCACCAAAGGAAACATCTTAAAGTCAGCAACTATAAGTTTCCATGTTGTACGTCTGGATGCAATGCGAGGCGTTTACTTCACATTCCGTTTTCTCTTCTCAGTGCCTAAGAAATCGTACTCGTATAGAGCAACATCTGCCGGCTCCAACGATTTCCAGTATGGAGGAGACTGAATCATTCCTTCTCGAAGAACTGCAGGTACCGACAGAATAACAGAGCATATAAGATATAATTTTCTCCTGTAGGTAAGCTTTGCGCTGAGATTACGTGAATGAAGTCATGCGTGCTTGCTGCATTATAAAGCATATTATAGTAGTGCACGTTGCTGTCCAGGCAGGACAACCAATCCAGGATCACTCTGTTCCATCCACGCTACTCATATTCGAAATCGGTAAGCTATGTGTTGAGACCGCGTTGCTGTTAGGCTTTGAGTGTTTTGCTGCATTATGAAGCACATTGTATTAGTGCATGTTACGTTTGATGCAGGAGAACCAT
This sequence comes from Ornithodoros turicata, assembly GCF_037126465.1. NCBI lineage: Eukaryota > Metazoa > Arthropoda > Arachnida > Ixodida > Argasidae > Ornithodoros > Ornithodoros turicata. The sequence goes on along the minus strand of NC_088203.1, from coordinate 73,897,246 downwards.
TCTAGGGTGTCGTCCTTCCAACCACGCCAGTCACATTAATCAATTGGTAAGTCTCGCCCCTTTCCCATACAAAAACTTCTGGGAAAAGCATGGGAGAGATTATGAACGTGCTGAGAAACGTTCATACCAATAGTTTCCTCCAACGTATAACTTGCGCAGACATTTCCCTTTCCTGCTAACCGTGCATTCACACGAGAGCCTTTTCTGACTGCGCAGCGACTGAAGGAGGAGAAGGAGGTATCAGCATAATCACGCAATCATCCAACCGTTCGGTCGCAGGCGGAGCTTATCGCACAGCAGAATGTATGAAGCGCGCTCGTTTTTATTGTATTTTTGGCGAGATATCAAAGAGCCTTGTGCAACATCACTGCGCTCAGCAGCTCCGTCCGTCAGAAAGAACCACACGGATAGTTTGTTCGCGGGGCACAGAATCTGACGGCTGACGCGCAGAAGGAGGACGGAGCGAAAAAGAAAGCCACCCTCTCTTGCCAATGTTACAAGCTCTATTATTTTTGATCTAATACACCAGGTAGAGCAACACCTGATCTTGTGGAAGCTTGCCGATGAGCAAAACCGAAATGTGCCAAGAAAACATGCCATGTGGGGAAAGATCGCTCTTGAAATGGAAAAGAGACACCCGGTTGTCGAAGCAACGGTAGATGTGTACATCAACACACTTTTTGGGTCCCCATATTCACGGCGCAGTCGTTGTATAAGTTGCTGTTAATTAATAATAATGAGTTGGCAGCATTCGCGTTCCAAACCAAAAGGTATCGGCTCAGGACGCTAGCAGTTTGGTTTAAAAGCGAGAAATGTGTGAGCAGTATCGCACGCCGGGTAAGACAAAGGGGGGCAAAATTTTATCCCCATACCGGCCACTGTGGGGTCACGCATATTCATAGTTGTCTGACATCATAAATTAACCATGTAATGGTATAATATTTTAGGGCTGTCATTACACAAGCCTACATGGTAGCACCCCGGGGTCATCATCACGTCATGCAGTGCATTCGCGGGAGGCCACTGTGTGCATACATTGTGTTCTGACAAGCACCAACGAGAACGATCAGTTGTAATAAAGGGAGTCAGTTTTCCGCGGTTTCACTATTCTTACGTGTTTCCGATTCATCGCGGCCACACAGTATGGGCACTGCCACAGCGCTTCAGAGTAATGTGCTTTACCCCTGGATAAAGCTACAGTCGACCCGCATTTATCCGGACTTCATTTATCCGGATCCTGCGCCATCCGGACAAAAAAGCATGGGGACGGATTTCTCCCCATGCATTTCGCCCTCGTTTATCCGGACTTCAGCTTCCGGACTCGGACGAGAATTCCAGGGAACAGAAGTGACTAATACCCAACAATCGGCCTCAGTTATCCGGTCATTGTCCAGGAATGACACTTGGCCCGCACCTAGTCAAGCGAGGTCGAGAACCCTGGTGGTGGCCTTCTGTTTAGTGACACAAAGACGGTGTTGCTAGGAAGAATTTTCGCCCTTTCCGACAGTGCACGTTACACAAAAGTAATCCACTGAGCAGTCTGGTCAGTTCAACTTCAGACTGAGAAGGTCCCCAACAAGGACCCCTGCGCTGTAACCATAGATGACGACATCGTCAGTGTCGTCGCTTCCGATAGTGTTCAAGAAGAATCTGATAATGAAAGCGTGGATGCACCAGCTATGATGGTAGAAAATGTGCGGGCGGCACTGAGAACAGCGCTATTATTTTTCGAGCAACAGAACAATATTTCGCAAGGCAATGCTATTCGCAAAGGTTTGGAAGAACTGGATGCGTGTATTAGAATGAAACATGTGGCAATGGATACTTTTCTGTGTAATGGTCAATAAAGATGTCCTTTTAGGATCACGCTCGATTTTCGTGTTTCACTTATCCGGTTCCCCCGCTATCCGGACATTTTCACAGGAAACGAAGCCGTCCGGATAAACGCGGGTCGACTGTATAGTGCTGAAGATGCAGCACTTACGGTGATGGCGTCTCGCTTTGTCATGACATTATTGCATAATTAGTCACTAGGGGAGCTTCCTATATAACGCGATATGAAAAAGTGCGAATTCGTGAATTTCGTTTTGTTCCATAATTTTATATGTATGTATGGGACGGTAGCGGACCCCCACCAAAAAAAGAGAAAAAGAAAAACAGGAAAGATCATAAGGGTTGTTTGAGTGGGTGTGAACTCTGCCTCGCTATGCCACTGGTATACGCGATGAACGTTTTACTCGGAATGAGTAGCAGACACAAAAACATGGCCAGTCCAACGCCTAAAGCAATGGGGCCAATGAAACGCAGGAATTGGAAGCTACCAAAGCCAGCCAAGCTCGCCGAAAAAAAAAGCAAGACGGATGGAGGATAGAGGATGAAGGGTGGAGATGCGTTGAGGGTGCATGAGTTCGTCGGGGAGAGCAAAGTGTTAGATGGGCCGTTGAGCAAGACCTCCCTTCTGCAGAAAGAGGACAAGGTTTCTTGCTTTAGCGGAACGTGCGGCAGAGGGACCACCACAGACACACACACAATTGATACAAAAAGGTGTACGCTCCACTCTGTCCTCCAATCAGAAGCGAGAGCCCTATCATTCACGGCAATGATTGGCGCAGAACCCGCTATGCGGTGAAGCTGTTTTTACTGTGTTCGAAAGGTGCGACCTTTACGCCACAGCCGTCTCTGCTTTACACCACACTCAACACCGTCAGACTGCTGCGGAGTCACGGTAAAATACGACGACGCACAGCTTACACAGTACTCTTACTTACACTCTTTCCCGCTCACTCTTATTTACGAACGTTTTATGCATTTAGAGACATGTTTAAGCGCACATAACTCGAACGAACCTGTTGCAGACGGGTTACGGAAAGACGATCACTGGCTAGTATGCTGTCCCGCATATTGGCCTCTATACTCTCCTTCTGCGCTTTGCTATGCGGAGCAGAATGTATTTAAAAGTGGCCGCATCGATTCTCAAAACCTTGCGGTAGACAAATGGGTCCTCGTGTCGTAGCTCCCGTAGAAGGCTATTTTGCAGACCGTACTCTTTCCTCAGCACCCATTCATTCGTCCATAGCTTGTTTAACCGCTTCTTTTCGTGGCAGCATTCACTATCGTCAATGAGAAAAGCAAGAGCCACAAATTTTCGCTTTCTGTCGTACGTTGTGTACCAAGCGCCGTGCACATAAAATTAATGCTGCGACGTTCAAACGCAGCGCGAACGTTATCCTCGGCTTCCCCAGCATCTGAGCCGACAGCACATTGGAACACTATCTGTGTAGGCGTTCCAAAAGGGCGTAGCCTCAGCGCCTTATCATTTACTCCTCTCGCTCCTTCAGTCGCTGCGCCGTCAGAAAACACGCTCGTGTGAATACACGGTAACTATAACGGACAGAATGCAAAAGTGTCCTAAATGACAAATTGCACATATGGTTTGAGTACCCTGGACTATACAGCCCTTGAACATATGCTGACAGAACAATGCCCATCTTATGTACCTACACTCTTAACTCCGTACCCTTTAGTAAAGGGTAAAAAATCGCAATATTTTACCCTCTATTTCAGAAGCTACCAGGTACCCTCTGAGCGGCCCCTTTTATAAAAGTTACAAGGAAACCCACTAATTAGAGGTTACGGCCTTCAATCCAGCACCTGCCCGTAAAGGTTACGCCAACGTGCGGCTTTTTATACAGGATGTTCATTTTTATTCGCAACAGAGTAGCGCTCATTTGGCAGGTGGGTTATGTGAATTTTTGCTAATTAGTCGATCCGTAGTTACAAACACATGCGTCAGGAAATGTCGGAAATGTTTGTAACTACGGATGGGTTAATTTGAGAAAATTAACATAACCCACCTGTCAAATGAGCGCTGGTGTGATGCGAATAAAAACAAACACCCTGTGCGTGGGATATCGACAGACATTTACAGAACACACCAAGGTACCAAAATGAACCAGCAGAAAAGGAGATCTTGAACATATGTATATTACAAAAACAGAAGTCTGTCGAGAGGTGACACATTGTGCACAAGTGCGATTCTGATGTGAGGAGAAACCATGGTCGCTTTACCATGTATGTGGAAAAAAGAACTATGTTCTAAGTGAGAAGCAATGCATAAAAGTGCGAGGAAGCTAGCGAGTCAAAACAACTGACCTATGTTTGCTAAGCTGAACACACCCAACGAAATGGAGAATTGCAGCAGAAAAGAATTTATTCCACATTCGTGTTGCATAGGCGAGCGCAAATGGCAATACAGTATTACATAAAACGCACACAACCTTGAGGAATATGAGTGTACAGTAACGCAGGAGACACTACATTACTGCGTTATCAGCGTTGGAGGCGCTCTGGGACGAGTTTGTGAGGTACTGCATTGCGCTGGTGACGGTATGTGAACCTGCATGTGGGATCCTGGGAACAAAAGTTTGGGCAATGAGAGTAACATTTACGGAACCATTCAAATCCGTACAAAGCACAAGGTACAAATCAGCATAAATGCGGGAAGGCGTTCACTCCGCGATTGAGTCTTAGAATATCGTAAGAATACAACAAGTAGGAAGCTGCGAATTATATATCTCGATGCATATATCCGCAGCTCGCAAAATGCACGCCGGTGTATTGACTTGGCGACCAAGTAAGAGCAGAAAAGTAGCAAGCGTAAGTGGCGTTCATATGCAGGACCGCAAAACGCTTGCCATAATCACAACAAACATGCGCTAAGAGCTCTTGCTATCAAAATAACGCACGTACCTAGCACAAAATGTACACTTACCCAGTGTATGAAGTGTGTGAATTAGGGCTGCGGTGGTGACGTTCGTTTTCGGTTATATATTATTTGCAATCTTCGCACTCACTACACTTTCCCCTCAGAACACCGAAAATATACTTGTTTGCTAGCGACATCTAGCTTTTCCGTTGTTCCTGACGATACTATGATAAACGCGAGGAAAACCACTGATTAAAACAGATTACACTTGTTAACGGACGGACGACGAGCGTTAAGCGTTTCAAGGAAACCGCTCTCAGTGTGGATAGAACTAGACCAGGCTCGGCTACGCAGCGAAATAGGAAATCTTTGTGGTTGCGGCATTGACAATTGTTTTCCACCCTTTAGAAAGAAACATACTATCTGTATTTCAGACTGCGAACTTATAATCTGTGTTCATACAGCATTGATAACATGTAGTTGACGTATAGGTGACGCTGAAACAGATAAAAAATAACAGCGTAGATTCGCAACTGTCGTCTCGAATGGGAGGCTGAAACGCGGCATTATGCTGAAAAACAAAAGGAAAACAAACGATAAGAAACTAACAAAGAGATTATCGTTTGAGATTTCGGTTAGAAGTTACAGTGTCGGAGTAGAGGGTACATTTATAAGTTACAACAAGCTGTTTTTGTTTTTTCCGAGATGTAACTTCTATTCGTGTTGTAAAGACATGACTTTGGTCGCTTTTAACCTCTAAATATACGTTACAGTGGTGTAACCTATAAGAAATCTCGAAATCTACGTCTATACAGAAGTTACATGTTTCTAAAAGTTACAATAAAAGGTACGGGTTTAAGAGTGTAGTCCCGAAATTACAGTTGTGCAGCTGCGCTGTCGTTTGTGCTACTTGCTCTTGCTAATACTGTACTTTGGGTGGCGTCTACATTTCAGATGCTTCCTTGAGATCTATCAACCGGTGGGAGGTATGTAAATGCACAAGAAGCATTGTTGGAGCACAGAGAAGGTTCACTTGCTGGGGGCACGAAGCAGCATCAAGCAAATGCTGGATGCATGAATAGACCTTCAGAGTAGCCCCTCTGCACATGAGAAGAGTTAATGTATGATTGCAAGTGTACATGAAACTATAGGAAAATCATCAATAAAGACAAGCAATTCTAGGACTGATGGTTCTGTCATGGACTTCACCACGTTTCTTGCAGATTTTTTTACCTGTAGAAGGAAATCCTTCCAAGTGAGTGAACACAGTGTAATTTTGATATAGCTACTGAACTAGCATGTAATATATAACTGCGGCCTTGTAAAATTTACACCAACCTGTTCTAATGCAACAACAGGAAAGCCTGTTGCTACAACAGACAATACCGGTTATATCAACAGTCCCTGTAAATTTCGTGAAACAGGCATATGTAAATATTAACAGGACCCCTGGACTATTTTTTTCCAGCACTTTCCTGTTAAAACAACAGAGACATTTTTCTCAGTGTGGGTGGTACCGGTAGAGAACAGGGGGCTTCCGGGGGTGTAGTGTCCTTAGTTATGAAGCCAGTCAGAGTATGGCGTGTCCTCTGCGCTATTCGATAGAAGTCGCTTTCAGGGCGGTATCGAATTTTCCTGAGGCGGGGAATGTGAGCACGCAAACGGAGGAAGTGCCGAGCCGCTTCACCTTCACGGAGAACCTCAATCGGGAGCTCACCAGCTTCAGCCAGTACTTGCCGTGTTTCAGACATTCTTGGAACTCCCAGGCATCGACGAAGGCTTCGAGCTAACAGGGACCGAAGTTTATTTAATGAAGTTGTTGATATCATGTGCAGAATGGGAAGGCTGTAAAGCACAGTCGCCCTCACCAATGCCGCGTGAACCGCGAACAGGGAACGCTGATCACAACCCCCTCCTGAGCCAGAAAGATGCTGAATTGCGGGGAGCCATCGCTGCACTTTAGTTTCAAGGTGTTCAATGTGCCGAGCCCAGCGCAAGTCCGAGTCGATTACCACGCCAAGGAAGCGGTGGAAGCGTACCGGCTCGAGCTTCTTTGTACCAAGCCAAAGAGGGAAATTGGCCATAGCTTTGCGCGTGAAAGGGAGCTCGACACACTTTTCGGGTGAAAGGTCCATCTGTACATCCAGGCTGTAAAAAGCCTGAATATGTGCAGTGTTTTTCCTGGTTCTTGGTATGAAAGCAACGCGTCGAATACATACTTGATAATATTTTAGCATTTTCGTAGGGATCACACGGTAATATAAAGCCGCATTCCGTAAGAGCACATAAGAAATACGACTTGTGCAGCAGATATTAAATCATGCCTCTGAAGGCTATGCACGGTATCACTGACTAATATGCGAAAGCCGCCTGTCACTATAACGCTACAGAAGGTAGCGAAGGCGAAGTACAGCATAGGTGCTGACTGCGTGGAGGCTTCAGGGCTTGAGCCCCCTCATCCCCCACCTGGAGGTTTCCTGTTTGTGTGTGCGTGTTGTGTGTGGGGAGGGTAGGGAGCCTGCCTTGATATCACGCTGACATCAAGGGCGAACATCGAGGACCTCCTGTGTGTGTTCGTTTGCGGCTGACAGAAGAGAACGTCTTGCATAGAAAGAAGCACACACACACACACAAATAGAGATACGATGATGATGATGAGAAAGAAGCAAATGGTACCATAGACCATGTTATTTAGTATTTGCTACCAGTATGTGTTTTGTCTATGCGAACTAAGAATAACGATGTACATATTCTAAGACTTCAGATTGCTTTACTTATGGAACGTAAGACACCAGATACATGGGAAGGCAAAAAAAAAAGACTCTCTGGTACGGGGTCAATGACATTTGCTAGTAAAAGACTTCCGTAGCACAGAATATAACAGGGAAACCCTTAGAACATACACAGAGGGCCTACGTGGATAGATATGTTACAAGGAAATATGCGTGATTTTTCATTGTACCCGAGGGCGGCGTAACCTTGCATGAATTGTACTTTCTGTATTCTTTCTATGTCTATTGTATTCTTTCTGTCGCGCGTTTTGAATTGGTAACGGTAACGAAAAGTAAGGTAAGCGGATGAAGGGAGCGTGCTCTCCGAATTGTAGCGGAAACAGTTGTCCGTCACCAGTTTCACGCGTAGCGGGAACGGGAAACTTTTGTGGGCGTATGGTACTAGGCAAAATATAATTTTGAAAACAAACAAACAACGTGCCGACGTTGCTATCGCGAACCATCTTGCTTTGTGGATGCGCTGGACACCTTGCAGCGGAAACATTCGACTGCAGGCTTCTTCAAGCTCCGTTAAGAGTTCCTCGATGCGTCGCTCTCGTAGAGCAAAGAGGATGCACGTACATTGGCTGGCCAATACACATGTACCATAGAGAAGTACATCGACGACTGGGAATCGTGCTGAACAGCTAAGCAGGTACCAGTGTATAGCAACCAAGGATCCCTTCAAGATTGCGTTGACGACACGCTTCGGTGTGCGGCCTGGTGGGTAGGTCCAAAAGAAGTCAGTCATCTTCAGAGGTTGTTTAATGGTGCTGAATATATCTGCGTGCGAGCCTGACGTCTTGACACTTTTGCTGACCATGGTCGCTTGCAGAGCAGGCAGGTTCTTGGTTGATGCAATGAATGTCAGCTTGGTGAAGTAAGACCGCCGCAGCGCTTGTAACAGATCGTGTTGCAAGACAATTGATCGGTGCTCGTGTTGACAGCTCATCATTCGAATGACTGTCTCAAAAATTATTCCATTTATTTCGACATCCGCTATTGCGTCCGGTCAGGATGGATTTTGTACCTGTCGTCAGCGGCGTGGTCGATAAGGGGTTCGTTACGGTCCTACACTGTGCTAATTCTGTTCTTCGGCTGCCTTAATTCAGCTCTGAAATTCCAGTTATACGTAAGAACCGCAAAATATCATGCTCACGCGATAACAAAAAAAGAGTCGTACAACGTAATGGGTTAAGTTCCTCCTAAACAACACTTGGATCGAGCTGGACCATCTTGGCCAAATTGCATAGTACGATGGGGGTGGGAAGACGGCGATAGGTTAGTGCCTGGGGTAAACGCCCTCCGAAGAACAACTGTGTATGGTGCACTCTTAAAAATGAACTTCACCGCATAGCACGCTCCTAGCCAACCATAATGTCGAATGATATCGTTATCTGCCCTGATTTGTTGAAAACGGGAGGCCTATGCCTTTTCTGTGACGCTTATTGGCGCTTGTTGGCTCATCACCGGCGGCACCCTTTACTGCTGAAGCTTTCCCGTCGCAGGAATAACAAGTTCAGGTCCTGCATTCAACAGCTAAAGCCTCACCTGCCACGTTTTCAAGTTGAACCCCAGGCGCGTTCAACTCCACCTTGGATCCTTCCTCTGCCATCTGCTTCACTATCCGTTCCCGGGCTGCAGAGAAAGGATGATGTCGCTGCAGGTGTGTCCAAGGCGCTCACACTGGATATGATGAGCGAGCTGTATGCAGGCTTTACTCCTGTTTTTACGGATGGCTCGTCCACAAAAGCCAGCTCTGCATGCGCCTATATTATTCCGTACGAAGACATAACTGGTATCTTCCGTCTCTCGCATCTGACGTCGTCAATATGTGCTGAGCTACATGCTTTGCTCTTTGCCATGCGCAAGATCCTGCAGTGTTCAGCTCGGCCATGGGTCTTCTACACAGACTCGAAAGCTGCTATCCAATGCCTCGCAACAATGGGCATTCGAGGTCCTCTCATGTTCATTATTGCTGACGTGCTTGAAACTTACAAGGAGCTGCTGGACCTGGGCCACTGCATAGTATTACAGTGGGTACCTGGTCATGTCGGCGTACCCGGCAATTAAGATGCCGACCGGGCCGCCCTGCGGGGTCCTCATATAGCTTCAGCCCACTCTATCATCTTGCCCAAAGGTGACCGTCAGGCCCTCGTCCGTGCTCTCTCTGCAGACAAGACAAGATCACAGCGGCTGCATGACATTACACTCTCTGCTCCACGCAGTGGATCCTTCTCTTTCACTGTCGCTTCCTCATCGCCTTCCGCGACATACACATCCCTTCTTCACCGCATGCGGCTGAATGTTGTATTTACACAAGTTATGAGGCAGCGTCTTGGCCGTGCGCCCTCGGACCTTTGTGTGCGTGCAGACCTGCACCACCTACTTATGGACTGCCCGGACTACCCGCGGGAGCGTGCGATCTTGCAGCACGAACTGCACGCGATCGATCATCGCCCATTTACCATAGGCAAGGTGCTGGGCCCATGGTGCAGTCCAGCTCATACACGCCAACTTCTGCGTCACCTTTGGGACTTCCTGTCATCAACAGGCCTCTCCACCCTGCTTTGATTACCGGACCCCTTCTCATATCCTCATCATCTCTCATCACGTACAAGTGGCACTGGGGCAGCGCCCAGCCTGCTGGCCGGCATCAGCCCCATCTCATCATCGTATCTCTATTTGTGTGTGTGTATGTGTGACGCTTATGCTGTTCATAATTGTCGCAAAAAAGGCGTACGCCTCCCGCTTTCAACAAATCAGGGCAGATAACGGCATCATTAGAGATTATGGTCGGCTAGGAGTGGTGCTTTGTCGTGAAGTTCATTTCTAAGAGTGTACATGCGTGCACAAAACGCTGTAGGTTTGTTGATAACCTGGAAAAATTCAACAATGAAATGTTATATCGACTCACATCTACTTTAATGCGAAGGAAAGTGGGAGTCGATGGAAGTCGTCAATGGGTAGACGCCGTCCAAGACAACATGCTGTCTGGCAGTTGGTCACGACTCTTCCGAAACGGCCATAGGTTATCCATTTTGTACGATACACTGGTGTCTGTGGAGCTTTTCAGTGGTCAATACAGCGTATTACCTGGACGCACTTTTATTCAGCACCCGCATCTCGGCTAGCCACTTCACCTGCATTGCTTTTTCGTCACGAGAGCGACGCTTCGACAGTCGCCTCACTGAGCTTGAAGAGCTGTCGGGTTACATGGTCTAAAGACAACGTCTTCAGCGCCTTCACAGAGTCAGCAGCATTGCCGCTCAGTGGCGTTACGGTAGTTACAGCAGCTCAGTGGCTTTAGCGCTTGATACAAGTTGACTCTCCCAGATGCTGTCACTCCGGTGCTCTAGAAGTTCTAGAACACATCCTCCTTCATTGCCCACACAATCAATGTTCCCGAACCGCACTATGCGGATCTCGTAATCAGCTGGACTCTCGCCTCCGTCCCCACCCCTCTCTCTCAAAACTGCTGGGTCCCTGGCGAAATCCAGCCCACCAACGCTCTGACCTCAAAGCTCTTTTCCCCTTTTTGGACACCATAGAACTGCGATCCTTGTTGTGAAGGGGCTCATTATTTCATTCACCACCACAAGCAATGGGGTGTAGAGTATCGCCCCTGGCGATGGAACTCCCGATTCAACATCTCAAATTAAAGTTGTTCTTTCGTCGCTCCGACCTTGCAGACATCCATCACCCACACCCTGTGCGCATTTTTGTCGAACGCCTCTTCTTTTACCAGGAACGGTTTGTTTTCTTTCTCTCAATATGGTGCCATGCAAACTAGGGTGCCTCAATACTAGCTCCCTCTGCACACAGAGAGAGCAAGCACTCAATGTATGGTAGTATGCAAGCACTGTTCGTGATCACCTGGTGAATTTTTTTTTACTTACTGGATAACGTACAACAATTCATTTTGCACGTCCGCACTTACGTGAAACAGACAGAAATAAGAAGGGTAGGAAATCCAGCGAACCGGTACGGAAGTGTGAATGGTATAGTGTCTCAGGACGAGAGCCGCCGATATAGGAGCATATTCGACGGACATAGGAGTATGTTCACCTATTCCCATACAGGTAACATACCGACGCGCAAAAACGTAGACACCTTGGTCAACGCCAAAATCGGCAAAACGAGCACCCTGTGCAATGGAACCAGTGTCGTACGTAACGCCGTTACAGTAATCGATACTTTTTTCGGTATCCGAGTGCGGATCGCGATACCTTTTTAAATCGGTATGGGAAAAGTACTTCCGTTACAAATTTACGATAACGTGCTCTCCGTTACTTTACCGTTATCATACTTTTTGTGGCTCACCCTTTCTTCACCGACTATATTTCTTACTCTCATTCATTGTCACTGGTTCGCCTATAGCGCTCGATAGCGGGAATTTCACCAAACACACGCTCACTTTTTTTCTGGGAACCTGGCAAACTCTAGCAAAGGTGGTCTGGGACCGATTAAACAAAATAAGGGGAAAGTACTCCGCTTTCACTGTGCCGCCGCTAATACTGAATAGTGTGCCGTGCAAAACACTCAAAGAACAGGCAGGTATGATGGGGCGACACTTTGAAACTGTATCCGGCTCGGCACACTACAGCACAAGCTTTCTCCGAATAAAAGCGGAGGCTGAAAGAAGAACTCTGCCTACCTCTGGCGGAGAAAGAGAGCTGTACAACTCCAACCTTCGAATGATTGAACTCGAAAGGGCTTTGTCAGCCACTAATCAGACTGCGCCTGGGCCGGATTCAGTCCATTACCTGATGCTAACTCACCTGTCCACAAAGTCTCGTGAAGTGCTCCTAGCCCTTTTTAACTCTGTGTGGCGCAAGGGCACACTCCCTTCCGAGTGGAAAAAGGCACACGTAATATCAACCTTGAAACGAGGAAATCACACAACGTTGACAGCAAGCTACCGGCAGATAGCTCTAACTAGCTGCATAGGAAAAACGTTTGAGCGACTAACAACTAGCCGTCTCCGATACCATTTAGAGGCAGAGGGAATAATCGCAAAAATCAATGTGGGTTTCGTGCCGGACATTCAACGATTGACCACCTTGTACGACTCGAAACACAAATAAGAGAAGCATTCGTGCGAAGGCAACACTGCATGTCTGTCTTCTTTGACATAGCGAAGGATTATGATACAACCTGGAGGCACGGCATTTTGCTGGATCTCCATGCCTATGGTATCCGAGGACGCCTTCTGCGCTGTATCGAGAATTTCTTACGAGATAGGTTCTTTCAGGTGAAATTGGGCACCACACCGTCCGAGGTTTAATGTCAGGAGAATGGTGTACCCGAGGGCTGTGTACTTAGTGTAACATTATTTATCATAAAGATGAATTCCCTGGCAAGGGTTATTCCACAGAGTGTATCATACTCGATGTATGTAGATGACCTGCAGGTATCTTACAGTTCATGTAACCAGTCGATATGTGAGAGACAGGTACAAATGACCATAAATAAGCTCGCCAAATGGGCAAGAGAAAATGGTTTTAATTTTTTTGCAGAAAAGACAGTATGCGTGATGTTCTCTCGAAAGAGGGGGCTACTTCCAGACCCAGCATTAATTATGAATCAAATAAACATTCCAGTAGAGAAAAACACAAGTTTTTGGGGGTGATATTCGATCACAGGCTAACATTTCAAGCCACATCAAAGATGCTAAACAGAAATGCCACGCAGCATCAAACATACTAAAGGTATTGTGACACACATCTTGAGGAAGTGACAAGGGAATGCTACTCAAGGTATATAACTCAGTTGTACGATCACGCATTGACTACGGTTGTATTGTTTATGGATCTGCCAGAAGGTCTACACTCAAGATGTTTGACCCCATTCACAACCAGGCATTGAGACTAGCAACCGGTGCATTCAGGACCTCTCCTATCGACAGCCTCCTTGTGCAATCGGGGCAATACTCCCTGGATAGACTAAAACACTATTTGATGATGCTCTACTGCACAAAAAACAGGAGCAACCCCCGCAACCCGGCTTAGCGGCAGTCCAAGAAACCCGTTTTAATCGTCTATTTGAAAATAAGCCATCCGCTACTCCACCACTAAATTTGCGTGTGCGACATGCGATGCAGAAATATGGCATGCAGGTAGATTATCTGGTCGCCCCAATGATAAATGAAACAGCACCATGGAGCATTCAGGTACCTCAGTACGACCAGTCGCTGTTGGGATACGACAAGAATGATACCTCACACTCTGTAATTAAACAGGAATTCCTGGCTTTAAAAGAAACCTTCGGACAGCACCAACCCATTTACACGGATGGGACAAAACGTGCAATCGGCACTGACTGTGCAATGATATGTGCTGACTTGGTTCAGAAGAAAAGGCTTCACAACTATGCCAGTACATCCACAGCTGAGCTCACTGCAATCAAGATGGCACTAGAGCACATACTATAGAAGCAACAGCGTTCAACGTTCACTCATATATACAGACTCATTAAGTTCCATTCAAACACTGGTATTTCTAAGGACGACACATAACTTTCTTACTTTACATGTTCGCAGTCTCCTAAACAAGACTTATGCCAGAGGGCTTGGGGTGAAGCTAGTATGGGTTCCCAGTCACTGTGGCATTGATGGGAACGAGCAAGCTGATAACGCTGCTGGGTGATTCCATCTCTACTCAGGCAGGGTGGTCCGGACACCATCACCGATTTCCCTTGAAAAAATATATGTTGTACCGCAACACGCATACACACAGGGGCAACAAATATTTTGGCTCTGTGTTGTGGTCCGCCCGAAAAAAATTCCCAAAGAAATTGACCCGGCGACGGAGCTCTCTGACGGACCGACTTTTTATTCCTCACCATCGGACGGTCCCAAACTGTAGATTTTTTTTTGTACAATACCTCAGGTACAACGACTTTCAGCGTGCGCAAACAGCACCGGTCAATCCTATTTTGGTCTTTAATTAAAAATCGCGAAAGTTGCAACAAAATTTCACATTTTGCTCATATTTGTCTTTACGCTGTGTATCTGTAGAAAATTCTTGCCCCGGACCTTAATAGAGAGACTTCTGGCCAAAGTAACACCTATTTATTTCGGAACGAATCCACCGCGTGACCGACCTCCACGAACTCCAAAGCCCAAAAAAAACCCCAAAAACCTCAACTCCAACTTCGTTCTCCTCTCATCGTCTCTCCTCGTCGTCTTCCTTCACAACAGTTCCTACACACTGCCCCCCCGAAGAAATGTCATTTCTTCCAAGTTTATATAAAAGTTCACCACATCGGACGATAGTTGACCCGTTGGGCAGCTTAACTTCGAATGCCCGTGATTTCTGGTCCCTTCCTGGCGGGCATCGCGAAATCCTTCCTGTTGTCCACCTTTGCCTCGGCCTGCAGTCTTCGCGTACGATGACCAAGTCGCCCTCTTGTAATGCTTTACCACGACGTTTGCTCCAAAGATTCCTTAGTTCTGTAAGGTACTCCCGTGACCATTTCTCCCAGAAAGTACGTAAGCTTTGCGCTCGTTGCCTCCAGCAACGTTGGATGGTGTCGGCTGAGCTTTCCGGCATGTCGCCTGTGTCAGAAGCTGGTAGCGTCGTTAGTCTTTTTCCCGTAAGGAACGCTGCAGGATACAATGGGCGGATCTCTTGATCGTCATAAACAAAGGTGAGGGGCCGCGAGTTTATAACAGCTTCTATCTCGGTAACGATAGTGGTGAGCTCTGTCTCGTTCAGGCACCTTGCGCCGATGGTCTTTTTCAAAGCCACCTTGACGGATCTGATGAGTCGCTCATAAAATCCGCCCCACCAGGGAGCGTACGGAACATTGTATCGCCAATCAATTGCCCAGTCAGTGATCTTCTCCTTGACACCCTCTCCAGTTACAATTTTCCACAATTTCTTCAACTCTTTGTTGCTCTTTTGAAAGGTCTTCGCATTGTCGCTGTACACCTTGCTCGGTATTCCACGTCGTGCAACAAATCTTCGGAAAGCCAGCAAAAATGTTGGCGTGGACATATCCTGCACTACTTCCAGGTGTACCGCCCTCGTTGTTGCGCATACGAATATCACGAAGTATATCTGCCTCGTTGATCGGCTCGTCCTCACCATCAGTGGTCCTGCGAAGTCAAGTCCAGTGACTGTAAACGGCTCCGACTGCGATACCCTTGACGCTGGCAGCGGCGCTGGGGTTTGTCTTGAAGCCTGCGCATTGTATCGTTGACATACGACGCAACTTCTTATAACCTTCTTGACAGCTTGCCTAGCACGTACTATCCAGTACTTCTCTCGCACTTGTACTAGGGTATCTCGCATACCGCCGTGTAATACATCCAAATGGCACTTTCTGATGATCGCTTCCGAGTAAGGGTCCTGCTTTGGTAGCACAATAGGATGCTTTTGAGCGTAGGGTAGGTCGCTTTCTTGTAATCTGCCAGTCATCCTGAGGATCCCTTCGCCGTCCAAAAACAGACTGTACCCTTGTAGGGGCGATTTCGCAGGCGACGGCTCTGAACCGCTGCTGTTTCTGCATGAAACGCGTTCTGCTGCACGATCTTCAGACAATAATTTTCGGCTTCTCGTACCTCTTCTGAGCCAAGAGGTCCACCTTCCTCGCTCCGTTTCTTCAGCTTGGCTACGAATCGCAAGACCCAGGCTACCACATGATGTAGCTTCTTTACTGAGCTGTACCTCTTCATGTCGACGATTTCCCCAACTGTTGCGGTTAGCGTCTGAATCACGTCTTGTGAGACTTTTTCTTCCAGCTCTACCTTCCCGAACTTATCCCTGTCCATGCTCGACGTAGGCCATTGGCGTTGGTCGCACAAAATCCAGTTTGGTCCCGTCCACCACCGCTGGCTATCAATCAATTTGACTGCAGTGATGCCTCTGGTCAGCATATCCGCCGGGTTCTCCTTTGTGTTGCAGTATCTCCATTCCGCGGAGTTTGTGATTTCTTGAATTTCCCTCACTCTGTTTTGAACGAACTGCTTCCAGCGGTTGGCGTCCCCTTGTATCCAACAGAGCGCAATCTTTGAGTCCGTCCAGAAATGAATTTGCGTGGGACATGCTTCAAACTTTGCTTTCAGGTACGCGAACAACCTTCCCCCGACGAGACAAGCCATCAGCTCAAGTCGAGGTATCGTCTGCGCCTTTAGAGGAGCGAGTCTTGTCTTTGCGATGAGAAACGCACTGCTTCTCGTCCCAGACTTGTCTTCCATGACTGTGTATGCCACTGCCCCATATGCGGTCGGGCTGGCGTCGCAAAAGATGTGTATTTCGATGTGTCTGACGCCGGCGACCCCATTCGCTCCATAATACCTTGGTAATTGAACCTCTTGAAGATGAGACAGTTCAGAACCCCACTGGCTCCAGGATGCTTGCGACTGCGCAGGCAAAGCGTCGTCCCATCCGACCTTTAGCTTCCACAGCTCCTGAAATATTGCCTTTCCACGGATAGTAAACGGTGCCAACATCCCCAGTGGATCAAATATCCGTGCTGTAATTCGTAGCACAAGTCGTTTGGTGGCCCCAGTTGCCTGGTACATGTTCCAAACTCCATCGACAGAAAACGTCAACATGTCTGTTTCTGGCAGCCACGACAATCCCAACACTTTCTGGATCTCGTCGCTTTCGCCTATTTTCCTTTCCTCAGTCTCACCTCTCAGGAACTCCAGCACGCTTTTATCGTTTGATGCCCACTTGTGCAACTTCATGTTCGCACGTTGTAGGATCTCTGTTGAGTCTTTCGCAATCTTGATTGCCTCTTTTGCATCATTCGCCCCAGTCACCAGATCATCCACGTACATGTGCTTTCCCAGCATTTTTGCGGTATCAGGGTATTCTTGTTCCATGACCTTAAAATGATGTCGTAATGTCGCCGCCAGCAGAAAAGGACTCGCCGTTGTGCCGAAGGGTACCCTTGTCATTCTCCAATGTTCTACTTTCGGTAGCGGGCTTCCTTTTTGTGGCTTTCCTTCATACCAGAGATAGCGGAGAGCATCCCTATCGTCTTCTTTCACTTGTATTTGCAGAAAGGCTTTCTCCACATCCGCTACTAAAGCCACCTTATTGATTCGGAAGTTGATCATTAGCTCCACTACATCCGGGTTTAAATTAGGCCCGACTTCCAAACAGTCGTTGAGGGACTTCGTGCTTCCATTACTTGATGAGCAGTCGAACACCACTCTCAATTTGGTAGTGCTACTCGTCTCTCTCAGTACCTCCTGGTGAGGCATATAGTAGACGATCTCCCCGCTCTTCGCCGGTACTCTCTCCGCCATGTTATTTTGACTATACATGCGTATGGCTTCATCATATCTGTTCATGAGTTCTTGGTTTTTTGACAGTTTTCTGGTTAGTTGGCCCAGCCTCTTCAGCGCAATCTCTTCGTTGCTGTCCAAGTTCCCTACGGCTTTGTATGGAAGTGATACCTCATAGCGTCCCTCGTTCAAAGTCACCGTTTCGCCGAACCGCCGCAGTGCACTATCGCTTTCACTCTTTTCGGTTTCTGGTGCGACTCCAATTGCTTCCCGTTGCCAAAACTTCTGCACGTAGTTATCCTGCTGTTCCTGATTAGCAGAAACTCGTAGTACCAGTGCTTGATTGGACTCGTGACTCCTTCCCGCTTCTGAAGTAGCCCCGTGCACTGTCCATCCCAGCCGCGTCTCTACTGCTCTCAGTGCTCGTCCTAACCTGATCACTTCTCCTGTCACCAGATCCCAGTACACGTCTGTGCCGATGAGAACTTGCACTGGTCCTTGGCTTTCTGCGCACGTCAAATGTTGCACTGCTAGCTGTCTCTCTTTCATCTGGTCCAGTATTCCGGATCCCGGCCTTGGTGTCCTCTGTGTACATATGGTATCCGTTACCAGGACTTCCAGGTCGTACTCGCTCTCGTTGTATATGCTTTGCAGTCTCAGTCGAACTCGTCTATATAGCCGCTCTTCCTCTTGCCCTCCAAACACTCCTACTTTTACAGTCTCTTCTCCCACCGTCCTGCAGTGGAGCGTCTGGGCGATCTGCTTGGTCACGAACGAGCGTTGACTGCCGGTGTCGAACATCACTTTACATTTCCGTTGCTCCTTTTCCCCTTTGCACCAAGCAACTGTGGTCTGCAAAACAGTCGTAGGAGCATAATCTTCGTTCAACAGCTCTAAACTCAGTTGAGTTGTTCCATCCGCTGCGCGGTCTTGAATCACCTCTTCATCTCCTCTACGATGATTGCACACCGAAGCCGCGTGCCTTCCTTGGCACTTACCGCATTTCACCTTCCTCCAACATTTCCTCGATACGTGGTTTGGCCAGGTGCATCGGAAACATCGCCCTGCCTCCTGCAGCCTTCGCAGCTTGTCATCCTGTGACATCCGTGCGTCGCACTCCGTGGTCCGGTGATCCCGTGACTTGCAAAAGAAACAATCCGACAGCTGATCTGTAGTGTTGACTAGTGCTGCTGCTGACGACAGTCTCGCTGATCCCTTCGTACGCTGCTTTCGAGCGCCTTTCATTTTTGGAAATCCATCTCCTGTATCTTTTCTTGTTCCTTGAGCAGTAAGCGTTCTTTCCAAGCAATCTACCTCCACTCGTAGAAACTTGATGAATTTACGTAACTTAGCGACGTGCTCCCCGCTGGAAGGTGATGGATTTTCTCTGTCACCTTGTCCGTTGGACGCCTCCTCTCGAGATCCCCCTTCCTCTGGAGATCCATCTTCTGCCTCCAGCATCCTTCTGTTGAATTCCACAACGATGCCTTGTGGTATCAGGCGAAGCATTAGGGAGTACAACATTGACGAAAACGACTCCTCCGAGACTCCTAATGCCTTCAGAGCTCTTGTATGCGATGACAGCTCGTCATGGAGCTTCCTGAGACCCTTTGCATCCTGGTGGGACCTGACTGGTTGTAATCCCATGAGCCTCGTCATGTGGTCCTCTATTTGTAAGGCTTCATTCCCGTAACGACCTTTCAAAATTTCAAGTGCGTCATTGTAGCACCTTTCTGTAGGTGGCAGTCCAGATATTGCTGCTGCAGCTTCGCCAGTGAGAGCTGACCTCAAGTAGCTGAACTTCTCGCAAACGGAAAGCCTCCCATTGTCATGAATGACTTGCCGAAACTGTTCCCAAAATGCCATCCAGTCCTTTCGTTGCCCGTTGAATTTGACTAGGTTCAACTTCGGCAACCTGATCTGCAGGCCGGATGCGGTTGAGTCGCCAACAGGCCTTTCTTCGGAACGATGACTCCCACGCAAACTGGCTACTGAATTCAGTCTTTGCACACGAAACTGTAGCCTCGCCAATAGCGCTGTCGCTCGGTCACTATATTCAAAGCTTTCTTGTTGTTCGGCCTCGAGTTCTTGTTCTGTCCAGAGGACCTCCAGTTCTGCGTCCACTGCCTCCAACTTCTCCAGTTTCTTCTTTAGCTGTGCAGTCAGGACCTCGATTTCTTCCTCCTGAAGATCTGCTTCGGTGAGCTTATCCAACACTCCATTGATCGAGTGAGAAAGAGCACTCCTCAATCCTCCTCGACGCCGCTTCAGTTCTTCCATCCTCTGGTTGTTCGTTCTGGTGGTAGGCCTAACGTTCCACGGCGCTTCTTGTGATGCCACACGAAGTCTTTCGGCTCTTCTCTCGCAGGTCCGCTTCCCGGGTTTCGGCACCACTTGTATCTGTAGAAAATTCTTGCCCCGGACCTTAATAGAGAGACTTCTGGCCAAAGTAACACCTATTTATTTCGGAACGAATCCACCGCGTGACCGACCTCCACGAACTCCAAAGCCCAAAAAAAAACCCAAAAACCTCAACTCCAACTTCGTTCTCCTCTCATCGTCTCTCCTCGTCGTCTTCCTTCACAACAGTTCCTACACGCTGTACTCCTGCTATATAATCCATCGAGATATATGAGGTACCACTGTGTAGGTCGAAGCATGCTGTTTAAATTGATGTCAAATTTACATGTCTGCACCTTGCCCACTTTCGTCAAGGCGGTGTAGAGTACAGCTATGTTTTCAAAAATGAGGTTTTTTGGACTCTCGTTTCTAGAAAAACCCACCCCCGATTTCCTTCATATTTTGTAGTTATATAGCCTAGGCTATGACCTACATGTGTTCGCAAAACGGAAGGTTCCTTCTCAGCACAACTCGGGCTAGCCCGCTACAAACGTGGAGTGTGGAGCACACGATGTACACCGTCACCGGGAGAACCACGCCAGGTAGTTAACAGGATTATTGGCGTCTGCTACTGCCAAAGTCTCCGGCTTTGAATGACACAGCTCAGGATGCAGACCTACCGCAAATCCCATCCTATCAATATATTTTGAGGCTTTCTGACTCGTTTTTCCCACAGTGGGATCTCAATGCCATCCACACGCGACAGGCTTGACAGGGAGTCTTATCTCATATACGAGTACAAGTTCAACGCCCTTCACCCGTTCGGTATTAACGAGTCACAAAGCACCCTAGAAGCACTTTAGAAATAAAACATGTCCAGACCTTTTTCCACATACTATTCTATTCCCTTCATCGTCTATCTACACTGTTATGTTTTAACCACTACTTTCTTTATTGCACGCCACAACTGTGTGTTACAAATTACGTTACGAAGTTTTCTTTTATCCGTTACAGAATTTTTATAAAAACGCCATGAGAGCAGTATAGGTGTCGTTTTTGCTGTTGAATTCTACGGCAAGTCTGACATCCTCTCGAAGAAAGTATGCAACTACAAGATGACTAATTACCTAAAATTCATTAATTAACTCTTTAATTACGGTATATCGG
This sequence comes from Ornithodoros turicata, assembly GCF_037126465.1. Lineage (NCBI taxonomy): Eukaryota > Metazoa > Arthropoda > Arachnida > Ixodida > Argasidae > Ornithodoros > Ornithodoros turicata. Next base: position 73,876,020 of record NC_088203.1, on the reverse strand, counting down.
GAAAAAGCGGGATAGCAGAATGAAAGACTATCTCAGTTGAAAGTCATCCCACGTTTAAAAGATTCTGAAAGACGCACCTGCGTTAAGATATCCATTCCCGAATTTTGATATGTAAATGAGTCGAATCTGAAAAAGCGCGCCTGAGAAGCCCATCACATTCGCCGACGGAGGCTTATCTGGGCGGGAAAGTGGTTTACCTGGCCCGCAGGTAGGCACCTACTCCAATCATCTCCATCGCACCAAATCACGTGGCCCTCTGACGTGAAATGAGGGCTGTACCCCCTGTGTTCCAGGTCGCCGCGGTTTCGGTTTCGGCTCATTTGCATATCAAAATTCGGGGGTGGATATCTTCACGCACGTGCGTGTTTCAGGATTCTTTAAACGTGGAACGGCTTTCAACTAAGATGATCTCTCATCCTGAAATCCCGCTTTTGCCCGAAATCCCCTAATTAAAGAGTTCTTTAATGAATTTTAAGTAATTAGTCATTTTGTAGTTGCATACTTTCTTCGAGAGGATGTCAGCCTGACCGTAGAACTGAACTGTAAAAACGATTGATTGATTGATTTGTAAAAGAAAAAAAAAGAGACATATGTAAAAACGACATCTATGCTGGTCTGATGCCTTTTTTTAAATAAAAATGCTGTAAAGGATTGTCTGAGGTTTTCCCTGGGTTTTCCGGCAGACTTTGCTGAAGAATATCGGCACAGTTCCCCCTGAAGTCGGCCCAGGACGCATACTAACCCTTTATCCCACCCTCCTTCCTGCTCTCCTCTCTCCATCTCTGTACGCTGTTCATAGCCAACGTTTCCTCACGGCGCTAACACATACACAAAAAAATTATGCCGGGTAAACCGAAGGTTTAGACCTAATTGAATCAGGTTCAAGTTCATTATTGAAGCAAAATATAACCCGACATTTTGAAATGGCTGTTTGACTATTGAGATGCAATGACAACATGATGGAAATAAAGGCGGCAGACTGCTCAATTCGTATCCGAACAGGGGTGACTCACAACAACAGTAAACGTATTTTTATTCGCGATGTATTAATTTTCGCTAACCGCATTCGAGAAGTTATTCGCGAGTATTCGGGATTCCTGGTCTGCTTCCTTCCCCGGGATCAACGTCAAGACGCGATTTTTCGCGATTTTTGGTGGTCGCGAAATTCGGGAAATTAATACACCACGAATAAACATACGTTTACAGTGTTTCCTGCTCTTGGGATGAGGACATTTGGGATTACTGTAAAACTCTTTATATTCCTGGCTCCTAATTTTCGCGGATTTGACAGAAGGGATATATGCCGTATAGGGCCTAACTCTTTCGGGTTATATTTTTCAGCAACATCGGGGGAAATATAGGGTTATATTTTGCTTCAATAATTGAGTGTAATCGAGCTGAACCTGACTCAACCCAATTCTGGATGAATCGGATTGAATCGGGTGTAAGTCTCCTCTTTACTGAGCATAGTATACACACGAGTAGACAGAGTATCGATATTTAGTCCATGCATCTAAGAAGCAGCGTGGTCTCTGTTTCACAGTTTGCTGGGTATATTTATGCATTTGCAACATAGTTTCCAAACTGCTGTGTTACTTGTGATTACTTCGGATACCCCTGACCCAGTAGTGTTCGGGGACCGGGGGCTTTCGGGACATATCTGGTTAAACCCTGTTTTTGCTGATTTGAATCGGGGGTAAATATCGGGCGCAACCGGGTAGGGCATTTCACGCGCTATACAGGGTGTCCCAAACCATGTCATTCAATTATAATAAAAAGCTGCGCCACCTAGAATCACGCGGTCAACGGCACCTATTCTAACTGGCTTTTTGCTACCTCCTGATGTGAATGTGATCTAACCTAAGTTTTATTATGTTAGTTATTGTGAACTGAACTCGAAAATTTGCCAAGTAAGGGTCGCTTTTTTACCCCACCAACGTGAAGGGCGTCCCGAATTTACTCAAGTTATAGTAAATGACAGGGACATTGAGGAGCTATCCCATCCGAAAACCGAGCCTCCAGAGCATAGCGCTCGACATCGACAACTTTTTGAGCGCCTTCGTGCAGTCCGACGAAAGGTGTTGCTAAACCCAGCCCACAGAGCGATAATAGAAAAAGTGACAGTTTTTGGAATTGGCAGAGGGAGAGCATGATTCCAGTGGAAGCCGGATGCGATAAGCCATCCCTATCTCTTCCTATTATCTCTATGTGGGCGTTCACACGGGGCAACTTTTTCCAGCAACTACACTCTTACAAATGAACTTCACCGCATAGCACGATCCTAGCCAACCATCAGCTTTAATGATATCGTTATCTTCCCCGATTTGCCTGTGAACTCAGTCGTGCAACCTCATTCTTCTGTGCCCCACTCTCACCCTCAACGCATTAACCTCATGTTTTCCTTTTAAAGCCATCTTCTGTGATCCATCTCATCATTCTTTCACCGTTTGTTAGTCACCTTTTTTTTTGTTATCTTTGTCTTTAATCTACATCATCCTTCTTTCATCATTTGCTAGTTTTTGGTTATTTCCTAACTATTTTTCTCTTTCTTTATTTCTTAATTTTCTTTCTTTATTTATTTCTTATTCCTTCCTATTTCTTTCTTTCTTTAATTCTTTAATCTTTTCCTTATTATTATTTCTTATTTCTGGAATAGCAATCCGACGTCCCGTTTGGCTGACCTTTCCCCGGTTTTTTTCCTTTTCGTCTAATAAATATATCCCCCCCCCCGATTTGCTGAAAACGGGAGGCGCACGCCTTTTTTGTGACAATGATGAAAAGCATAAGTATCACAAAGTAGGCTCCGCCCCACGTTTTCAACAAATCAGGGACGAGAACGTTGCCCTTCGGGATTATGGTTGGCTAGGAGCGTGCTACGTGGTGGAACTCATTTTTAAGACTGTATGAGCAACTTTGGAGTTGCTGCCAGTCGGCCGACACCGGCAAGTTGCTCGTAATCGCTCCCCGACCGAAAACTTGAGAAGTTGCTCGCGCACCGGCCAATCAGCGAGGGGAGTATTGCCACGTGACTCCCGATGGCGTGCTGGATTTCGTTCGTGGATTCATATGGGCTCAAATCCTGCAGGTGCAGCTGAGAAATAACTTTTTTTTTTTTACTAACGTCACGAAAACATGTCAATTGTCATTTTCTTAAAGGTAGTAATGATCTATTCGGCAAATTTTGCCAAATAGCAGCTAAAGGCAAAAATTCCACCATTTCGATTCGAACCCACATTCTCCGATCGCCGTAAGGTTGCTTGTGGGTGGAGCTACGGAGTTGCTACATGGGAACGCGGACTCAAAATTGCTCATAAGACGTTGGTTCGAGTTGCTTCGAGTTGCTGGGAAAAGTTGCCCCGTGTGAACGCCGGCTATGTGGGCTGCGAGTAGCAACCTCCTTTCGTCGAACAGACAACGAAGGCGCGCAAAGACTCATCCAGCGCTATGGTCTGTGTGCTCCGAAAACTATGATGTTCGGCATTTTTTTCCGATAGGATAACTCCTCAATATCCGTGTCAATCATCATGAACTCAAATAAATTCGGTACGCGCTTCACATGTTGGGGTAAAAAAGCGACCCTACTTGGCAAATTTTCGAGTTCAGTTCGTAAAAACTGACATAATACAACTCAAGTTAGATGACATTCACATCAGGAGGTGGCAAAAACATAGTAAAAACAAATACCGTTGCAGGCATGATTCTAGGTGGCGTAGTTTTTTTTATTTATTATAACGCAATGACGCGTTCTCTGTGACACCCTGTATATTCACGCCACGATGTCCATCCGTATGCATCATCTCTTGCGAACTACAACTGTACAGTACAAAGAATTTCTAAGGCAGTCAAGTGACGGAGGGAAAGAAGATCCAAACGTACCGCTTCCTTCTTACCAAACCAACCAACCAACCAAGATCCAAACGAGAAAGAAGATCCATGCGGTAAAAAAATCCATTCATCTTTTTGCCGCATGGATTTTTTTCCTCAAATCCACACCCACCCCGGTCGTGAAAGACTGAATGGACCTTTTCTTCCCCCGGGCTGTCGACCCACAATTCGCATGAACCTTTAACACGTCATCCTAACCCTTTAAACACCATGTCAATGATAAGGACGGTGCCCAGAGGAAGAGCAGTCTCTGTTTGAAATAAGGGCGGCTCTCGTCCTGAGGCACTTCCCTTCAGCCACAACCCAATCAGCACATCTTGGTCCAATATTGGACCAATATTGCCAATGCCGGCCCAATATTGGACCAAGATATTGTACGGCTTTGGAAATAAGAGCGCCGCGACGCGATACAGAGATGCGACACTAGTTCACTACAGAATTTTGGTGTGGTACCGCGTTTGTTGGCTTCTAGATCGGGCTATAGGGCTCTCGTATTTTCCTACGAACGTTGGTTTAATATGCACTGCAATGCTATCAAGAGCATGCATGCATGGTTGAATCTCGTACTGGAGCCTATCGGTGTGCGCAAATCGTTATGCGAACGGACGAAAGACGTGGCAGCGTCATCACGATTGCAGTCTACTTCACGACGTCTACTTCAAGACGTCAATGAGCCCGTATCTCTTGTTTCGACTGCATAGGGAGCCTGCCTTGTATCACGCTGACATCAAGGACGAACACCGAGGACCTCCTGAAGTGTGTTGTTTGCGGCTGACAGAAGAGAACGTCTTGCATAGAAAGAAGCAAATGGTACCATAGTTCATGTTATTTAGTATTTGCTACCAGTATGTGCTTTGTCGATGCGAACTAAGAATAACGATGTACATATTCTAAGACTTCAGATTGCTTTACTTGTGGAAGGTAAGACACCAGATACATAGGAAGGCAAATAAATAAATAAATAAATAAATAAAGGACTCTGTGGTACGGGGTCAATGACATTTGCTAGTAAAAGACTTCCGTAGCACAGAATATAACGAGGAAAACCATCACAACATACACAGAGAGCCTACGTACATAGAGATGTTACAAGAAAATTTGCGTGTTGTTTAACTGTACATGAGGGGGGCGTAACTGATCTTTGCATTAATGGTATTTTGAAAAAGTGAATCAAAGGAATTAAACGAGTCTCTGTTTAGCCGGTGCCACGCTATTTTCTTTCTGTCGCACGTTTTCAACTGGAAGAAAAGTAAAGAGAGCGGAGAAAGCGAGCGCTCTACCTGAATTATAGCAGAAATAGTTTTCCGTCACCAATTTCACACGTAGCGGGTACGGGACACTTTTGTGGGCGTATGGTACGAGGCAAAATAGAATTTTGAAAACAAATGGTTGTCTAGTGGGAGTTCTCGGCGTTTGAGGAGTAGCCTTCACGTCATGCCAACATGTGTTCGAAAATGTTGCCACACCGTGTCACTCTAAATGAATGACGCGTAGGCGTGCCGCGTTGCTTCCCGGCACGTGGATACATGCACGCCAAATGCATTTAGAGCTGGTGCAAGGAAGCGTAAACGCGACCATTTCCCGGATGCGCAAGAAAGTGTAATACATGCGACGCTTTCATACAGTCCATATCCGTTTTCCAGCATCCCCAAGCAACGGAATGCAACAAACACGCAACGGGGTGAACGGGTTTGCCCAGTGTTGAAAAGGCGATGCAATAGGAAGCCGCTTACGTGTTAGAATACATGTGGTACAGCTTGCTCTTAACGGCGCTTAGAAGAAATAAAGGCAGAGAAGGCTTGGACTATCCCACTCGTTTTACGGGGATGTCCGTCGCGTTGAACCGTATGCGGCGAACAACCATTCACAGCGTATGGCTAATGACGGAGTGGGATAGTCCAAAAGTCCAAACCTGCAGGGCGAAGCAGCGTTTAAGTCAACGTTGCAGCAAGCTGTACCGTTACTACGTCATGCAAAACAACGATCAGTGAGCGTTATGAAACACGTTGAGACACTACAACACCGGAGAGTGTACTCTTGTGGGATTTGGGAAAGGCAGGACGACAAAGCAGAGTTTTTGAAAAACAACGGCTTCGTGGAACCATCACAGTGTAGGTACGACGAGAAAACCTGAGACAAGGAACGGAGAATAACATAACGACACGTTCTCAAACCAAGCAGCCCATTTGAGTTTGAGAACGTGTCGTGTTGTTATTTGCCGTGTTGTCGTTAATAGTGGTAATTACTCTAATTATTAGTTGAGTAATTACCACTATTACATCACATGCATAAAGTCATACTGCACCGTGGCCCAAAACCTAGACTTACTGATGAACTCGCTTATATGTGTACAGAACAGATTCAGAATGGAAAGAATTATGTTTGCGATGTTTGTATAGAAAATCTATAAGTACCTATAAGTACCTATCCACTCTCAATTAACGTTCTATCTATAGCGCATGGGAATTGGATAGAGGGGAAAGATTATCCATTGGAATTGTATAGAAAGTGGAAAGTCATTTTCATAAGGGAAGGGCAAAATACCTCAGTGGTACACATAGTGTATGGGGCCGGTTGGTACATATCCTTTGGCCAGGCGACAACGCGTACACTCTAAATCTTTTCACACCTTTAAAGGTGTAATAGCGTGCATGGCGCACGCCTTTTTAGGTGTAATTTTCGTAACACCATAATGGAGCACGGTTTCGCACAAATTTTCTTTACTGGAGTGTTGTCTGTCCTCCAAAAATTCAGTCTTGCAACACCTCAACATTGTTCAACAGTATTGTAGACACTTGCGCGTGCTCGATTATCGATAGCGATGCATATATGCATTAACTCGTACCTACGGTATCCAAGACATAATGAAAGCAAGATTTGCACTGACACTTGATCTTTAGTAATGCTTTCCAAATTTTGTAAAATATCACCCTGGAGATGCAATGTTACGCAACGAGGTTGAATGTTCATAGCGCACACCTTTAAAGGTGTGAAAAAGTTTACAGTGATACGGTACGGCATAGGAACAAACAGGTCCCTTGCTTAGTGGGGGTGGTCTGTTCTATTCCTCTGGGATGCGGGAAGTGCTACATAGGCGAGACGGGCCGATGCGTAAATGAGCGCTTACGAGAGCATGCTACTAAGGTATCAAATGCCGAGGTCGGCTCTTCCCGTATAGCGGAGCACGTAAGGGGTTGCGGTTGCGAGCCTGATTTCGAATCCACTGAGATAAAGTTTAGGTCAAAGGATGTGTATCTCAGGCAGATCGTGGAAACGCAACTCATCATAGAACAAGGTAGAGATTGTGTTAGTGCCCCCACAGCGGTGCTTATACAAAGAAGCAAGAAGAAGTGATAAAGAAAGGTTGTTGGTTTGGGGGATATCGGTGTTTGGCATCAGGTGTTTTGTGTGACATAACGTCATGTGGGGGGAGTGTCGGGTAGAATGTATGTTTCGCTTGTTTTCAGCGTTAGTAAACGGTTGAAAGTTGCGTCGTCGCTGTCTCGTTCCTTCTTCTGTTGTCGCCTGGCCAAAGGGTACCTCAGCGGTGTACGTATGCGAGGTACTTTCACACATAGTAAACAGCATAATTATTAATTGTAATGAGCTGAATTATACTATTTATTTATCATTGTTAGGAATATATAATAATATCAATTAAATAGCAGAATTGTTAACTGCAATTAACTGCTATGCTCCGTTACTATTGTTTATGGAATAAAGGTGATAATGATAATCACGGTTTCACTCAAACGTTGCCTGACTTATAGTGCCGACGAGAACCGTGCAAGCAGCTGTCCGATGCTGGCATGGCGTGTTTGAGCTATCATCTTAAATGATATAGTAAGATTGGCAGGAACCTCATCACAAAGAAACGAAAAGTTTGGTGGCGATTTAGTGGTAAATACGAGAGAAATGCGTTAGCGTTAAGAGCCTTTTCCGTCCATACTTGACTCCCGGGTATCCACTGCCGGTCTAAACCAAACTTCCAATTGTCGACTTCCGGTCGAAACCCGACTTCCTTTTGCCACCGTTCCGTCTATACCTGGCTTCCGGCATCCACTTCCGGTCCAACTCGACTTCCGGTTCTCCACTTCCGGTTGTCCACCTCCGTTCTATACCTGACTTCAGGTTCGACACTTTCAATTATGATACGCACGTCGATTTAATTAACCTTTACTTAGCCTCAATTAGCTTCAGTTACCCTCTAATTACTAGGGATGTGCCAACCGAATCCGCGAATCCTCGAATCCTTGGCAGGAATTCGAGATTTTACCAGCTCCGGTGGCGCAGCGGTAACGCGTGCGCTTGGAGACTGGGAGGTCCGCGGTTCGAATCCGCGGGCCGGCTGTGCCGTCTGGGGTTTTTCCTGGGTTTCCCTCAGATGTGTAATAGGCGTATGCCGGCACAGTTCCCCTGAAGTCGGCCCATGGACGCAGCTATCCTCCCCCCGAGCGGATTCCGCCCCCAGCGATTCCGCTCGGTCTTCCACTTCACCCTTTCCTCTCCTCCTCTCCACCACCTTTCCCTTCCCGAGAAACATGCCACCTAATCAGGCAGGCAGACCTCTCGGGTTCCTCCCAACGACACTCCTCCTCCCTCCTCCTCCAATTCGAGATTCGCGAATCCAAATCTTAGTGCCCTAACCGGCGAATCGAATCTTTCGAATCCACAAACCACCTTTGTTTGTTTCTCTTTCAACTGGGCATCTCCGGAGTCCGCCGAAAGCCTCATTGGCCGACAGCTGTCTTCTTGTTTGTTTGTTTATTTTGATCTGAAAGAGTTCAGGCAGTAACTGTTACATTAAAAGTTTAAAAGTAACCTGGTTTTCCTTTTGATTGTTCCTTAGTTTTTTGAAAATAATTCAGGCTTGAGAATTTATACATTTCTTGAAGTCAATGAACAACATGTTAAATAAATTACGTTTAAGAAGGACTATATGGGTGTATTTTCTCCTGAAACTGAAGCATTATTTAAGTTGTTTTTCATTAAACAAAGCATCATATTCTGCTTCAAAACACTTTTCACTGGAAGTGCTTTTTTTCCTGGCTTTTCAAGATTCAAGATTCGTAAGATTCGTAGCACCTTCCTTGGATCCGGATTCGGACTCGCATTCGAAAATTTTGAATTGTCCCATCTCTAGTAATTACGCTTTCATTACTGAAGGTAACCGCAGGTTACCTAAAGTAATCTTGAATGTCATATAATTCTGTTGCATTACGTTTATTTGCTTTACTTACTCTCAATTCCTCTTTAATTGATGTTAATTACATTTAATTACCTCCTGAGGCACATTTCAGGGCGTGACTTTTTTGCACCAAATGTTTATTTGAAAAGTACATAGACCATATCAAGTATTTTGTACAAATAAATAATGTCCTCAAATGTGGAGTAATGCCGCCATTGTCACAAATATGCAGTTTTCACCCTTTGTAGAGCGGATTAGTACTGAGTAGGCACGGATCAGTGCGAATAATAGACAGAAGCTGTATAGGGTTTTGAACTGGTAAACTCTATGCACTTTCTGTACCGGATTCAGGAACTAGAATGTATAGACTTTCTCTACAGTCAGCATAGAGCTTATACTAAGCACGGAAGTTCCTATTTATGGACATGTGGTACTACTTTTGTTTTTCAACACACTTGAATGACAAGTAATACATACTATTTTTGCATGTATGAACATGGACATAAAAGTTAACGGCAATATTGTAACTTATCACTACAGGCAACGCGAACATTTATTGTTTGCTTTTTAATATTGCACCTTGACACACTGCTGCTTCTACACTGTCAAAGGAAACGGGTAAAACAGTTCTGAAGTACCATTTTTGTACCTATTTCAACTGCATATGCCACGTTCAAACCATCTGTAAGGCACAGATTGTGGTAGCTAATTGGGGCTCCATACATGCAGAGCGGGCAGCACCACACTCTTAAAAATGATGATGGTGGTGGTGATGGTGAAAGGGCTTCCCGTTAAAAATGAACTTCACCGCATAGCACGCTCCTAGCCAATTATCATCTCGAATGATATCGTTATCTGCCCTGAATAGGAGATATGCGAAATGAAGCGCCCTCTCTTGCCCGTTAGCGGAAACGACGCGCTCGCGCCATTTTCGTCGAGGCGATGCTTGGAAAGCATGGCCCCGCTTTTCCGTGTACTACACGGTTTGCGTTGCCCCTGAGTAAGTTTGACTGAATAGTGGCAACTGAAAAGGGCTTCTGTTGTCACCCTATGTGTAAGCGCCTCATGTACCAGTGCGTTAGTAAAAGTTTTGTTGTGCAGCAAGGCAGCAGCCGGCAGCATAGTGTAAACAACACTGCAAGCTTTTCGTTCTGCTTAGTAAATAATCGTCTGATTACCACAACTTTTTGTCGTGAAAAGGACTGCGTATGTCGAAACTCTGAAGAACAAAACACAATGTTATTTAGTAATGATGAAAGTGTCACCGCACTGCTGCGCGAAGCTGTACTAGCAGAGAGGAATAAAACGACAAAAGGGTGCGTATTCATGAATCGCTGTAACTGAGCACTAGGAAGAAAATTACATGAAGAAAAAAACTGAAATAGTATCCTGTAGTTGAGGCTACTATCGGACCAGACTAAAGCTTAACGAGTAAAGCTTAACATTCTCGATCATTCAGAATTAATACGAGTATGCAGTCACTTTAGAATCAGACATTTGCCGCTCGTTTATGCACCACTGATGCAGAACCTGAGAGGCAGACCCATAATGTGATATGAGTGATCCTGATTTGACTCTTTGTGTAAAATCACTGAACTTATGGTGAATTATATCATAACCCACAGGTGAATTGTCAAATGTGATAGATTGGAATATTATTTTGCATATGTACCTAGTGCGCTCTCTTGACGTACATCCTAACTCCAAATAAGCATGTGCACAATAATTTGCGGTCTCTACATGTGTTCTCTACTGTGTTCCAGTTTCTCGTGCACAAGGGAAAGTAAGAAAACAAATTAGTCGAGCCACTAAATAGGCCAGAACGCGAGAATAGGACATCATCTATGAATATTTGCTTTTAAATCTTATTTATGTTTGTGTGTGTGTTAAGGAAGATCACTTCTTGTAGTTGAACTACGTAGGATAAAACCACTCTTATTACAGGTTCAGAATCATGGCATTTATGTTGATCAAATGTTTATTTATTAAATAACAAATAAATGTTGGTCATGAAGTCACATGCTCGACAAACGGGTCAAGTCGTGGCTTAAGGAGAGCAAGCAGCAATGATAGAACCAGATATCTTCCAACATCTAAATCTGAAACTTAGTATTATATCGTCTAATTATATATCACAACTACTAAATGCAGCAGCACTACAACCGTGGCGTGGTTACCAGAATCTAAAAACATTAAGGAAGAAATTGCTCGGCACAGTGCGGCAAATGCTATGAAAAACTCCTGCATCAAAATATTCCCTTTTATAAGACCAGTATCTCATTTAATCTTACCATCACAATATCAGCTAAAACTAAAAAGTGAAGTATTGCAGAAAACAAAGTAAATGCAAATGCCGAACGTCGATGACAAATGCCGTGTGAGATCTCGCTGGAAATGGAATCGATCGCAAAACTGTAGGACTATTTCTGCTGCTGAGACTAGAGTTCTGAACAGTTTGTCATTCATACATTCCGCCGAAATGTTCTGTACTCCACCGAGAAGTCGTGCTACAAAAATTGCGGCCGTGGATTCCTCTTTAGCGGAATCCCCTCAAGCCGCGCTGCAGCTCGTGGGAGATCTGCCTTAGCCATGGCGGTCGGGAGCGGCGCACTCGACAGATGGCGCTATTTCGCATATCTCCTTTTGTTGAAAACGGGAGGCGTACGCCTTTTTTGTGACACTTATACTGTTCATAATTGTCACAAAAAGGCGTACGCCTCCCATTTTCAGGAAATCATTGCAGATAACGATATCATTCGAGATCATGGTTGGCTAGGGGCGTGCTATGCGGTGAAGGACACTTCTAAGAGTGCGTGAGGCCGACAACGGCAAGCCCTATCACCACCACCACATTTCTAAGAGTGCAAATTAATTTATTATTGAGATTGTGTTGGTGTAGTTCGAGAGTAATTTAAATAAGAAACACAGTCCTCAATGCAATAATGTATTAACCAGTTGGATGAAATATTTTTGATGGCCGTTGTTTGCTCCTGAAATAACAATCTATGCGTGCCGTTCTCACCCCTGTGGTCGCATCTCAAGCGCAGACGGTTCCCCGCATAGCAAAGCCATTTCGTTTCATAGATGGGGTAACTTCGCCAATAATCCTAGAGTCACTGTACCGGGGAAGAATACCTCAACCGCTCTGCGTCGTCTGCTCCGGCAGCCATATTGCTTCCAAGCCGCCGCGGATCGCGTGTAGGGGTAGCTGTTGTCAGTGTTACATCGCGTTGATTTCGCGGCTGTGCACCAAACATTTTGTGACTTCCTGTGGTGGGACTCGGCTAATACTTAATGAAACAGGGCACAAGCGTCACTACAGTATCGTTCGTTGTATTCTGTAGCTAACAGACGAATTATGTTGGCGCGTGTTGGCCTCTAAAAGGCATCGTCGAGTCTCGTTTGCGCTCTATAGATCAGTTTTTTTCCCCCTTTTAGTTCACTTGTTTTGTGGACATAAAACTATAGTGCTCGTGTGTGCAGCTTCAGGTTGACATAAATAACCTCCACCAGTTTTATTCTCATCTCTTCGCAATTAAATTTCTATTTCAAACGTTCAATGGCTATGTGCATGGCATATTTTCCTGTGCATATTCCTCGATGCTCTGGTTTGTGACGGTGTTGTCTTCCTCTGCAAAGTTGATTCACTCACAATTACAGCTCAAAATTTAAGAATAGTTTTCATAACTTTCAATGTTTAGGAATAGTTTTCATAAGTTTCAATAGTTCTCATAGTGCACTACATATATTTCGACGCATTACCATCCTCCACTGCCCCTTGATCAACATTTAGGAATGGTTTTCATAAGTTTCAATAATTTTCATAGTGCATATCTACATGTATCTCGACGCATTACTATCCTCCACTGCCCCTTGATCTTACACTATGTTGTCATCAACTTCAGTGTGCAAGTCTTTTGGTGACTCCTCGGAGAACTCTGCGTGTTAAGAACGGGGGATAGGAGCCTTCCTCAGCCTCGTAGGTGTCCGGTATGCAAACTGCTTCGGACTGCCGTCCACTTCAACTTCTTTCGAATCTCCTTGTCCTCGAAGTCGTCGCGTGTGAAGTGGTCCTGACAGTGACGGTTTGTTAGCACCGCAGGACAGGGAACGCAATGGGAAGATCCAACAAGCACTACTTCGATACGCCCGGCTGTTCTTCGCACAGTTGAACTGTTGTTCAATACTGTGTGCAAAGGTTCTGCAATGAAAAATAAACACGCCACGAAATTTACCTCGCTCAAACGTATGTTATTCGTAGGCGCGAAGTTCTTCCGGCAGGTTCTGTGCCGATCTACGCGTCTCGTCACTTTTGCCCGTCGGAATGCAGAAAAATGCCTAACTCTGTCCCGTTGCAGCATAACATCCAGACATGGTTATTCGTAGTTCCTCAGCTCTCTGAGATACATTGCACGTACAAAAAACCAAGCGCGGCACACGAATGTACGCGCACATGCGTCCCAGCTATTGCATTCCCAGTAGACCCGGCGGGAGGTTGGAAGCAAAGAGGAGGAAAACGCACCACGTGACGCGCCTCGGCGAATGAGCAAGGCGGCGGCACGGGGAAAGCGAATGCGATACTCTTCCCCCGGGTACAGTGACTCTAAATAATCCTGGCGGTTACCGTGGTACAGGGAGCTTCCCAATGAAGACTTCTGAGGGATGCTCGCATGTTTTCTGTGGTGGGTAGTCCTCTTGGACTACCCAAATCCCAGAGCAAGAGGGTTAGCACGCCGCTCCCTCTCCTGTGCCACCATCATCTCTCCCCTCCCTCTTTCACCCTCCCCCTTCTCCCTCCCCTGGGTGCACCGAGCCGCCACTTCAGAGCAGGCTGACCGCACCTTCCCCCTACATCACCCCCCCCCCATTTCGTTTCGTGTTGTACTATCTGTTTCTCTGCAAACACGTCACAAGTTTGTGCGTGCAAGTATTTTTCTCCCATTTGTGTTTATTTATTCAGTTACAGTTGATTTGGAGTGGGAAAGCACTTTCTGATGTAGGTGGTGAAATAAATAGAACATTCGTGCTTTTCAAGTACAAAAGAAGGTTATCGAGCTACTGCAACAACTAGGTGCAAAACATGCGTAGCAACGAGTTATCGAACCTCTAAGCTCTATCTAACTGATAGGAGACTTCATATTGCTTACGACGTGTTATCTATTGTCCTGTATACAGCTTCTATAGAAACTGGTCTCCAGATATTCATCAGAAATTGATTAGGATTAGATAGAGTCTGTATAGAATTCCTTAAATGGATTTTACGACTACCTTGTCCACAGTTTTCTATATAATTTCTATAGAACCTAGCTTTTATTTTTCATAAGGGTTAGCTCCGTCTACTTAGGTATTGGAGTAGAATTACACGCATGGTGTGTCAGCCTATTTTTGTGACATGCTGCACGCGCCGCGGGGTAGGACTGCTGGGAATTTCGACCAGGGTTGGGGAGGTGCCACTTCGGAGTTGGAATAATTCCGGAATTATTCCAGGTTTTTCAAAGCCTGGAATGGAATGGCGGAAACTGTTGTAGGGACGGAATGGAATTCGGCATTTTTGGCAGGAATGGAGTTGGGATGGAATGGTCTGAGTGCCCAAATGGTAGTTTTGGTTTCAACCCGGTGGTTTCTGCCCTCCTCTGCCATGAAATAACCTTGTCGTTATGCTTTTTCCGTGCTGGGTAATGTCAGTCTCCTCTAGCACTGCTGCGCTAGCCTGCACGGTTACCGGTCCTTTTTATTTTATTGATGGAATTAGAGGAATGGAATAGCGTAGCCAAGCAATTCCAGGAGTGGGAACTGACGACCATGCCTTTTGATTCCGAGGAATTGAAAGGAATGGAATTATCACAAATGTCCATTCCTCGGAATGGAACGGGAATGGAATGATTGACCCCATTCCGTAACCCTGATTTCGTCCATCTGAGGTTCTTTTGACATGCGTCAGAAATCTCCGACACAACGTGCTCGTGTCAATGCTTACCTTTTCCACATGATGATGATGATGATGATGATGACGATCTAGTGGCTGTACCGTTTATACATTGCTACAGTCCTCGGCCGGGATCGAACACGCGACCTTGAGCTCCACAAGCCAACCCGTCACCGACTGAGCTCTTAGCGTACCCAGACTGGGAGGTGACGCCGGTTAGAATGCCTGCACCAACTGTGCTATCTGATGACATCCTAGTCATCGTCACTTTTCCATCATTTATTGATGTTGTTGTTGTTGAGGTTATCCTTGGTTTTCCGGCTGCGTCTACGTTATAGGTATAGGGGCCACATAAACCGATAGCAACGTTCAACCTAAGAAAGGCATGTTTTAGCCCCACCCTAGGCTTGTTCCCATTGGCTACAATAGCTGTCTGCATCACTATTACGTTGCAACACGAGCGCCGACACGGAGACTATGGGAGGATTCGTATAGGAGGAACTATAGGTATAGGAGCCTTTCTAGTTCTCTACTTTCTCCGGCGAATTAACTCTGGTTAGGTTGATGTACTACATTTCTTGCCGTTCTGAGGTTGCGCGCGGATATAGACACTCGCTCAAGGGACCCAGACAAGGAATGGCCGATGGCCGACGGTTTGCAAAAGGTCGGATGACAGTTGGCCAACGACCAGTGATTTCCCCAGAAATTCACTGCTGAGGGGGTGCCGAGCTTTCAAGGGGGGGGGGGGGGTATGCTTGGTGAAGGCTCCACTTACGAAATTTTTCTTAGACACGGAAAGAATCGTGGCAAAATGGTGACATATCTGCTGAGCTTTCCCGTTTTATTTGTACATGTTAATACGTTACAAC
Organism: Ornithodoros turicata; assembly: GCF_037126465.1. Classification (NCBI taxonomy): domain Eukaryota; kingdom Metazoa; phylum Arthropoda; class Arachnida; order Ixodida; family Argasidae; genus Ornithodoros; species Ornithodoros turicata. The sequence continues at coordinate 73,860,152 of NC_088203.1, read as the reverse complement.
ACAGTACAGTAGAATACAGATTCATTATGAGCGGCATTTCAACAATCGCACGACCGACAAAGATGCATAATCGCACGACCGACAAAGAAAAAAGACTTTCACCTTGGCTCACGAAACTCAATGAATACCTAGCAACCAACGGTGAAGACCTCAGACGAAAAAAGCAGAATACCTCGCTTGATTGAGTTGGGCGCAAATGATTCCTTGTGATCCACATTGAGTTTGCATGCCCGAACGCATTTTTTCTCGTATGCGCGTACTATATGAATGGAACAGTGATTTTGAGATGAATTGGGACAAATGCATGGTAGGATCATCTGCATCACTGTGGTCCTACAGCCAAAGTTTGATAGTACAGGATGTAATGCGCTGCGCCGGACTCACTACTAGAATGTGTTGGTGGCCGAGTTGGGTGGTGTCACCTGAGAAATTTCAGGGGGGGGGGGGTTCTAACAATGCAGGGAGGGTGTACACCCCCCTGTAGGGAAATCCCTGCCAACGACTCTTTCGGCCGTCCAACGTTGGCGCAATGTTGCATAGTGATAGGCAGAGCGAGTTTTGGAAAGCCATCGGCCAGGGTACAGATCCGTACCAAGAAACAAGCTCGATGGCCAAGCAAGTGCCTAGGCTTAGACCAATCTCGCCTGGGGTAGAGGGCAACGCGGAATGGTGTAGCACTGCATATGTGTGACTTGCGAAGGACCAAGTGAATGTCTCAAATCAAAAGCAGTAAGAAACAGAAGCAGTATCTTCTTGGGGAGTTAATACGACAAGCAATTCATCATTTCAGTGTTGCTTGTACACACTGTAAAACTAGTGAAAAATACGGGCATATCGCAGGAGAATAACGGGCGCGAACCCGTTGTTTCAAATCACACGCCTTTCCCGTTATATCGCGGGGGAGGAGGAGTCTAGGCATGCGCACTGGGTCTGCGTGGCCTTCTCAGCAACCGGAATTCGTGATTTCGTGTGAGGAACGCAAGTGTGCCCTGACTGTCAAAACCGTTATGCCGCATACCCACATGCGGTAGAGATGTGCGTAACCGCCTGCCGCAAGCGAACGCGAATGGATGCTACCCCAGCTATATACTGCCTCCGCCCGCGACTCTTCACAGCGAAAGCTTGACAAGATGGCGGACGACAGCGAAGTCGATCTACTGACTGTAGTGAACGTTTCCGTTCTCACATCTGAGCTTTTGTGAAATCAGCAACGCAGACGCAAGAAACGCAGGCTTTGGGTTCACTCGCTGTTGCGATAGCGCATTCTTTTCTTGTGAACAATGTTTAGCTTTCAACTTCCTGCACTATGACAGTCAATATCTTACACTTTACTTACCTGCACTCCCAAATTTTATTCCGGTGTCGACCCAAAAAGTCATTTTAACGCAACGCTCTATAATGTCGGCAGCAATGAAATTTTATTTCCGTCGTCATAAATTCGCCGGCTGAAAAACGTGAGCATCACCTTACATACCTTCAACAAGGTGCAACATACTGGAAGGTGCAACATACCTTCCAGTCAACGACGCCGTCAATGCTCTCCGTGCGGGAGGCTGAAAAAAAAACAAGAACGCACGCAACTTCCGGTTACTTCCTGATTGGCTGAGCATGTACGGATTCCGCTAAAAATCGTGCACTGCGCGATCGCCAAAAAGCGGCAAGCGGAGGTGGCTTTTCCCGCACAGCGGCAAGAGTTTACCGCGCCGCGTTCGCGTTTCCGCGCAGATTCTCCGCATGTGGGTACGCGGCCTTACAGTCAAAGCTGTGCCTGTCATCGTGGGCTTTCGCAAGAAGATTTTGAAGGTATGTGAACTCTTATTATGCCCTTTATGCTGTGAGCTTTTAGCTGAACTAATAAAGGGAATAAATGGAAACATGCGCCGCCGTTGTGTGTTACCAAATACGTAGTGAATGGCGCCTTCTTCAGCGGAACGCTGGCGCCTTCCGCTGTGTTCTCACTTGTTACACTGTCCATGTCGTAGCCATGCATGTTCTTGAAACTTCTCTCTCAAACCACTAAAATGAGCAATGTGTAACTTTCTGGAACTAGTGGATGGGTGTGCGTTTACCCGCGTGGACCTTCGTGTGAATAAACATATACCCCCCCCCACACACATACACACACACCCGCGTGGACATTTGAAATAGGCCGGGGTTCACCAACGCCGGCTAATGAGATTGAACGCTCAGCCGAGATTGAGGGCCCTTACACCTTTTTATTAATAAGATTAATTCGGGACGCAAGATTTATTTTAGAAATGCTTGACAGTGCTGTCGAAATAGAATTGAGTCGCAATTCCAAGTCGAGGGTACCCTTGATTTCGTTTAACCGACGTTCATCGAATGTGGTAATTGTGTACGCGCGTCGTTCATATAATGTTTAAGTGTTTGCACTATTTATGAGGCAAATATCAATGCTCTATACAGAATGCATGAAACAAACATATGGATAAAACAGTACCAGAAATGTTGGTAAAAGCGTTGGCGAGACGTATTTTCCCGTGTCCCGTATACGCTAGAGGATCTTCGTTGTTAGCACCAAAAGCATTCGACGACATCGCCTGATATGAACGGGTATCATGTTACGGCACCGCAGTGATGGCACACCAGCAAGAAGAGCCTGCTTTGAATGGGAAGAATAACGATTGCGCGTCTCTGAGTTTAACGAAAATCTGGCGAAGGGTACGCGATAATGTGTGACAAGCTTCGTTAGCTTAGCGGTGTTTGCATGATGAAGTGATAGTGTAGCAGCACAATATTTTTGCTGCTACACAGCTTTTACTCTGACGCAGACAACACCTGTCCCTTTTCAGGCATTTTCTTGTATACAATACTTTTGTGGACTCATCTCTTTCTCTATTTTATTACCAAACAGGGTCTGGGCATATACAAACAAAGAGCAAGCAGCAAACGAGTATGTACTCTGCTGTAAATGCAAACTACCTCAAGTATACCTTTATGACTATCAAAGGCACTTCCAAATACATTCATCTATACATAACGTATCTGCGTCATGTACTCAAGGAGACTGGAATGGAAGCCGCAAAAAGAAAGTTGCTGCAGCCCTTATAGGGCACCCATGATGAAAATGGCTGCCCAGGACAACATATCTTTGTGTTGAAGATCGGTCTGCTCATATCTTAATGAAGACTATGAGGTCTGCACCTCGTTCCACACTCTAAGTTCCCATGCGCCGTCTTCATTCTGAGAGTTCTGTGATAAGATCGTTGACACATTTCTTGGTGACACACATGAAAAAGAATATATCAAACATCGATGTAGTATGACTGACATCTGAAGGTTGTGTCAGAGCAGGGTGTATGAACTTTAATTCAGACAAGCATTTCTAAAGGCAGCAACTACGCAATCACAGGCGATTGTCTCCATTGTCTCTATTTCCTGTCTATCAGTGATATATACCAAAGCGCAGACCAAAATTTTGTAAGAAGTGACGAGTGCACCATGTTTTTTCATGTTTATGATTTTATGATATACTTAGTTTCAGTTTAATGTTGCATATTTTCTTCTGTCTGATGACTATCATATGACTGTTCAATTGTTTGCAGTACTGAGTGAGATATACAATCTTCCTTTAGCACAAAGCTGTACCAACAGCTGTGGAGAGCGCACCCCCAGCACCGCGCCTCTGCTATTGGTATGAGTACTTCCATTTCCTGGAAGCCTTCATTGCCTGCTATTGGCACCTTGCAGTGGTTATTTCTTCTAATTTATGTAAAACATATTTCTGTTTTGTGCAACTGAAAGAAACTATGCTGTCACGAAACAAAAGTCTGTGCTGCAGCTGCAACATGGGCTCTCAAAGCATTTGCAGCCACTGCAATAGATTTATAGTACATCTCTCTCTCTCATAGGGTCATCACATCTACACTTCTCAGGCATTGTTCTTCCCTTCGACAACGACAAAATGTTAACCGCAAAGAGCGTGGAGAAAGCATTGGGGCTTCAGCTCGGATTGTATTTCAACTACGATGTGCAGTACCTGCCATCAACGTTTCATATGTTAGGATTCATACAATGGTATGCGTTCTCATGTATTACACTTATCGTATCATAAATCGTTATCATGTAGTCGACAACTACTCCGCTGTATTCATGCTTGTATTGTTCATAGTTACCGTGGGGTGACAATAAGTTTCACGGCCATGTGTTTCAAATGTTTTTTTTTTGTTGTTGTTGTTGTTGTGTTCGAATGTCTTTTTTCTGTCTTTCTATTCTTTGGTTTCAGAGATACTGAAAAGCCTGCTGCTCGAGGCAACGTGGCGTTATTGGGCAACTGGTTTATCATACATTCACTTGTGGACAGCTAGGTTTGGAAATTCATTGTGCCAGTTCCAGTGGCAGAAGAAAATTAGCAGCCTTATCTAATCTATGAACAGATGGACAACCTGCCAATGAAGCTGGGAAGGCAGACCAGCACCTGACATGGTACAGCATGAAAAAATAGGATTGTTGAAGAATGCCCTCCTTTTTATTTCACAGCTATTATGGACACATCAGCCCTGAAAGAGGAACAAAACACCCTCAACGGCAAACAAGATTAAGTGGCATGCCATCGTCTCTCCCATAGTCATCTCCCACACACTCACCATAGTTTTGGCGCTCTATGGCCTTTGTTGCCTTTGTGCCATTAAACGCATAATCTCTCTCTCTCTATTTCTATTTGGTCCACATTACCCAAATTTCCTACTCTTAAACATTTACCATTGTGCTCCTGAGTCCCTATTTGTGAGTCACGATATTGTTCCTTGCATCTTCCACATGTGTACGATTGGATAAGCTGAATACTAGAGGGTAGGCACAACAGACATACTTTCACGTACCTTGTCTGCGTACGTGCATTGTGCTTTTTCAAGTTTTTTTTTTTTTTCACAGATTCAAACTGTGTATTGAGCACATAAATATGTCTTGTTTCTTCCTATGCCTTACACTCAATGTTCCTAATTTCATGTTTTGTTCCGATTTCAGGAGCCGTTGCAAGCTGCCGTTCTGGAGACAGTTACTGCACTGTACACTTCCGTGAATATATTGCTTTATAAACACAGAACATGTTGTATGGGTGTCTGATAATGATACAGGCCGAACACGATTCCATAAAATGATAGACAGTAATTTTTAGAGGCCGGTGCGTGTTTCTATAATACAGTATCACATCATAATAACGGTGAACCATTAAACAATAAGAACAGGGTCTCATGTTTTAGATGGGGTGAACACGTAATGTAGGAATACAGCGACATGTGAATTTCACGAGTTTGTGTCGTATATCTCGAAAACACTTTCCCGTCTTTTTCACGTTGCTCACAATTAATACAGCTGCCATGCATTTTCACGTTATTTTCACGGAATATTTTTTTGCAATGCACTAATCGAATTAGACTTAGACACCTCACCCTTAATTTTGACTAACAGGCAAACACGGCTCTCGAATTTGTGGAAGATCGGGAGACAATCTGTGTATAGTATCTATTCTTCTTCAGGAAGGAATTCTTTGTGAACTGTTTGGTCCTAGTGGTCTCGGGCATCTTGCGAGCTTTTATGATTCTCCTTATTTTTTTCCCTTTTTTTTTGCACTTTGAAACGCCTTGCACATTGTCCTTTGTGGGAAGTTTATGTGCTTTAAAACGTCGTGCTCACTGTCCGTTGTGGGAAATACGAGGAGCAAACAAAGAATGATAAATCTTTACCTTACGCCGCGAGACAGTTGACTATGAATATGAGCGACGCCGCAGGAATGGTTTGGTCTATCTTGGCACAAGCTTAACACAATGTTGGCTGGGCAGTGCTTGGCAAGTCATTGGCCAGGGTGCGCAGATCCGTATCAAGAAACAAGCTTGTTGGCCGATGATGTACTAACCAAGGCTAGGCAGGCCAGCCTAACTATTGCCGAGCTTGGCCCAATCTTTGTTTGTTGCTTGGAGACTCCGTTTATAGATGAAGAATTACTCGTAGATGTCTTCCTAGTAAACTATCACAACAAATTTGAGCAGAGACTTCCAAAACGTAAAAGGACCCACTTTTTCCTCCAAGTTGGAAGGGGTCGGAGAATGTATTTTCCTTTGCTATCACAAGGCCATTCCGGACCTTGACACGATATCATCGCATTTCGCAAGACGGACCGCCGCTGAGTGAGACACTTGCGTGCTACAAGAGACACATTGCCGTCTTTTACTCTTGCTCTGTTTACGTCGCAAATTTGAAACCTTCTCCCCCTCTCCACAATACTGACACGTGCGATGTCTTTTCGTAAGTCGCACGAGGTCGGTTCACTGCCTGGTGACGTTTTGCCACTTTCGACGAACCCGCTTGCGCAACACAGCAAGGTATTGCCATCATTGAGCAAGTTTACCGACGCATGTTGCTATTCTATCGCATCCTGTCGAGAAATGACGTAAGGTTCCGCCCCCTTCCTCCTGCAGCAAAAAGGAGGAGGCGAGGCGCAGATTCCCCCCTTTCTTTTTTTTCTTTTTTGTAAAAGAGGCAAGTTGGTAGGACGACAATTGTTCGTCCTGTATTCACAGTGGCTATATAATTCATCGTCGGCTATCAGAGCTCAGACATAGAGGCCTGTGCTAGGAGACAGAGGAAAACATCATCCTGATGAATTTGTTTTTACAACTGGCTTGCGCCGCGGTTGCCCTTGCAAATTTTGCAGGTAAGGAAAGTTCTGTCATTTGTAATACCCCGTGTCATTACCACTTCTCCATCACTTATTGTTGTTGTTATTTATAACTGACGTTCTTTGTTCCGAAGATCCAGAGAAGCGTGCTACTTAGTTATATGATGTCACGCTTGAAAGAGACTGTGTAGCATTAGGGAGTTTTAGTTGTATAGTGTACGGCAGGAAGTTGCATGTTCACGCTGCGTACGTGTTGTACGCATGCTGTGTGGAGTGTGCACCCGTTCTCTTCTTGAGTACGCAAAGTGATTGAGCGCGCACTACTAAAACTCTCTGGTTCCAGAAATCCATAACAGTTTTTTTATAAACACTCCTCAAGCTGTCCACATTCATTAGAAATATTTTACGTGTTCATGATCATTAATGGTGCGGTATGTGAGACGCGGGTTATTGGTGCTGCTTCAAGCGTCCAGGTCCAAGTACATGCATGCGTTCCAAGGCACTGAAGTTGCCGGGTTCATTAGAAGTTATAGCCATATCGCATTGCGTCTTTCCTATGTCAACAGCGACCTCGCAATCGGGCGATTGGACATTCACACAGAGTGTTAGATGGCGAAGTCTTCGACAATAATGGTGTTCTAATTCACGCGATTTAAAGGATTCTGGTAGTTGGGACTATTCCGAGTGTGCCCGCGCCCTATAGCAAGCAGCTCGTGTGTGCCCGGAGTACTCGCTAAAAATAGAACATCTCGGCATAGCAAGCTCAAGGGCAGCTAGCACTGAGGATGACATCGCTCTGCCTCCTGATATGCTGATGACGAAGATTTCTCTGACGCCTTGCGTACTTAGGGATAAGAGTTTCTTCTGAGTGCTGCTAGGCCATGTGCATGTTATGCGTTTCAGTTATGCTTTTAGGTGCACAATGGCACATCTCCCTTTTATATTTGTCAAAGAGTAATAATAAGGCCCGAGCATTTCAGTGCCTTCCTCCAATGCAAGATTTTGTGTGCCGTCGTGACCACAGCGCAGGAATTAGTGTCTGGAAGACACATTCTAAAAACAGAACTTCACCGCATAGCACACCGTACACCAACCGTTTCCACGAAGGATAGGGTTATCGCTCGTGATTCGAAGCAAGGGGGCATACGCCTCTTTGTGGCAATTTGGATATATGAAAATTGCCACGAAAAGGCGTACGCCTCCCTCTGTCTTCCAATCACAAGCGATAACCCTATCATTCGTGGCGATGGTTGGCGCACAGTGTGCTATGCGGTGAAGTTCTGTTTTTAGGGTGCACTTGATAACAAACAAGGAGGTCAGCGCCCCCTTGCCGTGCTACACAGTTACAACAGAACCTCACGACTAGTCAACCATCATTCCGAACGATATCATTCTGTGCATTGGTTTGTTGAGAATGGGAGGAGGCGCCTATGTGAGACACATTATGCTCGTCCCAGACAGGCGCCTCCCGCCTGTGGTGACGACCTGTGGTGACTGAACAAGTGGTGACGTTGCCCAACTCTGTGAGGCCGACAACGGCGAGCCCTTTCACCAACACCACCACCACAACCACCACCAAAGACACAGAATCATATCATTCGGAATGATGGTGGGCTAGGAGCGGGCTTTCTGAACGTGCCCTGCTGAACTTTCTGAAGGCAGTGGACCCTCACGGTCTGTTGTAGAGCAGGGAACTGTAGAAACAGACGTGGTGAGCCGTCCTCTTCGCCTACCCCCTTTCCCCACCCCCTTTCATCCTTTCCTCGAGCAACGTGCCGCCAATCTAGGCAGGCAGACCGCTCGAAATTCCCCCCCCCCCTCCCCAGGAGCGTGTATATGTGGTGAAGTTCTGTTTTAACAGTGTATAGATTCTAAAAACACGCAAGTTTCATCGCAGGGGAGTACTCTAGGGGTGCAGTCTATCCCATTGTTGGCGGTAGTGTGGTGAAATATAATAATTAGTCGCCTCGCAGTGAGGGTCGAAGTCCTACGGTGTCGAAAATGTTCAGGAGTGCTTTCAGGCCACGAGTTCACCACACGCTTAACTCTATCACTTCTCAGGGCTAAGAAGGCGTCATTCTTAATGCACAAGGAGCGATACCCGAGACAAGGAAGAACGCAACACAGAAAACATTCTCAAAAGGGGTTGAGAATAATTTCCTCTGCGTTGTGTTCTTCCTCGTTTCGGGTACCGTACTCTTCGCAGTTACGCACCAGCTTGTCGGCGACCTTCTACTCCTTACAGTCATATTCTTAGTGATGGGTTACCAGAAACGTGGTTTGGCGTAAGGTTCTGTTTTGAGAGTGTCGATAGGCCAAGGTTCGCAAGCAAGACTAAATATTGGGCCAATATTCATTGAATATAGGCAATCAATACCGGTCCAGTACTGGTCAATTGGTTTTGCTTTTTGGGGTCCTGAAGCAAGGTGAGAATGGGCTCCTTGAAACCTATATCACTGTATAGGCGCTACATAGCGCGTTTTAGTACGCCGGAAGACGTTCACTGTAACGGTTCTGTAAACGCCCTACAGGGGGTGCTGAAAAGATATCGGTCCGACAAGGACGAACTCGGCCTAGAGTCATAAACTTTTACTACAATTCGACATGTTCACCTCCAAGTTCTCACTTGACATATCGTTGCTGGAGCTTCTTTAATCGTTCAGAAATGATATCCGACGTCTGCTCTCCGAAACATGGTTCGGCGGCTGTTCCTATCGCCTCCGACTCCTCCGACACTCTCTTTCCTTTCAAACTTTGTCTCAACTTTGGAAACAAAAAATATTCCAATGGGGCAAGACCCGGCGAGTACGGCGGATATTCAGTGCATTCGATTCGCATGCCCTTCAGAATCTGCATTGCCTAGCCTGCTTAATGAGTGGGTGCATTGTTCTGCAAAAGGAGAACGCCTTTCCGTAGCTTCCCGCGCCGTTTTGCTTTCAAGGTCTCTTTCGGGGTTGAGAGGTCACTATCCTGAAAAGGCACCAACGCGCCATGAGTAAGTAGCCGACTTCTCTTGTATGTAGCCAATTCTGTGCCAGTGGTGCGCAGGCATCATACAGGGTGTCCCAGAAAACGTGTCATTGAATTATAATAAAAAAACTACACCATCTAGAGCCATGCGGTCAATGGCACTTGTTCTTACTGCGCTTTTGCCACCTCCTCATGTGACTGTCGTGTAACGTAAGTTTAATTAAGTAAATTTTTGCGAGCTTAAGTCGGAAATTTGCCTAGCAAAGGTCACTTTTTTACCCCACCAATGTGAAGAGCGTGTCTAATTTAGTCAAATTAATGAGAATTGACAGGGATATTCAGGAGCTATCCCATCGGAAAAAATAGCCGAACATCATGCTCTACGGAGGTCGCACAGAATAGCGCACGATGAATTTTTCAGCGCAATCTTTGTCAGTCCGACGAAAGGAGGTTGGAAACCCAGCTCTCCCCGACATCGCAGAAAGAGATAAAACAGGAACGGCTTATCACGTCCGAGTTTCGGTGGGATAATGCTTTCCCTCTCCCAATTTTAGGAACTGGTACTTTTTCTACTATCACTCTGTGAGCTGGCTTCGGAACCTCCTTTCGTTGCAGTGAGAGCGATTGCGCTCAAAAAGTCATCGCGCGCTATGGTTCGATGCTGCGAAAAGCATGATATTCGGCTATTTTTTCCGATGGGATAGCTCCTGAATATCACTGTGAATTATCATGAATTTGAGTGAACTCGGCACACTCTTCATATTGGTGGGGTAAAAAAGTGACGTTTACTTGACAAATTGCGAGTTCAGTTCGCAAATATTTACATAATTAAACTTGGAGTACATGACATTCACATTAGGAGGTGGCAAAAACCTAATAAGAACAAATGCTGTTGACCGCGTGATTTTAGGTGGCGTAGTTTTTTTATTATAATTCAATGACACGTTTTCTGAGACACCCTGTATATTGCATGAATGAGTTCCTAAGTGGCGCTAAAACACCAGCACACAAACAAAACAGTTCCGAAGGACACCGTACCGAGGGAGAGAAGGCTGATCGTCAAGGGGAACAGGCCTGTGCGTACTTCGTTGTTATGCGGTGCACGATGAAAACTACCCCGACTTACGTGAACGGAAGTTTCAAATGTAGTGCGAAGTATCCAGAAAAATATAGCCCGAGATTAGCGAAGTACAGCTAAGGCTGACAACCCTTGTGTCTTTTAAACAGCACAGCAAGCTACAGTAGTATATGCAGCATTAACTGTTTCAACCCTCGTGGAGATAGTCAGTCACCAAACACCTTACCTGTCCCAGAAAGCTGTATCCATGACCTTCACAGCTCATCATTGAGTCTTGAATTCCTTCTGTCTTGGGGAATCCGAGTGTCGCCATTACATGGACTGTTGTTTCGCCTCAGGGTGATAGTGATGCAACCATGTTTCATCCACTCTAACATGTCGCTCAAGGAAAGTGTCACTAGAACGTTCAAAATGCTGCCAGATCAACTTAGAGGCATCGATTTGGCGTTGTTTCTCACCGGCACTCAAACATTTCGGCATCCACTTGGGCTGACGGCTCCCGCATACCCACTATTAATGAATTACTAAACCAATGCGTTCTCTGGACATACCTATGGTCTCTGCAATTGTTTTAGCCGAGATTCGCCGATCTGCCAAAGTGAGGTCATGGATACAATCAACGCTTTCGGGTGTTTGCACCGCTGCAGGTCTCCTTGATCTTCCGACGTCTTCGGTGTCAAAATCCCCACGCTGGAAGTGCGCACACGGACTTCTTCAGAGTTGAGTATGATGGGAACTCGTTACTTAATGTTCGCATCATGCACTCACAGGTTTCCCTCGGATTTTTCTTCTGCATGAACAGGAACTTTATGACAGCCCGAAGTTCCAACCTTTCGAAAATTACGCGCTTCCAGTATAGACACGTGTGTATAGCCCCCTTTTCCTTTCATATCTTTTGAATAGCAGGCCGGTTCTTTGCCTGGCTAACCTTTCTTTCTTTTTTTCTTGATAAACATATACCGCCCCGCCGAGCAGAAATGAACGCTTCGCGTTACAAGCCTGCAATTTCTCTTCGTCTATCTCTTTGTGTCTGATGACGAGATCGCGTTCACGTATCTGAAACAGCGTCGGGAAGAGAACTTTTCACCACGTCCTCATAAAGCTCATAGTGACTTTTACTAGTTTGGCTACTTTTACTTCTCGATTCACTCAAACTCCACTTGTAGTAAATGTCAGTCATTCAGTATTGTAGGTAACGCCGTTACCGTAATCAATACGTTTTTTCAGTATCGAAGTGCGCGACACTTTTTTAAATCGGTATCGGAAAAGTATTTCCGTTGCAAATTTTTGGTAAAGCGATATCCGTATAGTTACCGATACTTTTTTTTATTACCCCACCCTTTCTTTACCTACCATATTTCTTACTCTTATCACTGGTCCGCCTAGCGCTCGACAAGAAGCCTATCGACACGCCTACGTACTTCGTAACAGGAATTGTACCAAACACATGTTCATTTTTATCTTCGAACCATGGAGGTGAACGAACAGAGGTCAAGTCCTTGCCGGACGGACCACGACCTGCTAGGATGACAGAACAAAGCCTTGAGAACCATAAAAGTCAAGCAAAGTGTCCGAACTACATAATAAATATGCTGTCGTTTCGCTGCAAAACTGTCTTCTCCTAATTGGCTATTATACAAACGGTGTGTTGACGTATATGCACTGTTAAAAGCTTATAAGCGAGATTTCTACGTTGCATATTTTTCGTATTTTCAACAAAAGTATCGGGAAAAGTATCAAGTTACTTTCTTAGTAACGGTAGCGGTACTCCGTTACTTTAAAAAAGAAGTATCGATACCGGTATTTCGATACTTTTTGCTCAAGTAACGAGTATCGGTATCGTGATACCATATTCCGGTAACGGGTCCAACACTGGTTATTCGTTTTCCCTGAAGCGGTCGGCGAACCGTTGTGCCACTACACGACCGGAGGATTACATCCTGAGTCATTCCCCCTTCTAATTGGTCAACCGCGATACAGTTGACGATTTAGATTTATAGTTTAGATACGATATGCGTTTGAGCGAAAACGATTAGCCTCAGCACCATATTAGCCGAAGTCACTTAGCCGAAGTACCACTGTATAGCGTAGACAAAACTGTGGTTTATAAACTTTCATTTATGCCCATATATCTCATTCTTGTATTGTTGACTCTATGAGATGAGCCACAGAAGATTGTGTACTCATCTTCCTAAGCTTTCCCTAACCGTATATCTCATTCTTCCAGGAAATGCTAATGCGCAAGCTGCGAACATAACGTCCGACCTGCCCGTCGTGTGCTACTACTATGGATGGGCCAATACGAGGCCTCACCCAATGAACTACGAACCGGAGGACCTTCCTGGAGATCTTTGCTCTCACGTCAACTTCGCCTTCGCCGGTGTCGATGCGGACACTTTTGAGCTCAGGAGCGAGGTACCACAGTACGAAGCTAACAGAGGTACGTGCACGTGTGTTCGGTGTACGCCAAGCAAGTAGGTCAACTGCCTGTGTGGCTCCGCACTTTATCTTTCCTCAAATCCCTGGGAAGCGGCCTCATTGGTCCTTCCAAAGAAAGGGACCACGGCCGAACGTAAGACGCACATGGCCTTTCCGGTGAAGGGACTCTCGAAGCGAGGTCTACGATGGATGGATGGATGGATGGATCCTGGGGCTTTACCCTTTGGAACGGGCAGTAGCTTGCGCCACCTAGCCTAGAATTACAGTATTACAGTTTCGATAATCATGTGCCAGGGCCTCCGCTCCTATTCATATTGGTAAAATTATTCCTTGTCCACCAATCGTTTAGAGATTCCCTTGTGTTTTGTGTTGCTAAAAAGTTAACTTCGTCTCTCTCGTTTCGAAAACACTGTGCTTTCCATGTGGCCACATCCCCTTACTGAATACCCGTACATTTCAGTACTTGATGTTCCGCGGTTTCTTCTTCCTGCCCACACATACCACATGTTTCGTCTGTGATTTCCGAATATTTAGCTAGATAGGTTTTTTGTTCTTAGTGTCCCTGTCCTTGCCTCAAACAGAAACGCACCGTCACCAGATTTGTCGAGGATGAACTCCGATAGTGTTTCCTTTTTGTTTCCTGTACATTCCGAGTGACTGTTTCGCTTGCATTTTACTTGCCCGTTGTCTAGTTTCCGATACTCTTACCCTAGTCTTTAAACTTTTCATGTTGCTTTATTCATCCCAGGTTAAATATTTCGCAGACAGGCGTCTAGTCCTTTTGTATGTATGTTATCAGACATACATATATGATATTCCTTCCCTGACCCACATCTTATCGTTCCAATTCCTCATGCGCGCTTCATATCGAATCTTACTTTTTGCTTCCCTAACTTCAAACGAGGACCATTCCCCCATTAACCCCTCATTGGTTGCATTATTTGGGGGTATTAGTGTGTTGGGTGTAGAGAGAGTTTTGCCATCCTGGTGATATTTCGCCGCCTCGTATAGATCGAGCCTGCTGTGATGTCACAGTCGCGGTTGCGCCGCCCAAAAAAGCCGGAATCCAAGCAGAATCCGCCCAGAATCCGCTTATCAGTCGTCTGGTGGACGCCATTTTGATGCAGTCCGCAGCTGGTAGACAAGTGCTTTGTCGCGCTCAATGTAATCTACCGGAATCGCTGGTTTACCCACAGCCGCCTGTGCTGTGAGGGGATTTGTTGCCAAACTGAAAGTATTCAAGGACGAAATACGCGGTTGTCTTCCCTCCTTGCATCGTAAACTACGCTTTGCATCAGACGGCGTCGGCGACGGGTCAAGGACGGGACAACAAGAGAGCACGTTGAGGGAAGACGTTTAGTCGTGACGTCGCATGACGCCCTTCCAGTTGGGCTCCTCCTAATGGCTCTCTTTAGACGACTCTCACCCTCAACATCAAACTGCGCCATCTCTCACGCAGAGAGACACACTGTCATATCGTATCGTGTAATCTACGCACAAAGTTTAACTCTTTCATGCTGTTTCCTACACGAACCACCGAAAGCTTCGTTCATTTTATTTCGCTTTCTCGTTGTGTTAATTTCATGAACGATGTAGCCACGGGCAATCGGCGATGTCGTCAAAAGAGAAGTTAGCTTAGGAAGGCAATTCAGGCGTTCCTATGCTAACCGTGAGGAGGAGGAGTCCTGCGACGTCTGGATTGGCTTCACTGAGGAGACTTGAAGAAACGGAATCCATTATGGGTAACCGTGAAGTCCAGTTAAAGTGTCATCTTAGCCTTCATTTGGCAGAAGAGGCGCAATAGGCCTGTGGCCCGCATTTTCCTTAGTCTTCCAGTGTTTCGAGGGGCCTAGCCCTTCCGGACGTGGGCCTCATGAATCGCACTCAAGACCGTTCTGCGAATCATCTGTGGAGAGCCATCGCCCACGCAAGTTCTTCTAATGTACTGGATGGGGCCTCTGGTGCGCACTCTTTCACCGGAGTCGTTTGCACCGTCACGCCCGGCAGCGCGATCACCACGGCGGTTCCATGCTGTCATTCACGCTTACCATCGCATGCTAGCTCGGATCACTCCCCCTGTGAACCCGAACTCCACCAGCCCCGCTCATATGTCGCAGGCAGTTTTGTGGGACGAGGCGTGCAGCAGCACAATCTGGGCCCACCGTCGTCGGCAAGTGGACACCATCGCGTGGAGCAGGGTTGTGCTCGTGGCTCCCTCCTTCCTTGTTCGACACACTGTGGAGTTTTGCGTGGAGCATACAGCCGACGCGTGATCGCCTCCACGTGTGGAACATCACTCCGACGAATATCTGCCCATACTGCGCCAGTGTAGAGACCAACTGTCATGTGCTCTTCGAATGCCGCATAGCCCGCATATTCTGGAAGCTAGTCAGGCGGCATACAAACATTATGTGCCCAATACCCCTTGACCGGAGATGTGCCAGCCAGCGGTACAGTTTGCTTGTGACGGCTTGTGGGGCCCAGGTCTTGTGGGGTGCTAGATGTAAGGCTGTGGCGCAGCGTAGGCGCGACGTCCCGATCTTCCTGCTTGTGAGATCTTTGCGGGTTCGCGTCGTCAGCGTCCTCCAGAGGGAACTATTTGCGCTAGGGGAGGATGGTTTTGTGCGCTGTTGGGGCCATCACCCTTCTGTTCGCGCTGTCGGCGGTCTCGTCACCATCGCCGGCGTCCCGTCATAAGCGAATTCATATTTTGTACATATTTTTTTCACCATCCATATTTTTTTCCCATCCATGATCATTTATCATTCATTGTCTCTCATTTGTTAATATCCGCAATTTGCATCGCCCTGTATCGTTGATCTTGTGTTGTGTATGTTATGTGTGTGTTGTGCTTGTTGTATAGTACCATGTGAAATCCGTCTAGTAAATCTCTCCCACACACGTAACTCTCTATTGAAAAGCCGTCCCTTACTCTACGACCGTTAAGAGATGGTAGCACTTCGTCCTACTTTGTCCCAAATAGACACGCACCGTGAATGTCACCACCTCCCCCCCACCCCCGCGCCAGAGATTCCCTCCCACGACACTAATGCCCCCAAAATCTTGCAACACCGCCCCACCCTCACATGACTGTGTTGAGAAGGCCAAAAACGTCGCCAAAAAAGTACCAGGTACGGCCGTCACCACCCCCCTCCCCCCCCCTTCGGGACGCGCCCACCCTCCAGAAATAATTGGGACATCTCTGACATCAAATGCCGTTTTCTGTTTCTGCCAGTGAGGCCGCGCTGGAGAGGTCACGTGCTTACGACTACCAATGCCGTAGCTCTCACTCCCTGACGTCAGAGCGTGACGCGTTCTGGTGCCAAGTTCCTCAATACGAGCCGTATTTTGGCGAGCTGTGCACAACGTGTGCATGGTGCAATGCACGCAGACACGCACACACACACACACACACACACATCCTTCCTTCATCTTGAAGTTCATACATATATCGACTTTATGCTTTACCTGTAGAGTTCCGTTGCACTAGTCTGGGGATTCTTTTTCTTTTCTTTTTTTTTTTTTTTTTTGTAATCCCACATTCTGTTCCTCTATCACTTTGAATTACCTTGCCAATTTTTCGCATTCTTCCCCTCGCTCCGCAAGAGTGTTGCAGATGTGCAGTACACCGTTCTCACCGTCAGTACACAGTCTCAGTTACAGGCTTTAATAGCTTGTTTCCCAACTTATCCTGTTTAGAAGCTTACAATGTACAACGTGAATTTGCAGCCCTGTTCAGGAAATTCACTTCAATCAAGGCCAAGTACCCTCACTTAAAAACGGTGCTATCTATCGGTGGATGGCAACACAATCTCCAGAGTTTCTCACCCATGGTGAGCTCCCAGGCAACCCGACAGCGGTTCATTAGGAGCCTGTCCTCATGGATGGACGAATACGACTTTGACGGTGCTGATATGTACTGGATGTACCCGGCAGTCTCGGAAAGGGGAGGCGCACCGACAGATCGTGAGAATTACGTACAGCTTCTAAAGGTCAGTCTCTTTCCTCTTATGGAAACGAAGCTCTACGGATGTTGCCAAGTGGTAACATATGCCACGCTGCATGGATGCGAAATGTAACCGTTTTTTATTTCTCTTCCCAGGAAATAAGTGAGGTCTTCAGGAAGAAAAACTTGCTGCTCACAATCGAGATCCCAATTATTCCAGAATACCTCGACCCGGGCTATGACGTTGCTGAGTTGTCGAAGTGAGTGTCTAGCTTCACCTTCTACAGAAGTTGTCTTATTACACAAAAAACAAACTCAAATATACGTGACAATACAAACTATGCTCTGCCTACCGCTTCAGGTACGTCGACTGGTTCAATGTCCACACGTTCGATCTTCGAGGCCGCTGGAATGGAGTGACAGATGTGCATAGTACGCTATACTCGAGATCTATCGATGTCGGCGAATTCAAGACGTTGAATGTGGTAGGTACTCGTGATTTCCAATCGACGAACAGTCTCCCCACGTGATTTCTTCTGTACGCTGTGCTTCTCCGCTTACGGCGTGTTCACACGGGCGACATTCCCCACAATACTCCAGAATAAGATTCACAAAACGACATAGCTTTCTGCTTCCGACAGCTCAGCCGCAAGATATTAACCGTAGCAGACGACAGGGCTGACGGTGTCGTCTGTTATGTGCGCGGTACGTCACTTCCGATATTCATGGGCCGTCTGAGTGCCCATCATAAGACACGTCAGTACCTCCGCCCAGTGAGCACTTTTATTTAGTTTTTATCTTTTTCCTTTGATCTTTTCTTTGTATGTTGCTTTTTCTTCCCCTACGCTCTAAATACAGAGCTTCATCGCATAGCACGCTGTGCACCAACCATTGCCACGAATGATAGGGTTCTCGCTTTTGATTCGAGGAGAGATGGAGGCCTACGCCTTTTTGTGGCCATTACCATATATCCAAATTGCCACAAAAAGGCGTACGCCCCTTCCTTTTCTCGAATAAAAAGCGATAACCCTATCATTCGTAGCAATGGTTGGCGCACAGCGTGCTATGCGGTGAAGCTCTGTTTTTAGAGTGTGGATCGCCGAGTGTTCGTGGGGGTCCGCGACGATGACAGCCCGAAGACTGTCTTGGCGAGTGCTAGTTTTTCATGTGTGACACTGCTGTGATGCTAAAGAAGGCAGAAATCTCATTTAATGCATGGCAGTGCCCTGTTTGTTTGTTTTTCCTTTTCCTTCTTCACGTCCCTTATTTGTACCAACATGGATCGTACTTAACGGAGGTCCTCGAGTGGATTCTCAGTGGTTTTGCTGGTCTGACACAACGAGATGTTTGGGAAGCGCTGCCATAGAATATTCCTCGGGGACGTCGCTGTTATGTTACTTGTGCATGTGAAGGACATCAAAAGAAAACGTAGGAGGTGCACTAGGACGCGAAAAGTTCTCATCGCGGAATAAAATATGTCGTTACTTTAACATAAATGCAAAAGGAACTGGACTTTTCCTCTTCTTTCCTTCTCAAGAGGCGCGACAATTCCCATTTCATCCCATTCCTTTTGCATTGCTGTAAAGGTGCGCGGTGAAATTTTTGCACTCAAGCGTTCCTTTACTTTTTTTAAATTCCGTGTTAGCACCGCGAAGCAACTGTGGTTATGAGCTGCGTACAGACGTGGACAGATTGAGAAAGGACAGCAGGAAGGAGTGGGGGACAGAGGGGCTAGTATGCGTCCTAGGCCGACTCCTTGGCCGACTTCAGGGGAACTGTGCCGACATTCGTCTGGAAAGTCTTCAGAAAACGCATGGAAAATCTCAGACAGCACAGCCGGTGACAGGATTCGAACCCATGTCACCTCCCAGTCTCAGCGTGGAAACGTTCCTTTAAAGAAACAGTTGTCTTACTGAGGAAAGTCTGCAGTTTCAATACGATTTATCCCTTATGTTACACCAGGGTTAACCGCGACACCGGGATCTTGCAGCGTGGTACTCATACTCAATGCTTCAAGGGGTAAAATTTTGATCGGAATGGCACCTCTATTTCCACTCTTACAGAAAGATGGCATGGAGAAGCTTGCCGCTCGTGGAGCCCCGAAGAAGAAGCTGCTGATGGGAATACCGTTCCTTGGAAGACAGTTCACCCTTCTGGATGAAGCACAGCATGGACTCCATGCTATTATCAACCCAGGAGTCACTCCAAACGCGGGGCCTTTCGTTCGTAGCAGCGAAGTTATGGGTTACTATGAGGTTAGCGCCGCTGTTTTTGTCTATGCATCCTAAATGGGGAATTTTCACTTCCTGTACTGCATGCGACACACTTGTCCAAAATTTTCATTCAAAGCTACAGCAGCCTGTATTGACTTGACTAGCCTTAAAGGAGCTCTGCCGTTATTGTGCCGTACGGGTTCATTAGTCGAAAGAAACGATCTTGCAACACATGGAACCAAAATATTTTTTTTCTCCCGTTGTACCACACCGGAACTGAACCGAAATAAATTTAGACGGTTACTGGTTCGTGAAACGGGTCACGGTTCACGGTTCACAAAACTAATGTGCGTTGTAAGAGGTCGAAACCACGATTTACACGGCGGATTGAGCTCCGTTGCCAGACAAATTTGAAACCGAGCTGAACAAAACAAAACTGCAACCCAAGTGCAGGAGATATTTCTCCCTCGCAGATATTGCGTTCATTCAGTTATGTTAGTTTTGAGGTCGTCCTTTTGGCAGTGTTGGCTTCCGTGCGCGCGATTTTTGTCGTCCAGCAACCCAAAAGTTTTCAGTTTGGGCTGTGAAAATAACGGCCAGTCCCTGAGCAGGATGTACCAGGTTGTGTACGATGAGTGAACATACAGAGTTCAGTATGCTACCACAACGTTGCACCTGAAACGCAGATCTGTAACATTCAGTGTGGTGGTGAACCACTGTCCCACTGCTGTGTCAGCAACAACAGCCACAAAAGTACATTTGTGTTGTTTGATAATCGTAAGAATGTGCTTGCTTTTAGCCCGTGGCAATCGCTCAAAATTCATATGGGGACCGGGGACCTGGTTTCCTGAACCGGTTTAAACCGACTCAGGAAACCAGGTCCCCGGTCCCCATGAAACTGGTTCAGAGACCGATATTTTGCGGGGCTGAACCCGAAACGAAGCAATATGCCTCAAACTGAACCTAACCGAAAACAATAATCTGAAAACGGTTCCTATCCCTGCCGACAGTCCCTTTAGGAGACGACAAAGAGCTTACAGGAAAACACAAATGGGAGTTTATTAACACATATAGGGAATGATGGATGGACGGTAGGATGGGAAGAACACACACTCACACTATGTTAATACGATCACTTCCTGCATTAATGATACCTTGATGTCTTTATTATAGATATGCCTCCTGCTCCGAGCCTCGTGGGTCCGAGAGTTCGACAACGACGGAAAATGTCCGTACGCGTATCAAAAAAATATGTGGATCGGTTACGACGACATTGACAGTATCGACTACAAGGTAAGACTCGACTATATCAGCTATAAGAGTAGCAAGTCGTGAAGTACGGCTGATATGTGTTAACTCATAACAACAAAGTAAGTAGCCCAGGGCATGACACGCGCAAATGAAAGATAAATCCATGTAATAATATTATACGAACGCTTTTGGAACATCAAGGGAGAAAACAATGAAAGAATTGTTATAAAGTAGGCGAGCCCGTGATAGAAATCACACACGGGCAAACCTTGTCCGTGTGTGACTTTGACGGACTTTGTCCGCAAGTCAACGGCGCCCACAAATCTAAATAAGCCTCTGATTGGCTTAAGCGCGCATGACGCCTCGGCCGCATATTTCAAGCTGCTGTTGGTGAACTGATCATGCAGCCTTCACACGCGTTGAAGAAGGCCAAATTAGAGACATTTGCTTGATTCTTAAGCAAGCACGTGAAGTATTCGCGTTAGCAACACATATGTGAATCGGTTTCCTCATCTGCATAGCGTCCACCATATTCTCGTAAGGTCCCATGGTTAATGCGCCCTTTCCTTCTTATTTTTTTATATATAATAAACATATTCCCCCCCCCCCCCTCTGGCGTAGGTATACTCGGAGACAACGTAAGAGGTCTAGCCAGAGACCAGATTCCGCACGGTTATTCCCCCCCCCCCCCCCACCTCCGACCAATTCGGGTTAAACCCGATTTCTCCCCGAATTCCGATCACTATGAAATCCTCAAGTGACGTTTCCACTCAAGACGAACAAAACTCGTGACGTGTAACACATGTAAGAATGGATCACCCATGTGTGTCGGCAGTCTCTATGCCTATGGGGATTAGCGCTTTGGTATCACCCAGAGGAAAAAAAAATACTAATAATACGAAATGACTTAATAGACAAGAGGAGAGATAAAAACATCCGATAACACCCGAAGGCACAATTATCACCAGATTTCACCCCCAATTAGATTTAAATATGGCGCCCGATTTCCACCCGCCCGACGAGTCTGAGAAAGGCATTTAACTGGAAAAGGTCACTTCCTAAGTATCAGTCTGCCCAGCTTACTTCTCTATGTTCGTTTTAGTTGAGAGTATCAGCTGTGGTAAATTCGCACATGCATGTTGTCTTTTTCAGACAATGTTCCTCATCGAAGAAGGCTATGGAGGTATGCATGTGTTCAACGTTGACCTGGACGACTTCCGAGGTATCTGTGGTGCCACCAACCCACTACTTAAGGCAATCAACGATCGCCTGCGTCCAAGTCAGAACTATGTGAAATAGAGAGCCTGGGTGAACGCAAGCTTGTGTTGGGCATTGTTAACAGGGAATGCTCCTGGAATTGATGTAGTAGACTACTTTTTAAATGAACGTTACTCAATTATCTACTTATGAATAAACAAAATGTTTCTGATTATTTTTTATTTGTTCCGCATAGTACGAATAGGGTGCATGAATATGGAACTGCTATAACTACGTTTGTCCACCTAATACTGGAACTGGATTTCTTAAGGTTGGACATGGCACCTTTGGTACTATGAGTGATCGGTCACAAAATCGTGACAGGACAAAGATGAAGTCTAACGCTCTCGCTTAAGAACCGTAATATCTAATCTATTCGACAGCAAACCTGATCAAATCCCAGTTACAGTCGACAAAGAATCTCTATTCGACAACATACCTGATCAAATCCCAGTTACAGTCGACAAAGAATCTCTATTCGACAACAAACCTGATCAGATCCCTCATACGAAGAGAAAATATTCCCAATGGGGATTCGGATCCCCTTTACACCAACTGAAGAGGGCAGCACCTTTGCATTCGTTCCAAGGTGCAAATTGCCCCATTTCTTCTCGAAGGCGAGAGAGCGTTCGAGAGAGGGTGCACCGGGCTGTCGGGTCGACTGTAAACTTCAAAATATATTGTGGCTTCTCGGTATGTTGATAGTGGTCCTACATGCAAATGCGTACGTAACCCTGTAAGGTGACACCAAAAGAGGGTGTTCCTGTAATAAGATAGCTAGAGATAAGATAACAGGTTCCTGCTTGGTGGAAGAAAGTGTTGGTGCCCTTCTGTCATTTTAAATCCCGATCGTGGTTCTTCGTTTCTTTCTCAGTGTCATGTACCGAGGGCACAGAGGCGGAGTGGAACTGGCTCGAACTCTGAGGCAACACTGCAGAGACTGGAATGAGGAAGGAGTAGACCAAAGAAAGACAAAACGAAGTTTTGACTGAAAACATGGGCACGAGTGTGTCTACGGTCTTTGCGCGATAATTAACGTGCGAAAATGGGGGCGGCCATGTCAACAGGTGCGGTGCGCGAACTACACATAGAGCACGCCACATACTGTGACCAGTACCTCAGCCTAAGATGTTGCTGTGGAGCGGTAGATGTTAGCACCACTTTTCGTGGAATGGTTACGTGTTTAATTTGAAACTGGACGCAGGATCGTCCTATAACATGCATTATGCTTGCGGCAGGGAAATGTTAATCAGCTGACGTACAATATCAGCATAAAAGTAGGTATCTTATTTCTTTCAATGTGTGGTAATGTTGTGCCATGGTTTCAGTGCATATCTTCCCGGGCGCGCGTTTAGAACTGCTAGCCAGCACAGAACCTACCTTCGCACAGAACCTACTTCGCCATCATAGAACCTACCTACTTCGGACATATCAAATCAGAATTCGTCTGCTATTCCGATTCGTCGTTCTGCAAATACAAGAACACGCAAGTGATTGCTCCTAACTTAAACCTGTAGACTTGAATCTGTAGACAAAAAAGTGCGACACGCTTTTCAGAAAATCAGTCTTGAGAATGACATGCAACCGTTTTGCGTTTTCCCATTTAGTACGCGGGGATGTTCAATCACTACTCGCACACGACGGTGGTTCGTCTCCATGGCTACGACCGCTAAAAGCACGTTTGCGATTGGCTACGGCTGTTGCAAACAGGATCCTGACTGGCTGACTCTTAGTTGTTACGTCACGTCGGACGTCCAAGGTCGGAAACTGGCATGAGTCCAAAGTTTCCTAACCGACAGGAAAGTCTTCATGGGGACAATGGACGGTGAGACACGGAACACCTGATACTACGACAAGGAGTACCCCATGGAGCGGTGCTCAGCCCGGCCCTCTTCAACCTGCTTATGGTACAGCTGTCAAAGAAAATGCCCCCCAAGGTCCACTTCACCATATATGCAGACGATGTTTGTACGAGGGTGGTTGCATAAGTTTCCGGCCCGACCAACTTTTAATAGTCATAGAGACTCTATGACTTTTCGACATAGTATCACTTTTCGACATAGTCACCCTTAACTTCGATGCACTTTTGACACCTTTCAACCAGCATTCTTATACCCTTAAAAAATAGTCCGAAGTTTTGTCCGCAAAATGCTGGAAAACTGCCTCTTGCACCTCACTATCGTATTGAAATCTCCGTCCTCTGAGATCTGAGTTTGAGAACAGGAAGTAGTCACTCGGTGCAAAGTCTGGACTGTAGGGTGGGTGGTGGATTTCTTCGAAGCCGCACCCCTTCAGTGCAGCCTTGACAACAGAAGCCGTGTGGACAGGGGCATTGTCCTGGAGCAACCGGACACCTCGACTCAACCTGCCGCGCCTCTTTTCCTTGATGGCGTCTCGCAGTCGGTGCAGGAGTGAAGCCTAATAAGTCGCATTCACTGTGGTGTTTCTCTCTTTGAAGACGGTCAGGAGGATCCCGTGACAATCCCAAAATGTTGTTGTCATAATCTTCTTTGTGGATTGTGTAACCTTGGCTTTTCTTGGGGGTGCTTCTCCTGGTTTACGCCATTCCATCGACTCCTTTTTCGGAAGGGGATCATAGTAGAGCACCAAGACAGAGCTCCAAGAACTCTTTGGGACAGACGACGCGCTGTTGCTTTTGAACTGATGAGAGAAGTCGTGGCACCCATCTCGCACTGACCTTTTTCATGTGAAGGCCCTCGTCGATGATGCGAAAAACGGTTGGTTTGGAAAGCCCCAGCTTTTCTGAGATTTCCTTCACCTTCCACTGAGAGGCTTCCCTGTACACGTTGTCCAGTCGCGCTTTAATATCTTTAGGCGAAAGTCCCTCTTTTGTCAAGAATTTTATCACAGCGTGGTACTCGATTTTTTTTTTTCATTTTAACTGAAGAGTGCACCCTGGCTGTTTGAAATGCCGCTCTCCAACCGACAAAAGCATGGGGAGGGTTGAGGGTGGTGCTCCGGCCCTCCAACAGATGGCGCCACGCGTCCTTAATCGCATTTTCAAATTCGCGCGCATTTTCTACCTCGGCCCAGAAACTTATGGAACCACCCTCGTATGTGGACCAGCAGACGGCAGTCCCGGCACATACAGAACACACTCGACCATGCCCTTCTGACTGTCGCTCTCTTCCTCGAAGAGTGTGCATTAGACCTGTCCATCGACAAGACGGTGTACCTGCCGTTCACACGGAAAAGCCTCAGGGACTTCAAACTCTCCATTGCAAGAAGAGAGGTCAAGCGGGTAACCAGACACAAGTTCGTCGGAATCACGATCACGAGGGACCTCAACTGGAAACAACACATCAAATGCCTCGTTGGCAGGACAAACAAGTACGTCAACATCATGAGAGTAATAGCAGGTCATCGCTGGGGCCATGGAAAGGCACTCCAAACTGTTCACCGTGGTCTTGTCAGGAAAACCATTGCCCACAGTATACCTCACCTCCACAACCTGTCTGCAACCCAGGAAGCAAATCTGCAACGCGCCCTCAGCCGGAGCCTACGGGTGGTCTTTGGAATCCCCAAAGCAGCCCGAACAGACCTTGTCTTAATGGAGGCCAGAAAACTCCCGATCCAAGTACTGCGAAAACAGGAGACGGAAAGACACCTTATCAGACTCCTTACGAAGCACACCACTCACCCTCTCGTGGAAAAGCTCAAGAAGAGGCACAAGACATCATGGCACAAAGCCCTACAGTTTGTGGAGAAGACACTCCCCAAGAGGCGCTCCCACACATACAAGCAGGACACAGCCCCGTGGACATTGACAGCCTCCGTCGTCACGATAGATATCCCTGGGATTCAAAATAAGACCGACGCCCTAACCGAGGCTCTTAGGACACTCTCATTATCCCACTTGGACGAGCAGTACCCAGGTTCCACACAGGTTCACGCCGATGGCTCCTGTGGTAATGGCAGATCATCGAGCGCGTTTGTCGTCGGCAACACAGCCTTTGGCTGTGTTGCCTGCTGAGCCATGCCACATCGTCCACAACAGCAGAGCTCCACGCCCTACTAAAGGTCTTCCGGCACATACAGAATTCCCCAGCGAACAACTGGGTCATCTGCTCAGACTCGAAGGCTGCCCTCGAAACCCTTCAAAGACAGGACCCAATCGACATTCCCGCATACGAAATCTCGAAAGCAAACACCTCTGCTACAGCCAAAGGCCACATCATACGTGTGCAGTGGGTACCATCGCACTGTGGGATTCCCGGGAACGAAGTACCAGACCAAACAGACAAAGACGCCCTCACAAAAACCAGGCTCTCGGCAGTCCCCTTTGCGAAATCAGATACAAAAGCTTTCCTCAGGAAGAACACCATAAGGCGGGCCCGCAGAGTATGGAAAGAGTCCCTTCGACCAGAAAACTACCTCTCCTTCATAGACCCTGAAGCCACAGCCTTCATCCCCTATGACATCACCCGACCCATTAAGACGGCAATCCATCGAGCACGACTGGGAGCCATGTTCACGTTCTTTCTCCTTCTGCAAAATGATGGGGACCTGGCAGAAGAAGGAACAAAACATCCAAGCCCTTAAAGCACTATGTGCTTTGCTAAACGACAGCGGCACAGCAAGCCGCTGCTAACACTAGCATCACGTGAACCACGTCTTTCACCCATATGAAATGGAGCTGCAGGCGTCCAAACGAGCAGCCACGCTGCTCCAACACAAACACAGATACCAACCAACCAACCAACCACGTCGGTGAGTAAGCAGGATTTCTGTATCTAGGTGCTGTTGACAGAACCCAGAGGAGAATTGCGCTACTGATTAGCCGCAAGAAAGGACGTGTACTAAACCGAGCGGCTGTATGCGCGCCTTCCGCCTAGATTGGGAGGAATAGATAGGCGAATTCACTCACGATGGCCCTCACCGACATCATTCACCATCACATCACTCAGAATGGTGTGATGTTGAGTGATGGGCAATGATGTTATGTGATGCTGAATAGTGTTGAATGATGGGCAATGATGCTATGTGATGTTGAGTTTGATGTTGAATGATGGGGAATGATGTGATGTTGAGTTTCAGGTTGACTTATGTGTGAAGATGAGATATGAATTTGAAGACCCTGTGATATGGTTTTCGAGTTGAAATCGGCGTTTTAGGGTGTGGTGTTGGCATTAGTCGTGGGTGAATATGGTACCCCATTTTCAGTGTGCCTGTTCTCGTGTCCTGTGAGAATATGAGGTTACCGGTAGTGGCGTGAAGACTCCAGTTGTATACGTGACCTTGCTTCTGGTGGGTGGGAGGGAGAGGGGTGATACGGAGATACGTATCAGGTGTGGGAGGGGAAGGGCTTGCCGTTCAGCGTTGTATTTGTAGTTGGGGACTCCGTAAGGGACAGAAAATGAGGGTTGACTTCGGCGCTCTCGCGCTGTTCGATTTGCATCGCTTCAGAGCAGGTACGTTGTGGAGGTTGGTTCCAGAGCATAAAGAAACGGCGCGTTCGGGCTTAAAAATTGGTTATGAGGATCAGTCTCCTGGCACTCGTTCCTTTTCTTTTTGTTACTGCAGGCAGAGAAGCATTCCTGGTGTCTGAGCGAATAAGCATGAAAAAATGGGACGGGTATTTATATACTGATTCAATACTGAACAAAAATTGACTCAAGCTCAACTCCGGCTAACGCTAATTTTCAGCGGTTAGGAGCAATGCGAGGAGGAAAATATCGCACTATTTTTAGCGCTATATATAAAATCGCTGTATGTCGGAACAGGCCTTTAGTGTAAGTGTTGTTTTCCCTCGTTTTTGGTGTGAAGATATACAACAAGGAAGGCACACACCACAGACATCGTCTGCTTTTGGCACTGTACAACAGTGCCCATTGGATAATAATATAATCGGCAGCAAATGTACGCGCATCGTGAGTCAGCCCATTTGGAGTGTACCTCTGACGCACCCGCAGTAGCTACTAGAGCAGACGCATTAACTGTCGGTGTGGCAGTTCAAGAGGGTACCAGCGGTTGTTCCGCGGTAGTTGCTCGTTCATCTGTTCAGGGTGCGGAGCGCGGCAACTGTGATACCGCCCCCGTGGGTGATTCCTTCGCTCCTGCTCCTGCTGTCGAGCAGGTAGACACTGTAGATGAGGACAGCGTAAGTGTCGCGTCTTCCGTCTCCGATAGGTTAGTAATTGACCTGGAGGCAGGTGCTGTGATGCCTGGCACGCCTGGCTGTAAACGGAAGCATGACTCCACGGACGAGTCTCCTGATGTAGTGGGAGACGCCGCCACCGTTGCTGACGAAATATCGGCTCCTGATTCCAAGCGCAAGCCCGATGATCCGGACGTCCCTTGCTAGATTCTCTGTCAGTTCTATGTTTGTGTTCTTAGTATCCCTCTTTTTTATGTCCCAGCTTCGTGTCGCCACCTTAAATGTGCGTGGGTTTTGCAAACAGGCCAAACAGTTGGAAGCTGTCAGTTGGGCGAAATTGGCCCACGTTGATATTCTACTGCTGCAAGAAACCAGGTCATTATCCGGAAGGTCCATTCAAATTCTAGAAACTTCACATGGGGTCAAGGCATTCTTCAGCTGTGGCTCGCCTCAGCGGGCTGGCATCGGCATTCTAATATTTCCGTCTTTTCAGGGCTCCAACCGGTGGTTTGACAGTGATACGCATGGGAGGGTGGTATCTTTGGAGCTTCAGCTTGACGGCAAATCATTTCGTATTGCAAATGTTTATGCGCCTGTACGTCGCAGTGAGCGATCGGACTTCTTCCGTCGATTAGACACTTTTCTTTTCGGCAGCCAAAACTTGATATTTGCTGGTGATTTTAATTGCACGATCGACCGCCAACACGGTAGACAGGCGTGCAGAGAGCTCGAACGCCTTGTAAGCGCCATTGGCTTAACGGACGCCTGGTCTTACGTTCATGGCGACAGATACGAGTTCACTTGGGTGAACTCCGTGCCCATCACAGTCGGCTGGATCGCTTCTATGTGTCTCCGGGAATGCTTAATTCTGTCTCTGGGTGCAACACGAGACCGGCCGGTGACCTCACTGAACATCATGTAGTCATTTTATCTTTGTCGGGGCTGAAGAATTTTCGCACGGGTCGCTGCCTTTGGCGATTGAACGTGTCTCTGCTAGACGACCACGAAATTAAAGCAGATATGCAACATTGGCTGTCGGAACAATGTTCCGCCCCCGATTTTGGGCCCGATCACTGGGAGGCTTTGAAGCTGGGTGCCGCTGATCGCTTTCGATGTTGGGGAAGACGGCGCGCGCGTGAACACCGGGAGTGTAGAGACGCACTCAGGCAGGTGTTAGCTATTCTACGCCACCCTGGCTGTCGCAGCCATGACACTGCGTCTGATATAGCGGATGTGCAGAGGCGCCTGATGGCCATGAGAATGCGTTCCTGGCGCAATTTCGCAGCGCAGCGAAACGTCGAACGCTGGTGTCAGGAAGCATACTGCTCTCGCTTACTCCTCCGGCGCTATGTGGCAGGAAACCCGGCCTCGGATATCGCCGTTGTCCGGTCAGCTGACGGCTCACTTCTCACACAACCTGATGACATTCGAGCTGCAATGCGTGAGCATTGCGCGGCCCTTTATCAAGAGTCATCATCCAACGAGCCGGACACTTTTGACTTGACACTTTTGACTTGCGACTACAAAATTCTAGCCAAGGCGCTTCTCCTACGTGTTTCGCCGCAGTTGGAGAAGGTGTTGCACCCATGTCAAGCCTGTTCAGTCCCTGGCAGGTCATCGGTCCTCCACAGGATGGCCATCCGTGACACCATCCAGTGGTTAAACCTGAGACAGCTAACAGCGGTGTTGGCCTCGTTCGACCAGGCAAAAGCTTTTGACAGAGTGCGTCATTCGTATCTGTTTTTCATGCTTACAGCTTACGGCTTTCATGAAGCGTGGATTCGCTTTGTGGAAGTGTTGTACCGTGGTGCGAAAAGCCTGGTCTCCGTTGCTGGTGGTCTATCGCGTCCAATTGAGGTTACGCGCGGTGTGCGCCAGGGCTGTCCCCTTTCTCCTGCATTGTACGCCGTTGCAATCAACCCGCTCCTGGTTCGTTTAAGCTCCCTCCCTATCCTTCTCAGATTGCCTGGTGGTTGCCCCCTTCCCGTTTTCGCATATGCAGATGATATCTCTGTCATGCTGCCAGGGGAAGCTTTCCTTGAACCTGTGCTGAAGGCTTTCGACGATTATGGTAAAGTGTCTGGCGCACAACTCAACAGGTCTAAGAGCGGTGCCCTCTACATTAATACAGAACCTTCGCGCGTCGCCCCTATGGCGTGCCCGCAAAGCCTCACGTGAAAATCCTCGGTGTTGTCTTCGATGGTAGCGGAGTATCTCGTGTAAACTGGCCTTGTTTAAACGTGCCTCCGCTGTTCTCCGTGAACTCAAATCTTTAGACCTGCCCCTCACTTTCCGTGCCCGTTTACTGGCCTCGTGGTACTACAGCCGTCTGTGGTTACTCGCCGCCGTATGTCTGCCACCTACAGTCATTCGGGTCGCCATAACTCGCAACGCGTTCCGTTTCCTGTGGGCTGGTTCAGTTGAATGGGTCAGGAGGTCACAGCTGTATCTCACGCGTGATCGGGGCGGTTTAGGCGTGCCGGCTATCACGGAGCGCTCTCTGGCACTGCAGATCCGGGCTCTCTTTGAGGCGCTTCACCATCCTGATCATCCAGCGTGCGCTTTGGTGCACTATTTCCTCGGTCATGCCGTCCGGTGGTTCACCGATATCACTGATAGCCGTCCCAGAGCAGAAGTTCCCGCCCCTCTTTTCACAGCTTGCATAGCTGCCGTCAGACGCGTACGCGAGATGTCCCCAGACGCTGAGGTCTCTCTTTGGGAAGCCAAGGATTTCTACGCCGCGCTCATGGAGGCGGTGCTGGTTCCCTCCCTGCCTGGTGCCGTGGGTAGTCCTTCCGGGAGCGCCTGGCGACGTATCACGGCAGGCTGGTTGGACGCCCGTCGAGCGAGTCTCCAGTGGAAGATGGCTCATGGTGTCCTCCCGCCTCGTGAACGTTTACACCGCTTCCATATTTGTCGCACGGATCACTGTCCGTTTTGTGGCATCTCGGAGTCACCAGAGCACTGCTTCCTTCAGTGCCAGATTCCGCTGCTCCTGTGGAGCAGAGCGGCTGTTGTTTTTGACCTTCCAAGAGTCGAATGGGCCACTGTAAGGTTCATGGAACCGCTGCCTGTTGCACCATGGGATCGGAAACATCTGACGTGTTTGATTGCGGAAATAAATTTCCACATTTGGATACGCCGGTGCCGGTTGGCCTTCGGTGGCCACGACTGTGGGAGCGTAGGCTTGTTTCAGGCAGTTCGTGCTGGACTACGGGCGCTGATCACCAGGGAACAGGCGGTGCTCGGCTCAGTCGCGTGTTCCCGTCGTTGGCTCTGCTACACTCACATCTTCCGCTATGATCAGGGTGAGTGGCACATTCTGTTCTAGCCACTTTGCTAGACTTGTACTGTCCTCCATAGTGACTGTCCTGTATATAATGGATTATTCGCATGGTATGGCCCGTACAAACAGCAAGCTCCCTAGGAGCGTTGTTATCCTGCCTTTCAGCATAGTGCGCGTCTAGTGTAAAGGAGCCTACCTCCATAGGTAGCTCTCGTGCTTGATGACAATACATATGTCCAACGAGACGCTGCACATGCAGCAGGGTAGGGCTACTGATAATTTCGACTACATCAATGGTGTGTAGACAGCAAAAAGGTGCGGACAGAAGAACGACGGCACGGACGACTGCTGTCGTCGTTCTTTTGTCCTCGTATTTTTGCTGTCTACACACCATGGATTCGTACCAACTACCCCGCCTTCATACGCTTGTTTAGTAAATTTCGGCCACCCGGAGTATTTTAAACGTGCCCCAGAAATCGTTAACACGCCGGTGCTGGAAGCTATGTTTATCGCTCCCATAATGTTGCCGTTCTTGGTCAGGATTCAGCCCGCGATCGTGAGCTCAGCAAGTCAACACGTTGCCAACTGCCAATTTGTAACTGAGGCCGGTGGTGCAGATTTAAATGCCAACGCCGCAGTTTTCCTAACTGTATACAGAAAGCTATGAAACAGAGTACAGCCCACTAGACTCAGACATTATGCCGCAAATTTTCGGGTAAGAGGACCTAAGGCATTCCCGAAGCCAGTAAAACCTTCAGTGGGAAACGGTCAGGAAGCTCTTAGACCAGTCCACCTGGAAATACAGCAAAACATACACACAAACTCATACGCACACATACGCAGACACACGCACGCACAAAGGCAACTGGAGAAGAAAAAAAATATTCTAAAGTACGCATTATGCGAGTATTTTCCCTATATGCCGTAACGTACGAAACATTCATTTATATGCACCATATAATCCCCTAATCGGCCCAAACCATGACCAAAAGTGTTTTCGTCGTAGAGATAACAAAAACACTCGACTAGGAAAGAAAAAAAACGGAGATCTCAACGCACACATAAAAACAGGCGAAGTCACGATTCTTCCCTGCACCCTCTATTGGCACATGCCTCCGTTCCACCATGGGATTTCATTCCGGTCATTCCCCAGTGCAGTGTGCCAGACTACCGAGTACCGACGAGCAGTTTCAGTCAACTCCTCCCCCACACAACCACCACCTTCCACATACGTAGCACAAGACGGAATATGTCAGCTCTATGAGTAGCAGTGCAGCGCCAAGAAAGTTGGTACCATAAAGCCGCCAGAGGCCAAGGCCAAGACCTGCTATGCCTTTTCCAGTGCGCGGTGTGCAACAATGCGCAGGAGGAGGAGGAGGAGGAGGAGTGTCGTTGGGAGGAACCCGAGAGGTCTGCCTGCCTGATTAGGCGGCATGTTTCTCGGGAAGGGAAAGGTGGTGGAGAGGAGGAGAGGAAAGGGTGAAGTGGAAGACCGAGCGGAATCCGTTCGGGGGGAGGATAGCTGCGTCCATGGGCCGACTTCAGGGGAACTGTGCCGGCATACGCCTATTAGACATCTGAGGGAAACCCAGAAAAAAACCCAGACGGCACAGCCGGCCCGCAGATTCGAACTGCGGACCTCCCAGTCTCCAAGCGCACGCGTTACCGCTGCGCCACCGGAGCTGGTGAACAATGCGCAAACTGGGAGGGTAGCGGCATACCAGCCACCCCGCCCCGCCAAGCCCCGCCAAGCCCCGCCCACAACTGTCACTGCCACAACCGCCAAGCCCCGCCCGTCACTGTAAACGGCCGCCACCCAAAAGATGACATCTGCCCAGGAGCCGGGACGCACGGCCGCAGAAGCCGCGAAGGGAAGTCGTCGCCGAAACGCAAGCATGCGCAGTATACAATGTCCTCAGTCTTATAAGCGGTCCCTGGAGTTCCGATTCAATGTCCATCATACACGATGAAGTTGAACTCAGAACGAGCTCTGAAGTTGAATCCTGACGAATGATATGATGGGCTGTGATGTCGAATGATGAGTAATGATGTTATGGCCTGTGATGTCGAATGATGGGTAATGATGTGATGGGCTGTCATGTTGAATGATGGGCTATGATGTGGTGGGCTGTGATGTTGAAAGATGGGTAATGATGTGATGAGTTGTGATGCTGAATGATGCGTAATGATGTGATGGGCTGTGATGGTGATGTTGAATGATGTGTTGTTATGTGATGGGCTGTGATGGTGATGTCGAATGATCATTTATGATGTGATGGGCTGTGATGGTGATGTCGAATGATGGGTTATGATGTGATGGTCTGTGATGGTGATATGATGTTACGGGCTGTGGGCAAGGCCGGACATGATTTGATGTTGAATGAATATTTCGAAAAATGCCTACCTATGCTGGGAGCTAACCGGGTTCGAATCCCAGTGCCGGCTGTGCTGTCTGGGGTCTTTCCTGGGTTTTCCTCAGACACTTTCAGACATATGGCGGCACAGTTCCCTTAGAAGTCCGCCCAGGGCGCACATTCCCCCAGGGCGTCAGTCGTGACGTTGCCCACCTCTGTGAGGCCCACAATGGCGAGCCCTTTCACCACCACCTTCCGCCGCAACACCTTGAAACAAAACGATTTCAAGGAGCATTGTAACAAAACGGGAACTTGCTGCAATAAAAAGGAGGAAAAAGATAATCGAGATGGGGATCGTACAATGACACATATGCTGGCGCCGCGTAGGAATGTGGCATTGGGCGGCCTGCGAAGCTGTTAGCATTTGCGTCCTTTGAATCTCGCGTCCTTGTTATGTGTGTGATCGAAACTCAAGGACTGACGAGTGTCTTTCATTCTTTTTTCCTCCCCTCCGAAGAAAATCCACAATGGCGACAGCGCTACACTGCACTGCGGTACTGTCTTTCCCACGGGGTGGATATTTTATTATTTTCGCAACACTCGGACACGCGCATCCTCCTCGCTTACGCGCTCGCGTCTATATACACATCGACTTGAGGAAGAAAGGGTCACAGCATATGACAAAAATAATGCTCGAACTGCTTTCAGTTTGGGTAAAAGAAAACCTTCAGGCACTCGTGAGTTTTGTCTTTTTCTTTACTCCTGAAGATGAATTTTTTGGGGGCGGTATATTCAACTCACACAGAGAGATCCTTGATAACGAGAGACAGACAGTGCCTATCCAGGGTCCCAAGTACGAGGGTGTTGTCAAAAATGAAGGGAAGCTGCAACGATGCCCCCACCTCTGGGTGGCGAGTGCGGAGGAAAAAAAAAGATGGATGTATAAGTGGTTCAGGATGAGTCCCTGACGAGACACAGTGATTTGTCGAGACCCTCTGCCCTACTTCCCCATAAACACGCAGTGGTTGGACGACACACCCTCTTGTTATATTAATTTGTTTTCGTGCTTTGTTGTTCGGGCTTGGGACCGATGTCGCCAATGCGACGAAACACTATTGCAATTGCAAGTATACCTCTATGTGTGTGCCTGCGATATCTACATTGCTCTGCATAACGCAGGCGCTCGCCCTAAGTGTGTGGTCCTGCGGCATGATCCGTCTTTGCTCCAACCAACGATAAAGTATCCATAATGACGCGGCAGCCGAATTACACTACGTCTGACGAGAACGACTCGACGACGGCACACATAGCTGCCTGCCGTGCGGCGGGAAGTGCGGTATACAGCCGCTCAGTTCAGTTTACCTCCTCTCTTCCGTGCAATCAGCGGCGCCCTTCTCCCCTGGGCTCTGTACTGGCTAACAGTTATAAATGCGCTTCCCGGGCAGCGAGAATTGGGAAGTAACCTGCGAAAAATTATTCTGATATCGGAGGTGATCGGTTTCAGTCGATTCGTACAAAGTGTTTAATGCAGACAGAGCAGAAAGTCACTGAAAGGATTAGCCAGCTGCATTGAAAAGGTTAGCAGCTTAGGCACTTCAGGTTTTGTGTCTTCGGTGTTCCAGCCTCAAAACACCAATTTCCATCGTGTTCAATGTACCCACGCATTCTACAGATACACCTGTATAACACATTTATTTTTGAGCTGTAGCTTTTCAGCAGACCTGTAAAAATTACTTTTGAAGAGTAATTGAATTGCTTCAACTACATGTTCATAAAAGTAATTAAATTACATTTACAATTACAGTTAACCATAAAAAGCAATTGAGTTACTCTCAATTCACTTCAATACATATTTTTGCTGTACAACTTTATTGGATATGTGAGGAAAAGACAAACGACTCGTGGACTAGACGAAAGACAGGAGAAAGACTAGCGGTAATGAAGCACAATACTTGGAATTATACAGGTCCCGACAAAAGTTTATGTAACACGCGACAGGTGTATTTTCTCTTCGGTGCGTCACCCCACCGGCGGCGAGCGGAAATGGGCTCACTGGGTGCATTCTTTTCAATAAGAACAGTACAGACCCGTTTCCCCCGTTTCCCTGATGGAGTACGGGACATGAAAAAAAAAAGTTCTCGAACGGTGCAGCCACCTCGTGGCATGAAAAGAATGCAAAAGAGCAGATGTCGTCTGCTACGTCGTCTGCTTTTGACGCAATCGGCGAAGTAAGTTGTAGTGTTGCTTCCATTAGATATGGTGGATTATTCCTCAATTGCAATCGAGTTGTTTGACTCGGATTCTGATGAAGAGACTGAACTGTTCGTTGTTGCAGCAGCGACCGACGTTGTAACGCGATACGACCGGACGAGGATCCCGTTATACTAGGAAAATGTGGTTCCTCGTTACATGAATTATGAGTACAAGCGGATGTTTCGCTTGTCACTCGACCTCGTGCAACGTATCTCACAAATGTTTGAGGCTTCGTCGTACTATCCCAAGACGCAACGAGGCCGGCCGCGGGTACCTGCCGAGAAGGCAATGCTTATGACATTATCCTACCTGGGATTTCAGGACCCCATCGTAAAGATTGCTGACAAGTTTAATACGACTGAGTCGGCAGTCCACACTAGCGTGATTCGTGTGCTCAACTTTCTGCAGCATATTAGCAGCACCGTTATTGCTTGGCCCGATGAAGAGCGTCGCGCACTTATTCAAGAAGGGTTTCAGGAGAAGGTGACGAAGGGTCCTGCGATACCAAACGTCATCGGCTGCGTAGATGGCTCCCACATTGAAGTCAAAAAGCCCCGTAAGTCACCTGACTCGTACTTCAACCGGAAGAAGTACCATTCAGTGGTACTACAGGGAATCTGCGATCATCAAATGAAGTTCTTGGATGTGTTCGTTGGCTTCCCTGGCTCCGCGCATGACGCTCGAATCCTGAGGAACAGCTTTTTTTTCGCAGATGCTTCCAGGAAGTGTGCTGGTAAGGTCTTCCCGTTAAAATTTATCCCTGTTCGACAAGCAAGGACTTTTAGACCATTCACTTAGGATTTTTCCATGGCCTGTTTCAAGGCTGGTACTTTTAGGTGACTCTGCGTACCCGCTCCTGCCCTGGCTTCTGACTCCATACAAAAACATTGGGCAAGCGCTCCCATCATGGCAGAAGAAGTACAACTTCGTGCACTCGCAACAACGAGTAACAATAGAACATGCTTTTGGGATGTTGAAGCAAAGGTTTCGGCGCCTCTACTACGTTGATGCTGATAGCATCCACCAAGTGTGCCTTGTTGTAATGGGAGCATGTGTGCTTCATAACATGTGCACAGAGGCTGATGACATTGAAGACATTCGCAACCTGCCTCAGAATGAAGAATCGACGGCCGAAGAACCAGATCAAGTGGACGAAATTGCAAGTCAGGTAACGGCGAAGGAAGTGCGCAAACAAATTGCACGCAGCCTGTAAGAGACCAAAATGATGCTGTTGCGATAAGTAATTGTCCTTCCATTTTATTGTGACCCAACCAATGAGGATTATGTATATAAATGTTTGATATACACTGTTACTGTTCATTCCCGCGAGCTGCCGACGTGGCAGACTCACGAAATGCGCGCATTTCATCGAGAAAGTCTTTAAGCAATTCAACTTTTTTGTCCTGATACGCTTTACGCAGCTCATTGCAACGTTGTAGCTCCTTTGTGAGATCCTGGATTGCGGCTGCCGCTGACTGCCTGTGGTGCTGTGAGGTGCTCGCTTGAGCAGTCTGCGGTGTCTGGGTGCACTGTGGGGGTGTAGTCATTGTTCCGTCAACTGCAGTTGCAGCCTGGTTTAGCTGGCTGAAAAGATAAGGAATGCACTGGTGTTTAAGACAAACAATCGCCAGTGCGTTGGACTCGGCTGAAAGGCTCATTACACTCTTCCAGGGCCCATGAGAACCGGAGGACTAATGTGGTGCTCTCGCTCTAGAACTTCTTGTAGCGCCCTAAAATGAAAGAATCCAAACTATTACCCTGTTCGTGAACTTGTACCTACCACATCTTACTCCTCATTCTCACAATGGACAGTGCCACTGCCACTTTTATTATTGGCTGCCTTTGTTTTCTTGTATGATCTCTCAAGCGATTTCTATTTGTTCAAAACCTGTTGCTCGGTGTAGCTGCATTCAAATTCTGCGTTTATCTTCTGTGTAATGGACAGTATAAGGGCCTTCTTTGTGTTGTAGCCACCTTTTTTCTTCAACTTCGATTTTTCGCTGCCGTATGCTGCTATGAGGAACTTCGTCCGGCGTGCATCCCAGAGCCGGTCGCCCCCTACGTTCATCGATGCTTCAAGGCTGTTGTCAAAGCCACCATCTTCTGGACCAGCACCCATGTGGTCTGAGTTCTGTGCGCTAGGGGCTCTCTCACCGGTGGCAGCGATGCCTACAGTAGCACAATTTTCCAGTACGGAAATTCTGAACTGCTGACCACCTAAAATTAACGTTTTGTTCGTTAAAATAACGCGTGCAGCAGGGCGCGCAGCTACGCGCTGATAGGCGTTGCACTGGCGCGTGTCGCTCTATGGCGATACCTAGTCCTCAAACTCGGTATATATACCTACATCCATTGACGTATACGTGTTCTCCATTTTCCATAACTGGGCTTCCGTCCTTGTCAAGAAGCGGGAAAACATCTAAAACATTTCTCATCTCAGTCGCCATGTTGATCGTCTGCTTAAATTTGTCGTCTGCTTCTCGCCCCGCTCCGTTGCTCCTCCTCTCAAGGCGGTGCAGGGGTTTTGGGGTTTGGAACAGAGAGGGCGCTCGGCGCACCATGAAAAGAATGCGAAAGTGCAAAAGAGCAGCTTCCACTTTGTGAAAAGAATGCAGGGGTGCTGCCCTTTTGCGCCGGGGGCTGAGGGAGCAAGTAAAAAGAATGCACCTAGTAGTTCAGATGGGTGAGCGAGTGCGCTGGTAGCGACAGACTGAGGTAGTTTCGTTATCGCTTGAATGTGCTCGAAGCATGGAGGCATACAAAGAGAAGAGGGGGCATGGCAGCTGAAAGCCATGGAGGAAGGAAACACAAGGAGCGGCCCCTCCGACAGTTTTCTATCGGGATGAGCGTAGCCGGCCTCGCATTGCATTCTGGGATGTTCCTGTCTACCACGTGACCGCTCACGTGACCCTCCAGACAGCATGACTCCAGCATAGCAGACGACGCGAGCTGTAGTTGTGTCGCAGTTCAGATGGCAGTATTACGTTGAACGCGTGCTTGCACTTCATTTCTGTGTGTTCGAATGTTTACTGTTCTATTAGAAGACAAGTCACTCTGTGCAGAACGCAAAAGGAGTACGCCGGACCGGAAACATCATGTGCGGCAACGGTTACTTCCAACGTATGTACTTTTCTTGACTAAGTGGTAAAGAATGCCGTCCCATTAATCTGATTTGTACAACAACAGAAGATATGAAATGAATCTGCGGCAGAGTTTGAGGTCCGAAATGAACAATTCAAGATGACTCGAAGACACACGGGCGACTAAAGCAAGTTACCGTGTACGTACGAACAAAACGCGTTCCCGTGACAGAGCTGCTTTCAATTCAACGAGAGCCGCAGCCGGGACAGGAACACATTACCATACGTCGTTTTTACGACGGTGCTCACATTTTCACAATAAATTACTTTCAAAAAGCAAAATCACACGGAGAGCAGCGTGAGAAACAAAGCCTTACAAAACCGAAACTTTAGAGGGGATCACATGGTGGACAGGAAGCAATGGCGATTTTGACTCGAGTGACCGCTAGAGGGTGGCTACGCTAGTCTGGAGGGAAGAGCCGCTCCTTGTGTTTCCTTCCTCCATGCTGAAAGCTGAGGCCAAGTTTCTTTCACCGTCGGCCATGTTGTCAGGACAATCCGAAGTTTTCGGTTTCTTTATCACTGTCCCTGGCTCTACGTTTCCGACGCGTATGGTATGGTCTTCGTGATTCTTTCTCGTCTTGATATATGGGGGAGGCATCATAGCTCGATCGTGAAGCTGATTCTCCTTCAAGCGAGTAACCAGCGCAATTTGGTTCCGTCGTACAAGTTACGAATATGGTGACTTGATCTGTTCAGTTCAATACTGCAAGAACCGAACACGCAAGAAGTTTGTATCACACTCTACTAGCAAGTTTTGACAAGGCTAGCTCACAGACGCTTGGTATATACCTTGTTGGCCACATGTGTCACCAGTCTCCAACCGGGATTACGTACGTTATCAGTGGCGTAGCCGCGGGGGGGGGGGGGGGGGCTACCTGCCACAACGCCTGCCCCCCTACCTGCCACGACGGACCCACGCATATCCGAGGAGAAAATGGGAGGGGGGACCAGTGTGACGATCGCGAAAGTTCTTACAGTTCATGACGTCTATCTAATCGGCACTCTTGAATGGTTTTCAAAGTAAGAGCTTTTCAAAATCCTTCCGATCTCGTGACACCGCCTCATTGGACATCACTGCGTAATCGTATTGTGAACGCCCCAAATCAGTTACCGCTACTTGCGGTGTGCTCAAGTATTGTGTGTTGTCGCACCCAGGATCAGCGGGGGGCGAGTTTTCGTATCGAGCCCCCCCTACCTTGGAGGTCTGGCTACGCCACAGTACGTTATACACCGTATTTCAGCCGTCACAAAACGTTTCAACGTTTGCCTTCATTACACTGGCACAGCGACGTTACAAAGCTTTTACAAGAAACAAGTGCCACAAATGTTGACAACACTTCTGCAGCTTACGATATGCTAAACAATACATCTGTGTTACACTTGAACGTAAACAAACAGAGCATTAAAATGATTTTCCTACTTATCGAGCACAACCTTTACAACAAACGTAGTATCCTACAGTACTGAGCGTGCAGATCCCTCCGCAGACTGTGAAAAGCGTGGGCTATATCATAAGAACGAACTCCAAGCAGACTCACGACGACGAATCTACACATCACCTCAACATGTCGCCATGACGCTTGTTGACGAGACAACTCTATTGTCTCGGTTTACACTGTCCTGACAAGATGGCGTTGCTATCCCAGAGTTCTATACAAAGCCCGCGAAATTCGCTCCACATCAGAGTACTTGCGGGATGGAGCAGTGCCCCCTCGTCCCTTTTTTTACCTCCGTAGCTCGAAAAATGGTTTGGGTAGACCTTGTGGAAACCTACGTTCCCACAACCCGGGGCGTCAGTCCGTCCGTTCCGCGCCCGGAGGAACAAGCAGCACAACAGCAATTCAAACGAACAACATACAAGGTTTATTCTAGCTTTGCTGGAAGTCGAGAAAATTCTCAGGAAGCCTGCTTATCGAGATCACCCGGTTTTATAGCTGATTAATCAGCCACGCGCCTCGGCAGTGCGTGCCTCTAACGGCTGCTTAGATATCCCACACTCTCCCGCCGAGAAGATTATACACATATTAAGTCTTCAGGAGGATCGAGGAGGATGTCTTCTGCGTTGGGTGGCGGTCGTGGTGCCTGCGGTACCGAGGAGCCTGAGGGTGGTGGGTCTCTGCTGGCAATTCAGGCCGGAGGCGCCTGAGAGTGGCCAGCACAGTGTTGACGTCGGTGGCTGTGCGAACAGCTTCAGTACGGGCCAGGTGGAGGGGTCCCCGGCGGTGGGTGGTTCGATGCACCTCCGGGACCTGGCACACCGGGCACAGTAGTCGCCTTTCTTCTGCTGTCATGGGCTGCAGGGGGTCGGCCGGGTGCAGCTCGGACAGCGCTAGTCCCCGAAAGGGGGCTGGGGTGCGGTTGAGGTCGTCCCCGTGGAGAGGTCGCGGCTGGGCAGTCCAGCGTGATCGGGAGGCTCAGGACACTGGCTGACCCTGGGACACCAGAGTCCAGGTGGCCACGGTGTGCTGCCGGACGGTGGCCGAGCCAGTAACCCGAACAGTGTTCTGTGTAGGGCGGGATCGGGAGGCTGGACGATGAGGTGGAGTGACGGGCTCACGGGTGCTCGCAGTCTGACGACGGGTTCCGGGAACAGAGCGACGCTGCATCTGTGAGAGGGGTAAAAGGGAGACGGTAAGAGAGAAACTCCAAGCCGTGAATGCCTGAAAAAGATACTCCCCAAAAGACACATAGCGGAAAGCTGTGGAACAGAAATCACACTAATAAAAGACTAAATCACAAGCAATATGCTTAGTGATAGAGATAGTGGCGGCTACGTGCACCGCCTGCGGGGACGCAAGTCGTAGCGGCTGGACGCAGGTCCGGGAACGGGAACAGGGTCCATATCCTGGAGGGAGGCAGGTTGCAGACCGGGCTCCTCGCCGCTGGGGTCTCGGAGGTGATAAGACCTCAGGTCCGAGATGTGTACTGGCCCAGCTTCTTCGCCCGTATCACAGCGACAAACCTATAAGTGAGGCCGCAGGAGCAAGCACATACTTCGAAGGGGCCATCCCACCTATCTGCAAGTGAAGCTGCAAAGCCTTGTGACACATCACTAAACGGGTGAGTCCGTCGCAGACCAAGGTCACCAAAGCTGAAGGTGAGGTTCCGACGTCCGCGGTTGTACTGTTGTACTGGAGAGCCTGGTGCAACCTTGCGACGTCTAGGTTCCCCCGAGCCGTCCGAGCTGCAACGTCCAGTCGACTCCGGAGGTCCTAAGCAAACCTTGAATAAGGCGGCCGGGTAGCACCATGCAGGAGGCCCAGAGCATTCTCCACTGAAAACTGGGACTCTCAGGAACTCTCTCTTTCAGGAACGCCGGGGTGAATCCTGCAGATCTGTTGACCATGGTCCGTGTAGCGAACGCTAGTTCACCATACAAGATCCCAATCTCGGTGGTGCTGAGTAGTATAACCAACCAGCATCACTTCCAGGTTCCGATTAACACGTTCGGTGATGTTAGCCTGAGGGAGATACGAGGAAGCCTTCTTGTGCTGAATGCCTAACACAGCGCAAGAACCTGAGAACACCTTTCGTGTAAAGTAGGTTGCGTTGTCAGTGATCAGCTGTCCCGCAAAACCCGAACCGGACAAAGGTGTCGAGTAGTCTTTCCCACACTCTCTGTGAAGTCAGCATCCTGAGAGGAAACAACTCAACCCATTTCGTGAAATGATCAGTAATCACGAACAAATACTGGTTACCTCTAGGACTATGGGGAAATGGTCCCATCACATCACAAACAACTATCTGCCAAGGTCCATTGCTCTGAACAGGCTGTAAGCGCCCAGGGAGTAAACCACCACGAGGTTTTGCTCACTGGCATATCGCTCCGTCCGCCTACACCATTGCCGCACCTGAGCGCAAAGTTCGCTCTCATCACATGTCATTCCGATATGCAAGTTGCTTTCATGAGCAGGCACACAACCATCCCTTTTCGTTCACAGAGGCTGTGGAATTTCAATAATATTACTTAAATGAAACAAATTGCAGTGAAATGCAGATTCATCTCAGACAGGAATTTCTACCCTCAGCGTTAAACCCTCAGATACCAGCATTTCTGCTCGAATAGCAAAATAGCTATGACTTCAAAAATTTAACACATGCTAACAAACTACCATCAACTGCTATCAGATAATTCTTGCATACTTCTACATACACACCCGCATTGTCACCGCGTAAAGAACGCACAGGACAAGTGCACACAAATTCCTTTAAGCGAGCAGGGAAAAGGCTTAAGACCTCAGGAATGGTCGCAGAGTCACCGCACATCGCTACGCGGCTAACATAAGATGACAAAAACAACTTACTAGCGGCGGGTAAATTTGCTACACTGCTAAACAAGCCCCAACATGTCATGATGACGT
The DNA here is from genome assembly GCF_037126465.1 of Ornithodoros turicata. Classification (NCBI taxonomy): domain Eukaryota; kingdom Metazoa; phylum Arthropoda; class Arachnida; order Ixodida; family Argasidae; genus Ornithodoros; species Ornithodoros turicata. The sequence goes on along the minus strand of NC_088203.1, from coordinate 73,816,846 downwards.
CACAAACCAGGAAAAAAGTGCGCGCACACAGCAGCTCAGGAATGCACAAGGAGAGGTGCTTTATTGGAATTTCTCCTCCACGCTCACATACCAGCATTTCTACACAAATACTTATAACAGCTTGCTCCATCAACATATCAAGCAAAGTGAATACTGACACTCAACAACGTATATAAAAAAAAAATCCATTCTCATGAACTCTCCTCTGCCGAGCGGCTTTCTCCTGCTCTACCTGGATGCCGACTTTTTCCCCTCACCTACATTCTGAGTAAAAGCAGTGAAAAAAGAAAAGAACCGCGAAAAATTACACGCTTTTGTGCTCCAATAGCTGTAACTGCAAGAAACCGTAGCGCACGCTAATAAACTGAGAAAAAGAAACTCATTTCTGCCACCTGATAATTCTTGCATAATGCCACATACACAGTCGCATTGCCCTTGCGTAAAGAAAGCACAGGACAGGGATACACACATTTCCTTAAGTGAGCAAGGAAAAAGCTTAAGCCGAACCGCTCAGGAATAATCGGAGAATCACAGCTTATCGCTACGCGGCTAGCACAACATGACAGCAAGAAGATATTAGCGAAGGGTAAAAATGGCAACACTACTGAACAAGTCCAGACATGCGACATCGCATACAAAATACTACTCATCGGAGAAAAAGCCTAAGCCTGCGACAGAAGATCATAGAGCATACACAACTTCATTTTTCAATTTCGCATAAACTAAACGCGGTTTGCTCGGAAAACGACGTACAAAGTTTCTTAGGGAGCAGAGAAATATAGGAATTTCTACTTCGTGCTCAGATACCAGCATTTCTGCTCAAAAACCCATGATTCCAAAATTAAGCACTGCTTACTTCATCAAGATATCGAACACCCAACAAAATCAAACAAACAACCCCACTTCCACTGATGGAACACTATTCAGCTTTTACCAGGAGGCTTTCTTCTGCGTAAAAGTAGAGAAAATAAGAAAAGAGCAGCGAAAATTACAAGTACTATTGCTTGAATAGCTATAAGAGAGAAAAAAAAATAACGAGACACACGCTAATAAACGGAGAAAAAGGCACTCATTTCTGCTATCAGATAATTATTGCATAATGCTACATACACAGTCGCGTTGTCCCTGTGTAAAGAAAGCACAGAACAAGCGTACACGAATCGAATTGGGAAAATCACTTCTACTCGCGCAGCATAATACGATATACGCTGATTTTGTTTTTGTTTTTTTACGGGCGAAAATTGCAATAAGAAGTAACTGCTATGCAAGTGCAACAACACTTATTTTTATACCAACATTTCATGCAATACCACATAAATTTATCACTTGAGTCACACGAAAAGGCATACACAATGTACTTACTGGTTAAGTTGGGTCACAGTTGCTCACACACACAACACAGACACAACGAGCGAAATTGAAAAATAAGAAATTACACGCACTTCTGCTCGAATAGCAAAGTGTCAAGCATGAAAAAAAAACACATTTTCTACCACCAGAAAATTATTAAACAGAATAATACAATATTCGCAAAAATTAAGCTTGTGTGGCAAACACACAACCTGAGGAACACACCCATTCACATCTGCTATCTGAATTTGTTATACAGGCGTGAGCGATTCGATAAGAATAAAGCACGCTGCTTGGAGAAAGCATATATCATGTGTAGGTCAGTCTACTCTATTGAAAATGCGATAAACCTTATTTTTCAAAAAAAAAAAAAAATAGTCGGCATATTATTGTCACGAAGCGAAATGGGCCGGCGAGTCCTCGAATAAACAGCAAACGGTTTATTAAGCTACTTGGTACCAAAAGCCAAAAAGTGATAGCTCTCTGAACAGAACTGAGTCCAAAGAATGAATGCGCCAGCTTGGAGCGCACAAGCATTTAAGCGTCGCGCCGAAAAGTCTAGAAACAGCACGTGCGTTTGCCAGAGAGCAGGCGATGTGTCTGGAAGCTTCTTGCTTCTTCTTCAGCATTCGCCGGGATGAGATGTACCGTTTCGTGCCTGCCCTGCAAGTTTCTCGAAGATGATTCGTGGCATTGCCCACTCTGTAGACGTGGCATCGTCTCGATGCCGTTTCTTCTTCTTCTTTTTTTTTTTTTTTTGTCATGTTGTCTCCTTCCAGCCAGTCTTCAGCGCTACCTGCTGTAGTACGGCTTGAGTCGAACGACGTGAACTATTTCAGTCCTCGGGGGTCGTCGAGAGGGAGCGCTGCCCTCGGGTACCATTTCGTAGTCAAGGTCTCCAATGCGTCGAAGTATTTTGTAGGGACCGAAGTACCGCTTGAGTAGATCCTCGCTCAGGCCTCGTCGTCGAATCGGCGTCCAAACCCATACCAAATCGCCTGGACTGAAGCGTACGTCTCGTCGGCGCAAATTGTATCTTCTTTCACCGACGCGTTGCCGTTGACCAATGCGTAGTCTGGCCAGCTGGCGAGCTTCTTCTGCTCGCTGTGTGAAGTCCAGAGCGTCGTTTTCCCCATCAATGGGTTCGTGGGGCAGCATCGCGTCCAGCATAGTCGATTCGTCATGGCCTGTGCAAGGCGGAACGGTGTGAATCCCGTTGTTTCCTGGACAGCCGTGTTATAGGCGAACGTGACGTAAGGCAGTATTTCGTCCCAGGTCTTGTGCTCGACGTCGACGTACATCGAAATCATGTCGGTAAGGGTTTTGTTTAGGCGTTCGGTGAGCCCGTTCGTCTGCGGATGGTACGCCGTTGTCCTCCGGTGAGCGGTGTGGCTGAGCCGAAGGATTTCTTGTGTTAGCCTGCTTGTAAATGCCGTTCCCCTATCGGTGATTAAGGCCGTCGGAGATCCGTGCCATAGTACGATGTTCTCGATGAAGAACTTCGACACTTCTGTTGCTGTGCCCTGTGGGAGTGCCTTAGTCTCGGCATAGCGTGTCATGTAGTCGGTGGCGACGATTATCCAACGATTTCCGGAAGACGAACGTGGGGAGGGCAGGAATAGATCCATCCCAATCTGCTCGAACGGCGCCGACGGCGGTGCGATTGGCTGAAGGTACCCAGAAGGTCGTAACGGTGGCGTTTTTCGTCATTGGCATTCCCGGCACGTCCTTACGTAGTGGTGGACGGTCTTGGCCAGTTTTGGCCGGTAGTACTTTTCCCTTATACGGGCCAGTGTCCGGCTGTGTCCGAAATGACCTGATGACGGTTCGTCGAGGCAGGATTCAAGAATCTCGATGCGCATGTCCCCAGGCACAACGAGAAGTCACGTAGCGCCTTGTGGTGCGTGTTTTTCTTTGTAGAGGACACCATTACGTAGGGAAAAATTTGGGAGTGATCTTCTGAAGATGGGAGGAACATTGTCGGCGCGGCCCTGCAGATAGTCGACGAGTGTCTGCAATTCGGGGTCGTTGTACTGCCTGACAGACGTTGTAGTCGTGCTCATTAGTTTCATTAGTTCCCGAGGAAGGCGTCGTCGTCCTCGAGACTGTTGTCCTGTCGCTGGAATGGTGCTCGGGACAGGCAATCGGCGTCGTTGTGTTTTCTTCTTGACTTGTAAGAGTTGGTTACGTCATACTCCTGTAATCGGAGGCTCCATCTCGCTAGGCGTCCTGAGGGGTCCCTTAAACCAGCCAGCCAGCACAGAGAATGGTGGTCTGTTACCACCTTGAACGGCCGTCCGTACAGGCAGGGACGCAACTTTGTGATGGCCCATATGAGTGCAAGGCACTCTTTTTCGGTCGTCGAATAGTTCTTCTCTGCCTTGGTTAGCGTTCTGCTTGCGTAAGCGATGACACGTTCGACGCCGTCGTGAAGTTGAACGAGCACCGCTCCTAGACCATCGTTGCTTGCGTCTGTGTGCATTTCTGTTTCGGCGTTTGGATCGAAGTGGGCAAGCACGGGTGCGGTCTGTAGACGCGTCTTCAATTCATCAAACGCCTGTTTCTGGGCTTCACTCCAGATAAACGTGCATCCGTCCTTCGTGAGGGCATTCAGGGGCGACGCAATTCTTGAAAAGTTCGGAATGAACCGTCGGTAGTAGGCGCAAAGACCAAGAAAGCTTCGAACGTCTTCCACGTTAGAAGGAACAGGGTAATTTGTGATGGCCGCCGTCTTCTCGGGGTCGGGGCGTACGTCGTCGCTGCTCACGAGATGGCCGAGAAATCTGAGTTCCTCGTAGCCGAATCGACATTTCTGAGGCTTCAACGTCAGCCCTGCAGTTCTGATAGCCTCGAGGACTTGCTTCAGCCGTTCAACATGTTTTTCGAAAGTTCCTGCGAAGACGACAACATCGTCGAGGTACACCAGGCATGTTTGCCACTTCAACCCGGCGAGAACTGTATCCATAACTAGCTGGAACGTCGCTGGTGCTGTGCAAAGTTCGAAAGGCATAACCTCGAATTCGAAAAGTCCATCCGGAGTGACGAAGGCAGTCTTCTCACTGTCCCGTTCGTCGACTTCGATTTGCCAGTACCCTGTCTTGAGGTCCATGGAAGAGAAAATTTTTGCGTTTTGAAGGCGATCGAGCGTGTCGTCGATGCGCGGTAACGGGTAGACGTCCTTCTTCGTTATCTCATTGAGTTTCCGGTAGTCGACGCAAAACCTGAGTGTTCCGACCTTCTTTTTCACTAGTACCACCGGCGATGCCCACGGACTGGTCGACGGCTGGATAATGTCATCTCTTAGCATCTCTTACTTGCGTTCGGATCGTTTCTCGCTCTTTGCAGGAGACCCGGTACGGCATGCGGTGAATTGGACGGGCCTTTTCGTCGACGATGATCCGGTGCTTCGCAATGGGCGTTTGTCTTACTTTCGACGATGCAGCGAAACAGTCACCGAAATCGTTGACCATCTGGAGAAGGGTTTGCTTTTGAGTTGTATTGACTTGGGGGTTTACGTCGAAATGTCTGGTCTCGTGTTCCGTGGTGACCGCGATGCGAGCAGTATCCATCAGGCAAACATTCGTGGTGGAGTATTGGTCTATGATGACGGCTATCTTCGTTCCGTTTGCGAGGTGTTGTGGCTCCGGGCGAAAATTTGTGACCAGTAGTTCGACTGTTCCATATCTTACGGGCACAATTCCTCGTGCTATCCCAATTCCTCGTTCGAGGAGAAGTTGCGTGTTGCCTTCAGCCAACAAACAGCCAGTTGGTGCTCTGTCGCACGTAGCGGTCACAAGGACTGTTGACAAGGGAGGCAGGTTGACGTGCTGACTCGTCACGGCGGTTACGTCGGTGTTTGCGCGCTTCTCCGGCGTTATTCGTGCCCACCACTTGTCTTTAGCAGTTTCCGGTGTTTTGAAAGAGATAACTCCATTTGTGAAGTCGATGTCTGCTTCATTTTCGACTAGAAAGTCCATTCCGAGTATTACACCCCGTGGGCAGTTCGGCAGAACTGCGAAGCTGACGACGTACTGGATGTCACGCACTTGTATGACTGCGGTGCATCGGCCAGTCGGTGTTACGACGTGTCCACCAGCAGTCCTGATGTCAGGCTCATTCCACTTCGTTTACACCTTGCGAAGCTTCTTAGCCAGCGTACCACTTATAACGGAGTCGTCGGCTCCGGTATCGATTAACGCAATCATCTCATGGCCGTCGATGAGTATTTTCAGGTTATTGGTAATTTTCCGAGCGTCGTCGCGGTGCTGCGTTGCTGTTCGTCGAGTTAGAGGAATTGTAACTTGTCGTCGGTCCGCGGCTTCACCTCCCGGAGCTGCAGTCTTCAGTTTTCCCGGTTAGGGCTGCGCCACGTCTTGCCGATGACGGTGAACGTGCTCTTCCTGGCGACCTGCTGCGGTGGGGGACCCTCGGGGACGGGTCGCGTCGCGAGCCAGCAGAAGCATGGGATGACCAGATGAGTTTTCTATATATGCGTACGTTTTCTTGGTTTGACGCTAGGTGTGCCAGCGTTGGCGTGAACCGCGATGTTCAAAATTCGAGTTTACGAAAACTACGATTTGTTGAGGCATGCATTTTCGTATGTGAAGTTGCTTTTGTGTATTCTATCGGTAGCCACTGCGGAAAAGTCTATCCAGCTTCTGGTCAGAGACCCTTTAACACTATCCACCACAGGGTACAGAGCTTGCTACAGCATCAACAAGGACATCGTTGCCCCCATTCGGCCGGGCACCCCTTTTGTCCGCTTCCTTTGGGGCCTTCCAGACTAAGTCATAGAGGGAGAGGCACCACGCTTAGAGAGAGGGAATTGAAGTCATTTCAGTGTCTATATCAGGTGAAGAATAAATAGTTATAGGCGTAGTTACAGTAGTTAAGTAGTACAGACGTAGTTACAGGGAGTGCAGGCGATGGGGAGGGTATGGAAGCATCGTTGAAGGCTGAAGAACGTGCTCACCCTGAGTCGGGAGGGCCGACGGAAGAACTGTGGGAGTAGCACGCATGGTGGGAGTAGCACGCGTCACAGTCGAGACCACAGTCGAGACTACATCTTGCAAAGTAGCAGACAAGGAGGCAAGGAGAGAGTTGATGGAGGAAATTTTATCTCTCAGTTTGTCAACAGCATTATCCACGGTAGAGTTAATCATCCTTTTAAGCCTGTCGGAAGCAGGTCCTGCAGCCTGAGCCATGTCAGCGAAGGAGCTGCCACGGCCCTTCAACCAGCAGCGTCGGTACGACAGCAGTGGCGAGAATCCATAATCTCCAACACGGAAGCCTCATGGTCTCGTGAAGGGCAACTTGGGTAACTTTGATAATCAGCTAGGTGCGCTCTACAGCACAAACAGCACTCCGAGAGCGAGTCTGGAGGGCAATCGCACTTGTCATGCGAGTCAGCGCACCGACGGCAAATCACCCCAGACTTGCACTGTTTCGTAACATGCCCGAAGCGAAAGTAACGTACACTGAAGTGGTCCACGCATAAAGGGATCCGCGCGAAATATTAGCGGACACGACTTGATTTCAGAAGGTCGGTTATGACCAGCAAAAGTATCAATTACCGACTCCGTACGAAAACTGTCCCCGTTTACGAATTTGCTGCAACGGTAGACTTCTACTGCGCCGATATGCGAGAAAAGATCGAAGATTTCCTGTGAAGATGGTCCCACACTCACTCTCTTCACAGTACCTTTGACACAAGTCAAATGAGGGGGGATAAAAGCTTTCGCTGAGCGTCCACCGAATGACGAGGTCCCGAGTAACGAGCGGATAACAGCGAGATTGGAGGATCGACAGACAATCCCGCCACCGTCATACCGGCGCACTTCAGAAATGTCCCTATAGTCATCTGTAATGCCTTCATGTCATTGTGTGCGCAAGTGGAAGAGCCGCCCGCTCAAGGACCGTAGGACAACGGGGATGGACACCATTCCATTATTTAGGAAGTGTTCAAAAGGTAAGGATAAAATGTCAGTGTCGCAGACCAATACGGTTCAGGCCCCCGTCGGGCGGCATTGTGCAGTCGCGCAAACGCCGGCCGATCTCCCTTACCTCAGGCCGTAGAGGTCTGCCAACAAGATATCTTCCTCCCACTGATCAGTGTAATTCGGCTCTCCAAGAAAAGACGCAGCATGTCTTCAGCAAGTCTTTTGCTTGCTAGTCGCTCGAGATTCAGCGTTCACTTGCCATTCTTCAGAAATGCATGCTTTGCATGTTCGCATCAACACACGATGAAGAAGTATTTGCATAGTAACTGAAACAAAAGACGTTCAAGGAAAACGACGTTGCATTCACTGGTCGCGTGATTCCACCCTGGAACGCCAACGCTGCCGCTCCGTTTAACACAAATTCTCGTTTATGCTCTGCACCTGGCAACTGGTACACCGACGACAAGGTTTCAAGGCGGTCCTCGCCGGGCCAGCAGTTGAGGTAGCTCTACTGATCTATTAATGTTTTGTCATGTAGCTTCTTTGCGTAGCTTTTTCTGTTCCAGCAATATCGAACTAAGCCAGCTTTTTCGTCCTCAGGGCCAGAACATGTGTTGACTGCTTTTCATATGTAGTATACAAAAAAAAAGTGACTACTACCCACAGCTGTCAAGTAGCTTTGCTCGTATTAGGCGGGAACGTGATTTGAACGTGATGCACAGCAGACTTCCAGTATTGAAATATGATACGATTATTTAAAGGGACGGTCTTGTACAGCCGGAGCGATTGCGCAACTTAGCCAAATCTATCTTCACGAGTACTGTACAAATGCAAACGTCTCATTCAGAATAACCAAGTCGTAATAGCAGACGACGAATCCTGCGCTTCACTCTCATGCAACGTCACCGATGACGTCGGCCTGCGGGTAAGTTACCTTGCGGGCAGTTGCAACCTGCAGAAGGACCTTGGGTTGAGTCATCCCCATCGAAATGGGACGCGCGGACGTATATCTCTGCGAGCGGATAATGTAGTCCATGCATTGACTGTGGAGTATCGATAATGTGGCACATAATCGGATACCTGGAAGCTAAGACACGTGCTTTCTTTCTGCGAGTATTTAATGCTGTTTTTAAATAAACACGCACTCCTTCTCCATGTACGTCGTCAGCGACATTTCATTTCGAAACATGATCAGTGTGCAACGGGGAGTGTAATGGAAGATAGCGTAATATATTTTTGGTCGGAGGTGTAATGCGACCGCGCGCGCCGATGACTGGCGACTTGATTTGTGATTGTGGGTGGGGCTGTCCTGCGACTTTTAACTTGTCTCTGAGGAATAACATACTTATTCTAAACCAGCATGTGAGACATTTCTTACAATTTGCGTTTTTCGCCTGAGAACTAACAGAAAATGTACTGGAGTTGCCGCGGTACTCATTCACTTCGGAAAGTCGTCTGCTCACGCCGGTGCACGAGCGCGCGCAAACGCAGACGATTTCTGTATCCTATCATGGATTTTCCCGCAGGGCGACGTAGATGTTCTTATTGTTGCTAACACAGATCGCGGCATGCTCGGCAATTTTTATCAAGTTAATTCGGTTATTTAATAACGGTGACGTGCTTTGTCGGGTAAATTCACAGTATTCAATTTTCAACAAAGGGCACGAATGGTACACTTATGAGAGGGGCAGGGGATACGAGACCGTCCCTTTAACAATGACGTTGACTATGACGTTGTCAGGTGAATGCTTTACATGGAGTATATCCTTCACGTAAGCGCGGGATCAGAACTGGTTGCTGCCACAGCGGAACCCACTCGATGGTCGTTCTTTGTAATACGAGTTGAATAGCAGTTGACCTCTTAACATTTAGGTATCGTACCCCTCGTCCCTAATGATGTTTGTTCCTTTTCAATAGTGTTTTGCTAGCCTGTCGAACTGTGATGTAAACTGTGCAGCGCTTCTAAGGTATGGGGTTACACCGCGTATGTCGCACCCTGCCGGGTTCTGCAAAGCCTTCCGCTGCACCGCACCATTCAAATGCGATATAGTGCACGCACAGGTAGATTGAGACAAAACGACTGGTATTAATTTTCTTACGCTCGTATATAGGTTCTCGTGGGTTCTGCGTACCAAGTTTGACCATGTTCACCTTATGCGGCTGCGATGATGACTCGTTTGAGGAGGAGGAGCGAAGACAAAGGAGAGTCGCTAACAAACAAACATTTCAAGCTCAAGGCCCACAGAAACAGAATGCGCCCTTGAAAATGCCTCCTTCAGAGGGTGAACTAGTACCGGAGTTCTCTGTCCCTCCTCAGGTTGGTCTACCTCTGCTTCCTTTCGCGGTCACGACTTCATAGCACTCGAGACACCGTGTCAATGGCGAAGCCAGAGGAGGGTTTCGGGGGTTCGAACCAGCCTCCCGAAATCGTACCTTTGATAGTTTCGGAGAGGGAAATCATCTCCCCATGTAAAGTTGCCACGGAATTCCACAGGCAGATGTGCCACAGGTTGTTAGTTCACTGGGCGTGCTCATAACCACATTTGCGAGCATACGTTACGTGCTTGCTTTATTACGGTGCAACGTATTATCCTGGACACTAGAATTTCCACAGGTCTTGTTGCTTGTGCTTTTATCCCTAAATACTCGCGCACATCCAGCGTAAGCAGAACAGTATAATGAATTATCGGTTGCGTGCGAGCTGTCCGAGTCGTATTCAGTCGAAGCTGTGCGTCGGACGTGAGTATAATGCTTCTGGCACTTCGGGAATGGACAACACGAGTTTCCACATTCTATTGGCGCGACGAAAGAGGAAACTCCGTTTGGAAAATGTTTGATCTGAGTAGTGAGGGGTCCCCACGAAGGGTATGCCAGGACACCCCAGCGTTCAAAATCTCAGGCTTATAATATATCCGAGGTCTGAGAATGACTGTTTCAAAATAGGATATCCCTAAGCATCGTGTCAGCTTGGCGTGCGATGTCCGCCGATGTCGTTTAAACCAGTTTTAGCGAGTGCAGTGCACATCGACGGTTAGGCTATGCAGACGTGCTGAAGGAACACAAATCGAGGCAACGTTGGTTAGTTTACGGTCTGGCTAGACTTACATAGTGACTGTATTGATGAGGTACCCGATCGAAAAATCCATCAAGTCTGCATCAGAAATTCTAATGGTCCATTAGAATATTTTGATGGACCATCAAAACAGCTTGTCGGCACATTAACAACTCCTAGTGGTCCAACAAGACTGTTAGCGGTCCGACAAATGCTGTCCCAGAGTCCGTCAGGTGGGCCGAGTAGCCCCACTAAAAGGCCTGATGGTACCACTGGGCCCCTGACGGCCCAACAAAGGATATCTAACTGCCCATCAGGTGAGCTTATTGGTCCCACAGGAGAACTTAATGCTACGTCAACGAGGCTTTGCGGTCGGACAGGTGACGCCTCATTGTAGATCAGGGGCCCCTGACGGCACATCGGAGATATGGAATAGCATGCAATCGCCAAAACACTCCATGCAGGACGCCGTAAAGGACAGAAATGCCACAGATAACACGGAGCCTGCGTCGTGTCCTGTCTGTTCCCTTGTGTCGAAAGTTCTAGAAGTTATAAAAAATGAGCAACACTGTAGCCGGCGTTCTTCCAGTATTCAATATGGCAGCTCGCATTGTCCTGACAGGCCGAGAGACCTCCGACAGTCAGGCTACTAAATTTTATGCCGTCATACTCATTGCGATTCGGAATATTCTAATATTTCTTCAAGATGCAGTCGTTCGTGATGTGTGACCCTCATAAAACCTCCCTAAAACTGATCAGCTCTCAGATTCAAGCTGCGAACGCCCCAGCGTGTAAAGACGATTGAGCATCGCGCGACGCTCGCAGCCTATAAAAAATATTAAAAGCGATAAAAAACCACACTACAGACTCACGAATAAGATTTTTATTGACAGACCTGCAGCAACGCCCCTTTCTGAAAGGTTACCCTCCCTTTTACACCCTCAAGCCTGCCAGTAACTTTATCTTTTCGAAAGCACACTTATCAAGAGTCCCTGCTGTTAGCAACTCGTAAGTCCCGTACTTTCGAAAAGAGGCACTAGGCACAGTAACTGCGTTTACATGGGCGCGAACCTGAAGTCCCCAGTCCACTGATCGGGAGCGTCAACCGTCCACTGTTTACATGGCAACTAGGTAAGGCGCCTTAGCGCTCCCGAAATTCAGTCGACCTTACTCGCCAGCAGCAGCGCCGCCGCGTCGTTAAAATGTTAAATATAGTAAATATAATGTTCAATAGTAAATATATTTTATTTTCGCAATATATTTATTTACGAAGTGTCTTATAAAGCATTTTACAGGCTTTTCACGGAGTCTCCTCTGCCATTTTTCGTTCCATAGTCCGAAACATGGCTTGGTTGCGCTGCCGCTTCGAATCCAGCTGCGATGCGATATCTAATTCCAGAATAATAGACAACATTAATTTAGTGCTTTCGTCAGTCCATACGCATAGCGGTGGGTTCGAAGTGGTAGCGGGAACTTGCTTCCGTCGCCATGCTTGGTTTCCTCCGAGAATCCGGAATTTCGCATGCAATATGGGAAGGGCTCGCTGATGACGTAACGGACACCGATCGCCTGGTCGACTGAACCGGTTTACATAGCAAAGGGAAGTTGACCATTGTCGACTGAACTCCCCCTCCTAGCGACCTCCCTCGTCTGCGTCGACGTCCCTTTTCAGTCGACGTAGGCCGGTTTACATGAAAAAGTGAGGTCGTCCTATCTGGCTAGGTCGACCTTTGTCGCCTTCATGTAAACGCGCCTATTGAACCTTAATAGCGGGAGGAGATTAAACGAATTCACACGAGAAAGTAGAAGGGCGGTCACAATAAATTGTTTGTAACCCTGTTTTGGTGTTGTGGTGCGTAATTTAGGCCTAATTCAGTTAACTGAACGTTATACAGTGTATTTTTTATCCGCAATATGTTTTTATTAAAAAGCTACGAGAGCAGCAGGGATGCCGTTTCTGCAGTTGGGTAACTCTTTTGATCAGGGTTCCTCGTGCAACACTGATTTAGCGTGGTGGTGCGTCTGACAGAGCTCGCCTATGTCGGCCTCACATATGTGGGCAACGTCACGGTCAGTCGTCAATAACTGATCTAATTTTGGATTGACTCCAAACAGCGCTGTCGTTCATGCGACCATTTCTGCCTATGTCCACGTACAGGAACCTCAAGTTGGCATCCACAAGGGCCATCAGCACAATGCTGAAGGTACCCTTGTAGTTCCGTTCCCAGTGCGTGGAGGAGGAGTAATGGTGGTGGTGGTTGAGAAACGGCTCGTTGTTGTGGGCCTCATAGAGGTGGGCAACGTCACGACTGACGCCCTGGTGGAATGTGCGTCCTGGGCCGACTTCTAAGGGAACTGTGCCGACATATGTCTGATAGCGTCTAAGGAAAACCCAGGAAAAACCTCAGACAGCACTGGGATTAGACTGGGATTAGAACCCGTATATCTCCCAGTCTCGACGTGACATGGCCAGCACTGAGCCACACCTGGTGGTGCGCACACACTGAGATAGCATCACTCTTAAGCATGGACTTCACCACATAGCACGCTCCCAGCCAACCATCATCTCGAGTAACATGGTTCTTTCTTCTCATTTGCCGAAAATGGGGGCGTACGCCATTTTTTGTTGCATTAAGCAGTTCGTAATCGCCACAAAATGGCGTACTCCCCCTCCCCCGTTTTCATCAAACCTAGGGAGAGAAATTTGTCATTCGCGATAATGGTTAGCTAGGAGCGTGCTATGTGACGAAGCTCCTTTTTAAAAGTGACACGATTCTTTCCTCTAATTTGCTGAAAATGGGGGGTTGGTGTACGCCATTTTTGTGGCTGTGGCTTTATGCACTTCATAATTGCCACGAAAATGGCGTACGCCCCCCGTTTTCATCAAATGAAGGGAGACAACGTTGTCATTCGGGGTGATGGATAGGAGCGTACTATGTGGTGAAGCTCTCTTTTCAGAGTGAGTGCAGCGGCGCTAGTGGTCGGCACAAATGTGGCTTGATGAACCGCGCGCCACAAGCAGATGATTATTCGTAATTATAGGGCTGTGCTCCGAACCTACGGAGTCCTCGGTCACCCTGGGAGACAATCCTCGTTGAAAGCGATTGTTTTTTTATATCCTTTAACGCGCACCATGTCCGAATTTTGTTAAGGCCAATGGTCTGAGCAGCATCCCGAAGGACAGCGCTCATTCAACGTCAAAGGGCCGTGTGATTTGAAGCGATAGAGCTAATTGCACTATGGTCGTCTTTAACTTAAGAAGGAAAAGAAGTTCATACGCCCTTGGAAATAAGGAGACGCAATAGCGCGCCAGGAGAAATACTGCAGCGCTACCATGCGCCATCAGTGCTGCAGCGTAGTGCCATGCGGCCGTCTTTAACAGCCAATACGGAAGCAGAGTAAGTATGATAGATTACATTATCTGGCGCAGGGAGAGAGCGTGACCTCTTTTTGTTCAGCCATCCTATCTGCGCCGCAGTAATATCTTGAGAGCGGACTCGCTAGATTTATGTGCCTTCTTAAGTTGAACAGAACTATAGATTCGCCGCTGGCCGCTTTCCGGCCCAGATAAGCCTCCGTCGGCAAAGATCATGCGCTCCATGCGCAGTTTTTGTTTCGACTCACGTGCATAGCAAAATTCAGCGATGGGTCTTACAATGTGCGCTTTCGTTACAGGATTTTGAAATAATAGCGTTGCTTTCAACCGGGGTTGTTTTTCGTTGTGCTCGCTCAGACTATCTTGAGTTTGCTGACCAAGAGCGAGGGAGGCTCCGCCTCCGCCGGCCAATAGGAGGACGCGGAGGGCAGGCACTTCCCAAGCCTCTGCTCTCGCCTAAGAGATGGCGCAGAGTTACCGGTGTTTCGTGTGCCGCAAGATGATGATGATGATGATGATCCTGGAGGCTATGCCCTTTGTATCGGGTGGACTGCGTAGCATGTACTACGCGTCCTAGCCAGATTCTAATAGGAGTTCTAACAGTTAACGCGTTCCATCTTGCTCACTATTCTTCTTCTTTTCTGTCTGTCGCTGCTTCAGGGGAGATTTGGCGGCACCACAAGACAATATGCTCAATTGTTTCAGTGTTCACACCACAGATGGCGCAAACTGTCGTTGTCGGCTTCCTGGATTGTGTTGGCTTCTGACCTCTTATCCTCTGACACCACTCCCTGGTACGGAGTACTCCAGATCGAGCCTCGAAAACGAGGGAACTTCCGATTGAGTTATCGTAGAATTTATCTTGCCTGATTTCATTTTTTCCTCCTGTATAGGTCTGTAGGGAGTGCTTGGACCGTGCCATGCTGAACCACCTCACGTTTTCCCAGCCTCTAACCATGTCCCGGTCCCCTCTTACATAATATCGGCACGCGTCATCCAATGTATTTTCAGGCAGGCCGATTTCACCATTCCATTTAGATTTTTTTCTCCACCTCGTGCGGGTATCATTATAGATCATGCTCTAAAGCTTTCTAACCATCCATGACTCTGGCAGTGTCCTGGCTCTATCTTCAAACATAATCATCGCAGTAGCTTCGCGGGCACCGAAACTTGTCCACCCAAGGTCTCCCTGTATAGTCGCGTCTGCGGCTGATCGGTGTGACTTCAGTGCGGCTCGTCCTGCTTCCTTTTGTTTGCGGTCGAGAAAACTAGTAGTCGATGATGACATGCATAGGACTGCGTTCGCATAGGTCAGGCACGGGACTGCCACAGCTTTCCATAGTTCTCTCAACACTAGGAATCGATTGAAAGACCATAGTGCACGGGGTCGGAGTACTGCCATCGATTTTGTTGCCTTACTGCGTATATATTTTTCGTGATCAGTTAGACAGTCATGTCCTGAGTTGATAGTTACTCTAAGGTATTTAGTCCTGTAGCAGTATTTCGCCATCTTCATTGGATGTCTTTCGTTGATTATTCTTCCATTACATAACCATGCTTTTTTTGGCACTGAATGTCAGCCCTAGGGCGCTTCCATATTCTGCATATATGTCTAGTAGATCCTGTAGTTCTGCCTTGCTGCTTGCTAGGAGAAGGATGTCGTCTGCGTCGATAATCCCTGGGATGTACTGCTTCACTTGTTGGCCCACGTTAAAATATGATATATCGAAACCTTTGTGTGCGTTCTTCAACTTGTTTGCTAGCTGAGAGATGTAGAGCATGAATAGGAGGGGAGAGAGGGGACACCCTTGGCGTAGCCCTTTCTCCACGGGAATCTCCTCTGTTGTAACACCATTCCAGTATCCAATTATTGTAGTCCCGGTGTACATATCTTTCAGCAGGTCTATTATATCTGATCCTATCTTCAAGTCTATCATCTGTTGCCACAGCAGTACATGGTCCACATTGTCATAGGCTTTTTCTATATCTAAGAAGCCTGCCCATTGGTCCCTCTGTTCTTTCTCCGCAATTTCTATGCATTGAGTTAAGACGAAGAGATTGTCCTCTGTACGCCTCTCCTAGCAGGTTCCTCTCTTCCACAGCTCTCTGTAGCCGGGATTTCACTGTTCTCCGAAAGATCCTATAAGTAACAGAAGTTACCGTTATCGGCCTGTAATTCGCTAGGTCGTCCTTTCCTCATTTGCCCTTGTATAATAAAGATACAGTGCTCTTCCTCTAGGCGTCCGGAATGTTTTTTTCTTCTTCTAGCATTTGATTGTAATAAAGTCTGAGTTCCTCTAATCGTTTACCCTTGAGAGCCTTAATTGCTTTTGCTGGTATGCCATCGAGACCTGTAGCTGTATTTGTCGGGGTATCCCTTATAGCTCTGCTAAACTCCTCCATGGATATTGGTTCCATCACTTCACTTGTCTGTGATCGTTTTGATTTTTGCCGTTAGTTGTCACAACTTGCGTCGTCGTTCTGATATTGACCTTTTCATTATTCTCCCCTGTATTTTTGTATATGGATACATGTTGTTGGGCTCGAAGAGCTTTTTGCTTCTTCTGCACGATGCCGGTTACTTTTTCTTTTGCAATTCTGTAATGTTTCCATGCTTCTATAACTTTCTCTGTGGGTTCTTTGTTTGTCAGACTTTGGCGGTGGGTTCTGCATGCCTCTTTCCTCATCTTGATTGCTTTTTTTACTTCATCATCCCACCAGTGTCCATGATGGGGATTGGTGGTTTTTGGCGTCTCTCTTGTTCTCTGTCGTATTGGTTATTTTTGTGGCTCACTCGGTGTAATCTAGTAGGTCTGTTTGCCCTTCCTCCCATGTCTGCATTGCGTCCAAAATTTCTGTCTCTGTTAGACTGGGCTTCTTGTTTGTGTCCTTTTTTTGCGAGTGTGGTTCATTCCCTAGTGTGAGAATCAAGGTACGGTGATCATTTCCCAAACTAATATCACCGTGGGCATCTATACGGAATTGACTGATATTTTCTGCGCATCTAGAGGATAGAAGGCAATAGTCTATATTGGACTTCTTGTCTGCTTGTGTACAGGTGAAGGAGTCTGGGTGCTGGTTCAGTAGGTTGGCCATGGTGAGGTTGTTAGTTTCGACAATATCCCATAATCTTTTCCCATTATTATCTTCACGTCCGTCTAGTTCTTGGATATTGCATTAAAATCTCCAAGGATTATGATATCATGCGTGGCCTTCAAGTCTTCAATATCCCGGTTCAGACATGCAGCCATTTCCTTGTTTTGTTCCTCTTGTCCGCCTGTCCACCAATACACTGAAGCAATGACCATTTAACTCCTGTTTATAGTAATCACTATCAACAAGTGTTCTCTGCAGACATGTTTTATTCTGTGCCATGCCGTTTTGGCTGACCCCAGGCATCCAATTCCCCCTCCACGTCGTTCACCTTCCTGTCTGTTCAGACCTTCCCAGGCATATCCTTCAATGGTTGGAGGTTGTTCCATTCCCCTTAAGTGTGTTTCCGTGAATAGGAACGCTGTCAGGTTTTCTGTCTTGAGGACATCATCCACTTTTTGCCACTTTCTTTGTATCCTCTCCCCTTGCATGTTCAAGAAAGCAATTTTCATTGCACTGATTTTATTATCTTTCCTCCTTCCTTTTTCTAGTCTTCTTGTCTTCTGCTATCTACGTCGTCTTTCCCGCTTGCCCCTGGTTCTCTCCGTTATGCTTTCTGGGCTCTGTATATCTTCTGTCACTGTCTGAGTTGGCTTCGTTGGGCTTCCCGCAGGGCTTTCTCGAAGATATAGCAAATATCGCCCATCTGGTTCCTCCTGTGCACCCCAGTTCTCCGGGGCCTTCTGCCACGAAGAACTTTCTTTAAAAAAAAATCATATTTTCCTTGCCATCCAGTTACCCAGGCTCTGACTTCCGTCCTCGGTGAGGTGGATGCCATGGAAGTCACCATTCCTGCATTCTCTCGCATGCTACCCTGGGTCCATGTAGCTCACCCTGTGGCTCAGGTCCTCGCACATTTTTCTGATGCCTTCATTCAGCTGTTGTATGGCTGGTATGACCTCCACTGCACTTGAGGCGTGTTCCGCTACCATGGGAATAGCACACACACTTCCCAGATGACATTGGGGTATTGCGCTGTTAGACGTTCAAACGTAGCCCTCATTTCCCTTAGGGTTCCATTGTTGTGTTTGTCATTCAAGCCATCAATGAGGCCCACATGCAGGATCACCAAGAGTTTAGGTTTCTTCTGCTCAAAAACTTCCTCTATTTCAGCCAACAGATTCATTGTGTCTGCTCCAGGCATTCCGATAACTTGTAGTCGCCTATTGTAGTCCACTCTGCGTAGTATTGGAGCTTTGACTCTTGCGGATATTTGAGTCCCCAGCTACAATGACATATCTCTCCCCCTCCTGCATAGTGGTGTATCCTCTGCCGTATGGGGGATCCTCATTTAGCCTTTGGCTGCTGTTGGGTCTCTCTGTCTCCCCTAGATTTCGGTTGTGCTGACTAGCTTCCTTTATGGCTCTTGGACTTCACCAGTGTCCACCCGTCATCCTGAATTTCTTTTCCTGTGTACTCTCCTGTGTCAGGTACAGTGTTTGAGATCAGTCCAGCACAGTACTTCTCTGACGAAGTGGTTGGGGGAAAATCCTGCTTCTTCTGGGATGACTGTTTCTCTATTGTTATACCTAGGGCCTCCGTAAGGCATGCAGGTTCAGGTGTCTTTGCCTTTGGGGAGCTTCCACCCCTTCTGGGGGTCCCTTCAGTTATATTCCCTTCTGTCTCGTCCTCTGTTTTCTTGCATTTCTCTTTGGTCTGGACGTTTGCTTGGAGTACTCTCCATTCTGCTTCAATCTCTCTTCTCCTCATCCTCCTCCTCTAGCAAGGCTTCTGCCATGGGCCATGGCGCACCAATCTAACCAACTGCCAAACGAGGCTCAGACAGGAGTGTAGCTACCGTTATTTCGCCTGCCGCAAGGCTTCTCCCATGGCGCTCCAATCTAACCAACGGCTTCACCGTCCGTCAACATGGGAACGAGGCCAAGCGGGAGTCGCGCGTACGCTGATTAACGGCAAGCCGTTAGTTAGATTGGTGCGCCATGGCAGAAGCATTGCGGCAGGCAAAACTGTGGCAGCTGCTGGTTAACGGACAACGAAGCAGTTGGTTAGATTGGTGCGCCATGGCAGAAGCCTTGCGACACGCGAAACAACGGTAACGCTGCGCCATCTCTTAGGCGAGAGCAGAGGCTTGGGAAGTGCTCGCCCTCCGCATCTTCCTATGGCTCGCATCCAGGAGGCGGAGCCTTCCTCGCTCTTGGTCATCAAACGCATGGGTAGTCGCACTTTGCCTCCTTGAAGAAAAAAATCATAAGACCACGCCTATGCTGATTTCATTGCAGTTGTGTGTGTGTGTGTGTGCGCGTGCACGTGCGTTCGTGTGCCTGTGTGTGTGTGTGCGAAATTTAGGGAGGAATTAAGACAGGTCATTAAGATATCGCTATTTTGCTACTCACCGGTAGCTTTCGCGCAAAACACTCTCTAATATGCACGAACTTGGTGGCATAATATACTTTCATCATATGAGCGATGGGCTAAGTGGCCGTGACGACAAAAGCCTGGCATTGGCGGCAAGTATGCGACGGGCGACACAGAGACTGCCCAGCAGTGAGGGAACGTAAAGCGTCAGCGATGAAACGAAGGCGAGAAGATGCGAAAGTTGTATACATGTGTGCAGTGCCCGCGGGAGAAATTATGGGCTCCGGGGATGAGCCTGGATGGTCCCGCCTTGGCTTCGAGGATTAGCCCGGATAAGTCCTGCAGTGGCCCTGTTCTCACGTCTCCTGATTCCTGATGCAAGCAGCGGTCGGATCCCAGAGGCACGGGCCCCAGGGCTCTATCCCCGGCTGCTCCCCCCCCCTCCTCGCCGGTTCTGCGTGCAGGGACGGGTCCAGGGGTCGGTTGTGCGATCGCCCATACAACGTCAATTTATACATGAGATTTTCCTCTCTCCCCTGCCCCACTACGCGCTCGGACGAAAAAAAAAACTGTGTGGATCTGCCCCTGTCTGTGCGTGCGTGCTGCACAAAGCCGTGACCAACGATAAATACCGCTAACGCTGTCACCTCTTTGCATGGCTGCGTGGCGTGTTTATCTCCCTCGGGATTCTCTCAGCGTGGAGCTTATCAACATGCTTGCCTGTATGACCTTGCTCGACTACCTAAACGCTTAACAAGTATTTCTGGACGACGTGCTCATAATTCCGGAGTCCCATCAGCTGTCTCTTGGTGTATTTTTTCTGAATGTTTTGACTTGTCGACAAAATAAGCGAAATACAAAATTAAAATTTAGGCATGTGAATTAAATCTGAAGTAGAATAAGGATCAATAACGAAACGCGGAGTCAAATGAACAGTGGTGACCATAAGAATTTCGTTCGTCTGTTCCCCGAAGATTTAGACTTTAATCGGAGTCAAAATTATTTATAACTCTTTTTCCAGGGTCTGGAACAACAGCCGCTGTAAGTAAATACATCGCTTGCTTGTATGCAGAGTTCGAGGTAACTCGTTACTGTAACTAAGTTCCTTTTTTTGGTAACTTGTAACTTAACTCAGTACTTTTGCGCCGTGGTAACTTCAGAGGAATTCGTTTCTTTTTCAAGTAACTTTGCCAAAGTAGCTTAAGCTAAGTTACTCAAGCTACTTTTAAAGAAGCTTTTCACTCACGTCGACATATTTGCTTGCTTTCTCTCCCGTTCTTTCATGTCATTTTATGCCATAAAACGTGATATTCAATCAATTACCGTATTCTATTCAGGAAGTAAGAACCGCTGCCATTGAAATGAAGCTGAACCACTGTGGGCCCACAGGAAGTAAGATGCAAAGCGTTGGACTTGTAGTACATAAACGAAGACGATCTAAGCGTGTTGCACTCCTTCGCAGGCAACTCAAGGCCCAACTCCACTGCTCACTCGCGCCGCACCTGTGTAGTTCTATTTTGTGTCCGAAGTAACTTGGAGTTAGCGTAACTGCAAGTTACATTTCAGGCTGAAGAACTTCGTTATTAACTTAATTACATTTTTCACACGGTAACTTGACTCGTAACGAGTGCTTTTTGACAGGTAACTTCTCGATCTAGCTTGTATGACCTCTCACATTCGAAGGGTTTGACAGTGCTGATCGGTCCTCGTCTAGAGCACTGTCGTCTTCGTGAAATCTCAACGATATTGATATAGCTAGTCATGCACGGATGTTCAAAATTTGCACTTTGTTTAACTCTGGTTGCTTCGGTTACAGCGGAGCCGGCACGGCAAGCAATGCCTCGATGAAAACTGCAAATTACTGCGGTATGTTAGAGCTCGGCGGAAGCGCTACTTCCTGTTCAAAGAAACGAAGCGTGGACTCAGCTGACGTCATCAAGCAACCACTCGTCTCTCCCGGCATTCCTGAAAATTGGGCGGCAGCTGATGACGCGGCGGACGGTGGTGCTGGCGGTCTCGACATTCCTGGACACATCGGTGGCAGCAGTTCCATATCGGATCTTCCTTTCAGGCGACGAAGTTCATCGTCGACCAACGAGTCGCCTTTGTCAACGTCCTGTTCGTCTGTTAAAAAAGACAAGGAGAAAGTACGACAACCCGAGGAACGGGATAGCGGACAGTGTTCGTGCCCCATGTATGAGCTGGACGTAACCCTCAGTCACGTCACTACGCGTCCACGGGAAAATCCACCGACCAACCGTCTACCTTCAACGACAGTAAAAGATAGCGAAGAGAAAATGGGGCTTCAGGTGATAACAACGGAGACGGTCACTCGACGGCAGTACACATACAATGTGGACGTAGAATTACCGAAAGGCATGCGCGTCAGTCCTCGGGGGAAGCTGGTGCAGGACCAAGGGGCGTCAGCGGGCGAGGCACGCGTCGATTATCAACCGTACTGCCCTCCTCTGGGGTACGTGCAGCAAAGCGAGCTACCGCAATACATTCCTGCGTCGTACGGTCCAAATTTCTGGTCACCAGAAACGGGATACCAGCCATATGCCGAATCGTTTATTCCAAATGACGGCGAACACAATTCAATGAACGCTGCAAGTAAGAACCGCCATTGGCAGCAAGTGCCCCGCAATCCGTCACGACCTGGTGAACATTTTTCCGACTCAAAGGCAGACCTGTCGGTGTTCCAATGCGCTTGCAACGTGGAAATTGGCAGGAGCAATGGACGGCATGGGGTTGAACAGGGAACTGATGAACATCCAAATCTAATACGGGCAGAGTTCGCATGCATTGGGTGTGGAGTGTTCAAAATGTACCTAGTTTGCAAGCTTTGCTACACGAAAAACAAAATTCGCTACTGTAAAGAGTGCTCTGTGTATGCAAAAGTTGAGAGCCGTGAGGACATTCCACTGCAGTGGCGAAACAACGGCTCCACGAAACAAATTTTTCTAGACCCAATAGAACGTCAGGTAGAGAATCCACAATATGGTCATAATCAATCTAATGGTAACCCAGGATCAGAGCAACGACGACCGTTTCAAAGAAAAATCGCCGTTCATTGCAAAAGTAATACGGAGATAAATGGAGAACAAACAGGTTATGATGTCTTTGGACAAGCCCAACAAAACGTGTCTACACCTATGTCCAAATACCAGTATCAACCGCAAGTGTATCAGGATCCACGTGTCCCAATATACTCGAGTGAAGCTGGACAGAACTACGCGACAATGCCTACGGGAGGACTCCTTGTGTCTTCCGTTCCAGGGTATTCCCGACGGACATCTCGCGGCTACCACATTCCTTGTTTTCAGGATCAGAAAAAAGTTCCCACACTGCTGTACCCCAACCAGACTATTCAGGAGTATGAATTTCCACCGCACGCCGCACCTCCCCTACCAACATATGAATGCCCTCCAACTGTGGACTACCGCGCCCAGCCTCCCACAAGGCATGCAGCAATACCACAAGAGAACGCGAACCCAGCATATAAGATGAGGCCTGCGCCTTCTTCGCCGTCGATAGCAGGGCGAACAACACAGTACACTGATGAGAACTACAAAGGGAATCCTGCTCCAGGACCTGGAATTACTGTCGATGTTCAAGTAAAAAATGTAATGCCAAAATCATCAGGTCGCCGCCAACAAAATAGCAGCACCAATACATCGACTTCAAGTGCAGCAAAAACATCGAGGCGGTCTTCGAGTGCCCAAAGGAATAAGAGAAATAAGAGTTCCAGCGGTGCCAAGTCCACAACTGGTTGCAAGCGATCGACCACGACCGACAATACGAGCAATGGACGAAGTACGGCTTCGCCAAAACCACCTCAGTTGTGAACTGCGCGGTGCTCGGGACAGCTACTAATACGATACGTCACAGAAGTGCAGCTGATAACAATAAGTTGTATACACTTTGCAAATCGTGGATTACAATGACCCTAATAACTTTGATACTTGTTCTTCCAATTTGATCGTCCGTATGTTGGAATAGTAATACTACACAATAATTGAGGCAGAGAACCAGAATGCCACCCTCTAAATAATACTAAATATGACAAGAGCCTCGCGCGGCTTTTGCTGTTCATATGATACAAGGAATTGGATAGCACATATCGTTAATAACTCGTTAAATATAAATGCGTAAGTAATAAATAAGCGTTGCAACAACATACTAAAGGACTGTGGAATCGTGCATTCTTATCCACCCTGTCATGTCATCCACCGTGATTAAGCCTACTACGTCGCCTCAACCTTGGTACGATACTGCTCGAACGAAATATCCATCGTACCACCTCATCCACAGCGCCGTTACGTCCATTCCCAGCATAGTGGATGGGTCGCACATCAATCACCGACCATCAATCTTTAATTATTTATTTACCTTCAGGTCAGGGAATTACAGAGGGGGTGGCATAATAAAAGGAACATACAACATGGAACATACAACGAATTACAAGCAAACTAATTGGTCCAGCAGCTTGCGGAAGCTATTAGGTCCTATCAGTCATCCAAATATCAATCAACCTATCTAGCACCGAATGAACTTATAAAAACTGGCACTGACTATGTTACTAAATGATGGACATCTTCAGCATTAAGTAATATCGAGAGTTATTAGGAGCGAAATATAGGAAAATGACAATTTGGCGCCTGCGAGTTCTATTAGGTGGACAATTCTACTAAATGCCCGACGAATAGTTTGGGCTGCTTGTTTTAAATTCATTGTCAAACAGCCAAAAAACAAAAACGAGACTACAACGCAGTGATTTGTGTGTGATCATGTATCGTGTTTGTTTTCATGGTCGCTTGAAAATGAACGCAGCATGGGAAACAGCCATGGGCTGCGGACTGAGATATACGAAATACGAGGGGTGTTCAAGTCAAACTGGGACTTTGTCTCCTGAGTGTACAAATGGCTCGCGATACCTCTTTTTTGTCACTTTCACACGCGACAGACTTCGGCGTTCACCACGTGGTGGTCCAAAGTTTGTGCAAAACAAGACACGTGCTGGACAAGATGGCCGACAACGAGGTGAGCGCGCACATCGAACTGGGAATTGTCATGAAGTTTCTCGTGAATGAAGGCGTAAAGTCATCTGAAATTCACAGAAAACGTCAGGCTCAGTATGGCCACGATACACTTAGCCGCAGCAAAACGTTTGAGTCGTCCAAACGGTTCCGAGACGGTCGTACATCACTGCAGGACGATCTCGGCCGGGGCGGCTCAGAGCCCATGCAGTGTCAGAGTTCCTGAGAACATCCAACTTGTGGAGCGCCTGCTCCTCAAGGACCGATGGATAACATGTCTCGAACTGGCTCGAAAGACGGACCCTTTTGTGGGAACGTTGAACACTATCATTCATGAACACCTTCAGTTTCGGGAAGTTAGTGCCCGTTGAGTCCCGAGGCAGCCCTCCGTGTTTGACCGGCAGAGAAGACTGGAAATCTCCCAAGAGCTAAGGTACCGTTTCGACACTGAAGGATCAGCCGTTCCTTGATCGGATCATCACGTGCGATGAAACGTGGGTGCACCATTTCACTCCTGAGTCTAAACGCGCATCAAAACAGTGGAAGCATCCGGGTTCTCCAGCTCCCAAGAAGTTCCGAAGCACCCCATCTGCGGCTATGGTCATGGCCACGGTTTTCTGGAACAAGGCTGGCTTTCTTGATGTTGATTTTCTGCCCAGTGGTACCACTAGAGTTCGAGGTTACAAGTAACTCGTTTCTGTAACTAAGTTCCTTTTTTTGGTAACTTCTAACTTAACTCGGTACTTTTGCGCCGTGGTAACTTTCAGAGGAACTCGATCCTTTTTCAGTTAACTTTGCCAAAGTAACTTAAGTTCCAAGTCACTTTTACCTCGCTTTTCACTCACGTCCACATATTTTCTTGCTTTCTCTACGGTTCCTTCATGGCATTTTTTGCCATAAAACGTGATAATTAATCAATGACAGTATTTTATTCAGGAAGTAAGAACCGCTGCCATTGAAATGAAGCTGAACCATTCTGCGCCCACAGGGAGTAAGATGCAATGCCTTCGAACACACCTCTACAAGAGAAACGTCATTATGACATTGGTAGACAGACTGAAACCGAAACAAATCGGAAGGAGAAGGCTGGGTTCCACGTACGCGCACTTGTTCGCTGCCTTCCATTGAAAGAAAAGTAGGACTGAGGGTCACGTTCCTTTAAGGGACCATATCGTAATCCCCTCCAGACCGTGGCTTTCGGGCGCGAACTTGTTCACCTCTAGCTTCGAGCGTAGTTCAATTCTACCAAATTTTGGCGCTGTCGAACACTATGACGTCATTTGTTTACTGAGAGGGAGAGGTCTATTGTAGGACATAAACGAAAACGATCTAAGCGTATTGCACTCCTCCGCAGGCAACCCAAGGTCTAACTCATCTGCTCACGCGCGCTGCACCTGCGTAATGCTATTTTGCGTCCGAAGTAACTTGGAAGTAACTCGTTCTTTTTTGTAAGTAACTCAGTAACTGCGAGTTACATTTCAGGCTGAAGAGCATCGTTATTAACTTAGTTACATTTTACACACGGTAACTTGTAACGAGTTCTTTTTGACGGGTAACTTCTCAATCTATGGGTACCACCATCAATAGTGCATATTACTGCCAGGTTCTCAGGGATGTGCATAATGCGCTGAAGCAAAAGCGGCCGGACCTCATCACCAAAGGTGTCCTCCTCCTACAGGACAATGCATGCCCGCATACCGCGCATCTCACGACACACACCTTACAGGAACTTGGCTGGGAGTTGCTGCCACATCCCCCTTTCAGTCCAGACCTCGCCCCCCGCGGTTCCATCTCTTCGGGCCACTGAAGGCGTTCCTTGGGGGTCGCCACTCCAGCTGCGACGACGAGGTCAAGAATGCGGTCCGATCATGGCCGCTCCGCGCCAGTAAGGATTTCCACGCTGCTGGCATCCAAGCGCTCGTGAAACGCTGTGACAAGTGCATTAGTGCAGCTGGAGATTACGTTGAAACATAAAACTAATTTTTTGCCTGTAAGTTCATTTTACTTTTGCGAAAAATGAAAAGTTCCGGTATGACTTCAACACCCCTGGTATGTATGTGCAGACTATGTAATAGACCTCTACCTGTTTGTAAACAAATGACGTCATAATGTTCGACAGCGCCACGAGTTTGGTAGAGTTGAACTACGTTCAATGCCAGTGGCGAACAAGGTCACGCCCGAAAGCCACGGTCTTCAGGGGATTACGATGGTCTCTGAAAAGGATGCGACCTTCGGTCCTACTTTCCTTTCAATAGGAGGCAGCGAACAATTGCCCATTTGCGGAACCCAGCTTCCCCCCTACCCCTTCCGATCTGTTTTGGTTTCGGTGTGTCTACCAACGTCATGATGACGTTTCTCGGGTAGAGGTTTATTAAACGATATCTTCGATATCCAGTTTATATCGGGAGATATCACGGGATAAAATGAAGAAAATTACAATGTGGCGCCTGTGAGCAGAGGTGGGCATCCTCACGAGGGCAAATGAGGGTGAGGGTGCCCTCACCCTCACATCCTCACTTACGCACATTGAGGTGGGGTGAGCTGAGGAAAAATTCTCAGAAGAGAAATTGAGGTGAGGTGAGGAAAATGTTTTGACGAGGAGGTTGAGGTGCGATGGGTGAGGAAAAATTTCCGAAATTGAGATTGAGGTGAGGTGACGAAAAAAATTTGAGGAGATTGAGGAAATGTGGAGCGGCTATTTTCAATTGCGCGATCGCTTAAAAGGGCACCAAGAGCCAGCTTTTTCTATTACCAAGGTAGCAAAAATGTTTTTGTACTGGGAGCATACACTAAAATGTGTTCGCTGTAAGCCCGGCCGTTAGTTTCAGATTTTCAGTTGAGTCAGGAAGTTCGGAGTTCAATTCAGTATATTCAGCTTCTCGCGAATTAAAACTAATACAAGGGCCTTTAAGTCGTATTAACCGCCCCCGTATTGAGACACGTATTAAGAACGTATTGAGATGACTGCCGTTGGACTCATAATTTTGGCCTCATAATAACACCAAATTGGCGAAAAGACGATAAAATAACTTAAATTTAGTACCTCTAGATTTTTTAATACAATATCATGAAACAGTTCGCGGACACCCTGTAGATTATGAAAAAAAAAAAAAAGCTAAGCTTCGAAAGCCAGCCAAAAACTGTGCGTGCAAGTGGGCTGCCCCATATGAAAAGTGTGCAAGATACATCAAGTATTCTTTGCAAAGGGCCATATAAGGCTAAACGTTGTACTACCACTGTGCATATGTGCTGCTCTGGAAAGCACTTGGTACTGAGACATGATCCATAAACAGACAATGCCATCTGGTGCTCCGCATTGGAAGATTAAAACTGGAGCTTGACTTGGTTTGGTCTGGCAGAATAAAACAATCTGGAGCTTGCACGTATTACATTGAATTAGTCTTCCACCACACTAGCTTTTTTTCTCGTTGATTAATATATTCAACTAGTTCATAGGCTATCATTCATAGGGCATCCTTTCTTTCTATATCGCAAATTTTGTTAACTGATCTCTGAAAGGTGGCATTTTTCTTCGATACTTCGGAAGCCTATGGCTATACACTGTCAGCAGAGGTCATCTCAATTATTTCGTGGACGGCTTGTGCATACGAAATTTAGTTTCATTCTCACGGCTCTCGTGTGTAATGTTGCGTAGGTTATGGTGTAGGGTACGGTTCTCCAGCGGTGAGTGACCTCATGCCATAGTCAGAATTTTACATATATGTCCTCGCTGTCCTACAGAATTTGCCAGCCCAGTATCCCGCGCTCGGCGAAGCATGCTAGATGAAGTTTGCGCTTGAATTAGGCACGGCTAATCGTAGCTACAAGCATTCGGAACATGACCTGTATAGACCTCTCCCTGTTTGTAAACAAATGACGTCATAGTGTTCGACAGCGCCACCAATTTGGTAGAGTTGAACTACGTTTGAAGGTAGGGGCGATCAAAGTCGCTCCCGAAAGCAACGCTGTTGAGGAGATTACGATGGTTCGTGAAAGGGACGCGACCTTCGGTCCTACTTTTCTTGCAATAGGAGGCAACGGACAAAAGCCCATTCGTGGAACCCAGCCCTCCCCTTCCGATTTGTTTCGGTTTCAGTCTGTCTACCAACGTCATGATGACGTTTCTCGGGTAGAGGCATATTAGATGGCTTTCGAAACAACGTCTGAGTACGCCTTTCAATAGAGTCTTTATATCCATATGTAGACACTGCAGGACTTTAGTCGGTAGTAGCTCATCAGCACCAAATGCTCGTAACCTCCAAACGCTCAAAATCTCCAAACGCCCATATGCACCAAAAAAGTTGGTGGTTTTGAGCGTTTCGGTGGAAATGAGCAGGAGGGGGAAGCTGCTCATAAGCACCAAACATCCAGAACATCCGAATGCTCATATGCACCGAAAGGCAGGAGACCACAAAGTCGGGTCTTCCTCTCCCGCATTTGGAGCAAGCGCTTAGGTGAAGCAAACAATGAATAATGTCGAAGTCACAAAGGTGTGCTTGAGAATGGAAGACGTAGGAAGCATCCCAAATTTAAGATACATTACGAGCTTTCAGGCACAGACTGCCATTAAGGTGAGAAAGGTGGAATGAACGGAGACTGCCAAGGCCGCTTAATGTGTAAGTTGGGAAGTATATGGGATTGATGAAGTTTGAATTTGGTTGAATGTGTGGGTTTAGGTGGGGTTATCGCGAGTCAATGGGTGTTTGAACGTGACAAGCGACATGTCATGCAGCATGTTCCTAATTAGTGAACTTACATCGCGAGACATCTGTGATCATGGGCGATGCCACAGCTCTTTTGGCTCAGTGGTTAGCGTGCTGGCCATGTCAAGTCGAGAGTGGGAGGTATCCGGGTTCGAATCCCGGTGCAGGCTGTGCTCTCTGGGGGTTTTGCTGGGTTTTCCTCAGATGCGTTCAGTCATTTGTCGGCACAGTTCCCTTAAAAGTCGGCGCGTCAGTCATTACGTTGCGCATCTCTGTGACTCCACCATGTTCAGCTTCGAAGAACCATATGCACGACGTTTATACGCTTCAGCTAGGTTGATAATGTGAATGAAGTACAATTTTGGGTGTACTTGAAGGAACACTTTCATGCAATTAATAAGTGGGCGTGCTGAATTCGTCTCTTCCTACCGATGTTAATCTATTTCTTTACTTTGTTGCTCTACATAGGTGTACTGGGCAGCCAGGTCGAGCCCGTCTTCAAGTGTATACTATATTAAGTTGTGGGATTTGTTTTGTGCTGTTGTCAACAGGTGTCACGATAGATAGATGGCGCGTGTCGCTTGCGGGCAGATTAGGGGTCGGATACCCGAAGAACTTATTTAAGATGTGTTGGCGGACCGGAGAGGGTCGCTCTTCTTTTTGGGGGAAAGCCTTGGCTTGCATAGTTGAAGGTATGAAATAAACCCTTCGCTGATTGTTCGAACTGGTGTCTGCGTTCCTTGCGCGGGTCGGATGAACGGGCGTGGTCCCGGTGCTGGATTAACCGGAAGGTTTCCCGCAAAGTATAAAACATGTAAAACATGAAACCACAGTGATATAAGTAATCCTTGATTTGTGTGTATTTTCTAACCGTGGACTCTAGGCTTATTTTTCTCGTTGTACAATATTGAGTATGGTTACCGTTCCTACGCAGAACAGGCGTAGCGCGCGCCCTCCGTTCCCCCCGACCAGTGGAAACCCAGCAAGGAAGTGTGTGTGTGTGTGGAGGGGGGGGGGGGGCTTCTAAAAGTGAAAAAAAAAAAAAAAACACACACACGAAGAAACACGAAAATTCAAATCGCGGTTCTTTCTTATTCTCACTGATCAGCCCATATGTTCTGTGTTGTCGCGTTTTGACCAACTCGCGGAGTGGTAAAAGTCATTTGGATTTCTGTAAACCGCTAATAGCTTGGAGCAGTGTCACTGAGAACATGATCTGGAGCATGACAGCAAAAATTTTGAGGACGAAGAAAACAATGAAGAATGCCGAAGTCACAAAGGTATGCTTGAGAATGGAAGACGTAGGAAGCATCCAAAATGAAGGGCTGTCAGGGCTGAAGAAGGGCAGTCTCTGCCTGAAAGCTCGTAATAAATCTCTAAATTTTGTATGCTTCCTACGTCTTCCGTTCTCAAAAAATTTGAAGTAAAAATGGTAGGCATTGATGCGAACAAACTCATAATTAGAGTTGGGAATCCCGAGGCTTTTTCACGATCCTGGGATTTAAAAATTCTAATCCCGGGATCTCGGGACGGGTCCAAAATTTTCAGCAGCGGGTTTCATAGTCGTATTTCCAGGGGTCATTACATATGACAGACACTGTCTAAAGCTGCAAAATAGGAGGGGTTTATTAATTTTATTGCCTGCTTTGGTTTTCAATGTTTTTTTTTTTTTTACGGTTCAACAAACAAAGCTTTCCAGCGCAAGCAAAGCGACCGTAAAGTCTCAGTCGTGAGCCCTAGCTCTGTCGCAATCACTGCTGCCTCGTTGTTCAAAAGTGCCCTCAGGAAACACAGAGCGTCGAAAGAACTGTCGTCAAGGCGAGATCGAACTTTTGTGCAAAGGTCTCCTGCCGAGCTGAAATTTCTTTCCGATCCACGCTGGTTGGAACAATTGATCGGAGGCAGAGATTTGCTTCTGTAAATGTTTAACACACTATCGCATCTCTTACATTTCGCCCATTGTCCGTCTACTGCACGTAAGTAGTAGGACCACACACTGCTACTATCATTACATTTTGGCTCAACTTCGAAGTAGAGAACGGCGGAGATTGTCACGCTTCGACCAGTTACTTGTGATGCAAGCACAACACGGGAACGCTGGGCTTGCGTCGGCGAGGCAGTCGGACGACGGTACGGCTGCTTCCTCCAGCTCAAGAAAGAGGGGAAACCGTGCGCTGGCCGGTCCCTCCCAGGCAGCGACTGTAAGCTCTTGCGTTGCGTTGGCAACTTTTTGCGGACGGAAGCTTCAAATTGAGTGAATCAACGGAACCACCGTTTCCATCAAACTACCGCCTGCAGCTCCTGCACAGCGCCTGCAAGTTGAAGCCATAGGAGGTGCTTTTGATATCCCGAAATCCCGAGATTTTCGGTCAGAAAATCCCGAGATTTCGGGATCGAAAAATCGTGCGGGATCCCGTGATCCCGGGACATCGGGATCCCGGGTTCCCAACTCTACTCATAATGGAATATCGTTTTATATCATTGAGAAAAAGAGAGGACACCAAAGAAAGAGACCGCCAGACAATTTTTAACGTACATACAAGGAAGCCTCCAGGAGATATATCCGAATCCTTGCATTTGCTTCAGGATTCTATTTCTGACCACACCAGTTACTGTCGCTGGTGTTGAAAGCAGCTTCAGAACAATGAAGCTGATCGATCAAGAATATCCTGCGCTCAACCTTGAAAGATGTCAGGCTTTCTGAGTTTGTAGTTAACCGAAAAAAAGATTACCATATCTCTATACTGTGACCCATTGATTAACCAACTTGTGAAGAACAAGGCTCATAAGAAGAGTTTTGCGCAAATGTTCCCTGTAGGCGTATGTATATATAATATGAACCCTACATAAATAAATACCGCATTCCAGTTTCTGCATTGTCCACTGACATACGTTCGGAGGGGGCCATGTTCTTTGTCGCTACAGCGCTGGAAGCCGAGTGCCTTTCGTGCTAAAATCAAGTCTTTTGTCCTAGGCTGCCTCAGTGTTTATGGGAAGGAAGTTCAAATGAAAATCCATAAACGAGAAGGCTGGCTACATACAAGCAGGACCAAGCTGCTGCATAAACTTCAAACGGACACATTAAGCGGCCTTGGTAGTCACCATTCATTCCGCCTTTCCCACACCTTGTTCCAAATGCAGGAGATGAAGACCCGGCCTTTGTGGTCGCCCGCATTTCGGTGCATATGAGCATTCGGGTGTTCTGGACGTTTGGTACTTAGGAGCAGCTTCTCCCCTCCTGATCATTTCCACCAACCACTCAAAACCACTTTTTTTTTTGTACATATGAGCGTTTGGAGGTTATGAGCATTTGGTGCATATGAGGCACAACCACTTTGGTTAATTGGTTTCAATAGGCTTTTATTGATTGGAGAATTACCCGTTTCCAGGATGTTTTACTATGCCGTTTCGTATTTTTCCACATCTGTTGGCTGTGGCACCTTGTGAAACACGAGATAGCATTCGTCGCCCAAATCCGTGAGATTAGCCAACACTACACAGAGTACATAATTATAGCTAACGACTTTGATATCGATTTTATACCGAACGTAATCAGGCCGCAATGTTGGTCATATTGTAGTAGAACTTTTTGCCTCTACGAGCCATCTCGCAGCTCATTTTGCCAAACGCGCATTCTCCGGGTGCAGAAGCTTGCTGAGTCAGCTGCGTCCTCTCTGTACCGATCTGCTCTCCCTTCTGTCATTGGCCACTATGCCGGTCGGTCTTGTCGATTGGCGTAGTAAGGAAGGACCTAACAATGTTTTCTGATCGAAGTTATTGCCGCTCTGCTTTGCAACTTTCATACTTGACCCACGGGCCATGTTTTGACAGTAACTTTAGAACCATACGAAGCCGTTGCATCCGCCGATTAAATGATAGTCACGTTTACGATGGCAATTTCTTTCAAAGAAAATGGAGGTACTTGCCTGCTTAGCTAGAGTGGGCATCAGCCCTTAACAACACAGCCCGTACGTTTCTAGAAATATTAAAGAAACAGTGCCACGCGCAACTCGCTACGATCCAGGCCCATATGAACAATATCAGTCTCACCGACGCAGAGGCAAACACTCTCGAACTACACATTCAACAACTCAACCGCGAGCTAGCTAACAAGGAACACTCAAAACTCGGAAAACCTAATTCCAACAACGACACGAATACCGGACCCACTAACACGACACACGCAGCAGCCGAACAAATAATTTCCAGCACCACAACCACAACTCCCCGCAACATCGCTGAGTCACCCCGAGAAAACGCTGACGCAAGCACCGTAATAGATATATCACGCTCACTAACCAGCGACGAACTACAAGTCCTCTCTAGGGGGTTAACATTCTGCCCTACACTCAATTCTGTTAACGAATACGAAATCCACAAAGACATATCAGACTTTGCGAGACGGCTACGCCTTAGAGAATTCTTCGCTCATACAACACAAGAAAACAACAACGACCTCCGACTACCATCAACTTGGACACCAAATCACGGCCGAGAACCCGCATTAGACCTGTACATTAAACAAGTAAGCAACGACATCCTTCGCGGTATTTCCCAAAGCTCGCGTGGTCACAACCTCACTAAAACACAGCGTGACATCATCAAAGCGCTAGCTGACAGAGATGATATCATTATCAAGCCCGCAGATAAGGGTGGGAGTATCGTCATCTGGCCCACAGATAAATATATTTCTGAAGCTCATAGGCAACTCAACAATACGCAACACTACCTCAAACTGGACCATGACCCAACAAAGGAGTACACGGCGCTAATAACCCATACCATACAGGACCTCCACGAACGAAAGCTCATCACACGTGATGACCTCAGATATCTCACCCCATCAAGCACAGGCGCAGGTCGTTTCTATTTACTGCCCAAAATCCGCAAGGTACACGCCAACGAGCTCTATACGGCTGACATCCCCGGCAGGCCAATTGTATCTAATAACAACACACCAACAGAAAGACTCTCGAAATTCCTGGACCACTATTTA
This sequence comes from Ornithodoros turicata, assembly GCF_037126465.1. Lineage (NCBI taxonomy): Eukaryota > Metazoa > Arthropoda > Arachnida > Ixodida > Argasidae > Ornithodoros > Ornithodoros turicata. The sequence continues at coordinate 73,782,922 of NC_088203.1, read as the reverse complement.
AACCATATTCCGACAACACTGCCATCGCATGTACAAGACACACCCCACCTCCTCAGAATAATCAGAGATATAAACAACACTCGTACATTTGGTAGGGACACAATACTAGCCACGCTGGATGTGACATCACTGTATACTAACATCCCACACAACGACGGAATCACAGCCCTCTGCAATACCCTTTCTACAACAAACACCAGAAAAGACACGGAAACCATACTCGCTCTAATGGACTTGGACCTTAAACTGAACTACTTCGAGTTCAATGGCGAACACTACCTACAAGTACACGGTACAAGTATGGGCACACCTGTTGCACCCACATACGCAAATATCTTCATGGGGTTCTTAGAAAACAAAGTTCTCAGCGCCCTCTCATTGAAACCCACGGTGTACCTTCGATACATCGATGATATACTGATAATATGGGAACACGGGGAACATGAATTTCAAAAGTTCATAGATCTACTGAACACCGCGCATAGCAACATAAAGTTCACATCACAACAGTCAACTCACTTAATTAACTTCCTCGACACCACAATATCAGTAGACAACGGCAACCTCATCACAACCCTGTACAAAAAGCCAACTGACAAACAACAATACCTTCACTTCAAGAGTCACCACCCGCGTCACTGTAAGGTTGGAATTCCTAATGGGCAGAGTGTAAGACTACGCAGAATTTGTTCAGACGACACAGATTACGCTGAGAAGCTTGACGAACTCTGCAGTACACTTGCCCAAAGGGACTATCCAGACTCCCTCCTAACCGAATTCCGTCGCAAGGCACTCGCACTCGATCGAGACGAGGTTCTGGAAAACCGAAAAAATCCTGACGCGTGCCAAATAAGCTTCATCACAAGATATTCCAACGCACTTCCAAACATCAAAGCCATTCTACAGAAGCACGAGCCCCTCCTTCAAAGCAGTGACCGACTTGTCAATATATTCACAAATCCCATACAGGTGACATACCGACGCGCAAAAAACCTGGCAGACTCCTTGGTCAATGCCAAAATCAGCAAAACAAGCACCCCGTACACGGGAACACGACCCTGCAACATCCCGCGCTGCAAAACATGCAAGCACGTTCAACACGCTAACTCCATCAAAAGCACTGCGAGCAATTACACCCACCCCGTTAACCACGCATTCACATGCACAAGCTCCAATGTCATATACTGCATTGAATGCGGCGACTGCTCTATGCAATACATTGGTGAAACCGGCCAACAAATGAACAACCGCCTTACCGGACACAGAACCGACACGTGCAACAAACTCCCCAAAGCAGTCGCCGAACACTTTAACGTTCCTGGTCACAATTTTGACGACATTAAACTATATATTCTAGAAACCGGGTTTAGATCCACACGTGACAGACGTGATAGGGAGTCTTATCTCATATACAAGTTCAACGCTCTTCACCCGTCCGGTATCAACAAATCACAAGGCACCCTAGAAACACTTCACAAATAAAATATGCTTTTCCCTTCTACCTCCATTATCATCTGTTATGTTCTGCATGGCCATTGCTTTCTACTTTCTTTATTGCATGCCACAACTTTGCATTACAAAAAAAAAAAAACGTTGCTGGTTCTGAAATTTTCCCCACGTAATCACTAACCTCCTTATCTTTCGCTATGCTTGCCAATTCTTGCCTGTTGTCCCGTTTCGTCCACGTGTTCGTGAACCTTCCATTTTTCTGTAACCGGTCTGTAGCCTAGATCACTACGTTCACATAATCCCCTCCACACTCTAACAAAGCAGCCATTCACTCCGGCCGTAAAACCCCGTACGGAACCTTTCTTCCCTCCGGGCTGTTGACCCACAATTCGCATGAACCTTTAAACACGTCACACCTAACCCTTTAAATACCATGCCAATGATGAGGACGGTGCCCAGAAGAAGAACAGTCTCTGTTCGAAATATCGGCAGCTTCTGTCCTGAGGCAACTCCTTCCTAGTTTTCTTTTTCTTTTTTTTTTCAGTATTTTTACTACTTTAGCTTGCCTCACGGAACACACGCTTAGTTAGCCACCCTTAGCCTAGCCCTAGCCACCCTTAGCCTAGCCCTAGCCACGCTTAGCGACCCTATAGTCGCCTTATGTGTGTTGCACCACTTATTAGCTGTGTATACATATCTATGTATCGAAAGAAAAAATATTAACGGTTCGGCCCGTATACTCTCAAATAGCATTGTTTGGTAGATAGTCGAAACGTTGCTGCACAAAGTAGAGGGAAAGGTGTAGGTGAATGAGAGAGCAACACACAACTTTTTTGCAAAAAGAAAAAAAAAAGAACCGCTGATTAATGCAAGTCACAATATCATTAGCGCACAGTGCTGTAAAATTTAGCTGACAGGCTAGTCGACAGACATGTAGCTGCTGCTGCCAAGGAGTATGCCAAAGCATACATGTGGATGCTGCTCCACATCAGGAGAAAAGTGAAAAAGCAATAAACAAAACTTGAACTGTGTATCATCATCATTACAGAAACCTAAAAGTGTATGGTTTAAAATTTTTTTGTCGTGTAACATATTCAGGACCTGAAGAACGGCTTTTTTTAATCATACAGAAGCCCTGATAAAGCTCTGAAGCCCTTGTGAATTATTCATAGATTCAGATGGGGTTCTTACCCGGCTATACAAGTACAGTGTATGCCAATTATCTCTCCAGATCTTTTCTTGAGCCAAACTGAGACTCTCTACGCGCCCTTCTTCATTGACGGAAGGCACACTCCGCGTCCGAGGCACACATGTGACTTGTCGGATATCCGATTCAACATGACGTTCCGAACGTAACCTTCCTGATAAAATGCACACCCCTTGTTCGCTTGTCGAACGGAGGGTGCTACCGAATGGAGATATGCCCAAACTGCTTTGCTTGTGACTAACGGGCACCAAAGACATATCTTTTTGCCATGTATTGCAGAGTTTTTAACTTCTTAACAGACATCGGAATTTTAAACGTTCTGTAGTTTTACATTGACCGTTTTAGGCACCTTCATATTTTTCCTCACTAGTTACATTTAATTTTATCTAGTCACACCACCACCAACGTTTGGCGCATTATGACCTTTGTTGTCGATGCGCCAAAAACAAAAAACAAAAAAAACGAATCATCATTATGTGCTGTACGGATATGGGAATGGTATGCCATCTACCTCGATCATGATGCGCCGTCACGAAAAGAAAAGAAGAAAAGGAGTCAGAACGCAACGCATACACACATAACACCAGCCTAAACAGCCGTAGCCTTTGGAATTTTTCATGCCAAATACCCTCCAACCCAAAGAGCCTGCGTTAAGATAGGGGGCGCACTGCTACGCGGAAAGAGGTGGATTGCAATGATGTCATGTTCTGGAAAGGGTACTCGTCTCCTAGCAACCACGCCGGCGTCCGGGGATGGTCACGTGGTGGAGAAGTCACGTGACGCTGATGGAAAGAGCGGAAAATGGCAGAGATGTCTTCTCTCTACTTTGTGTTCTCGAAGGTCGGAGCAGGCCAAGGGAGATGTCACGTGAGGGTCCGCTAACGGAGTGCAAAAAGTGAGCCCCCCGGAAGACGTGTAGCGGCCCGTAGACTACGATGAAGACGTGCCTCTGCTGGCGCGCGCCACTGCACCTGCCAGCCAGTTCCACCGGCACCGTTCTAGCGTGAAGGCACGACCATCTGCCCACTGAGACATTCCATCATCGCCGGTCGGGACTCATGTAGAGTAGCTCCACCTTGTTTACATTTGGTGACATAAACAAAGAACACCATGTTCGGCGCAATTCGGCCCAGTACCATCCGAAATTTCCGCAAGACCACATTCGGAGCTACCACTGAAGGTCCGGTGCATCGTTCTCCCGAGGAACCGCTAGGCGACGGCGTCAATTCACCGCGGCTCACTCAGCGTACGCAACGCTCGGCTGCTCAACACCATGGTTTTTCCCCGCTCACCCATCTACCCAGCTCACGTCACCATGGTCACGCACTCAATGTCACGTCGCCACACGCTTCGCGATGGCATTCCTCGCGCTTCCACCAGCGGCACCTTCCGATCCTCACGTTCCCATACCGGTCGCGGTACACCGCTGGCGACAGCACTGCCCCATCCGTCCCAGTCCCAAGAACCCTGCCCGCCTTGCCTTCCCACTAGGCTTCCATACAGGTTGCATGGCAGCCCATCCAGTTGCTTTCAAGAGGCACCGGGACGAACGTTCCATCGGGGACCTGCATGGAGACCACTGAGTTCTACTCCCGGTCTCCCTATGCCGCACGATGGTGCTACCCGGCATCCCCTAGGCGACAACATTAGGAGCTCACTGCGAACCGGTCGCGGTTCTGCCGCCGCCCTCCCTGGATCACATCGGCATACCTGCCTACTCTACCCTTTGGCCCACCCGTGGAACCCGCCCGATCAGCGCTTGTCCGCACCATTCATCCGCTACTTCCGCCCATTCACAAGACCCAAGTTCAGCCGTCCCTGTTTCACGTGTTGCCCCTCTTTCTCCTCTTCACATATCGACGCGAACCTCAACCGCTAGCTCTACACCGCTCCACGTCTGAGGGGCGGCGGCGGGGGGGGGGGGTGATGTAGCGCCCCGTGGGCTACGATGAAGACGTGCCTCTGCTGGCGCGCGCCACTGCGCCTGCCAGCTAGTTCTACGGGCACCATCCTAGCGTGAGGCCACGACCATCTGCCCGCTGGGACATTCCTTCATTGCCGGTCGGGACGCATGTTGAGGAATACGACTTCCTTTACAGACGCGAAGGGGAACAACGTTGCCAGATCAGAGCCGGGCGCTCCGTCCATAGAACTCTCATAATAACTAGAAATCAAGCCAGCAAAGAGGAGCATCTCAACATGGGAGCCGCCATGATCGACACGGTAGGTCTAGCGTGTTACGAACGGTGGCACCTACGAGTTCCCTGCGCTGTTGTTTCATCTTTCAGCACAAGGTTTAAACCGTACGATACTTGTTCCCTAGAGAATCCAAGCGCACTGGTGATGGCAGACAAAACAAACACACTTCGCACACGGCATGGCACGCGGAGCAGAGCGGAAGCGGAAGCGACTTCCATTGTATTGGATACCATTGCGCCGAACATGCCTGGTCTTCACAAGTGGAAATGCTGTGGCGGAATCCGGCCCAATCCAAAATATCGATCATGGCGCCTCCCGGACATGGACATTGGAAGACGGTCTTGCCTAGATACAACTCCTTCGCTCTCCCCCATCACTCTCTCTCCCAGCTTTTCTTGTAGTCTTTCAAACTCATGATTTCTATGGCTCCGTCGGAGCCTAACATGACGTCACAGTTCTCAAGAAAAAAAATGTTGTCTAGCTTTCGCCTTACGTAGCGCCAAAATATTTTAGAGGAACGTAACGTGAGACAAGTAGATTTCAGTAATGTAACTTTGGTAGGATACTGAGGACACGAGATTTAGTGCGTAGTGGCACTTTTTGTTGCCTCCTACAGCAGATCATTTCCAGGAAACTGTAAAGACAAAGTGCACTAACAATGCGGCAGTACTCAGTAAATTTCTCCTATTGTAGCAAGTTATGTCAGCAGACCTGAAATAACCAGTTTGTTGAACAGTGGTGACATAGCGTCTAAACTTGCTCTTGGATAGTTTCATTTTAAATCGAACAAGGTGTGAAAGTCGTATTTTTTTAATTCGCCCAGAAAAAATATATGTTAGAGGACAGCTCGAACGACGCAAATCGCGCCACGTGCGACGCTCGTGTGTGTAGTAGTTTCCGCGGTGGAGAGGGGGAAGTCTGAGGCTGCTTGAGCACGCTTTCTTCTGAACCGACTTTGACGGAATCTAGCACCGCTAATTTTATGTCTAGGAACTGGAGTTTTTTTTGTGATTATAAGCTGCACTATAGACACTGTCGACAGCAACCCACAGAACTCTGAGAGCCACAGATTTTCTGTTAAAAAATGCCAAACTTGGCGTAAACGTTCAAAAAGGCCAAACTTTGTTACCAATTTGCTTCATGACAGAACCTCTGAGAACATCGAGCTTAGTGCCATTCGATAGGACATTGAAAGAGCTTTCGTGCTGTATAGAGATTATTTTTCTCAGCCTAGTGGTTTATGTGTTAATAGGTTGAGAATCACACATGGTATGCGGAAATTGCCAATGTTGCATCTCAATTTTCTCAAAAATGCCATCTTCGATTTTCTTGATTATTTTCGAAAAGGTGGTGTCATGTCTCTACTTTAGACGCCAAGTGAGACAATCTTTTATTTTTGCCTGAGAGACACGCAGCGATTTTTTTTTTGTCAGGCAGGGTGCACGAGGCTGAGGCCGCTGAGGCCTTGCGCGCCCCACCCACGAGCACGTGACCTTCAACCTCTTCTTTGCTACAGGTGTCCCGCTGACGGAGAAATCAATGACCACACTGCGCGAGCTTATTGTAGTGTCCCCAGAGCATCACTTTACGTTTACCCAATGGTCTCCCAGTTCCGTCAGGCTCATTCAAACCGTGGGAGAGTACATGAGTTGCCTGTGCGCCCTTGACGAGAAGCCCCAGTTCGACGAACATACCGACAAAGCAGTGAGAAGAAACGAAGCGCTTCGTAGAGATCTTTATCCACTGATAACATCGTAGCTTTCGTTTCAGGTTGCCGCCAGTCCCCCAGGAAGTGTGAAAGTCACATCCTTTTCATTGGTAAAAGACGTTCTTTTACCGAAAACGGAAGTTTCGAAAAACGTAAAATGTGCCCATTGCGAGACCGCTGCAGGTGGTGGCTGCCACCATTGGGTTAGCATCATTCGATAGCTTTAGACATGTCCTTTCACATGATATGACTGGGTTCAAGCGCATGAATGCCAGAAGGACTACTGAAGGCCACACCGATGGTTTAAGGTACCTACGGCTACCGGAAGCGAGGGATTTTAGTTCTGCGTTGTTCTGTCGGAAATTTTGATTCCCACGGTGACACTGCTGACACATCTCGGTGAGGGCGAACGTGTTATACTTGAGAGCAGCAACATATTGTCATCACAGCGCTCTTACGGGTTTTGTATATAGTACTCGTCGTGGTTCCGAAATAACGCTATGAAGCATAAAACTAATTAAAGAGAGCATGCACACCTGCGGAACTATCACTTATTGCGCCCAAGCTAAGAGGCGGCTGCAACCACGCGGCCACAAATTTGTATTCTCAGGTGTTGTAACTTTCTGTCCCCTGTGACAGCCTCATAGCGTGCGTGTGTGCATTGCCTCAAGCACGTGTGCGGGAGAATAGTGAATATGCGCACGTGCGTATACGCACACGTCGTGCATGCGACTCCCATGAAAGTGCGTAACAGCAAGTTCAAGTCGCCCACGAAAGTATTGCCCTGCGTCTCCAAAGGAAAAAATAAACATACGTACCATAAGTGCAAAATAAGTACATAATGCAACATCTGGGCATTAAATTACAAAGCAAAGACTACGAAGCAAAAAGCGCTCGTAATCATACGAAGAGCGCCTTTGTGTGGAAAAATCGCTCTACGGAAAGGTAGCCCTACGTCTCAATCAAAAAGAGAAAAGGTACTTTACCAGCAGCGCAAAGTACCGGCATAATTCTGCCCATGTGGAATAAATCGTGAAAAATATTCCGGCTTTTTAGAAATAATCAAGATCGAACATGCAAATTTTCGCGTACCACTCGTGGTTTTGCGATACTAGGCGGACAAAGAATGCGCTTGAACACAGTCACTTTAGATCATGTGAAAGGCCATGTCTAAAAGCTATCGGAGGATGCTAATCCAATGGTGGCAGCCGTTACCTGAAGGGGTCTCGCAATGGGCATATTTTACGTTTTTCGAAACTTTCGCTTTTCGTTCTTTTACCAATGAAAAGGATGTGCCTTTAACACTGCCTGGGGTACTGGCGGCAACCTGAAACAAAAGCTACGATGTTACCAGTACCAGTCTGTTACCGATCTCTACGAAGCGCTTCGTTTCTTCTCACTGCTTTGTCGGTATGTTCGTCGTTCGGCTTCTCGTCAAGGGCGCACACGCAACTCATGTACTCTCCCACGGTTTGAATGAGCCTGACGGAACTGGGAGACCATTGGGTAAACGAAAAGGGATGCTCCGGGGACACTACAACAAGCTCACGCAGTTTGGTCATTGATTTCTCCGTCAGCGGGACACCTGTAGCAAAGAAGAGGTTGAAGGTCGCGTGCTCGTGGGTGGGGCGCGCAAGGCCGCAGCCTCATGGACCCTGCCTGACAAAAAAAAATTGCTGCGCGTCTCTCAGGCAAAAATAAAAGATTGTCTCACTTGGTGTCTAAAGTAGAGACGTGACGCCACCTTTTGAAAAATAATCAAGGAAATCGAAGATGGCATTTTTGAGAAAATTGAGATGCAACATTGGCAATTTTCGCCGACCATGTGTGATTCTCAAGCTAATAACACAAAAACAACTGGGCTGAGAAAAATGAATTCTATATATACAGCATGAAAGCTCTTTCAATGTCCTGTCGAATGGCACTAAGCTCGATGTTCTCAGCCGTTCCGTCATGAAGAAATTTTGTAACAAAGTTTGGTCATTTTGAACGTTTACGCCAAGTTTGGCATTTTTTAACAGAAAATCTGAGGCTCTCAGAGTTCTGTGGGTGGTTGTCGACAGCGTCTATGGTGCAGCCTATAATCACGAAAAACCTCCAGTTCCTAGACATAAAGTCAGCGGTGCTAGATCCCGTCAAAGTCGGTCCAGAAGAAAGAGCGCCCAAGCAGCCTCTGACTTTCCCACTCTCCTACGCGGAAACTACTGCACGCGCGAGCGTCGCACATGGCGCGATTTGCGTCGTTTGAGCTGTCCTCTAACATATATTTTTTCTGGGCGAATTAAAAAATACGACTTTCACACGTTGTTCGATTTAAAATGAAACTACCCTCTTTTTATTTCAGCCGTGGCCATTGTTCCCTCTACGTCTGGTACCATGAGGAACGCTACATAGCATAGTGACAAAAAATAATGCGCATACAGCATTTTGTGTTCCTTAGAGGATTTGAGGTAGAAGGTCTTCAACAACCAAATCTAAAATGTGGGGGAATCGGCATCACCGACAAAGTCCACACAGTACGTTCCGAGTAAACCACCGATGTCCCAAGGACGTCCACATAATGTTACCCTCAGGATGATGAAAACATCCTGAGGACATCCTGAAACATATTTTGACATACTTGGGATGTACACAGAAGTGCCAAAATAACATCCGCGCGCGTCCCAAAGAAGTCCGTCGTACGTCAATGACGACCTTTGACGGACCTCTAGTGGACTTTTTCCCCGTGCTTAGCCAGGCTTACTGGCGTTCTCTGAACATTACATCAACACCGCACAACAGTGCGTATGAGTGGCACAAACAAGCAACATGAGATCAAACACTTTTCCGCAACTGGTTATTGAGCACTTACATGACTTTGAAAACATGATGTCCATGAACGCACACAGCATCGGTCCAAGGGGTCAACTCAAAGGCATATGGCCGCAATGTCCGAACTGCGACGACGAAACATATGTTGAAGCACTGGGATAACCGGTGACCATGCTGCACTGTGTTTCGTACACCTAGAGATTTTGCGATGCGTCCAGCTTGCCTTTCGTGCGCAAAAATTTACGCTATCCAACTTCGGCAAAATTCACTTTTCACCACGGACTCTCCTGCCTGCCATTTCAAAAACACTGCTACAGCAGCATGTCACTGTGAAGTACGCATCGACGTAACGCATACCTTTACACACAGCGCCTATGGCTGCAGTCTGGCAGCAGCCTTGCATTCTCCCTATCAACAGCCCTATTGTCGGCGAAGACGGGTAAAAGCATGGATAACCACGTAGTGAATGCCTCACATTAACTACGCACCTTGAAAACGAATAAATCTTGAAAATGACGCCACTTGTTGGAGATCCATAATTCATATTCATCCGCTACGACGTTTCGACCATCTGTAAAAGAGTCAATAAGCTGCGACACATTCTACTTCCCTGAAAATTATTTATTAAAAGCATTCAGCATTTTTTACATTCAATGGCACAGCCGTAAAGGCTTATGCTGCCGTGGAGCAGATGACGAAGTTGCAAGGGTGAAGCTTATGCCCCATCTGTTTCGCAGCAAACACAAGTCAGTAAAGAGCTCTTTAACGCACTTGAGCGTAACTTACCTGATATCTTTCAACATTGCTGTGATGTACCTTCCCACGTCGTGTGTGTGCTGTCCCAACCGCGTTGTTCACCGCAATGAATATGTCGAAAGCATCTGAAATTCATAGATTAGACATTAGTAACGGGGCCACTGAAGATGTGACATCTTCACCCTGATAAGTTCTAGTAGGTTCACGAGTACACTAGGCTAAAAAGTAAATCATAAATTAATAGGAATCAAAAGGGTAATAATCAAACTGTTAGCATAAAGTAATAGAACGCACACGCTAGGAATGATACTCAAAAAAAGTTGCACGAATGTACAAACACAGAACTAACCTTTAATTCACGAAATCACAGGGCTTCTGGACGTATCTTCCAAGGTACACACATAAAAGCACCCCCAGGCAACACTAGTAGGGCATAAAAACACATTCACAGCAGTCCAGAGCACCAGAGCAACGACGAAACGCGAGACAACGGGAGCGAGAAAAACGCGTGCGAACGCAACGAAGTTTGCAAACGAAATGGACGCCACCAGAGCGCAGAAACGGCGGGAAGGCCAACTGCCCTGGCGCTCCTCGGAATATGGCAAGAGAACGGAAAGTCGCGCGAAGAAGGGACCAACGCTATCGGAAAGATGACGTTTTTCTCGTCAAAAGCAGACCCCAATCGCCTTCCTGCGCCAGCAAGAACCCGATATCGAAAAAAAATGCCCCGGACCCATGTATAAGAGGGCCGCCGTTGCCACGGTGTCCTAACTCGAGAACCGAGAGCAATAGAAAAATGCGGCAAGTTTCTACGCGTTGCCCATGTCGAGTGCGTGTGCCCATTAAAAAGGAAGTCGGATTAGCCGCGGGCTTCGAACCTGAAGACGGGGACAAAAGTCGGTGAACGGGGGTCGGTGTCAGGAATTTCGAGAATGACGTCCTAACCACTGGAAATCGACGGCTGGTCTCAATCGGAAAGTTGTAGAGCAGGGAACAGAGCACGCACACACAAAATTTCGACTAAATCGGACATAGGGCAAGCGTGTTACGACACTGAAAAGTGGGAAGCGTTTGAGGGTGGCTCTAGCCAGCTGGGTCAGCTCGTCATGCTCTTAAAGCCGATATTGGGAGAACGGAACGTCGCGCGCATGCGGGACAAACGCTGTTGGAAAGAGCACACCGAGACCTTCATAACGAAGGCAAACATGACCATGTGGCAGCAACGGGAAGGTTTTTTGGGGGAAAGCCGCTATTCCCTTGTATTGGGAACGCGGAATCCTCTAGCTCGAGAACTGCTAAATTTAAAGAGATGCGGTAAATTTTACCACGTGTCCGCGTCGAGAACAGTAAGACTTCCAAATATGAACCCTGTCCGAGGCGAACTTCTTTCCAAAACAGGCCCTGAAGTTCGGCAAAACGAATTTTACTAACGCGTCTCCGCCTACAAGTTCGAAACCACTACAGATCAGCTCCTGTGTGATTTGAACGATCACAGAGCTATTCCAGGCCCGTTTGGATCTGAATTTTGGTCTCGATCTGGCAATCGGGGTGGGATTTACAAGACTTTGAAGGTGTCGGAAGCACCGTCAGTTGCCTAGAATTTTACAATATCTGAACAACCGCCAGGATGTCTCACAAGCCGCAAAGTGCACGCGAAGGGGGAGGAAAGGGGAATTCGTAACAAGAAACAGCATCCCGATATGACCGCTGCAGGCCAAGATATTGGACACGGGAACCCATCGCGCAACACCGCGATGTCGCTCTGATGGGGTTAAACCATCACTGGATTGCTAAAAGACGCCGCGGTATCAACCGCCACCTGAAGTGGCATGTGCAGTGCTCAGTTGGAATCTCTATGCGTATCTGATGTATTCTGATCGATGCTGTCACTACGGTGCCGTTGGGGACCTGGAGCACATTCTTCTTATTTGTCCATGCTACCAACCTTCCCGAACTCCTCCTTTTTCGTTCCCGTTTCCCTTCCTGTTTCGCTCCTGCAAACAATCAGTACGTTGTTCCCACCCACCAATTTAAAATTTTAGCTTCTTGATTTTGAAAACCAAACTTTCTGCGAAATTTGCTCCTGCAAGCGACCAATAGTTTGGTTTTGCTCCTGCAAACTATCCACAGTTTCTTCACACCGAATTTAAAATTTGAGCAGGTTTCTTTTGAAACGACACTTTCTGGATTCGCGTTTTGCTCCTGCAAATTCACAATAGTTTGCTAACTACGAATAGAAAAATCTACTCATGATCCATTTTGTTCCTTTTAAAAACGATATCGTCTGAATTTGCGTTTCGCTCATACGAACTATGGATACTTCAGTCACTCACAATTTAAGAGTTGAAAACAATCCATAGGAAATAGAACCTCCTGAACTCTCGTTTTTTCGCATGCAGTTCAAACGATGGCATTTCGCTCTTGATTATTTGTTACCTCTCAAAAAAAAAAAAAAAAGAAGAAGAAGAAAATCATCATGGGAAACAAACTGCGAAGTTAATGAAATATGAAATATCGGAGTATTTATACATTTGCGCTTTTTTAAGTGCATTTCTGGGGAGATATTAAAGTGACAGTAGCTTAAACTAGTGATAGTTTGACAGCGTATGCGACTGCTCTGGTTAATGTTAACCATCAACAACACACTGCTTTGGCCCCTGCTTCCCATAGTCGGGTGGTCCTGGAAGGCCCGGTCAGGATTATTCAGCTAGTCGCCATCTCCCTTTTCATCACTTTCTCTTCCTTGGTCTCCTTCTTCCTCTCCTTTTCCTCTTTTCACCTTCTTTGGCGGCAAGGGTCAACCTTGGGCAGTCTTTCACTCTCCAGAAGCTGCACTTGGGTATAGTGTAGGCGTACCTGCTACTGCGTCAAACGCGGTCCCCTGGTTGGGCTCCGTGGTGGGCGGCAGGACCCTTGCATCGAATTGTATTGTCACCTTTATGGCTTCCTCTTCTTTAAAACCCCGAGATCGGAATCGGAAACGGTTCCGCACCGAGTACCAGCAAATTGATTTAAATACCTCAACACCCGAACCATGGTTTGCAAAGTTTCTGGTTGTCCACTCTAATGATGACACAAGACCACTGTCAAAGGTATCTCCTTTTGTAATAGCGAAAGCACTTGAACAGCTGATAGGTAAAGAATACAATGCCAAGAAACTGGGCTCTGGAGATATCCAGGTCCATGTTGAAAAGCGAGAGCAAAGCAGTGCGCTTCTTTCACTGACAAGCATCAATGGGATATCTGTCACAGTAAGTTCACACCGGAGTCTCAACATTGTTAAAGGAGTAATTTCTGAGAGCGACCTTCTTGACTGTTCGGAATCGGAACTCCAAGAAGGCCTACAACAGCACGGTGTGGTAGCTGTAAAGCAAATAGTCATGCGTAGGGATGGGAAAGAAATCCCAACAAAGCACATCATCCTTTCTTTCAAGCTCCACAAGCTGCCAGACACAATCAAAGCCGGTTACCTCATTTGCAATGTGAGGGCTTACATCCCAAATCCGAGTCGCTGTTACAAGTGCCAGCGGTTTGGCCACGGTTCTCAGGTATGCCGTGGGCAGCCCGTCTGTGCTAAGTGCGTCGGCAAAGACCATTCGTCAGAGTCGTGCAGCAATGACTTTCAGTGTGCCAATTGCAAGGGTAACCACCCTGTTTACTCCAGATCATGTCCTTGTTGGAAGGAGGAGAAACAGATCATCAAGCTGAAAACGGAGCAAAATATCACATACAGTGCAGCAAAGGCACAATTGGCGTTCCAGAAGAAAGGAACCTTCTCTGGTGTGGTGCGCAGGGGAGTGGCACCACTCAGAGTATCGGTGGAGACCCAGACCTCTGGGGCTCCCCTCCACACTCCCCAACACAAAGAGAGGGACACTGAGGGTTCTCCTCCAGTGGCCTCTCAGACGAACAGCCAGGGAGATGCAATGTTAACCTCAGAGGAGGTTGTTGCATCCCCTTCCGTTTGGGACGGGATTGCCATGGGCCTGTCTCAAAACACGAGTCAGAGCATGGGTCTCGATGACGACGACTGCTGCTCTCAGAAGTCGTCTTCGAGTCTACCAAGTCTTTCCATGGGCAATGAACAGAGAGGGAAAAAAGCTGGCCGAGGACGAGGAGGTGTAGCGGCATCGCCATTACCATTCCCGCGCACCAATAACCTAGGCGCGCGGGTAATAAATATGTGCCACGCTCTGCTGCGACGTACCAGCACCCCGAACTCGAAACGTGCTCACACGTCTTCCTCAGGTGCGACGCAGTCAAGAGGCCCCTTCAGCACCCATACTCCGGCCCGTACGCTGTCGTGCGAAGATCTCCTACGCATTACACCATCCTGGTAAAGAACCGAGAGGAGACTGTCGCCCTGCAGCGATTGAAGCCCGCCTTCCTCGACGTTCCTGCGACGTCCCCCAGCGCCGTTAACTCCCACACAGGGCCGACGCCAATTCTTCCTGCCACTTCGTCCGCACTTCACTCTCCACCCTCGACTTCATCGCCTCCCCCCCGCCGCCGACACGTCACCTGGGCCCCACAGCTATGTATCGCTCGACATCTTCCGACGCCTCACTAGGGGGGGAGCCCTGTAGCGGCATCGCCATTACCATTCCCGCGCACCAATAACCTAGGCGCGCGGGTAATAAAAACCTTTGCCTCGGCCAGCTCGGGCTCTAGTTCGACTGGCCTGGCTCTCACGGCAACCTGTGTCTAGTCTACCTCTTTCTCCGACAGAGGAAAAGCTAAGGAACAACAACAAAGGGTTCCTCCAACGAGAATACAAGCTCTTTAATCCCTCCGCATTCATGGACAGTTGTTCCACAAGGTCTTTGCACCTTATAGCGAATTCCACTGGTCGTTCTAGTGCAGAAAAACCTGCACTGGCCAGCGCGCGCGTGTTCCACTGGTCGTTTCAATGCAAAGCGCATCGCATTCCGCTGGTCGTTACGGGGCGACTACACCGGGCGAGTGCAACACCAGTGCAACTCTGCCTGCACGGAGAAAATCGGCGGTGAAGACCGGAACACGGGAGTGCGCCCGCTTCCGGACGGTCCCTCCTCCTCTTTCGAATGAACATGGCGGACGAAATGGAAGTGGTTTTCGGTCTCGTTGAGGATTCCGAAAGCAGTGACAGCAGCAGAGATAGCTGTAGTAGTAGCGAAGGAGGATCGGCGTATTTGAACAACATATACAACGAACTCTATGTATGACGTATCATCGTGTTCCTAGTGCTCGAATGAGACAGGACGCAAAACTAGCTACATAACGCTACAGATATCGCTACATAACATACGCTACATAACGCTACAGATATCGAAAAGTAGAGAATGCAGCTATTTCAACTTACCATTTGTGCTGCACATTGAAAAAAGCAAACGCTGCGCTTCGTCATTATCCAAGCACAGTTGATACACACCGTCCATGCTGTTCTCGGTTTCGGTTTTCGCGGTTGACCAATGTTGTCTGCCTGGTCAACGGCACAGCTGCCAACATAGGTGGCGTTGAAGATTGTTTGGGGCAGCGCCGCTGCACTGAAACCCTCTCGGATGTTCCGCTGGGCGGATTAGTGTAGTTGCACTGGCGGAGAGCGCCCCTCATTGTGGCGAGGGTGTTACACTGCTCTACGGTGCACCAGAACGACCAGTGGAATTCGCTATTAGAGTAGTGGTTCAGTCCATATTCTTTTTCCTCTTCTGTACATTTCTTGTGAGTCCCCAGAGCATTATTTAGTGGAACTGCCGGGGTTTGCTGAAAAATCTTGATGACGTCCATGATTTGGCAGACAAACATCATGCTGTCTGTTTCTGTCTCCAAGAAACAAATTTGATTCCAGACACCCCTTTCCACCTCCGACGGTGGAACGATTATCGTAAGGACCGAACGAACACGGCACGTGCTTCCGGAGGTGTGGCCATTCTTACGGCCAGAACACTTCCCACGAGAGACGTTCCACTTTCCACAAATCTTGAGGCCATTGCTGTACAGATCTGGACTGACCGTGTAGTGACGGTATGCTCTTTATACCTACCGCCATCAGTCAGGGTCGAACAGAGACAGCTTGAGGATCTTATTAATCAACTCCCATCGCCTTTTCTATTACTGGGAGATTTCAGTGCGCATCATTTGCTCTGGGGTTGTTCCAAAGTTGACACCCGAGGTAAAATGTTTGAGAAATTATTAGCATCCTTGTCAATCTGCCTGCTCAATGCAGGAAACGCTACTCATGGTAATGCTGCTTCGCAGTCCTTTTCAGCCATTGATATTTCGCTGTGCAGTCCATCTGTATTTCAGGACATTTCATGGACAGTGGACGAAAACCCCTATGGTAGCGATCACTTCCCTGTCGTTTTAGAGATCAATCGACCATCAGGTGCAATTAAAACCCGCCCACCTCGTTGGAAGTGTAGCGAGCCGCCCAATCTGCAACGCCATCAGCGCTCGTTCACATCGGTCGCGCTAATAAATGCACGGCGCACGGGCCGCTTGGCCAGTTGTTCCCGTGGATTAGCCAGAACGTTGTCTCTTTCCTGGAACACGCTATCTACAAACTGGTGACCCGACGTCTCGATGGACGCTCCACGGACTGCGTCATCAGCCCCGACGTCCCCTTCAGTTCACGATGCTGGAGACCATCCGTCGATCGCCACCGTCGGCGGTGAGATTAAGCTTCCCCCCTTCTGGGTCAAGAATCCCCGGGCCTGGTTCTCCCAAGTTGAGGCGCAATTTGCACTTCGGCATATTTTGTCCCAACTTACCAAGTACCTCAACGTTGTGTCCGCGCTGCCCATGGAGATCGCCGACCAGGTTGATTACCTCTTGGCTTCACCACCGCCTGACAACCCCTACGATCGGCTGAAGGAGGCTATTCTTTGCCGCACTGAATGCACCGAGCAATCCCGGCTTCGCCAACTTCTATCCGAGGAAGAACTGGGCGATCGGCGGCCAACCCAATTACTGCACCGCATGAAGCAGCTCCTCGGAGACTCGGCTGATACTCAGCCCTCGATCCTGCGGGAGCTCTTCCTCCAGCGGCTCCCACAGTAAGTCCGCTTGGTACTGGCCGGATCTGACGAGGTCTCCCTCGATAACCTTGCCCAGTTGGCGGACCGCATCATCGACTACTCCGCCCCATCTGCGCCACCTTTCACGCGGGTTGAGAACATCGCGACTGTTTCCCCGTCTGATCCTACGCTCCTTGCCCTACAAGCGCAAGTCAAAGAGCTTACGGACGCTGTTGCCGCTATGCGCGCTGACCTTTATGGTCGCCCACGGTACCGACGCTCTCATTTTCGTCGGCGCCGATCCCCTTCCCGCAGCCCGGCCTCCCAGGGGGATCTATGCTATTATCACCAGAAGTTTGGCGACCGTGCCCTCAAGTGCACTCAGCCGTGCTTCTGGACGGGAAACTCGGGGCCAGTCGATAGCGGCGGCCTACGACTCTGGCCCACCGGCAAGCCGTCTGTTCTTCATCACCGACCGGGTCGCGGACCATCGGTTCTTGGTGGATACGGGTGCCGAGGTCAGCCTTGTGCCTCCTACACAGGCCGACCGAGTCCACGGCAAGTCCTCCGCCACCCTCCAAGCCGTGAACGCCTCATCGATCTCTACCTTTGGTCTGCGGTCCCTTGCCATTGACATCGGCCTGCGAAGACTCTTTCGGTGGGTCTTTGTAATCGCCGACGTACCCCACCCTATCCTCGGCGCTGACTTCCTCCAGCATTTCGCACTCGACATCAGTCTCTCGCGCAGGAAATTGACAGACACCCTGACCACCCTTTCGGTGTCTGGTTCGCCCGCGCTGCAGACTTCTACGGGCATTCGTACTGTGCTGCCTGCGTCCCGCTACGCCGCTATTCTCGCTGATCTTCCCGCTGTGACCAAGCCGTGCAACCTTGAGGTTGCGCCCACGCACTCAGTCATGCACCACATCCAGACCACCGGACCACCCGCGGTATCACGCCCCCGTCGGCTCTTCGGTGAGCGTCTCCAGATTGCTCGCCGTGAGTTTGACCACATGCTGCAGCTGGCGCTCATCCGTCCATCGTCCAGCCAAGGGTCATCACCGCTACATATGGTACCAAAGAAGGACCCCGGCGATTGGCGGCCTTGCGGCGACTATAGAGCCCTGAATTCCTGCACAGTACCGGACCAGTATCCCTTGCCGCACATTCACGATTTCACCAGTGGCCTTGCTGGTGCGACCACCTTCAGCAAGATCGATCTGGTCAAGGCCTACCACCAGATCCCGGTAGCCCCCGAGGACATTCCGAAGACCGCCATTATCACACCGTTTGGCCTCTTCGAATTCGTCCGAATGCCGTTCGGTCTTCGGAATGCTGCACAGACGTTCCAGTGCCTTATCAAAGAGGTCATACGAGGTCTTCCATTCGTGTTTGCGTATCTGGACGACCTACTCATTGCCAGCAAGTCTCCTGAGGAACACGAAGCACACCTGCCCCAGGTGTTCCAGCGCCTGGACGACAACGGCCTTGTCATCAGTCCCGGCAAATGCCTTTTCGGCGTTCCGTCGTTGGAATTCCTCGGCCGCAGCTTGTCGGCGGACGGCATTTCACCGCTCCCGTCCAAGGTACAAGCAGTTCAAGAGTTCCCCGTGCCTTCTTCACTGCGGAAGCTCCGCGAGTTCCTCGGCCTCGTAAACTTCCATCGCCGTTTTATCCCACACTGCGCCGACCTCTTGCGACCCTTGACAGACCTGCTTCGTACGCACACCAAGGCGAACTCCCCTCTGACTCTCTACTCAGAAGCTCTCACTGCCTTCCAAACCATCAAGGCGGCCCTTGCATCAGTCACCATGCTCGTACACCCGGTGTCTTCGGCCCCTACACGCCTAATGGTGGACGCCTCATCTCATGCCGTTGGCGCCGTTCTCCAGCAGCAGCAGTCCGGCGATGATTGGGCCCCCTTGGCTTTCTTCTCTCAGCGGCTCAAGCCATCCGAAGAGATGTATAGCACCTTTAGCCGAGAACTCTTCGCCATCTACTACGCCGTGAGGCACTTCCAGCATTACCTCGAAGGCCGGCAGTTCTACGTTCTCACGGACCACAAAACCTCATTGGCTTGGCCAGTTGTTCCCGTGGATTAGCCAGAACGTTGTCTCTTTCCTGGAACACGCTACCTACAGAAGACACAGTTAGCAGACTGGAACCTCTTTAAACAAGAAGCCGCACTTTCTATAGAGTCCCTCCTTGGGCTGAACATTAATGATGCAAATAACTATGTCACAGACATTCTTGTAAAAGCAGCAACCAAGTCCATTCCACAGTCATCAGGTCAACTGCCCAGGCGTTGCAAGCCTTGGTGGTCGGAGGACTGTGGAAATACACGAAAAGAGCAGAACCGTGCTTGGGGCAGGTTCCGGCGGTATCCAACCCCAGCAAATCTACTGGCGTTTAAGAGAGCTCGAGCAAAAGCTAGGTGGACACGCCGACAAGCAAAGAGTGAATCATGGAAGGGTTTTGTCTCCTCCTTGAGTAGCAGTACCCCAACTAAGGTTGTGTGGGATCGACTAAAAAAAATAAAGGGCAATTACACTAGCTTCTCTATTCCCCTCTTGGAGAGGAATGGTGCGGTGTGCCAAACTTTAGAAGAACATGCATATGTGTTGGGCGAACACTTCCAGAGTGTTTCTTCCTCCTCTCACTACACCAGGGATTTCTTAAAAGTCAAAGATGATGCTGAGAAATCCAAAATCACATATGGCACCAGTGACAGCCATGCTTTTAATAAACCATTTTGTATCTCCAAGACAAACAGCACCTGGGCCAGATCGAATCACGTACAGCATGTTGTATCAAAAACATCACTAGAAGTTCTCCTGCACTTTTTCATTTCAGTTTGGAATCAGGGTGAACTCCCATCTCGTTGGAAGGTGGCTGCAGTCGTTCCACTTTTGAAGCCAGGGAAAGATCCTTCCAATGCATGTAGCTACAGGCCTATAGCCCTTACAAGTTGTTTAAGCAAAACCTTCGAGCGCATGGTTAACTGCCGCCTGATGTACTTGCTCGAAGAAAATGGATGTCTCGACAGGTATCAGTGCGGATTTAGAGCCGCCCACTCAACCATTGATCATCTGTTGCGGCTGGAAACTGTCATCAGGGAGGCGTTTGTCAGAAAACTGCAATGTATATCCATATTTTTCGATCTACAAAAAGCATACGATACGGCATGGCGATATGGTATCGTTTGTGACTTGTACAATTTCGGTGTACGCGGTCGTATGCTCCGCTGCATCGCAAATTTTCTACAGGACAGAACTTGGGCACATCACTCTCACGTTCTTTTATTCAGGAGAACGGTGTACCACAGGGTTCCGTTCTGAGTGTCACACTCTTCATAGTCAAAATGAACTCTATTGTTCACGCTATTCCGCCATCCGTCATGTACTCACTATACGTTGACGATGTTCAGATATCTTGTTCGTCTACAAGCATTTCAAGATGTGAGAGACAACTCCAGCTCTGTGTGAACAAATTAGCAAAATGGTCATCTGAGAATGGGTTTAATTTCTCACCTGAGAAAACGGTTTGCGTACCCTTCTCAAGAGTAAGGGGTATGTTTCCTGAGCCAGAACTTAAAATGAATGGCCAAGATATTACGGTCAAATCTGAGCATAAATTCCTGGGTATACTTTTTGACCGCAAGCTCACTTTCAACCCTCACATAAGGAACCTAAAAAGTAAATGTGGGAAATCTCTGAACATTATCAAAATCTTGTCACATAGATCCTGGGGTGCAGACCGTGAGGTTCTGCGCCGCATCTACACATCTTGCACCCGTTCCAAGCTTGACTATGGATCTGTCGTGTACGACTCTGCACGAAAGTCCGTCTTGAAAGCTCTAGACCCTCTCCACCACCAGGGACTGCGACTGGTCTTAAAAGCGTTTCGCACATCGCCGGTCGAGAGTCTCTATGTGGAGTGCAACGAGTGGTCATTGAAAGGCGGAGATTTTACCTTGCCTCCACATATGCACTAAAAGTACGAAGTTATCCACAGCACCCAGCTTTCTCTTGTGTTACTCAGACACGCTGCAAACAGTTATTTCTTAACAAACCGTCATGTACACCTCCTTTTAACTTGCGAATCCTGCAGGAAATTGAAACAAACAGTTTTTCAGAGTACGATTCTACGCCTGTAGGAACTAGTGGGAGCATTGCTCCGTGGCAACAACCGCCCGAACACAATACATCTTTATTGCAGTACAAGAAACACGAAACCCCCACAGCCGTACTCCTGCAAGATCGAGTTTCTGTCTATAAAAGAAGGTTTTGGGGACCACGTCGCATTTTACACAGATGGTTCCAGAACGGAACCGGTGTCTCAAGTGCAATGGTTACAGACACATCTTGCAGATCGCACCGATTGCCAAACACAGCTTCCATTTTCACCGCAGAAGTCTATGGCATAATCTTGGCACTTAATCATATACTGCGACTTTCCATCAGGTCATCAGTTGTGTACACTGATTTGCTTAGTTGCCTGCAGGCTATATGTAGCCTGCAACCACCAAAAAACCTGCTCGTTCTGCGAGCAAAACACCTGTCTAGCCGCATAAAAAACAGAGCTCTTTCTTTGGCACTATGCTGGGTGCCCAGCCACGTCGGGATACCCGGTAACGAGCTAGCGGACACAGCGGCTACCAACGCACTCTCAGGTGACATAACCCCCTTTGACGCACCAGCTCAGGATCTGAGGTCTGCCTTGCGTAGAGCAATTAATTTAAAATGGCAACATGACTGGGACACACAGACAAATAATAAATTACACTTGATCAAGTGTAATGTAGGCAAGCCTGCAGGAGTTTCTAAAGATCGGCTTTATGAAGTAGTCATGTCTCGGTTGCGTATCGGCCACACATTTCTCACACATGGCTTTTAATCCTCCAGAAGGACCCACCTCAGTGTGTGCACTGTGCTGAGCAGATGTCTGTTCTTCACATTCTCATCAGCTGCCCCCTCCAGGAACATCATCGCCAAACTCATTTTTCTGAGTTCTACCGGTATAGAACCCCTCTTCACCCAGCCCTTTTGCTGGGCGAAGTAAAACCTCAATCCAATCCAACCTAAGTAAAACCTCAATGCAGTAAAACCAGCCCAGTAAAACCTCAATCCAATCCAATCCACTTTGGTCCTGTTGAAAATTAGTGTCACTGTTTTAGTTTCTTGCTGCACGCTGTTGAACGTTATCATAAGGCTGCAAAAATATAATTAGCTTCGAAAATATGCTTGTATTCTACTTCTAAATCAACATCCGATCAGGACACAATTTCGAAGTCCCAGTGATATCACGAAAATACATCCTGGTTAGACAACGCTAGGACGTTTCGAATGACGTCTTTATTTACATCAATGGGACGTTTCTTGCGGATTAGGACTTCGGGATCATTTCAGGACATCCATGGGACATCGATGATTTACTAGGTTCCGTTTCCTGATGACTGCCCACCCCTTCCAGTAGCAACAGTAGAAGCTGTCCAGTTGGACAATGACCTCTCCATGGGGGACAATTTTGAAACATGGGAAGTCCACTATTTGTTATTGATTGTTAGCCCTAAACCATGGGCACTATTTTATCCACGCAAGTCCTGTACATCGCCAGGTTCAGGGGTACCGATCTCCAGGACACAGTGCGCATCCTCCTGCGCAAGCTGGTGGCAAAATATGCACCCCTGATATTTAGTTTGCGTGTATTTATATTCGTATTTTTCTGCTTATCAAGACGTGCATTTTTGGAGGTCAATAAAGTGTTCATGTTTTATGCTTATATGACTGCACTCTTTCAAACACCCGCCAGTCACATAGAGTAGTAACAGAACACCGAGTTAATAGAATTGAATAGCATGCTGAGGACAGCTGAAGCTGCATGGTACCGTTATGCATAACCATGGTTGGGCCGTGCACCTTATTAAAATTGGTTCATTATTGATTTTTCATGGGTCGCTGCATAGCCAACGAATGCCCAAGTACCACCCAGGCTTGGCCCTACACTGGTCCTATATTGGCCTTGTGTCTTCTAGGTCGGTCTGCTACACCGGCTCAAGGTTGGTGGTATTTAGTCGCGCCGGGTGAGGTCAGTGTCAATCCCCAAGCTTGATATAACCCTTTTTCGCAAGCTCGGCCCAACAAGTTTTAGGTTGGAAGCACAAGTTGGTCCAACTGTTTGTATCCCGATGACCATTGGTGCTTTTTTCGTGTTTGTTTTTCTTCATCTTCCTTTTGCTCGGCGTAGCACAGCCAGACGTGGTGGACAACTCAATTGTTTCTAAAACGTATATACCGGGTGTCTCAGTTAAATCCCCGGGCTAAATAATTCGCGAACGGGTGCACCAATCGAATAACTTTCTTTTTTTACAAGTATCTGTCGATACCACCTGCAAGCCGCGCACACTGTGAATGAGTGCTAGGGGCTCATTATTTAAATAAAAATTCAAATGAGTTTTGTGAAAAAAAAAAAAGACTTCTAAAGCAGGGCGCCGTCGGCATTAAAATGGGTACTACCCCTTTTGGGACCTTGCCACAGAAGCGCGTCATTTGTTCCAGTAACTAGTAATTGGTTTTGGTTTACAAATTTTTGTAGCTGCTGGTCGCGGTGAAGCGCAAAAGGACGCTCTTCCACTCCCTTATTCACCAATGAATTGCGTGTTCTTGAGCTCACTTCGCCATGGGGAGTGCTGAAGAAAAAATGGAAAGCACATAATATCAAGGCACTATGTGATTAACTGTGTTTCGTCCGTGTGATCATAAAAGAGACAGGGCGCATATCAGTCAGATAAGCAGGATGGGGACTGGCGTAGCCTGTCTGACGCTGTTACTTTTTTTTTCGGCACTCCCCGTTGCGAGGTAAGCTCAAGAACACGTGATTCATTGGTGGATAAGGGAGTAGAAGAGCGTCCTTTTGGAAGCGCGACCGCCACCAGCCACGACAAATATATGTAAACCGAAACAAATTAATTACTGCAACAAATGACCCGCTTCGGTGGCAGATTCTGCTCTAAAAGGTGTCCACTGACGGTCCCAAAAGGGGTAGTACCCGTTTTAATGCCGACGTTGCCCTGCTTTAGAAGTTGCGTTTTTCACGAAACTCATTTGAATTTTTATTTAAATAATGAGCGCCTCCCACACATTCACACGGTGCGCAGCCTGTAGGTTATATCGGACAGATACTTGTCAAAAAGAAAGTTCTTCGATTGGTGCACCCGTTCGCGAATTATTTTTAACCCGGGGATTTAACTGACACACCCTGCATAGCTAACTTCATTCTCGTATCTCACTTCTAATGTTTCGTTGTGTTCTAATGTCTCGTATCTCACTTCGTTTAATGAGGTGGCGCCGCTCTCCAGCAGTGAATCACCCCATGTTATAGTCGCGAGTTATTTATTTTTGTTGTTGTGACTCAAGGTTACTACCAGAGCCACAAAGGCTGCCTACCCGCAGCTCCATGACAGCCGTTCCACTGTACCGGCACCAGGAATGGAAATGTATGCGAAACGAAATTGTAAGGCGTGGTATCGGAAACGCACGCCAACGAAAATCGAAACGGTAACGAAAATACACCCGCTACCACTCATTGCTTCATCCGCTAGTTTGCCGATCCTTCTGTTAAGTTTCTACTACCAGGAGCCAAAGTAGCGGAACGACGCAAAGCTGTTCGATTTCACATCCTGTTTTCTGCATTTTTACAAGGATTTCTCCACAACCATTGCTGTGTTTTGGATACTCATAGCAAGGGCACAAGCTATACTTTCATTATGACGTAGTACGTGATATTAAAGGCACACTCCTCCATGGAAATACTTTGGTACGTAAAATAACCAGCACGGTGATCCGAAACCATCTGTCTCTGGAAATCTCTGGAGTCATCAGCTAACGCAATTCTTATTATGATTATTATTATATTGTTTTTTTTTTAATGTTTCGCCCTTCTTAGTCT
The DNA here is from genome assembly GCF_037126465.1 of Ornithodoros turicata. Lineage (NCBI taxonomy): Eukaryota > Metazoa > Arthropoda > Arachnida > Ixodida > Argasidae > Ornithodoros > Ornithodoros turicata. The sequence continues at coordinate 73,757,850 of NC_088203.1, read as the reverse complement.
CTTTTTTAACATATAGTTGTCACAGGCATCCACATGTGTTTCACACGACAAGTATTTTGCATTGTAAATTTTTCCACAAATTTTCCGAAAACGTAATTCTTCTCAGATTCAATGAATTTTTTTTTTTTTTTTTTTTTCATGTGGTATGGTATTTGCATGAAGTTCGGAATAATTGTTTCTCGGAACTTCCGTCCCCCTTCCTTTGGCGCCTCAGGCCTATAGGGCGTACTCTCCCTCTCACGATTACGGTCAAATGACTACAAAAACAATTCATTCCACGATCCAAAGAAGTCCATTCTGTAATTCGGCCTCTGTGTGGCACTTCTACCACCCCTGAAAACGGGAAGGAATTGGGGGGAGCGCGTGCTCACAATCGAGAAATCTAAAAAATATATTACGTACGTCATCTTCCCATATTTTTGCACAGAGCTTTTCTCACTACACATTTGATAAACGCTGCCATGACGTTTACTCCCTGTAACTTTTCCCGTAAGTATGCGAAACGCGAACCGATCGGACAAAGCGGCGGCGGCGAACAAAATTTGATAGGCGCCTGCGTTGTCTGCGTCTTCTATCCCAAATGCGATCCATAATCCAATCCAGACCAGTTTGTTGATTGTTCGTAGTTTCGTGTGTGTGTGCGGGAAGTTTTGTTTGCCTAAGTGCTGTGAAAAAGGTGTGGTATTTCATATTTGGGTTACAAGTCATGCGTTGTGTTTTGAAAAATGCTTCTTAGGTTCTCAGAGATCATGTTTATCAACAGTGTGATGCACGTGTAGAAAATGCCTCCGCGGAATGTGACCCGTCGACCCGTCATTCGTTTAAAACGAAAAGTCCGTCAAGACTTTGGTTCATGAAGTCAACCAATAACGATGTGGGCAAGCATATTACGCCTCGTCCCAATTACATTTCGCAATACGAGCTTATAATCTCAGCTGTTACGTGCATTCACTTTAGCTCGCCGCAGAATGAAAGCTTAGGAACCCTATGGTTACAAATCAGAATGCTGTTTATTGCGGCTAACCAACAGAGGAGACTCTCACTAAAGGAATAATATTTGCGCTGGTTCCGCGCAAGCGAAGAACGCATCTCGTTTGTCATTGACGTCGCTTCTTGTGTGAAGACTTCAGTTTCTTACAACGATTTCACTGGGTTCCTATCACTCCGAACTGTGCTTGCAGCATGATGCACAAATTCCATTTAAGAAATGTCACCGCACTGACGCCCATTGGGTAGGTCACGTTTTGTTTTCGTTGTAAAACCGTGAATACTTTTCTGTGCCCGCAACTCCACAAGCTGCCAGCGAAACCCAAGGTAGTGCTCCGGAAACTCCGAAAACCTGGTTACAATAGGGAGAGCTATCGTGATGCTGTTTCTGTGTCACGTTGTCACACACGTACCAGACTATGCGATGTCGTTTCAAACTGTCTTGCTCTTTATGCGTTGCTCATACGGACATCCATTAATATTTTGACAACATTGCTGACGGCACTAATTGTAGGACACTCAGCTTCTAGAAATAAGCAATTTCGGGAGCACTGGGTAGTACACCTGCCACACAGATAATTGAATGTCATTTGCCATTGACATTCGTTCCGTGCGACACGGTGAAACCAAATGGCAGCTCGTGTGAGTGGCATTCGCTTCTCCCTCTCGCCTTTGACAGTAGAGGTGTAGCACAAACAAAGGTGTACCGTTAGGAGAAATTGTACATGAATGAAAGGTTGTACTCCAATATTTTATTACAAATTTAGTAACTTTCGACATGAAGGGGGGGAATGCTGTGGAGAGAATGAAAGCAGCGTGATTGGATATTTCATTCTGCTAAAGTTTATTTGCAGATGTGGTGTGGTGGTGTCAGTCAGCATATTGTGCAACGTATTGTGCTTTATCACTTTGTAGCAAGGCATTTTTGCTGCAATACCTATGGTCATTTTTACAGTTCGGTCAACATCAATGACATATTTGCCAATTTTCCCACCACCTGACTACGTTACCAAAACACCTTTGCAAATTAATTCTGCCGCTGTCAGAGTTTGCTTCCAATATCAGTGTTACCTGCACCTTTACAGCATGTTGAGTACACACTGAATCATATGAAACCCTGGGGTTGTAAGTCCTGGGTGCCCTCAAAATTGGAGTACAGTTGGTATGGCGTGAAACATGTTTTGATAACTCTAAGGTAGCTGATGCCTTCTTGGCACAATTGAAAAGTTTACTTATCTAAGAGTTTTATTGTAGAGCGCCTTATTTGACTGGTGTAAGCATCACCACATGTGTATATGTCGGGTCGCCACAAGTAAAGGCACGGAGAACACGGAAGTAGTTGAGTGTGTTTAAAAGCAATCTATTTACTTCAACGGTCGGAGGCCCACTGGCCTGTATTTACAGCTTTTCAGCCGCAGAGCGTGGCAAGGGAAAAAGGGAAGCGAGAGGAAGGAGAGAGAGGACTGGAGCGCAGTGTTTTCTAAGAAGGAGAAGGGAGAAAGTAAAGATAAAGAAACCGTTGTACATCTGGCAGTGCGACTGTACTCGGCGAGTCGCTACAGTACTCTCCCCCTAGTGAGGAAACGAGCGAAAAAAAAAAAAAAAAAATATTCGTCAGTGTCCGAGCACAACTCGCTGTGGCCACGGCACCCGTCTGCCGGAGCGGGTGATATAGGGCTCTTCTGCACGTGTCTGCGCTGCAGGTGGCTTGCCGGAGGGGTTTTCAAGACGTGTGGGTGTCTTTTGTTGAGGCAGGGTTCCCGTTCTGTCGCTGCTCCCGTTGCCAATTATTGCTGGCTTTAGTCTGTGAACACTGACGACTTCGGTGCATCCGTTGATAAGTATAGTAAAATGCTTCCAGCTGCGCTTGAGAACGCGGTATGGGCTGTCGTAGGGGAGCTGCAGTGACTTCCTGACTGCTTCGTCGCGAAGAAACACGTGCGAGCAAGATTCCATTTCCGGGCTCACAAACGATGCGTCGTTGTCCAGTGCTCTTGGTTGGACGGCGCGTAGTGCGGCCATAAATTGTTCAAGTTGGTGGGCATAGTTAGCAGGATCCGGAATCTTTGCTGCAGGGAGAGGTGTAATAAACTCGCCAGTGAGATGCAGTGGGGTGCCGTAAACGAGCTCCGAAGCACTGCAGCTGATGTCAGCTTTGAGAGCTGTTCGTATGCTGAGCAAGACAAAGGGGAGCACATCTGCCCATCGAACATCCCCACGAGCCATGATAGATGACTTTAGCTGCCTGTGGAAACGTACGACGAGGTCGTTTGAAGCTGGATGGTAGGCTGTCGTGCGTAATCTGTGGCATCCTATGATGTTGAGAAGTTCCTTGAAGAGGGGTGACTCGAATTGGGCGCCTGTATCTGTTGGTACTGTTGATGGTACGCCGAAGCGAGCAACCCAGGTAAAACGAAAGTGTGGGCCACCGTTGGGGCGGTAATGTCCTCCATGGGCGTTGCCTCGGGCCAACGCGCGAAGCAGTCTACCGCGGTGAGGTTGTAGCGGTAGCCTTGGGATGGGGGAAGAGGACCCACAATATCTAAATGAACTCGCGCGAAGCGTGCTTCTGGTGCCGGAGAGGTTGAGATAGGGCTGGACGTGTGACGATGAATTTTAGAGCGCTGGCACGCGTCACATGTTGCAATCCCAGTGCCTGACGTCTCTGTTCATTAATGGCCAGAAGAATCTTTACGTGATGAGTCGTTGGGAAGCTTTGATGCCAGGGTGGGAAAGGTTGTGGATGCTGTGAAAGATGTCCTTTCGAAAGGCTAGAGGGATGAATGGTCGGGCTTTTCCAGTCGATGTTTCGCACACAAGGGTAGTGTTCGAATCGGGAAGAGTGATGCTCTGGAAAGTCAGCGTTCCTGGACTACTTGAAATTTGGACGAGTTCTTGGTCATCTTTTTGAGCTTCAGAAATGGTGCTGTAGTCGGTGCGAGCCGGTGGCGTTGAGTTTACAGTGTGTATCCGAGAAAGACAGTCGGCGACGTCGTTGTTCTTGCCTTTCACGTACTGGATGTCGGAGGTGAATTCAAGTATGAATGACATCTGTCAGAGTTCTCTAGATGTGTGGGATCCGGACTGGGCCTTCACCGATCTCAGAGCAAATGTCAGTGGTTTATGATCTGTGAATACGGTGAATTCGCGTCCTTCGAGGAAGTGACTGAAATGGCGAATTGAAGAGTATACTGCAAGGAGTTCCCGTCTGAATATACTGTAGTTGCGTTCTGTCGGACTCAGCTTGCAAGAAAAGAAAGAGATGGGCTGCCGCTCGTCGTTGATGCGTTGTTGGAGGACGGCGCCGATGGCGGTGTCTGACGCATCTGTCATAAGAGATGTTGGCGCGTCCGGCTGTGGATACGCAAGCACAGTTGCGTTGGCGAGATTGCGTTTGACATCCTCAAAGGCAGCGTTCTCTCGATCGCCCCACTCCAACGGTCCAATTTTGTCGTTTTTATGCTTTTTGCTGAGAAGCTTGTGGAGAGGCTCGATGGTTTCGGCGCAGTTGGGAACGAATCGAATTGACAAGTCCCAGGAACTCCCTCAGGCGACGTTTCGTCGTTGGAGCTGGGAAGTCAGTGATTGCCTGAACCTTCGTTGGTAGTGGTCGAATTCCGTTGCTGTCGATTTTGTGTCCGAGAAAGTCTAGTGATGACACTCCGAATTCGCACTTCGCCGTGTTGACGACTATGTCGAATTGTTCCAATTTTGCGAACAAAGCATTTAGGTGTTCCTCATGCTCTTCAGGGGATGCACTTGCAACAAGAATGTCATCAATGTACGCGTGGCAGTAGTCCATACCACGGACGACGTGATCGATGAAGCGTTGAAACGTTTGCGCGCCATTTCACAATCCGAAGGGCACACGAAGGAATTTGAACAGTCCCAATGGTGTGGTGACTGCCATCCACGGTATGTCATCGGGGTGGACGGCAGCGCGGCAGCAACGTAGTTGAAGCGTGTCATCTGTTATGATATGTTCCGTAGTGCAAACTGTGCTTCCACTTTGGTGAACCAGACTTGAGGGTCGTTGGGCCAGAATTCCGGGAGTTTGATCTGAATTGCAGAGATGTCAGCAGGTGTTTGTTGAGCGGCCATTGATGTGGAGTTGTACATAAACAGAAGGCAAGTAAAACCGGGTCGCCAATATGTCGGGTGTCGCCACAAGTAAAGGCACGGAGAACACAGAAGTAGTTGAGTGTGTTTAAAAGCAATCTATTTACTTCAACTGTCGGAGGCCCACTGGCCTGTATTTACAGCTTTTCAGCCGCAGAGCGTGGCAAGGGAAAAAGGAAAGCGAGAGGAAGGAGAGAGAGGACGGGAGCGCAGTGTTTTCTAAGAAGGAGAAGGGAGAAAGTAAAGATAAAGAAACCGTTGTACATCTGGCAGTGCGACTGTACTTGGCGAGTCGCTACATATATAATGCAGTGCATATAATTATTTCCATACAAAATAATGGAATAATGAGTTGCCTCGCACTGAAGACCTAAGTCCTACGTTGTAAAAAGTTTAGAAGTGCCCTTAGAGGAGTACAGAAGGTCACCAAAAAAAATTCAGATTAAGACGTCTCATGAAAGTGTGTATGTAATTTTACCGAATAGCGCAAAAGGTTTTGATGTTTTGAATTTTTTCCCAGAAAAATAACTCACATAAATATGGCTCCGCGTGTTCACCTTAACTTGCCACCCAGGGTATAACGAAGAGGAGAAGGTACGATGCCACGTCACCGATTACGTTACAGGGGGAACTCCTTCTGGTTCGCCGGTCAGTGAGTGTCAGTGCCCTGTCCCTTTGCCACCGTAATCCTGTTTTGCCAGTTCTCCCGGAGAATTGGGGATAGAAGATGCAGCCGAATCATGACCGAGCCAGGAGCAGTGCTTTTTCAGAACCCCGAACAGCCAAGTAGCAGATGACAGCGGAGTAGCAGACAACATTTCTCTGGACCAGTCAGCGAGCGTGGTCGCTGTAGCGTCAGCGCGAGGTCCCAGGCAGATCACACGCTGGTACTGCTCTCCACCGCCGTTGCACATGGTCGATTTTGTGCGGCGTACTTTAAATTCAATTTCTGCGATAATTATGACTGTGGTGTGAATTACTTCTCATGGTGCATCTTACTGGCCTACTTAACAGTTTTATAGGAAGAAAACTTGGTGTTAAAAATGGCTTCTGTGCTACTTTGGGCAAAGCATTGTTGGGCTGAATTTGGCCATCGATCGAACAATGTTAGCAAAGTGAGATGCCGAGAGTCCAGCTGATTAAGAGACCCTGAAAGTGTGTGAAAGAGACCCCGTGAAAGAGACCCAGGTTTGAAAGAGACCCCGCAGTGACAGCATCTTGGAGAGTCAACCCGCTGCAAGTGGTAACGCCACTGAGCTGTAAAAGCCACATTGAGTCGCATCGAATTAATACGGAGTCTTGACTGAGGTGTTTTGTGACATCCTAAAACTGAGTGCCGGATCAACTCTTGCAAGCACAGATGGGGGAGAATATCCATTGAATGCAAGGCAGGAGTGCCACTAGACTACGAAGAATGGAAGGACAGCCTCCTCTCAGCAGTGAAATACTCATTTGTCTCTATAATGAGAGACGACACCACAATGGGCTGGAACCCACTGGATAAGTAGTCTGTGTCTTGCTTCGTACACACTTCGAACACTGTCCATTCTTGTGGACTAAAATCAACTATGTGCTGAAGAAAGAATAACGTAGAGTTTTGCAGCTGCTGATGAGGTTGAATGCAAAGGGTTTCGTGCTTGCACTACGCCTCCAGATGGTATTACATAGGCAAATGTAGATTGTTATTACAATGTAACTTGTATTGTGACATCCTTTGCAGTAAGTCTGCAGTCATCAGCTGTGCTGGTAACGAGATACTTTTATCAGCCATGCCGACGTACAACGATGTTGCTCCACCTCCTACTTTGCAGAAACTCTCTGGAGCCAATTTTTTTTTTAAATACTGCCTCAAACTGTGTGTCTTATACTCCTCCCTACAGATCTCCCAATGGCAAATAATATTCTTGCGACACCAGAATACAGTTTTCTTGCCAAGAGCGGGTTCACGGCACCATACTGTGTTGACTATTCCGAGGATGGCTTCGTGTGCTTCCCAGTCGCAAATGCCTTCTGCATCCTGAATTTGTAGTAGGCAAGTTTGCCACACTGCAGTCCGCAGGGATCTTTGTTGCTCTTGAAGTTGGCTGCGAGCGGATGCCAATATTATGACACTGGGCAAAACAATCTGCCCCCTGTTGACCAATGCTCGCAGGTTTTCAACCCCCTCAACAAGTATGCTTCACTTTTCAACCTCTCAAACTCACCTCTGTGAGAAAACTGCTGTGCTGTTCACTGAATTGATACCGGTAGTGCTCCTCCACCACAGCACAGACCATTCCATGTTTCCACATCCAAATGCAGTATAATCGATGAGGAAGTCCAGGTCATGCATTCTTGCCAAATTGTAACGCTATTCTCCAGCCCTTGGTCACTCTGAATTGTCTTGGTCACGAAAAAAGTTGACAGCATTTGATTTTGTGGGGACTACAGGAGATTGAACAAAGCCACTTCCAACGATGTACAGTTGAACCTCAAAATAACAAACATGGATTTAAAGAAATCTTCCGTTTAACATATTATGTCTGTTGCACTTACAATTTCCCATTGATGCCACTGTAGTATTTCTGCACTCAATTTCACCAAGTGTTTTCGTTTGGCATGTTCTATTTACCGAAGCTTGTAGGCAGTAGACACCTGTTTGCGATGTCACACATGCCGTTCCCCGTGTGTGGGAGAGTGACGAGTGAGGATGATGGGAGAGAGGGAGAAGTAGTAACATCACTGTGACAGTGTGGTCTTATTTGTTATTGGCTTTGTCGCGTGAAATGACATAATTGGCTGACCGAGCATTCTTTGTTGGGTGTCACTTTTGCAGTGGGAACTATGCAACCACTCCTCGGCTACATTCATTTTCAGTTTTCTTTTGCTGTCGTGTTTTGTGAATAATGCTGTCCAAAGGTCGAGGCTTTTGTCGGTTGCTGAGGAACTTTCGATAATCACTACTATGTCCATTCATGAAAAGCAAAATGACGTTGCTATCTGTGACTTACGAACGTCCTGCAATCGCCACATTTGAATGCAGCATTAACGCAAACCAGAATATTTTTCACACTACTCGATGGCAAGCATGGCGATAACCTTTGTACTCAATGAAAATTGTGTGATATTCAAGTGTAAGCGTGCCATCCGTGTTTCTACGTCTGTCTTATGGCAGTATGGCGTAGAATGAGCCGTGTTGGTGGCCGTTTTGGTGAGTTTTTTGGGTATGTTTGCTTTAACGAATTATTTTGTTTAACAAATTAGTGCGTGGCTATTTTGAATTTTGTTATACAGAGGTTCAACTGTGTACCCCGTGCCTCGTACAGATGACATGCTCGACAGCCTCCAAGGAGACAGATCTTTCTCCTCCTCAGATCTCCAACGAGCACAAAAAAGCAGTGTGAAAGATTTTCTTTTTGTGACACATCATGAAAGAATCTGGCCTGATTTGATGACTGATACAAAATATTATATCTGTACGCAATGTTTTTCATATAAAAAATGCACGTAAACATTGACGCGCACATGCCCGCTCAACTCGCTCTGCAGCGCGAAACGAGAGGGAGGGCTATGAAAATGTCACTGTTGATGTCATTAGGTTCCAAGGGGAACCGCACTCCAATTGAGGTCGGCGGTTCCCACTTTTGTTCCCCTTCCCATGTCTCAGTGCAACAGCAGACATCTCTCTAAACCAGTCAGTGAGCTGTAGTGTAGTGACGTCAAAACGTCAATTGCATACATTGCCACCATTGTGCACGTGTCACAATTTTTAAATTCGAATTCTGGGATATTAATGCATCTGTGGAACGAATCACTTCGCATGGTGCATTTTAATAGGCAGGATAACCGCATCATTTAAAAAGGGGGTAGTGACTGAAGTGCTTTCTGTGCTTCTTTAGATCAAGCTACTACCGGATTCACCAGCTCCCATGGCATAGTGGTTAGGATGATCGCTTTCCACGCCGAGACTGGGAGGTGAATCGAATTCGAATCCTGTCACCGGCTGTGCTGTCTGAGGTTTTCCCTGGGTTGTCTGAAGACTTTCCAGATGAATGTCGGCACAGTTCTCCCTGAAGTCGGCCCAGGATGCATACTAACCCCCCTGTGCCCCATTCCTTCCTGCCATCCTTTCTCCATCTGTCCACATCTCTACAACACTCATAGTCACAGTTGCTTCGCGGCGCTAGCGCAGAATTAAAAAAAAAAAAAAGCTGCCAGATTCCAATGGCCGAACAAGATACAGAGAAAACTGCATTTACTGCACCAAACAGTCTATGCAAATTCGCTGCCATACTTGCAGCTTGAGTAATGTCCCTGCAACTTTTGAAAGGATGATGGATTCCGTTTTCGGGTCCTCTGCTGGAATCCTCCTTTATGTTATGGCATTGTCGTCCATTCTTTGAGCTTCAATGAACACTGAACGCGCATCACAGTTGTCTTCGACTGCTCTCTACAGCAAACCTGCAATTCAACAAGCTAAAATGTCACTTTGGTTGCCAACAATTAAAGTGCTCGATCATTGTAGCAATTGTGCTAGCATTGCTAGTTCAATGCAGCTTTAGGACAAAGAAGAGCATAACCACAAATGTCTCCGTTTTGTTCCAGGTCGTGAGTGTGCTGTGGCAATGCTGTTCAAGTTTGTGAGAGTGCACTATCAACAAGAACAGTTGCCCATTGCAATTCATTGTGTCTGCTTTGTTAACATATCTGCCCGGTGGAATGCTACTGAACTGTACATGCCATTGTAAAAATCTACTTGATATTCATAATGTGGAACAACAGAGCAACATGTAAAGGCTCCATCACAGAGTTTCATCCTCAGTGGGCATAGGACCTTCAGGTCGAGCATCAACACATCCACAAGGGTTTTCAGGTGGAGTCAGGTTAGTAATTCATAATTGTTTCTCAATGATATTCATTGTAGTTCAACCATTCTCTGTGCAGTATATTGCTATTGCAAAATAGTGTCTCATTAAATTGCTGTAGGAAGCATATTTTTAGCACCTGATGGCTATGCTACTGTGCTCAGTCTAATTCTCCCTGCTGATCTCGGTTGCTTTTGCACAATTAGAACTCAAATAATCATCATCATAGTCACTACCGATCCCGTGCGCTTGACGAAGACTCATTCTCATCTCCTTAGTGACTGTCACTTGCAGGGGTGTCATTGCTGTGCTGATTGCGCATTTTTGTGCCGCACACGAGGTCCTGCTACCTTCTGCTACAAAAACCAGAGATGTTAAAATTTCTACGCAACTGTGTGTGCATTTCGATTTTTGCCCCTCATTTTGAACAGCAAAAGTGCAAAAAAGAAACTAGTGGTTTGTACTGGCTTATTTATGACAGCTGGCTACGGCAGCTGCCTTTATGAGCTATCCAGCCAGTTCGAGCCATGCTGAGTCATGTAACTGATCCAATCCGTGGTTGTGGTGCAGCTTGTGGTGTAACGATCGGTGCATGAGCTGAAACATGTATTACACGTTGACACATACTTAGGTTGGGACCCCGAGCCTATTTGAAGTGAGCCCAATATCTAATATCACGATTACCACTTGAGAACAATGTGCTGGAAAGTTTACAGTGCCTACATCTGATATAATCTGACAAGGACAGAAGTACACAGCTCTTCAGACAGCTTGCAGAAATAGGGTAGGATAGGTTAGGCTAGGATAGAAAAGACGACAATTGTGTATTCTTTGGCCAGCAAATAAATCTGTTTAATTACATTTTCCATGAGTCAGGCAGTGTTGGGAACTGGTGCGGAGATAAGTGTCAGCAAAGAAAATACTTGGAAACTATTCATATAAACTATTCATAATTATATCAAATACAGACATGACATCTTGTTTTGTATCTCAGCACAGTACAGCTCCAAAATTAACAAACTGCACAGTATGAGAACTCTTCACATATTTCAAGAATGGAATTACATAAAGCACTAATACTAGGCTGGACAAACAAAGTTCCAAAAGACTAAATACTGTAAAAGTGGTTAATTTCGTGCTTTTAATAATTCGCGAATTCGTGTGGAGCGTGTTTCAGGAATATTTTGCGGAACCTTAATTTTGCGGATTCGCGTGGAAGCAGAAATTGCGGGATTATGACACTGCCGACAGTAACCAACGAGAATTAGCCAGCCTCTTCATGCCAGCTGACTTGTAGAGGCTTACCATGAACTCAAATCCCATAACAATGACAAACGTGCCGGTTTTGTGAACGCATGTATGTGCAATGCCAAGTGATACACTATGTGAATAAACTACTGATGTTGAGGTGACGTTTTCATTATACATAGAATGTTTGACAAGAACAAGGTTTCAGAATAAATGTCAAAAGTCGATTCGTCTTTGTGGAGCTCATTTCGTCGCAATATCCAGTGGCCATACTTTTTCATTCCTGCTACCTATATTTCGCGGAAACTTAATTTCACGAAAAAAGTTCGAGCACGAAATTTGCAAAAGTTAAGTCCTCGTGAAAATTTCTATTTTTACATTATCTTCAGAAAAATTTGAATAATTGGTTGCAGTTTCTACGTATACAAGTATGTAAAGTTCATAAATGGAATATACTGCCTGATTACGTTGCCTCTACATCAGCTCTAGAACAGCCTTCCAAGTCGCTCTTTTCATGTTATATTAACTATATTTTGATGTACTTAACTCCATACTTGCTACATTTGTTACAATTTTCTTGGCAAACCAGCAGAAGTATCTGTCTCATTGTAAATGTAAGAGGCCAGCAACCTTATGTAGACAGTGAAACTGAGATGGATTTCCGGTTGGGTTAGCCATGCTTGCAGGTTAACAAAAGTGGTTTCCCTTATGCATATGCACAATGTACTAAACGAAACTCAGTTAATAGGAAATTATGGATAAACAGAACAGTGGGGTCACGTTTGATTGGTTTCCTATACTATACAGGGTGTTTCACTTAGGAGTGACCCCTAATTATTAAAAAAATGTACTTGAGATAAAAATTAGAAACCTTCTGCGTCATACTTGTGAACGTTTTTGCCACCCAAAGAGGTGGTTTCTATCAGTGCACCTCATTAATTTGTCTAATTAGCTTAATTGAACTAAGAAAATTCCCGAGGAAAGGTAACGTTTTTTTTGCGCTAATTAGAAAGCCCATGGACACAACACCCCATTTCAGTCACAATTACAGGATCCTTCACGATCTTTCCACAAAAATTCGACACCTGAAAACTTTCCATCTCTGCATGCCCATTTTCGGATTTCATCAGTGGCGGCGCTACTGGCAAGGCCCGAACAGAGCCGTGTATTAAAAGGGAGTCTGGCCATTAATGGGTCATGGCTATACCTGAAGCTCCACCCACTTTTTCAGCTTTCTGACCAATAGAGTCTTGAAATATCAGGCGCTATCAATCAACCTATCCTTACTATTTGTCCTCCTATCCAACATGGGCAGCGCCATTTTGGGTGGCAAGTGGATTGGATGAGATTGAAATGGATACCTCTCGCTATCTGTAAAACTGGTGGATTTTTGGTGCAAATTTGATGAATGCCACCTGGGGTGCATGGGGGCACATCGGGAACTGTTTCCGATACGTCGTCTGCTTCCGTCGTTGTACCGCTGTGTGTCTCCTGTCTCCGCTTCACTGTGTTTGTTTTCGTCGCCATTTTGGGTGGCAGTGAGGTGTCATGGCGATCCCCTTGCTAAAAAGCAAACCAATCAGTGCAGCGAAACTGAGATTGACAAGTCGAGCCTCTTTTTGTGACTCCTCCCAATGGCCAGACTCCCTTTTAATATACGGCTCTGGGCCCGAAGACACTCCCACTGCGCATGGAAACAGCGTGAGAAAAACAGAAATAAAAAAGGGACAGAGGGGCCCGGCCCAGTCACACATTTTGTCTTCGTAAGCTTATCTGTTTGCAGCCATCAGTTACCGATAGTCACTGACATCTGATGTTCTGTGCCGTTTCCTGTGTTCTCCTTTCCTCCTCCCCATGCTTTAGGCGGAGCAACTTGAACGAATGTGCCTTGATGAGCCACGGTTTTTCGGGCAGTTTTTACGTGGTTTCGGGTGTCAAATTTTTGTGGAAAGGTCGTGGAAGATCCTGTAATTGTGACTAAAATGGGATGTTGTGTCCATGGGCTTTCTAATTAGCGCAAAAAAATGTTAGCTTTCCTTGGGAATTTTTTTAGTTCAATTAAGCTAATTAGACAAATTAATGATGTACACTGATGGAAACCACCTGTTTGGGTGGCAAAATCCTTCACAAGTATGACGCATGCCAACTTTGTCTTTCTGAGGACATGATCATGAGAGCCAATCAAAAATAGAAACCGTGAAATTTGATATGCCAAAATCAACACTGTCGTCATGCAGGCCGCACATTGAATGAGTATGTGGATGATTGCACATGATACTGACAGGTGATATCGAAAACCTAGACGCGGGAAGAGGACGCCCGGAAGAACAAAAAGATCATCCTCATTGTAGACGATTGAGGTGTGCATGCGTCCTTTTCCGAGCCTCAGGCATGGATATGTCATAAAAAGGCAATCGTAAAATGAGATGAGAGGAGCCATTGTCTCTTTTTTTCCTTGCTACCCCCAATAATGGAGATTGAGTATCTTGAAATAAAGTGGCATTTCATAAAATCTGTGTACTTTGCTTTAATGGAACTTCTAATAAAATGCAACAATATTTCCATTCCCTTGGAGTTCCGTTTTAGAGGAGTCCACTGTACGTGTTACCATGACTGTTCTGTTGCTGGAGGTATATTTTGCCATAAGTGTAAACTTGGGCCTCGAGTTACCTCCATTTTACTCTCTCTTTTTTTCCACCTTGGTCCTCCACAGCACATTCAAAATCGGGGTGTGCAGAATCCCACTTCAGAAGATATTGTGCCGAGATCCCAAACTGCTCCTTGAGCCATACGTTGCCTTTGATAACATTCATGGACTGAAGTAAATCATTGCTTCTGGAGGTGGAACTCGGTTTGATGGCATCCTTTCGTTGCCAGCCAAGAGCTTCGCACTGCTTCCTCTTTTGCTAACTTGTGGTAGGAAACATACGAATGCTCCGATAAATTGTTCTAACAGCCAGGAGCACTGTCGCATTCTCAACAACTTTGTCATGGCATGTCACGTATCACTACAGCTCATCAAAGGCAAGGTCAGTACAAGGAAATGCTCTTTCCAAAGGACGTTGTGCCAAAGAAATGTCCACAAGGGTCCACCAGGGCTTCTCGAAAGAGAATGTTGCTTGTTTCTGGCTTTAGCAATAACATACATAACAACTGTTTTCTAATGTAGGGAGAATGAAAGCAAGCTAGAAAAGCCAAAACGGTTAAAACCAGTGGCAGTGACATCGATGTGTCCTTGCGCAGGGTTGGCCGACTGTTTAGATGGGATGTCAGTGCAATGAAAAAAATTGTTTTTCTAAGGAACTGCGAACAATCTGGCTAAAATATTTCGGCCAGATTTGCTATTCTCAGTAAACACAAAGGATGAGTATTGCAAGATCATTCTGTGGCACTGAAAATTCGACGTAGCTTTGCGTTAACCAGCATTCCGCGTAAAATCAACCAATTCAGCATTATCTACTCAAACAAACACAGTCTGGCCTAGATAAAGGTGTTGCGGTAGGTGCTGCAGATATTTTGACATACTATAATTTCCAGTACAGTAAAATCTCGTTAATTTGGATTTCAAGGGACCACAAAAAAAATCCGAATTACCAGGGTTTCCGAAATAACGAATTTATGTCAAAAAACGGTTATTTTATTATCATTATTTTTTTTTTACATGCGCTGCACTCACGCAGGTTTATTTCTGAAAAAAACTTGTCAACAGTTGCCTGTTTACCAGATGTTTACACGTGAATAACGAGTTTCCGGACTCCCGCAAGCAGTTCCTCAGCACAGGCGCCATTGGAACCACCGTTCAAGTCCTTCAGAGTGGCTAGGGCCCCAGCGGCCAAGCACGGTGGCCATGGCACCTCCTCACAGTCCGTTTCGCTGTCGGATTAATCGTGTTTTGTGCCCAACACACGATTGATACTGTCTTCGTCTGTCATTTGGCCGGCGGCGACAGAAACACCGTCGTCAAGGGAAACATAGTCCGCAAGTAGCACTGTGCGGGGAAGAATGCGGTCGAAAACGCCATCGTCTTGTACGCTGGCCTCAAAACTTTCTTCTGGGGCATCCAGTTGGTCGTCATATTCCACAAATCCGCTATGTTTGAAGCAGTTAAACACCACTTTTTCCACTTTTTGCGTGAGCAATCATGGCCATGTGCAGTCCAAACGCTCCCATTGTGGTACGAGCGCCACGAGGAGCAGCCAGAGGAAGGCCAGCACACCGCACGCGTGCAATAAGAGAGGAAGGGAGAAGGAGATATGGTGATGACCTCTCTCGATGGGAGCTTGCGTTGCTCATTTTCACGTTTGCGACAGCCGATTTTCCGGCTGGGATCTCAATGGGAGTTTAATGTGACGCTCTTTTTCGCGTTGGTGGCAGCCGATTGTCCGGCCCAAATTCCGAATTATGTGGAGCCCGCTGAATTTTTTGTTGAATTAATGAGAGCTTCCTGCCATAGAAATACATGGTAGTTTTGACGGGGCCAACGGGAGGTGCCGAATTATCCGAAATTCTGAATTAACGGGGGCTGAACTAACGAGATTTTATTGGTATATAACGCATGTGCTACGCAGCATAATTTGCCTTCCATGCCCCGGCTGTAACCTGTTCCACTTCGTATGTTTTTATTTATTAATTGTTATTTAGATCATGCTTTTTTTATTGTATGTTCTGCGTAGTGCAAATTTGTTGAACTTGCACTTCCATTTCGTCATTATCATCAGCACCGCAGTGATTGGTCATTGTGTCAAGACTATGTTTTGACCGAAGCTGCTTGATGAGCAGAACATGCACAGGGATATTTACTTTCCACAAAGTACTGACTGTGGGAATGGCTTGTTAGCTAACACATCATACTGTTCCACTGGCTAGACCTTGGCAAGAGCCAGGACGGGGCCACGTGGAAGCTGAAGACCCTTGTATAGCCACATATTTTTTCTATCGGGGTTCGTTCCAGCCAAAAGCGGGACAAAGCACCGTATCACACTCAGGCTGGTGGAACAGCGAGTCCAGCACTGTAAAAGGGCGACCTGTGTGACGGCTCCCTGCTGAGGTCACTGTTAACTCTGATTAAGGTTATACAGAGTCAAGGAAAAGTGTCCAACACAGTCAACGAGTTAAAACCTGTTTATTCGCTGAAATAAATCTTCGAAAATTTATGCCAAAAAACGCAGGAATCTAGAGTAGATCTCACCAACGCCATGCTGTTAGGGTTCTGACACCATCTTACACAGAGAGGCTGCGCTGCTGTTCATCACTTCTGTGTTATTTCTTAACAGCTGTATCTGTTGATCTGTTGTTGGTCTTGTCTTGAGCTTCCCTTCAGAGTCTGGGACTATGTCCACGTTATCTGCCATGTGGCAGTTCTTCTTTCTTCAACCCTTCCTCCTCCTCCCTGGTTTTTTCAGCCCTTCCTCTTTTTTCACCAAACTCGATGTACAAGTCAACTAATACATGATCCTGTTCATTAATTGTGGCTTATACCACTGTCACATTGCAAATTGTATGGAATTTGCACCGAACGTGATTAGTTTGTATTGCATTGAGCTACATGAAGAAAAATAATGTCATAAGAAAAATATATCAGAAAAGAAAAATATATGTCATAATTATGTCATAAAGTATCAGATTCTTCAGTCTGACTTAGATAAAACATCTGAGTGGTGCAATACCTGGCAGATGCCAATTAATATCAACAAAAGTAAGATCATGAACTTCTCTCGCACAGTGTCTTCAGGGCATGCGGTTACATATCTTCTGGGTCGTTATGAAATAGAACGTGTTTCCTCTTACAAGTACCTCGGCGTTCCTCTGTCTTGTAATTTGTCATGGTCAGAACACTTATCTCATATCATTTCTAGCGCCAACCGATCTCTAGGATTCATATGTCGCAATCTTCGCTTGAGCTCACTGCCAGTAAAAAAAACTTGCTTATACCACTCTTATAAGGCCTAAGCTTGAGTACGCCTCTCCAATATGGGATCCATACCAAGTCACATATGCGCATGCTCTCGAAGCAGTACAGAATCGAGCTGTCCGCTTCATTTATAACGAGTTCAGTTCCCAGAATAGTATATCCAGCATGAAAACTCAGCTTTCTATCAATAATCTCAGCAGGCGTTGAATGGTTTCCAGTCTGTGCCTATTTCATAAGATTTTTCATAACCACATGTTACACTCTGAGCTACTGTTGAGAGCATCATTTATTTCTCCCAGGGTGGATCATTTCTACAAGATAGGGATGACTCACTGCAACCACGATTTCTTTCTCTACTCATTTTGCCCTCGGGCGACTAAGGCCTGGAATGCTCTTCCCCAGTCCATTGTTGATCTCCGTGACCCTCAGGATTTTAAAGCTGCAGTGAGCCGATTTGTTGATGGCTAGTTGCCCTTGTGTATCTTGTATGACGAGTTTCCTCAGTGTACCACAGAGAACGAGAGCGCAAGTGTTATCTTGTATTACTGTTACCAAGTTAATATTCTTATAATCTTTGTGTGTTGACCATTACAATTCATGTCACGTTCTGCTTGCTCCTTTTCTTTACTTGCGCACCTGTGGTGCCATTCCCTTCTCCGTTATGTAGTACCCTTTGGGTCTTTAACGTATGACAAAAAAAAAAATTGCAAATGATGACACTGTTATTGATTAAGACACCAATGGGGAGACATAACAGCGCATATAGGACACGGATGAAGTAAAGTGGACAGGACAGTTCACTGCTGTTCTGTCCTCTTAACTTCTTCCGTGTCCTATGCATGCTGTTATCATGTCTTCCATGTGTATGACCCGCCTACCACACTGTATTAAGTCACCAATCCTGAAATATGAAGCTATATACACGTACGTTCGTTGCTTTTTTAAATTAATTTTTGTCAAACTAGTGAAACATTAGATTTGTTCACAAAATCTTTTTGTTTTGGATGACAATAGACGAGTTCAGAAAATCCCAGAGTGCTTAGCGCCGCTTTGAACTGTGGGAGTTTACTAATACGACAGAAACTGGTGGCCTCCAAACTGTTCCGATTTCTCCCCTACCGGTTCATTGTCCACGACGCGTCAAGGTCAGCGAAAGCGAAATGTGAAGGATTATTCTTCATTCCTACGCCCAGCAGGCGCCCAGAATGCAATGCGTGCGCAAGGAGCACTGGGATTTTCTGAAGTCGTCTATTAAGTTGGCCAAGTATCACGAGGCACGACAAGTAAGAAGGCTATCTGACCACACTTGGCCACATGGCGACTGGGAACAAAGGTAGCTCTATGAAACACTGTGTTAAGCCTTCTTTCTTTCATGTTATTAAATTCGTGATAAAATATTGGAGTACAACTTTTCATTTGTGTACAGTTTCTCCTAATAGTTTATCATTGTTGTTTGTGCTACCTCTCTATTGATAGGGGTGTACAGTCCATGAGAGAGGGAAATGCGAATGCCATTCGCACGTACTGTCATTTGGTTTCACCATGTGACATGGAATGAATCTCAATCGCGAATGACGCTCAATTTGCCGTGTGGCAGGTGGTGTTACCAAGCGTTCAGTTTTTACCTTGTTTTACGTGTTTAATTTCTCCTAACGATGTATCATTGTCGTTTTTGGTCCCTCTCTATTGACGAGGGTAAGCAGTCGGTATGAAAGGGTGAAGTGAAGGAGTTACTCAAACCCATTTGTTCGGCCAATGCCAATCACGTGTAATGCCATTTGGTTTCACCATGTCCCACAGGACGAATGTCATTTGCTGCAACTGACATTTATTTAACATGTTACAGGGGTTTTAGACAGCTAGATTTCCCACAAACTATACTTATCTGTGCTTTGCTTTGCTTTGCTTTTTCAGTGTTGTGCGGACACCCCTTGTTGTGCAGTGTTGTGTGGATAGCTACTCATTTCTAGGAAGGAACATTGTGGTGTGCTTTCCTCGCAAGACATTGATGTACATTGTGTGCAATTTATGCATCATGCACAGTTGGCATGGAAGTTCTGTGTAATGATAGGAAGAAAATATCAGGTAAGCGCAAAGCCCTGTCACCTTTACTGTTACAGCAAGTATTTTCCTCAGTTGGCAGCTTTCTTATCCAAGACGTCTGGGTACCGAACACTTGGGTTGAGCAGAACTGTAACTTAGTAGGCTACTCACGGACGGTTCTTGTTACCTGGGGCGAGTACAGGCGTATGAGTCTAATCTAAGTTGTGCTGTCAGGTCCACTTCATCATTCGCTGCAAGTACGCCCTACTACAGTAAAACCCCGTTAAACCGTACCTGGTGGTGACGCTGAAAAATATGTACAAAGCGGCACTACAGCATATCCAAAAATACGAGATAGTGCCTACCTTCATACTAAAGTGATGGGAACAACAATTAAAGTGTTTTTTTTAAATCAATGCGCATAACAATGCCTTAATTCACTGCGTTGGTCAGAAATCTTTGCGTTTCTGAAATAATCTCGTGGAGAAAACTGCAACTTTGAAGTCATTCAAACCAGGACCCAGCTGCTTCTAGCAAGTTAGGAACATTGAGAAAGAAAGCCTTTAAGGTGGAATTCATTACAGCAGTGAGAGAACACTGCATACCATAATACAGTCGAACCTCGATAGAACAAAACGCGATATAATGAAATTCGCAATAGAGCGAAATAATTTGGATTCCCCAGCAGAGAGCCATAGAGATCAATGTATTTTAACTCCAGCTATAACGAAACACTTTTTAGCCACCACCTCGATACAGTGAAAGAACTAGATAAAGTTTATGACCCCAAAGCCGTCTTTAGGGTCACGAAAACAAAGGGCGCAAGAAGCGTTCTGTTCCCGCAGCGAAAGACGGCACGCGCGATTAGGGCCGGGCAGGAATCTGGTGCCTACAAAAGGAAGTCTGAGTCATCGGAATATTAGGGATTTACCTTCAGAGTCTTCTCCTTTTCGCGCTAATTTTGAACTCTCTGGTTGCAGCCAAGTACAGGGCGAAGGTAACAGTAAAGAGCACGAGACGCAAGGCACCATCACGCGCTTGGGGGAAACGCTTCATTCGCGTGGCGGCATAAGTGACGAAATCAGCCTAGATCATTTTCTTGACGGGGACAAACGTACCGTAGCAGTGGGAGACACGCTGCCATAGATGTAGAACATTTGCGGGATCGCAATACGATATGGAGAAAGCTGCGGAGGCTTTGGCGGCGTACGAACAATGCGTGACACCGCGTCTTCTAGCCACGGCGCAGGCGCGTATAACCGGCTATTTCGTGCTGAATAAAGCAAGAATGCAAGAATAAAATGCTGTAGGTGCCCTTGGTCGCTGTATTTGTAGTTGTTGTCATTTATCACGAAAAACTTTTCCGCATCGTAGCAGGAGCTATTGACGTTTATGTATAGCAACAAAGCTCACAAAGGTTGCGATCCGTGACCTTCAGTTCGATACAACGAAAGAAATTGCAGTCCTCGTGAGTTTCGTTATATCGAGGTTCGACTGTAGTAAGTTACGGTACATATGTAAGGGCCCTTAGGAGTGGCTTGCATGCATATTGTCTACGATGAGGCTGCTGATCTGTTTATTGAGTAATGGGCAAAGGAACTCCCTGAGAAATATTTTACGAAAGCTGTCAGAGTAGTCTGGCTCTGTGCTGCGTGGGTTATCACATAAGCGTACAGATTTTTCAAATAAGGCATGGTGACATTGAAAGCAGAATACTCTTTGTTCTTGTTTGCCAGAGCACACCACACAATTTATTGCATAATACCGAGAGCAGTGCCTTCACTTCTGTAAACTACTGTCTGTTGTCACTGAATCCTTGCCATTTTCTGCTGCCTGCATCAGTCTTGTCCCAAGGAACATGTTGAATTTTGAATATTTGTTTGGCGAACTTTGGCACTCTAGATGCTTGAGCACACTTTGGCATGGTTGGCAGATGGCTTGTGTGGGATCAATTCCTTGACCTAATGTCATTTCCTAATTCCTTGATGTCATTTGGCTGTGAAATTCAGATTCAAAATATATCTCAAAGGTGTGACACATCACAGTGACAGAAATGATGACTCAGCCATTGGAAGACTCAATGAAAGATTTAATACTACCTGCATTGAAGAGAGACCAGAAGCCAGGGGACATGAGGAAACCTACACGCACTGGCGTAACACAACAATGAAAGAAAATTAAATATGGTGTTTCAATGCTTGTTCGGGCATGATCATAATGGAACAAGAACGGCACGCCATCCGAGTTCTACTTATAGCTTAGTGATGACCTTGTAGCAATCAGGTAGTGGCCCTTTGTGACTGTTACATGCGTTATCATCATGGTGAATGTACCAAGATTCCAAAAATTTTCTTACCTATCTATTCTTGTGTTATTAAATTTTGTTTCATTGTTGGGTAGTTTCATTTGAAATCAGACAAGCCGTGACACTTTGCATTTCCGATAACGGCAAAAAGGATTGATGTTGTAGCTATTGCCGAGCAAAGAAGAAAGCAGGCATTTCGGAGTTTCTATGTTGCGCAGTTCGTCAGTGAGGAGCGACGGAAGATTGAGCTTTCGAAATTGAACATTCGTTTGGCGCGAGTTTGAACGCCGCTAACGTAGGTGTACTATGACCTACCACGGTCAAACTTTTTTTACTCGTTCTCTGGGTTATCCGCAACTGACGTTGATACTGTCATTGTCATGCAAAATTTAGTTTATGCGTGAAAATTTGGCTTTTTGTGCGAAAATCACTTACATTCAGCGCTACATCAAAAATCCTCCGCGATAGTGAGAAAGGCGAGCCACCACTTTTTATTCCTCGTTATAAGACCTTTCTAATGGTATGAAGCTCATTATTCTATCGTTCGCAGAACGGAAAGCGCCGGGGGGACAAATAAACCATGCCCCTGAAAAATGCAGCATTTCACACCTTTGTAGTCCAAAAATCCCACCTGAAGCACGCCCTCATATTTTTATATTTTGCAAGTGTATCCTCGGACTGTCCGCAGAAAAAAAATTGGGATTCGACTTTCAGGCGGAGAGCCGCTGGGAATTTTTTTCTCGCCCTCGGTACAGCAAGCCACCAATGGCCCTAAGACTGGGTTTGCCTTACCGCGGTTCCCTTCACGGACCGCATGTGAACAATATTTCAGTATGCATAATACAGATTTTGGTTAAGAAAACATTCAGAGCTACCCATCGCTGCTATCTGTCCACCAGCCGCATATTAGCCTAGTCAGTAAGCTGGAACAGCGTACGAGGGCATTTTCACATGTCTATAGGCTAGTTCCATCTCAAATCGAACAATCCGGTACACTTGATGTCTCGAATGAACGGGAAAAAATATATGTTGAAGCCATCGGTGAGTTAGGAGAAATAAACACTTTCCGAATTCTCTGCGCTGCGCGGTTCGGGAAATAGGAGAGGAGGAAAAAACTGCCTCTCACAAGACGATGTCGTCGCGGGTGGGTTTGAGCGTTCCCTACAAGGCTATTTCTTGTCGCATTCTAGTAATTTCTTGATCTGGCTTTAGACCACTTAGGGCAGGATCCTGCGTTGGCAGTGCTGTGTTGGTTTTTGTTTGTCTGCAAAAAAAATATCAAAGTTGACTCAAAGTGCCTAAAAGCACCATATTCACTGCAACTTTGCGGACAATGTACAAAACGGATAAGGTAAAGCTTTATGCCGTTTAATTTGTCATTCATGGGGCTATCGAATGATGTATAATTTGTTGTTCTACTCTGTCAGGAACGTAAGCGACACCTCTTTTAGTAGCACCATACCACCGAAAAATGACGAATTTCAGAAGCCTTTATCTAAATAAACCCACCAAAAACTTGCATCGAAAATTTTATATGTTGTAGGTAGTTCCTTAGACTATGCACAGAAGAAAAGTCAAAATTCGGACTTGATCGGTAGGCGCACTGTGAATTTTTTGCCAGCCCTGTACGCGGAGCGCATTCAAGCGGTGGCACCATGTCCTGCGTGTTGCAAAATTGAATTTTCCAAAGGGCCTTTCAACTTCTGTCTTCACATAAAAAGTAATTGCTATCATTTGAAACTGTTCTGAGCGATTGCGTTCATTATAGTGTTGTAATCGCTGAACGTAGATTGTGGAGCAACCAGATGTGCTCACATTTTTTTGCGGGATGACACACATGCATTGCAAGTGCCGGGAGCCCGTCAAGAACAGAATGCTTTAGAATACTTTTGCGGATTTATAAGAGGTATATTTGTCCACGGTGATCATATCGAAGCATATTTACAGTACAGGGAATAAAAACAACTTAACAGCGAAGAAGACAAGGGAACATAAGTTATGCAGAGCGTTTCGGGTGGACGGGAGTGCTCGTGTCATGAACTGCTTTAAGCTGTTGTAGGAGCCACTAGGTAGGAGTTAGCTACAGGAGTAGTGGAGCTAGGTTCTTGTCAGATTTTCTTGATAGGCTCTTCTCACGTTACATGCTAACTGCATGCAATCTTGGCAGTTACCCCTGGATGTTCCTGGCAAGGCAACACTGAAGGCAGCCTCTATTTACGGCCTGTCCTTCTGCCCATTTCTTCACATATTTCGGAGTGTTTCCGCTGTGCATGTGCCTCCGCCGACTTCCTTCTTGGGTTAAGCGGTGTGAAGTTAATGGCTTCAGATGATATACATATACATATACTCATTGATTTCTTCGACCAAGTCAGGCTGGTGCGCAAACGGCTCACCGTATGAGCTTCTTCAAGTGTGGGCGACATTGCTGCATGCTGTGATTCAGCCACCGTTGCTGTGAAGTACTTGAAGCAGCTTCTGCATAGCTGGCCCATTTCTGTTACGCCTTCGGCTTGATCTGCTGGAACCAGAGTCTTTATGGCAGCTACGCCGATCTCCGAAGTAAAGCGAAAGTCATTTGTCCAAAGCACTTTTTTCTCGTGTACGAAGAGGCCATTGAGGTAGGTGTGATGCCAGGACGACACACTACAGTAATGCAGATGTCTTCGCACACTCTGTATAGGGCACTCCGTGCACTTCTGTAGTCGAGAAGTGAGTGAAGAAGAGAGTGCGTCTTCTGTGTGTAGGCGAAACTTTGTGCAAGGTGTCTTCCGGGTGTTAATCCGATCAGGGCCTTGCCATGGTCGCAGCATGTTGATCCGAAGAGCATATTGGACATCGGCACTAGTCGGGCTGTTTCGGCAAGGTTCACAAAAGGCACCCTGAATTAGCCTTGAGTGTGTGCGTAAGACACTACACAACAACACTTTCCTCAATGCAGTTTCCCCCGTCCGAGGTCATGGGGCCGTAGGTAAGGAAATGCTTTAAAGAATACTGGAAGTCACTGCATCCATCGTGCCATAATGTCTACAGTAAATATGCTTGTTTAGAATAACCCTGAACAGATATACCTCTTACAAAGATGTAAAATCATTCTGCTCTTCACGGGCTCCCAGCACTTGCAATGCATGTGTGACATCCTGCAAAAAATGCGAGCACATCTCGTTGCTCCACAATCTACGTTCAGCGATTACACCACTGTTATGAACGCAAACGCTCAGAACGGTTTCAAATGATAGCAATTACTTTTTATGTGAAGACAGCAGTTGAAAGTCCCTTTGGAAAATTCGATTTTGCAACACTGAGGACACGGTGCAACCACTTGAATGCGCTTCGTGTATAGGGCTGGCAAAAAATTCACATTGCGCGTACCGATCAAGTCCGAATTTTGATTTTTCTTCTGTGCATATTGCAAGGAACTACCTACAACATATAAAATTTTCTAGGAAAGTTTTCGGTGGGGTTTTTTAGATAAAGGCTTCCGAAATTCGTCATTTTTTGGTGGTATGGTGCTACGAAAGAGGTGTCGCTTACGTTTCTTACTGAGTAGAGCAACAAATTATACATAATTCGATATCCCCATGAATGACAAACTAAACGGCATAAAGCTCAATCTTATCCATTTTGTACATCGTCCGCAAAGTTGCAGTGAATATGGTGCTTTTCGGCGCTTTGAGTCAACTTTGATATTTTTTGCAGACAAAAAAAAATCGACACAGCACTGCCAGTGCAGGATCCTATTGTGCCCTAAGTGGTCCAAAGGCAGATAAAGAAATTACTAGAATGCGACAAGAAATAGCCTTGTAGGGAACGCTCAAACCCGCACGCGGCGACATCGTCTTCTGAGATGCAGTATTTTCCTCCTCTCCTATTTCCCGAAATGCGCATCGCAGAGAATTCGGAAAGCATTCATTTCTCCTAACTCACCGATGGCTTCAACATATATTTTTTTCCTGTTCATTCGAGACATTAAGTGTACCGAATTGTTCGATTTGAGATGGAACTAATCTATAACATTTTATTATGCCACTTGAAACAGCTGAATATTGTGCGTTCTGGTTGGTACCTATACCTTAACGCCCTGCAATGTCCCCCATTAGTCCTGAATGCACTGTCACAGCCCTAGCTCAGCATTCACACGTTTCCTTTGTCGTGTCCTGTTGGCATTTCTCCCACATGAAGTTTGAGCAAAGGCCTTGCATGGAAGGTACAGATTTCCACGTCTCCTGTTTAAACTGCCAGAAACTTTGTAGCTCCTTTCGTGGCAGGTGAACAACGGTCACTTTTTGCAGCTTTCCTGACGCGGCACGGACAAGGTCACTGGAGTTTTGAATGGCATGAACTGCTGGGGAGCGAAGGTTGTGAACTGTAGCTGTGTGCTTCACAACACCTCTAATGCCGTCAGAGACGTTTTTGCCGTGGCCAGGAGCTGAAAAACCCATTTCTTCGGTGCACTATTTGTCCTCATTCCGTAGAACTGAAACCGATTTTTAAAATGTGCGCTTGCTCCGTCAGAGATGTAGACAGCGATGCCATAAATAGGACCGTTTTGCATCAATGTCGTCGTCAATTTTCTGAATGGCAAGGAGCGCTGCGGTGGTTTCATGTCCCGTGTCATCGCTGACCACGGCGTAGCTGCGCATGCTACCTTTTGCTGTCGTGACGACGCATGTAAATATAGAAATCTGCGTTTTCCTCCAGTGATAACTCTGGATCTCATTAGGTAGAATGACCGTCCAGTTCTCTGCAAAATCGAAGTGGTTCAATGGTCCCTGCCAATACATTCTGCTTTTTCTGTCTAATGGCCTGGCGTTGCGCACTTCTTGTGTAATTGTGGCTGATGTAGCTGACTACCCAGTGCCTGATGACATCGAGGAAGCTCTGAAGAGGCAATATTTTTTTCACAAGACCACCGTGCTCCCAAAGGGCCATGTCCAATGCCTCAACATCCTCCGAAATCTGTAGGCTTTCTGGGGTTAAAGCCTCTCTGCCAGGACATGCACAACACTCGCCAAGAAAACAAGCTTCCTGGCAGTCTGAACTCAGGCAACAGTTTATTAGTTCTCTCGTGGTCATGCTAGAAGCAGACACGTCGTTAATCGCGATAGCACAGAGTTCAAAGTTTGCACATAATAGACACAAACGCATTCTTCCCTACATGGGCTGATACTGACCCATTTCGGCCTCAGGCTGTAGAATTTGGTCAGGTTCAGTTTGTTGTTGGGGTGAGCAGTTCGAAACAGTTCATAAGTTTTACGGATGGAACGGGTCATGTACTGCTTCAGGTTACTCACTTTTACCCCTCCTTCCTTGATTTGAATCACATCTCTGGGCCGAGGGCTTTGCACTGAGCAGTCAAGATCGTCGCTGGTGAAGAAGTGAAGAGCAGCGTTTACATGTTCTTCGCTCAGCAGATGACCCTGATAGGGATCAGGGGCAGCCCACATGTGCTTTTCTTTGGAAATCTTTCTCGACTTCCGCACCATATAATGGGTAGCCTCCGGAAGTGCTTCCAAGATCTTGCTTTCCGGCTACGACGCAGGAATCAAGGTGAGCAGTCAACAACGTTCATGTAACGGTGCACTCACGTTGTACGCGGTTCTCATATTAGCAATCCATTTGCCGCACGACTGATACCCTTCACTCATGGATGTCCCGGGAACTGGGACACTGAAGGCGGTTTCAATTTTGCGGCTGGCCTTTTTGACGAGAGCTTCCTGTATTTCACACACTTTCGCTTCGCATATGCTTGGACCGACCGTCTTTTCGACCTCACTGGAGTCACGTCAAATTCCTGCCGACTTTAAAGGAGCAGTCTAGAGGTACACGACTTTGTTTCTGTTTTTGGTCGGTATGGAATGTTAAGCGCCCAAAAACAGTTTTCCCACAATTAGTGCTACCGTAGCGAAATTGGGACGCCTCCAATAGCCCACCGAATCCACAGAACGCGAAACACCCTCCTTCGCCTTCACGGTAGACACGTGATGGGCGCCGCCACGCGCGTCACTATGTGACACGAGTGGTAGGGACGCTCCTCATTGGACCTGGGATCACATGATCAAGGTGAGCAACACCGCGCAGGCTGGAGCGCCTGCTACCGCTTCGGAGACGCCAGGCATTCTCTGGCTGCGTTATGTCCGAAATGGAGGGTTTGAAGGCTGTCAACGACACGACCTCGATTTTTTGGGACCGCTGACACCACGGGAAGAACGAGTGGTGCAGCCTGAAATTAGCTGTGTGTTGCACGGCGATACCCCAGTGCTTCCAGACAGTGTGCACCCTCTCTGACCGTTTTCGCCGCACAGTCGGTTCAGTGGCTCACAGGTGGCGCCACAATACCGCCATCATCGCTTACTTTCTGCTACTGTGAGTTCTGAGACTGCACAGAAGCCACGGATATATTACTCATGTGATTGCAACCTTATTTTGTCAGGCTGCATATGCTTTGTTTTTTTTAAAAAACGTGATATAAATCATATAAAGAATAGAAGTCATCAAGAAACAGCTCGCAGTGTTCGTAGCAGACGGTTTTCTCTACCAACGAGAGAGTGGGTGGGCGATTTTGCAAATTAATTACGCTGCGGTGAAACAAATTTGACCAAAAATATTTTGTGGGAATGCTTTTCACATACTGCTTTACAAGATGACAGCAGTGTTTGGCCATGTTAGATACCACTTAAATTAGTTATTATTATTAATTATTATTAAATTATTATAAATTATAAATTGATTTAGTTGAAAAAATAAGAATGTCTCAGCCTTTCGGAATGTTCAGTGATTGTAAGAAAACAGACCGCATCAATGTAGATAGAGTGGTTACGGAGATATAAGTTTAACAAACACAGCAGGTAGAGCAAAAAGCTTTTTTGAGAAAATGAAGTGCAAGGTTTCATGCTATATTTACTGCAAATTAGAAGGCTCCAGCCATATAGTCTTTTGTGTCCTTTTGTGCACAGGTTCTCTTTTGCTTGCGCCACTAAACTTTCAACTACACGCACACATGCGCTGGCTTTGCATTGATGCACTTTGGCTGCTTTTGCCTTTGATCAAAAGTCTGACAAGTCAGTAGACCCTTCACCAATGCATTTGTTAGCTTGTTAGCTCTTGTTAGCTTCTCAAAGCAGATACTTGTAGGGGTTCTGCTGTTCCTCAGGGTTGAGGTCATGGATGTACCAAATGCCCCCCCCCCCTCCCCCAACAGAGCTCCATCACCACTTGTGAAATTGTACTCTGTTTAGGCAGAGGTCGTCATGATTATTCAGATGTCATATGAACCTCTCAACACCCACACAGTCGCAGCACATGTTTCCGGATACTACAGGACCCTTATCTTGACGGCGCTCATTATTTCATTCCCCGCATCAACACCAGCAATGTGGTAGAGTATCGCCCCTGGCGATGAAACTCACCATTCATCATCTCACAATAGAGTTGTTGTTAGTGTTGAAATCTCTTCGCCCCCCCCCCCCCCCCCCAACCACCTAGATGCTACTTGGGCAAACCCCTTGGAGAAAACCCTGGGAATGTCTATGTTTGAGATCCTAACCAAGTAGCCTATGTTGCAAGACGCGGAAGTCAACGACGCTTGTACTGCAGCGGTGCACCTCCGGCAATACAAATACAGTGGACTCCCTTTAAGACGAACACGAAGGGACCATGAAAGTTTGTTCGTCTTATCAGGAGTTCAGCCTAAGAGAAGTGCACAAAATTATGGTAGTTTTGTCTCAGTATCAAGTGTATCATAACCACACACTAAAAGGAGTTCATATCACAACATCTACTTGATTCACAAGGATGAAAAAAGCTTTATTGTGTGCTTTTTAACGAACTGAACCAATCAGTCAGTTTTTCTTGCCTCTGCTGAGAGAGGCGCTGTGTTGTCACAAAATTCGACATTTGACCAATGTTCCTCACAAACACGTCAGTACGCTCGCGCTCCTCAAAGAACTGCAACAGCACATTTAATGCAGCGTCTGCAGCATCACAGGTCACCAGTGTAGGTTCTACATTCCAGCCTTGTTCCTCAATGGCTCCAGCTTCAGTCTCTGATGGCTTCTCAGTACATGTCTCTTCAATCAGGGCTTCCATTGTGTCATCTCGACAAGTGGCAACATCATCATCAACATTAACGTATGCCACCATGTCCATGAAGATGCCAGCGCTCTTGAGATCAGACAACAGGTTGGGATCGTCATCTTCTGGCAGCTCCTCAACACTGTTCTCTGCAGGGGTTTCTGAAGCTGTGTGTCACAAACCCCGCATGGCGGAAGCAGTTTGCATTGGTAGTTTCGGAAACTTTCTCCCATGCGCACGAGAGAAGATGAATTGCACTCAGCAGGTTCACTTGGTACTCCTTGCCGGTTTCCATACACAGCAACATTCGCTGAAGCAGAGACCGCCTGTAATGCCTCTTGAGGCTACGTATTACCCCTTTGTCCATTGGTTGCAGCTTCGCAGTTGTGTTTGGGGGTAGAAATTCCAGCCGAATGGAGAAAAGCCCGCTGACGTTCCCATGACCTGGGCAGTTATCGACTAGGATCATAACTTTTCTGTTCTCCCTCACGAACCGTCGGTCCATCTCACGAAGCCATTGTTCAAAAAGTGCCTGGGTCATCCACGACTTCGAGTTAGATGCGTAAGCTACCGGTAGAGTCTTCTTGTTCTTAAAACAGCGTGGGGACTTCGCCTTCCCGATCACTAAGAGCTTCAGCTTGTCCGTCCCGGTCATGTTGGCACCGACAAGCACAGTGACACGCAGCTTGCTGTGCTTACTTCCCGTACACGTGTCCCCAGCAAATGTGAGCGTCTTTTCCAGGAGAAGCTGGTAATAGAGCGCGATCTCGTCGACGTTGTACACATTTGCTGGCTCGTATTCCTCGAGCAGCTTCTTCATCCTCGTCGATCGCCAGTCCTCGCACACTGACTCGTCAACTGCCGCAGCTTCCCCGACGATGGCGCGAAAAATCAGACCATGACGTCTTCGAAATCTGTTGAGCCATCCATCGCTGCACGAAAAGTCAATGTTCAAACATGAGGCTATTTCCTCTGCCTTAGCGCGCACCACAACACCGTTCACTGGCAAGTTGGCACTTCGTGCTCGCTGGATCCATGCGACAAGGACGTCCTCCACATCCTTATGGGCAGCTGTCCGCATCCTCTTAAGTTTGGGTCCAAATTCACCACTGTTGAACGTCTCCAGTATACGAGAGGTGTCCTTCAGGATTCCCGACAACGTGCTTTTGGCGATTCCAAACTTCTTTGCGATGGCAGTCTTCGATAGCTTGCCAGCATTTATCTCCGACAGTATCTCCACCTTCTTCTCGAGCTGAAAGGACTGGCACGTTCGCTTCGACATCGTCGCAACTTCCTGGGAGTATCACAAGCCAAGGTTTCGAGAACAGCGACTTTGAACCCAGCTTTCGCTTTACTTTCCGTTCTCGTGGCCCGTAAACTCAACTGACACGAACGCGGCCTGCTTGGGAAGCCGAGCGCCTATTGGCTTACGTTAGCGAGATTGCCTAACTAAACAGCCAATGACATGCCACAT
Organism: Ornithodoros turicata; assembly: GCF_037126465.1. Classification (NCBI taxonomy): domain Eukaryota; kingdom Metazoa; phylum Arthropoda; class Arachnida; order Ixodida; family Argasidae; genus Ornithodoros; species Ornithodoros turicata. The sequence continues at coordinate 73,726,849 of NC_088203.1, read as the reverse complement.
CTTTTTGTTCTCCCTCACTTTTTTTTTTTTTTCTCTCTCGCCGACTCCGTGTACGGGAAAAAGCGTTTGCCCGGCTCGCGGCTCTTTTCGGCTCGTCGGGCTCGCGTTGTTCATGTTAACCGAAGCGACCGGTCGACGTAGTTCGTGCTAAGCAAATTTTTTTTGCATGTGGTATATGAGAAATCATCCAATTACCCGCAAATTGTTCAGCTTATCCGGAAATTCGGCTTAAGCGAGTTTGGCTTAACGGGAGTCCACTGTATTAACAAACCACATTCTGCCCAGGATTACGACGTCAACTTTCCAGATGACGCAACCAACCCTTGGGTAGAGCCTTCGATGCAGTCCACCACTACCATGCGCTAGCCTGACCATCGCACAAGCTTAACAGCTCCAGTAGCCTGACGATGCTCATGAAGCCGTACAAAGGCACTGCAAACAGACAGACAAGAAACAAGGAGACACTGTTACTTGCAACATTACACACAACATTACACACACAGAGAGAGAGAGAGAGAGAGAATCACATACTGTACAAGCCCACTGAAGAGCTAATCTCAACTTCAACAAAATTAATTTTTCCCTGTGTGAATGTCTCAAAAAAAGTTGGCCAAGGGCGTCAGCATAGCCATGGGGATTGCCTTTCTTGTATTTAATGTTGAAACTGTGTTCCTGTGAAGCCAGACCCCACCAGTAACCGATTGTTTCTGGGAGGCACTTGTTTCAGCCATGACAGACGGCAATGGTCAGTTTCGATTAAGAACTGAGAACCGTTCAAGTGACACTTCGCAGCAGTCAATAAGACAATCAAGTGCAGGACTCTCAGGTGCAGCACAGTAAACCCTCAAGCCATCGACTGGTCTGGGACTGGCACGGATTCTTATGGCCATACCCTTGAAATCTTCTGGTGGGTCATGTACATAGTAGTAGGGGTCAGACAGGCTCTTCACAGGGATCTCCGGGGAAGGATGGAGTTGGATGGACTAAAAATAATACGGAGAGGTTGAACTTGCTTTCCTAGTCCTTGGTCGTCAAAGCCATGCTCAAACCTGTAGCTCCTGCCCTTTTGGTTCGTATGTGGACCGGGGTTTCAGGTTTCGGCATCAATGTAACAAAAGAGAAGCGGGAGACATCCGTAAGGGGTGGATGAAGCAAGGTTTAATGTCTGCCACAAGCGAACATAAGCTGATGCCGATGGCAATGGCTAGTGCCCGCGATCTTCCTCTTGCTTTTCTTTACACAAGTAATAACGTGTAGCCGATACGGCACAAAGCAGGGGCAGCGGTGCTATCCCCTACGTAGTCGGCACTTTCTTGTGATGAGCTAGCGAGTAGAAGAGGAGGAGCTGCGACGGTCTCTTAAGTGCTTTGTGATTGGCACAGTCTGTATATAGGAGGCTATGACACTACTGGCTGTTCCCTTTCCGGCTGTTCCCTTTCCGGCTGATCCCAGCATTGCGTAAAAGAAAAAAACAAAAAGGTGAGCAAAGTCCTCAGCATCATTGACATGACAGTATCTGCCATACGGAAACCCACATTGTGGGTGTTTTTTCTTTATAAGTGATATCCTAGAATTTTTCTGTTTCTATATAACAAAAATAAACCACTGGGTCTGTAGGAATTCTGTCGGGACCACAGTTTTCTTCTACTATACTCAGAGTTTTGCTACAAGCAGAGTTACTGTAGCGAGGTTCAACTGTATGGCTATAGTGCTGTCTTAGTGTTGTAGAAATACAGGGTGTCCCACCGAAAAAGGGCCAAGGGTTAAAAAAAAAACGGAGTGATCTACACAAATGGGACCAACTGTACGTGCTTGGCAGTTGTGTGGCCTATCCAAAAATATTTTTTATTCGCCACTCGTCAACTAATTAGCGGTAATTAATTTTCTAACTTTTTAATTATCGGTTTGAGCTCTGAGATGTCAATGAGGAAGTTGTAGTACTTGTCGAAAAAGACACAGCGGAAGTGGTTCGAGGACGTTAGGGCTTGTGGTTTCGTTTTTTTCCGAGTTCAAAAATTGGCTTCAGAAGCCGCACGCACCGCATAGCGCTCCCCATAATTCGGCGCCCGCGCGCGACGACTGCAGTGCACTCTGATAGATGTGCCGTGAAGCAGGTGAAATATCTTCCTCTTGTGTGACGTGGCCCAAGGATGGTCTCGAAGCGCTAACCTCAAGGTCAATGTAAACTTTCATTTGAGATAAGCGCTTGCTCCGTGACGAGTCATGGAGGCAACTTGCCCCCCCCATCTGATCACGATAAGCGGCGAACGAAAGCAGACACATGAAAATAAGTTTATTTTTTTACAAAGAAGCGCTGTCTGTCAACCAAGAAAGAAGAGGCAAACAATAAAAACGTTGCGACAGAAAAACTCTCTTGTGCGGAGTTTCCCAAACAGAGATAAACTCTCTGGCTCCACTACTGTTCGTTGTTCGGGTTACTCGCTGAAAACCTTGATTTATTTTCTTTCTCTTCCCTGTGACTACAAGGTGTGCTCGAACAAGTCACCCGCCGCCGCGATGCAATACTGACATCTTTTCACGATGTTCGCTGTTGCACGTCTGATCACAAACTCAGGAACATCGCTGCAGACCTGGGTTATTTTCTCTTTTAGCTCGTCTGGTGTTGTGGTCTCCCTGTCGTACACACGGTCTTTTATGTATCCCCACAGAAAGAAATCAAGTGGGGTCAGGTCAGGGGACCTTGCGGGCCATAGTACTGGTCCGTGCCTCCCAATCCACTGTTCCTTGAAAATCCTGTTGAGCCAGGCGCTGGACCGACCGCTGCTATGTGCTGGAGCGCCGTCGTGCTGGTACCAGACACGAGGAAGACGAGCCAGTGGAACATCACAAGTGAACTGGTCCACAGGGCCTTCCAATATGCTGTTCAAATATCGATCCGCTGTCAGCGTCTGGTCATAAAAAACTGGACCAACGATGCGACCATCAAAAATGCCGCACCAGATGCTAAACGCCCACTGATACTGGTGCCTTGATCCGGCAGCCCAGTGTGGATTTTTCTCGCTCCAGTAATGGGCGTTGTGTAGGTTCACCTGCCCATTCCTGGAAAAATTAGCTTCGTCTGTCCAGAGTACGTTGCTGAGAAAGTCCTTCTCTTCATCACATTTTATCAGAAGCCAGTTTGCAAAGTCAAGTCTGCTTTGCAGGTCTCGAGGTTCTAGCCTCTGATGCAGCTGAACATGGTATGGGTGCAAGCCAGCCTTGCTTAGAATCCTTGACACAGACGATTTTGACGCTATTCCCTGAGCACTCACGTCACGAATGCCGCTTCCACTGAGTGCCGCTTCCTCTTGAAGGCGCCCGTCTCACGCAGATTGCTGTACAGTCTTATTATTGTACTTGGTGACAGCTTTTTTCCAGGATGCCATTGTCGAAATATTCTGGCAGCTTTTCTTCTGTTGCCATTGGCCGCGCCCAAGACGAGGATCATATCCGCCTTTTCCTCGTTGGTAAAGGCCATCCTTAGACCAATAGTCAAGTCAAGGTCAACACCGATGGTGATATCCGTCGGCGGCTGAGTCGAAGTTAAAAATGTAAATTTGCAAGGAATATCGAGAAGTCAGGCTGACTTGGTATGAAAGCTAGTGTACACAACAAACGAGGAAAGTCTGCACACTTCCCGGCGAGCAGCACTGCCTCTCGCTCTCTTTTTTTTTTTTTTTTTGAACAAAACAAATGAAATCGCAACCAATCTGATACTGTTATCGCGCAAGGAATTCCACCGCTCTTTCCATGCTCGATGAACAATTCGTGTACACGACCGGAATAACCTTGGATAACCCCGGCATCATTCGTCCAGAGTACGCCGGAGGGCGCTGGAACCTTTGCGCGCGGGTGCAGGATTGTGCGCAGCGATCTGCGCTCCGCCGAGCATCTAAAACCAACTTTTAAACCCGAGAAAAAACGAAACCACAAGGCCTAGCGACCTCGAACCACTTCAGTTGTGTCTTTTTCGACAAGTACTACAACTTCCTCATTGACATCTCAGAGCTCAAACCGATAATTAAAAAGTTAGAAAATTAATTACCGCTAATTAATTGACAAGTGGCGAATAAAAAATATTTTTGGATAGGCCACACAACTGCAAAGCACGTACAGTTGGTCCCATTTGTGTAGACCACTCCGTTTTTTTTAACCCTTGGCCCTTTTTCGGTGGGACACCCTGTATAACACAAATGTTGCCTCCATATAATATTTGTGTTGAAGGGATATGGCTGGTAATGCTGTCTCAATGTTGCAAAAATCTTATGCAAATTTTGACTGAATATTTTATTTATGTTGCAGAATTATAGCTATAATGTTGTCCCAGTATTGCAGGAACATTACGCAAATGTTGCCTCCATATTGTATTTATGTTTGAGAAATATTGCTCCAATGCTGTCACAGTGTTGTGGAAACATTACAGAAATGCGCATCCGTATTGTAATTATGCTGAAGAAATTTGGCTGTAATGCTTTCTCTATGTTGCAAACATTTTTTTCCAGCATCATTTCCTACAAGGAATTTTCAAGAGGAATTACCTACATTTTTTTAATGTTTGAGGTACCGTAAAAACCGGACTATAGGTCGACCCTGCGTATAAGTCGACCCCCACCCGACTAGGAAAGGAATAAAACCAAGCAAATGGCTGTGATTTAAAAAAAAAAATCAAGGCTAGTTTAATCACAATAGCATGATAACTGGCACTCCCCTTCTCAAATTAGTCCGAAAAATGAAACCTAAGGGTCGTCTTGGTTTCACCGTCACTCAACGTCCGATTCATCGGGATTCTCACTCTGGTTCTTCCGAGTCTCATGACGCCTGCTCATCACCACTTGCCCAAAGCACATCGTCCTCAGTTCCGTCCAATGCGTTGCTTATGCTGCATTTCTTAAAGCTCTTTGCGACCATCTCTTCGGGAAGTGCCCTCCACGCCACCGCGACCCACTCGCACACAGTTGAGAGGGACAGCCGCTGTAGTCGACCACTCGGCAACTTCGAGTTATCCTGTAGTAGCCACTCGTTAAACAGTTCGCGGACACGATCCTTGAACGGTTTATTCAGCACGACATTGAGCGGCTGCAGCACTGATGTCGTGCCTCCCGGAATCACGACGATGTCGATTTTTGACTCCATCAGAGTCCACACAACACAAGCATGTTGCGTCGCTGCAGCAGGGCACCTGGCCGCCTATTCCAGACAACCGGAATCCACTCAAGCATTAGGCTTTCGTCCATATATCCCTTACTGTGAACACGCACAATCACATCGCGAGAAACTTTTCTTTGGGTAGAGTCTTCCGTTTGAAAATGACAAACGGAGGCAGCTTTCGACCGTCTGCCATACATGCGAGCATCACGGTGAATTGTGAGTGTTCGTGCCTAGTCGATAGCACTTTGACCTCTTTGGCCCCTTTTTCCGTCACGGTAGAGCGACATTGCATGTCGAACCACACTGGCGTCTCGTCTGCGTTGCCGATTTGGGCCAGCATGTACCCATGTGTCCTCCGGAGCTGAATCACGTGCCGCTGGAAGTTAACGAGTTTGTCTTCGTACTCCTTGGGGAAGTTTCCGGCAAACAGATGTCTGACGTCAGAGAGTCAGGCCCTTCCGCTTCATGAAACACATTTTTCAGACACACCGAACCGACGCTGTGCGCTGAAAGCACTTTAAGCTGGAAAGACTCTTGTACTGTTGGACACTTGTGACATTGTCATTCATAAGTTAGCATGAAGAAAAAGCAACTGCTCAACATTTTGAGGGAGAATACGTTCTCTTCTGGCACTAACTATATCTCCTGCGGTTGAGAACACTCTCTCACTTGGCACAGACGTTACTGGGATGGCCAAATACTTCAAAGCAGCCCGTTCCAGCATGGGGTACTTAAAACGCCCTACAGTCTGCCACCACCGGCAAGGGTCCCCGCTCCTTTTGAGAAGGGCACCCTTCGTGTAATCGCCGACTTCCCTTTCAGGCAATGCCATTGCTTGCCCTTGGTCAGAACTTTCCTTAAGTCTTTCAAATGCATTCCACAAGCTCAGTGATGAAGTTGGAGCTGTTGATGAGGAAGCCTCCTTCTGGGGACTGAACTCTTCTTGAAATGGCTGCAGTTCTTTCATCACCTGGTCAGCAAGCCATAGTTGCATCTGGCTGTCACTACTGTACAGTGTGCACCGAAAACGAGGATCTAAAAACATTGCCATGTGTGCAACTTCGTCAAGTTCGTACCCTACAAATCGTGCCCTCATGCATTTAAAGAGACATTTGGCCAGTGTAGATTCATGCTGTAGCTGTGAGACGCATTCCATCAGGCCAAACACAATTGGCGTCAAGATGGATAAGGTCGGGTATCTGTCTGCACTAACTTCCACTGTAGCGTCATAAAATGGTTGCAACACGTCAACAATGTCTGACACCAACCTCCACTGCGTGCTGGTAAAGCAGTCGATTGATGAATTAGAAGTTGCAAGCTCTACGGAGACTGCTTCCCTCAGCTGTAGAAGACGAGAAAACATCACAAATTGACTGTTCCAGCGTGTCGGCACGTTCTGGAGTACTTTCAAAGTCGGCTTGTTCATCTTGAGGAGTAAATCATCTAGTCGCTTCTGTGCTGCTGAGCTATGTTTGTAATGCCCTACAATTGCTGGCGCTTTTTTGCAAAGCTCAGTCAGACCAGGTACCTGTGGGAGTGCGTCATTAATTGCGAGCTGCAGGGTGTGCGCGAGACACGCACGCTCTTTCCACGGTAGCTGCCTGACGGCTGCCCGCATGTTGCGGCCGTTATCTGTTACAATGAAGGCTGTCACACTAGATGGGATGTGCCATTCTGAACACAGTTCTTGCAGCATGGATGAGAAATTCAATGCAGTGTAGGACTCGAATATGTGCCTCGTTGCCAGCGTGTACCTTCTTAGTTCGTAGTCTACAGTCATGAGGTGGCATGTCAGGCTGGTGTAAAGTTCTGTCATTTGCATGTGATGTCCACATGTCACATGTGAATGCCACAGCAGGGGTTCCACTCTCGAATGCCTTGGACAGTTCCAGTTCCACTTGACGTCGCGTGTCGTGATACAGGCGTGGGATTACCTGCCGTGAGAGCGTCGTTCTAGCCGGCAACACATAGTTTGGGACAGCTGGGTTATTCCATCTCAACTCAGGCAAGGTGGTCCGGGCACCATCAGTAATATTTATTGAAAAAAATATATGTAGCCTGGCTGAGATTGAGAAGGGAACAGCAAGTGTTTTTTTCTCTGGTTTCCATAGTTCCTGAGAGAAAAAATTCGGAAGAATATGGCAGGTCCTGGGCACTTTCAAGCATAGCGATTTTAGCGTTCATCATCTGTGCTTTGAATTGCCGCAAAAAATCTAATATTGGAGCTTTATGTGATTCCCCTCTTGAGACACTTTAAGATTGCTGGTGCTGGTGCAGTGTGTTAATTTTGAAACTCTACTGTGCTGAGGTGCAAAAAGAGAATTGTCATTTCGGCTTTGAATTTTTTTCCACGCACTGTCAGCTATGTTGGCTTGTGCGTGCTTGGGTTCTGTTCCGGCGGGGATTTTGTTATTTTGCAGCTAAAAATACGCAAAGTTAAGTTGGTGGCGACGACGAAAATCGCCCATATTCTTGCGGCTATTGCAGCACTTGTGTACATGCCAGTGAAACGAGAAAGGCATCTCCATGTAGTGGAGACTGAGCTCTATAATTTGATATTTAATTTAGGAGTCTTGGTCAGGTTGGTGTCACGCATGGAGGCGTCTACAGCACGAGACACATGAAAAAATGCGTTTTTTGAGCGTTCATTTTGCCACGAATCATCTTCGAGAAACTTCCAGAGCAGGCACGAAACGGTACATCTCATCCCGGCGCATGCTGAAGAAGCAAAAAGCTTCCAGACACATCGCCTGCTCTCTGGCAAACGCATGTGCTGTTTCTAGACTTTTCGGCGCGACGCTTAAATACTTGTGCGCTCCAGGCTGCAGCATTGGTTCTTCGTACTCAGTTGTGTTCAGAGAGCTATCACTCTTGTGTTAGCTAGTTAGGCAGCCGAATAAAGTGTTCGCCGATTATTCGCCGTCTCGCTCGTCTACTTTCATTCGTGACATTTCTGGTGGAGGTGCGGGGCAATCCCTGCTCAACGGCCTGGAAGAAAAGCAACGATTGAGTCGAAGACAGCGTGGTCTACGTGCGGAATTCGGCCCATTGGGACCACCAACCCGAAATAAGATGAATGCGACAGCCACCATCGGCAGCGCGGCACGGCAACAACTGGGCGCATTCGCGACCCGCCCAACCTGCACCACTCAGCTACACGCCACGCGCACAAGGAACTCCATCGCAAGACAGACGTACGGCGAACGTCAGACTTTAGGCTGCTTTGCTACCACTGTGGAGAAGCCACCCACGTCTACCGCCGTTGCCCGTACCGACGAATGGGTCTACCCGAATCTTCACCTGACGCCTCCCGCCCTCAGCGCGGTAGTCGCCGCGCCGCAATTAAAGACTCTCTACGGCAGCAGAATGCTTCTGCTGGCTTACGACGCGACCAGTCCCCGAGCTCGACGAGGTCGACGAACAGCAACACAGACCGCCACGACGCTCGAAACCTTACCAGTGACTTACAAATACTCCTCGACGACCACGTGACAACTTCGTTAATCGATAACATAAGACCGTTTACAGCAGAGTTATCTAGGCGCCGCCATCTTAGCGCACGTGACCTTGCCCGCCACTGCTTGCCTTCTCTTTCGGCTGCCTGTTGGCACGTAGTACGGCGGTGCAACCCAGAGACGCTTTCTCCGATTTTAAATTTTTTGCAATTAATTCCGGATGGAAGGATGACACGAGGCTTTGGCCGAAGCTTCAACGGTCAGGTGAGTGCATTTGCTTGATTTAGAGTGATATTTCAGTCCTCGTGCGTCCCAGATGATCGGCCCCACTATGCTCGAGTTACTACATATTTCGGCGGGGGGGGGGGGACGAAACAGGTGCACCATACCACTGACAACCCATTCATATGACAATACTTGGGCGATTTCATTCAGATTCAGGCAGGTCCCTAACCTTTGGGTCTCCGATTTTTTCCATTATTTTTTACGAGATAGCCCCATCTGTGGCACGAACACTGGCGTTGATCCCAGGTTCCGAGATGACGTGGTAGGCGAGATATAAAATCAGGAGCGTAAGGGGTGAAAACAACGTCTTCGCTCCGAAGCGATTTCTGCTCACTTTGAAGCGCTCTATTCCGGCGTCTGTAACGGCCACAACCTCCAGTCTTCCGCTACGTATTCGCTATGCCATAGGCTCTGGGGCTGATTAATAATTCATGTCTCTGACGAGCGAAACATTTTATAAAAAATCCGCGAAAAGACATCCCTACTGAATTTTACGCCCTTTCTGTACCCATATGGTTGCCGTCGTGATTTTAGCAAAACAATGAGCTACAAGTTGAACGAAAGCCTAATTTTCGCTCTGTTCAACAATGTGCAACGCAATTCTCTATCCTGTTTCGCTTCGATAAAATTTGCGCCGCAGCTGTCACAGGTACGAACATTTTGTCAAAGTTAGCGATGCACGTGCATGAAAAGGCCATGATGGATTTGTAAAAAAAAAATTAGGTTCAGGATGAATGCCTTAGCTTTCTTTTGAAAGCTGGTTGCTGTTCATGGTTGCTAAAATCTTCTTGACTGAGTTACAGCGCTCACAAACTGCCATACTTCGCCACGCCCGAAGGACCGGCATACTTCGCCGTCACTTGCTGTTTTCAAGCATGTGCATTCACCAGAAGTTTATAAAAGCTGGTGCATGAGCCACAATACAGGTACCAGTTCATAGCGAATATATATTCACTTAGGAAGGATTCCACTTTGCAGAAAAATGAAGGAAAAGCGGTAAAGAGAGGAACAAGGAATGACAACAACAGCGCGTAATTTTATTCAAAAAGAACAGTGCCTTAAAAAATGCATTAACGCGTGGTCGTCACTTCATGCATAGTTCTTGCAAGGAAAACATCCTCGTGTGCACTTCTGTCAGCTTTGTACAAACGGGACATGAACGAAGGCCAGGTACTGGCCGCATCGACGATCGGTCGTTTCGATTCCCTGAGTGCTGCCGCTTCATCTGAAGCGAAGTGCAAGATATGCGTTTGCGTGTCCTCGTTCTGTTAGCACCGAAATGAAGTCCTGAGCCCGACCGAATTACGTCCGTTGCTTGAGACCGCATGTTGTACACACTTGCTGCGTATTTAAGTGAGCCCCCTACTTCATCACAGGCATTTTTCCCATGTCCAATCGTGGGCCATACTGTCCATGTCCACTATTGGCAGAGAAGCCAAGTATCTCTCTTCACGTGCGTTGCAACGGCAAAATCTGACACTGTTAGCCTGGCAACGGCAAGCGACGACCTGCGCCATGATACAGTGCACGCGCTTTTTGCGTTGAAGAGAATATTGGACACCCTTGATGACATGCTGCCGGTGTTCTCACACGTCGTCTGTGTGTCTGAACAGGTATCAGTTACACGAGATGCGGCGTAACACACTGCTGACACTCTGGATATTTTCAGCGAGTGGACATAGGAAGAATGCCTGTGATGAAGGAGGGGCAGCAAGTGTGTACAATATGCAGTCTCAAGCAACGGACGTAATTCGGTCGGGCTCATGACCTCATTTCGTTGCTGACAGAACGAGGACACGGAAACGCATATCTTGCACTTCCCTTCACATGAAGTGGCGGCATTCAGGGAATCGAAACAGACCGAATGGTCGTCGCTGCGGCCAGTACCCAGCATTCGTTCATGTCACGTTTGGTACAAAGCTGACAGAAGCGCATACGAGGATGTTTTCCTTGCGAGAACGATGTGTGACGTGACGACCACGCGTTAATGCATTTTTTAAGGCACTGTTCTCTTTGAATAAAAGGTGGGAAATTACGCGCTGTTGTTGTCATTCCTTGTTCCTCTCTTTACCGCTTTTCCTTCACTTTTCTGCAAAGTGGAATCCTAAGTGGGATCAAAGTGGAATCCTTCCTAAGTGAATATATATTCGCTATCAACTGGTACCTGTATTCTGGCTCATGCACCAGCTTTTATAAACTTCTGGTGAATGCACATGCTTGAAAACAGCAAGTGACGGCGAAGTATGCCGGTCCGTCGGGCGTGGCGAAGTACGGCAGTTTGTGAGCGCTGTAACTCAGTCAAGAAGCTTTTAGCAACCATGAATTGTATGTCAAAAGAAAGGTAAGGCATTCATCCTGAACCTAAATTTTTTTTTTACAAATCTATCATGGCCTTTTTATGCACGTGCATACCTGGACTAGACCTGTTTATCTGTCCGGTGGATCAGATCCTACTTCAATCAGTCACTGCCCCAAATCACGTGGGTCTCTTGCGTAAAATAAGCGCTATATCCCGTGTCTCTGCGGTTTAGGCTAATTTTGCATGTCAAAACTCAGGGATGAATATTTGATCTCCCATGCATGTTCCAGGATTTTCTAATCTTGTAACGGCTTTCAAGAAGGATAGTCTCTCATTGTATCATCCCGTCTCTGCCCAAAAACTCTTAAATAATTGGTCAGTTAATGAATTTTAGCTAATTAGTCATCTTGTAGTTGCATATATTCGTCTACAGAATGTCCTCCTGGCTGTACAATGCAACCGCAAAAGACGACATACAGGGTGTCCACGCTAAGTGTGAACAGATTTTTTAAAAATATATCAATCACTTTTTCGGAGATGAAATCAATTGCAATATAGCATATGCTGAAGGGCACTCCCTAGGGGGGCATTAACAGACTCCTAAGGCAATGTCTGAATTAACTTTCAATAATTAACTTTTTAATTATAAAAGCTACGAAGTTGCTCCAATGAGAACATCTGATCTCTTCGGTCACCAGATACCAAAGCCGTTTTCAGAACAAAAATCCGTTCGATAGATCGTCCGCAAAAAATTCTTGAAGGAACGCCATTTTTTTCTTTATTTTATTCATTGCGCATCTCTAGAGACGCGTCTTTCCTTCGCCCCCAATACGAGAGGATGAAAGAGCACACTATCGCCTCTTGCGTCCTGGAAAAAGATTAAAAGAAAACAGAAAATGCAGCCTGCCCAAGATAAGGGCAGTCGCGATAGAGTCACCCGATAGATTTGTGTTTTTGTTTTGTTTCCGCAAGTTAAAGCTAATCTTCGACGCATGAGGCGGCACTGTGTCTTTCACTCTCTCACACTGGGGGTAAAGGAAAGCCGCTTCTTTGAAGATGCGCGATAAACCAAATAAAGAAAAAAATGGCGTTCCTTCAAGAATTTTTTGCGGACGATCTATCGAACGGATTTTTGTTCTGAAAACGGCTTTGGTATCTGGTGACCGAAGAGATCAGATGTTCTCATTGGAGCAACTTCGTAGCTTTTATAATTAAAAAGTTAATTATTGAAAGTTAATTCAGACATTGCCTTAGGAGTCTGTTAATGCCCCCCTAGGGAGTGCCCTTCAGCATATGCTATATTGCAATTGATTTCATCTCGGAAAAAGTGATTGATATATTTTTAAAAAATATGTTCACACTTAGCGTGGACACCCTGTATATGCTACTCTCAATGCTTTTTGGTGAAAATTCTGTAAAGGTTAAAAAATTGCCCTGTATATTATCACAAACAAATGCATTATTGTTACTTTATGGATTATAACGTGAATCAGAAAGGAGTCAACATAACTTTGACATGTTTCCTTAGTATTATTTGCTGTCAAGAAAATTAATTTACTGAAATGAAGTAACACTTACAGTGTATGAGCACACACATCATAGTATACCCAGTCAACAATTCTCCTTTACACGCTCTCAGGCACATTCCCTTTTTTGATGTCCTTTATAAATGCCTGTATGTGCATAGGCGTTTCTGGAAGGCGGTACAGGGGCACTGTCAAAGCGGGCTGTGTGTCCTCCCTTGAGGTGCTAGGTGGATTTCTTGCACTGCAACACGAAACATAAACGCCTCTTTGCCCTTCTACTCGGAACTGTTCTGTGCTACAGAGAAAAAGGCATATCATATATAGTGTATATGTGCAGCTGAATTTGTGCTGTGCCATACTTGGAGTTTTCACTTACATGGAAGCTAGCTCAGTGTCTTGCCCCATTTCTTGATCGCTTTTCTTTTCTGCATATTTAGCTTCATCCGTTGTGATTATGTTGATTACAGAATGTTGCTCCACAACGTCATTTTCCTCCATGTCAATATAGTCATCGGAGTCCTTATCATAGAGCTGAAATCAGTAGACTGACTTATAAAACAGGACGGAGATCTCTTTACACATCGATTCTCACAAGACATAATAACAACACATAGGACAAAATAACGACAGCAGTAACTCCATATGGCGGACAATTATTTGTTAATTGGCAGACAAATACCCCATACGCAAATGTATGCACCTTTCATCTCGTTCCCACCATTTGTATCATCTCTTGAATGCCATGTTCCCCCCCAAATAGTGTAAGCAAGCACCGGACGTAAAGCAAGGGCAATGAATTACCGTACCACGGGCGAACGCTGTTCTGTCATACTTTTTCGCTAACATCGTTCGCAACGCTTCGGAAATGGCAGGTACCTGAACAAGTAGGTTGTCTGTTACAAACTCTCGAAAAGGAGATTCTTTCAGTGCATCCAATACATCCTGAAGCTTCTTTTCGCCTCGAACACATATCTTTTTTTTTTTCGACGACGCATGCCGTACCAGGCAGACGACATCCATTCTTGTGACACGGCGCCGTGGAAGCGTCTGCGAAAAACAGTTAAGTTTTGCTGTCACCTTTGCTGTATGTGTCTTAAGAGTACTGAATTGGCAGCGCCTCAATAGGCTACTGATGTAATATGACGCCCAATATGACGAACACGTTAGTCGTCACATGTGCTTTTCGTATATGAGTGCATGACCGAACGGCATCGTAGTTTTATCTCAGCCACGGAGTAAGAAGATCTCAGCTTAATAGCAAGTAACACACACGTATATTAAAACGGTCACCACGGAGATTCTACCACGATAAGGAAAGGAATAAAACATGGAGGTACTCAGCTGCTGCAACCTACAACCGCAGCACAGGTTCAAACGCCCTGCTGAAAATTACCCATTAAAAGTGCACGAAAAATCCCAACGAATCCCGCTGCATTTGATGCAGATGTCCCATTAAAACCGTGACAAAATTCCCATTGTTCATAGGTGTTTTTCGGACTGTCACGCTATGAATGTTGGCGTATTATTAATGGGTTCGAGTGGGAAAACACCGACCAAGTTAAAGGGGTTCAACGTGCAAGAGCTTCCATATCCCCATTGAGACAATGTGTTAAGGGTCCAAAATTCCCATTCCTTCAACGTGCCACAGCCCAAATTTTCCCATTAAAGGAATGTCTTGTTGTTCTGAGGTTCCCCCCGATTCAATGTGCCACGGCCCGAATTTTCCCGTTAAATGTATGTCGTCTTGTTCTGAGGTTCCCCCTCATTCAATGTGCCACGGCCCGAATTTTCCCATCAAGGGAATGCTCTGTGGTTCCGTCCCCCCCCCCCCCCTTGTGGGCTGGGGGTCTCAAATTCCTGTCAAGTTGTACCTGTTATAAAATAGAGGACACATGACTCAATGTCACTTCAATAAAACTATATTGCGTAAACATTTCACAATGCAAGTACACTCAACTAAACAAGGAACAGTCAAAAGCAGTAAAATGGGAGACTCCCGCTGCACAATACATGACAAGCTGTTAAAGTTGAGTTAGAAGTTAAGGTAAATTACGTTAACATTGAGTTGATAGAATATATTTTAGAACATCTAGCCCACATAAAGGCACACAGTATCACAGAATTTTCTTACTTCGCATAAAAAATAGCAGCGCTCTGGCTGGACCGAAAGCTTGTGGAGGGCTTTTCGAACAAAAACAGTAAAATGTGCATCTCTTGCTGCACAATACATGACAATGAATGCAAATGTATAGTTAAAGTAAAAAAAATGCTTTGCCGACTAGAGGATGGGTAACCCAAGTGAAAAACCCACTATGACGATCTGTGCCTGGTTTAGTGCCTCCAAACTATTTTGATCATGATAAACGGTGACTGTGTTTAGGTACCTACAACAAATTTTTTGAGGTCACAGCTGTTAAGGGCGATCGAGGGTCCAGATGGGAGTCATGTGAGTTTGCTCTCCCACACATATCTGATGCTACACAATACTAACCCTGGCATGTCAAAGTTGTTAGGTGAGGAATAGAGGGCATATTTTACAGACTACTGAAATCATACCAATGGTGCTTCCGTTAGAGTCAGGTGAGGTCAGGTTCAACCTAGGTCACAAACCTCTCTGACCTAACAATAGTAACCAGTAGGAATTCACAACAATATGTGAAACATGCCTTTTATTTCTGATCCAACAAATTTCACGTGCCAGGACCATTAGTATCAGATGATCCTGGCACATCAAACATGTTGGGTCAGATATAGAATGCATATTTTACAGACCGTTGTAAACATACCACTGGTGCTTCTGTTAGAGGCAGGTGAGGTCAGGCTTAACCTGGATCACAAACCTCCCTGACCTAACGATTGCAACCATTGGGGATTCACCACAATATGTGAAACATGCCTGTTATTTTGGATGCAACGAATTTCGCAGGCCACGACCGTTAGTATCAGGTGAGGTCAGGTTCAACCTGGGCCACAAACCTTCCCAACCTAACGATAATAGCCGGAAGAGGGGGGGGGGGGTCACAAGAACGTGTGAAATATGCCTCCTAATCCTGACCCAGTGACCTTGATATGCCCGGGTCAGTACCCCATAGAATCAGCCATCCGTGGAAAAGCAAGCCCACACAGCCACCCCCTCTGCAACGTTCTGGGGACAGAAACGAAAGTAGTGCAAAGGCAAACACTGGTATGAGTAGTCAATAAAAAAAACTGCTGTAAACGGGTCATGGCGCACATTGGTTATTTATAACAAGTAAGCTTTTATGGCCAAAATAGGGGAGACACTAAGACACACACGGCAATGAGCACGGTACTTGACATCAAGCACTAGCAGAAAGAGGCACTGCTGTGGACTAGTGGACAATGGAGACTAATGTGCGGCGGAGACTAGTGGACGGCTGAGACTAGTGGGCGGCGGACTCAAGTGGGCAGGAGAGCTTCGCGATGAAGCGGATGAAGTCGAGGGACTGTCTAGCAGCTGCCCTGATGAGTAACAAAGCAAACAATAAGCACAATGTAACAGAAACCCAAATATCAATAATGCTAGTCGTATCCTTCAGAACCAAGTGTTAAAAATATGCTGCAGAAGCACTGTACCAGTACTCTAAAACTGCATGCCCGCTGAAACAGTTACAGTAAATCTTGGTTATAACCAGGGCGTCAAACCACAAAAAATACGGGTTCGGTTCGGGTTCGCATTGTTTTGATTTCGTTCCGGTTCAGTTCCGGTTCGGCCAGGCCAGAAATCGAACCGGTTCGCAAACCGGTTCAACGCTTCCGTTATATATGTTCCATAAAACTGCTTTTATCAGGAAATGCGTGGCTAATAGCTTACTGCTGTTGTCTGGATTGACGTCTCTAACGGTGGGGTAGCCCTTTAGTGAGAGAAATGAGAAATGGATGAACACTTATTGCAACTAGAGTTCACGCTGTTGAAGCGGTGTAGTCCTGCTACTTTCTGTTCCCAAAATATCTTTTTTCACACGCACAGTGCCAGCAAGATACACTTAAAGGAAGCCTAATAAGATGGACAGCATAACATAGACGACAGTACTTGCCGGCACACTGCCTTCGCAGCGTGAATCGATCTGAAACCGTACTGAAGCATGTCGAAAATAAGCCTGCAAGCCTTACTCTGTCCGAGCTCACAGCAGTGTACTTGTTAATCCACAACACAACGGCAATGTGTCACGACGACACAACTGCGCTACCAATAAGCAGAACCACATTTACTTTTCAAAGCACGACCAATCAAACAGGCACCGTTCTGCGTACGCTCCTTCTCCACTTCTCATGTTTCTGACTTGTTTAATTTGTGCTGCTCACGTGTAAAGGGAAATCTTGGGCGCTTATTTGATCATATATTCGTCCTGTAGAGCTATATAACTGGCCTACTCCATTCGTGTTTCATTCGTCCGCGTGGCACCTGGTCTCTGAAGAGTAGACGCCGCACCGCATGCGTGGGGCGCTAGCCGCGGCACTCACAAGGACAACTGCGCTTCAACATGTTAAAAAGACGCTGAAAGTATACTTACTATACGTCGTCGTCTGACTGCTAGGTGAACATTTCTGAAATTTATGATATAGGTGCGTGATGATGATACCAATGTGTCTTCGTTCGGGGATAGAGAGGAACTCTTATGCTGACTTCTTTTATGTCCGAACCGTTTTGTTGCGAACCGGTTACCGCTATTATTTTTTACGGTTCTGCTCCGGTTCAACAGTGTCATGAAAATTTCGGTTCGGGTTCGGTTCCGGCAAAAATAACGGTTCGGGTACGGTTTTCGGTTCGGGTTCGGTTCGACACCCTGGTTATAACAGCCCCACTTATAACGAGTTTCCTGTTATAACGAACCCATCGCAAGCGACCGTCAATATTTAGCTCAATGTAAGGAGACTTCATTTATAACAAACTATCGAATATAATGAACAGCTGTAGCCTGACCGTCGAGTTCGTTATAAACGAGGTTCACTGTACCACCGAATGCTCGTCTTTATGTGGCATACCCGGACAAAGCTGCTTCCTTCCACTAGAGCAAAAGTTAACTACCTGCAAGTCAGGCTCCTGTCAATTCCAAGCACCTGATAATTTGACTCTTCCTCAAGTAGACATACATTAGGAAAAAAAAAAAAGGCTCCAGAGTAGGGGTGTGCGAGTATTCGAATCTGCGTACGAATTGAGTAATACGCTATATTCGGTTGATATTCGTAAAGGAAATTTGCTATTCGCAATTTTCGAATATTTTCCCTGAGCATGTAAGGCAGCTGACATGTCTTCATGACAACCTTTGAACTGTGCTCAGAGTACAGTAGACTCGCGTTAATTTCAAATCGGTTAATTCGTAATTTCCGGCTAACCCAACAAAATCAAAATTTTTGTTTGGCCTAGTATGTCTTACCCTTAAATGCACGGTACTTAACCGGTAAAAGTTTTTTGGGAAATGTACCTTTATCTGATTCTATAGCACACCCGCAAAACATCAAAGTAACGTTTAACGCCTTCCTTGAAGGTATTGGGCCAATTTGACGTAGTGGGAAAATATTTCCCACCACGCCTTTCAAGCTAAGAAATATCGGAGCCTTCATGGGAAGTATTTTCCCACCCCATGAATGAACGATATTGGACAATGAAACACAACGATATTGGACAATGAAACACTTTATTTGATGACATCACAGAAAAATGAGTTCACTTGGCATGGAACAACGCAAAGCAAGGCGCTGCACACAAGGGAACTTTGCACGTCGTGCACCCAATCTTCGATCGCTTGTCATGTGCCTTAGTTGAACAGAAGCGGCATCTGCGAAATGTATTGAGCGCTTCAGGCATGTGCCTGCCGACATCAGTGAACCTCACTTCGTCTGGCACTCCAAGTGTGTTCAAGCTGGTCCTCCTCCGCTTGTGAAGATAGGCAGTTGAAGCGGGCCCCTTCTTCTTCCTGCTCGTGAATGAACCCACTAGCTCCCTCGAAAGCTTCAGCAGGAACTGAAAATGGGTGTAGGGCTCAACGCCAACCTCTTTCCTTGAAAGCTTGTGCAATATGTATGCATCTACCAGTGCGCTATCGAGCAAAAAGTAGAAAAGGCGGTGCCACCACTTCATTGCCCTTCTGCTCACAGAGTACTGCTCCCGCAGCTGGTCGAACATGTCGACGCCCCTCATGTACTTCGTGTACTCAACAACCGCCTCGGGACAGGATATTGTCGCTTTTGTGCCATCCTTCTGAGTTCTGTTGACGGAGGTTGTTTGACGTGGGTCCTTCGAGGTGGTTAGCATGTTCACATGCTTTGTGTCACGCCACTGAATCGCTGCGCAGTTTCCTTTCACAAACCAGATGTGTTCCCTTTTTTCCAGTTTATTCTTGGCCTTCAGTTCTGCAGGTAACCCTTTGCGGTTAGTGCGTACCGTCCCGCATGCAATGATTCCATCTTCATACAGGTCATCCATGAGCTTCGCCGTCGTGAAAAAGTTGTCAAAAACTACGAGCTTATTTTGGTGCTTGAGTGTCGCTGACAAGTCCTTCACCACTCGAGGGCCCAGGCCGTCTGTCACAGCATCACTCGCAGGTTGTGCCTTCCCACAGTACACCTCGAACTGGCACAGGTAACCACATGAGGCGTCAGCACGGGCCCACACTTTGTAGCCTCTTTTCGTCGGCTTCATAGGCATGTACTGCTTGAGACTCGAGCGTCCTTTGAAAAGCACCATACATTCGTCAACAGATTGAAACGAGGAAGGAGACAGCTCTCGTAGGAACGCAGCACCCAGCTCATCGATAAGCGGACGAATCCTGTAGAGCTTGTCATGATTTGGGTCAGTTCGTGGCAAGTTCTTTGTGTTGTCGTTCAGGTGAAACGCTTGGAGTAACTTCTGAAATCTTCTCAGTGTCATCACGGCGCTCACAGATGGTACACCCAGTTCTGGGTCAGATGACCAATAAAGACGATAACTGGTTCGTGGAATAAGGGCCATCTTGATCAACACTCCAAGGAATGCCCTCAGCTCTTCTTCTGTAGTTGCCGTCCAGTCCGTAACCTTTGTTTGTGAAGCGTAAAGGTTCGTCTGTTCGACCATATGCTCGAACACAGCATCCGAAAAATATCTTGAGAAAAAGTCAATGACCTCCGTTTCAGGGTCGTAATCTTCCGTTGGTCTCGCTACATCCGCAAATGCATGGTTCCATACCTGGGATGTGACTGATTGAACCCAACCCGACACAGGCTCGTCGCAATCGCTTTCGTCATCGGAGCGGTTCGGCACTTGTCGTTTCTTCGACGTTGAATGATGCACCTGACGCGGGCCACGTTTTGCAGGTGGTCTATCTTCATCTGAAGAAGATGAATCACAGTTGTCCACAAGTGAGACCGCGGACACAGAAGCGTTGTTGTTCTTCCCGTCCGTCCAATCTGGGTCGTCGTCGGAATCGGCATCCTGGTCGGAATCGCTGACATCAGGCAGCGAAAAAAGGAGTTCCAGGGCCTCTTCCTGCGACAAAGTCGATCTTGTCCTCAACGGTCTTGAATGACTTCCTGCCATTGCACACAGGAGGCAGCGAGCTGAA
The DNA here is from genome assembly GCF_037126465.1 of Ornithodoros turicata. Taxonomy (NCBI): domain Eukaryota; kingdom Metazoa; phylum Arthropoda; class Arachnida; order Ixodida; family Argasidae; genus Ornithodoros; species Ornithodoros turicata. The sequence continues at coordinate 73,706,577 of NC_088203.1, read as the reverse complement.
GAAAAAGAGAACGAAGCTTGTTAGTCGTGGACGGCACAGTGGGAAGTAGAGCACTGCACGGGCCGACTTTTCCGGGCCCGACCCGGCCCGGGCGCATCGAAAAATGGCCCGGCCCGACCCGGGCCCGGACCTTCATATTTTTGTGCGGCCCGGCCCGGCCCGGTGACCCAGTGACTAGAGCCCGGCCCGGCCCGGCGTCTAAGCAAATAGAGCCCGGCCCGGCCCGGTGACCCGGCGAGTAGATCCCGGCCTAGTATTTCCAGCCGCGACGTACGCGTTTCTGGCGATTATCAAACAAATTTATAAGTAAATTTATAAGGAGAGAAGACAAACATACAAGTGATGGCGGTTTAACACCGTAACCGAACGAGACCAAATTAAATCTAGAACGCACGGGGCGTTATCGTTACACTGTCAAGATTTTGCGGAGCATGCTGTCGACAAACTGCTTCTCCCAGTCCCTATCCCTCTCACCAAGCTTTGCCAAAGTGATTGTGAAATATGTGAGGAGTGAGGAGCAATGTAAAGTGGCTTGGAGAATGTTCTAGAGGGTCGAATCATATGCATAATGCAGTACCCTTTGCTTGTCTTTGCAAAATATGCACAGGAATGACGCAAGCGCATGATGATATGAACTAATGCGTCTCCAATGTGTGGAATTAGCTGCGTGGCCCGGCCGGGCCTGACTCTCGGGAACAGATTTGTCGGCCCGGGCCCGGCCCGGCCCGCGGTGCTGGCGTATTTTGTCGGCACGGGCTCGGCCCGGCCCGCGGGCCGGGCCCGGGCCGGGTCGGGGGCCCGGGCCCGTGCAGTGCTCTAGTGGGAAGTATATCGCCACAGCAGCCTGATACTTTCTCTCGCACCGCGGCGTCAGCCAAATACGCCGCAGGAAGTAACAAACTGCTCCACAAAACCATACACGACTCAACCGAGGCTAAAAAGGCAGCGCGACATCTAAAAATATCGCTTGTTCGCAAACACGAAGAGAACGAAGAATGGCGTCCACTGGTCACTCAACCGCATAAACATGCGTAGTAGACGAACCAGTGTTGCCTGAGCAGCTAGAAATGAAATTACATGTGTTTGGAAGTCCCTCTCCGAGATGGCAGCACGAGTTACATGTGGGAAAATGCTACCCAGTGTGTTTTCTTTGCAGAAGTTTCAAGTGGGAAGCATATACCCCACCGTGCATGTAAGGGTTGGAAGCCGCTTAATTCGAACCACGCCTTCGGTTAATTTGCACTTTGTGGCCTCTCAGGCAGGAGCTGCCGAAGCCCACTGCTCTGCCGATTCGAAATCAAATCGCAATATTCGAGTATTACTTGAATTTTTGAATATTTCCGCAGTAGTTCCGCCTGTAAAGCAGGCTTCACCTAATGCAGTGTGCATTGCGGGATGCAAACTTTACAGGCGCACTTTGAATGCACTGATCCAGCAAAAATAGTGATGATTTTGCGCTTGCAAAATTGTTTTGCAAAATTGGAGCGACGCAGAATCTAAGATTTGCTACAGCAGAAAACCAGGGGCCTTATGAATGGAGTATGTCATGCCACAGGGTATTTCATGGAACACTTGGTATGCTGTGAAGCATCTTGTACTAATACCATTCGCAAGAACATTACGAAGGTCTGCAAGCTTGCTAATCTCAAAACTTTCATTGCCTTGTTTTAAACATGAGAGCACTGAACACGTTAACATGACGATACTAATAAGAAATGCTGGCGTGTATCAAGGTTATCTAGGAACAGGCCCAAGCACAAGGGGAGAGCATAGCATTTTTCAATGAGTGGATGATGTTACAGTAGGAAGATTTAAAAAAATGTGTATACAGTTCCATGCAAGCAAATGAAACATGTCCACATACCTTTTCCGGCACGGCTGGTCCTGGGTGGTTTCCCAACATCATGAAGCGTAGTGATGAGGTGTGTCTTGAAGTGGCCCATCCTTTCCTTCAGGCAGTCACCAGTTGCACCATGCTGCACCAACCAGTCTTCATAACAGTCTAGAATACAAAAAAATTAATATACTGAAATTCAAGTAACAGAGAATACACTCATGCCTTCGAGGATGGACAACTTGTCAGGGGTGAGCTGAGGCTTGGCGTCTTCCGCTGAAGCGATTACATGGCCACCCACGTGTTGATCTGTTTCGTAGGGCGTCCCTGTCCCACACAGCCAGCACCATGTTACGCACAAACAAACTTTCCTTTTTTTCCCTCTGACAGTGAAGCCACTGGTTCAGTGGAACCGTTACCATGCCATTAATGGTTACCTGCAACAGGAACTTGTTTGCTCTGACCAGACAAGTAACCAACTTTATGCAATAAGAAGGACAATGAAGGCTTCTGTGCAGACTTGTATGCAGCCATGCAGGACTAGAGCCTTACTGTATTTCCATCAGTGGTAAATCTGGCCTTTTTCTCATAGGGCTGTGCACTATCAGATGGGCAGTTGAGCGCTGTCCACAAAGAAAGGCAACATTCATTAGGCAGCCGGAGAATGTTCGAACGAAACTAACTTTGCTTTACGCCATCCAACTTTTCTTCTACTCGCAACAAAACTTCGTGGAGCACTTTCAGATGCTCCTCAATGTCGCTCTGTGGCTTCTGGTGTTCTGGTTTTGAGTGTACTTCCTCCAAGCGCAGCTTCATGGCCCCATAGCGTTCTTTGAGTTCGTCGTATACTTTCTGTGGTACTACTGCACCATCATCCTCGCTGCTGTCAGTAGTAGGTACTGCACTCTCATAGTGCACAACGCCCAACTGGCCTGAACACGATTTAACTAGCAATTAGAGCTAATTGGGACCCGCCACATTAATCAGCACCCTCCAGGGAGCCACCACACTAATTGGGGAAAGTCTAACTCGTGTCCAGACCAGCTGAGCATTGTGCACTATGAGAGTCCATAAAAAAGAAAAATAATAGGCAGAAAATAAAATAAAAAGATAGAAATAGAGTGGAGAGAAACAATTTATTCGAAAATCAACGATGCCGAGGCGAAGAAGCCGCTCCGCAACACCCGAGTGACCAGCGCCCGCCATGTTGGTAGTTTGCACCCAGCAGTTGCAGAGATCGACGACAGATGGCCACGTAGTTGCAAGGCATCACACCAGATGCCGCCACCGTCATAGCTCTAGACGAGAAAGACAGAACAAGATACTAGCGGCAGGTAAAAATGGCGGCACTGCTAAACAAGTCTAGGCATGCGAGAGAAAAGGTCTAACCGCTACTGCTAAAACAGCACGGAGAAAACAGTACACATCGGGGGAAAAAGGCTTACGGGGACGATCGCTTAGGCCTAACCTCAACGTCACAACACTATGCAGCTAACACAAGGCGGGAACCACTGGGCACACATCGCTAAACATGCGTCAACACGAACAAAAGGCTTGCTCACCGCAAAACAAGTCTAAACATGCGAGAAAAGGCTTAACACGAGCACGGTCAAATCACTCGTTGGTCACCGCTAAACACGGCAAACATACGAGAAAAGGAGCGCGCTTAGGCCTAACCTCAACGTCACAACACTATGCAGCTAACACAAGGCGGGAACCACCGGGCACACATCGCTAAACATGCGTCAACACGAACAAAAGGCTTGCTCACCGCAAAACAAGTCTAAACATGCGAGAAAAGGCTTAACACGAGCGCGGTCAAATCACTCGTTGGTCACCGCTAAACACGGCAAACGTACGAGAAAAGGAGCGCGTCAAATCACTCACCTTTTCCCCCGCAGCAACTTCCAGGCAGAGACTGAGCGAGCGCGGGGAACACACGTCTGCCCTGTACGACAGCCAGCCAGAAACTGAGCGAGCGCGGGGAGCGCACGTCCGTCTTCCGCGACAGCCCGAGAGAAACTGAGTGAGGCGACGCGCAGCGGCAGCCATGGATGCGCGCGCGCCCTCTGCTCCACCCGTCCGCGCATGCGCGCGCGCTCCTAGCGCCCTCTGCGCCGCCCGCGGGTGTTTTCGGTTTCGACTCTCTGCTGTGCGCGCGCGCGCGCTGCTAGCGGCGACGGGTGGCTTCTGAGTTTCGGTTTCATTCTCCGTTTCTTTGCGCGCGCGCGTTTATCTCTATAAAGGCAGCGCGCACCGCGCTCGCGTCATCATTCTGACCGATACGTGGAAAACGCCATGTGTGGTTTATTCTCCTGCGTTTCTCGTCGTCGCAAGGAAAAGACAAAAAACGAAGAACTTCGTGAATTTATTCGCGGCATCGTGGAGGAAGCCTTTCAAGTCCACCGTCTGGAATGGTTGCAAGCACGTCAAGAAGTGTGTCAGGACAAGATGAAGACGCTCGACCGCATCTTAGCGGTGGACAGACTGGCGAAAAAGAAGTCCAACTTTAGCCTGGACAATCTGTATTGGGAACGCAGTTCCGATGTAGAGGACGACGACGAGGACGTGTAAATAAAAGCGATGCATTTCTCTTCGAGTCTCAGTCTCTTCTTTTTCTTCGTGCAACGTGTACGCACGCAACATGTCTTCCCCCGAACCTTTTCGTTTCCGTCATCCCTTTCGCTATATCTTAAGCGGCCCCTCCACGTGCGGCAAATCTACTTTCGTTGCTAACGTGTTGAGGAACCTGAACGACGTGGTAGACAAGCCTCCGTCACAAATATTCTACGTGCAGAAATATGCTTCGCCGAGCATGCAGGACGAATTCGGGGACTCCGTAAAATTTACCAAGGAGCTACCGCGAGAGTGGGACACGTCGCGCGCTACGCTGATCGTCGTCGACGATCACATGACCGACGCCGGTTCCTTGAAGGAGGTGACCGATCTTTTCATTCGGGGTTCTCACCACGCCAACACATCGATCTTCTTACTCGTTCAAAACATCTTTTTTGGCAGTAGCCATTTTAGAACAATATCCTACAACGCCAGTGACGTCGTCCTGTGGCGCACCGTGCGCAGCGTGCACCAGATGGAACATTTCGGCCAACAGCTATTTGGCAGAAAAAGATTGGAGTATTTTCTGGACGCATATAAACAAGCGATGTCGTCGCCCCACGCATATTTACTCGTGGATCTTCACAACTATACGCACGAGGATCACAGGTTGCGTAGCAATATCTTTCCGGGAGAACGTCAATATATCTACGCTCCGAAATGAATCTCCGCCCTCACCTCACTTTACTCAAAGTACTCTCCACTCTACCCCCTCCACGCCGTCGCGACGTCTTGAGACGTTCGTCGTCGTCTGACATGAAACACCTCTTCGAAATTTGCCTCAATGTATTGAACGGAAAGGTGGCTCTAGCTCCAGATACGTTTGCACGTTTGAAGAAGCACAAACGCTTTTTACGACGGCTCGCCTACAAAAAGATTCACAAGAATCCGCAACGTTTGAAGCGCTGTCTGTCTCAGCAGCGAGGACAGGGTGTTCTTTCGTCGGTGGTTCCTCTCCTGCTTTCCGCCGTGTTGAACCTTTTCGCCAATGGCCAAGAGAATTGAAGTGACCACCTCCTCCATCGGAAACCTTCTTTCCTCGAAGGAGAGTGACGATGTCAAAGTGAAACTCATACTGCAAGCACTGTATCGCATACTCAAGCAATACGGATTTGACCCCTACGACAATAAAAACAAGGCGTCCGACGCTACAAATGACTTTGACTATTCGCTCCTCTCTCCAGAGGTGGACGAAGAGGAAGCGGAAAGGGTCGTCTCGGAATTAAAGAAGGTTCTTTCCTGGGATCGCGAGGGTTGTGTCTCCGTGTCGGGCATGCCCATCAGACACTCCTCCGTTTACGAACTCGTCAATTATTTGTTGCAACGTAAGACGAGAAAGAAACCTTCGTGGTTCCCCAAAGTCTCGAAACTATTGCGTCTGATTTCTCTACCCAAATCTCGCGAGCCTCAACAGCAGCAGCAGCAGCAGGCCTCCATTGCGTGGACGACTTATGGAGGGATATGAGAAACCAGAGGGTGGTTTGGGGTGTGTGGAACGCTATAGAAAAGCGCATCACTTGAGCAAAAAGAAGGCTCTCGCCATTCTCAGAAAGCTGGATGCCTACACGCTCCACCATCTGGTCAGAAGAAAGTTTAATAGGAGACGCATCATCGCGCTCAAGATCAACTACGTGTGGCAAATGGATCTCGCCGATTTTTCAAAATACAAGAGATTCAACGGTGGCTACCGCTACATTCTCGTGGCAATCGATTCCCTCTCCCGCTTTCTGCGCACCCTCCCACTAAAGACGAAGCGCCCCGCCGAAATGAAAAGGGCCATGATAAGACTTTTTCGGGGAGGTAACGTACCTACACGCATCTTTTGCGACAGAGGCGGGGAATTCTACAGCAAGACCGTCAAGGAGTATCTCTCACGAAAGAAGGTACACGTATTCGACCTTCTCTCCAGTAATCAAAGCATCGCAGGCAGAACGCGTCATACGCACTTTACGCGACAGAATATTCCGTTATTTTAGAGTAACGGGAAAATACCACTTCGTTTCCGCGCTTCCCAAGATCGTGCGCGACTACAACACCACCAAACACAGGACTTTGGGCGTCAGCGTGTCCGAAGTCATGCCCGAAAACGAATTGGAGCTGTTCAATAAGATAAATGGGAAGCCCGTCGTACCCTCCGTGAAAAAGAAGCTCAAACTGGGGGATAAAGTGAGGGTCCTACTACACAGAAAAGGTTTTCATCAGAGCTCGGAAGGGAGTTGGTCGCCTCAGATTTTCACCGTCTCCCGCCTGAGAGACACCTCTCCTCCCGTCGTACACCTGGAAGATTACCGGGGTAAGGAAGTGGACGGATCTTTCTACCCGGAGGAGGTACTCTTCGTAACCCGAGACGCCAATCAGCCTTGGCCAGTAACGAAAGTGCTGAGAAAGAAGCAAGTGAACGGTCAGAGCTTCTCCTTGGTTCGCTGGTTCGGTTACGACAAAGAACACGACAGTTGGGTTCCGAGCAGCGAAGTGGTCAAGATTGGGAAATGATGTCAGACATCTACGTTCACCTGCTCTCGAACGCCAGCATGGATAAGTTTCCCTCGAATAAGCTCAACGCCTTCACGGTAGCTTTCGATAGTCCGCTTCAGCTCTCGAATCGGTATAAAGTCGGTCTGATGGATCTCAGCATAAGTAACGATTTTTTAAATATCGGGTACGAAAGGCAAGATGCGAAAATCGAGGTTTCTTTCGAGGACACGGTCGAAGCTGGCAGAACTTTTCGTGTCACCTCGGATCTCGAGATGGATTTGGGAAAAGCCCTTTCGGAATTCAACGTTTCTTTCGCGTACAATAAATCGCGTACATAAAGCCGTGGAATTGGACCCTCGGCTCGCACAGGCGCTCGACGCCTCGCTAGCGTCCCGCGAAGCAGGTCGTGCGGTGAAACCTCCGAAATTGAGCGAACGCGAAGCCACCTCCATCTTATTGGAGCACGCCACACCCGTCGCTTTCGGCGGCGTCACTCTGAATTCGGAAACCACGTCCCTACGGAACACACTCAACAAGTATTTCCAGACGCACAAGCTGGACGCCTCGCTAGAATTCGCGGATAACGTCTACTCTCTGAAAACGCCGAAAGGGTTGCACGTACCGGAACCCTTTGTCAAGCTGCTACATCTCACAGCCGTCGAGGGACACGGAGAAACGCTACGCGTCTCTCTCCACGTAGCGCGCCAATTTTCTTTTGCGATCAAGACGAAAATTCCTCGATCTTTGCAAGTACATCTGCCTCCCGGCTATTATGCAACGCCGCAAGCACTTCTGGATGCGATTAACCAGCGCGTAGGCGAACGCGCGCGCTTCAGCTTCGACGGAACCGAACAGAAATGTAAAATTCGGCTTTCCGAGGGCACCTCCACCCTAAGACTTTCCGAGTACCTGGCCGTGCTTTTGGGCTTCGAATCGCGTACCGTGTTTACGGGGGAGGATGCCACGAGCTCTGTCGAGGTACTCCTGGAACCCCCGTTTCACAACATAATCGTCTACACAGATACCGTGGAACCCACGTACGTGGGGAGCGGGAAAAAAACGATATTAAAAATACTACCCTTTTATTACGAGAAAGACAAGCACGTCGTCACCTACACGTTAGATAACATCCAGTATTTTAACCTGTCTCAATTCGAAATTCCCTCAGTGACGATCGTTCTCGCGGACGAAACGGGAAGACGTTTGCCGTTTCGGTCCAAAGGCAGAACCAATATAACGTTGCATTTCAAATATGTACCGTAATTCCCCCAAAATAATTCCCGTGTACACGGGACCCCTTTTCCAACGAGGGGGTGGTGTGTTGAGCAACATATCCAAGTTTATCGTTCCCATCTGGCAGCAAATAAAACCGATCGCCAAGAGAACGTTGAAGCGCTTGGCGCGGAATTTGGCCGATGGCGAAGGAATATTGCGCGCAGTAAAAAAGACGGCCATAGCAACGGGGAGAGACGTGCTGGATTCCATGGAGGGCACTGGAAACAACAATGGGAAGAAACGCCGCAAACGACAACAAAAGGCGCCGACACACGACGCACCTGCAGATATCTTTGGTACGCCGTGAAGGTCACACATCCGCTGCGCGCGCTCCGTCATGACGTCAATGAAAGGAAAAATACAGACGCCGATCTGTCTAACGAGTGATATGATGATATTCGAACCCCCTTCCATTCAATACGGCATGGAAGATACTTCGTACCAACTCTTTTATCCTGTCAACGGAGTAAATAATTCCGTGATCGAATTTTCTATTCAAAATTTGCAAAAAGCACACTTGGATCTCTACGGCAGTTTCGTGTCTTTGACCGTGCGCATTGTTCACGACGACGGGGAAGAAATGGACGAGAAAGATGTCGTTTTCCCAATAAACCACCTGTTGAGCGGCATGTTTAAGACGGTCACCGTTTATGCGAACAACAAGCTCGTCAGTTCCAACGAGTTGTACGCCTACAGGAGTATTTTGGACGTCGTGCTTCATTCCACGCCCATGGCTCAAGAAACAGTGCACGCGGCTGGACTTTATGTCGAGGACGACGAACATTTAAAGGACGATTACGACGTCTCGTCTCGCAGTCCGAAACAACGTTACGAAGCGACGAAGGGTGGAAAATACTTTAACCTGGTCGGTCAGATCAATACCGACCTGTTTCAACAGCCGCGCCTGATGGTACCTGCCGTCGAAATTCGCGTCGTTTTCCTGTTAAACAACGATGAATTTAAACTCGTATCGGTCCCCAAAGACAAGAAAACGTACAATTACGAGGTGGACATTAAAGAAATGACGTTACACTTGAAAAAGGTGACGCTGGCACCTTCCCTGTTTTTGGAATACGAGCGGCGGCTTCAGACCACGCCAGCCATCTACGTGTTACGCGGATTGGAAACCAAGGTGCGGAGCTTGAGTGCCGGGAGCTTGGACGCTCACTTTGAAAACGTTTACCCCGAAAGGGTGCCTTCCAAATTATGCGTCGCCCTGCTCGCCACGTCCGACTTTCTCGGCGACATCCAATCGAACCCCTACAAATTCCGCCATTACGACCTGTCTCATTCGATGCTCTCCGTGGACGGCCAGCAAGTGCGAGCCGAGTACGACTTTCAGAACGACCTCGTCAAAATTCCCTACTTCAACTTCTTGCATGAACTGGGAGAGAAACATTTCAAGTATAGCTACGAGCGATTTAAAACGAACGGGTTCCTTCTCTACTTCAACTTGGACGTGGACAAGTGTTCTTCTCCTTCGCATTTGAACGAGTGGCGAAAAGGAAACGTTCGCCTGCAATTACGCTTCGCTAAAGCCCTTCCACACGCGGTCACCGTCCTCTTGATTTCCGAGTGTCCCAAGCTCATGTACGTCGACAAGGACCGTACGGTCACCTTCCCATAAGAAAAGATGTACGAGAGCGACATCTTGGAACTCGTGTCCCTGAACCCCCTCGCTTCCTCCATGCTGAGAGGCATTTGCGCTTCCGACGAAGCCTTCGTTTTACGCAAACCCGGCTATTTAATCATCAATACGGAAGAGCGAAGAAGGCGCGGGCAGCACTGGGTGCTCTATCTGAAAAACTACGACGGGTCTGCCATGTTTTTCGACAGCTACGGACTACCCCCCATCGAAGCAAACCTTCGAAGGACTTTACCTGTAGTGGACGAGTATAACGACAAGTGTATTCAATCACCCTTTTCGCCTTACTGCGGGCTTTTTGTATCTACGTAGCCACGCGCATGTCGAAAAGCTACAGCTTGAAAAATTGTGTATCCATGTTTTCCTGTAACCTCGAAGAGAATGACGAAACAATAAAACGTCTCCTCGTGAGCGAACTCGTTTCGTAAAAAATAGTCTATTTATTCACGACATACACAAGACCCTTGCAAGACGATCTTCCAACATGCTGACCCGACGCTCGTCGTCGCCGGTCTGCACCGTGACGTCGAGGGATGTGTGGAGAAGCCAGTAGCGACGGACGATAGGTCGGTTGAAACCCGCGTTGATGAGACACGGGTCGACTGTCTCTCCTCGTCTATACTTCTCCAGCAGCTCGAGCTTGTAATCTACGAAACGCTTCATTTTCTTTGCAATCTTCCCACTGACGGTGAACAGACGTAAGGGTATCGTCTTGAGAATCGAGCGAAAGTCTCCCTCGCAGCTATCGCCGTGAATATAATCGCGTAATCGCAGCAAGTCCCGATACATTCGCGTTTGCACAAAGGTGGCAAACCTCTGCTAGGGCATCATGACTGAGACGGAATGAGAATAGACAACCTTTTTTTATTTCTCGTTACACGTGAATTAGGCTCCAGCTTTGGTTTCGTAGCCGGGAAGGCAGCCCAAATACGGACAAAGGCTCGAGTCTAACCAATGGCTGGGGTTTCTCGACCAGAGTCCACCGCAGCGACAAGTGGTCAGTTGATCGCCGATTCGCAAAAAGAAGGTCTTCGGAGGAGGCTTGAAGGTTAGGACCAGAGGTAGATCTCCCGTCAGTAGCCATTCGTAATCTGCAACGAAAGGAGTGTGAGAAACGCGTGTTTTTATATCTCAAACACACACACGTACAATCTTCTTCAGTCACAGAGTGACACTGATGGTCCATCTTCTCCATCTTCCTTCAATAGTCGAAGTCCTTCGCAACGTACGTCGAACGGTACCGTCCGACAGCCGAGAAACGGGCGAATCAATCGGTCCGTCCAATGTTTTTGCTCTGAAAAAATGTGAACGATTATAGAACGTATTAAAAAATAACCAGGAAGCGTACCTTTGGACCACAATCCACCGCAATTGGTGCAGAAGAAGCGGGCGCTGCCAATCTCCTGAAATATGTGAGGCGGGAAAAAACCGACTTCACGCGCAGCAAAAGTGTTGTACACTGGAAACGAAACTCTTCAAACATTTCGACGATGATGACGTCATGGGTATTACTTACGAGGATCTACCAAGCTGATCATGATGAAATGACGATCGACCATTCGCTTCGACATTTATAGTAAAGCTTTGCCTCTCACTCTCTATGACGTCATTGAACGTGTTTGGACATGTTAAGACGTGTTTGAACATGTTTGGACACTGGCGGTGAAGTTGCCCCTGGACACACTCGTTCCCCTCTCTTCCTCTCTAAGACGTCATAGAACGTGTTTGAACGTGTTCGGACACGGGCGGCGAACCGTCGAAGTCGTCCCTGGACACACTACTTCCTCTCTCTCTCTCTCTATGACGTCATTGAACATGTTTGGACGTGTTTGAACATGTTGTGACGTGTGTAGACACGAACCCCGCAATACGAAAAACGTCACGCAGTACGAATTAGACTTGTGATTACTGTGTCGCGCCCAGTGTAGGAGGTTCCTGGGTTCGAATCCCACTCTGGAACGGTTACACAGGATGTGACAGCGGGTCGTCTCTCTCTCTCTCTCCGTCTTTGTAGTCCTTGGACGTGTCTGGTCTCGAACCCCCTGTGTCTCCCCTCCTCCTCCTCCTCGCACGATATTGGAGGAACAAAGGGCGGCATCTTGTCACAGAAGCAAAGCGGCGGATTTACGTAATCGATGGATATGACGTGAATGGGGTTAGTGCGAGCGTGAGAACCCTGTACTATAAGATGGTCATCCCCTGTACCCCCCCTTGTCCACTATTCTCGAATCAAGAGCGCCGAGACAATGCTGCATACGTTCCAGGCAATTTTGGACCTTCTGGTCCACATTCGTCCGCCATTTGGTAAGTTTTTCTCTATCTCTTCTTGTTTAGAAATAGTTATTTTCTAATACCTAACGTTCCTCTGTAGGTTTCACTGTGACACACATTGTGCAGCTATTTTTCCAGCTGATCCCCGGTACGGGGGGAGATGTGCCCCGCTTGGATATGGAGACGTTTTTGCAAACGTTCGCCATCGTAGGCGAAGAGGACATTGAGACGGCTACCACAGAAGTGCTCATGGCGTGCTACACCAGGGAGTGGCGAGAAATCGCTGTGCAGCGGGGACTAGAGGGAGAACTCTTTTTCAGAGTGCCCCGAAGCTTAGAGGAGCATACTTTACCGCTAGAAGGTACTGCTCCTTTAAGCTTCGGGGAAGCGGAGCACCTCCTCTACTCCCTGGTGCACCAGTGGAACAGAGCGAGTGCAGCGGGTTGGAGAGAACTCGCTGAACGCTGGATGGCGAGTCAAATACCGTGAGTGTTTTTCGATTATGGTTTTTGTTCGTAGAATCCTTATTCTGGTCCTTTATTACTAGATTGGATCCCTGGGTTCTTATGGAAGACCATGAAGCACCCATGTAAACACGTCAGCCAATAAATGCATATCGTCTTTCGCATCACGCGACTCTCTCTCTCTCTCTGCCCCAATACAATAGAAGAATAGGAAACCACAGATCCTGCGTATAAAAGCGAGCGTGGGATAGACCGCAGTTAAAGATGATGATGTCGACGATGTCACCACAACGTTGGATCTGCTTGCGCAGGAGGTAAGTGCATTTGTATGTGTTTAGATCGATGTTTGATTAATGCCTCCTTTTCTCTATTTGCTAGGTGCACACGGGAGAATTATTTCAAATTGGGGGGAGGGACTTCATGCCTAACATGAGGTCTGATTAGGCTCCGCTAAGTTCAAAATTAGGGGGAGCATCGCCCGCATTATTCAAAATTGGGGAAGGACGTGAATTCATGGCAAACATGAATTCTGATTAGGCTTAATGGGGAATTGCGGGGCGTCCCCCGCACCAGTCAAAATTGGGAATGGGTAAGAGAGTTTATGTCCAACATGAATTCTGATTAGGCGTAATGGGGAAGATTTGGGGGGTACATTTTAATCTGGCCTTATTCAAAATTGAACTCCTTCTTTCATTTTTCGTTTGGTTGTCATCGTCGGCATCATATGCGTTATTGCAATGGCGTCGAGTAAGACATGGTGCGGTGTCCAATGTACAGACGCCACCAGCGCAATGAGGAGGGAGAAGACGCCCTGGTTCTACGACGATTGATCGAAAGCCCACGAGGGGCACCCATCCACGACACGAGGCGTTTCGTGGACCAAAATGTAAGTCGACTGGTTCTGCTGTGAGAGTGTATTCTATGTACAGCATTGTTTTTCAGGAAGTGGTAGCCGCTGTCGTCGCACATCATGCAGCACAGGAAAAGCCGTCCAGCAACCTACCCGTTAGGCCCAACTACCTTCCTGTATAGCAGTAGGTCCCCTCCTTGTACAGCATTGGGCAAGAAAGACCGTGAGCGCCTTTGTGAATCGAGTGACCGTGGAACAAAGAGCAGGCATCTATCGACCAACTCTTTTGTATGTATTCAATAAAGATGTTTCAGTGAAAGAACACAGAGAGTCACGTCAAAGTTATTCGGACTGTTTAATGCGTTGCATGTCGATAACCAATCGGTATATCAATAAATCAGTGACAAGGTTGGCGATGTAGACTGCTTGCAAATGTCGCTGCTTCCGAAGGGCATGCTTAATATGAGCGATGGCACGAGCGAGAAGGTCCACGATGTCTGCAGCGATGTAGTTGAATTCTGCGTTGGACAAGCTCACAAATTTGCTCAGTCCCAGGGGTCCGTCAGGAACCGTTATGCAGACGTTCTTGTAACGGGCGTCGATCCGACGCACCATCTCCTGCAGCGGCCCCGGCGAGATCTCTCCTATATTGCCAAAGCCTACCATGTCTATCACGTAGCGAAAAGCAGTGATGACGAGCTCGTTGCGGGGACTTTCGCCGTTGAAACATTCCTTCTCCACTTCTTCCCAAGAAGCGTGGGTGCGGGAACAATTTTGTTAAGAGTGGTAGCTGAACATCTTCACGTAGTGATGACGCGAGCGCGGTGCGCGCTGCCTTTATAGAGATAAACGCGCGCGGGCGCGCAAAGAAACGGAGAATGAAACCGAAACTCAGAAGCCACCCGTCGCCGCTAGCAGCGCGCGCGCGCGCACAGCAGAGAGTCGAAACCGAAAACACCCGCGGGCGGCGCAGAGGGCGCTAGGAGCGCGCGCATGCGCGGACGGGTGGAGCAGAGGGCGCGCGCGCATCCATAGCTGTCGCTGCGCGTCGCCTCACTCAGTTTCTCTCGGGCTGTCGCGGAAGACGGACGTGCGCTCCATCAAACCAATGTAAGCAGGAGTCACATGAAATGGAATCTGCATCTAAGGTTTCTCTGCACAAGTTGCATTTCCACACCATGTTGTTCTTCTTGGTGCTTATAAGATTGCACACTGCTGCCCAACCGTCAGCTGTAAAGTATCCGGAAATCACATTCAGATCAACAGCCTCGTCAAGGGCAGCTTCCGAGCTCGGCTTGGGAATACTTCAACATCATCTTCCTCTGCAAGGATGGGAAATGGCAGATGTGAATGCTATCTCCTGAGAGCCAGAACAATTTGGCAACAAATTATACAGTCATGCTCACCTATTAAGGTATTTCTCAACAGTACATCCTCTGCTTTAGACTTTGAGACAAACCACTCAAGCATCTTAAGTTGCCGTGTTCTTAATGGTAGCTCAAAAAACTTGACTAGGCCAGGCTTCTTGGTCCTTGCATGGTGGCCTCTGGAACTCATTTCGTAGCCTTCAATACTCTCTGCACTTGTAGATGGCTCCTGTAGCACACCATGCAATACAGGAGTCGGAGCTTTGCTGCCAAGGCGACGGCGTTTTGTTGGTACCCCAATGACTGTTTTCGAGGCACCTTTTGGTCAGCCGCGAACTCTTATCCGCGCCGGCATTTTTATTGCGTTAAGTGTGTCAGCAGAAGCTGTCACGCTTGGGAGCTCACAAAGCACGTCTGTGCCTGCAACCTCCATCGGCCTAGTGGGAGATAAATTCATTAAGCACTATTCACGTCAAATTGCAAGCACCACTCATAGGAACAGGGGGTTACCTTGCAATTTCTACATGAAGGATTGGTGTCAGGGATGAGGCAGAAGCTGCTGGTGCTGCTTGGAGCTCGCAGGGCCTAGTGGGAGAAAGATTCATTAAGAACTATTCACGTCAAATTGCAAGCACAACCCATAGTAACGGGGGTTACCTTGCAATTTCTGCACGAAGGAATGGTGTCGGGGAGGAGGCAGTTGCTTCAGGAGAGGACGCGGTTGCTGTAGAGAGTGGTTCTTCTGTAACAATGCTGCATGGCCTGAAGTAGAAAGCAAAGCATGTTGTAGCAATTACCTATGCAACAGCCTATAACGTACACTTTTAGCACGGATGAGGAATGATGTAGTAGAAGGCATATTGATGATACAGTAGAAGGCATGTTGCTGATAAAGACTGCAGCGTGCACGTATATTTGAAGTTGAGTAGGATGCTTAATGTCCTCCATGGCACACACCATTTAGACATGCTGGGTACTTCCATGAGGGTGAGATACCTGTGTGATGCTTCTGGTATATGTTCATCCACATTATCTGGCTGAACTGGTAGACTCACTGTGTGTCCTCTTTCCCATGCATTAATTATGGACACAAGCAAGGAAAGACGATCCAGGAAATTCTGCCCAGTTTCTTCGGAGGCCAGTTCAGCAAGGCGCTTGCAGTATGGAAAAGTCCTGCGATACTTTTCGTGCTGTGGCATTGGTCGTTTCCTTGACACAATTTCCGAGCATGTGACTGCTGGGATTCCTGTTTCTTCAGTTAGGCCGATGCCTGACCAGGTTGCCTGAACTCTTCGTTGTAGTACTGTCGGGTCCACCTCTTGTCCACGATATGTTCAGAAAATGGGTTCATGGTCTGTTCACGCCGCACCGCAAAAATGTGACGGCAGGGAAGGTGCATAGAGAGGAACTCTGTGCACTGGCATTCCTCACATGTGACAGTGAGAGTTGAAGTTGCACTGCTTCTGTAGATGTATGTAGTACCATCAACTGCTTCTGGTAGTCGCACAAGCTTGGAGAGTTCGTAAGGCTTCTGCACATGTCGAAACGCGTAGGGCGTCTGCCTGCTATAGTATAGCTGAAGAGGGGCATCCCAATCAGCGAAGTCAGTTGGAGTCTTCGAGAGTGCATAGTAGTAGCTATGCCTGTGCTCTTCTCTCAGCAGGTCCAGCAAATTGAAGAGCTGAATGAAGAAGTCCTTTAATAAGTTCTTGGTCCCAATTATATTTTTCAGCTGCCCATTAAATCGTTCGAGCCTATTGTTTGTGGTATTGCTAAATGAACCTTCCATGAACTGGGGTCCCGTATACCACTCATACTTAGTCGTCTTCCAATTCTTCTCATAGTACTGGATCACGTTAGGTGGTGCAAGTTCATACAGCTTTCCTTCAAGTTCACTGAACTTTTCTTCAGCTCTTGCCATAACCATACCCTGCAACACCTGCAAAATCTTCTCTCTTAAATTACTGGAAATATTCATCTTTTGTGTAGTGATCTCCCGGTTGAAGGTCCGCAGCGTATGATAAGCGCGCACTAGGATGTTGGCCTCAGGGAAGTGCTCTTTAAGTAGCTGACGCTCCAACAAGTCTTTATCGGCCATAACACCACGAATTTGTGATGCAGCTGGGTGGAGTTCCTTGAACTTGGACAGCAGCCAGTTCAGTGTCTCAGCATCTTCATGCACGACCAGGGCGATGCATACTGTCTCTGTACTTCCATTCCCATCAGCGTTGTGGATTACGAATACAGGGATCCGAATGTCAAGAAGCTTGTAAGTTCCATCAATTCCAACGTACTCTGGGTAGCGGCGCATTGATTGCTTCATTTCTTGAATACAGATCAGCAGCCCTCGGAACTCTCCACTGCTTGTTAAAACATGGCAGTCAGACCCTTAGAAGAAAGCAATTATGAGATGTGGAACAATGAGGCAAAAAGGCACATGTGAATAAGCACCACTTTGTGATTTAGTGTACGCACTGTGTGGATTGAAGGTAGTCCACAGTCATCTTCAGGTCGTGTCTCTTTGGGTCCTTGTTCATTGTCACTATATTGGATAAATCCTTTGAAAGTACTATCTGGCCTGTCTGCTCTTGAAGGGCCCGTGCAACACGCTTCTTGTTGCAGCCCAGCTGAAGCAGCCTTTTGGTGTCCTTTTGCGCCTCGATGGTGAGCTTTCGATTGTGGGGGAGGTGCAAAAACATCTCCTGAAACAGTGTTGAAAATGAACATATTTATGTGCGCACTTTAGAATAACAATCTGCAATCTTCACCTGTGACATATCGTGTTTGCTATGCTCATCTGCCATGTCCACAACCTCTATAGATTTCCCGTCAGTCGGCACGCGGCAGTCCTTGACATATGTGCTGAAATTAGAAAAAATAAACCACACACAAGCCTTCAAACATGTTCATTGCATGTAGAATCGAGGCAAGCGTGACCGTACTTTGTCTTCCGAACTCCCTTTCCGCGGTTTTTGTACGTCCTGCCACCGTGTATGCAGCAGTACTTTATTTCGTACACGGAGATGTTTTCGTTGACATGACGCTTGAGACCTTTCGTCCTACGGGCCGTCACAGCTGACACGGAGCTCCGCGTATACACAGCTGGGTAAACGATTCCTTGCAATAGGACTTAATACGTTCTTCCAGCTCCTCAAACGTTCGGAACCTGTCGCCAAATTTCATCACGACACCTTAACCACAAACCACACAAAAAGCAACAAAAACACAATAAACAGGTGAAGAGCACGTGGTAACTGTGTAGTGTGTACACGGGAGGACCGTGGCGGTGGTGGTGGGTGGTGGCACTTGTCGGCGCTGTAGTTAGCGCCGCCTATGGCGCCGCCCGAACGCCCGCCTTGTCTCAAAAAAGCACATGATTCGAAGACACCGAACGAACTTACTTACATTATCAAAATCGTGATCAAGACTTTTTTTTTTCTTTCACGCCTGTAACGCTTGACGTCTTCCCTGACTCAAAAGTGACGAAGTGCATTCACTCAGCTTTATATTTACTCTCGGCCTAACTACTCATCGGCCGTCGGATTTATCAGTGCCATAACTTCACTACCGCTGCTGTAACGCCAACCGGCCGTTCCAGTTACCGCTGCTGTAGCCCTAACCGGCTGTTGCCGTTACCTGCTGCTGTAACTCCAACCGGTGGCTCCCGTTACCGCTGCTGTAACGCTAGCCACAACGCCCGATTGCCTGATGTGCACGTTCTTTTGCCGAAAGCTTTCACAGCTGGGAAGTCATGTCTGCAGGTCCCACAGTTGTGATGTGAACTCCAAGGTGGTGCGCGGAGTCGATGGGTGTGCAAAGTGCTACACGCATGTTGAGTCAAACAGAAAGCATCTGTATCGTTGCCACCGTCAACATAACTACTCGACAGTACTGCAGAGCAATTACATGAACAAGAACAGATACTTGCAAAGTTGCAATGGCTTGTGTGGTATATTCCATGCAGGAAAAACTGTGCTGCCCGTACTACTACCTAATTCCTATTTGTCACTTCGTTTTCACTGCATAAATGTCTGCTTGGCATTGAATTGTGGTCCAAAGCTTTGCGGTACGTGCATGGGTGTACTTGAAAGCAAGTACACCCTTGACATTTCCAGGGAAGCCAGGGGTGTTCTGTAACACCTTAGACTGCAGTGTTTCCCAAAGTGTGGTCCGCGAACCCCTGGGGGTGCGCGAGAGTGTCCGTGGGGGTCCGCGACCGTCTCTCACATTTCAGTGAGCATTTTCGTCCCCGCAAACACGCGCTCGTACATGCTGCCCGATTTCCAAACACCCAGAACTTCCAAAATTGCTACAAGCATGCTTCAACGGCTAGCTTCTAATTTCCTATAGAAAAGCCCTGCAATGCACGTTTGTCCGCGTCATACACATACAAACAAGAAGAAGAAACCAGTCCGGAATCGTTTCTGAAGCTGTATTGATAGCACGCAGCAGCTGACGTGGTTGCTGGTTATGCACTGGCTGTGACGGTGTGCCTGTGTGTGTGTGTGCGTGTGTGTGTGTGTGTGTGTGGGGGGGGGGTCCGTGGATAGGTTCTCATCGCTTCCGGGGGTCCGTCACCACCAAAAGTTTGGGAAACACTGCCTTAGAGTACGATGGACGTGTAAACTGCAGGTGACGGGTGTATGTCCTGCATTATACACCGAAACGACACCCTTATTTCTTAGAGTGTATGTTGTGTTTTCGCACACTCTCACAGCCCTCTTCAGAAGGCTTGCCACATAATCTGTAAATCGAAGGACAGTACATATATGATGTTGGCAACATGTCCCTCAACTTGGGGGAAGGACAAAACACAAAACAAACAGCACAGTACAAGGCTCAAAAATATATTCTTGTGTAACAAACAGAAACAGATTTCCATACTGTAAGTGGCCTTTGTCTTCACAGTAGAGACTACTCCTGTCCCCTTCTTTCTTTTTGGGAGCTTCCTTCTGAACATCTGGTGTCTGAACATGAAAGAACTGATGTTCTGAGGCTGGAACAACATAGAAGGGACAAATACATACAAAGCCTCAATTTGACTTTCAGTGACTTTCTTGACCTCAGTGACTTTCATCTTTCATGAGCCGCTTGAGCCGCTTGAGAATTTACCGACAGCCGATCGATGCCTTCCTCGAGACAGTG
Source organism: Ornithodoros turicata (assembly GCF_037126465.1). Lineage (NCBI taxonomy): Eukaryota > Metazoa > Arthropoda > Arachnida > Ixodida > Argasidae > Ornithodoros > Ornithodoros turicata. The sequence goes on along the minus strand of NC_088203.1, from coordinate 73,686,635 downwards.
AATGCTACTGTGTATGCCACAGTCTGTCTGCACATGTGATGAAACAGGAGGAATGCATCTGTACTGTCCTCCAGGGTATTCAGACTATGAAAATATGTCTGGCAAGGTGCGCATGGGATAATGGTGACTAGGTGTGATTGATGGCGATACACTAAGAGACGTGCAGAGAGCCGGGTTCAATATGCATTCCAGATCTGCAAAAGAAGTCTGTCACACTTGCACATCATTTTTGCTCTGCATCTGGCGAGCTATCATGGCAGTATACAGTAGTGCTGAGGGGCATACGTGTTGGCTGAGCCTGCAACTGGCTATGAACAAGTGAAGCAACGCTAATGATGTAATTCACTCATTCGTCAAACTCCAGATTGTACAACACATTTTGCATTTCAATGTACGCTACCTCCTTTTTTCTTTTTTTCATGTCCAAGGAATGTAGTCGGTTCCGAAGGCCTAATAAAAATAAAGTTTCTTCGTCGTCTGTGTCCAAATGAGGCCCGGTGCACCATCCCCCATTTTGCATGGTTCCTGCATCAATATTGAAGCGAGCCTTTCTTCGGCGCTGGCCTTGTAGCTGAGAGTGTCATCACTAGACTTTGCAGCTTTTGATTGTGTAGTTGGGAAAAAGTCTGAGATGGCAGAAAGGGGCTGTCCATACTTTCCTGTGAGCAGTAAGTGTGAACATGTTAAACACAAAGCTACTTAGCTATGTTGTGTAGGCTTTAGTTAAACACTTCATACCACCATCTCCCATTCTATTGTTGCTGCTGTAGTTATGATTTGGTAATACAGTATTAGTATTAATTTGCTGCAGTGTTGTAATCGCCACCAAACCAGAGCAGCGCAATACCGCCACCCAATACTCCACAAAATAGCAGCGTAATACAAGCACCGTTACAAACTAAAAAAGGTAACACGATACTGCTACCAATTAAAAGTGAAGTAAATACTATGCTGCTACTTTTCCGCTACCATACCTTTCTCTAGGCACCACATTATCATAGGCATGTCGTTGCCGAGTGTGCCTAAAGACTGCAGTATTTATGCAGCATGAAGTATGTCGTTACTTAAAGCTAAGACATATTATTTGACATTGAGCGTGTGATTGTGTTTTGTTCGAGATATCTGCGAATACCAACTTCAAACTTTTCCATCGGCTTATTCCCGACAGACAGAGTAGTTCTCCTTGTAGTCAACTGGTGCAACTGCCATCATAAGTGAACTCTCATCGAGCCATAACTAGCTACCATATGGTGAAAAGATCAAATGAAAGGCATAGTGTTTGCTCATGCTTTCCAGAAGACGAAATCTGTCCTCGGGCTTTAAGCTACACAAAAGGTATTTAGAAAAACTTAACACACCTTACAACCCTATAATCCTACGACAGGGCTGTGCATATCTGGCTTGAACAAGCCTCAAGCATACTGCCATCCTCTTCAGTTGTGCTGTCTGTGTGACACTCTACACAGAAGAGCAACAGCCCTGCAATTGCAGCACTTTATTTGTTTGGTATGACAAGCACTGCTTTCGTGGCATATGCGTAGGCTTTCCCTTCAGAAAAAGAGACATGTAATAATACAGGTGATGTGAGCACACTTTTTTTTTTAAATCTCATTTGGTATTGCTACACAGAGTGCCATCCACCGGGCAGCACGTCTGGTACGCAAGTGTGGCAGTTTATTTATTTTATTTATGAGATAAGTATTGGGGTAGATATGTTTAGTGGCATAAAAAACGGGCGAGGGAAAGGCTACCAGCCACACGTCGGTTTGCTATTCCCTTGTAAAAACCAAATGGAACTGAATGTTGATGAAAGGCAAAGTGGACAAACTGCACTGTTGTCGGCAGTATAGCACTGGCTTTTTGCTGTTGGCTGGCAGGAACGGCTATCATGACTTTCCTATGCACTGCATATACTCACTAGACACTTCATTGTCTCCTGATGGTATCTGAACAGCTTGTCCATTTGGGTCAGGGGCAGTATCTCGTCCTATGGATACAGGCAATGGTTGCTGCTCGGATGCGGCTGATGTGGAGGCAGCAGGAGCTTCTTTGTCCAGAAAGGAGAATAATGTGAATTAAGTATCCGTGAGCTAAGTAATATCATGCAAGGGAATTCATGAAACACACTTCAGTGTTTTGAATTTAGATGACATGGTTAATTCATTTTGTCATGCTCACTTGTCTCTGATGTGTACATAATGCCATGGCAATGTGATTGTTTTATAATGGCAGTTGCATTAATAATACGACATGGTAGAATGCGCACAAAAACCCGGACTAGAGGAAGACAACACCAGCGCAACTCACAACTCAAGTTTAATGTGACCAAAAAAACACATATCACGCACACCGCGACGCCACCTACAGAAGCAACAGCCTCAATCATGGTCGACCCATACAGAGATTTATTTATTTATTTATTAGTTTCACGTGCCCGCCAACAGCGTGAGCCTACATAGAGGTGCACGGAAAGAAGATTAACTTACAAAACGATAAAAAGTTACAAAGAGGATAAAAATAAAGTAATATCAGCAAAAATGTCCACACTAGTGTTTTCAATGTCATTAAAGCAACACTGCATGCGCGCCAAAGGAGAAGACGGGTGACAAAAACGTGGATAAAAAGTACGATGAACTCTACAATGTCTAGATGGCGCATGAAAATCGACACTGGCTAACAATAAAGGAGCAGCTATTTTATCATGCACGACATTGAACAAAAAAGTCGTATCCCGAATATAACGACGTTGCTTCAGTGATGTCATCTTAAGCTCCGCAAGGAGGTGATTGTATTCATAAAACCATTTTCTTTGTGAATACCTATCGTAAATAATTCGCACAAACTTTTGCACATTTTCGATGCGATCTGAGAGTGTGTTAGAGAGACAGTTCCAAACGACGGATGCGAACTCCAAATAAGAGATAAGTGGATTCCATACGCTGCTATCAAGGAAGAAAACTTCCCTCTCCGATAAAGGGCTAAACGCATGGAGCGTTTTTCCAACGTTTTCAGGACGCGCGCGCACTCGGCGTGCGTGTGACCTCGTAAAAACCAGTTTTTCAACGCGCGCTGAGGGCGTACGCCGGAATCTGTCGACTACAGATATTCGCGTACGTTTGGGGGCGTTTACCGAGAAGTAGACAGAACCATGGCCGTTGTGCGGCAGACAAGGTGGCGTATGAGCAGCTCGCATAAATTTTTGGGACATTATCCATCACACTAAATTTACTTGTACATCTTAATGATGTATGGAATGAAGGAACGCAGGAACCACAGGAAAGAAGAGCATCTGCACGTTCTAACAGATATTTGTGGTCGTCGAATATAGCAACAGTGGCGTGCGTCACTCGCTCCGTACGCGTCCCATGCGTTTCGCGTGATCGCCTCGCTGGCGTTTCTTCGCCGCGTGTGCGAGGCCATGGCGTACGCGCGACGTTTTGACGCTGAGAAAACGTCCCATGCGTTTCCCCCTTAAGGCTACAGACGTCTGACTGATGCACTTAACGCCCACCTTATTGATAGCGTAGGCCTCTACTATTTCTCTAGTCAAGGACGAGGCATGCTCTCTGAGCCTTATATTGATACACCGACCCGTCTGGCCTATATAAAGTAGACCACACGAAAGGGGGATACTATAGACCACACTTAACCTACTGGACACAAATGTGTATATATGAGGAGGGTGTGTCAATATAAGGCTCAGAGAGCATGCCTCGTCCTTGGGTGGCACCCCCTCTGGTCATCTGGCGCTGCATTGTAGTAGCTGTGGGAGCAACCAGATTTTTCAAGACACTGTTGTTGTTCCTGTGTCATCTAATGCCTTGACTAGAGAAATAGTAGAGGCCTACGCTATAAGTAAGAGGGGCGTTAAGTGCGTCAGTCAGACGTCTGTAGCCTTATCGGAGAGGGAGGTTTTCTTCCTTGATAGCAGAGCATGGAATCCACTTATCTCTGTATGGAATGACCCTGATTGAGGCTGTTGCTGCTGTAGGTGGCGTCGCGGTGTGCGCGATATGTGTTTTTTGGTCACATTAAACTTGAGTTGTGAGTTGCGCTGGTGTTGTCTTCCTCTAGTCCGTGTTTTTGTGCGCATTCTACAATGTCGTATACTTACCAACTAGCCCAACGTTGTTTGTTATTGAATATAGTTGACCATATTGACCATATCGCCAAGTAATCAGTCAGCTCAGGACGCTTCGCTGTGTTCCAATCGCGACATAGAGGAAATTGCTAAAAAAACGTACACACCAGCCCTTTAAAGTGCACCCTGCTGGTAGTTGTGTCGCTGGAACCATATCACCAAGTAATCAGTCAGCTCAGGACGCTTCGCCGTGTTCCAATCGCGACATAGAGGGAATTGCTAAAAACGTACACACCAGCCCTTTAAAGTGCACCCTGCCAGTAGTTGTGTCGCTGAAACCATATGACCAAGTAATCAGTCAGCTCAGGACGCTTCGCTGTGTTCCAATCGCGACATAGAGGAAATTGCTAAAAACGTACACACCAGCCCTTTAAAGTGCACCCTGCCAGTAGTTGTGTCGCTGGAACCATATCACCAAGTAATCAGTCAGCTCAGGACGCTTCGCTGTGTTCCAATCGCGACATAGAGGAAATTGCTAAAAAAACGTACACACCAGCCCTTTAAAGTGCACCCTGCCGGTAGTTGTGTCGCAGAAACCATATGACCAAGTAATCAGTCAGCTCAGGACGCTTCGCTGTGTTCCAATCGCGACATAGAGGGAATTGCTAAAAACGTACACACCAGCCCTTTAAAGTGCACCCTGCCAGTAGTTGTGTCGCAGGAACCATATGACCAAGTAATCAGTCAGCTCAGGACGCTTCGCTGTGTTCCAATCGCGACATAGAGGGAATTGCTAAAAACGTACACACCAGCCCTTTAAAGTGCACCCTGCCAGTAGTTGTGTCGCTGGAACCATATGACCAAGTAATCAGTCAGCTCAGGACGCTTCGCTGTGTTCCAATCGCGACATAGAGGAAATTGCTAAAAACGTACACACCAGCCCTTTAAAGTGCACCCTGCCAGTAGTTGTGTCGCAGGAACCATATCACCAAGTAATCAGTCAGCTCAGGACGCTTCGCTGTGTTCCAATCGCGACATAGAGGAAACTGCTAAAAACGTACACACCAGCCCTTTAAAGTGCACCTTCCCGATAGTTGTGTCGCTGGAACCATGTCACCAAGTAATCAGTCAGCTCAGGACGCTTCGCTGTGTTCCCAGTGCGACATAGAGGAAATTGCTAAAAACGTACACACCAGCCCTTTAAAGTGCACCCTGCCAGTAGTTGTGTCGCTGGAACCATATGACCAAGTAATCAGTCAGCTCAGGACACTTCGCTGTGTTCCAATCGCGACATAGAGGAAATTGCTAAAAACGTACACGCCAGCCCTTTAAGGTGCACCCTGCAGTAGTTGTGTCGCTGGAACCATATCACCAAGTAATCAGTCAGCTGAGGACGCTTCGCTGTGTTCCAATCGCGACATAGAGGAAATTGCTAATAACGTACACACCAGCCCTTTAAAGTGCACCCTGCCAGTAGTTGTGTCGCTGGAACCATATCACCAAGTAATCAGTCAGCTCAGGACGCTTCGCCGTGTTCCAATCGCGACATAGAGGAAATTGCTAAAAACGTACACACCAACCCTTTAAAGTGCACCCTGCCAGTAGTTGTGTCGCTGGAACCATATCACCAAGTAATCAGTCAGCTCAGGACGCTTCGCCGTGTTCCAATCGCGACATAGAGGAAATTGCTAAAAACGTACACACCAACCCTTTAAAGTGCACCCTGCCAGTAGTTGTGTCGCTGGAACCATATCACCAAGTAATCAGTCAGCACAGGACGCTTCGCTGTGTTCCCAGTGCGACATAGAGGAAATTGCTAAAAATGTACACTCCCTGATCCACCCCCTCCCCGACACGAACATACTGGGAATATATTTACTGTGTCATCGAACGTGTTTCGCCTGTGATTGCATGGCATCCATTATGGCTACCGAAAGACCGAGAGCACGTGCAGTAACAAAACATTTGGGGGCGAACAACCTCGTCTTCTTCTAATAGGACGACTCTTATTGGTGCGATTACAAATGTTCGTCATCGTTACCATAGCGAAAACATAGTCTCGCACCCTTTGGCTGTTTCTCTCCGAGGTGCATGTGACAGGAAGCGAGCAACTTCCTCTTCCTCGTCAAAGGGGGTACCCTCTCCACTACGACAGCATTGTGAATCGCGCTTAAGTAATCAGTCAGCTCAGGACGCTTCGCTGTGTTCCAATCGCGACATAGAGGGAATTGCTAAAAACGTACACACCAGCCTTTTAAAGTGCACCCTGCCAGTAGTTGTGTCGCTGGAACCATATGACCAAGTAATCAGTCAGCTCAGGACGCTTCGCTGTGTTCCAATCGCGACATAGAGGAAATTGCTAAAAACGTACACACCAGCCCTTTAAAGTGCACCCTGCCAGTAGTTGTGTCGCAGGAACCATATCACCAAGTAATCAGTCAGCTCAGGACGCTTCGCTGTGTTCCAATCGCGACATAGAGGAAACTGCTAAAAACGTACACACCAGCCCTTTAAAGTGCACCTTCCCGATAGTTGTGTCGCTGGAACCATGTCACCAAGTAATCAGTCAGCTCAGGACGCTTCGCTGTGTTCCCAGTGCGACATAGAGGAAATTGCTAAAAACGTACACACCAGCCCTTTAAAGTGCACCCTGCCAGTAGTTGTGTCGCTGGAACCATATGACCAAGTAATCAGTCAGCTCAGGACACTTCGCTGTGTTCCAATCGCGACATAGAGGAAATTGCTAAAAACGTACACGCCAGCCCTTTAAGGTGCACCCTGCAGTAGTTGTGTCGCTGGAACCATATCACCAAGTAATCAGTCAGCTGAGGACGCTTCGCTGTGTTCCAATCGCGACATAGAGGAAATTGCTAAAAACGTACACACCAGCCCTTTAAAGTGTACCTTGCCGATAGTTGTGTCGCTGGAACCATATCACCAAGTAATCAGTCAGCTCAGGACGCTTCGCTGTGTTGCAATCGCGACATAGAGGAAATTGCTAAAAACGTGCACACCAGCCGTTTAAAGTGCACCCTGCCGATAGTTGTGTCGCTGGAACCATATCACCAAGTAATCAGTCAGCTCAGGACGCTTCGCTGTGTTCCAATCGCGACATAGAGGAAATTGCTAATAACGTACACACCAGCCCTTTAAAGTGCACCCTGCCAGTAGTTGTGTCGCTGGAACCATATCACCAAGTAATCAGTCAGCTCAGGACGCTTCGCCGTGTTCCAATCGCGACATAGAGGAAATTGCTAAAAACGTACACACCAACCCTTTAAAGTGCACCCTGCCAGTAGTTGTGTCGCTGGAACCATATCACCAAGTAATCAGTCAGCACAGGACGCTTCGCTGTGTTCCCAGTGCGACATAGAGGAAATTGCTAAAAATGTACACTCCCTGATCCACCCCCTCCCCGACACGAACATACTGGGAATATATTTACTGTGTCATCGAACGTGTTTCGCCTGTGATTGCATGGCATCCATTATGGCTACCGAAAGACCGAGAGCACGTGCAGTAACAAAACATTTGGGGGCGAACAACCTCGTCTTCTTCTAATAGGACGACTCTTATTGGTGCGATTACAAATTTTCGTCATCGTTACCATAGCGAAAACATAGTCTCGCACCCTTTGGCTGTTTCTCTCCGAGGTGCATGTGACAGGAAGCGAGCAACTTCCTCTTCCTCGTCAAAGGGGGTACCCTCTCCACTACGACAGCATTGTGAATCGCGCTTACGACGCCGTTGTACGCGCGTCGCAGGCTACGACGTCTTAGCGCATCATAGCGTAACTTACGATCGCGTTTGTGAATCCGACCCCAGCCCCTTATAGTGCACCCTACCGATAGTTGTGTCGCTGGAACCATATCACCAAGTAATCACTCAGCTCAGGTAAGGAAGATATAATCAACTTATATTCCCTTTTCAATTGAACAGTTCTGGCGAAAAGCATGGTACGCAATCCTCAGCAATGTTTGTTCAGCTGTTGGAATAAACAATTAGTGAATCGCCTGACTTGTGAAACTTCTGAACCGTTTTTAACCGAAACACAGGCACGTACAATTCCACATAAATGACAATGTATACCTGCACTCAATTTAACGAAATCGTTTCGTTCGACACGTTCTATTTAACGAAGTCCGTAGGCAGCTGACACCTCTTTACGGCATCCATGTGCTGTTCCTATGTGCGGGTAAGAGGTTCCCTCCGCAGTGACAACAGTGGACTAATTGCCCTAAATTTCCAACTGTTGAGAGGAGCAGGAACCCAAAGATTCCCTCCGCAGTGACAACAGTGGACTAATTTGCCGTAGATTTCCCACTGTTGAGAGGAGCCGCTTCGCTGTGTTTCCAGTGCGACATAGTGGAAATTCCTGAAAACGTACACACCAACCCTTTAAAGTGCACCCTGCCAGTAGTTTGTCGCAGGAACCATATCACCAAGTAACCGGTCTGCTCAGGACGCTTCGCTGTGTTCCCAGCGCGACATGGACGAAATTGCTAATAACGTGCACACCACCCCTTTAAACTGCAGCGTCCCTATATGTACACTTTTCAGATGGCTGCGCCGCAAACACAACAAAGTGGCCCCTGCCAACCTTTCCTTCTAGTTTTTTTCGTTACCAATAAATAGATGCCCTGTCCACCCACGCACGTAAGAAAAGCAAAAATTCATTATAATGTGTTTCACTGCTATCATTCATATGAGAGCCTTCATACGGTTTTGCAACTGCTTGAGTGTTAAACCGTATCGGTGAGTGCACCCACCATAGGCCTCATGGCTTGAGCGCCGTCAACATGCTTCGCGTTCCTGAAATCCTCACGTATGAGTGCCTTCATAATTTGCACACGTCTCGCATGCGTCATTTGACATCATTTCTGAATGCACTCATACTGACCACACACTAGAGGTGTGCGCCGAAGCGCCGCCGCCGTACCAAAACTGTCGGCGTGCCGCCGCCGCCGATTTTGAAAAATCGGCGCGGCTGTGTAATGTGCCCATTTTGATCCACTTTCTATAAACGAATACCTCCCATACCTAATATTTTGTTTGTTTTTCTTTCATCTTAGGTTCCAGACTTCATTTGTGGTGTTTTTAGCAGTGACAATTTCATCTCCTGTGCTGTTTATGCTTTAGAGTTTCGTTTCATAGTCGACCCTGGAGGCACACAACTCCAGGAAAACTTGTCATTCAATTCTTGCAGGTTGTTTGCCGGTCATCCACCAACACCATAGCACTGGCCATTATCCATATACAGGATGTTTTGTTTTTTATTCGTCACAGAATTTTTGTTTAAAAAATAGCGGGACGAAATACATGCCGCTTTTGAGTTGGTCATGCGAATATTATCTCGAAGAAAGTATGCAACTATAAGATAATTACCTCAAATTCATTAATTCTTTAATTAAGGAATTTCGCGTAAAAACGGGATAGCAGAACGGAAGATGCTCATCGTTGAAAGCCATTCATGTTTAAGAAATTCTTAAACGCGCACGTGTGTTGAAATATCCGACGCTGAATGTCGCTATGCAAATGAACTGAAACAAGAAGTACGCCATTTCCGAGCGCACAAATGACGCGACTTTCGCCTTATCTGGATTGGAAAGCGGTCTATCTGATCAACAGATTAGCGCCTACACCAATCAGCTCGATCGCTCCAAAGCACTTGGTCCTCTCACGTGGATTGCCCGTCGCTCTTTCTACGCTCGAAAAGTCCGTAGCAAATAGTGCATTTTGTGTGTGCTGGCGAAAAGCACACAGTCAGAGAGGGTGTTTTCAATCGCATAATTGCGGGGCTTATAATGCGCGCGAAGCATGGCAGACTCAACCCACTCGTTCTGGACAGGTTTATACTGTAAAACCCTTTAATTTCGCGAGACCTTAATTTTCGCGAATTTTGCGAATCGAGAAAATTCGAGGAACTCGTGGAGTGCGCGAAATTTAGTTGTTGCGAATATATCCCTACTCGATTCGCGAAAATTTGGGGGTGCGAAATTAAATGATTTTACAGTATTTATTCATGATAACTACAGCCTCTGCAAAAATACTGTTCAATGACGTGGTGGGTGCGCCTTATGTCATATCGTTTGGTAACGTTCGCATATTTATATGGTTTCCCAAAAAGAGCCACTGGATCAGTGGACAGAGCTTTCACGCGTCGCCGTCCTGCGAACATTCGATCAGCACTCGCTATAATTGTTACGTGTAGTTGCCATTAAAGGGATGGCTCGTCGTTCTGATTATCTAACTATGTTGTTCTCCCCAGCGCTTAACGCGCACTTAACGCGCCCAGTCGAAGTTCTTGGGCGACGACCTTCTTGAAGTGCTTTACTTCTCCTAATGTTCCTTTGTGTGTTCGGTTTTCTTTCATAATACTATCCAGTGCTGACGCACTTGTTTGGTGCAAACTATAGTAAATACTGCCACCGTCGCGTTGACTATGATGGAGAAAATGCCCCCGCTCTCAGGTGTTCGTGCGTCCCCGTTGGAGAAGAGAACATATTGACAGCCCACGGGGCGCACGCCGATATGACAGCATCGGCGTGACGCCGCTGACGCCGCCGCAGCCGGGCCTTCAACGTGCTCTACGCCGCCGCCGAAAAAAATGCCCACGGCGCACACCTCTACCTCACACCACCATACTCACACCCCTCAGGCCTCACCGATGACTTCACGCACACAGACCTGGTGCCCCTCAGACCTCATGAGTGCACTCACAGGCTTGCGTTTGTGAGGGCCGTGATGGTGAGGGCCATGAGGGTGAGGGCGAGTATTGTTTCACCAGAATGTTCACCTATGGCAGCTTCTGGCAGTTCTAGCAACAGTAACATGTACTGTTGCTCTGTTGCTGCCTTTGCAAGACTTCTTAGGCTAGTCAAGACAACTCCTTACTCTTGCACTCCATTCACCTTTCTTTTGCACCAACTCTCCCAGGTCTGCTGTCGATGAAAGTGCATATGGCAATACGACTTTCTGGGAAAATTGCTGTTATGGCATTGATTTCAACAAGGCAGTAATCGACCACCCAGTATTTTGGATTGAATGCTGGGCGCCATGTTCTGAACATCATAAGGGCCTTCTCAATGCACTCTGCAGTGCAGTCTCAAATTGTACAATAAATGTGCCAACGACAAGATATGTGCTTGGCGTTTTTACCACAAGAAAAAACAATGGCAGAGCATAATCTGTTGTCGTATTGGTAGCATCAAGGCACACAATATCCCTATCATATTCCTCGATTGCAGACCTCATGAAGTTGGATTGGAAACAAACTAGTAGTGTTTTCTCACAGCTTTGTGCGATAACACGCAACCGTCATCGGCTAGAGCATCGTCGTTATCTATTACATGCAACGTAAGCCGGTTAGCACTGTTCTTGACTGCATGTTGTGAAGACGACCTAGGCTAGATAATTCGGAATAACATATTACAACATACATATCACATTTTCGTGTGACAAGGTTTTCTTGTGCGTTTCGCATCTCAAGGTTTCCAGGGGAAACCTGGGTGTGGCTATGATGGCATGCTGCAGTGACCAATGAGGAATAGCCTAGTGTGCATGGGTGAACACAGGTTCCAACTTCTAATCAAACATACACATTTTCATTTGTAGAATGCATTTTTAGACTGTTTACATATTTATACAGTTCCAAGCTAAGCTAAAGCTTCCGGAGGAATATTCCCGGTATCATAATATTTTAGCATATTTTGTGCATATTGTGACCTTTCTTGTCGCATATTTGCATGCACGTTTTAGAAATTTTTTGTGCATGAAATCCCGGGCTCTAGCGATCACATGGCAATATGGATGCCTCAAAATCTAGATATTTCTGGACATAGTCACATGACAGCTTTTGCTTCTGTCCAGTCTAAATATGCGTTGCAACTAGCCGCGCTTTCAAGATAACAATTTCTCTGTCATCTGTGCGATTCACAGAAAATGGGAAGGGAAAACAACAGGCCATTAGACCCTGGATATTTTCTATGTGGACCTGAAATGACCTGCGATGCCCTTATGTTGGAGTCCGTGATGTGAGGCAATCGACAAAAAAAAGAAGAAAAAAAAGAAAACAAAACTTGTTGTTTATTTATTTATTATTTCCAATACTTCAAAATGCCATAATGTTTTTATATTGTGAGGCAGAATCATCGCCATGATCATCACTGCATCTTAGCGCGAGTTGCAACCACCCGCACTCATTCTTCCTGCCCTCATTAAACGGCTCTTCTCTCGCCTTTTCGCTATCCCACATTTGGTGGAGGTGCGGGGCAGGAGGCTGACGTGCTGATCGTCATAGCAGGGCATACCAGAAAGAGATAATTCTCCGGCAGAACAGTCGATCAGTGCCCAATGGTCTCCGAGAAAGTCCCAACCTAATATGACATCATGCGGGCAGCAAGGAAGAACGACGAACTGAACAGGATACCAGGCTCCTTCGATGACGACACGTGCGGTGCAAATGCCGGTAGGCGAGAGAGTTGTGGCTGCAGCACTCCGAAGTGCAGGTCCATCATATGGAGTTGTCGCTTTGCGCAGTTCTTTTCTCTATGACTTTCTCTTGGTTTTCTCTTCTATGGCTTTTCTCCCTGAACTGTCAGTTATGGGACCCCGAAAGGAGATTTTGCAAGTCCAAATTGTTTAACTAAACCCTACTGGCATACAAGTTTAAGATTTTTGCTGAAAATTTGGACCCCAAAGTGTAGCTCTCATGAATCTTTCATCATGCTGGTGTCCACATACTGTGCAACTCACCAGTACTGGAAAATTTTAACATTGCTTCCAGATTTCATTGTAGAGAGGTTCGATTATAGAGGCATGTATCCAGACATGGAGAGATGGGAGGAGGAGGAGGAGGAGTGTCGTTGGGAGGAACCCGAGAGGTCTGCCTGCCTGATTAGGCGGCATGTTTCTCGGGAAGGGAAAGGTGGTGGAGAGGAAAGGGTGAAGTGGAAGACCGAGCGGAATCCGCTCGGGGGGAGGATAGCTGCGTCCATGGGCCGACTTCAGGGGAACTGTGCCGGCATACGCCTATTACACATCTGAGGGAAACCCAGGAAAAACCCCAGACGGCACAGCCGGCCCGCGGATTCGAACCGCGGACCTCCCAGTCTCCAAGCGCACGCGTTACCGCTGCGCCACCGGAGCTGGTGGAGAGATGGGGAATGTAGCGAAGCGCAGCATCCTGAGGAAAACATAGAGCACTTCCAGTGTACTGGCATAATATACGTACATATGCTTGGCCGTGAACATTGTGACGGTCCCGTCTAAAAATGCAGCCTTTGTCCATATGCGAGATAACTCTGAATGGGACATCCAGTGTGATTGGTACATTGCCCTTGCATGCCGAGAATACCAGTTTGGCTGTGAATAGAAAGAAGCATATAATTTGTCGTGTTCTTTCCAACCAGGGATTTTTCCAGCACCTTCTACATCGTGGGGGAGGCATGCTGCCTAACCCCTCGTCCCTCCCTCAGTTTCTATCAGCGAGTGCCTCAATCTGTACAGCATAGTGTTGTAGACTGCACCCCATCCAGAGAAATCGAGGTTCCGCACCTGCCCCCCCCCCCACCTCCAGGGATCTTTACAACATACCCCCCCCCCCCACAAGAAAAAATCAGATAGGAACGCAGCAGTAGCCAGGTAGCAAGTGTCACATACAGCCTACAGAATTCCGACCCCTAATTTACCCAGAAGCGCAAGCTCAGGGGTGGGGTGCAGTTACAATTTAACAGTGGTACACAGGAAAAAAATAGGGTGATGTTACCAAACTTCCGTTTTTTTTTCTTGGGGGGGGGGGGGAGGTTTGGATAAATCACTCATTTCAACGTCACGCAAATGTAAAAACTCTGGGAAAATCCCTGATCCGGATAGTACCTGATATGCTATCTACATTCCGGAACATGCATGCGTTTTGAGCAATAAAGATTCCACCTTTGTCCAGGGATTCCTTTGTCTTACGATGTGACGATTCAGTTTAGTAGGAGAAGTTGATTGATACAATATCACGCTCGAAATCTTCAAGCTCTTCCTTGGAACTGACGTAGCCGACCCACTGGGTGCCGTACTTTTTCAAACATTTCAGATGTTTCTGAAATAAGAGTTCATCTGCGTGTACATCTCCTGCAACTCCGATGTCATGAGACGTACTTGAGCCTGCGCTCATCATATCGCACATGGTTTAAAACCTCTGTCAACAGCAACCATGCACCTCTTACAGCACTTTCGGTTTTGAAGCTTGGTGTGAAATTGATATTAAAGAAAACGAAGACGGGAGAAAGCGAGGGCGAGGGAGCGAGCGTGACTTCGGAGCAGTGTTGGCTCCGCCTTGTTCCCAGCTCACCCTCCGGAGAGTGAGCTCCGAAATATGTTGTCCACTTCTGCGTTTCAAACTCTTTTCATGACGTACATGTCCCTCCACAGCGCATGCAATACAATATCGTACATATACAACATTGCCCAATTGCATAATGTATTAATTGATTCCTTACCTGTGCGTTCTTATAAATTCTTTTTCAAAATCTAGGCTCCTGAACAGTGGCCAGCTCGATCGGTACACCTCTGCTGCACCGGTGCCGCTCCGCTTGGCTTCCAGGGCTCTCCGTAGAGCCATGCACGCGCCGACTTTTCTGGGCACGACCCAGGCCCGGGCACATTGAAAAATGGCCATGCCCAGACCTTCATGTTTTTATGCCTGGCCCGGCTCAGTGATTCAATGCGTAGATTCCCGCCTAGTATTTCCAGCCATGGTGTACGCGTTTGTAGCGCTTATCACACAAATTTTTAAGTTAATTTATAATAAGAGAAGACACGGCCACAAACATGCAAGAACTGTCAGTTTAACACCATAACAGCATGAGACCAAATTAAATCTAGGACGCACGCGGGCAAGCACGTTATCAATACGCTACAAGGTTTTTGTGAATGTAGAGGATGCTGTCGACAAACTCCTCCCAATCCTTACCCCTCTCACCAAGCTTTGTGGACGTGTCCGTGAAATACATGATTAGTCAGGAGCAATGTAAAGTGGTTTTTAGAATGTTATACAGGGTCGAACCATATGCATAATGCAGTGTCCCTTGCTTGTTTTTGGAAATACTATGCACAAGAATGACGCAAGCACGTGATTATTATGAACTACTAGACGTCCATTGTGTGGAATTAGCTGCGTGATCCAATCGAGCCTGACTCTCAGAAACGTATTTGTCGGCTCCGCCCTGACCGGGCTTGTGCAGGGCTCTAGCTTTCAGTTCCCGGGCGTACTGGTCACAGATTCCTCTCCATATTTTCTGACAGTCGTACGCTGAAAGGAATAACAAGCAAAATTGTATTGCACACAAAATATCAAGCAGGCAGCCTACTTTTTACCTGGCATTGGCAGTGCACTGCCGCTGGACTCCGCGCTATTCCCAGAGTTATCGCGCTTGATGCTATCTGTATTGATTTTCAGCATTGTAAGTGCGGCAGAACGGCCATGATACACGACGAAGCCGAACATGGTTTTTCCTCCTGGCACCAATTTTGTGGCCCTCTAGCGGCGGAACAGAGCAGAAGTTCGAAGAAATAATACAAACTTTAGTTTTCAGTGCCCACATGAACCACACTGATTTTTTTTTTCGTAAAAATCCCTGATGATCGAGCAACCATCCTGGATCACTTCGCGTGGAATGACCCAGCTTTGAAGCATGGCTCACACTAGTAAGCGCGGACCCCATAACAAGCGACACGCGACGCGCTGCAGAATTTGTCGCTGTCGCGTCTGGTCATGGCGCGACTTCCTGGTCCATTTGAGCAGCGACATTTCGTCGCCGAGAAATGATGTTTTTGGAGAAGCATCGCTTATTTTATTCGAGCTAAGTTGTAAATTGCCATAAATATACCAAAAATAGTATTTCATTCGTCAAAACGAGGAGAACTTGTAATGAAGGTGCTATGTAATATTCGCCGTAACGCAGTGGCGCTGCGGTTGAAGTTCCCAACGCCCCGCCCACTTCTTCGTCTGCTACTTTTGTTGGTTGCCCTCTCCACCCTTTCCCTTGCCCACGCGTTCAGTTCTTGTTTCACGCCGTCAAATCTAGCTGGTTTTGTCAAACAACAGGCAACGAACTCAGCGACATGCTACAAATATCTACTGGGAGTAGATGCAGAAATATTCAGCCGCGACTGAGCTTTTTTGACGCTCGTGTGGCGGCAGTGACGTCGATTTTGTCGCTTCTCGCGTGTATCTGCCGCGTGTCGCTTGTTATGGGATTCGGGCTGTACGCTTTCATGCGTGCGTACGGCGGTGGTTACCGTGGCAACAGATGCGAAAGGGACCTTAAGCAGTGGAACGCAAGGGGTTCGCCGGAGCTCAACTTTTTCCATTGCACGCACCAATCTGCAAGGAGAGAACCAATCACGAAGCCACGTTCTAGATGTGCGTGCTTCCATCTTCCTGCAGTTTTCAGACGTTTCAACATGGCTGAATTAAATATGGAACTCTGTGTGGAACGAGTGGAGAATCTAGAAAAAGGAACTCATCGCTCGCACGCCACAACGTTTCGCACACACGAGCATATCTGCATCAACGTGGAGAAGCACCCATGGCTCTATGACTACTCACGGGGTGATTCCAAAGATATGCCGAACCTATCACTTGCAAAATCTCATTTCGCTGCGACGCGCAGTATTTGTTTAAAAAATTCGCAAAGTTCACAATTTTTGCTTTCCTTGCAGTAGCTCCTACAGGGCTCCCTTCACAGATAAATGAATCACGTTTGATCTTGTGAATTTGGTGCCTAAACAACGCAGCTGTTCATTCGAGGAAAGAAATTCACCGACCTGTGAAATAATTTTTGCGTCGAAAAAATTCTGTGATTTTGAGAAAAGCAGTGAAATGTGCACATTTCAATACAGCATTTTGTGTCTGCGATAACAAGCTGGAACTGTGCGATTTGTGCAGAACTGTAGAGGTACATGTCGGGAACGTACCTATGAAAACATAAAAAAGTGTTTTTTGTGAAACAAAAGATATGATATTTCTTCTGGAAGTAGATTTATAGTTTAGATTATTATTTATAGATTTATAGTAGATAGATATTGGGACAGATTAGAATTGTTGTTAATAATTACTATGATCGTTATTTAGCGCTGATTAAATGTAACTTTGAATGATTGACGTCGCCAGACAGGTGTAGTGATGACGGACGCTACTGATCGAGCTCTGGATTAATTCTGGCCGTTCTTAAATATCCGTAAAACCTCACATGGCGGACACTGTATTTAGCATACCTTTGGGAAGGCGCACATTGCACGACAAGAACACTATTGAACGTCAACACAGTCAAGTTTTAAACACGCTGAAACAAACGCACCAACTGCATACTTTGCATACTTTGCACTTTAATGTATAATGAATGATTGGAATGCCATTGAAGTTTTTAGTGGTTAAGTGCTGTGGGAGCCTATTCCCACTCTCGGGGGCAAAACCCGTCCATTCGACTCCCGTGGAAAGCGAGGCACAGAGACAAAGTCAAAATACGGAAAGAAACGTGATATTTAATAACTCACATAATGGAATCTTTACACCGAGAATGTTCTACAAGCCATTCGTTCCACGCACCGTCTCCGAGGCCAGCCGCTCCAGGCTCTGATCTCGCTCACACGCGCTCACGGTTTTTGATCTGTCCAAGCCAAGGCCCCTTCCACAGCGCGTGAGGCTAACATCTGACCTAGACACGGGTTTTGCCTGGTGCCATCTATGTGTGGTGGCTGGATTCACCACAACTACCCCCCCCCCCCCTAATAGAAGTCACAATACGTTGAAAAAATACATGAAGAAAATACAAAGTCAATACGTTAACAAGTAATTGCATACAAATGCAACTGTGATAGTTTAAAACGTGGAAAAATGTCGCACATCCCCAGCAGCTCACACCGTTACAGTTTCATCAGGCATGTCGAGAACCGTATCGTCCATGTGATCGTCAGCCGGGCCTCGAGGTACGGAGGAGCCGGGTGTTGGGAAAGTGGTAAGCACCTGCGGGCGCATGAGGGGAGAGGTTCCCGTTTCCCTCAGAAGGTCAGGACGGTGACGTCGTAGAGTGGCGAGGGCAGCTGAGACGTCAGTGGTTGCACGGGCGGTTGATCGGGAGGCTTCAAGTTTGGACTGATGGAGCTGGCCTTGGCGGTGTGCACGCCGATGTAGCTCTGGTACACCGCACAGGGGACAGAGTTGTCGAGCTTGATCTTTGGACAGTGGAATTAGGGGATCGCAGGGGTGTCTCTCCTTCAAGGTCAGTCCGCGGAAGGGGGGCTGTACCCTTGACGGGCTTTCTCCACAGACAGGGCGGGGCTGGGAGTTCCATTTCGAACGTGACACCCAGCCAACCGGTCTTCCTTGCGAGACCACAGTCCAAGTGGCTACCGTGGCCTCGTGGACGTCCCCGAAGTGGCTCCGAGCGGGGAACGGGACCGGCGTGAGGGTCCACCTCCTTCGGGCGAGGACCGTGTCGGAGGGGGAGCCCTCCTGCTGTAGTACTTCCCACGGGGAGGCATGGCAGCTGCTTGAAAGAATAGGGGATCACAGTGAGAGAGCAACTTCCGACCGCGAGAATCTGAAAAGGCTCTCCCCCAGAAGGTTATAGCTGAAGACTGCGAAGCAGAAATCACATTAAGAAAGATCAACTACGCAAGAACACTAGGATTTAGTGACTAGGGTAGTGACGGCTACGTGCGTCGCCTGCGGGGACGCAAACTGTAGCGACTGGAGGGTCCGGGAGCGGGATCCTGGTCCAGGTCTTGAGGAGGAGGCTGAAGAGGTGCTTCTTCGCCCTTGGGGTCGCGGAGGTGGTAAGTCTTCAGATCCGCGATGTGTACTGGCCCTGTTTCTTTGCCCGTGTCACAGCGACGAAGCCTGTAAGTGAGGCCGGAGGAGCACGCACTTACCTCGAAGGGGCCATCCCACCTATCTGCGAGCGAAGCTGCAAAGCCACGTGACGCATCACTAAGCGGGTGAGTCCGTCGAAGGACAAGATCACCGACACTGTAGGTGAGATTCCGTTGTCCACGGTTGTACTGGCGAGCCTGGTCCAACCTTGCGACGTCCAAGTTCTCCCGAGCCGTCCGAGCTGCGACGTCCAGTCGGCTCTGGAGGTCCTCAGCGTACCTTGAGGCTGGGTGCTGCCATCCCAGAGGCCCAGGGCATTCTCTACTGGAAACTTGTCCCAAGTTCAGAAACGCCGGGGTGAAGCCTGTAGATCTGTTGACCGTCGTCCGTGTAGCGAACGCCAGCTCAGTCAGGCGAAGATCCCAGTCACGGTGGTGCTGACTAGTAAAAGCAACCAACATCATCTTCAGGTTCCGATTAACACGTTCGGTAATATTAGCCTGAGGGTGATACGGGGAAGTCTTCTTGTGCTGAATGCCTAAGACAGCGCAAGACTCTGAAAACACCTTACTTGTAAAGTAGGTTGCGTTGTCAGTGCTAAGCTGAGCGAGAAACCCGAACCGGCAAAAGGTGTCGAGTTGTCGTTCCCATACTCTTTGGGAAGTCAGCGTCCTGAGAGGAAACAGCTCAACCCACTTTGCGAAATGATCAGTAACCACAAACAGGCACTGGTTACCTCTAGGACTACGAGGAAAAGGTCCCATCACATCACAAGCAACTATCTGCCAGGGCCTATTGCTCTGAACCGGCTCTAAGCACCCGGGGGGTAAACTACCACGAGGTTTTGCTCTCTGGCATATCGGACAAGTACGAACATACTTATAGTTACGTCCTGCCTCATTCCTGGCCATGTCGCAACACAACATAACTTTTCATCAGTTTTCCTGCCACTGCTGTGACCTGCCAAGGCCGAGTCATGAAAGTAACGTATGAAAGACTTACGCAGCTTTCTTGGCACCACGACTCTGAATGGGGATGTACCGTTGTCGTCATCCGCCTGAGGTATGTACCTGAACAGGATGCCATCCTCGCGCAGCAGATAGGAGTCGTGCCGTCCGTCAGACGTTCCGGTGTCTGCCGAGACGTGCTCAGCTAACCATTGAGACACCCGCTCACAAAGGCCGTGCGCTCTCTGAGCGTCGAGGAGCTGCTCTCTGCTCACGACCGTGCCCCAGGGCGAGGATCCGTCCCGTGCCACTTGTGGTGCTGCCAGGAGTTGAGAAGGCGCCTCGGTGCCTACCGCTTCCCCTTCGGTAGAGGCGCACGGGATAGTGCGCCCGCTACCACATTTGTGGAGCCCCGCCTGTACTCCAAGTTGAAGGAGTAGCCTTGTAGCTTCAGGGCCCATCTGGCGAGATGTCCAGCTGGGTTGTGGAGCCGCTGCAGCCATGAGAGTGCCTGGTGGTCAGTCTGGACGGTGAAAGTGCCGCCATCCAGGTAGAGATCAAACTTCCTGAGAGGGAAGATGATCGCCAGGCACTCCTTTTCCGTGACGGGATAGTTCCGTTCTGCCGGATTCAGCGTGCGACTTGCAAAAGCCACTGGACGGAGAATAGCGTCATGCTCCTGCAAGAGAACTGCGCCAACACCATAATCGCTCGCATCTGTTTGCACAACAAACGGTTTGTTTAGGTCGGGCAAATATAGCCTGGCCGTATTAGCGATTGCATGAGATAGAGCTCGGAAGTATTGTTTCTGCTGTTCTCCTCAATGCCAGCGTGTGTCTCTGTGCAACAACTGGTTAAGCGTCTGCGCTAACTGATCACAATTAGGAATGAATTGCCGGTAAAAACCAACCATACCTAGAAAACGCTGCAAGGCTTTTACGTTACTGGGAACCGGAAACTCCATAATTGCCTTTAGCTTGTCATCGCTAGGACTGATGGTGCTTCCGTCCACCACGAAGCCGAGAAGGCTGATCGTAGGCGATGCCAGCTGTACCTTGCGGGGGTTAATGGTTAGCCCCGCCTGCTTCATCCTTGCAAGGACGATTGACAGGTGT
This sequence comes from Ornithodoros turicata, assembly GCF_037126465.1. Classification (NCBI taxonomy): domain Eukaryota; kingdom Metazoa; phylum Arthropoda; class Arachnida; order Ixodida; family Argasidae; genus Ornithodoros; species Ornithodoros turicata. The sequence continues at coordinate 73,665,626 of NC_088203.1, read as the reverse complement.
TCCAAGTGTTCCTGAAAATTTCTGGAAAATACTACGACATCATCCATGTACACCATCGCAAAATTGTACTTCGCATCTCCTAATACGCTGTCAGCAACCGCTGGAAGCTGGCTGGTGAGTTAGACAGACCGAAAGGAATCAGTACGAACTCGAACAGACCCCTATGACAGGTAAAGGCTGTCTTCGGGACATCCTCCGGGGTAACTTGGATCTGCAAGAACCCTCTGCTAGAATCAAGCGTTGAAAACACCGCAGCGTTGCCCGGGGAATACATAATTGATTCGATGGACGGGAAGGGATAAGAGTCCCTTACAGTTACTGCGTTAAGTCGACGATAGTCGACACATAACCTTGCCGTACCATCACGTTTTGGAGCCAGGACGACAGGAAACGCCCAAGGGCTCTGGGATCTCTGAACTGCACCGGTTTGGAGCATTTCTTCTAGAGAAGCGTCTAACAAAGCACGCTGATGCACGCTCAAAGGTCTTGGATTACAACGCTAGGGCCTGGCGTTACCCGTGTCTATGCTATGCTGTAACAGAGACGTCTTACCGGATTTTTGCGTAAAGATACCGTCGTACTGCCGCAATACTTGTTGAAGCTGACGGCGCTCCTCCTCAGGACCATGGAATGACCCCAAGACAGCCGGGAGTGTAGACGGTTCGGTGGAGGCTGCTGCAGCTTGCTGTGCCGTGCAATCGTCCGCTGCCGTGGCGAAGAACCCTGTCGAGCCGTGGTATACGTATCCTCCATTGGGCAGGTCTAGCGCCAGCTTATGCCGGATGATGAAATCCCTGCCCGGGATGACGGGCACTGCCAGGCCACGAAGGTGAACGAAGCGCTGCTTTCGCCGTCTCCCATCGAAACGGAGCCAGAGCACAACTGCAGATTGTGCTGGAATGACGTCATTGCAAGCAAGACGAAGAGTGACCTCAGTAGTCTGCTGAACTACTTGTCTTTGCAGGCAGTGCTCGTAAACACAGTCGCCTGAGAGAGAGTGTAGCTCCCGTGTCTATAAGGGCGATGTAGTTTCTGCCCAAAATGCGAACTGCGATGTTTGGTTCTCTGTCCTGAATGCCATTCCGAACAGAGAGAGCAAAAGGAGCTAGTGCGTCTCCTTTGGTTGTCTTGCTGCTTGCAGAGCCAGCTTTTACATGATCAAGGCCGCTGCTAGCGACCGTTCGTTCGCTGTTTCGGCAGATAGCCGACGTCGTTAAGCGAGCGTTCATGGACGTCGGCTGCGGCCGTTTCCCGTTGGCACATTACGGGTATTCGGCCCTCGGTGCTGACAGTCCCGACGGAAATGTTCGGGGCTGCCGCAATTCCAACAGCCGGCGGACCTTTGCGGCTGCGGGCGCGGCAGACGCTGCCGTTCCCGCTGCCTGTCGGTAGTTTCGCCAGCTGTGTTGCCGGGTTGACCACGATAATTAGGCAGGACGGGTATGTCATGGCTCGTTTCTGCGGGGATCGCCCTCTGTCCATGACGGAAGGGATTAATTGCTCGGCGGGATGGCTCCGCATAAGGACTGCGGTGGTGCTCATCCTGTCCCACTGCAGGTAGGCGTTCGACCGAGGCTGCTCCCACTGACCACGCACAGCGTGGTTCTAACGCCCATTCAGGCGGCGGCGGGGGCCGATATTCGAGTTCGGCTAGGAGGTCGCCCTGTATGGTACGAGCCTTCTGTGCCAACGCTTCAAGACTATCAAAGCGATGGGCTCGAAGGTAGGGCCGGAAGCGTGGGTGGCACTGACGGATAGCCCGTGCTACTCGCTGCTGCTCTGTTGCAGTTGGTTCTGCTCTGCTGTACAGCTCTTGCAGGGCCCGTACGAATTCTTCCAACGTCTCATCTGGATGCTGAGTACGTTTGTGCAGCTCCTCCAAGATACGATATTCGTAATCCGGGGGAAGGAATTCGTTTTTAAACCGCTGCTTGAAGTCCTGCAAGGACGTGAACCTCGACTGCAGTCGAAGCCAGCGGGCGGCGTCTCCTACCAAAGCAATCTGCAGGATACGTAGGATCAAGACCTCGTCTGAGATTCCCATACCAGCCTGATAGGCGGTAAGGTCATCCAAGAAGTCTGCGACTGACTTTGTATCGGTGTACCCTGCGAACATAGGAACAGGGATTGCCAGTTGGACGGGCGCTTGTGCCTGCGGCGGCGAAACCAACCCGGCATCAAGGCGTCGCGTTATCAACGAGCACAGCTCTGCCATACGTGACAGAAGCTCTGCCGTTGCTGTGGTGTCTGACTGCGGCACTGCAGATACCGCAGTCGACGTACCTTGGGATGGAGGCACGGCAGGTGCCTTCTCATCGTCAGCCGGTCCTCTCGGCTCCGTAGGCGCCGGGGCGACGTGTACCGGCCGCTCTTCGAGTGGGACCGTTGGGGTACTGGGGCCTTCGCTCCGCTCCGGAGGTTGTACCCGCGTGGAGGCGTACGGTCCATCAGCTGTAAGGGCTCGGACACCGGACACAACTACAATACTCAAAGAAAAGATGAACAGCAAAAGTGCTGCCCTGACAAAACCAGATACGCCGGAGAAATGAAAACACAAAATGATCAAAGCAGCACAATCCAGCGGTATCACAATGAACAAAAAATTTCAAACGTCAAAATAGAGCAACAGTAAATGAAACGTGCTGCGTCTTCCACGTCATCGAACGAACAAGCTCGGGCCCCACGTCTGGGCGCCATTTGTAGGAGCCTATTCCCACTCTCGGGTGCAAAGTCCGTCCATTCGACTCCCATGGAAAGCGAGGCACAGAGACAAAGTCAAAATACGGAAAGGAACGTGATATTTAATAACTCACATAATGGAATCTTTACACCGAGAATGTTCTCCAAGCCAGTCGTTCCACGCACCGTCTCCGAGGCCAGCCGCTCCAGGCTCTGATCTTGCTCCAGGCTCTGATCTTGCTCACACGCGCTCACGGTTTTTGATCTGTCCAAGCCAAGGCCCTTCCCACACCGCGTGAGGCTAACATCTGACCTAGACACGGGTTTTGCCTGGTGCCATCTGTGTGTGGTGCCCGGATTCACAGTGCAATGGGAGTTTCAGGAATGATGAGTGAACCACAAAGGCCATCTTCAGTCATTTTGTAAAACTCTCGAAGAGTTGGGCTGAAAAAGATTTCGGGAACATATAGGCGATTCACAGAAGATGAGTGGGGACGAACATCCCCTTTCTTGACCACAGAAAAGTCCACACGTGTCAATGTTGCAACACAATTCTCTCACCACTGCTGCACATGAAGTCACACATAACACTAGGATCAAGGAATGAATTCACCATACGTAATGGAAAACAAAACAGTTTTTAGGGCATTAAAACAAACAGATGTCCCAGGAATGCACATTGAAATTCACAATGAAAGGACGTATGGGGGCACGTGGACGACGATGAGGACGTGCCTCTGCTGCCACGCGCCACTGTGCCTGGCAGCCGTGAGGCCACGCACAACTGCCCACTGGGACATTCCATCAGCGCCCGTCAGAACTCATGTAGAGCGACACCACCTCCTCTACATTTGGTGACATGGACAACGCTAACCTCAGTCCGGTGTACAATTCGGCTACCTACCATCCCAAATTTCACAACGACCACTATCATCTGGCAGCAACATCTGCAAACCTTCTCAAGACAGCAGACGATGGCGCTAGGGCCCGCCTCTCCACCGGGGCTCGTAATAGGAGGCTACGCTTGCTTGCATCTGACCCGCACCCTTCGGCTTCAATGCTGTCACGGTACCTCACCACTTCCTCTACAGACATTGTGATTTCGAAACCTCTGCGATGTAGGATCATCCTCATAAAAATGTACTATTGCAGCTCGTACGTCATCCTTCAGTGCTCTACTTAACTTTGCACCCAGCTCCGAGAGAACACCTTTTTCTTGTCTTACGCGTCTTGCATCCGTCGCCATTCTTTCACTGGCATTGAAGAAATCAGCAACTTTTGTGCAGTTCCACGAAGAAGGTGTTGTAGTAAGTATGGCCACCTGCCTGGATCGGGACTTCTCCTCTTGAAACTTTATTCGCAGCTCTTGTACAAGTCTTGTTCTCTCAGAGTCAGCTGAGAGGTATTCTCCTTCAAAGTCCGCATCGGGGAGACGAACGCTCAAGGAACCTTCATGTTTATCCTGGAGCCTCTTCCGGGCTTGTTGTAACTTCTTCGTGTACGCCCGTCTCTTGGACAGGGCTCGTTTCCGGGTAACGGGAGTTTCACAAACTGTTGCCAATGAAACATTGAGAGATGCCCTTTCGTCTAAGTCCTCAATAGCTGATCCACCTATGCCAGGAGGCGCCGGCCTTTCCATTCGTACTAGGTGTGGTGCCAGCCCCCCATAGCTCTCGCAAAATCTGTATCAAAATGCATGTTACTGTGCACGGGGTAATCCGTGCCTCGAACACCACAAGCGTGTTTGGGTTGGTAGACGGAATTTGAAAACGGCAGTTCGCGCTTGCTCGCCTGCGTAGTCTCTCGGCAGTTTCATTTGAAATTTGAACGGTGGGCACTGGGTCAGCGGTGTCTTTCGTTGGGAAACAAGTGCGTTCGCCGTCTATTATGGTGTCTTTGGTCGTGTTGTACTGTTTCTCGGCATAAGCATTGCTCTACACACAGCCAATCCGATTTCAAAATTCCATCCCATGCTTATGCCCCTTAGTGTCACCCTGTTTTGTATTCTTCAGTTACGAAAGGAATACGAGTGTTTGGACGCTTCCCACATATCATGCAAAGAAGACATTGGAAATTGAAACAAACTTTGCACAGCAGGTATCTTCTTTGGTGTTAGGGCTTTCTTTGCTGGCCTTCCTTCTCTTTTGAACCAACCTGTAGCTTCTCCAGTGACACTCCTGCCAATCAGTTCATCAGGAGATCAAAGATCACGAGAGATTTCGCTGCAGAACAGGGGGTCTGACTTTGCCTCCTTGCTCAAGGCAAGCTTTTCTTCCTTAATGTAGACCTGATTGCCGAGGTAGACCTACAGCAAGACAGGAAAGCCATGTAAAAGAACATAATCCACATTTCACAGAAGAATAGTACACTGCGGAGTTGCTGAGTAGTAGCTTTCACAATATGCTGTATTATTTGTGCAGAATGACACGAGGTACTTTGGTTAAGAAGCTTCTCCGCAGCACAACAGTTGTAACATCTTTTCAAAACAAACAAGGGATGGCTAATTTTCGATGTACTAACAGTAAATACAAGAAAGGACAATGGAAGATGCGAACACGAGCTCCCACTGAGTGTTTGGCCCAGATGTAGATCCTTAACCAATGTAGCAAAGAAATCACAAAGTAGAAGACACCAGACACACAAAAGACAGGCTTTCCTGTATTTTGAGGTACCAAACTTATAATCCATATTCCATATTAGTGGGACGTATATACTTCTATATACAAGGGGTGCTCAAGTCAAACCGGGACTTTTAATTTTTCGCAAAAGTAAAATGAACTTACAGGCAGAATATTAGTTTTATTTTTCAACGTAATCTTCAGCAGCGTAGAAATCGTTACCGGCGCATAGCAGCCATGATGGGACTGCATTCTTGACCTCGTCGTCGCAGCTGAAGTGGCAGCCCACAAGTAACACCTCCAGTGGCCCGAAGAGATGCAAATCGCTGGGGATGAGGTCTGGACTGTAAGGGGATGTGGCAGCAACTCCCAGCCAAGTTCCTGTAAGGTGCGTGTCGTGAGATGCACGGTATGCAGGCAGCATTGTCCTGTAGGAGGAGGACTCCTTTGGTGATGAGGCCCGGCCGCTTTTCCTTCAGAGCCTTATGCACATCCCTGAGAACCTGGCAGTAATATGCACTATTGATGGTGATACCACTGGGCAGAAAATCAACGTGAACAACGCCAGCCTTGTCCCAGAAAACCGTGGTCATGACCTTACCTGCAGACGGCGTGCTTCGGAACTTTTTGGGAGCTGGCGAGCCCGGATGCTTCTACTGTTTTGATGCGCGTTTAGACTCAGGAGTGAAATGGTGCACCCGCGTTTCATCGCAAGTGATGATCCGATCAAAGGACGGCTGTCCTTCAGTTTCGAAAGGGTACCTTAGCTCTTGGGAGATTTCCACTCTTCTCTGCCGGTCAAACACTGAGAGCTGCCTCGGGACCCAACGGGGCACTAACTTTACGAAACTGGAGGTGTTCATGAAAGATAGTGTTCAACGTTCCCACAGAAAGGACCGTCACAAGTTGGATGTTCTCAGGATCAATTACACTGGGCTCTGAGCCGCCCCGTCTGGGATCGTCGTGCACTGATGTACGGCCGTCTCGGAACCATTTGTACCACTCAAACGGTTTGCTGCGGCTAAGTGTATCGTTGCCATACTGAGCCTGAAGTCTTCTGTGAATTTGAGATGACTATACGGCTTCATTCACGAGAAACTTCATGACAATTCGCTGTTCGATGTGCGCGCTCACCTCGTTGTCGGCCATCTTGTCCAAGCAGCACGCGCCTTCTGTTTTGCACAAACTTTGGACCACCACGTGGTGAACGGGGAGGCCTGTCGCGTGCGAAAATGACGAAAAAGAAGGAGCGCGAGCCATTTGTACACTCAGCAGACAGAAAGTCCCGGTTTGACTTGAACACCCCTCGTACTTATATTTCTTAGGGGTTTTACAAAGTGGTTTTTATTTTTGGTAGTTATCTTTTAGTAGCTTTACTAAGTTTTTAGTGGTTAATTGCAGTGGGGCTTTTAGGAATGATGAGTGGACCACAAAGGCCATCTTCAGTCATTTTGTAAAACTCTCAAAGAGTTGGGCTGAAAAAGATTTCAGGAATATATAGGCGATTCTCAGAAGATGAGTGGGGGACAAACATCCCCTTACTCGACAACAGAAAGGTCCATAAGTGTCTATGTTGCAACACAATTCTTTCACCACTGCTGCACTCACTCACACATAACACTTGGATCAAGAAAGGAATTCACCATATGTAATGGAAAATAAACAGTTCTTAGGGCATTAAAACAAACAGATGTCCCAGGAATGCACATAGGATGTTGGGATTTTGAAACGTATGCGATGTATTTGGGATCATATCATGGATGTCCCCTGGATGTATGGACAACACGCGATGAAAAAATGGCTAGGAAGCAAGCGAGCTGGTGAAGATGATGCATCATGTAACCCCGAGACTAGGGAACATGAAGGGACAGACACAACACGAAGTCTCAAACACAGCTGAAAGATTTACTTCACATACAATAAATATATACGCAAAGAGAGGGAAGAGAAACAACCACTTGAGGACAAAATAGGAACTCAATTCGGGAGAACGAGCAGTCTGCTCAATGCCGGACCGAGGAATACGGATGGGTTGCTGACACAGTTCCCACAAGAGGTTATACAAAGTTAAGGCGGAGGTTTGGGCAAGTTGGTACATAACTATGTAAAAACAGCGCAGAGACGGGACACGAAGAAGAAACAAATGCACACACAGAGCGCTGACTGGCAACTGCAGCTTTACTTCCCAAAGGGGGCCAAAACTGAAAAGGAGAGAAGAACATGAAAGGAGGACATTGATTGTCCTCCTTTCATATTCTTTGCTGAAGTGTGTTCAAAGTGTTCGCTTTTTTTCTTACGTTAACAACAATGGCTGTTACATATTTCTTATGTCTTTATTACGTATTACCTTCTTTATTTACACGTGCAAATGGAAGAATATGGTATTTGACACATATACAAGTGGGTAAGGCATCATCACATATTTGAAGGTTTCAGTAACATGAACGGTTGTAAATTACTGTTACATTGCGCCTGACCTATGTCTCCACTGTCTTTTCAAAACTGGATTACGGTTGTGTGGTGTATGGGTCAGCACGACCTTCTACTCTGAAAATGTTGGACCCTCTACATCACCTGGGACTGCGCCTAGTTCTTGGAGCTTTCCGGATTTTGCCAGTCAAGAGCCTTTACGTAGAAACCAATGAGTGGTCTCTCGAAAGGCGTCGGTTCTACCTGAGTACGTCATACGCATTAAGGATTTGAGGCTACCCACAAAACCCGGCATCCTCTGCTATAAGAGAGACACAATTTAAACAGCTCTTTTTGAACAGGCCTTCAGTGGTATTGCCATTTAGTATGTGCATTTCACAGGAAATCGAGCACCAGAGGCAAGTTTCCGCCCAGGGCAGATTAAATCTGAAGTACCCCCGCTCACACACTGCCCTCAGAAGCCCTGTAAACAAGAAAATGAAAATGCCTATTTGCACTGCGGAGATCATAGATTCAAATTTTCTTCGTTTCCGCCTTATCCTGTCCAACCAACATGCCAAGAACAACGACTGCCAACTAGCAATTGAGTTTCGTTAAACAAAAAGAACGAACAATGTTCTCGTGCAAGCCAACTGGCTGCAACATATGATTCGTTGTCCATTACATGTCCATTAGATTACTACTTCATTAATAGCCTAAAGCAATTACTCATGGATGTTTATTCCTGTCATCTGCATGAACTCCTGGTGAATCTGGAAAATCATATTGATACCGTTGTGGATTTTTTCGCTCCAACAGAAAAGTGAAAGAAGTGAAATCTGCGTACCACGTTTGAAGAGCAACTGGAGGATACTCTTCTAGCACTTGGGCTGTAGTTGGGCCTGCTATTGTTACCCACTTTTTTCTAACAGCAAAAGTTTTCTTGAGGGTGCATCAGATATCTTTGCAATGTCTGGCACCACTTTACACATATCTTTCTGAATGATGGCCTTATAAGCTTCCATAGATGTTTCATCTTCAGTTATGTCAAGAGGTACTGACCTGGCAAATAGAAAACTAATTGCACACGTTTCACATGTTTTTGTGCAGTCAAGCTCACGATTGTGGAAGCGCAGTTGACTGTGATCACATCATTATCATCACACACTGTGGGGCGTAGATGACGATGATGTCATCATCACAGATGCACACCATCATCAGTTTTGCTGCTGCACAACAAGCCGTATGTCCTGATACACTCACAGAATGACGAGATCATCTGTGTAAAATAGACTGATGAGCTGAGACATTCTTGGCACGAAATCTTTGCGTGCATCTTCAACCGACTGATCACCACTGAGCTTTTATCGCATGTAGCTGAATCTGTACTTGAATCGTACCTGCAATGAGTCCTGGACAGATGAAATATGTCTACTAAAATTGGTGTACAGGGAGTCATTACAGGAGAAACATGACGGAATACATCCATACAAGCTGATAATGTCCCAATGAGTGCGTTGACACCCACCAGGTCGAGTACATCTTTTGGGGCTGCATCCTTGTTGGCATTTGACCCCTTTCTGAATAGAGATTTTCCACGGAGCTCTTCGTCCGAAAACAGTGTCTTTATCAGGCTCCTGGCAAATTTTGTAGGAGCACCCCGACAGTGGGCGTGGAGTATGTTAAGGAAGCCCTTTTCAACTATCACGCCGCTGCCAATCTCCACCTGCACAGTGAACTAAAAACAATTAACTATTCTATGTGCAAACGTCTGATTTATAAGTACCACTTTCAGCAACTATATATGGAGATAAGTTAGTGAACACAATATAGAATGTTACAGACCGAGTGTCGAGGGTCAGAGGGTCGAACCGAAAGTATTATCTCTTGTGTTCAGGTTCAGGTTCGGCTCCGGAGGGCTGTTATAATGCTTCAAACCCGTTTACCAGAATTGGTTCGGTTCACGAACTGGTACAATGTACTTTGCACATATATAATGTTCTGCTCTTTTGGAAGATTATAAATTTTGTTAAAAACTGAAACGTACACACACGCCATTTTCATCTCTAGCGCGGCGGATGTTTCATGCGTCGTAGGTCTAATCGTCTGATGACTATTAAGCAAACATTTTGTTTTACTCCCACTTACAGATTTTTCAAAAAATCAGTGAGGTTACAGAAGGCCTGAACGCAAATCGTCCTTCGAATTATTGCGTACTGTGAGTTTTACAAGGTGTCTAAGCACTGCACTAATTCTGACTAGTGATTGTCGGTTAAGACAGATTTACGACACTTGCAGCCTGCTGGGATGATTGGTCTATGGCGTCCTCACAATGGGATATTAGAATGTCGATTAACACAGTAGAAGCATTGCTGAGGATCTCGTCTCACTTATCTCTCTGCACAGATTTTAGGGGAAAGGTAGGTTTAATGTTAATGGCGAGATCCTTGGGAATTTAGTCCTGAATGTTATGTAGTTGTAAAATGGTGCGATGGGAATTATAGCGTACTGATTTCTCGGCTAGCTTACAAAGTTTAAAGAACGCTTTCGTACTTGGGGAAGGTTCATTACTGGAATGGGAAGAGGTACGCTTACTGTCGATTAGTCAGTCCAGCGTCGACAGTCTTGCATTCTGCCGTCGTCGTCCCAGGGCAGCTGCCTCTTGAGGGATAGGCCACACTTGAACCTGAGCAGTCGTCACGTTGGGTCGACGCGATGGTATCTGTTATCCAAAGAGGTACACATTAACACCAGAAGAGGATTGAACGGCTTGTCCCATAGCGAACCCTTCCAGAGGAGTTTTTCTTACCACTTCTAGAAGGAGTAAGCATGTACTTCTTCGGGACTCTAGTATATATACTCCTTCGATGGAATTCTGTAGCCCACATGATATACGAAATGAGGAGTGAAATACGAAATACCGAACGATAGAAGTGCAATATGTCAGTTTGGCACCACAGAAGAACGAATGTGAACTGTTACGCATGTTTATTAGCCACAGAGACGCAAAACAGGTACAAAGAGTCAAGCAGTACATATGTCCAAATCCGAATCCACAGCGGCTTGGCCATTATTATCGAAGTGTCCAGTATCGACCAACACACACAGCAAAAAAAAAAAAAAAAAAAAAATGCAAATCGCAAAATTCACAGTGCCTACAGAAACACTGCAAGTTCTGACACATTAATACCATAACGCCTCTGTGCATAATTTCGTTCAAAGCATGTCTTTTCCAGCGTTCGAACATCCAGCGGCCAATTTGCACGATAAAACTGCAAGGCATATTGACGTACGTCATAATCGACTGAGCACAAACAGAATGTAAGGACCTGTAAAGCAACATGAGCTCACCTGTGTTTCATGCTGACCTCACAGTGACACGCCTCATTACCAGTCAAGCCACTATGCAACCTGAAAATGATAAAGAACTCGCTGAATTGATTCCATCGAACAAAGGTTATGAGTATGAAACGGTTTTGTTAAGCCTTACCGTATTCAAGAACATCTCTCACGGCCATGGGTGGACCTGCTACAGAACACGTTCATGTCGAAGAACCCTTCAGAAAAGTATCAATTCTTTGATAAGTCTGAGCTTCACACATACGACCTTCATTGCAACGTCTCAGCCACAGTGAAAACTTCAACCGAACACAAACCTGCGTTTGCCACACTCCAGGCCGACGTGATAGTTTACGTAAGGGTACAGAGCGGCAGAATCAAACATGCCCACAACTAATTTTCTTGTCCAGTTGCCACCAGGAGTCGAAACCGGAACTGAACCGTAACCGAAAACCGAAAAAAAAACGTTATTTTTGCCAAACCGAACCGTAAAGATTTTTTCTCTCCCCTCGAACGAACCGGAACTGGACCGAAAAAACATGACGCGGTAACCGGTTCGCCAGACGGTAAAAACGCCTATACCTTCCCACTCGACTGCCGCACACCAGCTCCCTGCATCGCTCAGAATCTTGCCGAATTCATAGAGCGGACAAATTGATAAACGAAGAAGTGGTGAGTCCATGCATTTCCTACACCCTCACCTCCAAAAGGTTCACAACATCCCTGTATATTTATGTGACTCGAGGTGTCAAAAAAGAAAAGAAAAAGAGACGTGCTACACGACAGCTACACTTTGCATTTATGCATTGGCTGCTTGCATTCATTCAGTGTGGCATTGTGAAGGAGACGTATATTTTAATAGTTCACAGAGTGACATCCGCAAGCAATGCAGACCTCTAGCGACTACGGGAAAGATGTTGGCGTGTGGTTCAGAGCATGGAGGAAGGAAACTGAAGGAAACACAGGGGCGCCCTCTTTCCAACGGGGAGCAACTCCTATCTACCACGTGGCCTCTTTCTTGTCTCTCTCTCTCGTTCTTTTTTTTTTCTTTTTTTTAGAAATTGGCTATAGCCTTTGCAATGGAATTCAATGGTATGCTAGCTGTACGCGATTTCCCAGCACTTTTCGGTGCAGTAAAAGATTATCTGCTTTGAACTGCATGATTCTTTGTACCTATATGAAGTATAGGGGCGAGGGAGGAAGAAAGAAGGAGCAAGCCATCGCCAGAACCTGATATTAATTCTTACATGTGATACACTGATTAGCATAACACACTTAAACCAGTTCGAACCGTTATTTCGGTTGCGCTGAACCCGAACCAATAACCTTGAACCAGAACTTGAACCGAACCCCCGAAAATAAAGGTTTCGAGCCCTGGTTGCCACGATCCCAGCTTGAACTGGTACCAGTTCATGTCCAGTTTGTAGAGGACGCTACTAGTTATCTTGTTAGAAACTATAACCGCTAGTAGGCGCCGATGTTGAGGGTGTCTAATAAAAGGAACCGGCATGACCGGGGGGCGTGCTTTTTTCTTGTTTTCCTACCCGCTATCAAGACTGGGTACGTCAATCCCCAACATGGTATCAGAAGTGGGATTCAACTGAACGTAAATGGGCTCCGACGATGAGTGAGTGCCCACGACGGCAGCCGTACGGGCGGGAAACTTCAGCCTGCGTTCACCGCAGGAATTTGACTTTGCGGTCCCGGCACAGTGGCCCCTATGGATACAGCAGTTCGAAGATTTTTCGTACGCGTCGGGTCTCTTCGCTGCGACAGAAGAAGTAAAAGTTCAGACGCTACTGTACTGCATGGGACAGCAGGCGCGAGTAGTGCTGAACTCGCTTACTTCGAACGAAAAAGTGCTCAAGTCCTTTGAGCTTGTCGAGTCAGCGTTGACAGACCATTTCGTTCCACAGACGTTAACGAACTATACGAGAGCTGAAAATTCCACAAGCGTGTCCAACTTCCCGGTGAGACGGTGGACTGCTTTTACGCGACATTGCAGAACATGGTTAAGCGCTGCAAATACAAGTCGTCTGAGGTGGAAGAACGGTTAGTCCGTGATAGATTCGTCGTAGGACTCTTAGACTCTCGTTTGTCTGACCAGCTACGCCGTAACGCAAAGTTGACGTTGGCTGATGCTCTTGTCCAAGCACGCCAACAAGAGGATGCTGACAACGAAAGGGCAAACCAAGGTCAACCTCAAGCTGCCCAAGCAGCACAATGTACTGAAAGTCGAGTGCAATAGGGGTGGACGGGTAGGTGGAAGACCTTGAACAGATTCGTGAAACTAAGGAACATTGATAAGACACATACCGTCCACCCCTATTGCACTCGACTTTCAGTACAGTGTGCTGCTTGGGTGTCAACATCGACTCCGCAAGAACGAGGAGGAAAAGGAAACAAACTAAGCCACAAGATAACGGAGGGGAACATGAAGATAAGGCTACATGTTCCTTTTGCGGCCGTGAACCACATGCACGCTCAGTGTGCCCCGCTAAGGCGGCGTTGTGTCCGTTGTGCCACAAGCGAGGACATTTGGCCATCGCATGCAGAGCCAGAAGAAGCAAAAACCTAGACACCATCCAGCTATTCGTCATCAGCGCGTCCCGTAAAAAGGGGAAATTCGTTGAAGTCTTTGTGGACGGTATCCCCTTGCTGTTTAAAGTGGACTCTGGGTCCGAAGTAACTGTTATTTCACACATTCATTTTGAACAATTCAATGCTATGCTTTCGACCCAAAGGTACCTCGCACATGGTTCATCACAGCGAATGTGTGCCATTAACTACAGGATTGTAAGGTCCACAGCAAGCGGCATCGTACGGAGCACATGTGAGGCCATCAGGCAAGCTCTGAAACCAATCTATTTGCCGGTAATTTCCCATTGGGTCGCTATTCACACCTGTATATTTTTTCAACCTAATGAAATATAATTTCAGGCCTCATCAAAGGATGCATTTGTAAAGATAGCGGAAGACTTCTCTACAATCTGGAACTTTCCGAACTGTATAGGCGCATTAGATGGCAAGCATGTAGTAGTCCAGGCCCCTGCCAAATGTGGTTGCCTATACTACAATTATAAAGGAATGCATAGCATTGTGCTTCTTGCAACATGTGATGCGAACTACAAGTTTATAATGATTGATGTGGGGGAATGCGGGATCTAGAAGCGATGGGGGTATCTTCCGAAACAGTGATCTTTATGAAATTCTGCAGGACATGAACAACTTGCCAGAACCGATGAATCTCCCAAATACGTCAGTAAAAATGCCTTGTGTAATTGTAGGGGACGAAGCTTTTCCTCTTAGGAATAACCTAATGCGGCCATATCCAGGAAGACATCTAGCTATCTCATGTAAGGTGTTTAATTATCGGCTGTCAAGAGCTAGGAGAACCATCGAAAATGCCTTCGGAATTCTCTCTAGTCGATGGAGGATATACTGTCAGCCTATAAACGCCTCCCTTGAGACAGTAAATGCCATCGTGCACGCTACTGTGTGCCTGCATACCTACCTCAGCACATGTGACCAAGCACAAGGGAGACATGCGTATTGTCCTCCTGGATATCCAGACTATGAGGATATGTCCGGCAACATGCACCCAGGTCAGTGGAGACAGAGTATTTCCGAGAGTGATGCACTCAGGGACATCCCAAGAGCAGGATCAAACATGCATGCAAGGTCGGCAAAAGAACTTAGAGACGTATTTGCTAACTACTTCTGCTCTGAATCTGGGGAGCTTTCTTGGCAATATCCTGTTGTGCTAAGAGGGTCTCACCCTAAGTGATCTGTCTAGCATGTAAGTGAGTGATATACAGTACTCTAATGACTAACTCTCGGATGGAGGTGTGTGTCAAATAATTGGTAATGAATGATAATAGAGAGTCAACTCCTGTACTTATTCATCAAACTGTAAATTAAATAGGAACCCTTGCATGTGCACTTGTGCGAGTCGTCTTTTCTTTACATCCAGTGATTTTAAAATTCCTCTCAGGCTGAGGGGAAACATAGTTTCTTCATCATCGATGTCAATGTGTGGCCTTGGGCACTTGCTTCCACTCTGCATATTTTGGGTTGCAGAGCTTAAAATCTGGATCAGGCTGTTGTCCTCGGAGTTATTCCTTTTTTTGGGCCCGGGCCTTTCTGATGGAGGTGTTGGTGTTTCATTTCGCTTTTCCTGGCCTCTGAGGAGCGCAAATGTCGCAGGCGGCGAGAATGGACCGTCTATGCTTTCCTAAACACCACATATTATATGTCATAAAAGGCTATACCACAGTAGGCAGTTCTAGACAGCAAGACACAGAAATTCAATGTTGTCCCCATATTTTAATTGAAGTTGAAGTTGAATTAAGTTTATCTCAGGCGGTTATTTTGTGGTCTATTTTTGAAGCGTGATGTGGGCAAGCTAACGCTTGTCCCATTCTACAGTTGGCGATATATTCACCTATAGAGATAAGTCAGCACGTGCATGCACACAGAAAAGAAAAAAAAATGTCGCAGCTGAATGTGTATTTATGGTATTCACACAGTTGACCCTCCGAGCACTGTTTTAACCCATCTGTCTCAATTGCAAACCGGGTACTTTATCTTGGACAACCATGCATAATACACCCTTATATTATAAACCTCGATATAACGAAGAAGCATACGCGCGCAATTTACTTCGTTATTTCAAAAAATTCGTTAAATCGAGTATGCCAGAAAGTAGAGCTAATGGAATTTGACGCTGACGATGACGATTCACGCTGACGATATAATTAAAATGCAAACCGCTCTGCACCGTCAACCTTACATTGTCGAAAAATACACGTGACATGATCGATTTACTTCACTTTGAAAGTTTTATTTCGTAAAATAATCTGTCATCTTCGTCTGGTACTGCTGTTGCATAGCTGGTATCACTACCCGCTCATAAGACCAAATGGCCTCCACAGCCCGCTCCATATTCTGCTGCGCCAGTGCGTAGCGCCGCAAAACATCAATGGCGTCCAACACTTGTGTGCCCGATGGAACATCGCACGTTTCATCTTGTTGCGCTTCGTCACCGTCCTCCGTGTCACTGCCGCCGCCATCTCTAACAGAACGCACGATTTCCGCGTCGTCCAGCTCTTCCGTGGCTACGACACTGGCATCACTGTTCACGTAGTCATCCAGCGTCGTCCCGTCCGGGACAACTTCGGAAAATTCACTTAGGGACTGCCACGTTGCAACAAGTTCCGGTGAAATGCTTTCAGCGTTCTGGCTGTCGTCAAGCGATGCCAATGCATGGTCGAGAACGAAGCCTGCTTTTCGAAAGCAGTTTCTGATTATGCTGGCGCTTGTAGCTACCCACGAGGCAGCTAGCATTTCAACAGCTTGGTACACGTCCACTTTCGTATTCCTGTTCAACCTGATATCCAACAGCATTTTGGACAACACGCGATTGCGGTACGCACACTTTACGCTGTTGATTCGCCTTGGTCAAGTGGCTGGATGACCGAGGTGCAGTTTGCCGGAAAGTACTGCAGTTCTATGTTATTCAGAACAAGGTCTTCAACGTGATGAGCCGTGCAGTTGTCCAAGAACAGGCAAATTTTCCTCTGCCTGCGCCGCATGTCCTCGTCGAAGTCCCGTAGCCACCGCGCGAAGATGTCTCGTGTCATCCATGCTTTCTTATTGGAGACATACTCAACTGGGAGACGTTTAGCGTTGCTAAAGCTGCGAGGCTTCTTGCTGTAGCCTATCACAAGTGGCGCACGCTTGTCACTTCCATCCATATTTGTGCACAAGAGAACAGTAATTCTTAGTTTGCTCTGCTTCCCTCCATGACAAGCTTCACCCTTCAGAGCAAGCGTCCTCTTCGGTAACATTTGGAAAAAGTGTCCACTCTCATCGGCGTTATAAATGTCGGCAGGATCAAAACTGCTTAGCACGTGGGGAAGGCGCTCCTCTTTCCAAGACGCAGCGCCGGCCACATCTGGCAGACTCTCCGCTGATGACTTTGCCAACGATTTGGTGTCTGGCCTTGAAGTTCTGGAGCCATCCGTTACTGGCCTTGAAATCGTCGCACCCTAACATGCACCCAAAATCTTTGGCTTTCTGGATAAGAATGGCGCCGCTCACTAGGACGTTCCTAGCCCTTACGTCCATGAACCAGGCGAAGAGGGCCTTCTCTATTTCTTCGTAGGACGGTCTCTTCACTTTCTTCCGTTGCGAGCTCGAACCACGCTCCACACTTGACATGATCTTCTCCTTTTCTTTCAAAATCGTGGACAGTGAACTCTGCGCGATCCCGAAACGCAAAGCAACGTCCTTCTTTTTCTCACCTCTGGAAACCGCAGCGATGATAGCGGCCTTGTCTTCCAAACACAGCACCTTCCGCTTCCTCGGATTCTGGCTTTCGTTCATCCTCAGTCTCTGCTGTACGTACAAGACACGTGGTCGAGTGGGAAGAGTCTCAGAGCAGTCACGTCGAAGTACGATGAGAGAATGATGGAGCTGAGGAAGGAGGAAGGCACAGGAAAGGAAGAGAGAGAGAGAGAGGGGCGAGAGAGAGATTCTGAGAGAGGGTCGAGGGAGCGCGTTTCCTCTCGTAGCGTGGAATTTTCCGCATTTTCCGTGCTTTCGGCGTCGGTCGCTGAAAGACCTTCTCGCCGAAGCTGGCGTTCACGGACGCGCGGGCTTCGCTATGTCGAGGTCTCATATCTAGTGGGAATTCGCTATACCGAGGTAAAAAATACATGGTTTTCAATGGAGAAGAAGAAAGGGACAGGAAAAAACTTCGTTATGTCGAGGAATTCGCTAAATCGAGGTTCGTTATATCGAGATTTAACTGTATATATTATTACTGTATTTAACTGATACCCTTATATACCCTTAAGAGCTTGTTAGTATGGCATGTTCAGAATAGTTGCTATAACAGCTGAACATTAAACACTATTTCTTTTGTGATTTTTGTCCTGTTCGGCTTGTGTGGTATCTGTCGCTTGTACAAAACCACATACATGACTGGAATCTGTCTCGGCAGTGCTCCTGCCATCTTCTACACTTGATGGTTCCTGAGTACGGCCTCCAAGACAGGAAAGCAAAAAACCTGGGGCAAACACCATGATGTCACAACTTGTATGCCTCTCAACGAACAAGAGCTGCCACATTTACAGATGAAATTCTGCTGTTGTAAGAATGCTAGAAAACAAATACCTACTAGACACTTCACTCCGAACTTGTTCATGCCCATGCAAACTTGTGTCACCGCTATACTGAATGTCCTCTTGTGAGAATACAAGACTGCTGGTGGGCACGTTGTTTCCCCCTCCATTTGATCGGGGCGCTGAAACCTTCTTTGTCCTGAAAGAGAAATGAAGTAACATTAAGGAATTACATTAGCTGGGGTTCACATCGCTGCACACGGTATCTCCATATTCTATCTTCTTCCTGTCCTGTCCTAACTGAATCCAAATTGAAGTACTTCAGCGCATGCACTCTTTGTGTGTCCTCAGTAGAAGAACCATAACATCTTTGTTTGGTACCCTAACCATGACAACCCGACGAATAATTGTGAAGAGAGACTTGGAGAATTTCAGACCTCGTCTGTGTCGGTTATCGTCCCGAGCCTCTGCGTTTTACCACCATGTATTCTAGTTACCAGCTTGCTTGCTATTTAGCAATACTCTCAATACCTGTAAAGTGTTGCGGCTAATTACTTTATATTCTTGCGGTCGCCGCCGCGTGCACACATGCGCACAAAACGTGCAGCTGAGGAAACGCTCTGTAAACACAACGTCGCTCTATCTGCCTATTCGTAAACACGACGTGCCTTGAAGCGTGTGAAAAAAAGCACTGAAAACTATGTAGTGATAATGTGTTCGTAGCTGCGTGGCCGTATGAACTCCTTTAGGAATTCCAGGCTGCCGAAAAGCGGCCAACTCGGCTTGTACAGCGCGGCGATGGACATGCCGCTTCGCTTGTCCTCACAAGCCCGTAGCTCACGTGCGTATTTCTCTCTTATGTTTTTCCACGCTTTTTGACAGTCGTGTGCTGTAAGTAAAAGATGTCGGCACCGTCCATGCTGAAAAGAAACCGTGGTCACAGAAATGCACCACTCCTCACCTCAGTGTAGCCAAATCTCATTCACAGGAAGTCGCTAGTGGCGTCCCGAAAAGTCGCTAAAATTGAAACTGAAAGTCGCTGCTGAAATAACCCCTTTTTTCTTCGTTGCAGTAATGAAACGATATGTTATGAAACGCTATGAAACAATGTCGTGACATTCCTGCCGGATATTTCATCGAAGGAGCGTGAGGCGGCCAAAACAGGACGTGGCAAAACGAGTCTCAGACTGTCGTGTGGATAAGAATGAGAGCAAGTAAATCAAATTCGGGACACTAAACATGAAGCATTAGATATAATTTATTATCTAATCAGCTATTAAACTTTTAAAGGACATACAAACACCGTGACTAGAGGAGACTGAACTGGAACGTCTTGTACAGTTCAGCCATCTGAAAGGCGCGCAAAATGACTATGATAGAGGGAAAAAACAAGCGTCGTCGTCGCTTGAATTGTCACATGCCATCACGCATTCGTCTTCGCTGTCTCCCTCCTGCACAGAGGACGACGTACCAGCAGAGGCTTGTGTCGCTGGGACACGCGTATATGCTTCCATGCAGAGGCGGAGAGTTTTCATTTTCCCAGGGGGGGGCAAGGGCGCACCGCGAAGTAAGTACTCTGGCACGGAGGGGGGATATGTTTATTAAGAAAAAAAAAAGAAAGGAAAAGAAAGCCAGATGGGGGGGATGTCGGCTTGTTATTCCAACAAAAAAGTGAAAGGAGGAAGAAAAAGGCAAAGAAAAGAAGAAAAAACAAAGAAAAAGGAAAAAAGAAAAATGAAGAACCCAAAACTAAAGTTGAAGAATCACACACTCCGGCGGGATCCTAAGATGTATGCAGAACTGGTATAGGAATAAGAGGAAGGAAGAACAGAAAAAACAAAAGAAAAACAAAGAACAGAGAGAACGTAAACAGTGAACATGTGCACAACTGAAGGCATCACGCCTTTGAAAACTGAGTGCAAAAGGAACAAAATGCATTGAATCCTCGGTGTTTGACCCAAAATGCGCGCAATATAATGAATATGGTCAATGAAATGGAGCAGCGGGAGTTGAACCCGCTCCCAACGGATATGCGTTCCGAAGGTCCTACCGTTACACCTCGCAGCTGCTGGTACCTTTACGACTGCTTCGTTTCATTGATCTGATTGCTTTGGGCGAAATTCAGTCTATGTGTTGTGTCATCCTCTGTGTTTCTTCGCCTCACCTTCTACTGTGATAACGAGTATGGTGGGCGGATAGATATTTTACAAATTGCAAGATGCATTTTTGGGGTTGGTGCCTCTTCGCGCTTTTGACCCGGGCGCGCCGAGCCCCAAAGGCTGGTGTCAGTCTCTTAGCGGGACCTCCCGGGGGAGGCGGCGCCCCCCCTAGTTCACGTTCCGGGGGGGCAAGGGCCCCCGCGCCCCCCCGCAGTCGGCGCCTATGCTTCCATGGTTCCAACCTTCTTCAGTACGCAGTTGGGTAGCACGTACGTGTAGCAGCATTCGCCTAATCGCCGCAATCCACTCCTGATGGAAAGAAGCGCCGACAGGGTTTCTATTTGCATTCTGTTTCTCTGCTTTGTCTTTAGAACAGACATCTGACTAAAAAGCCTCTCCACTTCCGCGTTTGAGTTTGGCATCGAAAGCAACGCAAGTGCAAGATCTGCAAGCTCCTGGAAAGGGTTCAATCCAGCGGAATCTCTGTGGTGCCACACTTCACACCAAAAGACCGAAGTCGATGTCGTATCACGCCAAGGGACGATGCCCAAGTTCCTCCATTGGAACACAACCTTATCTATAGTTGGTGGCTCGTAGCGCAGAAGCTCTGCAAGGGGGACTATGGAGCCTCTGGTCGGACGCAGGCATTCGGAAACTGACAACTGCGAAATAGTTTTCAGGATTTCGAAGCTGCTCGGGAGACGGTTCCGCAACTCTGCAACAAGCTTCACCGCAAAAGACGGCGACAGCGTTGACGGACTGCGACTTCTTCTTCTTCAGAAACTTTCGCTTCTCTCTTAAATCTCTCATAGCCGTACCCGAGATAAGCATGACAGTCGACGTGGCTGGTTATGTCTTCCTGTAATGGATTTACCCTCGCTGTTGGTAAGACGGCTATCTTGCTGATAGATTCGATCAGGCGTTCCAAGTCCAGCAGGAGCTTTGTCGAGTCTGTTTCTTCTCCCTCAAATCCTTTTGATGTCATCTTTACTTCTTGGAGAACAGGGCGCAAAAACAAAGGTACAGCTTATTTGCTTTGTCCGAGTACATCTGGTACAGCATTTCGGCGACGTAGCAATTTTCCTCGTTTCTGGCGAGTTCGAAATGCAGTTTCAGCTCGTCCCATTGTTCTAGGATGTGCGAAACCGCTGGCTCTATGGAGATCCATCGCGTGTCGCACATCCGTGGGATTTTCAGCGGATCATTGCCCCCGTTAACAGCGTTGTATAATGTTTTGTACATGATCTGCCGCTTGCTTGATTGGCTGAACCAACTGTGTGTTTCCCTCACAAGATACTCAATATTGCGCGGAAGGGTCTCTCGCGTTGCGTGCGAGACAGCAAGTTGCAGGGAATGGCAAACACATCGCACCATCACCAAATTCGGGAGGTTGAATTCCTTCTTCATTTTTTCATAGACACCATTGTTGACGCCTGTGTTAACCGCTGCGTTGTCAACACCTATGCCGATAATGTTTGCGGGGTCCAAATTCAGCTTCTCCAGGAGGGTTTTGATGCCTTCAACAATCGCTGAAGCTGTTCCAGCTTCTAACTCTATGATGCCAAGAAATGTCGACAAAACACGTTTAGATGTTTTGCTGAAGTAGCGGATGACAACCCCGAGCACCTTTATCACCGATATGTCTGTGGACTCGCCAATGATAAGGCTGTACTGACGGTCCCTGACATCTTTTCTGAGCTCGCCGGCGAAATGCGGAGCAAGAACGTTGCGGATGATTTCTGAACACTTGGTCCGGTGCATCCTAATACCTTCTGCCCCCTTGCTGTCCCGGAATTCCGTTTTGCAGAGCTGAGAGAGGTGATCACAGGACATCAGCGAGGAGTGTTCGGCCACATACATAGCAAGGCGGGCTTCTGCCGAACTTTTTCTGGTTTTGTCGTCGGAAGTGCCGAACGTAATGGTTGTTTGCTTATTTCTTGCAAAAGGCTCCGACGCCTTCTCGTGCTTTTGCGCCTTACTATGTTTCTTTATGTCAGATAGCCTGGCATAAATCTCGCACTTGCAATACACGCATTGGGCCCTTGTCTCGTTGTCTTTGACTGGACGCAGCCACCCCTTGAATGCTGGCAGCATTTCCCAGCTCTTGCGGTACTTCTGATCGTACGTGTATTTAGGGGGCATTTTGGAAAGCGCGTGCAAGCGGTGCGTCAGAAAAGCTCAAACGCTGCGAGGAGCAGAAACGAAACTGCACGGAGCACGCTGGCGCCCTCTGTGCACGGCATCTGTGGGAGGTGACTGACCCTGAGCAGCCACAGGCGGCGAAATGTGGCGCAATTTGGTATCGAAAGGTGGCGCCAGAGCCTGTCGTCCACCGAAATGTGACAGGAAAATCACCATTCTTCCTAGCTTCATGAAGGAATATCGGTGTTGCTAAACACACCAGAAAGTCACCAAAAAATCCGTTAATCCCAAATACAAAATTTTGTCGCTAGACAGACCCCAAAATCCGCTAAATCTAGCGACTTTTCCCCAGATTTGGCAACACTACCTCACCTGTCATCGACACTTCGCGTCCAATCGCAGCCCAGGCATTGTCACGCTTCAGGGCGTCCTTATAGTCCCCACGGAAACACCGCTTCTCCACCTCAATACATATAATTTCGTGCCTCTGCAACGTGGTGTCAACAGTTGTAGGCATACGCGCACAGTCCATGTTGTCGAGGTTCCCGACGATGTTTTCGGAAGCCATCTTGAACTCATAGATGGAATAAACAACCGCAGTACGCCTGCGCGAAATTCGCCCTTCCGATTGGTCCGCTTCTTGCGGTGTGGTGCGTGCGTCGGGAAAAGTTGAGCCCGAGCGAACTCCTTAAAGTGCAGCTCCGCTGCTGTTCCGAAAGTATGAAGACGTTGTGATATTCAGAACCGTGGTCCCAACTTCATTCATAAACGCACATTGCTTTCCAAATTTCCATACTCCTTCGTGAGAAATTTGAGAAAAACTACCGGGCGGCGGTTCAACTTGTGACGTCATACTTGGAACTGCGCGGATTGGATAGCCACACCTAGCCAGCTCTGCCTGGCAAGCAGTTTGTGTTTACACTACCTTTCAGACACATGTCGGCACAGTTCCCTTAGAAGCCGGCCCAGGACGCACTTTCCCCCAGGGCGTGAGTCGTGACGTTGCCCACATACGTGAGGCCGACAACGGCAAGCCCTATCGCCATCACCACCACCACCACCACCACCTGTTTACACTCCGTCATGGCCGCTGTATCGTGCTGAAACAGCTGCCACGAGCTATCGGGGACCACCGCACCGTTTTATCTTGTTTCTTATAAGGAATACTTCGTCTTCGAGCACGTTCTCGTTCTCAATAGCTTTGGTGGTGCTTTCTGCACGCGCAGCAAGTCCGCGCATTGTGCGCTGCCAAAGCTATTGAGAATGCGTAAGTGTACGTCACACGTTAGGTGTTAGGTCTTGTTGGTAGCATGAAGCACAGTGCCGGCACAGAATGTCCGCTCACGACGGCCGTCGTTGCACAACGAGGCCATCCTGTAAGGCTTGTTAAAGAAGACCGGCAAAGCTATCTTTGAGGCTATTAACGACAGCAATTATCACGGAACACACCCAAAACATTCACCTTCGCCCATTGATCTCCGCCATCGCATCGACGATTTGGCGTTAGCCAAGCCACGAGCGCGGCTAAGCCAGGACGAAGCCGGGATTGGTCAGGGTATGCCGACCACAGGACCGCCGTGCCAGGAAAATTTAAAAAATTGTTTTCTTAAAAACTACAAACAAATGGGTGAAAATTTTTCACATGTATGCTCCCTGTGCGGAACCGAACGCACAGCCCAAGCATGGCTCCATTCTGTCGCAGTCGAAAATCGGCGGAGCTGAGCTTTAAGCATGGTTCACACTACTGCGTTTCAGTGCGTGCGGGCGCCTGCGTGCGTGTGACTGCAACACAGGCAATGCGCAAAGTTGTTCACATACACACGTGCGCCCTTGCGGTATTTCGCCCTGACGTCATCGCTCGCACAAGTGAAGATGGCGGAAGGCATGGAGTCTGCAGTGCCTGCTGTGACAGAAACAGATGATAATTCGGATGTGGACGCAAATAGGAAGGCTGTTGAGTGTGTATTGGCATATATACAGAACGCTGAAAGTGTTGACTGGGCAGTTGTTGCCCAGTTCGCGTCGGCAGCAATGCTTCTCCGGCAGCGCAACAGAAAGAGTCGGGTATGGGTGCGAGACCTCCTGTTGCCGAGAAACGAATTCGGTGAATTTCACCATTTGGTCCGGGACATGCGTTTGGGAGACGGTCAGGACTTCTTCGACTATTTCAGGATGTCCCGAGAGAGGTATTGGTTCCTACATTAGACGCCGTTTGAAGCAGTGAGCCTGAGTCTACATGTCATTGCAGATTTGATGACCTTCTTTCACTCGTGGGTCCTCTCATTGAGAGACAAAATACATCTTTCCACCAATCCATATCACTGGCAGAAAGACTTTGCATCACACTGAGGTAGGAGTCGGGTACCATCAAGTGTGCGATCACTGTGTGGTTGTGCTGCACGTAAAGAACACGATTCCTTTTATGCAGAGTTTAGATGATCATTACTATACTTTCAATTTGAAGATACCTTGCACATGGATCATCCCAGCGTATATGCGCTATGAACTACCGGATTGGAAGCTCTACAGCAAGCGGAATTATTCGGGACACTTGCGAGGCCATTAGGCAAGCCCTTGAAACAATCTATCTCCCGGTAATTTCTTCCGTGTTCATTTCTTAAACCACCTGTATGTTTTCAATTTCTAACTACATTTACATTTTAGACCCCATCAAAGGATGCACTTGCCAATATTGCTGATGACTACTGGAAACTGTGGAATTTCCCAAACTGCATGGGGGCACTGGATGGTAAACATGTAGTGATCCAGGCCCCTCCTAAATGTGGTTCTTTATATTACAACTATAAGGGAACACATAGCATTGTGCTTTTGGCCACTTGCGATTCAAACTACAAGTTCATCATGATTGATGTGGGAGAGTGCGGGTCAAGGAGTGATGGGGGCATTTTTCGGAATAGTGATGTGCACGAAATGCTACAAAAAGAGACGAACTTGCCAGAACCGAAGAACCTCCCAAATACATCTGCCCAAATGCCTTATGTAATTATTGGGGATGAAGCATATCCATTGATGAATAGTTTAATGCGGCCATATCCAGGAAGACAACTGACACTTTCATGCAAAGTGTTTAACTGTCGGCTGTGTAGAGCAAGAAGGACCATCGAAAACGCATTTGGTATTCTGTCCAGCCGGTGGAGGATATACCGCCAACCTACTAATGCTTCGCTTGAGACTGTGGATGCAATTGTTCACGCCACTGTGTGCCTGCACAACTATCTCAGTATGAGTGACCGAGCACAGGGACACCATGCATATTGTCCTCCAGGATATCCCGATCATGAAGATGTATCGGGCAATGTGCACCCAGGCCAATGGAGACAGAGTGTTTCTGACAGTGAAGCATTAAGAGACATTCTAAAAACAGGATCCAACATGCATGCCAGGTCTGCCAAGGAACTTCGCGATAAACTTGCAGAGTACTTTTGTTCCACAGCTGGAGAGCTATCATGGCAATATTCTGTTGTGCTGAGAGGTTCCCAGCGCAAGTGATGAGTGAGGTATGCTCATTATTTTTGAAGAAAGTGACACGAACAGAATAAATTATTTTACTCGTTGAACCGCATACTGAACAGTACTTCTTGCATGCGCATTTGTGCTATCATCCTTTGCTTCAAATCAAAGGATTTGAGTATTTCCCTCATGCTGAGCAGAAACATGGTGACGTCGTCTTCGGCATCGAGGTGGGGCCTTGTGCACCTTGCTCCATTCTGCATGTTTTGCGTGGCGCAGTTTAAAATCTGCACAAGGCTGTGGTCCTCAGCAGTTTTTCGTCTTTTGGGGGTCGGCCTATCGAGAGGAGGTGTTGGCGTTTCATTGCAGGCTTCTTGGCTTCGGAGGAGGGCAAATGTCGGTGAAGGGGAAAACGGGCTGTCAGCACTTTCCTGAAAATCACATGCACTTTATATAAGGATTGATGTGAGGTGAAATAGCTCCACGGTATAGAAAGACAATGAAATACATAGCATGCGATTAATAATGCATGTAGTGTCTTGATTTCTCAAACAGCAAGCACAGAATGAAAATGTTAAGGGGTAGTGTAAGGGTAGTGTAAAGCTACGAACATGAGTAGAAGATGTCTGAGTGGTGCTCCTGTTTTCCTCTCCATCCGTCATGCCCTGCTTCTCACCTTCAATGCAGGAAAGCAATAACGCTGGAACGACCATTACAGCAGTTGAGATAATATGATCCTCACAAAACAAAATCCAAACACTTGGAAAACAAACTGCAGCACATAAGAAAGCATATACTTACAAGACACCTCCTCTGTAGCAAAAAGAGGGTCTCTGGAAAGCCCACTCTCACATTCGTCTTACATCAAACTGGGACCTGCGCTGTTAGCAGCTGGCGTGGCAGCAATCCTTGCAGGGGCTGGAAGCTTTTTGGTTCTGAAAGAGAAATCAAGCATTTCAAGTAACTACGTTTCATGGAATGCATTGTCCTGCATGTAAGGCTACCCATATGTTGACAGTTTGTTAGGACTGTTTGTTGTTGACGTTTCGACAGTGTCACTGTCTTCGTCAGGACAAAAGATGCCTAGGTGGTTACACATTACTTAAATAGGTTTGGTGCATGACGTCATAATCAGTACGGGCATGCCACAGGCGTTTGTCGGTGAGTCAGACTCGGGAATATTCCAGAAAGTCAAGTCCGGGTAGTGACGTCATCCGCCTTAGATCGCCTTTGGGGAAAATTCCTGGGCAGGGTGAGCGCTGCTTCGAACTTTGCTGAAAAAGAAGAACAGAAAAGAAACGAAAAGGAAGAAAGTGTAGCTCATCTAGGCGGCCCGGTCTCTAGCCCTCTCTCCCGGTGTCACCTAGATGAGCTACACTTTCTTCCTTTTCGTTTCTTTTCTTTTTTTTTTTCAGCAAAGTTCGAAGCAGCGTTCACCCTGCCCAAGAATTTTCCCCAAAGCGGACAGTGACCTAAGGCGAATGACATCACCACCCGGACATGACTTTCTGGAATATTCCAGAATCTGACTCACTGACAAACGCCTGTGGCGTGCCCATACCGATTATGACGTCATTACCAAACCTATTTAAGTAATGTGTAAACACCTACGCAGATTTTGTCCTGACGAAGACAGTGCCACTGTCGAAACGTCGACCAGTTGCCCAATTTATTTTTTAACGTCTCCCTAAGTAATAAACTAGTGTTTGTAACTTCCCTAAAATCTGTTTCCGCATGTTTTTTGCAACTTCTATATATATATATATATAGGTTAAAGAGGTTGATATATCAGACGACTGCGAAGTTGGATAGAAGTAAAATAATAAGACGAGGACGACAGATTACAGGAAAGTTAACAAACACTATTTAATGGGTAATCTAACACAAAGATAATGATATGCTATGAAACGTCGACCGTCCTTTTAAACGTTTCATAACATATAATCTTTGTGTTAGATTACCCATTAAATACACTGGTTTTTGTTAACTTTCCTGTAACCTGTCGTCATCGTCTTGTTATTGTACTTGTTATATATATATATATATATATATATATATATATAGCTGAAATTAAAATGGAAACACAGACTACGAAGGTACGGGAAGTAAGAAAAAAGGGATAATTTATTTACATTTAAGATACTTGGAATGCTAAAAGGGTTGTCTACGTTACGGCGGATGCTCCGCCTTCGTCAGGACAAAAAAGTTTTTTGTCATGCAGCCTAGCTGGTATCGATAGGACGGAGTGAAGGCCACATTCAGACGGAGCCTGTGGATGAGTGACTGCAGTGGACGAGGAAGCTTTGCAGGCAGCCGGTATGACAGCGTTGGGTCTACATTTCCCAAAGAGGACATAGTTGGAATGTCGTGTTGCCACTGTAGGGTAGACCAGGAATCGGACAAATGCCTGAGGAGGGATCTTCTGTCTCCTCTCGAGAGTATAATGGGCATAGAAGGTCGTTGTTGGTGTGCAGCGGCAGCGTCGGCCTCGTGGTTCCCAGTTATTCCGCAATGCCCTGGAACCCACTGAAAGGCAACGTAGTGGGAGCGATCTTGTAGGGACTTCAGGGCGCACAGGATGTCTATCACCACTGAGGCAAGGGGACCGCGGATGCCATGTTTTTAATGCACAGGAGAGCTGCTTTGGAGTCTGTGTAAATTACCCAGTGCCGCGCTTCACAGTCTTCCGCATATGTCAAGAATAACAAGATAGCATAAAGTTCAGCGGATGTCGATGAGGTACGGTGAGATAGACGACACCCACGTGTAACACACTCTGATGGAATGGCAAAGGCTGAAGATGAAGTGTCCCTGGTCGACGATCCATCCGTGTATACAGCGGTACTGTTGCGGTATCGAGCCTCGATGAAGTCAAGGGTAAGTTGCCTAAGAATAAAATCAGGATAGTTCTTTTTGTTGTTCTTGAGGCCGGGGATGGAGACAGTGACAGGCGGCAATGCAACGTCCATGGAGGCACTTTGGGTGCCGCCTGGTCGACTATGAATTTGGGGATATGAGGTCTGAATGATGTCACAGCAGCATGAACCGTCGCGTTCCGTCTAGCGTGAAGCTTGCGAATCAGAGTGTGACGGTTATGATGGGCACGTAGACGCAGATAGCGGCGTGCAGTTTCCCGAGTACGGAGAACCTCAATGGGGATGTCCCTGGCCTCAGCCACTACTAGACGGGTTTCAGCGCCTCGCGGGAGCCCAAGACATACCCGAAGACTGCGCGCTAGCATGGCTCGAATACTTTGAGTCAGTGTCTGAGGAAGTCCGTGCAGGACGGGAAGGCTGTACATCACTGAGCCACGAACCAGGGCATTGTGCAGCATGAGGAGATCCTTCTCGTCTCGCCCCCATCTCATACCTGCGAAGTGACGAATCACGTTGACCCAGCGTTGGACTTTCTGTTCAATGACGTGTATGTGGCGCTTCCACGACAAATTCCATGATAGAGTCACGCCGAGGAACTTGTGATGTGTCACCTGCTCCAGTGGGCTTCCACCAATATACAGGCGTTATCTATGCATGTCTTTGCGCGTGAAGGCTAGAACTGCGCTTTTCTCTACGGATATCTCCATTCCTGCCTGGAGTAAGTAGAGGCGAATGGCATCTAACGTGCGCTGAAGACGCTGACGGAGTGCTGGACGGGAAGTGCCTGTAGTCCAAACACAGATGTCATCGGCATACAGGGACAAGTTGACTTTCCGCTGAATGCAGGTTCCAATGCCCGCCGTTGTTGTGCAGTCGCTCACACTGCATTGCGAAACCACGCCGGTCAGGGAAATATGTGAGAAATACCATTGAAAACAACCCGGCGACAATATTTGCGTACCTGCGTGGTCGTATGAACTCTTTTAAGAAGTCCAGAGTGGTGAAAAGCGGCCAGTTGGACTTGTACACCCCCGCCGCAGACATGCCGCTTCGTTTTTCTTCACTGGCCCTCAGTTCACGGGCGTACCGATCTCGAATGCCCCGCCAGGTCTTCTGACAATCGCACGCTGCAAGTAAAAGCAGTTATAGTATGCAATAACTGCCATACAAACATGTAGCTTCTCACCTGTCATCGAAACTTCACGTCCGATTGCAGCCCATGTATTTTCGCGCTTCAAAGCGTCTTTGTAGTCCGCACGCGAATTATCGTAGAGCCAGGGCCTCTTCTCTACATCAATACATATCATTTCATGCTTCGTGAGTGTCGTGTCAAGCGAATTTTTTTGCACGGAGACCATGTTTGCCGCGGTATTTTGAGACGCCATCTCGAACAATTCACGAAAAGCAAGCACAGTGCGCATACGGGGATCGAGGTTTCTGATTGGTTGTCGGCTTGCGGGTTGCTGCGTGCGCTGGAGAAAGTTGAGCTCAGGCGAACTCCTTGCGCTCTGTTGCGTGAGATGTCGCACGCAGCCGTTGCCATGGTAACGAACGCCCGCGCCTGCACGCACGCACGCATTGAAACGCAGCAGTGTGAACCAGGGTGTCGGAACGAACCGAAAACCGGAACCGAAAACTGAAAAAAACCGCTATTTTGGTGCGAACCGGAACGGAATCGAAACCGTATACGTTTTTTTCGCTCAGGAGGGAAACCGAAAAATATATTTAACGGTTTTCGGTCCAAGGAAAAACTTCCCCGGCTTGGACTACGGATAGGCGAATGAAACAGACGTCGTGTGCTCTGAAGTCATGTCATGGATACTATACGAGGGTTACGGTTACGGTGGAATGTATGTCGGTATACTATGACCCCTAGGCTCCCTTTGTAATGGTTTATCGTTCGCGCACGCACACAGACTTATAGGTACATGTGACTCTCTAGCAATGTGCCGTAGTGTTCGTTTTAATTTGATCTCCGCAAACTCTCCTCAACTAAACAGCGACCCAAAGGGGCTGCATAACGGCTTCTTTATCGGTAATGTCACGCAACGCGTCCCTTGTTTGAGAGCAGCTAAGTTGAATACATTTACGTATACGCGAGGGCAAGCCCGTGCGAAGTGGCAACTCTTTTGTGGACAGGACACGAAGAAAATAAAACGTAGCCGTCGAGCGCGTTTGTGAGTGAAGGTGTTCCTCGATTTGCGTCGTACTCGTGCGGTGGTGCTTGCTGGCTAGACAGTAGCAACAGACATTCGGATGGGACGCGATCGCTCCAATGCAGCAAGAAAGTACTTTACGTATGACATCACGACAAACAAGTCCGTTTGTAGCATGTGCTTCAAGAAAGGAGAAAGCCCATTTGAACAGACAGTAACCTACAGGAACCAGGAGCTGCCAATTTCACAGCTGTTTATTAATATTAAATACCATGTATGCGGAATAAACGGGTTTACATTTTGTAACATTGATTTTTTTTTTGTTGTTGTGGAGATGAATATTCCCAGCAGAAGCGGAACCGGTTAAAAACCGGTATGAACCGTTATTTTTTTGCTCCGGAGCAGAACCGGTACCGGATCGTTGCCCTGGTAACCGACGTACGCACGCGCCCGCACGCATCCAAACGCTCCAGTGTGAACCATGCTTTACTTGGCTGCAACCGGACCGTTCAAAACCAGCGCGAAAAGCAGAAACATCAGAAGGAAAATTCCAAACCTTCCAATGACTCAGATTTCCTTTTGTACGCACCATATTCCTCCCGACCCTAATCGCGCGTGTCATCCTTCGGCGCGGGAACAGGACGCAGCTTGCACCCTTTGTTTTCGTGACCGTGAAATCGGCTTTGGGGTCATAAACCTTATCTCGTTCTTTCGCAGTATCGAGGCGGCGGCTAAAAAGTATTTCGTTGTAGCTGGAGATACTAGGTCTGTTCGATTAGACTTGCACTCCCTGAACCAGTTCCGGGCGGTGCAGGGCCAGTTCTGAACTAGCGCAGTACAAGGCCAGCTCCAGTTCAACGGTGCAACACTAGTGCCGCCGCGAAACGAATATCAAAGTGCAGCGCTAGTGCAGGCCTTCTGCTCTCCGCGAGTCTTAACACCGCATTCTAAGAACTCGTGTGACATTTCAATCACACGTGCATTGCTGCTTTTTAATTTCGAACACAATGAACTGTTCAACAATTGTGCAAACAGCCATGGAACTTGCGGATTCTGACAGCAAGGACGAAGAATTCGACGACCTGGCAACCGTGATAGCGTTGAGTCTTCTGCGAACTGACAGGAACCTGTACCAATGTACACCAAAACTGTAGTGAATCGTTATTTCAACTTTACGTTACGTTACGTTCGATAATTTACATGAACTGTTATTTGCCTTGTGTCCTCTGCTGCCATTGCCGCCATTACTCTGCACTACCGTTGTACTGACCCCTGCGGGAGTGCAGAGTTTCCTTACACTAGGGCTACACTTGGCGTGCACTGGTTTGCAACGAACGAGACGGTGCAGGGGGCGGTCGGCTGCACTGGCGAAAGTTCTAAGCATCCGTGGCAGTGGTTGGCACACAGCGTGCTGTACAGTGAAGGTATGTTTTTATAGTGATGCATAGAACTGACTAGGCTGAGTAGAGTCAACACTGTTTCTGAAAAATGATTAAACGTCCTTTCGCCTGCGTCGCGAGTCACACATTTTTTCACTCACATACTTGTGCATTGTAGGAGACTTCTTCCTTAGCTCTTCGGCCTGAACATGGTGTTTTTCAGACAAGTACCTCCTCTAGGTCCCTGCAAAAAGGAAAATATGCAGGTCAACTCATAGAAATCCTGAAGCATGAACACAGGAGCGGACTGAAAGCATCAATACACAGTGGAAATTAAATCTGACCCGAAAATCCCTTTGAAACGTAGATGAAAGCTATACAGTCTGCAGGATTTCAGAAATTTCTTCCTGAAGAGAGGCCAGTACTTTACCACTACCAAGGTCGGGGGTTTACGTCGCGAGACAACCGTGATCATGAGTGACTCCACAGTGGTCGGGTCTGTGGATTAGGTGTGCCCACCTGAGGGTTCTTTAACGTGCGCCGAAACCCCGGCACACCACATTTAACGTCCATCGCGGTAGACGGCGTGTCTGAGCAACATGTACCCTTCAAGCAAGTTGCCACCGTCCTCGGCCGGTTTTGATCCCGTGATCTTGGGATCGGCATGCGGATACGCTACCGATTGAACCACATGCTTTGAGGTCGCAGGAACAGGCCTGTAGACCCTCGCCCAGGTGCACCCCGAAGTCCTTAGGACAGAGGAGGATTGGCGACTCGCTCGCCGGGGGTGCACCTGGTATCCCCCTTCGAGTAGAGGGCCTTTGATCCCCTCACCAGGTGTACTTCCGAAGCTTCACAATGTGAAACTGGAATATTTGGTGACTCCCTCTCCTGTAGGTACCCAAAGTTCCGCACCTCAGTAAAAGCACGGTCCCTTGATAGCTTCCTGGTCATGCAGCTCCGGCGAAAAGTTGGCCCAGGGACAACAGGCGCCGCGTGGAGGCGCCGCGATCGGAACCCGGGAGAAGTCCCCGCGTGAGCTAGCTGTGGAAGTGGTAGATGCGTTGTTGCTTTTGCGTTTTTCCTAACTTCCTACAACGAAATTATCTGTTGCGATCAATTCCTGGTAAGTTGCAGCAGCTGTGATTTGAATTATCGTTTTCTGTTCGACTTTATTCTATGCGGAAAGCTGCTGTAGGTCGCTGCGAGTGACATCGACGTATTGTCGTGAGTCTCTGATCTTCGTAACCCTCAACCGTAAATTCTTGCACGGTTTATGTGCATCGTGCCCGGCGGTAAGATGTCCCGTACTTTGTTACGCGCACAGAGACGTTCCACGATAAATCGCGGACCGTTACTGCGCGCACAACAGCGTAGTAATTGACGCGGTCGGCCGCTCG
Organism: Ornithodoros turicata; assembly: GCF_037126465.1. Lineage (NCBI taxonomy): Eukaryota > Metazoa > Arthropoda > Arachnida > Ixodida > Argasidae > Ornithodoros > Ornithodoros turicata. Next base: position 73,631,871 of record NC_088203.1, on the reverse strand, counting down.
CGATCACTTGATATATTGCATATGCCTTTTTGTTTGTTGCAATACGGGTATAAATGTAAAATACCAACCCGATAGGGATTCCACTTCTGGACTAATCAGACACTTCTGGTCATGGTGAGAGATCACGAAAATGCACAAAGCGAAGGGACAATGTACAGTCACTAAATGTACTGCACTTGTTGGCATGCCAGGGGGCAAATCGAGCTCAAAAGCCCAAATTCTTGAGCAATTCTCTTCGAGATTCTATCAGCAAGAGTACTGAGTAGTCAATGCCCCCTTATGCCGCAACCCGAGCTATAATTATCTTCCCTGTTTTTATTTTATTCATCTCATTCGGGGTGGTACCAGTGTGGTCTCCACAATGTGGCCTTCTCATTGATTACGCAGGAATAAGCCTCATGCTGAAGCATTTGGGTGGCCCTGAAAAGGGCAGTTTTTTGTTCTTGTACTGGGTGGTCTTGTCGGTGGGGAGCTTCTTCACGTTGTGCTGAGCCTTCCTCGACTTCTCAGGTCTGCTCAAGAGGTCTTCCTTCTGATCCACAACTCTGCAAAATTAAGGGAGGTCACAGTCAGTTGTCGCACACATCAGGTTGTACACATCATCAGCAGCTATAGAGGAGCACTCACCTTGCATGTCGTTGGATGCAGAATTAGGGTGCCTTCCTTCCTCCAGATGCAGGAGACGAGCGCGGTTTCGATTCCCGGAACTTCTTGTTTGCTTCTCTTGTGTGCTTTTCCATTCAATAAATATATATCCCCCCCCTCTTGTGAAGAAGTGCAGACGACATTTGACAAAAAAATGCAGCACCTCCGCAGTCTTCTGTACGAAGTGGTCCTCGCACCCCACTGCTGTTTCAGACAGCTTCTCGTCTTGGACGCAGTTCTCAATGATGTCGTGGAAGACAGAACTGGTGCAGGCGCGGTTGGCTGTCGCATTCTGCACGTGAACCTCAACTGTTTTCAGGAGGTTCCCTAGCCGTGCTGATGGTGTTGCAAGGCTGCCATGTGTTCGGATCCTAATCAGCCCAGCTGCTTCCTCCGGTCCATGTAGAGAGGCCACACAGTTGCTGCAGGGTTCAGCCGAGAACTTCCGTGCAATATATCCGCCAAGGTACCTGAGTATGCACTCATCAGCAGCAGTGGGAGTCTCATCTTGGGCATTGCTGTGAACCTCAGGCAGTACAGGACGCTGGAGTATCTTGTCGAGCTCCTTTTTGAGCTGTGGAATCTGAAAATGCAGAGAAGAGTGCCAGGTGTCGCTCCAGAGGCACAAAAATACTCGACGGTTTGTGACCACCCTCCAAGGAAAGGTTGAAACATGAACACTAGGACATGGTCACCATCTTTTACGTGTTCCTCTTGCCTTGTCTCGCTACCAAGATCCACAAGATCCACATCCATGTCCGTCTCTCGAAGATGGAGCCCCTTGCGTACACTCATCTCGTCGAACATTAAGACTCCTGAAATTGGATCATTGTAGCAGGCTTCTATTTCAGTGAACATAAGTGAACAACTTGTACCTCATTGCAGATGGGGCCCAAGCAGCACACCGATGTCGGTCCGACATCAGCCCGATGTCTTTCTGCCGACACGCCCAATGTCGGGCCAACGTCCAACTTGCAACATCGCCCGGAGTTGGGCCGATGTAATGTGCCAACTTTGTACCGATATCATATGCCGACAGGTAGCCTATGCTGGTCCGATGTCGTGTGCCGACATGGTACAGATATCATATGCCGCTTGCCAGCCGATGTTAGGCCAACTTGATTTTGTATTTAGTCTGCAGCATGTGTTTTCTACACACTATGATATTAAGACATGAAAGGTGATTTATGTGAATAAACATTTATTTGAATTCTGTACTGTACCGGCCCTCTCAGCCTTCTTGTGAGCAGGGCGCCTCTTGTGAACTGCAACTTCTGAAGAAAAAAAAAGTGGAAGCAATCAGTTTCTGTGCATTGCACACCATAACTAGGTAGCATCATTATGAACAGTAAACATCTTGAAAAAAAATGCATATCTGCTAACAATTCATGCAAAGTACAATGAAATTTTTCTCATTGTGAATTTATGGAGAAGTCATGTTCAATTATTCGTCAGACGTCAGCCCGAAGACGTCAAAAAGACAGCGATTACCACCCCATTCGGCCTTTTCGAATTCCAAAGGATGCCTTTCGGATTACGCAACGCGGCGCAGACGTTTCAGCGATTTATCGATTCCGTCACAAGAGGCCTTCCTTTCGTCTTTGCTTATATTGACGACATTCTTGTCGCAAGCTCGACCCCCGAGGAGCACGCAGACCATCTCCGTCAACTCTTCACTCGCCTGGACGCCTCGGCACACTTAAGCCCGTCTCGGCACCTCACTCACTCCACCTGGGACTATCGAGCTTCGGCTCCCGTGCCGGTCGCGGCACCCCAGGACCACGACACCAAGCGGCTTTTCTGGCCATCAAGCACGCCATTGCCAATGCCACGCTCCTCGTTCACCCACGGCACGAGGCTCCTCTCTCCTACAAAGCACTACAACCGGTACACACGCGCATCACAGCTGCATTACCCTTCGCTTCAGCCCGACGTTCACCGCACCCCGGCGCTCCTTCACTGCCGGCCGCGACACCCGAGCTTCGCGCTCACCTGCCGGTCGCGGCAGTCGCGGCAGCCGACGCCACGGCACGTTTCAGCCGGCGTCTCTCAACGGCTCCCACAGCCTCACCCTCTCCTCCTCTGGGACTCTCAGAGCTTCGGCTCCCGTGCCGGTAGCGGCACCCCAGGACCTCCACTTCCCCAGCGCCTCACTCTTTTCCTCGCTGTTCTCGGGCTACCGGATCTGATTACTCATCAGCTGTGATGCTTCGCCACCGTCTGCCGTGCCGTCATCCTGTTCAACCGTACATGCTAACCACGGTCGCCCTCGCTGCCCTCCTCCAGTGAAGTCGCGGACATCATCTGCTTTATCGCCGCTCCGCGTCTGAGGGGGGGAGTGATGTAGCGGCCGGTGGACAACGACGAAGAATGCCACGCGCCTGGAGCACCTGCCTCAGTTCCACCGGCGCGGCCATGGAGATAGGCCACCGTCATCGCCTCTCCGTGGCATACCATCATCGCCGGTCGGGACTCATGTAGAGGAAGACCACCGTCCTCTACAAACTTTATGGCTTTAGTAATTTGTGAACTAAAAGGCAGCACAGTACACAACTCTTTCTTATACATGCTTCTGTCACCCTCAACTTATCAGCACTGTGGTGTTGATTACTACATCACTTACATTTTGGACACCCTTTGTTAGCCCCCACGTTAGTTAAAAAGGGCCTGTCCAATGCATGAATAAATAAATTAGTGGAGCACTTTCTTTGGTCTGCATGACCAGCAAGACTAAAAAGTAATCTACGAATATCTTACCCAGGAAATAAGCAAACCGCTTTAATGCCTCACAGCTCTTTGTTTCCTTCCGCCTTCCCTGTCACCTGCGCAGGTCAAGTATCGTCCCACACGGGCAGTGATCTCTTTGTCCGTTACAGGGACTTTGAGGGTGTCCATCCGCTTATGGACGGCAGCTTTCAAAGAGAGGAGAAAGAAATTTTTTTAGGCTATATGTACAGCATTGAAGAACTACCACAAAACGAGCATCACAAGTGGGTGAGGTTATGTTCAGATTGGTATACTAAAAGGTTGTATAGCAGAGATATGCCAAAGAAAAAACAAAATGGAAAACAAAAAGGGAAACAAGAAAAGCCAATAAACCATCGTGTGGAAATTGATTTCTACTTCCAGCTAATTAATGTGCACATATCAATATAACGCTGCATAGCTAATGGATGATGCTCCAGCAATGCTTACAAAAAAGAAAGTTTCCCAATAGGTGACACCGTTCTCAAATTATTCTGCCCGGAGATTTACCTGATGCACCCTGTATACCTCATATGATAAACAGGTTTGCCATATCATGAAGCTAGCTTAGCTTGTGTATAAAGTTATATAAATATGTGCCTCATGCTGTTTGCCCATCTGGCATTACTGTATTACATTTTCCTGGGGTAAAGGTGGGGAAGCATAATTTATTATCACTTCCAACAAAAACACCTTCCAAAAACGGTACTCACTGAGGACACAGTCAAAAAGGCGTGTGCCCTTGAAGGATCGCTTTCCATTCCGGCCCTCAACCGTAATCTTCTGCTGCAGTGATTTCTTGGTGCATGTTTCCATTATGACACGCACCACATCATCGAGATTTGCACCACCCAGGACTGCTAGTCTATCCGCCTAGCAAACAGAAGAGCATTGATCGTTGTTAGCATTATCCTGCAAAACAGGGGGTATTTTCTGGTGGGGATCACACAGGGCTCCCAAGCAGTTCACTACATGACACAAAGTTCATTTGGTTCCTCACATACACCCACTGTATTAATCATCACACTTTTCACGTTCAATTCATAAGGATGCACTTACAAGGTTCCTCCTTGTACTATTGTCCTCTAGCTTGCTCTCTAATTCTTCCCACTCTTCACAGGTTGAAAGTGGCTCTGGCAGAATATCCCCGAGCAAACCACTGGTCTCCTCCAGTGCTGCTGTCCCCATATTACACCTGCATTCTGCTACTGCAGCCCTAAGGTCTCGCACCGCTGCCTTTAGTTCAATTAACATTTTGAGAGTCTTTCTCTCAAAAGCTGCAAAGCAATATGGGTCAGGTTAGGTTGACATAAAACCATTTTCTGATTACCGCGTAACTAGGTGCCCAAAACTGTCATTGCACATGTTCACCTACACCCAATAAAGGACTTCAGAAAATCCCAGAAGGCAGTGCACCGTGCTTTGAATTGCGGGACCTTATTAGGACAGAGGAAGAGCCATCAAACCATTTTGGTTCTCATTGCCTGCCTATAGTCCACCAAGGGTCAAGATCAGGGGAAGTGAAACTTGAAAGGCATAAAAAAAATGTCCGCTCTTAGTAAGTTCCCGGAATGCTGCATGCCTGCAAAGCTTGTCAGGATTTTCTGAAACAGTCGAGTACCCTTGAAACCATCAAACTGTGGGATTTTATTATGAGACAGGAAAAGCCGCCAAACTGTTTCAGTTTCTTCTTTTCCACCTATTATCCACCAGGGCAGGGGGGCATTGTTTATCGAAATAAAAAATCAACAGGGAGAAACATGAAAGACATAAAAAAAAGCTTTTTTTTTCTCCACTATTAGTAAGTTCCCCGAATGTTGGATGCCCACAAAGCCTGTCAGGATTTTCTGAAACTGTCTAGTATACACAATTTCAACTTCAGTTCAACAAGGGCTAAGTGACGACTGACTCTCAGTACATGCGTAATTGTGATTTACTTTACTAGAGGTTTTTGATGTTACAAAGGATTGCTTCCTGTTCTGTAGCCCAAAAAGGGTTGAGCACACAATCAACTAACAAATTTTACTTCCTCAGTTTGGGGTTGTAATATATTGCAAAAAGTAGCCAGGCTGTTTTTGCAAAGTGCAAAATCCCACAACACTTACAAAACTGCAGCAGGGACACACAAATGTCACTGTGTATCAGAGAAGAAAGTACCGGGGCACGAGCTAGCTGCTGCTGAGCAGTTGATGAGCACGTGACCCTGAGCAAAAAGGGCATAGAAGTGAACATCCATAGAGAACATGGAAGTCCAATAAGCTTACGTGTAAGATTCCCTTCAGCATCCAGCGCTTCTGTGTGAATTGCGCTGTTGCTACGTCCTGAGGTAGGGGTACGTGAGCCTGAAACAACCATGAAATGAAGTAAAGTACAACAAATTGCTCAGACTGCAGTGTTTTAAGAACGCCTTGCTGCAGAAATGCTATAATGGCCACACGACGAAGGCCTGTCCTTAAGCCCTTTGTAACACCGCAGTAACAGCTGTCATTATGTCTACGTGCTTTGTCATAAGTCGTTAAGCAGTAAAAATGATCTACAGAAGTACTTGTCCTGTTACACTTTTCAAAAGCTTTGACAAAGGACATCATGTACCACAGAGGTTCATGTGCCACAGAACGCCTCGGAGCAAAAAATAAACTGGTGTACAATCAGCCTTACTGTGTCCTAGGGATAATGCATCCTGCCTGCTCCTACTGCTTGAAGGCTGTGATACTGGAAGCACAGATGAGTACAGTGTGCACAATATCAAAAAGATACTTCCACCACACAAACTTGGTAGCAAAATGTGTTTTGAAGTACCACATTGTTCAAATAATGGCTGGTGCTGTACCATCATCACATGAATAATTTAAGTTTGGGTTGCAGCTTGATGTGAATCCCTAATTGTACACATATTGACAATTCAACATGTATTTAAAAGAACTTCAGTGCACTCACCAGGGCTAGAAGATGCACTTTCCATGTTTCTGGCTGGGCAGACAATACAATATTACACATCGCATAATCTCAGGAATTCTCAGTTGTGGAAGAAGGTGTAGCTTACGTGGTGATGGTAATCTCATTCTCTTTGTTGGCTGACTTGCATTAACTATGAAAAAGAGCACATTCTGTAAAGCACCAGTGATTAAACATGTTATTTGACATGACATTTTAATTCTAATTTCAGCTTTATGCGGTTCCCTAATGGTACACATATCCTCAATTCAATATGTATTTAAAATAACTTCAGTGCACTCACCAGGGCTAGACGGTGCACTTTCCATGTCTCTGGCTGTACAAACATCACAATATTGCAAATCACATAATCTGATAAAGTCTCAGTTCTGGAAGAAGGTGTAGCATACATGGTGATGGTAGTCTGATTCTCTTCCTTGGCTGACTTGCGTTAACTACGAAAAAGAGCACATTCTGTAAAGCACCAGTGATTAAACATGCTATTTGACATCACAGTTTAATTATAACAATACCTGCACCAGTATCCTCTCCTTCGCTGGATTCCGACTCGAGGTGCGACGTGTATTCCGCGTCCCTTGCGTTTTTCTTTGCCTTCTTGAAGCTGTCTATTTCACAAAGACAACACTTAGAAAAAACTGAGGGGCAGCCTGAAAGTCACGGCAATATTCGCTACACTTACTGAAGGACGCCATGCACTCGCAAGGACAAATCTCCCAGTCGGCCTCCGGCTCGCACAGTTCCTTTACCATCTCCAATATCTTTGAATTTGGTTTGTTTGTTGGCCACAAACACATCCTTTCAGCAACTATCCACTTCGTTGGCACGAATTCGACGGTGTCATTCCCGAACTTCACGACCGTGAATTTCTTACTGAAATCCACAAAGGAAATAAGTTAGAAGGTAGGTGCGCATTTGCACCAAATTGCGGCGTGGTGTCGGGTGGGCGGTGGACGAAATTCACCGCCTAATAACAAAAAAGAAGATAACGTCTGTGACAGCTTACCTCATGTTTCGCTAGTCCCTTTCAACGTCGGAGCCACCACCTCTGTCAGACGTACCCGATAGCAAATTAAATGAAACAACGAAAAGATGCCGCAAGCTGAAATACACCGTGCTGAAATACGAAAGACAAAAATGGCGCGGAAACAAGAAGCAGGAAGCGGAAACGCGTGAAGGCGCGCACTTGATTCGGTACATTTGATTCGCGCAGTTTTCATTTCGTTAAAAAACCGCAAAATATAAGAACACACGAAAAAAACGTAATATAAAGATATATATCCTTCAGGTGTACAGGAGAGTTCCTGAAAAACATGTCTGCTTCCGGCCCGAAGTTGCTGTTCGCGGCGATCCGCTTGTTTACATCTGCAGAAAGTCGTCGCAACGCTGATTCTTTTTGTGGTCATTCGTAGTGTCGTACTGTTTCCGATCTGTATATTTTGTGTTTACTTACATACGTCTGTTGTCGCACGATATGTGCTGAACCTGCCTCCCACGCACAGCTGTGCGTTGTACGGAATACCGTATCCTCCGTCTGTGAAAGGTGCCGTTCGCGTCATGTCGAGGTGGACGCGTTACCGGCAGATACGTAAAGAATACCAGCACGCCGTGAACGAAATAGCGAACAGTGATGCACCGGAAGCACCTGCTCCTCCGAGTACGAGCCCCATGTTCGGAAACGGGGAAGACGACGGCCGTGAACTGCATAGTGATGAGGACGAAAGCATCGTGCCGCGTTTCGATACGTCGGAATCGGATCTGTCGTGGGGGGAGTCCAGTGATCATGAAGAGGTACAAGACGCAACACGTGAAGCTACCCTACGTCCAGAAGATCCAGAACAGGATTTGGTGAACCAACTGGCCAATCTTTCTTTGAAACATAATTTGACGCACGCATGCATAAACGACATTGCGGCTCTGCTCAGGTCCCGTGGTCATAATGTTCCAAAAGATGCAAGGACCATTCTCGGGACAGAAAGGAAAGCTCCGGTGGATCAAAATGGGACATTTGTCCATTTTGGTCTAAAGACTGCTATCATGGAGTCTATCCAAGTTGGGCCTCCACCTGCTGAAGTCAAACTTCAAGTAAATATCGATGGACTGCCATTGTACAAGAGCTCCTCGACGAGTTTCTGGCCGATTTTGGGAATGGTCATGGGCTGTAGCATGAAGGAGCCATTTCTCATCAGCGTGTACTGTGGCACAGGAAAGCCGCCAGATTTGCAGGCGTTTTTGGGACCCTTCATCGAGGAAGTTCAGGATCTTACTAGAAGTGGATTGCATTATAAAGGACGACACATCAGTGTAAAGTTGAGTGCTATCATATGTGATGCTGTTGCACGTAGCTACCTAAAATGCATAAAAAGTCATAATGGCTATTATGGCTGTGAACGATGCACACAGAAGGGAGTTCACTGTGAAAACAGACTGCTCTTTCTGGACTTGGACTCTGCCCTTCACACGGACGCAACTTTCCGTGAACAGCTTTGTTCACTCCACCACACCGGTGTGTCACCTTTTCTTGAGCTGGATATCGACATGATTGCAGTCTTTCCACTGGACTATATGCATCTGCTGTGCTTGGGGGTGATGAAAAGACTTATGCATATTTGGACAGGAAGAAAATACGGTAGAGCAAAGCTGACTACTGAACAGCAGTGCATTCTAAGTGAGAGGCTAAATTCCTACCGCAAGGATTTTCCTGCTTCGTTTCAAAGGAAGCCGAGAGGCATCGAAGAGCTTGACAGGTGGAAAGCCACAGAGTTTCGCACCTTTTTGTTGTACACGGGACCAGTGGCTTTAAAGCAGTTGTTGCCTGACAAGCTTTACCACCATTTTCTTCTCATCCATGTAGCAGCAAGGATACTAGCTGCACCTAATTTACACAGGGTGCACAACGAGTATGCGGACAAGCTGTTACGATACTTTGTTCAAGAAATGGGTGTACTTTATGGCACAACGCACCTTGTCTACAACGTTCATTCCCTCATTCATCTAGCAAGAGACTGCCTAAATCATGGCCCGCTTGATTCCTTCAGCGCTTTTTGCTTTGAATCGTTCTTAGGGAAGCTAAAAGGAAAGCTGCGAACAACAAGCTGTCCCTTGTCACAGCTGAGCCGACGAGTTTCAGAGGTGAAGCACACAACAGAATATGCTACTAGAACTAAAGTGGAAACTGTCAAACAAGGTTTTTCGTACATCCTGGAAGGCAACACTGTTGTGCGTGTCAGTGAGGTACTAGCATCACAGGTTCGTGTTACTGTGTTCTCAAACGAGAGAGACTTTTTCACCTACCCCATGAAACCATCTACTATGAACATCTTTCGTGTTGAGAACCGAAGCACTAGCTGTGTACGGACCATGCAGCTGAGTGCCCTCATGAAGGGAAAGCCGTGTGCTTCTCAGTTACAAGTGTGAGCACGTTGCTCTACCCTTGCTGCACTAAATATAGAGTCTTTGCATCTCCTCTACATTTCCTCCACCAATGAGAGCAAGACTTAATTAAAAACGTCCTTTTCTGTGCCAGACAACATTGCTGCACCGAGACAAGTGTTGCGTGTTCCAGAAAACCCTGAAATGTGATGCCTACATAGGAACAGCTTTCAATTAATAAATTTTGGTCACTGTTTGGTCACTCTTCAGTACACCTTCGCCCTGCTATGCTGATTTAGTGGTATTGCTTTGTAAATGTCTTCCTAGCTGTCTGGAATGTACTTACAAGGGTCAGCAAGCATGCATACTGGTGATGAGCTTGTAAAAGGGGAATAATTGTGTGCGACATTAGCCCGTAAAGGTCCTCCTATATTTCTACGGTGTAATGGACGCTGGTGGCAGGGCACGCTGTTGACCTCTGTCAGCTTCTCTTAGGAATTTGAGTACGCATCTACCTTCAACTCTGATTTAGGCAACCCGACCAGCTGTGAAAGCAGTTTTTTTTTTTAACTTGTGTTCGTGAACACATTTTTTCAGCCCTACTGTCCTATCTGGCAGCACCGTGATGCTGCTTAACAGTGTGTGTTTGTCCGTACTGGTGATGAGCTTGTAAAAGGGAGATAATTGTGTGCGACATTAGACCGTAAAGGTCCTCCTATATTTCTACGGTGTAATGGACGCTGGTGGCAGGGCACGCTGTTGACCTCTGTCAGCTTCTCTTAGGAATTTGAGTACGCATCTACCTTCAACTCTGATTTAGGCAACCCGACCAGCTGTGAAAGCAGTTTTTTTTTTTAACTTGTGTTCGTGAACACATTTTTTCAGCCCTACTGTCCTATCTGGCAGCACCGTGATGCTGCTTAACAGTGTGTGTTTGTCCGTACTGGTGATGAGCTTGTAAAAGGGAGATAATTGTGTGCGACATTAGACCGTAAAGGTCCTCCTATATTTCTACGGGGTAATGGACGCTGGTGGCAGGGCACGCTGCTGACCTCTGTCAGCTTCTCTTAGGAATTTGAGTACGCATCTACCTTCAACTCTGATTTAGGCAACCCGACCAGCTGTGAAAGCAGTTTTTTTTTAAATCTTGTGTTCGTGAACACATTTTTTCAGCCCTACTGTCCTATCTGGCAGCACCGTGATGCTGCTTAACAGTGTGTGTTTGTCCGTACTGGTGATGAGCTTGTAAAAGGGGGATAATTGTGTGCGACATTAGACCGTAAAGGTCCTCCTATATTTCTACGGGGTAATGGACGCTGGTGGCAGGGCACGCTGCTGACCTCTGTCAGCTTCTCTTAGGAATTTGAGTACGCATCTACCTTCAACTCTGATTTAGGCAACCCGACCAGCTGTGAAAGCAGTTTTTTTTTTAACTTGTGTTCGTGAACACATTTTTTCAGCCCTACTGTCCTATCTGGCAGCACCGTGATGCTGCTTAACAGTGTGTGTTTGTCCGTACTGGTGATGAGCTTGTAAAAGGGGGATAATTGTGTGCGACATTAGACCGTAAAGGTCCTCCTATATTTCTACGGGGTAATGGACGCTGGTGGCAGGGCACGCTGCTGACCTCTGTCAGCTTCTCTTAGGAATTTGAGTACGCATCTACCTTCAACTCTGATTTAGGCAACCCGACCAGCTGTGAAAGCAGTTTTTTTTTTTTAACTTGTGTTCGTGAACACATTTTTTCAGCCCTACTGTCCTATCTGGCAGCACCGTGATGCTGCTTAACAGTGTGTGTTTGTCCGTACTGGTGATGAGCTTGTAAAAGGGGGATAATTGTGTGCGACATTAGACCGTAAAGGTCCTCCTATATTTCTACGGGGTAATGGACGCTGGTGGCAGGGCACGCTGCTGACCTCTGTCAGCTTCTCTTAGGAATTTGAGTACGCATCTACCTTCAACTCTGATTTAGGCAACCCGACCAGCTGTGAAAGCAGTTTTTTTTTTAACTTGTGTTCGTGAACACATTTTTTCAGCCCTACTGTCCTATCTGGCAGCACCGTGATGCTGCTTAACAGTGTGTGTTTGTCCGTACTGGTGATGAGCTTGTAAAAGGGGGATAATTGTGTGCGACATTAGACCGTAAAGGTCCTCCTATATTTCTACGGGGTAATGGACGCTGGTGGCAGGGCACGCTGCTGACCTCTGTCAGCTTCTCTTAGGAATTTGAGTACGCATCTACCTTCAACTCTGATTTAGGCAACCCGACCAGCTGTGAAAGCAGTTTTTTTTTTAACTTGTGTTCGTGAACACATTTTTTCAGCCCTACTGTCCTATCTGGCAGCACCGTGATGCTGCTTAACAGTGTGTGTTTGTCCGTACTGGTGATGAGCTTGTAAAAGGGGGATAATTGTGTGCGACATTAGACCGTAAAGGTCCTCCTATATTTCTACGGGGTAATGGACGCTGGTGGCAGGGCACGCTGCTGACCTCTGTCAGCTTCTCTTAGGAATTTGAGTACGCATCTACCTTCAACTCTGATTTAGGCAACCCGACCAGCTGTGAAAGCAGTTTTTTTTTAAATCTTGTGTTCGTGAACACATTTTTTCAGCCCTACTGTCCTATCTGGCAGCACCGTGATGCTGCTTAACAGTGTGTGTTTGTCCGTACCGGTTAGGAGCTCGTAAACTTGCTTGTGACTTATTAATAATTAATGTTAAGCTGTGATGACTGTCTTTTTAATCAGTTCTGCTGTCACGGATAAGTCAGAGGATCGACATTTAAGTTTGCTGAACGACAATGTATTTTGTTCGAAATTGAAACATATTATACTGGCATTGCCAGCTTCGCTGTGTATGTCGGTCACAAGTTGGCATTGACACGCAAATTTCTTGACATACGTTTTCATGGAAACCTGATAACCGACACCAAGCCGATACTGCCAACTTGCATGAGATATCGGTCACAAGTTGGCAGTGTCGGGGATATGTTCGCATACTTTGCCGACATGGTACCAACTTTGAGCCGATGTGCCTATACCGTGATATTTATTTTGATTGCATGACTTATTAGTGAATGCAACCATTTGGTATGATAGAGTGAGGGTACTGATGTGCAAATTTCATTAAATGTAATCGTTTTCGTTTAAATTTGTTTACCCGACACCAGGCCGATACTGCCAACTTGCATGAGATATCGGTCACGAGTTGGCAGTGTCGGGCATATGTTCACATACACTGCCGACACGGCACCAACTCTGAGCCAACATGTCTGTACAGGTATATTAATTTGCATTACACAACTTATTAGCCCATGCTGCAGTTATATATCATCAAGTAAGGACATCGATATGCAAATTTCTTGTATTATCAGGTTTTTTGTCAAAATTTGTTTAACCGTCATCAAGCCGACACTGCCAACTTGCCTGGGGATATCGGTCACAAGTTGGCAGTGTCGGGGTTATGTTGGACCGACATGCCCAACTTGGTACCGACATCGGTCCGATGTCATGTGCTGCTTGGGGGTCTTTGCACAGGCTTTCTTGAGGCTTTGGTCCAGTATGAGCTTCTGCCTGGTAGAAAGCTTCGCTACTGCAGCAACCTTGTCGTGAGATGGGTGTTTGGTTGCGCAGGTCTTCTTCTGTTCCGCTAGCTTTTTCTAAAGCGCCCGCACCTTCTTTAGTGTGGTCCACAGCTTTGTCTTTAAATGCTCAAATTCAGCTTTGGAGCAGATTTCCGTATTTGTCTGGCATGACTGGTCTGAAATACCAAAGTGTCTGTTTTAAAACTAACTGCGTGTTCACCGAAAGCATGTTCTTACTAGTCATGTTAGATGGATGCTTCGTACCGGCTCGGACATCGTCGGAATCATCTCCTGCAAAAAGACACCAGATAGCAGTCAGCACGGGGCCAAGCATGGTTCTTGTTACCGGCTCGCAAGGAAAAGGAAACGAGCAGGCTCTTGGCCACATCGCGTACCTGTGTCTGCAACTGCCTGTGTCTCGTCATTGCCTAGCAGGGAACTCTCAGGTGCAGCAGACGGTGGCGTGGACGCTGTGTTCGTCGTTGGAGTCGACGGCGCACGCTTTCTTTTCACCGGGCCGTTTCCTTGGGCTCGTTGTCTGACGGAGCGGCTTCGCGGTTTCGGCGTGCTCAAGTACGACGGACAGCCATCGAATATGTGCGGTACCGCATCTTCCCGAAGCTTTGGTTTGCCACGCTTGTGCAGCACAACCTCGCCGTTGATGATGAACTGGTCATGCCACACGACACGACGTCGGACTTGTCGAAATGCTTCTCGCAGACACGTGTGTGAGGCGAGTCAAACGTGAACCGCCCACCTTCAATGCGAGGAATGGCACGTTTCCACTTCTCACGCTTGTCGGGATCCGCAGGAAACGCGAACATGGACACCCTGTCACCTCCAGGATACCCAGAACGGCATTTGGTAACACAGCATGTTTCTGGCATGCTGCTAGCACACAGTTATCGCGTGACAACAGCCGAAACACATGTACTGCAATGGGAGACGCAGGCGTTTCCCTCCTGGGTTCCGATGGCAACGCCACCACGCGGGCGCTTCGGTCCCTGGGCGAAGCTCCCCCATAGAGTTACGGAGGAGCTGCGTGACCAGAAAGCTATCAAGGGACTGTGGTAAAAGTGATATCGTTACCTATGCCAAAATAACCACTGACAATGGCTTGAAAATTGACCGTACGTTGCTCACTACATAACATACCTGAGGTGGACACGCACCCAGTGATACAACGTTATGGGCAATGAATCAAACCAGGTAGCCTTCAACAAACCAACAGAATTAGTACGGCTACGGTGCAGCATGATCCCAGATATCTTTGCGCCAGAAAATTGCAAATCAAACACAAACTCAAAACCGATTGAGCCACCCAGGCCGAGCTACCGAGGAGCATAACGAATTGTGTTAGAACTTGTATGACAAGGCTTTGTACTTGATTTGAAGTAAAACTGCAATTTGATACTTTGGACTGTACTTCTTGTAGTGATAGTTGTAAACACAAGGTAAAAGGTGGAGAGCTGGGAGCTTGTTGGTACGCATGATATACAAGGTGTTTCAGTTAAATCCGCGGGCTAAATAATAGATCTCTGCCCGAGAAACCTCGTCATGACGTTGGTAGACAGGATGAAACCGAAACGGGAGGGCTGGGCTGGGTTCCACGAATGGGCACTTTTTCTCTTGCCTCCTATTGAAAGAAAAGTAGGACCGAAGGTCGCGTCCCTTTCAAGGACCATCGTAATCCCTTCAAGACCGTGGCTTTCGGGTGCGACGTTGTTCGCCTCTTGCTTCCAGCGTAGTTCAACTCTACCAAATTGGTGGCGCTGTCGAATACTGGCAGACAAGAGTGGGAGAGGTCTATTCGCGAACGGGTGCACCAATCGACAAACTTTCTTTTTTACAAGTATCTGTCCGATACTGCCTACAAACTTGGCACCGTGTAAATGTGTGGAAGGCGCTCATTATTTAGAGAGAAATTTAAATGAGTTTCGTAAAGAAACATTCTAAAGCAGGGCGCTGTTGACACTAAAATGGGTACTACCCCATTTGGCACCTTCATTAGGGTGAGAAGTTGCCAGGTATGAAGAAACCAAAATGAATGTTAGGACAGGAGGTAAAGAGACTGAACCCGCACTTCCTTCGCACCACATTATGTGTAACAGACGGGGAAGTCGACCCTCAGTGGACACCTTTAGAAAAAATCTGCCACCGAAGCCGGTCGTTCGTGGTAGTAATTGGTTTCGGTTTACATATTTTTGTCGCGGCTGTCGAAGTGAAAGGCAAAAGGGACGCTCTTCCACTCCCTTATCCACCAGTGCATTATGTCCTTACACCAATGAATTTACGTCTTTTTGCGCTTCACCGCGACCAGCCGCGCATACGGTGCAGAATTGCTTGCATTGCAGAATTGCAGAATTGCTGCAACAAATGACCCGCTTCGGTGGCAGATTTTTCTCTAAAACGTGTCCCCGTCTTCCGCGAGGGACGTTAAATACGGGGTGCCGTGTATGAGCTTTCATCGCATGTTAAAGAACCCTCAGGTGGGCAAAAGCAATCCACAGACCGACCGCTGTGGCGTCGCTCATGATCTCAGTTGTCTCGCGACGTAAACACCCAATTATATATAAAATAAAAGGTGTCCACCGAAGGTCCCTAAAGGGATAGTGCCTATTTTAATGCCGACAGTGCCCTGCGTTAGCCGTTATGTTTTTACCACACTCATTCGAAATTTTATTTAAATAAGGAGCGCCTCCCGCTCTTTCACACAGTGCGCAGCTTGTAGATGGTATCGGACAGATACTTGTAAAAAAGAAAGTTCGCAAATATTTAGCCCGGGGATTTAACTGAGGCACCCGGTGTGTCAAAGCACAAGCAAATTTTGAAACACAGGGTGGGCAGAGACAACCACACACAGCACCATTCAGATTGTTTAAGGAATGCATTTGTAACACCCTTCACGCAACTCATTTTTGTTCACGAGTTTCACTGGGTTTCCTTATTTGGTCGCTTCCAATATTTCTGTAGTGTTTCTGGATGAAGACTCTATTGTCTCTAATTTTAGGTGCTGATGCAATAACTACGGATAGAACCACAACCACAATCGCTGCAGTGAGCCCTCAGCCGTACAACCTGCTTGCTTTCGACATTGTAGTTATACTCTCTAAGCCATCCTGATTAGCCTGTGTTCAGGGTCTGTGCTGACTTTAGCAGAGGCCGTCGTTACCTGGTACACTCTTAAAAATAAGGTCGGTGCGCTTACTAACTAAAAACTAAGCACTTACTTGTCACACCAGCCACTAAGATCTTAGTAACCGTAGGTAGTAAAAGTGGCAGTAGTAACATTTACTAATTGAAGAGGCTAGTAAAGAGCACTACCTCCAGCAGTTGGTCTTAGCTGATAGCACTGCCTTTGGCTAGTAAAAGCGCGACCTTCACCTAGTGAAAATAACAAAGTGTACACTGCTAAAAAAGAAAGAAAGAAGCATACATGGCTTGCGTATAATTTCGGAAAAAGGGAATGCTAAAGTTTTTTCAGCGCCAATATATTTCCCAACTTGTATATAGAAGTAGTAACAAACATACGAAGATCTGTCACCTCTAGCTGTGGTTGTGTGTGTGTGGGAGGGGGGGGGGGTGTACTCGGGGGATACTGCGCCTACACAAACTCATATTCGCAAAGCATGGGTGTGAACAAAAAAGGACAGCTCTTCCTAGCAGATTGCCATTTGCTGGACAACAGATACTGATATAATGCATCGCAACTTCTGAGATTACGAAGTCGCCACCAGCCGCGAAGCGACTTCTTGGGTGTGGATGCGCGCATACGGTTGTCTGAGGAACAAATAATACGCTACCGTAAGTCTCTCCCGTATTGAATAAAATGCTACTCTACTGACACATGTGTTTTTAAATCAAATTACCCTTTAACTCGGCCAATATAGCCTCCATCACAAATTAACGGGCATAAAATAACATGTAGCAAACATAAGTATCGATCTAGTAACAGCTACTAAGCAAAACTTTCTGGCTAGTAACGGCAGTATTTACTGCTTTCCACAACTCTTACCTAGTACTCAGCTAGTGACCAACTAGTAACGCACTTCGAGGGTAGTAACCGCAGTCGTTACTACCTTTCTACTAGCCATTTTTCTAAGAGTGTATATTACTTGAAGCACAAAGCCTGTCTTCTAATTTTGCAAGTTGAGAATTTACCTGAATGCGTCGCTTTGAGTGTTACATTTTGAAATGTTGTCAAAAATACTAAATAGCGAGCCAAAATGGGAGTTTTTGCTAACGTAGCTGGGCTTAGTATAAGGGAAAACACACACACTTACGGCACACAGCTTCCACTTTTTCGGGCGTTAGTGCTGGTAGCACTTCAGTCTTGCCTTTTGACTTCGAGTTGTTCGATGGCTCTTCTGTGAATGTTTTACGGGCCAGAACGGACATCCCCCAAACTGCGACGGCCAGTTCCTTAACGAAGCGGGACTCTTCCTCCTGCTGCTTGAGGTGGTCCAGTTTCTTCTTTGTAATTTGCACACCATGTCCAAGGTCAACCTGTAGGCAAGTAAAAAGCACTTGGGGATTAAAGGATTTTTGATCGTAATGAGACTTTCGGCCGTAATGAAATGTTACCTTCTCTGGCTTGCGATGCAGCATCATTCTTGGACGGCCAAGGTCTTTTCAGCTGCCTCAGTAGGGATTAGGGCTATTATTCCACGGTGCTATGGATGCTTTCTCGTCCGGTGGTGTATTGTTCCACATGGCGTCAAGTCGTGACAGCCAGTAGTGAGCTGTTGAAATATGGCATCCGGTCGTAACAGCGCCCATTCAGATTTCCCCCCTTATTTTGAACAACACAAGTACGAAAACAGATGTCTTGGTTGTGCTAGCTTATTTATGACCGCTGGTTAACGCAACTGGCTTGGTCGACTACCCAGTCAGTATGGTGATCTAGACTGACTGGTGTGACTGCCGGGCTACCCAATCCATGCTTGGTCGCGGCCGTGGCACACGGCCACGTGCGATAGTTTACATGGATGCGCTGACGCTCGCTGCGCGCCTTGCGGAAGGATTTTGTGCGGATACGGGGAACTCTTCTATTTCGAGTCGCAAGCTGTTAAATATTCGTAAAAAAAACTGAAGTTAGCGCGGAAACCATATTGCCATAACATAGCCCGTTGTTTGCTTAACAGAGAGACAGCTTATTTACGGACAGTTATTCGTCTTGTGTTGAAATAATTTTTTTTTTTAGTTTTAGGAAGGTTCACCCGTTCTCGGATTGACTGAGCTGATGGCTTTTTGCGGACAGTTGTCCGTTAACTGAACAACGGAGTATGCTGTTGTTGTATTGCTTGTGTGTCCTTTTTATTTTAATTTGTTATTTATTATTATTATTTTTTTTGTTAGGGCATTCAACAGTATCGTACACGGCATGCAGTTCACCAAAAGCAGCCAGAGTAGGTTTGGCAAAATTCTTTATTCACAAGTTCTGCAAAATGCATGTTTGAAAAGCTATCCGAGAAGATCCATGAATTAAAGGACCTTGGCTCCCACGTTTTTTTGCTTTCGTGAATTCTTCCTCTTTGTCCCTCTGGAAGGGTTTATATCCATAAGGTGCCTATCGAAAAACAAAGCAAGACGTTGTAAGATCACTTAAGCAAAGTAAAGAAAAATAAACACGAGCAACCACGGTGGAATTGGGGTCCTTAAGAAGAAATCGCTAGCAGCAGTGTCTTATCCGCAAGGACAATTTGGCAGATGTAGGTAAAAGCATGTACGTTTTCTCACCTAATGCACCCCACCAATCGCAACTGCGAATGGTAAAGGCAAAAAGGTACATCAGTGCTTTATCTGTATTGGTTTGAAATATCTTGTTCCCTTTTCAAGCATTTTGACGCCAATATTGACAATTAGTTACTGTGCTCAATCACCTTTGAATGAATTCCAGGGTATAAGCCACTTCATCTGGTTATTTCATGTTGAACATGTAATAGGCCATGAACATGAGCATCGTTGCTTCGGTGAAAGTGCTGACAGCCTCAAAGATTATGACATGTTCCACAACTACAAAGAGCTTGTTGCGGGCAAATATGTCTCCTCCTGAAACGAAAAAGGCATTGTGCTGTAGTTTTGTGCAAAAAGCACATTATAATAATTTGTTGAAGGTTTACTGTCTACGTGAACGACAAGTTCTTCGTATATGCCGGGCTATTTGTAATCTGGTCACCTTTGGGTAACGCCTGAAGGGTTATTGCTCAGCCATGCTTTTATAACATGCAATGCAAAACTACTCCGTCTACGGCTGCGTGCCTGTATACTTTGAAACCTTGTCGATTCACTATGGGTGCAGGACAACTAAAGTTACGTACCGAGAACCACCACTGGTGTGTACGGGAGATGGTCCAGGCTATCAACAACACTGTAGCCTTCCTGTAAAGTAAAGAGTTTCTGAATATACAGTGCTACACACAGCTGTTGTTGCGTACTCAGGTAAGGACATCCTTCTCCGACAGTACATACGTACATCGAACACCTGAAAGAGGAAGTCATCTTGGTCAGTGAATGCGCTGAGCAGGAGAGGTATCAGCACAGTTTCTTGTGGATCCTCATGAACCTGCGTCCGCTTTCGTGCAATTTCTGACAAAGCAAGCCAGTGGTGACCACGAGGATTGGAGCTCTTCTTCAGAGCCTCACTGACACGACGTGTATACGCCCTCATTCTCGCTCCGAAGGGCACCTAAATTGCGAGGGGAAAAAGTGATAGAATCAGAAAGGCAGCAATATAATGGAAATCGTGAACACCAATGCTCGTTCCAGGCCATATTCCTTTCAAGTAGTGCTATATATCTTGGAAGCTATCATACACTGCTCACAGGTTACCTCAACATCCTTGCCAAGAAGCCGTTGAGCATGTGCAGGGAAGAACCGGCGCTGGAAGAGCATTGGCCAAGCATTTTTTATTTCTGCTGTGCTGTGGGCTGGTTCTTTAGAATTAATGTATAGACGCTGAGAAAAATAAGTGTCTTGCATTGCACGAGAAGCAGAATGTGTATCAACCAGCTCTTCCGGCTTTTGCACCTCTGTCTGGAGCCACGTTTGCAGTTCCTGAGCTCTTTCTCTGGATATGCCATTACCGGACGGCTGCCAGTCTTCACACCCATAGGCTTCTTTAGCTTGCCGTTTTGACAGATTACCGCTGACGAAGGCTGCAAGCGCTGCATTCTGCCCACATTCTCTACTCTCGTTGCCAACTGTTCGAAAAACGAACTATACCCATTCCCCAAAACATGCCCGGTGACAGAGCGGTCTTGCAGTGAATCAGAGTACTTTCCCACGAATAATTTAGCGACCTCTATGAGTTGACTCCATCTCGGTCTTGAGCCCCTCTTCGTAAGCATTGTAACAATCGCTTTCTAGGCGGTCTCGTGTGAGCAGCCTCTTTCCACCGGACAGCGAGGATTCGGATGATGCTGAAAGGCACAGCGAAGAGATGTTGAAGTCAACTGGATGTACAGGTTCTGAAAACTTGGACTGATAACTGCTCTGCCCGCACTGGTAGTCATCCGTTGTTGATGCTCGAAGGTCTGCATCTGAACACCAATGCAACAGTCAAATTCAAGAATGACAATTATTTTAAGGTGCCTTGCCATTGCGATCAGCCCATCTTTCTGTGATAATGAATATCTTTTCGAAAAAGGAGTCATTGCAGAGATCACCAAATGTATCTTCCTCCACCTGCGTCCTGTCTTCAAGATAGATCTGTAGGTTCATAAAAGAAAATGAAATGTGGAATGAAATGCACAGAACGAGAACAAGCATCTGCTTACCTTCACCTCACTTGAGGAACAGACTCCTTTTTCATGTGCGACTCTTATAGCTTCGTGGTAAGATTATACATTGCATAGCTTCTTGAGCTTTCGGTCACAACGTGCTTTAGGACAATAACCTGTTTTTGTTGTAAAACAGACATGAATCATAAGGGGAAAAGTCTGCCAGTCCACTTCGAGCTACACAGACTAGCTTATCACTTCTATTGTTGACAAGCTCATGGACGCCAAGAGGTGAAGAATACAATCCTCTGACGGTTAAACAACAAAATGAACATCACCGTTTTCAAAGATTATATGCTGGATCTCCCTAAACATGACTTCTGTTCTACAGCCAGAAAGCACAACATACTTTCCTGACCTGTAAGTAGTTCCATGCACCGTAGCAGCGGCACATGTCTGAACACTGTCAACCGACCCAAAGTAGCGCTGAAGACATGTTGCGAGCTGCACTGCACAAGCATTCAGTTGGAGGACATCCAAATCTGACACTTTTATCGAGGAGGGAAAAAAATCCACGTGAAGCTGATGTTTCTCGCTTAGCGATTTCGTGACATTTATGAAATTTCCAGTGGAACGGATGCACTTTTTAAAGTATCCAAACCGAAACAAGAGGCCCAAACTCTTGCGTGAGCCCTCCGTAATGGAGGATGTAGTGATGCTTTGGGCGCAGTCGGTGGTCAGGAAAAGAAGCCTGGCGACAAAAAATGTAATCTTGAGCAATTACTGATAAATATGCTACATGGGCAGCAGAGAGTTTCGGAGACAAAGTGAGACTAACCAGCTCCGGAAGCTGCAGGACAAGAATCCGGACAGGGTCCGAGGGGTTCTCTATTCGGTTACCGATGAAGAGTGGAAACAGTCGCATGAAGCACCAGTTCTGTGCAGCATGGCCAGTCAGCTTTTTTGCATTTACAGGAACCTTTGGAGGCCTGTTCCTCCCATCCGCCTCACGGTACTGGAAGCCTCTAATCTTCCTGTTTAATTATAAGTACGTGAACCTTTTTGCTTTTTCACGAAGTAGTAAATGTTGAGGGTCATGTCGTGACGAACGATGCCCTCCAGTAGGTCATGGGCGGCACACGGTGGTAACCCTGACTTACAGACATGGAAGCTGCTGACTCTATGTAATAGTGACTCAGCTTTTATACCATAGCACTCCTTCATGTCTGGGTCATTCTCAAGCTTCTCTCTTCAGCGATTACGCCATCGTAATGTTCTGCTGACCTCCGCTGCCCTACCGCAGTGACATCATTTTGGAATTCCTCGCGAGTGACAAGGCAATACCTACAGAATCACAGATTATAATAATACAACAGATTACACGTAATCAACCTCTAACCACAAAAATACGAGTTGTATTCCATCTGTAATTTCCCTCAGGGGGAGGGGAAGATTTCCAAGAGTCATATACGTTGCCTCCACTTTGCGCTTTCCTCTAGCAGATCCCAATGGGTTTGCAATTTCAAAAGCGTCTTGGTAGAGCACAATTTTGATGCAGTTTTCTGTGTCAGAAAATGAGGGATGGTCGTCAAATACGACCTGATACTGATTGGTCCTTGCGATTGAAAACCACATTGTTCAGACAGGATGCAAGCAAGAACCGTATACTTTCTTGGATTGGCACGTAATGGTAGAAACACTTCAGGTTCCCCCGTTGATACCCAAGTACACTTCCCTAGGTTTGACACTGTGAAATAACGTTTTATATGCCTTCTGTCGCATTTGTTTTGAGCGCATCTGCCCCGTGCACGAGAAAACTGTACTAAATTCATCGTTTCTCATCAGCTCTTTCATCTTTTCAGCGTTCTCTTTTTCTAATTTATCACCAAGAATTCGTAACATGTCTTTCAACAAACTTTCGTGGCTCAGTTCAAGCAGTATGTGCATTTCATTTATTACATCCTGCACGCTTGTTGATGGCAGCACGTGCTTAGCTTCGAGTTTCAATGTGAGCTCCACTGCACTCTTTTGAAACATGCTCGTTTCACTGCGTCTATTACCCTCGAGGCTTTGAACAGGCGCGTCACGATAGCCACTAATTGTGCCGCACTGTCGTCACCATCGCAAATTCTTGGTATAGAACTGTTGTCCACTGAATGGTCAGGTGCCTCGCTTTCAAGACTACTGTCAACAGGTACGCTACTACACGATGGCAGACTGGATTCAACACTCTAAGTGTTCCTGTGCGATTTGTGGAACAGCCATACATGGCTGCGGAGAGAGCTCGTCGTGTTCAATTTGCTGACGCAGGTTTCATAGGGGCATGTGATAGGACCATGCCCGGCCCTGAGGTGGCCGCACAAATGATGCACAAACTCGATCGTGTCCTGACACTAACGAAGTGCAATTTAGCGGACAGGGGACAGTCTCGCCGCCCTTTTCGACCGCCTCGCGATCTTGAATGTGAAGCCTGTTTATATGAGACACTATCGAAGAGTATTTATGGAAATGTGCTGCGCAAAACTGAAATGGGCAACGAGCACCATCAGCAATGCTGGCATGGTACCGTTTGTGCTGAAAGTAGTCATTCAGCCCTCGGAACCGCTTCTGGCAATGAACGCATTCAAACATTGCCTCTGACGCAGCAGCGTGCGTGCTTCCTGTTGGAGTGGAACGTGTGTCACATGCAAGAGAACAGACGCTTAAGCAAACGGTAATTATACTGCAAAACGTACGTACTCAACGAAATGTGGTTCCCAGATCCAAGTGAGAGCGTCCCGGACGCGTATTTACAAACCCTGACCGATAAGCGACTTCGGCGGCAGCGCCAGCTCGGAGCACCCAAAACCTGAGACGGGCGCCACCGCCCGTCTTGGAAATACAGAGGAAAGATGGCGGCTCGCTAACCAAGCGCAGTGTTGAAAAGTTTGACGCGATCGCGGGAGAGATGATTTTGTGCTGCTGTGTGGAGCGTTTTCGCACGTTCAGGTGCATAATGCTGACATTGTTGGTGCTCTATGGAATGTCGAGGAGAAACGCGTCAAGTGCGCGAAGGATAACAGCCTGATGTGTTGCACTCGCCGTGGTGGTTGAGCTAGTTGAACAGACAGCCGAAGAGGCCACTTCGGTGGTTTCATTCAGTGCCGGGGTGCTGAGCGTTTGATGTGAACAACGTCAGTTTTCTGTTGTGAGCCTGGCCATAAATATGTGCATCTGAGGTATACTTTTTACCGGCTGATGGATGATATGAAGTAATCGAATCTGATCCGTAGCCAGAGAAATGGAAGGCAACAGACTTGAACATTAGATCACGTGCATGAGATACGTGCACCTCAACAGATGATCACCGTTCTGTTGGAAAATCACAACGTGTATTACATGTGACCGTTAATGTGCACACAGCCCGTCCTGATACTGAAGTTGGCGTACACCAGCTGACGGCCTCCTTTTCTTTTGTCGTTATTTACGCAATATGTTAATTTTTCCAAATGAATATCTGCATGCATTTCTGATAAATTAATTGGCCCGACGTCTACCCGTACCCTAAATAAAAAAAAAACAGTTCTGGGTCTCAACACTGCACTAGCAAAAGGCCCATTCTGATCTAAGCACTGCAAGAAAGATCTTTCGTGTGTGTGTGTGTGTGTGTGTTTGTGACACCATGAAGACATCACTACCACTAGAATAGTGCGAGAATAGAATAGAACAGGTGATCGTGATGAAAAACTGCATATCTACTTTTCTGACTACTTTTTATTTCAAGGAAGCTGCAGCATCTGAATTGCAGTGTTATATATCTATTTCTAAGTGCTGAGCGTCTTGAGCACAGATAAGCACAAGCTTGCTAGTTGGCTAACTGGATCTGCGTAATACATGTTTGGACGGTATTGCTCGAGCAGCCAGTGAATGTCTGTGCGCAAGTGTGTGAAGTAGACTAGAACTAGTGTGAAACACTCTTACCTACATGAGGATTGCTGGACGTATTCTGTGTACGATTCTATCTTTTTTTACATATATAATTCAGGGTTTACGTCACGAGACAACTACAGTCATAAGCGACGCCACAGTGGTTGTTCTGTGGATTGTATGATTATGTGTGTACGTGGTGATCGAATTGCAAAAAAAAGCGTGTGGTTGTTGCAGAAGTGTCCATCGCTAACACGTGGCAGTGCAGCGCTAGAAATTTGCCTTCTGGACCTAACGGAATCAGTATAGGGCAAGGGCGGATTTAAGACTCTGGTATGGTGTTCTGTGGGCGGGGCGGTCCTAAGAAAATTGGGCACCGCAGCCCGCCTAGGAACTACGTTGCATGGAAGGCAAGATGGTGAAGGGTGGCTTGCCAGCCATTGCAACGTTTGTCATGTTTTACGCGAGTGAGTGTGAAAGAAATGTTTTTGTGAAACTGTGTAGAGTATTTTCACCTTTTGCAAAGCATAATGCTGGCATTGTTTGCGCTGTTGGAATGTCACATGGTCGCAATATAACAGAAGGGCAAAGGGATTACTTGGAAGGAATGTGGAGAATAACATTTTTCACTTGTGGCGGTCACAGATGTGTGCTTTTGCTGTATATTTTTGCAATCTGATAGATGGCTGTACTTGCTTGAACAAACTCAGTCCGCCTCATTGAACAAATGGAAATATGGTGGCACGATGTATTCAAGCACATGCCACTGTATGATTTGTGAGGGAAAAACAAACTTGGACGTGCCATTGGCGCTGATGGGGTACTGCAAGGTGAAAGTGCATTCCGTTGAAGGACATACGTGGGCTGTGCATCGCGTGAATATTATTCCGTACAGCCCATGTGCATCGTGCACATCCCGCTTGAGATCTGCCTCTAGTGCCTTACTGCTGTTTGCAATGTGTAGTAGAGACATGTTGTATTATGATCATGGATAATGGTAAGCTAATATCATCATCAGGCTACATTCATTTAGCTCAGCTGGTAAACAGACGTCGGGCTAGGATGTCATCTCTGGACGCACGTGGTTGACAGTCACCGAGAAAATACTGTTGTGCTCACCACGTGATCATGTAGTGATGTCTTAGCTATCCATGAAGTATATTCTTTCATACCTTGTATGGTAGGACAAATTTACAACCGTGTGATCCCACTCTTTGCGTTTAGCAAAGACAAGCATTCACTCAAGCAAAGACAATGCTGCTACCCAGCATTCATAATAGTGTACAAAATGTGAACAGTGCAAGAAAGGCCAATGTTTTCCCAAAACATGGCGAAGGGGGCCATGGCCACAGTGAAAAAAAAACAACAACAAAATGAACAAAATCAGTAACTAAAAGTCGTAGGCTGTCACCCTCGTGCTATGGTGGAGTATAGTCATGTGTTGATGTCATGGAGTTATGAGGACTGGGACGAGGTAAATGACTGATGCACCCTCGAGATCCATTATTGTGCCTTCTTTCCATGCTCTCGTGTACTATGTAGAGCATTACAGGGAATGGAGTCATCAAAATACAAAAACAAAAAATGAAAAGTCACTCAACTTGCATCGCACAACAGGAATAGCCATTACCCAAATTCAATACCGGACGATAAATTCGTTTCCATTTTCAGTAATGGAGGACCGTGGTATGCGTTTCCGTTATCGTTACCATCTCCAATTTCGATAATACACTGTTTCTGTTTCCGTTACCCGTCCCTGCCAGCGTACCAGCGAATGTACAGGCAGATCGAGCTCGTTGTGTGTGTGTTGGTTTCCTTTTTTTGCCCAAGCTCAGGCTTCTTATCACCATGGACATGCAAATTACTATGTTTGGCAAGTGGTCGCTGAAAGTACCAGTCTTTGAACCAGTGTTTTGAGGATGCCTGCTACACTGTGGCTCTATGGTCTTGCATCAGGGTCGCTGCTGTCCTCCTGATTGGAATGTTTCGTGATTCTCAGACTTGAGTATATGTCTATGAAGAGGTATCACAGTGAAGAATGGAGATTGGTCATGCGCTCTGTATTGCCACTCAGTGTACATATGTTACTGTGCAAATAAAGGTTACTAGCTCACTACGTAAGGTGGTGTGGTCTGTTTCTGGGATCTGCTCATCACCCCCGGACCCACCATCAAAAATGAGGAACCAGTTGTAAATGGAATGACGTAGTAACGGCAGGTGATGGAACACCTCTCATTTGCCCATAAGAAACACAACATTGAAGTCTGGAGTGGCAGCACTAAGGTACCGTCAACACTGCTGTTCTCTTTTGCAGCTTTATTGTTATGAGCCAGCCTGACTTTCAGTAGCAGATTCTCTCTTAACTTTACATAGATCATGTCAGGTCACAGGTCAGGATTTTCACACATAGGATTCAGGAAGCAGGGAGGTACAGGTTTATTGAAAAAAAAGGAAAAGAGTCTACGGGATTGCCAGCACTTGGCAGGTTTGCAGTTATATATAATGGTTGCTTCACTTAAGAGTGACCCAAATTTTTTCTTTCAAATTTTTTTTCAATTCAATTGAGATAATTAGGCCAATTAAGGATGTACAGTGATAAACAGCAGCTGGCACTGAACATCAGCATTTCCCATTAATTAGCCCAACTATCCTAATTCAGCTTGACAAAAATTGAAAGAAAAAATTTGGATCACTCTTAAGTGAAATATCCTCTATGTTTTTGTTCTGAATACACAGCATCAGGTATCTTGGGGTTGGTGGCACTCACCCAAGGAGGAGAATTCCATCATGTAGCTGCACTTACATTGCATGAAATATTAACATTGCATCAATTAGATGTTAATAGTTAACAAAACAGTTCATAGCTCATTACTGCAGATGATTGACGAAGTGTCATATTTAAATATCCTTAGCTCATAGTGGACCAGCTAGAAGTCGCACACTTGGCACAATATCAGCCTGCAAAGTGTGCATCAAGCTTCTATGTGCCATTTTAGTTGAGCACATAGTGTTGTAGTTCTGTGTGGAGGGTACTGCCGATTTACACACGAGTATAGACTCCGCTATTACTACTTACTGCCAATTGCAGTGGTACAGCTCCCCGTGGGGCGGATTTAAGGGGTGGGGGTGGGGGCAAGTGGCTGTGTTTGTTACGTAAAAAACCAATCTCCTGTATGAGACTGTGCCATACCAGAGCCTTAAGAGGGCATACCAGCTCTCCGTCCCAATGTATTTCCTATGGGACAGTTTTTATGCTTTCTCTCGGTAACCGCCGCGCAGATTTTGACGCGGGTGCTTTCATCACAAAGAGGAAGACGAGATGAAGAGAATTACACTACAGGATTTCTCATATATGTCGTATGTATTTTACGGCGACGTCACGAATGCGAAAAAAATACACAATTTTTCTCCTCCCTCTTTGAAAAGGTTTTATTAAACTTCTATAGCCATTTCGAAAAAAACTTTTCCATTACTCTCTCTGGAATTATTTCAGGAATCGATAGACATCAAATTTATATGTCTACCACTTATAGTTTTTATAAAAAAGCATGAAACGTGAGTACGCAAAATCGCCCACTCAAAGCCCCGTGAACGGCGTCATTCTGTGTTGCCATCTGGTGACGCGACAGCAAAACCGCGCGGATCGTATTCTTCCGCCGAGCAAGCGTGCGCGTGCGCACCTGACCGTCCTGTTGGCTCCTCTGTCCTCTTTACTTTCCCGGACCGCTGACTTAGGGCATGACCTTGGAGACCAGAACAAAAGCTTACTTAGCTGCTCGTAAAGGGATTATTGCCTGAGCCTGAGGCATTGTCGCCAACAACCAGAGACCAACAACCGTCTTCTTTTTTCGGTGCGCGTATAGAGAATTGAGATGAGTTTATTAGCTTCACATGAAACATCAATTTGCCCGATTTTGACGTTTCGGGTTTGTGCTTACTCAGTCAACTGTCTCATAAGGCTAACGAGAATCTGTCGTATTTACGATTAGTGGAAGGCCGACTTTACAAACATTCCAGTGACGTTCAACAGGACTGCCCTGTAATGTTCGTAATGTTGAAACAGCGATCAAGCGGATTACACACAGATAAATGTTCCTCAGGATAACTGCATTTAGAACTGCAGCTCTCTTTGTTCTTCTCTTTCTTTTATTGATCGATTTATTTTTGTGTTTATCTTATTATTTTCTTTTTTTTTTCGTCAACGCTCCACGTGAACCAATAAGAAAAATCGATCAAGCGACTGCTGCACAATTATTTCCGCCCACGCAATGGGCAACCGTCTTTTCCGGAACCCAAATTCACGTTCGCGAAAAAAGGAAAACCAATGACAATGCTCGATTGCTTCGAACGGTGATATGCCATGTTTAAAAGTCCGACATCACTATTTACCACACAAACTCAACTAATTCCGATGAAAAAATGGCTAGGAAGCAAGCGAGCTGCTGAAGATGATGCATGATGTCAAACCCCGAGACTAGGGAACACGAAGGGACAGACACGAACAGGTGTTTTTGAGACTTCGTGTTTGTGTCTGTCCCTTCGTGTTCCCTAGTCTCGGGGTTTTACATCATGCATCAAATTTCGCTATCTGTCCAAGTCATTTTAGCGAACGAGATCCACATTTTTGGCTCTTAGGCTTAGCGGGGCGGACGCGACGGAACAGTTCGGTGTTTGCATTTTCATGTTCATGTTGTTTATTTTTCAACGGCGACTTCGATCACGTTATTTTGAGATATACGGCCAATTTTTCGATACCGGTTCCCTGGATTTTCCATCTTTCGACACTTCTTGCTGGTTGCGCGTTGGATGACCCAAAACCTGTACCCGTCGTTCTTTGCACCGCAAACAAAGGGAAGCCTTCTGAGGAAGATAAGGAACTCCGGGTCACTGGGGATTCTCAACTGAACTAGTGACGAAACTAGTAACGAAAGGTCTGGTGTAATGTGAAGTACCCTGTGAAAACCAAGGAGTGTCTAACAATATAGTACTGAAGTTTCCGGGTAATAATTAGTTCATTATGAGACGTAATTTGTGCTCCGAGACCTCCTCGCGTACATAAAGACGGAGTTCAAAGAGTTTTAGGAGCTTCCCTTCTCCTTTTCTTATTTCTTTTTTTTCTAAATAGCTGTTGCTAAATGCAATGCATTTATTTAGGCTGACTGAGTGTAAGTATTGAGCCTATCAAAAGGCCGAAAATCATAACGTCGAACTATCAGAAGGCCGGAAGCCAAAAGACCAAAAAATCATAACGTCGAACTGTCAGAAGGCCGAAAATAAGAAGGCTGAAAATGGAATGAAGCACATCACAGCCGACCGAGTGTTATCGTTCGCTTTGCGGATTTGTTGAAATTGGGAGACATAGGGTTCTTTTTTCTTTTTTTCACGTGTTAATGAATAATTAGATCTACATTCCATTCAACGAACAACATAAAATGGATATATAGTTCGCTGCATTAGTTCGCTAGCGATATCGTTCGCTGGATGCTAGTATTTCTCTAATGTCGATCAGACACAGGTTATACAGTTGTCCTTACATCTTTTTCTGTGCCTATGTTTGTGGGTTATAAAAGCTCTACGCCCACTTATTCAGTTGTTTCACTGCCCTTACAACTCCGCTTCTGCTGAAAGTACGGTACATCAGCATAGAAAGTATTAGAGAACAACTACAACATCATTGTCTGACCACCACCAACAACAAAAAAGAACTATATATGAAAATACTAGTATTCCGGTCCGGTTGAGTTGGGAACTAAGTCCGACGATACCCACGTTCAGCGAGCGTGAAGTCAGAGCCTCAGGATAGTGGGCATATGCGTTTCATTTCATTGGTACGAATACAGAAGGTCATTGCGCTCAGTATTCTGTAGCACTCCCCTTTATAAAAGAACACGGCTACCATTTTTCCAACATATCTGCCAGAAATACGTAGAAGGTAGCAGAACCTTGGAAAATCACCAGTGATGAATCACATCGTGGCATAGTCAAGATTTATTTGTTGACGGAGAATCGCTTTCTAATCTTACCGCGTTGTCTGTACTCAGCAAACTTTGCGAGAGAGGAACAGTAATTTAAACAAGTACCACCCAATTTAAACAAGTAATGTGATAGCGCTTGATCGGCTATGATCCGTTTCCTCAGCTGTTCACAACGGCGCTCCTGTAATTTCCGGGATACGGAGAAATCATCCCAGAAGAAATCGTCCCCGGTGGGAACTTTCATTCAATATTATTACTTCTACGGCTATATGTAGACCATATTGCCCAGTTGCATCGAATAGTATTTTGTCGACGGATATATG
This sequence comes from Ornithodoros turicata, assembly GCF_037126465.1. Classification (NCBI taxonomy): domain Eukaryota; kingdom Metazoa; phylum Arthropoda; class Arachnida; order Ixodida; family Argasidae; genus Ornithodoros; species Ornithodoros turicata. The sequence continues at coordinate 73,600,650 of NC_088203.1, read as the reverse complement.
TAAACAATATTATCAATTTTTGAGCCAATATTCCTTGGTTGACGGCTATATGTAGACCATATTGCGCACTTTCATCCAATATTATTTGTTCTACGGCTATACGAGTATGTAGGTAATATTGCCCAGTTGCATCGAGTATTACGTATTTGGTCGACGGCAATATGTAGACCATATTACCAGTTTTCAGCAAATATTCGTTGGTCGGTGGCTATATGTAGACCATATTCCCCGTTTTCATCCAATATTGTTCGGTCGCTGGCAATATGTAGACCATATTTCCAACTTTCATGGAATATTGTTTGACCGACGGCTATATGTAAACAATATTGCCAGTTTGCGGCCAATATTCCTTGGCTGACGGCTATATGTAGATTATATTGCTCATTTTCATCCAATATTGTTCGTTCACCGTCCGTTGACAGTCCACCGTCCACAGTCCATCGAATCGTCCTCATCACATTATAACCGAAATTATATTCCGAAATCCTAAGCTGTTATTTGAAGAAAAGTAATTGATAACAGTACAAACATGAGTAAGAAACATCATAAACAGCATAACAGCATTTGATCGAACGCCATTTGGTCGAACGCCGCTTGGTCGAAAGCCGTTTGATCGCAAGCCGGTTGATCGACGCCGTTTGTTCGAAAGATGTTTCTTCGAAGGGAGTTCGAAGCTCGCAGCGTGTCCTTAGCACCTCTTTTTCTGTAACTTTTGACTCGAACATATGGAGCAGGCAATCAGTGTCCTCTCGTTTTTTGTTTGTTTGTTTCTTGCTTCTTTTTTTTTCAGCTAAAGACCCCACTGGTTATTTGCAGACCTTTGTCATTCACGAACAGCACAGCCTTCTGGCTTTTTACTCTCTCCCATCTGAAAATAAAATAAAATTGAATAGAACAATGTGGAAGTATCCCGCGAAATTGTAACGGGACCCATTACTTCAATCCCCCGGCGATGAACTCCCTACCCATCATCCTGAAATAAAGTTGTTGTTGTATCCCGCGAACCAGTGGGACACATACCGAAGAAAATGTCTTCACGATCGTACGATCGTATGGTTTCTTTTTTTTCCTTCTTTTTTTTGGGGGGGTAGCAGAATTCGCTTGCGCGAATTCAACCTCCCCTTGTTATTTATTTATGTAACCAACCAACAACAACAAAATGTCTTCAAGTTGGGAGCAGCCAATAGTCTGTGCTTCTTCTGGGCATGGCACGAAAAACTGTCCGAAAACTGTCCGAACCGAAATCGGGACCGAACTTTTTCTGTGCATCACCGCGTGCTACCGAAATGCACCCCAAATTTCGGCCGAAGACTTCTGGCCTTGGGGAACATCGCCTTTCAACAATCCAGCTCAATGAGATAATCCCTGTATTCATAGAAGTAGAAATCGCACACACGGCAACAGTCGACCCGACTGCTACGTCATCGTTGCTATGGTTCTCCTTCCGGCTGAATAGCCATTGGATGCTTCTCCTTTTTCGGTTGGCGTCACTTCCCATTTCGGAGGAGAAATCTGGCTTGGTCAGATCGGGCCGGGAAGGGGGAGAGGGCCGGGAGAGGGAACATGGGGGAAAGGATTACTGTAGTTTTCTGGTAAAGAAGTCTATTCTGCGATGAAAATTTTGAAAAGTATTTTGCACCAACGCCCTGTAAATGAAGTCAAATATTTGATAATGCTTACTTACCAGAAATATACATACCAAAATGTCATTTTTGCATGAATAATAGAGTTATTATCAAGGTAAATTGCGTGTAAGCGTGTGCAGAAAAAAAAAAGAAAAAGGGAATACTGTTTTGGAGCACTAGATTTTCCTGACTGGCATTGTAAGCGCTGTGTGTTTATAGCCTAATTTACAGCCGCCGGTTGAGAGCCGCCGTGATACCGACATCTCGGGCGAGCTTTGATAGCATATGAGGTTACCTTTCCTTGGCCATTTCCTGATTTCTTAATTGGCAATCGAATTGTGCTCAGACTCACTGCTGGCAACATTCGTTTATAATACCATCTGTGTGTGTGCCCATATTGCCATCCATACTATCCGATCACACCTATACGTCGGCATACACTAAGTATGCACTAGTAAAACAATACGAAGAGCAACTAAAAATTACATAATATCAGTCAGTACAGACAACAAACACAACAACAAACAACAAGAAAATAAAAATAAAGTACTCATATAGCAATAGGAGACAAGCAAAAAGACGTGAATGTCTCGAATCGAACTGCAGACCTTTCGTGTCAAAGTCCGACACTTTACCTCTCGACAAACAGCGCAGAGGGTGCGGGCCGCCTTAAACTTGCGAGGTCAACCATGCACAATGGGGATTATTTCGTGAGTCGGAGGCGAACGGCGTGATAAGGATCGGCGAGCTTGGCGCCATCTAGAATCGGGAAAATCGTGAATCGGAGTTGCTCCCCGACTGGTATGGCCTCTTAAATCCGCCCTCGCCCTATACTCATTCCTTTAAGCTCAGAAAGCGAATCTCTAGCACTGCACTGCAATGTGTTAGCGATGGACACTTCCGCAACAACCACATGCATTCTGTGTGCAATTCACTCACTACACACACACACACAATACGTCCAGTAATCCTCATGTAGGTAAGAGTGCTTCACACTAGACTCTACATCACACACTTGCGCAGACAGACATTCCCTGGCTGCTAGAGCAATACCATCCAAACATGTATTACGGCGATCCAGTTAGCCAACCAGCAAGCTTGTGCTCATCTGTGCTAGAGACGCTCAGCACTTAGAAATAGATATATAACACTGCAATTCAGATGCTGCAGCTTCCTTGAAATAAAAAGTAGTCAGAAAAGTAGATATGCAGTTTTTCATCACGATCACCTGTTCTATTCTATTCTCGCACTATTCTAGTGATGTCTTCATGTTGTCACAAACACACACACACACGCAAGATCTTTCTTGCAGTGCTTAGATCAGAATGGGCCTTTTGCTAGTGCAGTGTTGAGACCCAGAACTGTTTTTTTTTATTTAGGGTACGGGTAGACGTCGGGCCAATTAATTTATCAGAAATGCATGCAGATTCATGTGGAAAAATTAACATATTGCGTAAATAACGACAAAAGAAAAGGAGGCCGTCAGCTGGTGTACGCCAACTTCAGTATCAGGACGGGCTGTGTGCACATTAACGGTCACATGTAATACACGTTGTGATTTTCCAACAGAACGGTGATCATCTGTTGAGGTGCACGTATCTCATGCACGTGATCTAATGTTCAAGTCTGTTGCCTTCCATTTCTCTGGCTACGGAGCAGATTCGATTACTTCATATCATCCATCAGCCGGTAAAAAGTATACCTCAGATGCACACATTTATGGCCAGGCTCACAACAGAAAACTGACGTTGTTCACATCAAACGCTCAGCACCCCGGCACTGAATGAAACCACTGAAGTGGCCTCTTCGCCTGTCTGTTCAACTAGCTCAACCACCACGGCGAGTGCAACCCATCAGGCTGTTATTCTTCGCGCACTTGACGCGTTTCTCCTCGACATTCCATAGAGCACCAACAATGTCAGCATTATGCACCTGAACGTGCGAAAACGCTCCACACAGCAGCACAAAATCATCTCTCCCGCGATCGCGTCAAACTTTTCAACAGTGCGCTTGGTTAGCGAGCCGCCATCTTTCCTCCGTATTTCCAAGACTGGCGGGGGCGCCCGTCTCAGGTTTTGGGTGCTCTAAGCTGGCGCCGCCGCCGAGGTCGCGTATCGGTCAGGGTTTGTAAATACGCGTCCCGGACCCCAGCAAAACAAGATATGACAGGCGCGCACGTGCACTCTGCGAACAACTAAGAAAAAGAAAAGAGCACAACGGCGAACGCAGATGACGAAGTGAACGATGATTGCGCCACTCGTTGGTCACGCTGTGTCAGCTGGAACGACTACCCTCCCCCTCAGCTCGCCTGTGCCAGCGAGAACGGCGGTTCGTCCGTACGTATTGCGAACGGTAAATTCTCCGTCGCTACGACAGAGGAAAATTGCGTAATTTTACGTTTTTTTTTAACAGTGTATAGTGAAGGTATGTTTTTAGAGTGATGCATAGAACTGTCTAGGCTGAGTAGAGTCAACACTGATTCTGAAAAATGATTAAACGTCCTTTCGCCTGCGTCGGAAGTCACACATTTTTTCACTCATATACGAGGGTACGTGGTTCCATAAGTTTCCGGCTCGACGTAGAAAATGCGCGAATTTGAAAATGCGATTAAGGACGCGTGGCGCCATGTGTTGGAGGGCCGGAGCATTACCCTCACCCCTCTCCATGCTTTTGTCGGTTGGAGAGCGGAATTTCAAACAGCCATGGTGCACTCTTCAGTTAAAATGGAAAAATTCGAGTACCGCGCTGTGATAAAATTATTGAAAAAGGAGGGACTTTCACCTAAAGAAATTAAAGGGCGACTGGACAACATGTACAGCGAAGCCTCTCCGTCGTACACAACGGTAAAAGACTGGGCTAAGCAGTTTCGACTGGGGCGAGAGTCCATTGAAGATGATCCACGCGATGGTCGTCCAGTGGAAGTGGTGATACAAGAAAATTTGTCTCTTGTCGAGGAGGAAGTGCTGTGCGACAAGCGTCTGAAGGTGAAGGAAATCTCAGAAAGGCGGGGCATTGTTCGCATCATCGGCGAGGGCCTTCACATGAAAAAGGTCAGTGCGAGATGGGTGCCACGACTTCTCTCGTGAGTTCAAAAGCAACAGCGCGTCGTCTGTGCCAAAAAGTTTTTGGAGCTCTGTCAAGAGAACGAAGAAGAAATAATGAAGTCAGTTGTCACAGGGGATGAGACTATGGTGCTCTACTATGATCCCCTTTCGAAAAAGGAGTCGATGGAATGGCGCAAACCAGGAGAAGCACCCCCAAGAATAGCCAAGGTCACACAATCCACAAAGAAGTTCATGACAACAATATTTTGGGATTGCCACGGGATCCTCCTCATCGACTTCAAAGAGAGGAACACCACAGTAAATGCGACTTATTATGCTTCACTCCTGCACCGACTGCAAGACGCCATCAAGGAAAAGAGGCGCGACAGGTTGAGTCGAAGTGTCCGGTTGCTCCAGGACAATGCCCCTGTCCACACGGCTTCTGTTGCCAAGGCTGCACTGAAGGAGTGCGGCTTCGAAGAAATCCACCACCTACCCTGCAGTCCAGACTTGGCACCGAGTGACTACTTCCTGTTCTCAAACTTGAAGAGGGATCTCAGAGGACGGAGATTTCAAAACGATAGTGAGGTGCAAGAGGGAGTTTTCCAGCATTTTGCGGACAAAACTTCGGACTATTTTTTCAAGGGTATAAGAATGCTGGTTGAAAGGTGTCAAAAGTGCATCGAAGTTAAGGGTGACTATGTCGAAAAGTGATACACTTGTTTCGTTTCTATGACTATTAAAAGTTTGTCGGGCTGGAAACTTATGGAACCACCCTCGTACTTGCGCATTGTAGCAGACTTCTTCCTTAGCTCTTCGGCCAGAACATGGTGTTTTTCAGACAAGTACCTCCTGTAGGTCCCTACAAAAAGGAAAATATGCAGGTCAACTCATAGAAATCCTGAAGCATGAACACAAGAGCGGACTGAAAGTATCAATATACAATGGCAATTAAATCTGCCCCGAAAATCCCTTTGAAACGTAGATGAAAGCTATACAGTCTGCAGGATTTCAGAAATTTCTTCCTGAAGAGAGGCCAGTGCTTTACCGCTACCAAGGTCGGGGATTTACGTCGCGAGACAACTGTGATCATGAGTGACTCCACAGTGCTCGGGTCTGTGAATTAGTTTTGCCCACCTGAGGGTTCTTTAACGTGCGCCGAAACCCCGGCACACCACATTTAACGTCCATCGCGGTAGACGGCGTGTCTGAGCAACATGTACCCTTCAAGCAAGTTGACACCGTCCTCGGCCGGTTTCGAACCTGTGATCTTGGGATCGGCATGCGGATACGCTACCGATTGAGCCACACGCTTTGAGGTCGTAGGAATAGGTCTGTAGACCCTCGCCCAGGTGCACCACGAAGTCCCTAGGACAGAGGAGGATTGGCGACTCCCTCGCCGGGGGTGCACCTGGTATCCCCCTTCGAGTAGAGGGCCTTTGATTCCCTCACCAGGTGTACTTCCGAAGCTTCACAATGTGAAACAGGAATATTTGGTGACTCCCTCTCCTGTAGGTACCCAAAGTTCCGCTTCTCAGTAAAAGTGATATCGTTACCTCTGCCAAAATAACCACTGACAATGGCTTGAAAATTGACCGTACGTTGCTCACTACATAACATTACCTGAGGTGGTTACACACCCAGTGATACAACGTTATGGGCAATGAATCAAACCAGCTAGCCTTCAACAGACCAACATAATTAGTACGGCGCAGCATGGTCCTAGATATCTTTGCGCCAGAAAATTGCAAATCAAACTCAAAACCAATTGAGCCATCCAGGCCGAGCCACCGAGGTGGCGTAACGAATTGTGTTAGAACTTGTATGACAAGACTTTGTACTTGATTTAAAGTAAAAGTACAATTTGATACTTTGGACTGTACTATTTGAAGTGATAGTTGTAAGCGCAAGGTAAAAGGTGGAAAGCTGGGAGCTTGTTGGTACGCATGATATACAAGGTGTTTCAGTTAAATCCCCGGGCTAAATAACAGATCTCTACCTCAGAAACGTCATCATGACGTTGGTAGACAGGATGAAACGGAAGGGAAGGGGAGGGCTGGGCTGGCTTCCACGAATGGGCACTTTTTCTCTTGCCTCCTATTGAAAGAAAAGTAGGACCGAAGGTCGCGTCCCTTTCAAGGACCATCGTAATCCATTCAAGACTGTGGCTTTCGGATGCGACGTTGTTCGCCTCTAGCTTCCAGCGTAGTTCAACTCTACCAAATTGGTGGCGCTGTCGAACACTGGGAGACAGAGCCATTTATAGGGAGAGTTTGGCCATTCTCTGATGTTTTGCCGCTTTGTGGGTGGAGCCTATTTTGACGTCAGAGTCGTCGTTGCGCTGCCCAAAAAGCCTGAATCCAAGCAGAATCCGCTTATCAGCCATCTGATGCGCGCCATATTGATGCTGTCCGTCAGCTTTGTTGTCGCAATGAATGCAATCTACAGGAATAACCGGCTTATGACCCACAGCCGCCTCTGATAAGGGAGGGCTTTGTTGCCAAACTGAAAGAGTTCAAGGACGAAGGGCTTTCGAAGGACAATGTACGCACGTGTCTTCCCTCCTTGCACCATAAACAACGATCAGCATCAATATGGCGTCGGCGACCGACTGACAACGGGACAACAATAGAGCACGGCGAGGGAAGTGGCTTAGCCGTGACGTCGCATGATGCGCTTCAAGTTAGGCTCCTCCTAATGGCTATACTCTCAATATAAACGGCTATGTTGGGAGAGGTCTATTCGCGAACGGGTGCACCAATCGACAAACTTTCTTTCTTACAAGTATCTCTCCGATACTTCCTACAAACTTGGCACCGTGTGAATGTGTGGGAGGCGGTCATTATTTAAATAGAAATTCAAATGAGTTTCGTAAAAAAAACATAACTTCTAAAGCAGGGCGCTGTCGGCACTAAAATGGGTACTACCCCATTTGGCACCTTCATTAGGTTGGGAACTTGACAGGTATGAAGAGACCAGAATGAATGTTAAGACAGGAGGTAAAGAGACTGAGACCGTACATCCCCTGCACCACATTATGTATAACAGGAGCCAGTATGGGCTCATGAACACACCGGTGTAACATGAGCACAAATAAGACTGACAACATGTCGACAAGTTGCAAACAGCTGTTCCATCTTACAAATTTGTCGTGCACATCTAGGTATTTTTCGTAATTTTTAAACATTTCCACATCTTTCATATTCAACGTGCTGTACATATTAGTGTGCAAGCCCTGATATCGAATCAAAATGTGAGCCAGTATGGGCTCATGAACACACCGGTGTAACATGAGCACAAATAAGACTGACGACATGTCGACAAGTTGCAAACCGCTGGTCCATCTTACAAATTTGTCGTGCACATCTAGGTATTTTTTATATTTGTTAAACATTTCCACATCTTTCATATTCAACGTGCTGGACATGTGAGTGTGCAACCCCTGATATTGAGTCAAAATGTGAGCCAGTATGGGCTCATGAACACACCGGTGTAACATGAGCACAAATAAGGCAGAGGACATGAAGTTGCAAACCGCTGTTCCGCCTTACAAATTTGTCATGGACGTCTAGGTATTTTTGATATTTTTGAAAGTTTTTAAACATTTCCAAATCTTTTATATTCAACGTGCTGGACATCTTAGTGTGCAACCCCCGACACAATCAAAATCTGAGCCGGTATAGGCTCTTGAACACACCGCCATAACATTAGCAAAAATAAGGCTGTTCCATCTTGCACATTCGTAATGCACGTCTAGGTATTTTTTATATGAAATATTATAATCATCAATGATGATAAGGGCTTATTCGATGCAGAAGCATGGTCATTGATGCAGACATGTGGGATGGTCCTGAAAAGGGTTTTTCATAGGCCAGGGGTAATTGAAGACGTTGACGTAGATCAGCTCATCCTTGATTTTGTCATTTGCTCCAGGTATAATGACATGAATGGAAAGCCTTCACTTATCACGTTGACAACCTCCTGCCGCTTGCGGGAATGGATAGAGAGAGCAGCTTCCTTCAGAAGACTGTCCAAGTTGTGATACATATGACGAAAGGCCCAAGTCTGAAATTTTGCATAACGTACCATATGAAACACACATTTTTATATGCAAATAAAAAGCTGCGCAACGAAAACAAACCTTACAACACCTTTCAGGAGAATACAACACCATGTGTACGTGACGGATCGAAACAGGTTCCGGATTGTGCGCACAACACATCCTGGTATTGTCGAGCAGTGGCTACACACACAGCTGCAATGTTTGTACAATTTAGAATGGTGTCACGATCAGGCGGAACATATATACGCAAAAAAGTGCGCTTTTATGGATGAGTCTTACCCGTCAATCGATTCGAGATCATCCACTACTTCCACTGGCTAACCACGTTGTTGTCAAGGGCGTCAAGTCGTGACAGCCAGTAGTGAGCTGTTGAAATATGGCATCCGGTCGTAACAGCGCCCATTCAGATTTCCCCCCTCATTTTGAACAACAAAAGTACGAAAACAGGTGTCTTGGTTGTACTAGCTTATTTATGATCGCCGGCTAACGCAACTGGCTTGGTCAACTACCCAGTCGGTACGGTGATCTAGACTGACTGGTGTGACTGCCGGCCTACCCAATCCATGCGAGCGCTTGGTCGCGGCTGTGGCACATGGCCACGTGCGATTGTTTACATGGATGTGCTGACGCTCGCTGCGCACCTTGCTGAAGGATTTTGTGCGGATACGGGGAACTCTTCTGTTTCGAGTCGCACTCCCCTTCCCGTGAAATTCAGTGGTTCGCACCGCGCCGGCTGAGAAATAGAACAGTGCAGATGGGTGGCTTATCAGGGCGTCACGAGTTCTTGCTCAGTACAATGTCGTTGCTTGCTGCATGCATGACATTCTCTCTCTCTCTCTTGCAGTTGATAATTTGTTGCTTTATGTCGTGGGACAACAGTGATCATAAGCGATGCAACAGTGGTCGGTCTGTGAGAACCGCCGTATTCTCGCTCAATCCGGATCCCTGCGCTTCTAGGGACCCTTCCACGTAGCATTGGCAATGCATTGGCCGTTCGCTCGCTGCGCGAGCACCATCTATAAGCAACTTGTACCCTGCCTAAGAGCTGATAGCGTCATCAGCCGGAATCGAATTCACAACCTGACGCCAACGTTTGAGGGTTTTAGTGAGGGGGCTCGATAAATCACTGATTGTAAAGTACGAGTAGATTTGGTCAGGCGAAGTACAATGGCTGTTTCTTACAATATTTTTTTTTAAATTCCGTGTTAGCGCAGCGAAACAACTGTGGCTATGAGCGGCGTACAGACATGTACAGATTGAGAGGGGACAGCAGGAAGGAGTGGGGCACAGGGGGGTTAGTAGGCGTCCTGGGCCGACGTTTCTTGCAATCTAACTGTGCTTGTTTCCTCACGTCCGAAATCGGCTGTTGCATAAGGACTGCGTCCAGGCACACGTATGCCAGGATTGTGGGTCGAAGGTAAGGGAGAGGCCACTACAGGACTTCACAGTATGACCGACACAGCACGGTTTGAATAGAGGAATGACCAGCAAAAGTCGTTGGATATTACATTTTCTAATTTCACACAGTTTTCAGAAACCGTTTCTCTCAGTGACTCACAGGTTATAGCACAGGTCGGACTCGTGCGCAATGCAAGAATTATCGAACCTGACTTGGGGTGACTCAGGGTTTGTGATGCGTATTCTTTCGTATTGTATTGAACTGGGAAGTGCCCAGTAGGGAAGTGCACCGACTGTGCAGAGAAGCAGTTTTCGACGGTTTAGTCAGGGGTCAGGCCCATAAACCCTTGTTGCTTTGGACACTGGCCGTCTGACAAACGTATAGGATGGCGCAGTGCTTTACCAAAAGTACCGTGCTTTAAGGGATTTGCCACATCAAGTACGGCGATCATATGTACTAAACCGCAATCCATTTGATGCAATATCAATTACACCAAAGCACGCGGCAACAACAGATGAACCGTACGGCACCCTACGTTTCCTTGCCTTCCTATTCACCCTGTTCTGGACCCCTTAGTAGTAGTTAGTTAGTTAGTAGTAGGTCTGAACCCCTGGTGTACGTACAAGTGGAAAGAACTTCGGCGATAATGCGCCTGCAGTTCAGAGTCGCATCATAACTCCTGCTTATTGCTCGCTATTTTCAAGAAATGAGACTACATGTAAGAAGTGAAGGAAGTGGGTTTCTGAAACACACTACTTGCTTTGCTGTATGTGTACACCTCGCACTGGTTTTCTTCTACACATATCAGATCAGGGTAATAAAATTTATTCATATATATCTAGCTTGTTGAATGCCAGTACTCAATAACAAGCAATGGAAGAACGTCGCTAAAGTTGGAAGTAAGAACGACAAAATAAAATCTGCAATAAAATGAACCAGAGAGTCGAACCGAACCCGAACCCGTACCGAAAACCGTTATTAACCGTTATTTTTGACTGAACCGGAGCTGAACCGAACCGAAAGAGTCAACGCCATCTTGGAACTGAACCGGAACAAAACCGGTAAAAAAAGACAGGTTTTCGGTTCAAATAACGGTTCACACCGAATTAAGTGCGAAACATTGGATGTTGTGCATGAACACAAAAACTATTTTTCGTATTGTTTCTTCATTTATTATCTTCGTAGACATCCTCTTGCTTGCCGAAAAAGTCGTGCCCTGCAACAATGATTTGGATCTGCTCGAGTCACGAAATAGCAACAGATAGTAACTTAAAACTGCTAGGGCTACTAACGTCTAAGACATACACAAGAATATACAGGGTGTCCCAGAACACGTGTCATTGAATTATAATAAAAAAAACTACGCCACATAGAATCATGCGGTCAACGGCAATTGTTATGACGAGGCTTTTGCCATCTCCTGATGTGCATATCATGTAACCAAAGTTTAATTATGTAAATTTTTGCGAACTGTATTTTGGGTAAAAAAAGTGACCTTTACTTGGCAAGTTTCCGAGTTCACTTCGCAAAAAGTTACATAATTAAGCTTAGGTTACATGACATGCACATCAGGGGGTGGCAGAAACCTAGTATAGGAACAAATGCCGTCGACCACATGATTCTAGGTGGCGTAGTCTTTTTATTATAATTCAATGACACGTTTTGTGGGACACCCTGTATATAAGAATTAGGGATCAACAGGACATTAGGGACAGTTTTGGGACGCAGTCAATAAGTGACATATATTACAATAATATACTAATCAGAGTCAGCTATACACAGGGTGTCCACCCTAGCAGCAGAAATGATCGCTGGTACATAGAACCGTCAATGGGAAACTGACACTCCCCTATGAAGTTTGTGTCAGAAACAGGCGCTGCATTTCAAGATCAGTCCGTTTGTAACACAAACCTGTCAGTTTTTCTTCGTCAGCGCTATGTCTTCGATATCATCTCTACAGTTATCGCAGGCATCCTGTATATAAATGCGAATACGCGGACCAATCGACGTATATGTCGTCGGCTGCGACCTTCGGTCTCTCAAATATTTTCTCAGTTTTTATTTTTCTTCTTCTGTTCTCTTGTACGTAATGCATTGCGAAAGCAAACTACCTGAGCTCAGCTCTAGCACGTATTCGTGTGTAAAACGCTGCAGCATAATTCCCAACGTGTGCGCGTGTGAACTTACATAAGCCCCTTATACGCTAGCCACACTGCAAATTTAATGAAACGGAATGCCAGTAAGTTCACCTCCTCACCAACCATCATCTTGCGTGGCGTCGCTCTCTCCTGGGTTGTTGAAAAAACGGTGTCATTCGCGACGGTGGTCAGGAGGTGAAGTTACTGTCATTCCGTTTAATGCATTAAGGTTGTCGCGTGCCTAGGGTACTAGAAAGTAAAGCACCGGCCACACTCATGCTGGTCAGAATGAAAAGAACGTGTCAAGTTGGCTTTCTTTGTGGGTTTAAAATAAAAGAAGCAAAAACGACCATACTGACACAGTATCTAAAATCGCTAGTGGGTCTAAAATGAGTCGAACTCTCTGTTTGCACTTGCTTTGTCTTTGTTCCACAGACACTTCACTCTAACGGCGAGCACGGCGGCGGTCAGTGCTGACACAATAACGTGCCATTTAGACATAAAGTCCCCGAGCTCACGATCGCACATTCCAATACAACTACATGCCACGAAGCGTCGTTATCTGATTAACGTGTATTCGCGATTCTGACTGGTAACGAATAATTTCAATTACTTAAATGACTTAGGCCAAGGTAGCAGGCTTGGTTGACTGTTATTCCTGGTGAGATTCTGCAAAGAACCCGGTGGGTGAGTTAACCCTCGCTACCTGAGCTACGTGCGGGGATAGTCAACCCAAACCAGTAATTCATGGCTATGCTCCCCTTGTAACCGCTACTAATCTTGTCCTTCATGTCGCACAAACTCTTTCAAAATCCTGAACGACCACTGACGCCTTCCTGCCCACTTCAAGCAGGGTAACACACACACACGGAAGCTTGTTTTAACCTGTTTGTTGTGCTTCATTCGCACCCGTCGGGCCTGAACCGGTTCGGGAACCGAACCGTTTGGAAAGAACCGGTTTGAACCATTATAATTGCCTTCTGGAGCTGAACCGGAACCGAACCCTTATCGCCGAACCTAAACCCGAACCGGACCGTTAAACGTTTCGGTTCGACTCTCTGAAATGAACATTACAGCGTCCTTGTTCCCTAAATATTCACCAGCGGGGAACGCGTGAAAGTGCGGGTAGTCAGAAAAAAATAATGGTGCTCGAATTTCTGAAGAAGAAAAACTATAAATTATGGAACAGATTCGTTCTTAGCGGGCGCACAAAACTTTCCTTAAAGGAGCATTAAAGGGACTATGAAATTTCCCGAACCCCCACTTTTCTTTTTTTTTTTTTGCTGGAACCCGTTCTTCCCGCCGAGAAACTAATATGCCAGAAATTTTTCCGGGCGAAATCGCTCCACTCTGTGAGAAGCGCGCGCCTGAAGTGTCTCTTCCGCATTCCTCCTCTCCCGCGCGCATTCTCCTGTACGGACTGCTTTCCGATCCGCGTTATGTCATCGGCGTTGCGCAATGGCAAGTAATGCTCGCCATAGGCAGCAGAGCGCAGAGCGGCAGAGCTAGCCCGCTGCCGCTGGCTCCAGCCAGTCGCATCTAGAAGGTTACAAGGTCTTTGGTCGCGTCTGAGGGGTAAAGCATTACGTTTGTCTTGGTCGCAGGCGTTCTGACGTTTGGATAACACGCTATAATGAACAGCTTTTTGTGTGTGAATCGTTTACTGCACATGTGGCGGCAGGTATTACGTGTGAGCTACACTTTTTCATGGAATATAATCGTCTTCTGCTCGGCTGCCGTTCACATCAAGGAAGCCAAGCATCTCCGTGGCTAGGAGGTTTCTGCTGACGAGTTACGTGGCCTCTAGGGATTCACCTGCAGCGTTGGGTTGGTTGTATCGTCGTCACCAATGGAAAGTGTCTGGTGGATGCCTGGCGTTGCAATTATATTTACATCAGTTGCGGTTATATTTGCGTGTTGGCAATCTGACAACAAAGCAAGTGCGTTGTGGAGTGCGACTGTGATATTTGGAAGCTGGGTCTCCCTTTGTTGCTCGATTTGTTTGCACGACTTACCGTACAAGACTGGGTGGTCAAATGTTTTGTTTTACCTTGTTTCAACTCGTGTTCTTCATTACTAT